>NC_062283.1:106813717-108031217 GCF_902655055.1 Lutra lutra
ATTCCCAAGTGAAAGATGTTCTTCCTAAACCAGAAGGAAAGCAACATTCTTATGAAGGACCAGAAGCTGAGAGCAAAAAAAAATTTGTGCAAACAGACCTAGTTAAAATAATTCTTACCTTCCTTTAGCCTCCTCACATAGTTTTTCTCAATTGCTTCTCTGTTCAACCAACTATAAAAGAATGTGGATTTGATCATTCCTTTGGGTCCTCATTCCTTATGAGGACATCCGTGTCATGCAAAACTTATCTAAATTTGTATGCCTTTCTCCTGTTAATCTGTCTTAGCGCGGTTTCTCAGAGCCAGCCAAAAAAACCTAAGAAGACAGAGGTAAAAATCTGCCTCTTCTTCAGATTCTTATTTCCTTCTTTATGTCGTTTTCATTTTCCTGGTTATTTCTCTATCTTCAAACCCCTTATTAAATTTCCATTAGAGTCTATTTTCAATTGGGCACTTTAAAATTTATGCTTCATTTCTAAGACCATTTTGTCTTCTTTCCATTTCCTTAGTTCAATCAACTGCTTTTTTATTTATCCTGGTTTTTGTCCATGTTGCATTTCTGACTCACAGTTGTTTTTCGTATCTTCAAATGCTTGATGTCCTTAATTCTGTCTGGAGTGTGAACTTACACTTTTCTTTTGCTTCATGGTCACTGTGCAGAGAAGATTTTCCAGAATTGGAGGTTTTGATTTTGTGTTTTCTGATTTTCTGCAAAATTTCTCTACTGACTTTCTTTTTCTCATTTTTATGATATTGGAGTTTTGTTTTTTTAATTATCTATTTTGAAAGGAGCCCTTTTCTGTCAGCCTAGCAAAAGCCCAGGTACTTCAGTGGGTTTTTCTGTCAGTAGGTTTGTTTTGGTGGTAGGAAAAGAGCTGTTGAGTTTTCTGATTATCTGATTCTCTTTGTCTCTTTGGTGAATCCTAAATCCTAAATTATCTGATGTCTCTTTGTCTCTTTGGTGAATCCTAAATCCACCCCCGTGTTCAACCTGCTTTTCTTTTCTCCTTCATGTAACTGCTAAAAAAGCACTTCTTTTCTTTTTTTCCCCTCCTCCAGAAGCTGTTTTCCCCCTCCTCCAGAAGACTGCCTCAGTTAAGTAATGTTTACTCTTTTAAATTATTACCCTTTAAACTGTGATTGTCTTTTAAAATGTTATACCTGGTCCTATAGGTCACCTGACCCTTTAAATCACATGTACTTTAAAATCTCTTTCCTATACTCCACAAGCTCTGATCTGCTTGGACATTTTTCCAGCATTTTAAAATTTAGGCTGGATTTAACTTTTCTAGTGGTCATTCTAAGTGGTCTAAAATCACCCTTAGGCACTTTTGCTAGCCTCTGTCTTCTGTCTTCTTTGTAGTTTTTCTTATTCTGCTTTTGCTCACAAAAAGCCTTATGGCAGAGTGGAGGTGGGAGAGAAGTATAAGGAACTGAACACCAGAACTTGATTTTTTTTCTATTTACTCACAGTTATTTTAACTTTTGGCATTGTCCGTCTCCAAATATGTGTGGAGAGCTTTCATAATTGGGAAGTTGTTTCATATTGTTTTCAGTTTGTAAGATGGATTACTACATAGCTACCATTATTTTCTGCTACCCGGGAAATGTATAGAACACTTTTTGACTCTCCAGAGGATGGAGAAAGAGCAGGATGCAAATTTTTCAATTTAAAAAATGCCCAGTTTAGGGATAAAAGCAGGGTTCCAGCTGACTGTTGCCAAGAATGTGGCAATATGAGAAGAAAAAGTTTAATTCTGTGTATCCAGAGTCCAACTCAGGCTATAACTTCTCTCACTGTCTCTCAACACCTGCCAAGGCACAGCTTTTGTTTTTGTTTTGGGGGCAGAGGAAGGACACAAACAAAGTGTTTTATAAAACTAATAAAAAGCATCATATCCACAGTGACAACCTCCAAGCCCTCAACATTATGAAATGAAAGAAATAATTAACAAAAGACATAATATAAGAAACCCTTGTACATCCAGAGCAAGTTTGTTTTAAATGGATTTTTAAAAGTACCTAAACACTAAATAGCAAGGTACACTGTAGGTACTATCACTGGGTTAAAAAAGAAACAACAGAGTCAAGAAAAACTGAAAATACAGCAAATGGTTGAGCTAGCTCTACTATCATTGAACACAATTTCCTTTCCATTTCACACAACTCTAAAAGTAAAAACAAAGCCACAATCCACTTGCTTCTAGAAACTACTCTGCAATTTGTGACCTGAACTGCTGACAACATTTAGCAGACAACTAAAAAATCTGGGGATGTAATTTTATCATAACCTAACATATTTCATTTCCTCCCCATGCCACCCACCCATCATCAACAACTTTGACTTCAAAGATAGAGCATAGTGGTAAAATGTGATACTAATTACATTAATTATAAAAATGGTCACACCTTGCCTTTATTCCTTACAAAGTGCTTTCAGACAGTAAGGGTAGTTATTCTCCTACTACAGATATGAAAACCAGGGTTAAGTCATAAAAAGCCAACGATGACACTAAAATTCTAAAACACATGAGAAGTCAAATCCTAAATAGCACAATATTAACAACTAGAAGATTGAGCAGCTGCAGACAAAATTAAAATTATGAAACAAATGAAAAAGACTTAAGGGCATGTGAATTTCAAATTCTCAGAAAGACTTTTGAAACTTGGTATCTTGGAAATAAAAAATATATATCCACTGAAAGAAAACTCAATAATGGGGATAAACACCAGAATGAGTGAATTGGAAAACCTACTACTGAGAGATTTATCTTGAATTCAGGTATATATATATTTGAAAAAACATTTAAGAGACAAAGGAGAATAGCTTGAAAGACTCCAATATATGTCTCATAGGAGATAAAAAGAAGGAAACGGGAGGGAAGGGATAATGGAAATTTACTATACAACTGTTAACAACTTTCCAGAACTAATTAAAAACAGGAGTCCTCAGATGAAGTGGCCTCAGAGTATTAGGAAGAAAAAAAAATTTTTAAATCTACACCTGGACATCCTATAAAAATACAGCACATGAAGTACAAAGATAAAATCTTACAGACTGGTAGGGAAAAAAGGATGGATTATCTTCAGAAGAATAGCAAATAATTTTACAACAGCTGTCTTATCAACAGAAATAGATGGCAGAAGGCAATGAGTGATAGATCTTCAAATTGAAAAGAGGTACAGAATGCTATACCTAGCTTAGTCATCTTTCAAGACTGTGAACAAAATAAAGACATTTTAGACACAGAAAGACTAAGAGAGTGTGCTATTCATAGGCTGTCAGTGAAAGCAATACTAAAGGATATGGGATGTAAGAGAAAAACAAAAAGCATGACAACTGATATGTATGTATGTAATGAACATTAAAATACTTATAATTAATAACTAATTTATTTGTTTTTAAGTGAAACAAATAAAACAGTAGACAATAATGGGGAGTATGTGGTGTGAGGGGAAAAATGTGCTTAATAGAGTGTTAAGGAACATGTTGAGGAAGACACAGAGAAGAATGATCCTGAGCTCACCTCGTGCCATGGATCCACCAAGGCAAGTACATCCATTATAATGAACTCTGAAAATAAAGACAGGCAGAAAGGACCTTCCACACCTAGTCAGGGGGAGAAGTCCACAGAGAAAAGAGTATGAGGAGCAGAGACACTGTTGGGAACCAAATGGATGGTTCCCTGGATGACTACCCAAAATCTGGAGGGATATCACAAACAAGAGAAGTGGGGATCAGACCTACACTGGGCAGCCCCACCCTGGGAATTTACACTGGGAAGATGAATCCCCATAACATCTGGCTTTGGAAATCAGTGGGGCTTACATCTAGGAGAGCTAGTGGGTGTAATGAAATTGAGTCCCCACCCTTAGAGAGCTCATGCTATACTCAGCCTGAGACACAGCAGAGAAGTTTGAAAAGTGCCTGGGGTATAGGTGACTAATACAGACTAATCTTACATCCATGCAAGAGGGGCAGGGATCTGTAGGAAACTTCTCTAGGCATGTCCATTTCTCTTGCTCTCCCCCAGCCTACCTAGCCAGATGTTTGCAGAAGCCAGTTCTAACACTATCCATATATCTTGCGAGCACCAAATGCCCCACCTGACATTCCCTAGCAGACTCACCTCCAATGTGACTTGTGCCCTGGGAAGGCGGGGAAGATAATCTCACACAACAGTGTGCCCACAGTTCCAGCAGCTGGGCAGACCTCTCAGCTTCCTGTGCAGAGACTAAGACCTGCCTTCTATATACCTGCAGCTGTGGCAGAGTCTAATTGCACATAGCCAGGCTAAGGACTGGCCCCACCCACCAACGAGCCCCTGCTGTTGCAGCCAGGCCTCTCAACAGTGTAGGGAGTGAACTATGCCTAGTGTACCCGCAGCAGGCAAATCAGTTTACTGCAGCCTCCTGGGCTGAGCTCCACCACAACAGGAGGGCAGACACAACTCAAAAAGGGACCACTGGAGCACCTGCTTCTGGTGACCGGGGGGATTGCACTACAGGGCACCAGAGGAACTCTTCTATACAAGGACACTACTTTCAAAACCAGGAGATATAGCTTATTCACCTAAAATACAGAAACAAACGCAGAGTTAGACAAAATACAGAGACAGAGGAATATGTTCCAAATGAAAGAACAAGACAAAAATCATAGAAAAAGAGCTAAATGAAATGGAGATAAGCAATATGCCTGATAAAGAGTTCAAAGTAATGATCATAAAAATACTCACTAGACTTGAGAAAAGAATGGATGAATTCAGTGAGAACATCAACAAAGAGATAAAAAATATAATAAGCAGAGCTGAAGAATACAATACCTGAAATAAAAACTACTCTAGAGGGAATCAACAGCAGATTACAGCATGCAAAAGAATGAATCAATGATCCAGAAGATAATGGAGACCAACCAAGCTGCACAGTAAAAAGAAAAAAATAATAAAAATCGAGAAGAGGTTAGGGGAACTCCATGATGTCATCAAGCATAATACCATTCACAATATAAATAAGAATGACCAAAGTTAGTAGAAGGAAGGAAATAATAAAGATCAGAATGGAAATAAATGTAATAGAGATGAAAATAACAGTAGAAAAGAACAATGAAAACAAAAGTTGGTTCTTTGAAAAGATAAACAAAATTGATAAGCCTTTACTAGATTCATCAAGAAAAAAATGAGAGAACTCAAATAAATAAAATCAGAAATAAAAGGATAGAAATAACAATCGAAACCATAAAAATACAAGGAATTATAAAAGAATACAATGAAAAATTATATGCCAAGAACCTGAACAACCTAGAAGAAATGTATAAATCTCGAAACACACAACCTTCTAAAACTGAATGAAGAAGAAATAGAAAATGTGAATACACAAATTACTAACACCAAAATTGAACTGGTAATCAAAAAACTCTCATCAACAAAGGTCTAAGACAGATAGCTTCATAGGTGAATTCTACCAAAAATTTGAATAAGAATACCTATTCTCAAATTTTTCCAAAAAACAAGAGAGGGAGGAAAATTTTCAGATTCATTCCACAAGACTAGCTCTACACTGATACCAAAACCAGACTATGACACTACAGAAAAAGAAAACTACAGGCCATTATCTCTGATGAACAGAGATGCAAAAACTCTCAATAAAATATTAGCAAACCAAATTCAATATACACTAAAAGGATCATTCACCCAACCAAGTGGGATTTATTTTAGGGATGCAAGTGTGATTCAATATTCATAAGTCAATGTGATATACCACATTAACAAAAGGAAAGATTAAAAAATCATGCAACTATCTCAACAGATGCAGAGAAGCATTTCACAAAATACCATTCATGATAAAAAATCTCAACAAAGGAGGTTTAAAGGGAAGATACTTCAGCATAAGAAAGGCCATATATGAAAACCCCACAGGTAACAACATACTCAATCGGGAAAAGCTGAAAGCTTTTTCTCTAAGATCAGGAACAAGACAAGGATGTTGTTCCTTTTATTCTACATGATATTGGAAGTCTCAGCCGGAGCAATTGGATAAGGAAAAAAAAAAAAAGGCATCCTTATTGTAAGTAAGAAGTAAAATTTTTTTTTTTTAAAGATTTTATTTATTTATTTGTCAGAGAGAGCAAGCACAGGCAGACAGAATGGCAGGCAGAGGCAGAGGGAGAAGCAGGTTCCCTGACGAGCAAGGAGCCCGATGCGGGACTCGATCCCAGGACGCCGGGATCATGACCTGAGCCGAAGGCAGCTGCTCAACCAACTGAGCCACCCAGGCGTCCCAAGAAGTAAAATTTTTATCATTTGTAGAAGACATGATACTATATAGAAAAAAACTCTAAATACTCAACCAAAAAACTACTAGAACTAATAAATAAACTCATTAAAGTCACAAGATACAAAATCAATGTGCAGAAATGTTGCATTTCTATACACTAATAATGAAGTAGCAAGAGATCGTTAAGAAAACGATCCCATTTACAATTGCACCAAAAAGATTAAAATACCTAGGAATAAATTTAACCAAGGTGAAAGACCTATTCTCTGAAAACTAGAAGGCAATATGAAAAAAAAATGAACATGGCATACATAAATGGGAAGATATTCCATGCTCATGGATTGGAAGAATTAATATTGTTAAAATGTCCATACCACACAAACCAATCTGAAGATTCAAAGCAACCCCTATCAAAATACCCATAGCACTTTTCACAGAACTAAAACAACCTGAAATTTGTATGGAACCACAAAAGACTTCAAACAGCCAAAGCAATCTTAGCAATCTTGAGAAAGAATAAAGCTTGGAGGTATCACACCCCCAGATCTCAAGATATATTAAAAAGCTATAACAATCAAAACAGACACAAAAACAGGCATAAAAACAGACTCAGAGCAGTGAAATAGGATAGAAAGCCCAGAAATAAACCCATGTATAAATGGCCAATTAATTTATGAAAAAGGAGGCAAAAATATACAGTGAAGAAAACAGTCTTTTCAAAAAATTGAATCTGAAAAAGCAGACAGCTACATGCAAGAAAATGAAACTGGAATACTTATGACTTTTAAAAAATAAACTCAAAATGTATTAAAGACCAACCTGTGAGACCTGAAGCCATAAAACTCCTAAAAGACAACATAGGCAATCATCTCCTGGAAATACCCTTAGTAGTGTATTTATGGATATATCTCCCCAGGCAAGAGAAACAAAAGTGAAAATAAATTACTGGTATTTGCAAATATATATCCAACAAGGAGTTAATATCCATAATAAATAAAAAAAAATTTACTGAACTCAAAAAACCAAGCAATCCATTTAAAAAGTATGCAAAGGCTCTAAATAGACATTTTCCCAAAGACATACCAAAGACATACAGATGGCCAAGAGACAAATGAAAAGATGTTCAACATCACTGATTATCAGAAAAATGCAAATTAAAACCATAAGGACACATTACCTAACACCAGTCAGAATAGCTAATATAAAGAAGATAATAATAAGTATTAGCAAGGATATAGAGAAAAGGAAACCCCCCTGCACTATGATGGGAATGTAAATTGGTGCAACCACTGTGAAAAACAGTGAGAAGTTTCTTCAAAAAATTAAAAATAGAAATACCATATGCTCTAGTAATTCCACTACTAGGTATTTACTGAAAGAAAACAAAAACACTAATAAGAAAAGATATATTCATCTCTACATTTATTGCAGGGTTATTTACAATAGCCAAGATGTGAAATTCAGCCAAGTCACCAATAGGTGAATGGATAAAGGAGTTGTGGCTTATATATATAATGGGATATTACTCAGCCATAAAAAAGAATGAGATTTTGCCATTTGCAACAACACAGATGGAAAAGAAACGATTATTTTAAGTGAAATAAGTCAGACAGAGAAACACAAATACTGTATGATTGCTCTTATACGTGGAATCCAAAAACAAAACAAAACAAATGAACAAAGAAAAACAGACTTTTAAAAGAGAACAAAGTGGTAGTTGCCAGAGGGGAGATGGTTGTTGGGAGGCATGGGCGAAACAGGTGAAGGTGACTAAGAGGAACAAATTTCCAGTTATAAAATAAATAAGTTACAGGGATGTAAAGTACAACATAAGAAATAGCCAATAATATTGTAGTAACGTTGTATGGTACCTACCCTTAATTGTAATGAGCACTGAGTAATGTATAGAATTACTGAATCACTACACTGTATACCTGAAGCTAATAAAATAACATTGTATGTCAACTATACATCAACAATAAAATATAGATAAAATGTTGATAAAACTCTTGCCTGTTTGAAAGAAGTAAAGATATTGAACAATTTTGTTTTTGCTACAAAACTATCTATTCTATATATTTAAAATTTTTTTTTTAAAGATTTTATTTATTTATTTGTCAGAGAGAGAGAGGGAGAGAGAGCGAGCACAGGCAGACAGAATGGCAGGCAGAGGCAGAGGAAGAAGCAGGCTCCCTGACGAGCAAGGAGCCCGATGCGGGACTCGATCCCAGGATGCTAGGATCATGACCTGAGCCGAAGGCAGCTGCTTAACCAACTGAGCCACCCAGGCGTCCCTATATATTTTAAAATTTTAAGAGCAACCACTACCAAGAAAAAAAACAAAACAAAAACCCTGCACACTATTGCTTCCAAGAGAGCAGAGGTTTTTTTTGTGTGTTTTTGTTTTTGTTTTCAGGATGAAAAAAATCAAGATAACAGAGAATAATATGAAAAAAGGAAGAAAAATATGACAACCAAAAAAATGCATACTATTCTCATCACACTCAAATATGCAAAGATGGTATACATAATTCCCACTATATTAGAAATTACAATCATGTAACCTGATTTAACACATCTATTTAAAATAAAAATATCAAGAACTATGTCTTCTGTTTGCAACGCTCTGATTTCTGCTTAAAATATTAGTATAATAGCAAGACTTGCTGAAAAGCATCTGGCAGTTCAAATGGACAATATCTGAACATTTATTTCCTTTACAAATAATACCTAAGCTGAAGTTAAATGAGAAGAAAACAATAATTAAAGACCAGAAGGAAGAGAGTCAGAAACATGGCGAGTATGGACAAATGAAGTTGTTTATAAAGAATTACATATGTACAGTTGTAAAGAGACAAGAAAAGTCTCCAGCACCTAAACATCACTCTGATCTTTTTTGGGGGGAGGGTGGTGAAGGGCAGCAGGAGAGGGAGAGATAGAATCTAAAGCAGGTTCCATGCCCAGGGTGGAGCCCAGCGTGGGGCTTCATCTCACAACCCTGAGAACAGGACTTATGCTGAAATCAAGAGCCAGACGTTTAACCAACTGAGCCACCCAGATGCCCCCCAGTTAATTCTTTACTCCAATTTAGCTTGTGTTCTTTCATTACAGCTTCAGACAATGCACCAGAATTCTTCTGTATGCTACAGATTAATGCAACTGCCTTGTACTGTTAAAAGCTAACTCCAGATATTAACTGCATGAAGTCTCAGCTGAAGCTACAGACGTACCTTCCCTGCCATTCCCACACAATCAATCCTCTGCAACCATCACTCCCAGCTTCTAAACTAGTAAGAAGCAACATGCTGGTCTTTATCTAAAGGGATGCTAGCCTTAGATTAGATGCCAGCCTTGCTTCTTCAGGGGGATTTAATTCATAAGCTTTTACAGTACTGTGAATCCTTTAACCACTGAAACTTAGCATCAGTGGATTTCTAAGAAATCTGAGCTCTAGACAGGTGAGTGACTTGTACCCCATCATACTGATGCAGGTGAAATAGCTCAGAACCCAAACCCATCTCTCACCTCCACGCAGGGCTTTTCCCCTGTGTCACTTTTAAGGTCTAGAAGGGCACGTTTGGAAAGGACAATAAAATAACTTCATTTCTCACAGTCCCTTTGGCCTGGTTCCCCAACACCTTTCCTGTTCTAAATCTCCTCGCTTTGCTGCAGCTGTAAGTTGTTGCTAGGAGGGCTCATGAGAGGTTCTCGGTGGAGGCTTAGAACAGTGCCACCCTCCAATCCATCATACCCTTGAAGGTTGGCATCATTCCCAGACTGTTCTTTCTCCCTCCCATCAGCAAAGCTCTAGTGAACAACACACTAGCTTCTTCCACAGGAGAAGCAAGTTCGGTCATTTCAATTATGGTACTACTTTATTTCTAAAAGCAGAAATACAGCTTTAGCCACCTTTCCAAGGAAGCAAAACCTGCCACCAGGAAGCCACCTGATTGAACCACAGCTGTGGTAATAAGTATGTGAGAAAGAATCAAGTCCTCTCCTTAATAGCTCCAGGCAAGGGGAAAGGGTCACATTTTAGGCAACTTTCTTGGAATAACCATATTTACAAATAAACGCAAACACAAAAGCACTGGAAAATTCTTAACCCACAAATGTTTGAGTGTGGACCAGGATCCAGAGTCAGACAGAGGAGGTGAACCCAAAAGCAGAAGAAGACTGAGGGGAGGGTGGAAGGCTGTCCAAAGGAAGCTTTCTTCCCCTTCCTTTTCTCTGACAGACAGCCCATCTGGTGGGGATTGTCCCATGAAGGAGTGACCTGGGTCTCTCAGGCAGGAAGAGAAGGCCAGGCAGATCTCTAGTCTCATCATTCCCGATCTTTCCTTGGGGCTATTAGGAACATCTTGTGACATGGACATCATTCTCTTGGAGAGGAAAGAGAAACTACATAACGTGGCTTTATCTATGCCTTTCTTCAGTGAAATACTTTCAGGACATCCAGGAGAAACCTAGTCCCTTTAAGGAATAAAGTTATATTATTCAGTCTTGGTGAATAAATTAGGAACAGCTGGGAAGAGACAAAATGACTCTGTGTACATCTACTTTAAAAGGAACATTATAATCTAATCCAGACTCCTCAATGTACAGATAAAGAAACCAGGACCCATACAGGTTACCTAACTAGACCAGCGTCACAAGTCCAATTGGTGGCAGATCTAAGAGTACAAGCCACCTTGAGCATCCTTCCTCAGGACAAATGACTGTCCTACCAGACCATACTGGAGAGAGGACTCCAGAGGTTGTAGATCGCCGAGAGAAGGAAGAAACTCAGGCTGGGAGACACTGGGATGCTAGATGTTCATCCTGAATGACAGCGAGATGACTTACACAGGCAACTAACACCTGGATTCTACAAAGCACCCCACTGAGAAAGGGAGAGGTAATGGAAGAAGAAAAAAAAGGAAAGAAGAAATACAAGCTTCTTGATGATTCACTTTACTTCATTAAGTAAACTTCAGTAAGTGCAGATTGATAATGAAAAGTGAAGACAAGAGGAAGATAATTAACTTATTTGAGCTAGTGACCAGATTTTCATCATAATTAAAAGATTTTTTTCCTTAACATTCACTGGGAGTAGATTCTATTATCATGTAAGTGTTTTTTATCTTGGTTCTGGAAAACCTTTATTAGAAACACTTTGGATGTTTGTTAGAATACAGATTCCTGGACTCTCCTTCAGGTTACTGACTCAGAAACCTGAATTTCAAAAAGCTTCCCATGGATACTGACAGATAAGAATCAATACCAGTCATAACCCCATCATCACAGAATTAGACAGACCCTATTTGTTTTCCAGCCCTCCCCATACCCACTTCAGAGTAGAAGTGCAGACTGGGAGTGCCCTTGGAGCCTGCCAGGCCTTGCCATCAGGCCTTCTCTCCCCACCATGTCAGGAAGGACAGATGGACTGAACTGGGCTAGACAGTAGTTGGTTTAATTTTAAGATTCTATTTTTTTAGGCTATGAGTATGCATTTCCTTTAAAGTTGGGACGGGGGGTGAGTTAATGTCCTAAAACAAGCAAAACAAGAGAGATTATTATTGACTTTCTGGGGCAAACCTCAATTCCTGCTTTTTCCAGTGAAGCCAAAGGCAGAGCACCCCCAGTATAGTCAAGCTACCCAAACCCAAGTCTAGCAGCTCCTCAGATATAGACCAGTGTCAAGGGATGGCCTAGGAACTATCCTGCTCTGCTTACAACCCTAACTCCTTGGTAGGGACAGAAATCTGTGAGGAGCAAGGCACACGGCAGTGAATGTGGGAAGGGCAAGCGGCCACTGGTGGCTCTCTGCCTGGGCCCATCCTCCCAGCTCTCCTGAGAGTAAATCAGCATGGTAGTCAGGTAGGTAAGGAGGCAGAGGAAGGCAGAATCCACACTACAGAGCTGGATTAAACTAAGGATACCTGCTCATTTTCCCAAACCAAGAATGCCCTGTAGGGCAAAAAGGGATGAAGGAGGCAACATCCTTTTCACACCCAAAATGCTGAGCAATTCTCAGAAATCTGTTTTGAGGAGAGAATGAAAATAGAGCAGTAATCACTACCTTTGAGAACTGGATTGCCTAAATATGTTGAGTAGCACTCAACTCCTGATTATCTCTGCCCACTGAGGACAAAGGAATCAGCAGGAAAGAAAGAAGGCTGACACTTCTCAGGACTTGAGGGTGCCAACACTACTCCCTTAATTCTCTGGAATGCATACAAGGATTACCACGAAAGCCAAGCACAAATTCTAGCAAGTGCCTGCCCATCTTGATGAAGGTCTATCTACTTCCTGTTAAGTCTGCAGCAAGCCCTGGACATCTGCAATGGCTTACTGCCTCCCATCTTATCCAGGTTCACCTAATAATAGGACCTTTATATAAAAGTACTCCAAGGCCCTTTAGCAGTCTCCAGGAAGATTGTCTTTATGCCAGAAGATGAAGCAAAGGAAAGAGCAGAATACTGCCAGTATCTCATTCCCAGCACTTCCAATGAGGCCAGTTTTATACTAAAATGATTTGTATTTGGGTATGTACATTGGCATGTGCATTTTCAAAGCACACATAAAAAACACTAACAAGAATAACCCTACGATGCCGATGTTGGTTATTTACAGAGATTTCATTTTTTTTTTACATTTTTCTGCACTTTCCAATTTTTATCATGAAAGCCATGATCTTTTCATAATCAATTTGTAAAATGTTACTTTAAAAGATAAAAATGGTGACGCCTGAGTGGCTCAGTTGGTTAAGCGGCTGCCTTTGGCTCAGGTCATGATCCCAGCGTCTGGGATCGAGTCCCACATTGGGCTCCTTGCGCAGCAGGGAGCCTGCTTCTCCCTCTGCTTCTGCCTGCCATTCTGTCTGCCTATGCGCTCTCTCTCTCTCTCTCTCTCTCTGACAAATAAATAAATAAAAAATCTTTTAAAATTAAAAAAAAAGATAATAATGGCTATAATTTACCCAGAGATGAACATAGCATGCAAGAGAAAGATAAGGGCATTTGAGTAGTGTGGGTCTGAAAGTAGATGAAAAAGAAGGCATAGAGATAGAAACCTCACTTTCTCTTCTCTGAAGCCCTTTGTTGCTACTGTATCTGTAAAGTTCTCAGACCTCTGCCTCACGATTTCTTGGAGCCCCTATAGATTATATATTTCTTAAAATGTTTTAAATTAAACCACAGCGTCCTTCAGACTACTCTATGATCAAAACTTTTTAACTGAGATGCCAATAAATGGCCAACTGATTAAAGCAAATTTTCATGTGTTACTTTCCTTCCCTCTTCTTTCATGACAGAGGTTTTAGCAGTAGTGAAAAAGCAGAAGGATGGGAGAATTATTTGTAAAATTATTAACTTCCGAACAATTGAGAGGTTGAATATAGTTTTTACATCATAGAAATGATGAAATCCAACTGTCAGTGGATTTCTTAAAGTTAAAAATCAAACTACACACAGGTAACATAAATGAGATGATTCTTCTCTAATCTGTCTACAGGTCCCTTATTTAGATGCTTCATTGGCTTCATCCTTCTGCAGTGAAGTGTATGATTTAAAATCCATCTAGAACTGAAAATATCCCTAACCAATCCTAATTATCAGATGAACTTGATAAAGCTTTTTCTGTTTCTTCTTTTCCACATATTTTCACTACATAATTCAATCACACAGCATATACATAAAACTGTTTACCTGATGAAGCTCAACTTTTTTTTGCTAGGATCCATAATGCTTGAGGATGTTACTCATACTGTGCCCATGTTTGAAGGTTGTGGTTCTCTAAAGGATGATATTAATAAAAGAAAAACTTTTGCTGCCAGATGGTAAAAATAAGGTAATATAAAACCCAGGACTGTGAAAAAGGACCATTTGCCCTTTTCTTTGATGAAATTGTCATGGGATGAAATAAATAATAGACTCAGAACCAGAGGACCTAGGTAAGCATTAAAATAAAAAACACAGCCGTGCATATTAGTAGTTACATGAACTTGTCTAGATTACTTCCTTTCTGTACCTTTAAAATAGGGTTTGTTGTTGTGAGGATTTAAAAAAAGATGATGTCTGTGAAAACATTTACAATTATTACAGAACACAGCAATCTACCTGGGGGAAACAAAGAAGCTTTAATTTGGGGGCTCTATGCCCTTAGAAATGCCACCCACACAGTTTGGAAGGCCGGGAGCAGCTGACAGAGGGGGAGTTAATGAGGTAAGGTGTGGGAGAGAACAAAAAAGATTTCCTCAGTTCAGGGCTGGAGGCAGTGGAACACTCCTTATCTCCCAGGTGAGTATATGTTTCCAAGGAAGACTCTTCTTGGGAATTCTCTGTGGGAGTCAAACCATAAATTAGGAGAGACAGAAGAGTTTGGTCAGATGACTGCATCTATTAATGGAGCCCTCTGCCATGTTACCACTTAGTTATTCTACGCTTAGAGTGGAAGAGACCCAACTGCAGAAGAAATGGAAGCACGTGCAAACTGGGAAAACAATGCTCAGCTGGGATCTTTGAGGCCTTGGGCCTGATTAACGGTCCACCAAGAGTGCCAAAGGTAGGTCTTGCTTCTGATCAGGTGTTTGGATTTTGTTCTCATTGCAACAGGAAGGTCGTGGAAGAATTTTAAGCCTGGAGTGACAGAAATCCATCCTTCCTCTTGGGGCACAACAACTACAGTATGTGCTTAGCAATCAATCAGTGATTCTCAACCAAATCCTACATTCTGTTTGCTCATAGTCACACTATGGATACTAAGGTATGGTAACATGGTACAAGTTAAAATTATAACAAATCCACCAAAAGATATACTTATTGGCCTAAAAGAAATGTTACATTGTAATTTAAGAAGTTAAAATTTCATATATTTTAATAGCTCTAATTTAATAAGGTAAGCCTGTCCTTTTGGGATCTGGCAGTGATAGCAGTTCAAGCAGGAGTGCCATTTGAATCCCTGGAACCTAAAATAACATTTTTACAAAAAAGCAACAGTCACTAAGTTGGCCTGGAAAGTAAGAGAACTGGAAATGTAAAGATGGTATCTTTAACAAGTGTCATTCTACTATTTTACAGCTCTTGCCAATACAGCACTTTAAAAGATGTGCATTACAGTGAATTTCGAATTGAAAAAAGTAAATCCCAAATATGGGTAAAATTAGCAGCCCCACTCCTTGCCATTGTAATAAATGATTAAGTAGGTGTTACAAAGATGAAAAAGCAGAGCATCTCTTTCTAATCCTGACAGACATCTTCCCCTTCTTCACTGATCCTTTATCTTGCAGTGAAGACCTGTATAAGGAAGTCGGTTGCTGGTATGGTCCTGATAAGAACGCTTCTTTCTAGAAGTAGCAGCAGCAAGGACTACATTGCTTTTGCAGACACAGTTCGTGAACTTGTGCCAAGTTTCTCTGAAGCTTGGAAACTGGGAAAGTGTCTGTGCTTCTGATTAATAATATTCAGCAACCAGGCTGAAACCAGAGGAAGTATAATCACAGGTAGGGAGGGAGTCAGTCACAGAGCTCCTGTGGTTGAGCGGCCATGAGAGGGCACTAACACCGCTGAGCGCACACAGCCCTTTCGTGCCCAGGGGCTGACATGAGCCTGAGCTGAGATCCGTCAAGGGATTAAGACCTCCTCTGTCAGAGACAATGCAGGATGGGCCTCCTCTCAATTCCCCCCACACCCAGTTTAAATTACTCTTCTACCTTAATCTCTTTAAGACTTGAGGCTACTTTGTAATAAAATTATTCTCAATTTATATCACACATGGATGATTATTCTATCTCCCTCATACGCTATAATATCCTCCAAGTCAGAGTCGTCTCTCTTGATCCCCATTCACCCATCATATAAACATTTCAAACAGTACATGAGAAAGTGACTTAAATAGTAAATGTCTTACTGCTTTGCTCCCCAAAGATAACCACTATTAAGTTTCTTACATCTCCCTCCATAAATGTTTGTGGGCATATACAAACTTTTATGTTATTTAATGTTCAATCCAATGAGCAAAACTTAAAAGAAATAGGGATTGATAATACAGAATTTTAAAAAATTTCTGGTTCAGGGTAGTATATAAATAATTATAAGTAACTGCAAAATAAGGTGTGTTTGTGAACATTCCAAGGCAGATACAACCTGCCTCCATCGACCACTCACACCTCCTCCATCTTCCAGGACTTCAGCAAGTACTGAGTTTGGGTAGCAGGTGGAATTACCAGGACACAAGCCTGGTGAGTCCAGCTCTGTCTCTAACATGGTGGGTATTCCCTGGCAAATCCACTCTACCTCTCTGAATCTCAGTTTCCTCTCTTATAAAATGAGATGGTATTTTCAGAGGTTCCTTTGAGAGTTCAGGATTGAAGCTGATAAATAAAACAGGTACACAAAGCCCAAACTATCACAGCTTCCCAGGAGAATATGCATGCAAATTAGACTGGAGCAGTTATTTAAAAAATATTTTTAATTGAGATATAATTGACATATGACGTTTTATTACTTTCATGTATACAACTTCACATTTATATACAGTACAAAATGATCATCATGATAAGTCTAATAAACATTCAGCACCATCCCAGCTACAAAATTTTTTTTCTTGTGATGAGAACTTTTAAGATCTAATCTATTAGCAGCTTTCAAATATTCAATACAGTATTATTAGCTATAGTCACCATGATGTACATTATATCCCCAGAAGTGAGTTATTTTATAACTGGAACTTTGTACCTTTTGATCACCTTTACCTGTTTTGTCCTCACCATATTTGTGAACTTGGGTTTCTTTGGTTTTGTTTTTTAGAATCCCATATAAATGAGATCATATGGTATGTCTTTCTCTGTCTGACTTATTTCACTTAGCATAATCTCCTCTAGGTCCATCCATGTTGCCACAAATGGCAGGGTTTTATTCTTTTGTATGGTTGAATTGCATATATATGCCCCACAACTTCTTTATCCATTCATCCATAGTTGGGACGCTCGGTTTGTTTCCATATCTTGGCTATTGTAAATGACGCTGCAATGAAGTGGGGATGCACAGACCTTTTCAAGTTAGTGTTTTCATTTGCTTTCAATAAACATGCAGCAGTGTTATTGCTGGATCATATGCTAGTACTATTCTTAATTTTTTGGCCAACAGGTTTCTGTTTTCCACAGGGGCTACACCAATATACATTCCCACAAGAGTGCACAAGGCTTCCCTTTTCAACACAACCTCACCATCACTGGTTCTTATAGTTTTGATGATCACCATCCTAACAGGTGTGAGATGATAGCTCACTGTGGTTTTGATCTGTATTTTTCTGACAACTCGTGATGTTGGCCATCTGTATGACTTAATTGGAAAAATATCTCTACAGATCTTTTGTTCATTTCTTAATTGAAGTGTTTGGGTTTTTTGCTACTGAGTTGTAGGAGTTCTTTATATATTTTGGATATTAACCCCTTACAAGATCTATGATTTGCAAATATTTTCTCCCATTCAGTAGGTCATCTTTTCATTTTGTTGACAATTTCCTTTATTGTACAGCAGCTTTTCAGTTTGATGTAGTCCTTTGTTTATTTTTGCTTTTGGTGTCAGATTAAAAAAATCATCACCAAGACCATTGTCAAGGAACTTACCTCCTACGTTTTCTTCTAGGAGTTTTATACTTTCAGGTCCCACACTCAAGTCTTTAATCCATTTTGAGTTAATTTTTGAGATGGTCCAATTTCATTCTTTTGCCTGTGGCTGTCCAGTTTTCCCAGCACCATTCACTGAAGAGATGACCCTTTACCCATTGTATATTCTTGGCTTCTCTGTCATAAATTAGTTGACCATGTATACACATGGGCTTATTTCTGGGCTCTCTATTCTGTTCCACTGATCTATGTATCTGTTTTTATGCCAAGACCATACTGTTTTGATTACTATAGCTTTGTAATACAGTGTGAACTCCAGAAGCATAATATTTCCAGTTTTGTTGTTCTTTCTCAAGACTGCTTTGGCTATTTGGGGTCTACTGTGGCTTCACACAAACTTAAGAATTCTTTGTCTAGTTCTGTGGAAAATGCCATTGGAATTTTGATAAGGATTGCACCAAATCTTTAGGTTGCCCTAGGTGGTATGGATATTTTAATAATATCAATTCTTTTAATCCATGAGCACAGACTATCTACCCATTTATTTGTGTCTTTTTCGATTACTTTCATTAATGTCTTATAGCTTTCAGTGTGCAGGTTTTTTACCTCAACTTTATTTATTCCTAGGTATTTTATTCTTTACAATATAATTGGAAAAGGGATTGTTTTCTTAATTTTTTAAAGGTTTTATTTATTTGACAGAGAAAAAAAAGAGAGAGAGAGAGTACAAGCAGGAGAAATGGCAAGGGGAGAGGGAGAAACAGGCTCCCCACTGAGCAGGGAACCCATGTGGCTCGATCCCAGAACCCTGAGATCATGACCTGAGTTGAAGGCAGATGCTTAACCAACTGAGCCACCCAGGTGCCCCTTAAGTTCTCTTTTTGATATTTTGTTATTAGAATACAGAAACACAACAGATTTTTGTATATTGATTTTGTATCTTGAAACTTTTTCTTTCATTAGTTCTACTAGTTCTTTGGTAGTTTTTAGGATTTTCTCTATGTAATATATCATCTGTAAATAGTTTTGCTTCCTTTTCCTTCTAATTTAGATCCCTCTCATTTCTTTTACTTACCTAACTGCTTTGGCTAGGACTTCTAATACTATGTTAAATAAAAGTGGGTAGAGTGAGCATCCTATCTTATTCCTGATTTTATCATTGAGTATGATGTTAGCTATGGGCTTGTCATATTATGGCCTTTATTATGTTGAGGTATGTTCCCTCCATACCGACTTTATTGAGAGTTTTTAATCATTAATGGGTGTTGAATTTTGTCAAGTGTTTTTTCTAACTCTATTGAGATGATCATGTAATTTTTGCCCTTCATTTTGTTAATGTGGTATATTGCACTGATTGATTTGCAGATGTTGAACCATCCCTGCATCTCTGGAATAAATGTCAGTATATTCATTGTATATTGAATTCAAAGGTTTGCTAATATTTTGTTGAGGATTTTTATATCTATGTTCATCAGGGATATTGGCCTGTAGTGTTCTTTTCTAGTGGCATTCTTTTTTTTTTTTTTTTAAGATTTTATTTATTTGACAGAGAGAGAGATAGTGAGAGCAGCAACACAAGCAGGGGGAGTGGGAGAGGGAGAAGCAGACCCCCCTCCAAGCAAGGAGCCTGATATGGGGCTCGATCCCAGCACCCTGGGATCAAGACCCAAGCCAAAGGCAGACACTTAATGACTGAGCCACCCAGGAGCTTCTTTCTAGTGGCATTCTTGTCTGGTTTTGGTATCAGGGTAATGCTGGCCTTGTAAAATGTGTTTGGAAGCATTCTCTTGGAGTAATTTTTTAAAACAATTTCCTGAGCTGTAATTCACAAGAAAATCCACATCCTGTTTTAACACAGAGGTATATCAAGCAATCTACACTGATCCTGAAGTTATCTTAGGATGCAGCCACAATCCTTCAGAAGTAGAGCCAACCTATGTTTACTCATTTCTCAGCAATGCATGTAACCTTCTCATCAGCCTCAGAGAGCTCATGACTATTTTTCCATTGTCAAGAGTCATAGGTAAGTTCAACGTTACATTCAGGAGCTATGGGTCAAACTTAAGCAAATAGTTAACATTTAACTCCCATTTGCCACCTCAGTACAATGAGCTGCCTACCAGGGAGGAGGAGGTCTTCCTGTTGATTAGACCACATATGTTGTTTTGTCCTGTTTGTTCTATTCTGACCATGTCCTTTACCAGGAGCACAGATAATTATCCAAAGGAGTGTCCAAGTGATGAGGGAGGACTTACGAAATAGGGAAAAGGTCCTGGAAGTGGGTAGGGCACCATTCATATTAAACATCTATTTGGCGATTCAACTGCAAGCTAACAATAGCAAAGTTACTAATAATGGATGAAAATCTTTGTTCTAGGGCAAAGCCAGAAAAAGGAAAGTGGGATTCACAGTGACTTTGTCAAGTGTTTTTGCCATTTCTCTCAGACGCAGGAGATGGAGGTTAAAAGAACAAACTCTGGAGTTAGATTGATATGGGTTCTGCCACCATTAGACTATTACCTAATCAATTCTGAGCCTCTACTGTTTATTTATTTCAAAGAGACAGACAAAGCATTACATGCATTGTGCTTATCATTATTATTATCTGGAACTGTGGGTTCTGTAGGCTATCTCCTGTGAAATAAAAGACCATTAAAAAAACAATTACAAATGGGACGCCTGGGTGGCTCAGTTGGTTGGACGACTGCTTTCGGCTCAGGTCATGATCCTCGAGTCCCGGGATTGAGTCCCGCATTGGGCTCCCAGCTCCACAGGGAGTCTGCTTCTCCTTCTGACCTTCTCCTCACTCATGCTCTCTCTCACTGCCTCTCTTTCAAATAAATAAATAAAATCTTTAAAAAAAAAAAAAACAAGTAAAACTGAAAAATTATCTCCTGGTAAATAAACTGTACTTACCTGAAAGGAATTCATAGAGCGAAGGGATGGAGGCAGTGTGGCATTATTCCTTGATAATATCAGCAGCAGCTCCAAGCAGGTTGCAGAGGGCAGGGTTAGAGAGTGGATGCTGATGTCACTTTCCCAAGCACTGCAAAGCCTGAAACACATTGATGTGTATAATTACATAATTGTAGGGCACCTAGGTGGCTCAGTCGGTTAAGCATCCAACTCTTGATTTCAGTTCAGGTCATGATCTCAGGATAGTGAAATCCAGCCCAGTGACAGGCTCCAGGCCCAGCAAGGAGTCTGCTAAATATTCTCTCTCTCCCTATGCCTCTGTCCCTCTCCCACCCACTCATGCTTTCTTTCTCTCTCTCAAAAAATAATAATAATTTCATAGTTGTATCGGGTCATAATTATTTCAAAAATCTGATGGAGAAGGAGAAGACTTTCAAGTGTAGAAGGGAAAAGCAATGCACAAAAACTAGAAATAAAATGGTTATACTAAAAATTCAGAGTAAATATCTAAGACATTTTTATAGTGTTTTTGATATAAGACAGATTCTGCAATTTTTTCAGGTCAACACTGCATACTCAAAGTTTAAGAGTCAGATGAAATGTGGTCTTATTTGTGAGGGGTCTATTTGGGGTGGGGGATGGATAACAGCTAACATATTGAATGCTTCCTATATTCTATGCCCTCTTCTACATGTAACATCATGTTCGCCCTTCAGATACCTATGAAATGAAACTGTCACTATCCTCATTCTACCGATGTGGTAATTGTTTGAGCTGGATATGCCCTATGAAGTGTCTAGTTCGTTGATTTTCAAACTTTTAAAAAGTGACAGAATCCTTTTATCAAAAAGTCCTGTGAAAGCTCCATTTATAATACAAATAAAAGCAAAGCTGCTCTGTTGGAAGGGGAAAGGTTGGCAGGAAGTTCTCTTCATCTTCCAAAGTAGCCTATGAAGGATCTCTGCTACATCCTGTTGAACTTACTTGAGAATTATTTCATTCAAGAAATGAGGAAACTGAAGGCTAGAAAAGTAAAGAGACTTCTCTGGGATGAGGTATGTGTTCAGAAACGATATGATTCGGTATAGAACCCTGGCTTCCTGAATTCCTATATCTAGTGCTTTAAGTAAAGGGGGAAACCAGAAAATCACTATGGGAAAAAAGTGTAATAAGAATAGGATATGTTTTTTCTGTCAATTCTTCTATTTACTTATTTCCTATCTGTGCCCCTATCAAAGTATCTCTTATCACTGTCCTAATTTTTAAAGAGAAACCTGTGTGTGTGTGTGTGTGTGTGTGTGTGTGTGTGTGTGTATTATTTTTTGGCTATTTACATTAACTTCTTTTTGTGAAGCTACCTTTAACCCTATCGGTGAATTCTGGAACATCAGAAAGCATTGGTGGCTGAGGGCATAATGGATTTTAATGTTTATATGGTAAGTGATAGCAGATGGGTTAGCTGTGTCATCAATCAGTTTACTTATACTAATACATTTCTGATGTGGGATAGGGAATTAACTTTTCTTTGAAGCATTTGCCAATTAGTTGAACTAGAATAGGACACTGCCCACTTTCCCCCAAAATGTTCTGTTTTCAGCAAGGGCATATTTGGAATGTCTTCTCCGTGTTTTAAACACTTCTCTGTTATTTTCTGTTGATTGGCTATGTTATTCTTTCTCCTTTTATTAGTTATACAACATTCTCAACATTACTCTGGGGTAGAAATAAAAATCTCACCGTCTTTGGCAAAAGTCAAATGCAGTACTAGTGCAGTGGCTCTAAGCTCATTCTCCCAACCCCTTTCTTATGCCCTCTATAAACCACACCATTACTTGCATTACACTAAACACAGAAAGTCTTCTCATGCAGTTTTCTGGACCTGGAAGGCTGTTAGGCTACCTGGTGAACTTCTGTTCAGCCTGCAAGACCCACATAAGTATCATTTCCTTGGAGACATCCTCTTGTTCCCTTTATAAGAATTAACTACTTAGGGCACCTGGGTGGCTCAGTGGGTTAAGCCTCTGCCTTCAGCTTAGGTCATGATCTCAGGGTCCTGGGATCGAGCCCCACATCGGGCTCTCTGCTCTGCAGGGAGACTGCTTCCCCCCTCTCTCTGCATGCCTCTCTGCCTACTTGTGCTCTCTCTCTCTCTCTGTCAAATAAATAAATAAAATCTTTAAATTAAAAAAAAAAAGAATTAACTACTTGCCCCATACCATATTTGTACCCATTACAACACTTAACCACCACCCTACTTGTATTCTTATTTGAGCTGTATGACTCATCCTAGACCAAACAGAGCAATCATAACCTGCAGATTCCTCTAACTTGGCTGCTCAGTGTGGAAAGAAAGATGGGATTAGTTGTTCTTCCTCGGGCACACCCAGCCACCTTTTAGTTGCTATAAGAAAAACATTCCACTTACATTTGTATGTTCAATAATTTAATTTAATTTAATTTCCAAGTGTTATTTTTATAATCAGAAATGGGATTTTTGGGTCACACAAAGAAATGTTTAACTGTTACTCAAAGATGTTAACATGCTGCTAAGTGGCTATGGTGTGATCTATCAAAATCGAAACACAAGTAGAAACTAAAATACATTAGCACTCCTTGTCACTGAGGAGTAACAAGCACTTTTGGACAAGTGTGGTTTCCTCATGAGATCCTGGAGTTCAGACATAATCTATACAATGTTATTAAACCACCAAAATTTACACAAAAGGACATTCACCACACTAATGATATCCATAGTCACCAAAAAAGATACAATTAGTTATACATGTTAGTTATTCACGTCTCTATGTAATTACAAATATTTACATGGTATGTGAATTCAACTTTGGCATTTTATTTTTATTATTTTTTTAAATTTTTTTATGAGATGCCACTAAAGCTGTATTTACTCACTATTTTTTATTTTATTTTATTATGTTAGTCACCATACAGTAATTTAAATCTAATCCTTTCAAGTATTCTGTGAGTTAACAACTTTTATCCCTACTGAAGCTCATGAAGTGACTAGTGTTGTCCTAATCACATGGCAAGTGAGGGAAAAGAAATTCAAGCATGATCCTCTCCACATAAATTTCATTCTCTTTTATATCCAGAAATGCTTCATATTTCTAGACAAATTCTATCCTCCAAAATTGAAAAGCCCAAGGGTAAGTATGGAGTAAATTTTAGGTATCTTAGAACACCTCATTTTCTAATAATTCGAACCACCTTATTTTTAAAATTAGACAACCCAGCTGGACCTAGGATGGCTCAAATGCCTAATATTCATCCTTTATTTATCCTAATATTTATCCATTTATTCTTTCTTTTCCCATACTATATATTCATTAGTCCCAGGATTTACCTTTTTATTGTTAAGTTTCATAAATGTTCTCTATAATCTTAACCACATATTAATCACATGAAACATCCATATATGTGGACAAAAACAGAGTAACACATGAAAAAATAAATGGTAACAGCTGTTTTGGAAATTTAGAACTATGGGTAACTTTTCCCCGAAACTTCAGTTAATGATTTTACATTGTGGTTTCTGTTTTGTTTTGGTTTGGTTTGGTTTTGTCTTGCTTTGTTTTGACTTAGGAATAAAGAAATAAAGAAAGCAGGAAGATGAAGAAATGTCTGTCATATTTAAAATTCAGTTTATCTTAAAACCACCACCAAACTCATTATGAAAATTTAAGGCATGTGTTAATTAAGCCAGAAGTGATCCTTGAGACTATCTACCCCACGGCTCAAATATCAATATAAATTTCTGTTAATGATATAAACATTTTAAGAAATACAGGATTATAATAATCCAGAATTTGATTATTTCTGGTATTTCCTGCAAAAACATCCTAGTCTATTAGACCTAAATCAGTAAACTTCCACTGTAAAACTGGCAAAAAGATAATTCAAAGAGAATTAGAAACTTAACATTAATTGAAATCTATTCTGGTGATTTTTTTTTTAATTTTATTTTTTCAGTGTTCCAAGATTCATTGTTTATGTACCATAGTCAGTGATTTTTAAAGTAGTGGGAAAGAAGCTTTCTAAGAGACTAGAATCATCAGCCAGGTGACCTTAGTCAAAGAGACCAAAATGGAAGCAGAGGACACACCATCCTTATTTCGGAACTTTTGCCTTGACAAAATTCCCTAGAGAAGCAACTGTGGCCTCTCTATTTTTAAAGAGGCAATGAGAAGGGGGGAAAAGTCACTTTCCATCACTTCTAACAAAATAGTGAAATTCAGAATGAATCAAACACCAATAAATATTAAGAAAAGAACTTGAAAAAATAGAAAGGTGATACATTCTACTAAAAACCTGAGGTTGTTAATGTAATAGATGAAAATGACAAATAGAGATGATAAAACAACTCTACCAAAAATTAAAATATTTCAAATGAGTCCAACATACTATATAAGAAAAAAATAATATGTTATGGGAGAACTCAAGATGAAAACAGTTAATTTAAATGTCATGTTTTTCATATTTTCACAATGGATCTGGATTCTTCAGTCCTTAGAAGGACCTAAGAAAGCAAATGCCCTATTAATGATGTTAAAATATAATACTGTTTATACCTGTATATTTTTAAATTTTAATTTCAAAGCTCTAACAATGATAAAGCTCATCAATTTAAGCTCTCAAAATACCAAAACAAGCAAATGACCACAACTAAATGGTAGACTTATTATGAACATACAACTATTTAATAAATAATTTAGAGAAGGAATCAAAATTTTATAAATTCTTATATTATCAAGAACAAAAAATTCAGAAACAACCAAATATACTGTTTAACTATTATAATAAACCATATTAACTCCAAGATATTTAGGTATTTTAAAAGAACGAATTCATAAAAAATAGAAGCTGGAAAGGATGTAAACCAAATGCTCCTTATAAATTTCAAAATAAGGTTCAATAATTCACGAACAGCACTTCTTTGAAATTACAGTATTTTCTTTGAAAATTATAGGAAAAAAATTGAGTTTTTTAAAGTCCAAATGTTAACACTGTTCTTCCGTTCTCTTTAAGGGGCTCTTAAGAGAAAAAAAATTAGGTACACAATTCCTGAAAGCTATGCCTTTTAAACTTTGTCCATAAGACATATGAATTGTTATAGACAATCTCTCTCTCTCTCCCACAAATCAGAAAGCATGGGGAAAATGGTCCTGCTTTGAATAAGCTACCAACAAGGCAATCTCAAAATTAAGTGCATTTATTCATGCCAAAAAACAATAAAAGATTTTGTTTTTCATAAATGCATGTATTATTACAACATACCACTTGTTGAGAACTTAAGGATTATACTGGCAACACTTTATTTATTTATTGTTGTTTCCAAGTATTTTGCAATTTATAAACACTGGTTTTATTTTATTTTATTTAAAAAAAATTTTTGAGTATAGTTGACACACAATGTTATATTTGTTTCTGGTGTACAACATAGTGATTCAACTTTTCTGTACATTAGGCTATGTTCACAAGTGCAGCTATGATCTGTCACCATACAATGCTATTACAATACCCCTGGACCATGTTTCCTATGCTGTGACTTAGTCATTCCATACCTGGAAGCCTGTATTTCCCACTCCTCTTCAGTCATTTTGCCCATCCCATAACCCCCTTTCCTCTGGAAACCATCAGTTTATTCTCTGTATTTATAGGTCTGATTCTGGTTTTTGTCTATTCATTTGTTTTCTTTTTTAGATTCCACATATGAGTGAAATATATAGTATTTGTCGTTCTCAGTCTAATTTATTTCACTTGGCACAATACCCTCTAGATTCATCCATGTTGTCACAAATAGCAGGATATCATTTTTTTATGGCTGCCTAATGGCAACATTTTTATTAAAAGAGAGAATATACCTCTTTGAACATGCTTGCCAGAAACTTCATAATAACATTAGAATAGTTAGGAGTCCATCAAAAAAGGCCAGCTAGCTAGTCCTTCAGATTTTTTTAGCTTTTTGTTACAAAAAAATTTCAAATATACGAAAGTATATTTGGAAGAAAATAAATTCAAAAACCAATCTTATACCCTATTCTAAATTAAAATCAGGTGTATTAAAGGCATAAACATAAAAAAACTGATTAAAAAAATCTTCCCAGAAAATCTAGGAAAAGTATGACAAGCTTATAAGCCATATGGTTTTATAATTTTTTAAAAAGTGTATTGTTAAGAAATTAAAAAAAATTTTAAAAGACACAGGCAGAGGAAAGGAAACTTTAAGATAGAAAGAACTCCCATATTCTCCTATATATTTATAAAAGGAAGACAACACAAATCCACTTTTAAGTAGTGAATTTTAAATTTCGAGTAGTGAATCTTAATCCATTTGAAGGTGAGAGGTCTCTATGACAATATGATTAAAACTATAGACTCTCTCCCCACAACAGTTCTCATTTTTTAAAGACTGATTGATTGATACAGCGAGAGCGAGAGAGAGCAAGAGAGCATAAGCAGGGGGAGCGGATGAAGGAGAGGGAGAGGCAGGGTCCGCACTGAGGAGGGAGCCCATGGTGGGTGGGCCCAATCCCAGGACTCTTGGATCATTACCTGAGCCAAGGGCTGACACTTAACCGACTAAGCCACCCAGGCGCCCCATCAGCAGTGCTCATTTATACAAAAAAAATTCTGCACATAAATGTGAATGTTTCCCAGGTCACCCAATTCCCCAAGCCTAATCATGTCCTTCTTTCGTATTAATGGAATTATATAATATGTGACCTTTTTTGTCTGGCTTCTTTGACTTAGCATAATGTTTTCAAGATACATGGATCTCAGAGTAGGACTTCTTGCTTTTAGATTAAAACCTGATTTCTAATTTACCACTTTTTATAAAATATTAAAAACAGTTCCACCTTTAACTATGTATCATAATATCTGTTAGCATATTAATAAATATAACCACTTACAAAAAGCTTTCAAAGAGTTTTTGAAGAGGTCTCCTAGCTCACATTTTTACCTCATTCCATTACCAGGGAATATCAATTGAAGGGAAGCCTGAGAAAGGCACTTCCAACGCTTTAATCACTTTACTGAATAACTGGAAATCAAAGTATGAGGGGTGGGATGTAATAAATTAGGTCCATTCCAATAACATTCTCCAAAGTAAACCTCACTACTGGCAACCACTTGGTTCCCTGTCCCATCGGGGGCCAACTCAGCCAACACATTCATTAATCAACACTGCCCAGTCTGCCCCTCACAGTTTAAGTCCTTTACCAATGGGGAGGGAAAAGTGTGATGCACAAAGTACAAAGCAAAAATTTAAGGCTGGTTTTATTATTTCCTAGGCTTAGTAAAACATACAGGTTTTCATTTTTCAATTCAAATTGGTTGGCAGTGATCGTATTGAGATGTACTGTGAAACCATGTTTGGTCTCAGCAGAAGAGAGAGAGATGATCTGTTAGAGTTCTAATAGCCCATGGCTTCAGACAGGGATATATTGCTGGTGGTCTGACACTCTCTCCAACTCCACTCTCACCTGCCTTTACTGAACACCGTCAACTTCAGTACCCCCGGCTTCTCTCTTCACCTCTTTCTAAATCCACCCTCAGACGACCTTCTCCTGGAAATTCATATACTCTGCATAAAAGGGTAACTGGCAATGGTATAACTCAATTCAGATGAATTAGGCCTGGCTAATCCTGGTATCTTAGTTATTAAGCTATACTAAATTACATAACCCAAAGTCACAATTGGCTCTGTCTGACCAATTAAAAAGCAAATCCCAATGACTAAAATTGTGTCCCTCCATGTGGAGAGATGAGAATTTAAATGCCAAGATTGCTAACCTACTCGTGCTCTCTATGCAAAGATCCTTGATTTTAGAAAATGTCCTCTTATTTAAGACTTTAGACCTTCTGTGAAATCACCCATCAATGTAACTCCGGTAGATTGAAAGCACAGTTGGACACATCCATTTCAGGTAAAGTAAGAAAATCAATTTCCAAGTAATTTGCATAGAGAAAATTAATTTCTACCAACTTAAATTCAATTCCTCTGATTCTTCCACACCTTAATAAAATAAACACTAAGATCGACCAGGTCAAGCCAGAAAGTCTCCTAAATTTTATGTCTATCATTTACCCTTTAGCCCTAAAAAGATATGATTTTAGCAACTGGCAAATATGCTCTGAAGTTTTATTCAAGAATTAAAATTCCCTAGGAGGAGTACCTTAAGTCAAAGAACAGAAATACTTGACTAAATTTTTCCAAGGCAGAATCAAAAATATTTGATTAAATGGAAGCTTCTGGAACCTAGGAGGACTTTCATTGAAATCTTCAAAGGCAATGATTTTTTACAAAATTACTAAATACATAATATTCTCTTTCCTTGCCACCATACCCTTGAAATGAGGTGTCTCCAGTAGCTGGCTTCACTATTCTACATTCTGTTCATTTCAGAGAGGCTACTCTTAATATCTGAAACCAAGGAAGGGAAAAAGAAAAAAGACAAATACAGTGTCCATATATATAATTGAGGTAGGAAGGAGGGAAAGTGTTAAATATGGTATATTCAAGAGATGAGTATTTTAGAAAAATTTTAAAGTTATTCTCAGAAATTGGTTAAAGATACTTAAGCACCTAATTTTACCAGTGCTAGAAGAGCTAGAAAAGCTAACTTGTCCCTTTTTTCAGCAGTGATACATCATACTGTGAATATAAAAAATACTGTCATCTTCTGAACCAACTTATAATGATGAGAAATTATTCGTGAATGTTAAAATTAGGGAAGCTTATATTTTTTAGCCTATAATATAGAAAGAAAGCAAAACAATGTTTCTTGATGATCCAAATAAAAGAAGCTTATTTAGTTTTATTTTAAAAAACGAAATACTTCATTTATAACCAAAGTATTTTTATTAAACTACTGATATAAACATTCAAAAATATAAATTTGCTTTAGTTAGTAAAATAAACAAATAATTTTCAGTGAAAGTAACAAAATTATACTTCTGATACCCGAGTTCATCTCTTATTAACAACCGAAGTACTTAATTCTGCTTTCTAATTTATTCACAACACTGACTTTAATAAGTCACTGCTTCAAAGTACGGGACCCCCCCAAAATCAAGACTTAAATAATAATTATAAATCTATACTGACATGGAAGGCACACTATTTTGATCATTTAAACACACACACACACACACACACACACACACACACACAGAGACACACACACACACACAAAGCAAAACAGTGCACCTATTTTGGCTCAGTGCTTAAGCGTCTATCTCTTGATTTCAGCTCAGGTCTTAATCTCAGAGTCATGGGATAGAGCCCCAAATCCAGCTCTGTGCTCAGTGGGGAGTCTACTTCTCTCTCTCTTTTTCTCCCCCTTTCCCCATACCCCTCCCCCTGTTTGGAGGTGCTTGCTCCCTCTTTCTCTCAAATAAATAAATAAAATCTTTTTTTTTAAGAAAGGAAATGAAACTTATTTTGGAATGTTTATTAATATGTATATTAATATTATATCAAATAAAATCAGCCTTTTAAGCAAGAAACAATCAAATCATCTTACCAAGTACTTTAAATCTTTCATTTACCAAAAACTAACCTAATAGGTAGTCTTTTCCATGAAAAAACATAGTTGAGATGATAAATTTGGAATTCAAGATCTTTATCATTGTGAGCATCACTCAAGTTGATCTAGATATTAAAAATCCATTGCCTACAAGTTGACAAATTTGGTGGTTGCTATTAATAGGATTCTTTACTTAGATCACAAAGAATAGAAAATAAAACAAATGACTGACTACTTGAAGTGACCTAAGCAGCTATATTATCTATCAAAAGACTAAATAAAGAGATGTTAATAGTACTAGAGAGCTTTCTTTATTTTCTTTCCTTTTTTTTTAATGCTAGGAAAAAAGTTTGCATCCAAAGACTATAAGGCACAATTACTTCAGAAAATTTCCCTATGACCTTGGAACAAGGTAAAAGCCTAGGGTTATTTGCCTTGGCACTTTGCCAAAACAAACCAGGGAATGTGAATCCTTTGGAAAAATCAGTGTCCAACCTAGCATCCATTCATATTTTTGTTATGTCCAATAAAATCATAGTAATAGCCAATCTGCCTGGTGCTATGATCCCATTAGGTCTTATAACCTAAGCAGAGTCAGCTTAAGTCTAATCAGACCAAACAGCTGTTTTAACAGTTGGGTTTCTCCAAAATTAAAATATTCTATTCCTGACAGTGCTTAGCAACTCAACTGTTGGAACAGCTGCTCAAGTTGAAGAGGTAAAACCAAGTGTACATACAGTCTTCTTCCCATTTGCAACTGCTGTGAGATTCTTTCAGAAAAGAAGTTCCTAAACTTAAGTTCATGTTGACATTTCCCAACCTGTTTAAAATTTTATACTTGCACTGCCTCTCTCTCTCTCTGACCTTCGGTCAATATTTCTGCCATCATCATCTCTCTTGGTGTTTGCCCTTTGTCTCCTTCCTACTCTAACCCACAATTGCCAGCTGGTGGTTCTGTCCTTCCTTAGAAATATCATCTGTGTGCTTTATACTCTCATTCCTCTCTCTATTGTCTTAGAAGTATTTTTACTACCTATGAAACAGAGGTTATAACTCAGGAGTCCCCAGACTCCACTAAGTGATATACTCTTTCCTATGACTTACATTAGCACTATTCAGGTTAACTGTTGAAGTAAGAACCTTAAAAACAATCTTAAAATGCTCTCTGGCTAATGGTTTTCATTTTTGGTTATTTTATAAGTGTTTTCAAGATTCTGGACTTGTCACCATGATCTCATTATTCAGATATGTCATCTGTTCAATTTTTAAATATTTACTCTGTAGCTGAGAAACCTTTTCACCAACAGTCCTATTACCAATAATGAGTGTTTCTGTCTCTCCATCTCTCTACCCAACCTTTCCATCCATGCATTCATCATTTTTCTAGCACCTTCTCATTTTAAAATTTCTGCCAACTGGACTGGACATACCCAGACTAAATTGACTCTGATAAGCTCTTGAAGTCTGCACAAGATCTTGACCCTGATTTTGTACCATTTGCTTTTTCCCCTCACAAGGTCCTCACTCCTTTAAATTGTACTGCATTACAGATCATTTAAAATCCTGGTTCCCAGGGTCTAAGAACAGATTTAGGGCAGGACCCAGACTCATCAAACCAGAACATACCCACAAAGATGCTGAATATGTTTCATGATTACAAATTTTTTCCTGCAGCATCTCCAGCTCTTCCGCTAGGCTATGTATGGAGTGATTCTGGCACATTAATCTTAGAAACAACCTCTCTCCTGTGCCCCACTTCTCATTAGGGGAGGGTAGAAGCCAAAGATACACTTCAACAGGTGCAGATACCATAAATGAAGAGGTGCTCACAGACCTTGTACCAGACAACACAGTCCTGGGGCAATATGACTCTAAGGGACACACCGGAGTGCTCTGTGAAACAGGGCTCCCGGGCTGGAAGTCATTTTAATACGTCATGTCAAACCCTAAATTACAAGTATCGCAAAGCTAAATTTTTTTAATTAAAGGAGACTTTGAAATACTGCTGGCTCTGCTGTCACTATCCCATTACCATAATGTCAGTGCAACACTGGCCCAAAAGTTACCTAACTTTGTTTCTGAGTTGGTCTGCAGAATAGGATTCATTCTTCCAGCTTACAGTATTGTTAAGATCAGTTTTGCTTCATGGGGCTAAACATAGAAAAGTTTTCATTTTTAATAAGAGCTTAGATAAATAACCCTAAATCCCAAAGGACCTCGTTAAAGCAGTCTCATAAAAGTTTTACACTTGCATATGAGTTTGAAAAAAAAATGTCTACCTAGCAGTTTGAGCTCCTGCTGACTTCTCTAGCCTTGAGGAAGTTATTGTTGAAATTCTTATGTCTTGCTATTTCTGATGATTTAAAGCAGTCTATTATGATAAATCACCATGAAGTACAGCAAATGAAAGACACTGTTCAAACAAAAATTTCAATTTTAAATATACAAAATACACACAGTGCACTCATCCGTATGTTTAAATAGCACTAAGGTTCTTATACATTACTCACCTAGCCACATATTTTATCCTCACAGCCTAGGATGCAAAAACATATTTTGTATGAGGTGATCTATTTTCCCTTTCTTTTTTTAGGAGGTCATTTCAACACATTTTGACTCTACTCTGGAGAATTAAAGTCCTCACAGGAAAGTTCCAATGAAATGGGAAACTAAATCAGTTGGAATAACAAGAACATAAGTAGTGGGCAATGTTAACATTTCCTCATATCCCTCATAGGACCTGGGAAGATCAAGACTGACACAGTATATTTAAAAGGTGAGAGAAGGATTGAAAATAGAACAGAATCTCCTATGTTCAAACAATAAAACACTAGAGATGGCTTTTTAAAAATGCCTCAGTACATAGCATCTCATCTTGCAATATGATAAGTGCCTAATTAATATTCACTTAGTGAACTTGAAAGAAATCAGCTTATAGATCATTTTCTGCCATTTTATCCCATTATGGGACCATCATTATTCATGCTTCTCAGGCCTTGGAATCAGTGACCAGGAGTCTTTGCTCAACTCTGAAAGTTTGTTAGATGTCAGTGATAGAACTTTAGAGCAAAATCCACCTTAAGAGGAATTCAGCCCCTCTGTGATATTACTCACATGTGACTGTATGGTCTTTGCTTGAAAAACACCAGTAATAGGGAGACTCACTGCAAAGCAGTTGTTTAAACGAAGTGAAATCTGCTCTTCAGAACCTGAGCTATTCAGAAAGTACCTAACAACATCTAACATTTTCTCCTGATTTTTATCTAAGATAGACATTCCACATTTCCTCTAACAGGAAATATCCCATTTCCTAAACATTCGTTTTTTATGACCCTTTATTAAAACAGCCCAACCATTATCTTCATCAGTGCAGAACGAAAATCTGCATAGGATCTTATATGTCACCAGACTCTTTCACATGTATCAGTTCATTTAGTCTTCACATGAACACTGTAAAATGAGGTTTCATTACACCTGCTTTACAGAGAAGCAAAATTAAGTTCAAGAGGTTAAATGACAAACATACGGCCTCACAAAAGCAGGGCTCAGATCAATACCTCTGACTCCCAAGTTTTTTCTATTATACTTTTAAATTTCAGTCTTTTCACCTATAAAATGGGCGTAATAGTATTTGCCCTTTAAGTCTCAAAGATTTCTTGTGAATATCAAATGAGATAATGTACAGAATAAAACACAAAAAGCAGGTTTTTTTAAAATTAATGTTTATTGTTCACATTTATAATTTCTTTTTTTTTAAATTTTATTTTTTATAAACATATATTTTTATCCTCAGGGGTATACGTCTGTGAATCACCAGGTATACACACTTCACAGCACTCACCATAACACATACCCTCCCCAATGTCCATAACCCCATCTCCCCTAACCCCCCTCCCCCCATCAACCCTCAGTTTGTTTTGTGAGATTAAGAGTCACTTATGGTTTGTCTCCCTCCCAATCCCATCTTGTTTCATTTACTCTTCTCCTACCCCCTTAACCCCCCATGTTGCATCTCCTCTGCCTCATATCAGGGAGATCATATGATAGTTGTCTTTCTCCGATTGACTTATTTCGCTAAGCATGATACCCTCTAGTTCCATCCACGTCGTCGCAAATGGCAAGATTTCATTTCTTTTGATGGCTGCATAGTATTCCATTGTGTATATATACCACTTCTTCTTTATCCATTCATCTGTTGATAGACATCTAGGTTCTTTCCATAGTTTGGCTATTGTAGACATTGCTGCTATAAACATTCGGGTGCACGTGCCCCTTCGGATCACTACGTTTATATCTTTAGGGAAAATACCCAGCAGTGCAATTGCTGGGTCGTAGGGTAGTTCTATTTTCAACATTTTGAGGAAACTCCATGCTGTTTTCCAGAGTGGTTGCACCAGCTTGCATTCCCACCAACAGTGTAGGAGGGTTCCCCTTTCTCCGCACCCTCGCCAGCATCTGTCATTTCCTGACTTGTTAATTTTAGCCATTCTGACTGGTGTGAGGTGATATCTCATTGTGGTTTTGATTTGTATTTCCCTGATGCCGAGTGATGTGGAGCAACTTTTCATATGTCTGTGGGCCATCTGGATGTCTTCTTTGCAGAAATGTCTGTTCATGTCCTCTGCCCATTTCTTGGTTGGATTCTTTGTTCTTTGGGTGTTGAGTTTGCTACGTTCTTTATAGATTTTGGACACTAGCCCTTTATCTGATATGTCATTTGCAAATATCTTCTCCCATTCTGTCAGTTGTCTTTTGGTTTTGTTCACTGTTTCCTTTGCTGTGCAAAAGCTTTTGATCTTGATAAAATCCCAATAGTTCATTTTTGCCCTTGCTTCCCTTGCCTTTGGCGATGTTCCTAGGAAGATGTTGCTGCAGCTGAGGTCGAAGAGGTTGCTGCCTGTATTCTCCTCAAGGATTTTGATGGATTCCTTTTTCACATTGAGGTCCTTCATCCATTTTGAGTCTATTTTCGTGTGTGGTGTAAGGAAATGATCCAATTTCATTTTTCTGCATGTGGCTGTCCAGTTTTCGCAACACCATTTATTGAAGAGGCTGTCTTTTTTCCATTGGACATTCTTTCCTGCTTTGTCGAAGATTAGTTGACCATAGAGTTGAGGGTCTATTTCTGGGCTCTCTATTCTGTTCCATTGATCTGTGTGTCTGTTTTTGTGCCAGTACCATGCTGTCTTGATGATGACAGCTTTGTAATAGAGTTTGAAGTCCGGAATTGTGATGCCACCAACTTTGGCTTTCTTTTTCAATATTCCTTTGGCTATTCGAGGTCTTTTCTGGTTCCATATAAATTTTAGGATTATTTGGTCCATTTCTTTGAAAAAATGGATGGTACTTTGATAGGAATTGCATTAAATGTGTAGATTGCTTTAGGTAGCATAGACATTTTCACTATATTTATTCTTCCAATCCAGGAGCATGAAACATTTTTCCATTTCTTTGTGTCTTCCTCAATTTCTTTCATGAGTATTTTATAGTTTTCTGTGTATAGATTCTTAGCCTCTTTGGTTAGGTTTATTCCTAGGTATCTTATAGTTTTGGGTGCAATTGTAAATGGGATTGACTCCTTAATTTCTTTCTTCTGTCTTGTTGTTGGTGTAGAGAAATGCAACTGATTTCTGTGCATTGATTTTATATCCTGACACTTTACTGAATTCCTGTACAAGTTCTAGCAGTTTTGGAGTGGAATCTTTTGGGTTTTCCACATATAGTATCATATCATCTGCGAAGAGTGATAGTTTGACTTCTTCTTTGCCGATTTGGATGCCTTTAATTTCCTTTTGTTGTCTGATCGCTGAGGCTAGGACTTCTAGTACTATGTTGAATAGCAGTGGTGATAACGGACATCCCTGCCGTGTTCCTGACCTTAGCGGAAAAGCTTTCAGTTTTTCTCCATTGAGAATGATATTTGCGGTGGGTTTTTCATAGATGGCTTTGATACTATTGAGGTATGTGCCCTCTATCCCTACACTTTGAAGAGTTTTGATCAGGAAGGGATGCTGTACTTTGTCAAATGCTTTTTCAGCATCTACTGAGAGTATCATATGGTTCTTGTTCTTTCTTTTATTAATGTGTTGTATCACATTGATTGATTTGCGGATGTTGAACCAACCTTGCAGCCCTGGAATAAATCCCACTTGGTCGTGGTGAATAATCCTTTTAATGTACTGTTGAATCCTATTGGCTAGTATTTTGGTGAGAATTTTTGCATCTGTGTTCATCAAGGATATTGGTCTGTAGTTCTCTTTTTTGATGGGATCCTTGTCTGGTTTTGGGATCAAGGTGATGCTGGCCTCATAAAATGAGTTTGGAAGTTTTCCTTCCATTTCTATTTTTTGGAACAGTTTCAGGAGAATAGGAATTGGTTCTTCTTTAAATGTTTGGTAGAATTCCCCCGGGAAGCCGTCTGGCCCTGGGCTTTTGTTTGTTTGGAGATTTTTGATGACTGTTTCAATCTCCTTACTGGTTATGGGTCTGTTCAGGCTATTTCTTCCTGGTTCAGTTGTGGTAGTTTATATGTCTCTAGGAATGCATCCATTTCTTCCAGATTGTCAAATTTGTTGGCATAGAGTTGCTCATAGTATGTTCTTATAATTGTCTGTATTTCTTTGGTGTTAGTTGTGATCTCTCCTCTTTCATTCATGATTTTATTTATTTGGGTCCTTTCTCTTTTCTTTTTGATAAGTCTGGCTAGGGGTTTATCAATCTTATTAATTCTTTCAAAGAACCAGCTCCTAGTTTCGTTGATTTGTTCTATTGTTTTTTGTTTTGTTTTGTTTTCCATTTCATTGATTTCTGCTCTGATCTTTATGATTTCTCTTCTCCTGCTGGGTTTAGGGTTTCTTTCTTGTTCTTTCTCCAGCTCCTTTAGGTATAGCATTAGGTTGTGTACCTGAGACCTTGCTTGTTTCTTGAGAAAGGCTTGTACCGCTATGTATTTTCCTCTCAGGACTGCCTTTGTTGTGTCCCACAGATTTTGAACCGTTGTGTTTTCATTATCATTTGTTTCCATGAATTCTTTCAATTCTTCTTTAATTTCCTGGTTGACCCATTCATTCTTTAGAAGGATGCTGTTTAGTCTCCATGTATTTGGGTTCTTTCCAAATTTCCTCTTGTGATTGAGTTCTAGCTTCAGAGCATTGTGGTCTGAAAATATGCAGGGAATGATCCCAATCTTTTGATACCAGTTGAGACCTGATTTAGGACCAAGGATGTGATCTATTCTGGAGAATGTTCCATGTGCACTAGAGAAGAATGTGTATTCTGTTGCTTTGGAATGAAATGTTCTGAATATATCTGTGATGTCCATCTGGTCCAGTGTGTCATTTAAGGCCTCAAAAAGCAGGTTTTTACTGCAAAGATCATTCATATGCAGAAAATCTATGCTCTTTCAAGTATTTAATTTATGAATAGGAGAAGTCCAAGTCACAGGTAATGTGAATGTCATTGCTCTTTGCTTTCAGAATTCAAAGCATATGGCAACTAAATGCTACGAATAAACTAGGAATATAAGAAGACTAATCCCTAAAAAGATATGGGAAAGTCATTCATACTTTGGAGTTTAGAATTCAATTAAGAAAGCACTTTCCTACAAAAATTTTTTTTTTTTAAAGATTTTATTTATTTATTTGACAGAGAGAGATCACAAGTAGATGGAGAGGCAGGCAGAGCGGGGGGGGAGCAGGATCTCCGCCGAGCAGAGAACCCGATGCGGGACTCGATCCCAGGACCCTGAGATCATGACCTGAGCCGAAGGCAGCGGCTTAACCCACTGAGCCACCCAGGCGCCCATCTACAAAAATTATTTAATTTTTGCCTTTAATAAATGCTTAGTACGCTGTCAGCCTTGTAAATTATATTACAGTATGTTATAGATTTTTGTGGACTAGCTTGGAAATTTATTTGACATTTGATAACATAATTCTATGAGGTACTCTGTTCTAGTTCTAGGAAAGAAACCTTGGGACATATCAATTTATAAGAGCTTTTTTTTCCTTTTGTTAAGGTTTATTAATTTTCTAAGGCATAGTAGGATATTTTAAAATAATTAGTCTTATTTTTCAAGGAGATTAACGTAGCAGTATATATTCTAGAGCTAGTTGAATGGAAAACTGACTTTCGATTCAGGTACATTTCATCAAGTACTGCTACAAAAACATCACAATAAGATGAGGATTTTCTTCATTTAATTGTTTTCTAGAAGTATGAATTGATAAACAAGTAAGCAGAAACCTATAATAAACTGCCTCTATTTCTCCATGAAAACGAATTAAGCTAAATTTTAAGAGTGTTTTGTCAAAAATTTGAAAGATACACAAAAGTATGAAGAAACACAATGGACACCCACATCCCCCACGAACTTCAACATTATCAATGGCTAATCTTGTTTCAGCTATGTTCCCCACCAAATACCCTCAACCCCTGATTTTTTTTTTAAAGTAAGTTCTACAAATATTACCATGTTATCTGTAAATATTTCATTACGTACTCTGAAAGACAGGGACCCACAAAATTATCACACCTAAAAAAAATTAATAGTAACTCTTCTTCAATGTCATCAAATGTTCATGTCCTCAACTATTTTTAATATTTTTTTCAGTTCATTTAAATTGAGATCCACATAAGTTCTATCATGTATTGTTTGTTAAGTCATAAGTTTCTTTTAATCAATAGATTCTCCTTCTCCTTATCTTTTTGTTTTCCACTTGCTAACATCTCATTGAAAACTAGATTGTCTTATAGGGTTTCTCAGTCTGAATTTTGCCAATTACAACCTGATGGTATAATTTAATGTCCTTCTCTCCTGAATTTCCTGCAAGCTGAGAGTTGGATCTGGAGACATGACCATGCTTGATGCATTGGGGAAGCTTGCTTCACAGGTAGGGTTATATACTTCTGTCAGGAGACACAATAATCACCCCCCCACTCCCCCTACATACACCACCAATCCGTTTTTCTTTCTTTTTGTGATGTTTCCAAGTTCCATGATTTATGATGGATCAGTAAATGGTGATATCCTAATTCTAGGATTTCTTTTCGATTGATCAGCTGGAATCTTTTCAAAAAAGAAACTTCCCTTCATCATCTATTTGGTTGCTCTGAGGTAGGGTTCAAAGAAGAAAAGCAGGTTGAATGCTAGATTCTTTTCCCCCTTTATCATCCCATTTTCAAAGCAATGAGATGGCTCACTAGCATCTTCCAAAAGTAATGCCCAGTTAAATTTCTTGGATTTTTTTTTTAAGTATCATTAGGAACTTATGGATCTAAATGTATTTATTGCTTTTTCCTTATATTAAGTTCTTACCCTACTGATACTCAAATCAACCCATCTTTAGCTGGTGGAGCCTATTCAAGTTGTCTCGAGTCCTGACATGACCCTGATATTTGAGAACTTACTTTAGTTAGAAGATACTAGAAGTTCTTCTTATACACTGCCTGTACACACCTGTAATCATCCACTGCTAGATGGAATCTTGGTTGCTTTTAGTGGGAAATGGTAACTAGAGACCAAACAATCTGGGCTCTAGGAATGCACTGTCACAGGATTAGTCAATGTTTTTAGGCCTTTCTCAGCAAATAAAGCTAAAAAGTATTATCTTTTAGGATTAAAATAAATCAGTGTTTTCATTTTAATTTTCTATTTCAAATCCAGGACTACAGAGTTTTACGTTAACCTCATCAATCTTGGATCAATATCTTTCTCCTTTGCCCAAACTCCCAGTTTTCATGACACCAACAAAACTACTCACTGATTTACCCTAAAATGCACATAACACAGTCTCAGTGTTATCAGTACCACACTATCACCAATAGTATGATTGTTGAGAAATTTTAGGATTTTTAAACATTTTCTTTTGTGTCATTAGGGTATGTCCCAAGAAAGATGTACAATCCAATTACTGTGTTTTAAAGTCTCTTGGAGCCCTTCTTCTTTATGCATTTATGTTACCAACTTATATTCTTCTAAAATTTCTTTTAGAGTTTTAGGGATGGCTTTTAAAAATTATATTCTGTCTTATAATTAAGTAAAATATATGCTTGTTCCAAAGACAGATCTATAAAATCAGGTAAATTTTAAAAAGTCTGATTTCTATTTTTATTCTATTCATCCTCTTCTCATCCTTTTTAACAAACACCATTTAAATTTTCAAATATATTCTAACTACTCTTCGATAAACAGTGGCCTACTCTATTCAAAAACTTTCCTCCCATCTTCTTCACATATTTTTCTTCACTTTCCCATAGCAGTCTGTCATGACTTTTTAGTTTTATGGTTCTTAATTGCAAGCATGCTTCAAAATCAATCTAGTCCTCTACTGATGGACATTTGGGTTGTTTCATTCATTCATGCTACTGGCAATACAAATAGTACTAAATTGAATAGTTCTGTGTGTTTGTCCTTTCATTTTTGGCCAATGTTTCACTGAAATAAATTTTCAGAAGTGAGACAGCCCCATCAAAAGGTGAGTGCCCATGTAATTTTGCCACATTTCCCTCCATAAGGATTTTTGTTTTGTGTTCCCAGTATTGTTCAAGACTTCCCATTTCTGCAGTTTCACCAGTAGAATATGTTGTCAAACTTCTGGATTTTTGCCAATCTAATAAAATCTAATATAACATTTTATTTTGCATTTCTTTCATTGAGTGAGATTGAACATCTTTTCATATGTTTAAGAACTGTTTTGCATTTTTCCTATGAAATATCTATGAATATCTGTAGTTCATTTTTCTATAGGGTTGTTAGCCTTTTTTCTTCTGTGTGTGCAGATTTTCATACATGAGGGGTATTAGCCTTTGTCTGTGGTTGAATTTACAGAAAGTTTTCATAGTTATTCTCTTTTTACTTTATGATGATTTTTGAACAAAACTTTTTTTTTTAAATTTCTATGTAATCAAACTCACTACTCTCTCATTGCTCTTAGATTTTGAGACATAGAAAAATTTTCCTCACTCCCAGGTGATGAAAGAATCCAGCACAGTTTTTTTGAACTTATGTGGTTTCCTTTTTTAAAAACTCTGACCCACTTGGAATTTGTCATAGTGTCTGATGTGAAGGTTAAAATCTTATTTTTTCCTTGTATATATACCCAATACTAATTATAAATTCTATATTTACTAATTTGTGCAGCCACCTTGATTATATTTGCTATTTCCATATGAGATCAGGTTGATTTATACTGGATTCCAATAGTCTGTCTATTCATACTATTTTAACTACAGTACCTTAATAATATGCTGTAGTATCTTAAAGGGCTAATTTCTCCCATGATTTCTTTTTTCAGGGCTTTCCTAATTATTTTTGTTTCCAAATGAACTTCATAATCAAACTGTCTAAGCTGAAAACAAAACAGAATCTTATAGTATTTTTATCAAGTTTTATTTTATTGGGTTTATACATTAATTTAGGGATGACTGACATTTCAATGATACTTAACCTTCTTATCCAAGAATACAGTATATATTTCCATTTGTTTTAGATCACTTTTTAAAATTATGTTCAGTTAGCCAACATATAGTAGTACATCATTAGTTTTTGACACAGTGTTCAACAATTCCCAAGTTACATATAACACCCAGAGCTCATCACACTTGCCCTCCTTAATACCTTACCCCATCCCTCCAACCCCCTCCTTTCTGTAACCCTCAGTTCCTTTCTGGGAGTCCAGAGTCTCATGGTTTTTCCTCCTTCTCTGATTTCTTCCCATTCAGTTTTCCCTCCCCTCCCCTGTGGTCCTCTGCACTATTCTTATGTTCCACATATGAGTGAAACCATATGATAAATTGCCTTTCTCTGTCTGACTTATTCACTTAGCATAATCCTCTTCAGTTCAATCTAGATCACTTTTGAAGTCTCTTTCAAGAGTATTTTACAATTTTTCTCATATAAGTTTTGAACATTTCTTGTTAAGTCAATGTATTCTTTTTCTATTTTAAATGGACTATTCCCAGGCACCTGGGTGGCTCAGTGGGTTAAAGCCTCTGCCTTTGGCTCAGGTCATGATCCCAGGGTCCTGGGATCGAGCCCCGCATCAGGCTCTCTGCTCAGTGGGGAGCCTGCTTCCCCCTCTCTCTCTCTCTGCCTGCCTCTCTGCCTACTTGTAATCGCTGCCTGTCAAATAAAATAAATAAAATCTTTAAAAAAATAATAATAAATGGACTATTCCCATCCATAATATAAGTGAATTTGATTGTATATTAAAAAATAATGACCTTTACATAATTCGCTAATTTAATAAATTATCTTACTGTTTATAGTAGCTTTTTCATGGATATTTTTGTGTTTTCCTGATATGTAATTGTAACACCCTCAAATAGTTTTATTTCCTTTTTTGTAATTCTTATGCCAAAATTGCATTCTCTTGTCTAACTGCAGTAGCTACTATCTCCAACACAATGTGAAAGAGTTAAAAAATTTTAAGGTTTTAAAATAGAGCCAGTGCTTAATCACACTAATAATTAGAAAAATACTATTTATAATAACAAAATACCAAATTGGCAAGTTAAAAAGTGCTGACCATACCACAGAGTGAAGCAACAGGAAGGCTTATGATGCTGGTGCGGGCAAAATCTGTACAGCTACTTTGGTCAACTACCTGGACGTATCTAATAATATTGAAATGTGACTCTAAGAGGGTAAAGAAGAGAAAAGTTCACACAAACTAACAAAGAGAGATGAATAAGAACGCAAACTGCTGCATTATTTGCAATGAGAAGAAACTAAAAACAACTTGAATGTCCATTGAAAGGATAATTAGTAAATAAGCTGTGGTATATTTTGACAAAGGAATATTTACAGCAATTAAAATGAACAAGTATCAACATGAAAAAAACTTTAAAAATGTTAAGTGAAAAAAGCAAGTTGAAAAAGATAAATACAACAGGATACCATCTATATGGCATTTAAAAACATGTAAATTCATAACATATAATCTTAGTATTTCTATTTAGCAAAAGTATAAAAGTATACATATTTAGTAAAGGTATGCATGGCAATCAATAGTATATAGTCCTATTTATAGAAGTATTCATGGCAATGAAAAATACCAAATTCCAGGTACCACATATCCTCTGGGGAAGGATAACAGGGGACAGATTCAGAGGAAGTTTTAACTGTTTTATTTTTAAAAATTACCTATCTACCTACCTACCTATCACAAATATGGTAAAATGGTAAGGTGTATTAAAAACGGGGAAGAAAACAGATATTCATTGTATTATTCTCTAATGACTATTCTATAAATTCAAAACAGTTCATAGCAAAAGGCAATTAATTAGATTATAAACTTGGTCAGAACTCTTAGGAAATTAGTTAAAGTACTCTGAGAGACTGGCCCCTTGACTGAAGTAAGATGTGAGGAAAACAAATATTCTCACTGACATAATCAGCAATACAGACAGAACTCTTAAACAATTAGCTTCAAATACAGATGCTTGAATTTGGTAATTGGTCTTCCTTGCTGAGGACATCAGCCAGTGTTCTCCAGAGGTCTCTATGAGTATATAGTGGATACAGGCTCGAGGAGGGGCACTTGGACAGCCACAGTCAGCAGAAATAAGATGAAATGACTGTATAAAGCACTGGCATGATCTACTACATGCCATTTCCATTCTTGACAGTTTCTAAACTAGATTATCAATAAAGCTTGAGAAATGTCTTAGATATTTAAGGATAAACATTTAGCACATTGGAACCGAATGTACAAACCAAAACCAGCTATTGCCAGGAAATTAAGTGCAAGAAAATGGAATCAGACCAAAAGTTCCAGGATTAAGCCCAATACTAAAGTGAGTATCACTTTTATCTGGAACAATCAATCCAGAACTCTTAGTGACAAGAGAGTTCACAACACTATACAAAATGGAATTAGAAAGGAAACAGACCTGAATCTTGCCCTCAAGCACCTTATTTCAAAATAATGTATGCATCCTTTATATATCAGGTTTGTGAAATTCTTTGGCTAAAAAAAGTAAGATGTTAAGTTGTCCAGACAAATACAGAGGAAGCAAGAGCTCCTGTATAGTAAAAAATTACAGGCCTCTCCCACTTCCACCCTTCATGGCTGAAGAGCCTCCTTAGCAGTTTAAGGCCCCAGTGTGTTCACCTCACATCCAGCACATCATTAACCCTTGCCCTCTGGTCTACAAATCTCATTTCTCCAGGAGGCTGTCCAGATAGCCACTTGTTCCTTAGACCAGGACAGCAGTTACTCCTATGGGGCGGAAGAGTCAATATTAATGTATTACTTACCTTTAACACAGGCCACTCCATGACATGTAGCACACTCACTCATCAGTTAGGAAGGTGCATTTGAGCTACCACTTTTTTGCCACAAGAATGCCAACCTCACTTCAGTATTAAAAACTAAAGGTCAGCAAACTTTTTCACACAATAAAGGGTCAGATAATAAATATTTTAGGCTCGTTGGACATCTGTGTATGGTAAAAGCAGCCATAGACAATGTTTATATAAATAGGCGTGGCTGTGTTTCAATAAAATTTTATTCACAAATGCAAGGGAGTGGGGGTGGGGTGGGAACCTGGAAAAAAATTGCCCACCCCTGATCTAAAGCAAGCAAGCATACTCTGAAAGAGAACTGTCCCATATGACCATGTTAGTTCTTTTCACTTTTTTAAAACTCAATTCATTCCAGTTTTCATCAGCAAATACACATCAATTACTTATATATAAGAGATGTTTCCCACAGTGAAAGCTTTCTATTTCTCTGGGCCTCACTGCTCTATCTCCTCTGAACAAAAACAGATTTATAGCCTTTCACAGATTAAGAGCTCTGTTTAGAAGCTGATGCAAGCTTTGAATACTTGCATTAAAAATAAGTAACACACATAATTTTTTATCCAATTTCAGGGGGTTCATAGAATCCCATGAAATCTGCTGGAAGTGAGGGCAAAATGTCTAAGAACTCCAGGTTTCTCTCTTAGCACTTGAGTTAGTTATCTACTGCTACAAAACCACCTCTAAATTGGGCACCTTAAAAAAACAAACATCAGTTTCTGCGGGACAGGAATCTTGAAACAACTTAGGTGGGTGGCTGTGGTTCAGGCTCTCTCACAGGGCTGTAGTTATCTGAAGGCTGGGCTGGGGCACCAGTGTCCTCATGCTGGCAGCTGGATCCCCTGAGAGTGAGTGAGACACACAGCAAAAAGGAATCCCCTGTGCCTTTTATGACCTACTCTCGAATTCACCCTCTGTCACATCCACGTTGTTCTAGCCATTAGAAGTGTTTCAGTAGGTCCCACCCACACGCAAGGGGCAAGGAAATTAAACTCTACCTCTTAAAGAGGGGAATAAAGAATTTGTGGGCATATTTTAAAAACCATCACATATCTCCAAGTCACCCAAGGACGCCAAGAAGGTAGAATCTCTTTAATCTGCCTGAAATACTTCAGCGTTCCCAGCACCATGCTTATCAAATAAATACCTGGCACCAATTCATTAACACACACAGTTAGGCAGGGATCAGGTCGTTTTTTTTCAAAATAATCCTGTGAATTTGGTAGCATATCATTTTTAGAGGTATCTAAACAGAATCCTTAGTTATTTAACTTGCACAAATGAATTAAACTCTAAAATAAAGACTGGATGATGATTCCTGAGCTATACTGCCATGGCTTATGGGTAAATCTTCTTCCCTCCAAAATTTTGGGTTAGGGAGGTTTATGCAAGAAGGTAAGAAGGCCAAATTTTGTTGGTAACAAAGAGTTATTGTTTTGAAAATTAAAAAAAAAAGATAAAAGAAAAATAGCATAGCTATCTCTAGCTAATTAAGATTTACCTTACAAACTGGCTGAACAAAAACTATCTTCCTCTGAGCATTTCCTGAAATCCCAACTTTTGGAATTTTCCCTTAAGGTTTTTCACCAAGGCTTTGATTATCTATAAACCTGTCAAGCACACAGCCTCAGGAGGTAGAGCTGCCAGGCATAATCAATATGGTCAGAGAGAAGTAGACGTACGTATCATGTTAGTATTAATTAGTGTCACCTGCAAAAGTCCCAAGTGCATCAATAAAAAATTAAGATCTTCATATAAAAGAAGAAGTCAGAAGTTCAAAATTTTCCATTAAATTTTCTTTAGTTTCAATTGATTTCAGTGCAAATATGTACAGAGTTTATATAAATATTCCAAGATGTCAAATAAGCCCTCCACCATTTATAGGTCATGTCTCCAAGGTACAGAAATGAGATCTGTAGTTAGTCTGTCTCTGTGAAAACATCTGCATTCTTTAGGGAAGGGAAGATAAAGTAAGAGAAACTGAATTTTCCAATGGAAATGTGAGCTAGAAGCAGGACAATAGCTTTGGGACAGTTGGTTACCTGTCTACCCACTCTCTTCCTTATGGGACCTGGGCACTATAGTGAGTAACACTTGGCCACATATGTGTACTTGGCAGAAGAGATCCAGTAGTGGTAATTCCTCACAGGCCAGCTTATTTCCAGTTACAATCCTGGGAGCCCAGCACACTGGACATAGTCCAGTATGGGTGGCTATTGTACATCTTGATGCTGTTGGACATATTTTATATTATAAACCATTCTAGGGATTACTCCTAGTTGAGTCCCTTACTAAAAACTAACTTTGTCTTTCGGGTATTTTCCGTGCAGTCACCAGAACACAAAATACATATACTAGATGAGTACCAGATATAGATGAATTCCATCCTAGACTATATGTTCTAAAAAGTTCTTATTCACCAATGTGTACCTCCCACCTGACACACTATTAACTGAATGCAAGAACAAGCACATAAATAAACAAATCTTCCACCTTACCTGTGTGTACAGTAGGCAAGGTTCTTGTGAATGTGTAGCAAAATACAATGCACTATTTAAGGGACTTAAAACATACTAACCTTAAATAAGGTTATTTATAAGGATACTAACCTTAAATAAATATAAATTCTCTTATGAATTCCCTTCCTTTGGTATACAAACACTAGTGGAAATTATCGACATGTCACTGCCCTCCTTCGGTCTATACTCCTTGCTGGATATAACCAAGCTATACTTGGTGTACCCTGACACCTACTGGCTGACCGAAAATGTCTTCCATGGGTGTATATACATTCTCCAATCTCTTTCTTCCCTAAATTCGTAACTTCCAACTCTGTTTCATTTAAGACCAGAAAGTCTCTCTTTCTGTATTCACTCTGTTCCACTGACATATAGGATCTTCTTGTGCAATTTTTCAAAAGTACATTCTTTGGATCTACTGTTCCCTTGAAAAAGGGTTCCACGATCACGTAAGATTCGTATATGCTAAGTACTGTGTATGTTCCTTAGCAATTCACCCTGGACTTTACTGCGATTTGGGCAGTCTAGCAGTAAAGATGCTTACATACAATTTAATTGAGTCCACTGATTCACAAATTTGTTTATTAACAAAAAAGACAATAATAAGCAAAAATTATTGGATAATATGAATCTCAATTAGTATTATTTGACTATAGCATCTTTTTTTGTTCCCACAAAAAGCTATTATCTTTTGAAGTACATTTTGGGAAATGCATCCTGCAATTTCCTATCTTAGCTCAAAAAGTCTCCTCTTCAACTTCCTGCCCCCATTATCTTTCTATCCCTTAATTCTCAGATCAAATGCTATCTTCTCTATGGAATTTTCCTTAATTAGAACTAATGCAAAAACTCTTTGTTCATCTCTATCAAAGGACAGAGAATGTGTACCTTTTAGAGCTTTTATGTAACTTGTAAGTTTCCAAGATTAAACACTGAAACTCTGGAAGTAAAAATTCTGTCTCATTTATATTTTTATCTTCTATATCTCTAAGCAGAAAGTTTTACACACAGGAAGCCTAAGTGAATGTCTCCATTGAGCTGAATCTGAGGCTAAGCACCGCCTTCATTAAATACCTGTAGCAAGAGAAAACTAAGCCTTCAGTTTATAAGACAAACTAAACACAACAGAACTTGAGATCACACTCTTTGAAACACTTCTAAGTGTCCCAAAGTTATGGAATTGCATGAAGTTAAGTATACTTACCCCCAAAGATGAGGAAACTAAGGGCCAGATTAGAGGTTATCACTTGGCCTGGCAATGTAGTTAGTCAATGGAAAAACGTGGGATGAGAGTCCATGTCTGACTCCAATCCCATACTCTCCCTGTTGTAAAATGGCAGGTATCCTCCTACAACTTCTAAATGCTCCAAATGTTTCAGGTCATCTCAGCATCAGATGCCATAACAATCACCCCCAATTACAGATGATGGAATCATTCCCATGACTGACTGACTTCACAGTGAAGTCCCATGCCAGGTAAGTTTATTAAATTTAAGAAATACATTTCTACAACTGCATCATGAAGCCCCATGCCTGACTTTTTCAATTAGAAGATAACACAGTCACTCTAATTTTTCTAGGTTCACTCTATTCTTCTAGTACAAATTTACTGATATACATGTAAAGTGAAATAATAGTTTGCATGCATTTATAAGCATCTGAAGAGCTGTTTAGGTAGAAATTTTGCTAAGGACAAGGCATTTCCAAATGATCTCCTACCCTAAAGTTCTGTTTTCACTGCAGTTGTTTTTTAAATACAGACCAAATAGTTTCATCGAAGAGGTAAAAAGTGGCTGGTAAGCCAAGAAGGTTTCTTGATGACTAAGGCTGTTACCCCACACTGGGAGAAGAATGGTGTGACTATACAAGCAGGTATTGGAATTAGGTCCAAAGAAGTCCAGGGAAAGCAAATCAGGTAGGAGACCTAAATGAGAACACAATATGGAGAATGTTGAAAAAATAAAGTATTTGGAAAGAAGCCGAGCATGTGAGTCAAAGGTGGAAAAGAGAGCGAAGGAGGTCAGCCCAATAAGCGTTAACAAGGTTAGAAGATATTTGTGAGTACCTGGTGTAAAAATAGACTAAGATGGGCTTGGGAACAGCCAATTAAGACTGGTGCTTGCAACCAGCAAGGGAAGAAAGTAGAGACTGAAATTAGGTTTAGAAACAGAAGTCAAGTTTAGGCTTCATTAGGTAAGTAAAAAGAGTGTATTAGTTAGTTAGTCTTACTTGGGGGCTAACTGGAAGAAGCTTTGATGGTATGACGGTATCAATGTGAAGAGTCCAAAAGCAGGGCTTAATAAATAAATCAGTTTCTATCTTTTTTTTCTGCTTTTATAGGCAAGGTTTTTGATGGTGGTCTATAAATACTGACACAAGGACACATAGCAGACATAACCAAGGGTTTAGAAGACAGACCTGTTTTTGAATCCTAAATCTGTTACATCTTAGCTGTGCCTCATTGGACCAGTAACCTTAACTTCTATGACTTGTTCTAACTACAGCACTTTCTCACACACATGGTAAAAGGATTCAATGATATAATGTACTAAAAAGTTTAGAACAAGTCTGATGCATAATAAAAGCTCAAAGATAGTAAATATTGTTAGGTGATTAAAACCACAATATCCTTAAAAGACTTTAAAAAGGAGGAGATTTATAGCAAGCTTACAAAAAGAGGATATAGATGCACAGAAAATAAAAAGGTATTACCAAGAAAAAGGAAAGAAGAATGACAGTCTACATAAACCTTATTTGAACCCAAAGACACTTCTATTCAGAAAATTCAGCTATGCCTGAATAACTTTCCAGAGTTAACCTGAACAGCCTAGTACATAAAATGTCAGCTGTGCCTTCCAACCTCCCCCTTTTGGCCTTATCGATTTAGAAACAAACTCCGTGATAAAATTAGTAAGGTTAAGTCACTTCACCAGTAAAGGTATCATTATTTTATGTCACTAAAAGGAGAAAAGAAGAAAAATGATGGAAATAAGAGACACTAAGAAAATAAGAGTTAAAAAAAAATCCCAGAAACCCACAGGGCTTAGAATATATTTTTATATATTTATCTTCATATAATTCCCCAGGATGTCAGGAATAGTTTATTTGCCCTGCACAATAGAAGAAAAAATTCTGTAGGTCTGTTAATGAGGATGTTACACTGTAAGAATATTTATAAACAAAGATATCCATTTCCATACCAATCCCCTTCTTATAGAAATATTATAAAAATAATATGGACATTGGTTGAAATGGAAAGTTTAGAGTCTTAGAGGTAATTATACACTCTTAAACACGATGAACTATATATGATCTGCACAGATGAGTATTTGAGAAGCTGTAGAATTCCATTCTGATTGGACATGAGAGAAGATGTGTCAGGCATAGAACCAGGAAAGGCTAAGGTGGTTAAATCAGAGCCAGGCTGTAAAAGAACTCATATAATGATCCAAGGATATAAAAATTTGGGGGAGGCAGAAAGGAAGGGAGTGATGTGAGTGGGGATGGCCAGGCTGGCTACAGAATGAATGTAGGCTGGTTTACAGAGTTCTGGCAAGCTGAAGAGACGCTCATAACTTCCACATGAAGAGTAATGGAACACCTGAACTAGGCTGGCAACAATACTAAAGGAAAAACGAATAGATATGAAGAGATTTTCAAAGAACACTGTACATGATCTCCTAACCGGCTGGAAGTAGGAAAATCAGAAAACAATTAATGGCCACCTTCAGGATCTGAGCCTGAGTGACTAGGAGAATCATGATGCCACTGATAGATACAAATGGGAGGAAAACATATGTTCGCCAGGAATGTTAATGAATTTCTTCCACCTTGCACATATTGAATTTGAGAAGCCAGTGGGATATCTGGCAGAGATTACCTGGAATTAAGATGGAGATATAAGCAAAGAACTTAGTGAAAGTTAGGTCTGAAAATGAAGACTTGAAAGTTTTTACTCAACAGAAATTAGAGTTTCTAACACGAGAGCAGATGAGTTTTAGCAAAAGGGAAAATGAAGTCTGGGACACGGTTGTCACGCTATAGGAAAAAGTAGAAATGGCAAGGGAGGAAGGGAAGAGGTCAAAACAAAGGAAAGGGAAGAGGTCAAATAAGCCAGAAGAAAACCAGGAAAATGCCATGGCAAATATGTCCAAGAAGAAATGGTGAATAAGGATGAATGCTCAGGATTGAGAAAAAGTAAATGATTTTGCTTACCAGGTGACTACATGTGATCTTTGGATCATCAGCTTCAGTGACTAAACTAAAAGCACGGGTGGACTTGTTAGAAAGATCTCCTTAAACACGACACAAAAGCAAAAGCCTACAAATTCTAATTTTACTTTTGACAGGATCCAATTATGATAGGATCCTAATTTTGATAGGATCAAATATGTCACAAGACATCATAAACCAAGTTTAAAAGTAAGCTACAGGCTGGAAAAAAATATTTCCAACAGATAAAAGACTAAGATTCACAATCTGTAAGAAATCCTAATATCAAACACAGGTGCACACAAGTGCCCATGCACAGGTGCAGGTGCACACACACACACACACACACACACTCTCACACATTTGAAACACATATTTAAGTATGCAAAATAACACGAACAGGCTATTCCCGAAAGAGCAAACTCAAATGGCTGGTACACATAAACATAGATGTTCAACCATACTAAGGAAAACACTCATTTAAAAAAGATGCAGTTCTATCATATTGGCCAAAATTAGTAAACCTGACGGTATCAAACACTGGAATAGGTATGAGGAGAAGGGTAAAAGTGCCAAAGAGAATAGCCCCTGGGAGAACAACTAGACAATATCTAATAGTAAGGGGCCACTCCCACTCTCTAATAAAAAGAACCAGGGCTCCTTGGTTGGCAGATTCTAGGGCTGGGGCAGGAAAAAATAAGAGTCTGGGGCATTCTGCAGTATCGGGAAGTTAAAAGGGTGATCAAAAATTAAAAGTACAGGGGCGCCTGGGTGGCTCAGTGGGTTAAGCCGCTGCCTTCGGCTCAGGTCATGATCTCAGGGTCCTGGGATCGAGTCCCACGTCGGGCTCTCTGCTCAGCGAGAAGCCTGCTTCCCTCTCTCTCTCTCTCTCTGCCTTCCTCTCCGTCTACTTGTGATCTCTCTCTGTCAAATAAATAAATAAAATCTTTAAAAAAAAAAAAATTAAAAGTATAGGGGCATGTCAAAGGAGCACAGGAGCTAGACTAAAAGAGAGCTCCCAAAGGCCAAAACTGGAACAATTTGAACAACAAAATAAATTAGTAACAAACATATAAATAATGAAATATATAACGTGGTGTTGGATTATAACCCGAGGTAGCAAATAAATATATATGAGTCCATCAGATAAGAATAACTGAATAAATAAATAGAAGAAACAAATCTTCCTTATGTAAAAATTCCAAATAATATATATAGGTAATACCCCTTTTTTAGGAGATGGAGCTTACCTTTCCCCCTCCCCTTTGAGTATGGGCTGGACTCTGACTTGACTCCAGAGAACAGAATATGGAAAAGAAACAACAGTCACTTCACAGTGAAAAATTGTCCAACACCACCTTAGCTAAGTGATCACAGCATGCAACACCAGTGGTGGCTGTGGATAACCTGTACCCCCTGATATAATATGATGGTATTCTTTCCCAAACCCATCATCTCAGTCTAACCAGGAGGAAAATATCAGATAAACCCAAATTAAAAGACATTCTAGAAAATCTCTAACCAGTCCCTCTGGAAAATAAGGAAGGTCTACAAAACTATTCAAGACCAGAGGAGACAAAGAAGACACAATGAATGAATGCAATGTAGCAACATGGATGGGATCCTGGAACAAAAAGGAACATGAGTAGAAGACGTGGTGAAATCCCAAGAAAGCTTGGGATTTAGTGAATATGAATGCGCCAATGTTGGTTTTTTAGTTTTGAAAAAGGTGCCAGGGTGATGTAAGGTAATGTGAGGCAAACCTGGAACTGGGTGAAGGGTTCATACACAGGAGCCATCTGTCCTATCTTTGTAACTCTGCTTTAATTTAAAACTAACCCAAATAAAACACTTATTTAAAAAATGTAAAAGAAATATATCCCAGGAGCAGAAACTCCACTTCTTCCCGTCCACCTTAAACAAGTCCTGGCAGAACTGCTTGGGGAGGGTGTACAAGGACCTTCACCACAGAATTGTTAGAATCAGGGGAAAAATGTAAAAACTGCAACAGAATGACACAAGAAACCATGGACCACCTACATTATGAAACAGCTTACGGTTGTGAAAAATTAACTAGATGTATATGTACTGAGAAGATATAATGCTGAGTGAAAACACAGACTGTTGGAGGGTACTACAATATATGATGAGAAAAAGGAAAAGATAGACAAAAGCTAACACACTAAAGGTACACAAAATATAACACACAGGACATTTCTAGAGACACTCTTGGGGGCACTTACATACATATGTCTATGTTGAGATCAACAGTGGTTACAGAGGTGACTTCTATAAGGGGAACTGGAAATTGAGATGGTGGCCAAGGGGATTTGAGCTTTATTCCATGATCTTGAAGTTGTTTTACGAGGAGAATGCCTTCATCATTTACCTGGGGGAGCTATGAGTGATTACTTTTTTTAAGGTAGGGAGATAATATTCCTCTAACACAGGAGATAAAATGGCTGGCATGAGGTTCTGGCAGCTGCTGTGATGCAGGGATATAGAGGGCATCCCATGGAGACCGGCAGTATTGCAGGAGGTCACGGGCCTGAAGCCCCACCTAGATCCCTGAGACAAGCACTTACTTGTACAGTAGATGTTACAATAGTGGCCAGCCTTAACAATGGAGAGGCCAATGACAGAAGTTCAATGGATCTTGTTTCTAATTGAGGTACAAGTACCCAGAAGGCTCCAGGATCCTGCAGCCATCTGATTAAAAAAAAAAAAAAAAAAATTCCAAGTGCTACTGAAACTGAATTCCCTCTACTCCAGCTGACCTCAGAATCAAAGGTTCATTTTTCACTCTCAATGTCTAGAATAAAAGCAGAACCAACCAGGACCATTGCAGTTGCTTTAGACAACAATGTCAAACTGAAATTCTGGCAGACATGGAAGATTAAGCACCCTTTCTATGATACTCATTATCTCACATTAAGCCAATAAATTTCCTTATAAATTGGGATTACAAAAATCTTATCTTACAAAAATCTTATGGAAAACCTTGAAGAAAATTTAACTCAGAGCATATATTTAAATAAGTGCTTAAAGCTCCATTTAAAGTACTACAGTTTTCCTTAATATATTTAAAAGAGGTCACTTCCCATCAGTAATCTGGTATTTTTAAAATAACATTTGATGCTTTAGCTATACAATTAAAAGTAAATTTCTCCCCTACTGCAGCTACATTTAGTAGCTGAGAAGCCAAGGTCCTTTTCCAACTCTTAGTCTTCGTTCAAACAGGCCACGTAGATTCTGTAGTCCATCATTTTAATAACACAAAATAACACAAAACCCTCTGCATCAAGACATAAAGCTTGAATCTTGCTGACCCCAACTGTGCTTTCTCTGTGCTGATACTCAGATCAATGATACACTGGCCAAAGTCACACTGTAAATCCACAACCACAAACTTCAACGGGAAATGAACACTGCCTACCAATCCCACACATGTCTAGTCGTCTCACTCACCTCCTCCCTAAATGACCATTTTCAATCTTCTCCATTCTCCTCAAACTTCCAACTGTCCATTACACCCACCCTTTTTCCTCTTATGCCTCTTCCCCCATCACTCCTACTTGATAGATAAAATAGAAGCCATCACAGGACGAGTGTCCCATGGTCCCCAAACCTAGTATGCAAACCTCTTCCACCCACTCCAATTCTGATCTTCCTCCCTGTTACAGAAAGGGAATCATCCCTGTTCCTAAGGTTAGTTGTTACACCTGAGCTGGAGATACCAGCCCCTCCCGCCCTGTTGGAATGAACCACCACTTATTATTTATGTGTAATCAACCTCTTCTTTTCAACAGGCTCTTTGTTGTTGGCTTTTTAACAGGCTCAAGAGGGTCTAACCCTACCTGCCTCACTTCGGTCAGCTCCCCATCCACTTCCTATCGCACCTTCCCTTCAAAACCAAACTTCTTGAAACAGTCGTCTCTGTCACATCACCTTCTACTCACTGCTCACCCATTCCAATCCAGCTTCCAGCTCTGTCACCTGACAAAACAATCCGTGCTAAGATCACTTAAGACCGTTTCAATCTAAATCCAATACATGTTTTATACTCAACATTTTATCTGACCTCTCAGCAGCATCTGACCACTTCTTCCTCTTAAAGTACTTTATTCTTCCCTCAGCTTCTATGGAACAGTACTCTGTTGTTTTCTTGCTGTTCCTTTAGCTCCTTTCTAGGCTCATCCTCCTTTCTCTAGCCCATAAATGTGGGTAGTTCTTCACAGCTCAGTCCTCCCATCCTATTTTCCTAAACAATCCCACCTGTCCTTTCCTAAACAATCCACCTTCAATTATGACCAATATGCAGATGACTCACAAATTTAAAAACACAGCCCAAACCTTTCATTGGAACTCCAGGTCTATATATAACTTTCTATTTGTTATTTCCTCTTGAATGACTCAAATGGTAACTCAAACTCAACACGTATAAAACCAGACCTCATGATCTTCTCCCAAAACTTGATCTTCCTCCAGTGTTATCTACCCCAATAAATAGTGGTTTGGTTCCAAAATCCAATCAATCACAAACACTGCAATATTACTATAGTAATCTCTCAAATCTATCTCAGCTGCCATCATCCACTATAGTCATTTCTCTTGGGCTTCTGCAATAGCCTCCTATCTGATCTACCATATCCAACTGTATCCTGGTTGGCAGCCAGAATAATCTTTCTGAAGCATAAATTAAACCATCTCACCCTGGACAAAACATTTAATAGATTCTGTTTTTCTTAGGATAAACACAAAGACAAGCTCTCTAAAATGCCTCTAAGATCCTGAGTTGGTCTAGCTCCTCCTATCCTGTCCCCATTTCTCACTCTCTCCAGTGTAGCCACTTTGGTGTTCTTCCCATCTCTTGCCCTCACTATGCTCTCTCCCACCACAGGTCCTTCTGTATTGCTTTCTTATGGGCAAGCCCATAGCCTCTTCACATAGTTTGCTTGTTCTCATCTTTCAGAGAGTAGTCAAGCATCAGTTCTTCCTGGAGTCCTATTCTAACCTGGCTGGTCTCCCTATGATTTGCTCTCCTAGCACTATATAGTTCTTCTTTGTAGCACTGATCATTTATATGTCTTTCCCACAGACTCTACTAAGATCTGTGATGCAAGGCATCAGATCTCTTTTAGCTCAATTTTCTATTTCTAATACCTAGCTCTGTAGTATGAATTTAATATCTGTTGAATCAATGAACAAATGACCATCTTGAACACCTGAGGTTGAATACTTTTTTATTTAATGTCCAAATTCAATGGGCTCTTGAAATTCAGTCTCTCCTGTCTGGTACCATTGTAAATGCTTTCTTTCCTTTATATCTAAATTATCTAAAACAGCCCTGGAAGATGAATCCCTAGCTCTAGTTGCTCTCTGATTCAACCTATTATGTAAAGCTGACAGGATGCTGGGGCAACATCTTTTTATGGGCAATCAAAATGGTAAATAGGAAAGGAGACCACGTTAGAAAAAAAGAGACTGCACAAGGAAAAGGAAGCCTGAAACCGTTCCATTTGAGGCTATTAAACTTGGAAAAGAGAAAATCTAGGACTGAATGTCAAATTATCTGAATACTTAAAGAGCTGTCATATTCAAAAATCAACAGATTGATTTTTGGTAGCTCTGGATGAGAGTTTCTGGGAAATAGATCTCAGCTCAGTAAAAGGAAGACCATTCAGTCAATTAGAATTATCTCAATGTTGCCAGTCTTGCTGAGTAGTGACTTTGCCACAACCCAGAGAATTCAAGCCCAGTCTGGTGAAATGCTCAGCAGAGAGAACAGTGGTTCTCAAACATTTTTGTATCAGCTCTGGAACCCTTTCTTCAAACAAAAGCTTTTGATGAGACCCTCATATGCCACAGAGCTAAATGGAGCATCTCTATGGGCAGATGACTGCCACCTTCCACTTCCCACTCAACCCCTCTGCAAGCCACCTGCCATTGCATTGGCAACAGCCTACTGGAGTTCCCTACATGAAAACACGCATGCTTTCAGGGCGCCTGCGTGGCTCAGTCAGTTAAGTGTCTGCCTACAGCTCAGGTCATGATCTCAGGGTCCTGGGATCAGGCCCCACATTGGGTTCCCTGAACAAGGAGTCTGCTTCTCCCTCTGCCCCTCCCGCCTGCTTGTGCACTTTTTCTCTCTTGCTCTCAAAAAATAAATAGTCCTAAAAAAAGAAAGAAAGAAAAGGAAAGAAAAAACATGCATGCTTTCCCTGCCCAGCCCTCTGCAGCTTTTACTGGTGTAGGGGTGGAGTGGAGGAAACTACTTCTTAACTCTTTTCTATTTTCTTTGATTCAGCTAATGAATATGATTTTCCATGAAAACCCTTCCAGCATGTAAGTAGATTTTGCTCTTTTCAAAGAACTTGTCTTTGTACATGTTACCTTAACTTTATTATAAATTTCTTTATGGCAGTAATCTTTGGTCTCCTGTTTTGGAATCACATACAATACAAAGTATAGTAGGAGGTAATAAAAAAGAGGAAAGAAAAACCCAAACCCTTCTGCATGAAAAGTGAAGACAACTACTTCAGGTTGGACTCATAACAATACCTAACACATTTTTAGAAAATACAGGAACGTGAAGTAACAATTTCAAACTCACATTCTCCATCCTGCTTTAGACAATCCCAGTCCCCTTGCCCTTTCTGCCCCCACAGCTTATATACTTATTTTACATTCTTGCATCAGAAGAGGGAAACCAGATTCCTTCCAGAAAGCGATTCCAAGGATGAATTGCATTCCACAGGTAAAACCTGTTTTGACTAGAATCTTGAGGGAAAAGCTCACTTTTATTATACATCACAGTCTTATTTCCTGTATCTTCTTTAATGATTATAAATTCATGGATAAGAATTACAAATAAAATAAGTTTGAATTTAGGCCACTGTACTTACACAGTGTAATTTTCCAATTACAAATTAAGGAAGCATGTGCTCAACTTGCTTGGTAATGAAGAACAACTTCTAGATGGGTACATGTAGGTGGTAATATGGTATTAGCAGACAAATGTGTAAAAAGTATTTGCCAAAGAAGCATTTTTCTTTTCCCAGAGGTATTTGATAACTTTGCTGTATTTTCAGGTTAATTTCCTTACAATGGATTCCTGTTCTAAGAAGCTAAGGCACTGACTTCTGAAAAAAATCACATTTGTATCCTTAAATTCTGATCTAGAAGATCAGATATGAACATACTATAAATCAGAAGTTTCCACTGCTGTGTTACATATTAAGATACATAAATATTTACTGAATATAGTATAGTAAGCAATATATTTTGGGGAGTAATCAAAATGCTGACACATTCTAAATTACCAAAGGAACTATTCTTGAGGAAGAATATACATTTACGGTGACATTTTCAGATCTCCTAAAATTTTATGGTGAAGGACTACATGATCTAATGATAAAGAAGTAAATTTGGAATCAGGACAACCTGGCTCAAATTCAGGCTCTATCACCAACTATAAAAGTGACTAATTATTTCTCTAAGTAAGTCTCAGTTTCCTCACTTATAAAATCTAAGACTTGGACATTTATGCCTGAACTCTAAATTAATCCTATTCTGCAAAAGCAATGCCCCTAAGTAAAGTGCACTGACAATGTCAGCCTGTGACTTCTATGTGGGGACACAGAAGACACTTTAAATGGTTTAATAAAGTGCTCGTTAGGGGTTGGTAACACAAATTTCTTTGCTCATTCATTCACCCATTCATTCTAGCATAGTATTCTGACACTATCCAAATGAATTCATGTGAAGTGTTTTAGTAAGTCATGTAATTATTAAATAACAGGTCTTAAATATTTTGCTGAATATAAAATTAGCATAAATTAACATTTTGCTTTATGTTTTCATCAATCAAAAAGGACGAATTCCTCTAAATCTCCTCAAAATCACCTAATTTAAACTTAGGCAATGATAGTGACTGACACGTCAGATAGGGCACCTCAATTATGCAAACTTTAACAATGATTTTATGAATACACAGGCAACAAAGCAAAAACAAATGGAACTGCATTAAACTTAAAAGATTCTGTGCATCAAAAGACACAATCAGGTGGGCGCCTGGGTGGCTCAGTGGGTTGAGCCGCTGCCTTCGGCTCAGGTCATGATCTCAGGGTCCTGGGATCGAGTCCCGCGTCGGGCTCTCTGCTCAGCGGGAAGCCTGCTTCCCTTCCTCTCTCTCTGCCTGCCTCTCTGCCTACTTGTGATCTCTGTCTGTCAAATAAATAAATAAAATCTTTAAAAAAAAAAAAAAAGACACAATCAAAAATCATAATCTACGGACTAAGAAAAAATACTTGCAGGTCATGTCTAATAAAGAGTTAATTATCAGGGTACATTAACTCCCACAATTCAACAACAATAAAAAACCAAATAACCTGATTTAGAAGTGGACAAAGAACTCTGGAAAATAGTATGGAGGTTCTTCAAAAAGTTAAAAATAGAGCTACCCTAAAACATGGCAACTGCACTATTAGGTACATACCCCAAAGATACAAATGTAAAGATCCAAAGGGGCATCTGCACCCCAACGTTTATAGCAGCAGTGTCCACAATAGCCAAACTATGGAAAGATGTCTATCGACAGATGAATAGCTAAAGAAGATGTCATATATGTGTACACACACACACAGGTACACACACACACACACACACGCACATGCACAATGAAATACTACTTAGCCATCAAAAAAGAAAAAGAAATCTTGCCATTTGCAATGACATGGATAGAACTTGAGGGTAATATGCTAAGTGAAATAAGTCAATCAGAGAAAGACAATTACCATATGATTTCACTCATATGTGGAATTTAAGAAACAAAACAGAAGCACAGATTCTGGAAGGGAGGGAAAAATAAAACAAGATGGAATTAGAGGGGAAGACAAACCATAAGAAACTCTTAATCATGGGAAACAAACTGAGGGTTGCAGGGAGCAGGGGTAGAGTAATAGGGTAACAGGGTGATGGACACTAAGGAGGGTACGTGGACAGGACTGGGTATTTTATAAGACTGATGAATCACTGAACTCTACCTCTAAAATTAAAAATACACTATATGTTAATTAATTGAATTTAAATGGAAAAAATTTTAATTAAAAAAAAAACGGGCAAAGAACTTGAACACACATTTCTCCAAAGAAGATATACAAATGGCTAACAAGGGGCGCCTGGGTGGCTCAGTGGGTTAAGCCGCTGCCTTCAGCTCAGGTCATGATCTCAGGGTCCTGGGATCGAGGCCCGCATCGGGCTCTCTGCTCAGCAGGGAGCCTGCTTCCCTCTCTCTCTCTCTCTGCCTGCCTCTCCGTCTGCTTGTGATCTCTCTCTGTCAAATAAATAAATAAAATCTTTAAAAAAAAAAAACAAAAAAACAACAAATGGCTAACAAGTATATGAAAGATGCTAAATATCACCAATTAGAGAAATGCAAATCAAAACCACAGTAAGATACCACCTCACAACCATGAGAATGGCTATTACTAAAAAAACAGAAAATAGGAGCACCTGGCTGGCTCAGTCTGTGGAGCATGCAACTCTTGATCTCAGGGTTGTGAGTTTGAGGCGCAAAGATTACTTAATAATAAAATCCTTAAGGGGCGCCTGGGTGGCTCAGTCGGTTAAGCATCTAATTTCAGCTCAGGTCATGATCTCAGGGTTCTGGGATCAAGTCCCATGTCAACCACTGTGCCCAGAGGAGAGTCTGTGTCTCCCTCTTCCTCTGCTCCTCTGCCACCCCCTGCTTGTGCACTCATTTGCACTCATAAATAAATGAAATTTAAAAAAATAATAAAATCCTTAAAAAAAAACAGAAAATGATTAAGTGTTTGTGAGAATGTGGAGAAATTAGAAGAGCTCTTAGTGGGAATGTAAAATGCTGCAACTACCATGGAAAACAGTGTGGAGGTTCCTCAAAAAAATTAAAAATAGAACTACCATTTGATCCAGTAATCATACCTCTGGGTATATCTCCAAAAGAACTGAAAGCAGGATCTCAGAAAGATATTTGCACACCCAAGTTCAAAGCAGCACTATTCATAATACACAAAAAGCAGCCCAAATGTCCACTGACGGATGAATGGATAAACAAAAAGTCACACACACACACACACACACACATACACACACGATGCAATAGCACTCAGCCTTGAAAAGAGAGGCAATCTTGTTACATGCTACAACACAGATGAACAATCTTAAGGACATTATGCTACCTGAAATAAGACAGTTACACAAAGACAAATACTCCATGATTCCACTTACATAAAGTATCTAAAGTGTCAGTGTTGTGAACTGAATTGTGCTCCCCCAAAATTCTTATGCTGAATATGAATTAGAGTCAGGGTTCTAGCCCCCAAAGTGATGGTATTTGGAGATACGGCCTTTCAAAAAGTACTTAGTTAAATGAGGTCATAAGAATGGGGCTCTACTCAGAACTGCTGTCCTCATCAGAAGAGGAAGAGAAGCAAGATTTCCTCCCCGTCTCTACTGCTTCCCCATCTACTCTCTCTTTGCTCTCACAGAAAGAAGGGGCATGTGAGGACACAGGGAGATGGTGGCTGTCTGTAAGCCAGGAAGAGAGGCCTCACTAAAAACCAATCTTGATGGCACCTTGATCCTGGACTTCCAGCCTCCAGAACTTTTGAGAAAATGTTTCTCATTTTTAAATCATCCCGCCTTTGGCATTTTGTTATGACAGGCCTGGCAGACTAATATAGTCAACTTCTTAAAAACAGAAAATAGAATGGAAGTTACAGGGGCTGGGGGCAGCAGGAAAAGGAGTTGTGTGATGTAGAGTCTCGGCTGCAGAACGTTAAAGTTCTGGAGAACTCTTTCACGACATGTATGTGAATATACTTAACATCACTGAACTTTATACTTAAAAATGGTTAGGATGGTATATTTTATACTACATGGTTTTTACTCATTTAAAAAAATAAAGCAGAATTTCAATTTTTCTGCTAAAAAGGAGAATACAGATCTAAAAGTACTATTTCACAAATAAAAACAACTACTAATATTATTTTTTGCATATGAAATGTATATGGGTGTGATTTATGTGTTTCTATTTCATTAGAAAAAGCAATAATGGGGGTGCCTTGGTAGCACAGTTGGTTAGGAATCTGACTCTTGGTTTCGGTTCAGGTCCTGATCTCAGAGTTGTGAGATCAAGCCCCAAGTCAGAGCACAGAGCCTGCCTCAGTTTTTCTCTTCCTCTCCCTCTGCCCTTCCTCACCATGCTCGCTTACTCCTGCTTTCTTTCTCTCTCAAAAATAAATAAATAAATCTTTTTAAAAAAGCAATAATGACAACTGTCTTAAGGCAAAACAATACTTCCTTATTAGAAACAATTTTTACCAAGACTATATTTTGGCAGAAAATGCTTCTACTAAATTGTGGAACACAGAATAGTTCTCAGTTCAAATTCTCCAGATTTTTTAATCACATATTTTATCTTTCAAAAAACAAGGGAAGAGTTACTACCAGTACTCGGACTCATTTAACTTAAATAATGAAGAGAATTCAATTCAGCTTTTTTAAAAACCACTTTTTTACACTTGTTGATTACACTCTTGTAAGTTCTTTTCTCTTAAATACATAAGAACAAAGGACTTGAAACCTATAAAATTCTTCATCATTCCTTACTACAAATAAATCTATTTTTCATTTTTCTCTAAAAGAAAATGGGAGAAGTGTAACAATAATCATATAATATTTGTACTTAACAGTTTACTCTAAGTTAACCTGGGGATTATAGAGGTTAGTGGCCATGCTGCAGTAAAACTTCTCTTATTTGCTGGCCTAAATAAAATTTCAAGAAAATTGTGGGTTGTGAAACCCAGAGGGAAGGGTAGACACAGCTTGATTTCAGGAGATAGACTAGGACAGTGTTTTTCAACTTCGGCACTACTGGCATTTTGGGCTGTATAATTCTTTGTTATAGAGGCTCTCTGAGGCATTGTAGGATATTTAAGAGTGTCCTGGGCTTAACAGTCACATGAAAAAGTGCTCAACATCCCCTGGCATCAGGGAAATAGAAATCAAAACCACAGTGAGATACCACCTCACACCAGTCAAAATGGATAAAACTAACCAGTCAGGTAATGACAGACTTTGATGAGTATGTGGAGAAAGGGGAACTCTCCTACACTGTTGGTGGGAATGCAAGCTGGTGCAGCCACTCTGGAAAACAGTATGGAGGTTCCTCAAAAAGTTGAAAATAGAGCTACCCTATGACCCAGCAATCGCACTACTGGGTATTTACCCTAAAGATACAAATGTAGTGATCTGAAGGGACACATGCACCCCAATGTTTACAGCAGCAATGTCCACAATAGCCAATCAATGGAAAGAACCTAGATGTCCATCAACAGATGAATGGATAAAGAAGATGTTTTATTTATATGTATGTATGTATGTATGTGTGTGTGTGTGTATAATATATATATGTATATATATATATATATATATATATATATATATATATATGAATACTATGCAGCCATCAAAAATGAAATATTGCCATTTGCAAGACATGTATGGATCTAGAGGGTGTTATGCTAAGTGAAATAAGCCAATCTGAGAAAGACAATTATCATATTTCTCTGATATAAGGAATTTGAGAGGCAGGGTGGGGGGTCAGGTGGGGAAGGGAGGGAAAAAAAATCAAACAAGATGGACCGGGGAGGGGAGACAAACCATGAACACTCCTAATCTCAGGAAACAAACTGAGAGTTGCTGGGGGATCGGGGTGGATAGGGATAGGGTGGCTGGGTTATGGACTTTGGGGAGGGTATGTGCTATGGTGAGTGCTGTGAAATGAGTAAGACTGATGATTCACAGACCTGTACCTCTGAAGTAAATAATACATTATATGTTAATAAAAAAAATGCCCCCCCAAGAAGAGTATCCCGGGCTTTACCTACTAGATTCCAATAGCACCTCAAGTTGTAACAATCAAAAATGACCCAGACATTGACAAATATCCCCTAGCAACAAAATTACTCCAGTGGAGAGAATATGAGGCCATGGATGAATTGATGAATTAGCACAATTAAACTGCAGACATTAACTTAGGTTAATGTTAAAAGTTAACATTTAGGATCTAAACTCAGATATGTAAACTAAACAAGTAAGTTGTAGGATAACTGTGGGCAGGGGGTAGGGGGATAAAAAAAACAATAGACTTCAAAATGTTAAGAGACATGTGTGCCTATTACTAGAAAGAAAGAACATTCTAAATATATTACCTGCCACTTTTTGTGTGTGCTCAAGGAACTAAAACCATAGTTACATTTGCTATTTTCCTCTTTTAGACTGCCATCTGGCAATCCACACTTCCACTAAAATAAATAAATAAATAAATAAAATAAAATTGCAGTCGATTGGACTAAAATAGTTAATGTACCACCCCACGTGCCAAAAATATGCCAGGGAGTCTATAGTTTACTCAGTAATGCCCCCAAAGAAAGAAACTAATGTCTCTTAAACATCAATGTCCTTAAAGACAAAAGCAAGTAACTCACAGGATGCTTACCAAATGTATGAAGTTCCTTTACTACCTTTGGGGGATACAGAGTCAACCAATAGTAAAAGAAAAAGCAAAACAAAAGAAGTTACATACAACAGGCAAACTGAACTCATAAAATTCATTTATTATGACCCCAAGACATAACATACAAAGTTTTGAAAAAAAGTCCACTAATCAAATACAGCAGAACACAACTGACTATAGTCATTGTATTTCCAGTGTCACAGGGATTTGTTAAGAATGAGTGAAATAATGAGATAGTACACTGAATCCCTGTCACTCTCTAGAGAGGCAGTGTAAAGATTCTTCGCAATAATGAATATAGGTTCACCACTGTAACTTAATCTACTACCAATTCCCTTTCCTTAGCACCCAAAAGCTGTCAAAAGACAAACTGGCACATCCAAACTGGTATGCCCTTTGAGTTCTCCTTCACGAATCCATAAAAGCAGACTATGGTAACAAGACCCTACAGTCACTATAGACGAATAGTAATCATCAAATATAAAGATAAGCAGAAAACTGTGAACCATTCACTTAACAAATGTTTTGTTAAATGTGACCATAAATTGTATATATTGAGCACTTCTACAAGAACTCATCTAGGGGCACCTAAGTGGCTCAGTCAGTTGAGCATCTGCCTTAGGCTCAGGTGGTGATACCAGAGTCTTGGGATTGAGCCCCACATTCTGCTCCCTGCTCAGTGCTCCCTGCTCTGCTCCCTCCCTGCTACTCCCCCTGCTTATGCCCCCTCTCTCTCAGGAAAAAGAAGAAGGAGGAGGAGGGGGAGAGGGAGTGGGAGGGGGATAGGGAGGAGGAGAAGGAGGAGGAGGAGAAGAACTATTCATCTAGATGTAGTAATGAGCAAGATAGATGAGGTCCTGATTCACACCAAGTATACATCCAAGCCCAGGAATTCTAGTGGAAGCATCAAACATTTGGGAAAAGCAACATCACGAAACAAAGTATCAAACACAAAGAATCTTTCAAAGAGAACAGAGTTAACACCCAAAGGAAAGAGTTAATGGAGAAAACAGAAGACTTGAAGCATCACTATTATTCTCAGATATTGAGGGAATACTTCATTTGTAAGATAAGAACAGATTGTGACAGGAGAAAATTCTGAATAAATACTAACATTTAGATATATGTGTATGAAATCTTAGAAAAACAAAGATAAAGAGAAATCCTATAGGTTTTCAGAGAGATATAAGAGATTATTAGGTATTCAAGGACTGGCTACAGTTCAACTTTAAAAGAACTATGAAAGTGCATATTTTATCAAAGCAAACAATGAAACAAAGACCATAAAGTGAAGAACAAAGGGCAAAAAGATACATATTATAACACTATTTATAAATATTTTATTTTATTTATTTTTTTAAAAGATTTTATTTATTTATTTGATAGAGATCACAAGTAGACGGAGAGGAAGGCAGAGAGAGAGAGAGAGAGAGAGGGAAGCAGGCTCCCTGCTGAGCAGAGAGCCTTATGTGGGACTCGATCCCAGGACCCTGAGATCATGACCTGAGCCGAAGGCAGTGGCTTAACCCACTGAGCCACCCAGGTGCCCCCTATTTATAAATATTTTAAAAACATCAAATATTTTCATGGAAATAGACATACAATAAAAATATAAAGACATTTATGGCCGCCATACATGAGTGTAAGAGGGAACGAAATGGGGGAGGGCTTCTTTAAGAAGAAGGAACCACTAGCAGCAGAATCATAAATGATCTCAACACAGAGGAGAGTGCATGAGACAGGGGAAAAAGAAGAAATGTGAAACTTTATTAAGAGTCTTTTCTTGGGGCGCCTGGATGGCTCAGTGGGTTAAAGCCTCTGCCTTCGGCTCGGGTCATGATCCCAGGGTCCTGGGATGGAGCCCCACATGGGGCTCTCTGCTCAGCGGGGAGCCTGCTTCCTCCTCTCTCCCTGCCTGCCTCTCTGCCTACTTGTAATCTCTGTCTATGAAATAAATAAATAAAATCTTTAAACAAACAAACAAACAAAAAAAAAGTCTTTTCTTGCTCTGGTGAAGAGTGTGGATACCAGTTAAATCTAGAAATTGATTAAAAAAAAAGTTTAAATACATATGTTAAAAGTTTCAGGTTAACCACTAAAAATCAACTTGAAATAGATATTATTTTTTTTACTTCCAAATCATCAAGAAATGATACAGAGAAGACAACCAGTGTAAAAGACCATAGACTAAGTTCAACTAAATCAATAATCACAGTAAGTGTGGGTTAAATTCACTTTTACAATAGACTGCCATATTGGAGTTTGTTTTCACCTGATTTTTGTTTGTTTTTTAATGGACCATTTATATTTGCTTTATTCCAACACCCACCAAATATCTATATCTTTGGCTAATTCTTTTTTTTGGGCACTTACTAGTTTTTTTTAAGATTTAAATTCAATTAATTAACCCATAATATATTGTTTCAGGGATATAGGTCTGTGATTCATTAGTCTTATATTATACCCAGTGCTCATAACATCACATGCCCTCCTTAACGTCCATCACCCAGTTACCCCATCCCCCCACCCACCACCCCTTCCAGCACCCCTCAGTTTGTTTCCTAAGATTAAGAGTCTCTTTTTTTCTCTCTCTCTCTGGTTTCATCTTGTTTCATTTTTTTCCTCTCTTCCCCTATGATCCTCTGCCTTGTTTCTTAAATTGCACATATCGGTGAGATCATATGATAATTGTCCTTCTCTGAATTCACCTGTTTGGGTTTTTTTTTAGTTTTTTAATTTAAGTAGGCTGCACACAATGTAGGGCTTGAACTCAGGACCCTAAGATCAAGAGTCGCATGCTCTACTGACTGAGCCAGCCAGGTGCCCCAGTCAGTTTCAAAATATCCACCTACATGGTTTATAAGGTACATGTTAGCAAGACACATACCTAAGACAAAATAACACAGGACAGCTGTAAAAAACGAAATGGATGGAAAAACAATTCCCCTTTTCCATAGAGCTTCTATTTCAAGACCCCCCAGTGGATGCCTGAAACCCCAGAGAGTACCCAACCCTATATATATTATGTTTTTTTCCTAAACATATACCTCTGATAAGGTTTAATTTATAAATCAGTAAGAGATTAACAATAACTAGTAATAAAATAGAACAATTATAATGATATGTAAATGTGATCTCTTTCTCTCTCAAAATAACTTCTTGTACTGAACTCACCCTTCTTACGATGGTGATGGTGTGAAATGACAAAATACCTATGTGATGAGATGAAGTGAGGTGAGTGATGGAGACACCATGACCTAGCTAGCTACGACTGACCCTGACCATACATCAGGAGGAGGGTCATCTGCTTGTGGATGACAGGTACCACAGGTGAGAAACCACAGAACATGAAACTGCAGGTAAGAGGGGACTACTGTACACCAAATTAGTAATTTAAAAAAAAAGAAAGTAAATATAATATTAACATTAGGCAAACTGGAATTAAATGCATCAAATGGAAGGAGAGCAAAATCTCTCACAGATAAAATATGCAACTAGTCAACGTGTCATGCCACAAACATTTATGTACCTAAAAACAGCTTCAAAATATATAATGCAAAAACTGATATCAAAATCAGAACAAAAAAACTTCTATAATCATACTGTGATTTAACATACGCCTCTCAAAAAATGCACATTTCAAAGGAATAAAAAATGTGAAAGGTTTTAATAAGCTTCACTATGTAAGCCTAAATATACAAAAGTACACACATGTACAAATACACACAATAGAGGATACAAGCAACCAACAGCTTAAAACATGACTATGTATTAGGCCACACATGCACTGAAGTCCCCAAAGCATCAAAGCATAAGTGACAGTCTCTGATCATACCTCAAAACAACACAAGGGTAATCATCTGGACTGTTTCACTTCGACTGGCATCAGATGGGCAAAACTCTAAATATTTGGCAGTTTGTGAGGCTTTAGGGAAGTGGCATTTATAGAAACTTTAGGTAGGAGTATAAATGGCCAAGGCCTTCTTTACACAGTAAGTTGATACTATCTATCAAAATTTTAAAGGCATACCTTTGCCGCAGCAATTCTACTTCTAGAAATCCCTCATAAAATAAGTACACATAATTACAGAACAAATTTGTGTAAACAACACAGCGCAATGCTAATTATAGCAGGAAAACAGTAATAACCCAAGAATCTAACAACAGAAAAATAGTTAAATGATTTATAGTATATCCATTTCATAAAATGCCAAGCACTGACATGGAAAGAATCTCCAAGACTCTACAGTGTTGCCTTTTTTTTTTTTTAAGTGTAAAAAAATACATCTGTATCATTCAAATTATGTTAGGATAAAAAATAAATAGAAAAAGGAGTTGAAGAATACACAATATACTTTTATTTCCGGAGAGGGACATGGTGGAGAACTTTTATATTTAACTTTACATATGTCTCAACTGTTTGAATATTTTATGATTTGTACTGCTTGTACAATCCAAAAGAGAAAAGAGCAATTTTTCAAAATTTCTTATTTACTCCCCAGAAAAAGACTGGGATCTTCCTGTTCTTATTACAAATTTGATTAAACTCATTGGAGAGAACAGAACAAGGGTAAACTTCCAACTGTTCCCTCTGCCAGAACACTGTTCTCTCAGATAAGGCTCACTCCTTCACTTCCTTCAAGTTTTCCACTGAAATATCATCTTATCTGAGAAAACTTCCTTGACTTTTCAATATAAAATGACAACCTCCCACACCTATCCTACTGCTCCCCAACTACTTTGCCTTGCTTTTTATTTCACTGGAGTACTTTCAACACCTGTGTCTTAGTGTCCCTATCTCTAAAATGAGGGTGATAACAGTATCTATCCCACAGGTTGATGCTAGGCTTCAGTGAGCCAGAGCCCTCGGATGAGTGCCGGGCTCTCAGTAGGAGCCCCATCAGTCCATGATTTTATGCCACTTTTGTGGATGGTCCACCTTCCCCCTATTACAATGACACACCCAGGAAAGAAAGGACTGTGATTTGTTCCCAATTGCATCCTGAATGCCTGGAAAGTGCTTTTATCAGTAAATATTCATAGCTGTTGATGCTTGATTTAGCACTGCAGCCATATGCACAGACAGCTGAGATTACAAGAAAAAGATCAATTATTTTCAGTAAAAGCAAGCTTTCTGCAACTAACATGAATCATCTGTAATAATTCAATCTACTTTAAAGCATAATATTTAGCAGTAGGACTCCTAGAAGCTTCAAATAGGGAGTTGGTATGGTACCATTTAATTCATTAATTTCTCAACACCAAATGGCAAAAGAAACTAAAACATAATGTGGAATGAGAAAAATGAAAGCACAACTTACTTTGCATTCCTGTTTTTGATGCATGGCTGGTAGAGGACCTTGACAGCATTCCAGGCAGAACAGGAATCTGCCTTCAAGTTATCTTCCAACAGGGGGAACTTTTTGATACTTTTGGAACTTCCCAAAGATTCAATCACCAGACTATCTGAGTTTAAAAGCCATAGCTAAAGATACGGAGAGAAAGGCCCAAGTATAAGGATATTATCATCACCCTATCTGTATCTCATAACACTAAAAACAAAGTACACACAAAACTATAAAAATACCAGAAAAAAAAAAAAGACAGGAGAACCCTGAAATAACTTTTAAGTATGGTAAGTCTTTCAAAGTGTAACATCTAGTAGAGCTGCTGAGATCATAAAGTTTAAAAAAAAAAAAAAAAGACAACCAACTAGGAGAAAATAGTTAATATATAGATAACAAAGTTATTATCTGTAATATATAGAGTTCCCAGGAATTAAGAAGGGGCCAAAAACAGTCCAACAGAAATAAAGGCAAAGAATATGAACAGAAGTAACAGAAGAAATAAGTGATGAACATATATAAAAATGTTAGTAATAAGGAAATGTATAAATCATGTGCCACCATTTTTCACTTATTAGATTGGCAAGTACAGAGATGGTGACATTCAGTTCAATAGAGGGGTTTGGACTGCTGGTTGAAGAGCGTTTTTTGGAATTTGGACACATGCTGTTCATTGAGGGGCTCAGCTGCAGTCATACTTCAGCTTGATCCCACGGGGAGCTCTGATGCAAGAATGGCACCTACATTGTCTGTCCCACCTCGAGACAGGAGGCCTCTGCTTTCTGTAACCCAGGGTCAAATCACTGGCAGTAGACTGACCAAGGCAGGGGTGGGGAAGACCTGACTTCCTGAACAAGGTGGCACCTGTCATGTGAGGGCATGCCTCTGGAGACAAGGCAGCTGAGCACAATTAGCAGCCCACATGTCTCAGCAGCTGGGAAAAGGGTGCACCAGTCTGAGTAAGGAGGACCTGGGCAGGGTACCAAGAATGTCTCACTACATGGGACAAATGAGTACATTTTCTGGTGGGTGATAATTACCAGTTTAAAAAACACAAATTCTAATACCATCTTAGATTAGAAAGGTCTATTTCTAAAGAAGTACTAAAATACACATGCAAAGATTATTTTCATTGAAGCACTGTCTTTAACAGCCACACACTGGAATTCTAGGCATGAAAGACCCTGGTCTATACTTACACTCACAAGGAACAATCCTTATGATATACTGTTGAGTGAAGTAAACATGATAAAGAAAAATGCTCGTCATGTGATTCAGGTATGTTTCACAAACAGAAAAGCAGAAATGTGAGTGTATGAACAAGAGAGCTATACCCAGAGAGGGAGAAGACGCTGATGGACACACCATACCGTTAGTAATGTTTACCTTCAAATCCTACATACAGCAAGACGAGGAGAGAAGAAAAGTTGGGGGAATACCACTTCTTTTACATTCCTCATGTTGTCTGAATGTTTCAAGAAGGTATTACTTTTATAACAAACAAGTTTTTTGAATTTATTTTTTTAAAGATTTATTTATTTGACAGAGAGAGAGAGAGGTCTCATGTTAAGCATTCTCACCCCATACATACACACAAAAACAGGAACAACAGAACATATTTTAAACAGAAGAGTATCAAAGGGAAAAATAGGGGGAAGATCAATAGGGGGGAAAAAAGTGACAGAAACAGAATTAAGTTATAGTGACCAAGAAATGCCATGAACGACTTATAGTGAAGAACTTTATTTTGTGGTGTGAGCAGGAATCAGGTTTTCTTTCTTTCTATATCCCTAGTACCTAGCACACAGAGGCACTTGATCTACTGTTATCAAATTAAGGGAGTTGATTTTGAATTAAACTGATATTACAAACTCAAATTTCTGATCATTTCTTTTCTAGACCTGAGACTTAAAAAAGAATGGCAAGACTAACGAATTTCTGAGACCCTGGATTACCATGCTACAGAAAGCTGGGAGAAATCACTTCTTACCAGGATGTACGCTTTGCCATCATGACCTTGAATAGTGAATCTGAAAGTGCTTCTAACAGCGGAGAGTTCCACTAGACACTGGGCAATAACACTCTGTACAAACTGAGACCTGTTTGAAAAGAAATAAATTTTCACAATGTGCCTCTCATAATAACTCTAACTGGCAAGAGGACCCAAAAATACCCACAGGGTACCTAAAAGGCAAAACGTGTGTGCAGCCTGACTGACTTTTCTATATGCTGCCCATCCCTTCGCAGACTGTGCTAATGTGGATTTTAATATATTTTAATGTATTTGTGTTTCCTCCAGTCTTCTTGTAACCTATTCTCCAATCCTTAACACACTTCCCATCCCAAACCTAACTATTCCCCTTGACTGAATAAAAAATACCATATTAGTCAAGTCAATATTCCATTTGTGCTGCCCCACATTAAACAGTAAGTTAAAAGAGAAGGTGAGGTATTTCGTCCCAAACATTAGACAGTATTATATATGATGTCTTCCATTTGCATCCATCCCCTCAAAGAGTCAGAGCTGAGGCACAGAATCAAAATATTTACAGGAGGATAAGTTTTAAGGTTATATTCAGATTGCCATAATTTCTAGATATCCATAAATAAACTGAAACAGTTAACTTCTGTTTGCAAAATAAAAAAGATTCAAAAGAAAGAAAAAGCTAATGGATTTAGTGGCTAAGTAACTTTTTTTTGAAAACACAGGAATCATTTGAAAACTGACTCATGTTTCAAATTTAAATAAATCAAATTAATCCCAGAAATAATTATTCAAAAACCTACTGGTGATTAAGTTATGAGACCCTGGATATATGACAAATAGAAAGAAGCACAAAAAACTTTCAGGTTTAGAAGATTTATATGATGAGCACATTTATTTATGCCACTATGTAATAAACAAACAATAAATGAATCTCAAGTCTTTTGTATGTGTGGTTTGGTTCAACTGCCTCAAAAGCCTTTATTTTTCTTTTCCAAATAAAGAGAGGTATAAATAAAAATGAATTCCCAAATAATTAATTGTACCTATCATTCTCCACATTTGAAACTGCAGAATAAACTTAATTTGCTATTTGTACCTTGCTATGATAGAAAATTTTCTTTCAGATGGCTGAATAATTATCTCCGTCATATAAAACTTGGTGGTTTCTAGAAACAAAAGTAAGAAAATTAAAATCTAATTTTAAATTTAAAAACATTTTTATGGTGGGCATACTGGTCCTAATTACAATATCCCAAACTAAATATTTTGTACACATACTGGTAAAATTCGCTTTCAGTAAAAATTTTCCCAAAATGACTTAATGTAAGACACCAACAAGACACAAGGAGAGCATCCTGAGATTTTGGGGAAAAAAAATTTTTTCCCAAAATGACTTAGTGTAAGACACCAACAAGACACAAGGAGAGCATCCTGAGCCTGGTGTTTTAGAACACATGCCCAAATGAATCCTGGCACAGTGACACTCTGTTCACACGCATGGAAGGTTGGAAAAATCAGCCACATTACAGCCATAGCTCACTTAGTAGAAACTAGTCAGTTATTTCCCCATTTCTATAGTCACAAACCTAGGAGTCACTGGAAAAGGCTTTTGAATCACAGTGTCCCAAAACCCATGAAAAGATGCTGTAAACCTCACATTAGTATTTCCCAGAATCTCACTGAGTCTATTAATGCACAATCCCCAACAAATCTGGTTATCTAATTACTTAGTTTATAGAAAAATTTGAAGTAAACTAAGTATCTTATAGAAATGAATAGAAACATAACCATTCTGAATTTTTAAAAAATCCATGAAAAATGTTTCTTTTCATTAGTAATAAAGGAAATACAAATTAAAAGGAGATATTCTGCAGCATCTAACAAATATTTGTGAATGACAAAACATAAGCAATGATGATGATATGGAGAAAGGGGTACACTTCGACACATACTGCTATCAGAACTGCAAATGATACATTTCTGGAAAGCCACTTAATGAAGACCTGAAATATATTCTGATGCCATCATTAAACACCTAAGAATTTATCTCAAAGAAATATTCATACCTGTAAAAATGCTTGTATTAATTAAACTGAAAACAATTTCTCTAAAAATTGAGAATGGTTGGGCTAAACAATTACACATTTAGGCAAGTGAATTCTATGCAATCATTGAGAATGGTGTGCCAAATAATTTTAATTGTCTAAGTAAAATGGAGGGTTATTCTCAGTACATTTTCTGAAAATGTTTTCAGTTGTTCAATGTAACATACCAAAAAAGGCAAAAAAAATCAATAGACAGTTTAACAGCGTATTACATATCTAGAGCCATGATGATGAATTTCTCTACTTCTCCTTTAAGTTCAACTTTTCATTTTGCTATTTTGAAATCATGTTACTAGATGCAGAATTGCACCTTTTAACATTATGAAGTGATCCCTTCTATTCTAGCTGCTGTTGAACTATAACTTAATTCTCTAATTTTAATCCTATAAGATATTGTTATTATGGCTTTATGCAGTTAGCATCCCCTTAATGTCTCCCACATAATTACCACTGTCTATACCAATCCTTCTTGAATTTAGACCTTCTATTTGGGATGATTTTCTTCTATTCTATTAAGATAGAATTCTATTCTTCCACAAGTACAATTTCTTTTAATAAAAAAAAACCAAACCAGTAGAAATGAATTATTCTAGTTTTTGTCAGAAAACATCTTTGTCTTGATTCACAGGAGAACATTTGCACCATATAAAATCCGAGGTTAACAGTTTTTAACCTTTGTGCACACTGACACTTGGATTCTGTTATCTTCAAACTTTCATTATTACTGCTCCTTTGAAAGTGATGTCATTTTTCTTCAATTGTTTTTAAGATGTTCTGGTTTTTGTTTGTTTTGCTGTATCATTCTGTATGTCTCACTATAGACTTCATCTTACTCGGGTTTCATTTAATTAGAATTCTCGCACCTCCTCAACCTTAAGCTTACTGTTTCTATCACTTTTGTAAAATTCTTAGCAATTATCTCTTCAAATATTGCCCCTTATATTTCTTTTCCTTCTAGAAGTCAAACTAAAAATAGGTTAGAGTAAAAAGGTTCCTCAAAAAGTTAAAAATAGAACTACCCTATGATTCAGCAATTGTAAAACTAGGTATTTACCCAAAGAGTAAAAAAATAGTAATTTAAAGCAATATATGCACTCTGATGTTTATAGCGGCATTATCAACAATAGCTAAATTTTGGAAAGAGCCCAAATGTCCGGTGACTGATGAATGGTGGTGTGTATACACACACACACACACACACATACACACACACACACACAGAAATATTACTCTGCCATAAAAAGAATGAAATCTTGCCATTTACAACAATGTGGATGCAGCTAGAGAGTATTATGCTAAGTAAAGTAACTCAGACAAAGACAAATACCATATAATTTCACTCATATGTGAACTTAAGAAACAAAACAAATGGGGGCCCCTGGGTGGCTCAGTCAGTTAAGCATCAGACTTTCGATTTTCGCTCAGGTCATCTCGGGGTTGTGAGATCAAGACCTGAATCTGGCTTGACACTCGGTGTGGAGCCTGCTTAAGATTCTGTCTCTCCTTCTACCCCTCTCCACACCACTCCACTCTCTCTCTCTTAAAAAACATTCATAGAGGAAAAAAAGAGAGAGGAAAAAAAAAAAAAAAAACACAGATTCTTAACTACAAAGAACAAACTGATGGTTACAAGACTGGAGGTGGGTAAGAGGATGGGTTAAGCAGGTGATGAGAATTAAGGAGGGCACTTGTTTAATGAGCACCAGGTGTTGTATGTAAAGTGCTAAATCACTGAACTATACACTTGAAACTAATATTACAGCGTATGTTCACTGGAATTTAAGTAAAAACTAAAAAAGCAAAAAAACATGTTAGATCTTCTTGGTATATGTTTTACATTTTACTTTCACCTCTATTTTTGCCTTCTTGTCTCTCTGTGCTGGATTATGGATTCTTCTTCTTATCTACCTTCTATTTATGAATTCTTTCTCCAAGCTGTACATAATCTGCCTTTAAATCATCCACTAAAGGGGAGCTTCGGTGGCTTAGTTGGTTAAGCATCTGCCTACGGTTTAGGTCACGATCCCAAGATGCTGGGATTGAGCCCCACATCGGCTTCCTCATTCAGCGGGGAGCCTGCTACTCCAACTCTTCTTCTGCCCCTCCCCCTGCTTGTGCTCTCTGTCAAATAAATAAGCAAAATCTCTAAAAAAAAAAAATCATCCACTAAATTCTAAATTTCCATTATGTATATTTTTTAGAAATTCTATTGTAGATCTTTTCCAAATATGCTTGCTGTTGTTTCCTTTGCCTTTGATACCTTCAAACCTCTTAAACTGTTCAATATAGGAAAGCATGATTGTTCCAGTTTACATGTGTTAATTCTAATAACAGAAGTCTGTTTCTGTTTGTTTGCTGCTTTTGTTAGTTCTTGTCGACGGAAGTCTAGTTTACTTGTGTACTTATTTATCTGTGGTTGTATGGGGAACATTGTACTTGACAAATTATTTGTGAGAATAATATGAGTTTTACAATGAAGGTATTTTACTCCAGAGGTGATTTGCATTTGATTTTGCCAGGGATATATGGGTGTTATAGCTATTCCAAGGCAGACTAACCAAGTTCAAGACTTGAAATTCCCTAAAGTACCAAAGGGTTGATACAGGTCTATAATTCCACAGGGCTGTTCCACTTCCCATTCACCTTCACAGTAAGGGTTTGCCTCTTTAGGGTCCCAAAATTTTGTTCAGAGTTGTCTACTAGCTCCCTTTTGGTGTAGTCTTTATGTCCTTACTTCTCAAACCAATCAAAATAAAAGTTCTAGGTGCACCTGGGTGGCTCAGTTGTTAAGCATCTGCCTTCAGCTCAGGTCACGATACCCGGGTCCTGGGATTCAGTCCCGCGTTGATTGCTCAGGGGGAAGCCTGTTTCTCCCTCTCCCACTCCCCCTTGCTTGTGTTCCCTCTTTTGCTTCATCTCTTCTCTGTCAAATAAATATTTTAAATAAACAAACACATAAATAAATAAAAGTTCAAATTTTAGAGAACTGGCATATTGCAGGGAAAAGGTGGATTCTTTTTTGCTAACCTCTGAGTTTGCTCGTGTGGTAATTTACCCATATATTTTCTATTTATCTTGATCTTCATTCTTTCCTGTGGATTCCGGTCCATTTATTTTCTTTCACTCCAGCCTGAAGAACTTTCTTTTAGCATTTTTTGTAGAGAAGATCTGCTAGTAATGCGTAACCTCCCTCTATATGAAAATGCTCTTAGTTTTGCCTTCATTTTTGAAGGGCGGTTTTGCTGGATATATAATTATTAGCTGACAGGTTTGTTTTTTTTTTAATTTCCTTCCAGCATTTTGAATATCTCATTTTAATGTCTTCACTATTTCTGCAAAGAGTCAGCCTTAATTGTATCACGAAGTTCCCTGTATGTGATGCTTCATTTTTCTCTTGTACTTTTAAGATTCTTCATCTTTGGCTTTTATCAGTTTGACTACAATGTGCCTGGGTGAAGTGTTCTATGTGTTTATCCTACTTTTCATTGCACTTCTTGGATCTAAAAGTTAATGAATTTCAGCAGATTTGCTAAGATTTCAGCCATTGTTTTCTACAAATATTTTTTCATGAGTTATTCTTTTTCTTCTTACCTCTGAGATTCCATTTACAAATTAACTGAAACATTTTGATATTGTCCCACAAATCTCCGAGGTCCCATCCATTTTGATTCAGACATTTTCCTCTCTGTTCTTTGCATTAATTTCTATTAATATACCTTCAAGTTCAATGATTATTTTTCCTCTTGTCTTCTCAAATATGTAGTTTAGGTGATCTAATGAATTTTTTAGTTACTGTAGTTTTCAGCTCTGAAATTACCAATGGTTCTCTCTCTGTGAAGTTTCCAATTTGTTGAGATGTGCTATTATTTCACTCAAGAGTTCCCCCCCTTTTCATTTTTAGCCATATTTATAACAGCCACTTCAACATCTTTGTCTAATATTTGCGCAAATCTAATATTTGCACTTATTCAGTACCTGTATTTTGAGTCCTGTTTTTTAGTATCGATCACTCTTTTCCATTTATTTGTATGTCTAATAATTTCTAAATGGAAGTAGGACACTGTATGTAATATAATGTTGCTATTCTGGATTTTGTTTTGTTCTTTTAAGGGTTGTTGACTTATAATAGTCAATTAACTAGCCTGGACTCAAACTATGAAATATGTCTTCCCACAGAGTGTAGTCACTAATGTTTCTGCTCAGTTTTATTTTGCTTAGCCTGGCTCCCTAGAGAGTATTCATTATACCTGCACAGGTTAGCTGTCAACAAATCCGGAGACAGGTTTTGATCAAATACCTCAAACCATTAAGGCTCCCACCTTCTGCTGCCCAACTGTGTGTGGATGAGAAATGAAAGCAAAGGCATGGGAAATGTGCAGGTCTCCCGGAGCTTTCAATTCTTATTGAACTCTCTGGAATCTACTGTGTGCATTTAACAGTCACCTAGAGCTCTGTGAAGAAGTTGTTGTCTCAGCCCATCCCTTCCTTTTTGCTTCCAAAATCTCCTCTTAAATTTCTAGTTTCTCCTTTCCCTACCTTGAACCTTACCTTATTATGACTATAATGATATCATGGTAATGTTTCCTTTCTTGTTCAGCCTTCCATTTTCCTGTAGTGAATAACTGCTTTCTTTTTCATCTGTTTAGTTTTCCAATCACTTTTACCTAATTCTTCCCATCTAATGAAATGGCGTATCTCAAGACTGTTATATGCAGTCAAACAAACCAAAGAATGTACCGGTTTCATTTTGTAATTGAAAAAATGTTTATTGCAGTCTTCTCTCCTTCGCTTCAATCTAGGCTCTTATTCCCAAGGCCTGCCCCATGTGTCCCTCACCCTAGGACTCCCTTATCTGTGTTAGATAATCTGTTTCCCAAATCCCATGTCTTCTCTCTAAAGGTTAAATCCTTAGGTTTGGTGAGATATATCCTATGGTACATTTCTAAGGAAAATACACATATGAGGTCTGTGTTTTGAGACATTGCATTTCCAAAGCTGTATGTGTTATCTTCATCCTTGATTTGATAATTTGACTGTGATAGAGTTATGGGTTAAAAATATTTTTCCTTCCAAATTATGAAGGCATTACTTCACTGTCTTCTAGATTTCAACAATGCTGTTAAGAGTTCAATGTCATTCTAATTCCTGATCTCTTGCTTTTTTTCCTCAGGAAACTTCTTCCTTGGTATTCAGAAATTACTCAATGATACAGCTTTGAGTAACTTCCCAGGCACTACATTAGTCATACTGGACATGTAGTGGGCCCTTTCAGTTGAGAAACTGAAGCCCTAACTCTGGAAAATAGCCTTGTAATGTTTTGATTTTGGTTTTTGTTGTTGTTGTTGTTGTTGTTGTTGTTTAGCGTTTCTGTTCTTTGATAATTTTCTAAACTCTGTTGTCTCTATTCTTTCTTTCTAGAATTTCTATTAGCTAGAGTCTGAATATCCTAAAAGTCTCTATTCATTCATTCAACAAATATTTACTGGGTACCCACTATATGTCAGATATTTAATGCTGAGGTTATAGTGATAAATGAGATAGACAATATCTCTATCTTCAGGAAACTTATGTGATGGTTTTTTTTTCCTATAATTCCTTTCCAATTCAATCTCTGAATTTTGGTTCTGATTTATGAGATAAAATAGTTCCTTAATTTATTTTCTAGTCCTTTGATTAGGTTTTTTAAGCAATCACATCTTTCATTCTATATTCTTTGAATTATGGAGGCAATATTATTCCATTTCTCTAAGAACATTATTTTTGTTAAAGATTTTGTTGTTTTATACATACTCCAGTTCTCCTCAGTGCCTTAATTCTGTCTAATTCATTATTTCTTTACTTCTCTTTTACAGTCTCTTTTATAGTTGGAGGCTTGCTCGAGTATATGTTGATCCTCAGCAATCCATTCGTATTCAAGGGTAAGGTAATGAAATGCTAACAGGAAAACTCTCAGGTGTAGGTACAAGGCTTATTGACTATAGGATGGCTGAATCTAAGTTCATTTTATCGTCGAAGGAAGCTTACAAATCAGTGTCTCCACATCTTTCCTCTGGCTGGTATCCTTCCATTTTTCAAGAAAGAGTCTTCTAATCTCCTGCCTTGAGAGTATAAGCAAGTTGTAAAGAGAGAAAGAACCTTAGGAGTCTTACAGCTCCATCTAAAAACTTTGAGTTAGGCATCCTTCCTCCAGCTCTTTGTTCTCAGACTGCTTTCCCTGTTACCTGCTGCCTCCAAATTCTGAGCAGACCAACTCTGTGGCTCTACCGTGGGCACCAGCTCCCTCCTCACTCAGATGAACTACAGAGCTACCAAGTGTGCTACCATACCTCTCAGCTTTACAGCTTTCAAAACAGTCTGTGTATATCTCTTGTTTACATCACTGTAGCCTCCTCTCCATGTTTCCTTATCTCTGTGGATGTACATCTTTTTTATTCCTTAACTGACGTTTTAACTGGGCTTCAGGGAGAAGAGAAAAGAATTTAAAAAAATCAATTCATCTAATTTGACTGAAAGCCTTAAAATGTTCTAAGTTGTTGGTTAAAGTGCTTGGTTTCATTCTCCAAAATGATGCTGAGGGTGGCATCCTTTACCCCTACTCATTCTTCTTTTTCTGTTTCCTTTGAGCAAGTAACTACTTGCCAGTAACTACTGATAATTTTAAAATACAAACAAAAAAGACCACCATCTGCCTTTTAGGTACAATAGCTTCACTTAAATCCCATCTTCTAGTTAATTATATTAAAAACAATTATTCATCACCTACAAAGCTGATGCAGAGTGTTGTAGCTCTCCAGACATTTTTAAACCTTATCTTTAAATAACGAGGTGATTTAATTATCAGGATTTTATTATATTTGAAAGTGGTATAACATAGACTTTACACAAATACAATGAACACTAATGGGAAAAGAACAGGAACAGAGTACAAAACTCAGAATGTGGTTTCTTTCATTTCAATCCCCAGCCCTAAAATACAGCCCTGAGGAAGAGGGCAGCCAAGAAAACTTCTTCATCATCTCCATCAACCAATCCTGACTGAGGAGTTGTACTGAGATAAAAGCTCCACTCTTCTTTAGGACAGACCCAGGTACAAACTTTATACTATTGCTTTATATCCACAAAGAGGATATGAAATATTGAAAATGACCCAACTTCTCAATGCTTAAAACTCAATACTATGTACTTATAAAGGTCAAAATACACAAAATTCTTGGCATGTTGGATGATATGTTAGCTAATTTCTATTTTTTTTAAGATTTTATTTATTTATTTGACAGAGAGAGAGATCAAAAGTAGGCAGAGAGGCAGGCAGAGACAGAGAGAGGGGGAAGCAGTCTCCCTGCTGAGCAGAGAGCCCGATGCGGGGCTCGATTCTAGAACCCCGGGATCATGACCCGAGCCAAAGGCAGAGGCCTTAACCCACTGAGCCACCCAGGCGCTCCTAATTTCTATTTTAAAAATCATCAATTCTACAACATATATTAGCTATCTATCTTCCATATAGATTTCCTATAAAATCTCTTTCTACTCTTTTTTAACAAGAAGGCAATCATTTTGGCTTTTTTATTATGAAATTCTTACCTGATGACATGGTCTCTCCCAACATTACCTTGCAACGCTTACAAATTACTTTGGTATTTGCCTTTGGTTTCTGTAGAACAGAAAAATGTCATTTAAATGTCATTCAGCTTTTCTTAAAAGGAATATATAATTTTAACATAGTCTCTAGAGTATACATTGAACTTTACATTTTATTTTGCCTTCTACTAAATACTGGAAACACATTTAGCTTGTATGCATAATTCACATGCACAGAGATCTTTTTTTTTTTAATCTAAAGACAGAATAATGAATAGACTGATTTTTCTAAACCTAGCCACTTCTTGATAATCTAATTGTTGTAAATAATTTGAACAGGAAGCACCTTACATTTCTAAAAAGCACTTCCAAACATCCATTACCATTTAGGATAGGCAGATGGTGGACAACAAAGACAGACAGAATAGGTGACTTGTCCCAATTCATGTGTCTAGAAAACAGGAGAATCAAAAACTGGAGCCATTATTTTGATTCCCTGTCCAGTATAATTTATGTAAACGTAATCTATAATTCATAACTACTCACCAGAAGTCAAAATTATCTAGCCTACTCATCTAATTCTATTTTTCCACTTAAGATAAGCATTGTAACTGGAAAAACTGGAAAGTGTTCTGAGACAAATTCCTGAAGCATTTTTAAACTTCAAAAATCTAAATTCATCATTTGGGATACAGCTTAAAGGGCTAGCATTCCTCTAATCATTAAGCAAAAAAAAAAAGTTCTTTTATATTCAGAGAACAGATTGATGGGTAAATGGGTGAGGGTGGTAAAAATGGGTGAGGGGTCAAAAGGTACAAACTTCCAGTTACAAAACATGGAAGTCATGGGGATGTAATGTACGGCATGGCAACTACAGTTAATAATACTGTATTATATATTTATAGTTGCTAAGAGTAGATCTAAAAGTAACAATGTTCTATGTCAGTTATACCTCGATTAAAAAAAAGTTACTGCTTTGTAGTTTTTTGGTTTTTTTTTTGTAAGAGATTATGTTATAAGCAATAGCATAGTGGTTAAGAGCCCTGAGTATGGACCAGATTTCCAAGGTTTCAGTCCCAGCCCTGTTATTCACTACACACATGACCCTGAGCAAGTTAATTAACCTAGTTTAGTTTCTTCACCTGTAAAAGGGAGTTAATAGTAGTGCTTAACTCCTAGCATTGTTTATTATGATTTAAAAAGGAATATTATAAAGCCCTGTCCTGGGCACATGGTAAGTACTAAGTGGAGGTTACACAAACAAAATATACTTTTGGCACATATCATTCAGGATAAGCTGACCCATACCTCCCCACAAAGGGACCGATTTTTTGCCTTTTACTAGATAGTCACTGTGTATTAAGAATCTACAAAAAAAAAAAAAAAGTTTTTTTCACATCCATAGCAAAATCTCTGTTAAAGCCCTACAACATTCTTTTCACAGAGATACACGGCAATGTGGCAGAAGTCATATAAAAGTGGGCAGGGAAAAGAAATTTCTGCAACTCTGGCCACGTGAAGTCATCTCCCCTGGGCAACCACAGACTAGAGTGCTGGTCTAAGTATGGAAAGAATACCTTTCTGATGTGGGATAATGTGTGTATTGACCTAAGGATCTTAACTGATTAAGTTTGAGTACCATTATACTTTCCTTGGCTTTAATCATTATGTCCCGAAAAGCTGCATAAGAGGCACATTTAAACTGAGTTCCATGGATGTGCTGCTAGTAACTGATAGAGCTGATATTTGTTTTTTTTTTTAATTTTTTTATTTTTTTTTCAGCATAACTGTATTCATTATTTTTGCACCACACCCAGTGCTCCATGCAATCCGTGCCCTCTACAATACCCACCACCTGGTGCCCCCAACCTCCCACCCCCCACCCCTTCAAAATTCTCAGATCGTTTTTCAGAGGCCATAGTCTCTCATGGTTCACCTCCCCTTCCAATTTCCCTCAACTCCCTTCTCCTCTCCATCTCCCCTTGTCCTCCATGCTATTTGTTATGCTCCACAAATAAGTGAAACCATATGATAATTGACTCTCTCTGCTTGACTTATTTCACTCAGCATAATCTCTTCCAGTCCCGTCCATGTTTAGAGCTGATATTTGAATCTAGATCCCTTTGTTGCTAAAACTTGTGTTTCTATGTCCACAATAGCTAAACTATGGAAAGAACCTAGATGTCCATTGATAGATGAATGGATAAAGATGTGGTGTGTACACACACACACACACACACACACACGAATACTACTCAGCCATCAAAAAGAATGAAATCTTGCCATCTGTGATGATGTGGATGGAACTAGTGAAATAAGTGAATCAAAGAAAGATAATTGTCATATGATCTCACTCATATGTAGAATTTAAGAAACAAAACAGAGAACTATAGGGGAAGAGAGGAAAAAATAAAACAAGACAGTATCAGAAAGGGATACAAACCATAAGAGACTCTTAATCTTAGCAAACAAACTGAGGGTTGTTGGAAGGGGGCAGTGGGGAGATGGGATAACTGGGTGATGGACATGAAGGAGGTCATGTGATATCATGAGCAGTAGGTATTATATAAGACTGATGAATCACTGACCTCTACCTCTGGAACTAATAATACATTACATGTTAATTAATTGAATTTAAATTAAAAATTTTTTTAAATAAATAGATAAATAAATAAAACTTGTGTTTCCAAGCACTATGGCCAAGTGTTTTCCAAACGAAGTCATAGAATCAGCTCAATGGGTTACAGCCTGCATTTTTTAAAAAAAAAAAAGATGAAATAGAGGGGCACCTGGGTGGCTCAGTGGGTTAAGTGTCTGACTCTTGATTTCAGCTAAGGTCATGATCTCAGGGTCATGAGATGGAGTTCCATGTTAGGCTCTGCACTGGGTGTAGAGCCTGCGTAAGATTCTCTCTCTCCCTCACCCTCTGCCCCTCCCCCCACACTACCTCTCTTTCTTTCTAAAAATAAAAAAAATTAAAATAAAAAGATGAAATAGTATAGAAGTATCACAGTACTTTAAATAGAGTATAAATACTGTTTCAAGAAACTTTTAATTGATATGTATTCATATGTGTTATCAGATCTTGATATAAAAAATTATTTCTGGGTTGCTTGGGTGGCTCAGTCGGTTAAGTGTCTGCCTTCAGCTCAAGTAAGGATCTTGGGTCCTGGGATCCAGCACTGCATCAGGCTCCCTGCTCAACGGGGAGTCTGCTTCTCCTTCTCCGCCCCTCTGCTTGTGCTCTCTCAAATAAACAAGATCTTTTTAAAAATATGTATTTCATATTTAATTAGAGGTCAAAAAATATCAAAGCCACAGCACAGAAACTAAGGCAGGTGCCAATCTGTTCAGATGTAGGCAAGGATACAGGAAAAAGCTCAGAAAGCAGGCATGCTCAACTGTGAAGTTTGATATTTGGGCAGTTTCAAGCTTTCTTACAATAAAATCTATCTGTATGGCTCCAAATTGGTATTAAACACACTTTTTATAGGACCCATTTGTATGAGTTAAATCAAACCAACCTCATTAAATGTTACCAAAAACTAAAGGCTTTACTAAAAACTAATACAGGGTATAGAAGTAGCAATGCTAGAGAAGAAGAAATTTTTCTATTCTGAGCAGAACATTTTTCATCAGGAGCTCTGTTATATATTTCATTTATAATTGCTGTTACAGCACATTTTGCTTTGTAATGAAGTAGGAAGTAGGAAAAGTGGTTACTTATTGGTTTAAAAAAAAAAGCAGTCTACCTTTTCAGGACACTGGTAATCAAGATTCTAAAATATGATCAATAAAAAACAAATGATCTCAAACAACCAAATGTGTGATTTTGATTCAAACAGATAGTAGAAGGTACCTTTAATAGAACTGATAAAATCTGTATATGGGGGCGCCTGGGTGGCTCAGTGGGTTAAGCCGCTGCCTTCGGCTCAGGTCATGATCTCAGGGTCCTGGGATCGAGTCCCACATCGGGCTCTCTGCTCAGCAGGGAGCCTACTTCCCACTCTCTCTCTCTCTGCCTGCCTCTCTGTCTACTTGTGATCTCTCTCTGTCAAATAAATAAATAAAAAAAAAAATCTGTATATGGTCTGTATTTTATCATCAAGTGATAATTGGTCATTTTGTCAAATGTGAAAAGACACTGTGGCTATTTAAAAAAGAAAAATCCATATGTGATGAAATGACATGTCTGGGATTTACTTTAAACTACGGGGTCAGGGGGAAGGAATTAAAGGGACAGAGGAAGCCTACTTTATGAATCAAGAGGACTGATATATTGAAGTTTACAATTCTTCCCTTTTTACATTTGTGAATGTTTAACAAAGCTCAACACAGTATTTTAAGAAAATTTAAAAAACAAACAGCCTTATAGATTTAACAAAACAAATGATCAAAATCAATAAATTATTGCCAACTACCCCCAGAAAGAAAAAAAAGCAAAGCTGTCAGTCACACTTGCCAGATGTAATATAATCAAAGTTCAATTTCATTTGTTCCTTAAAACAGCTTGAAGTCACAGTATGACTATACTTTCTAAGTCTAGAATACTATTATGAATCTTATAAAAGGTTGAAGTGCCATCTTTATTATCCTATTATAAGATGCTGGTAGACACAAAAAAAATAGCATAATAATAAGTAAATGCAAGAAATAAGGAAATCTTCAAGAGTCTCTTGATAACAAAAGAAAGGTATATACTACCACATTAACAGGCACAAATAACATACTGTATACTCAAATGGGGTACTGAGGGAAAGAAATTAAGTGTTGGATTTTATTTATGTTATTTTTAAAATGAGGGCTTTTTAATTAAAATATGATAACACTTGGAATTCTGTTGAAAGAAAAACTCTGTTTCGTAATGCATTTCTCTTGACTGGTCCTTAAAGGAAATAATAAAGCAAGTTGTGCAGTGAAGCAGTCTAACAGTGTGGGAACTCGACATCGACAGAGCAAACATCAAAGAAGGACCTTGTTGTAGACTAATTAAATCAATATATCTGAGAGACGGCACCACTGCTCAGAGATGTGGATTAGCCTCCTGTCCTCGTTTTTATTTCCCTTTGTGTTGTTTCAATTTCTAAGGACCCTTGATATTGTCTCACCAAAAAAAATGTTTCCCAAGAGATATCATTAGGATGCTGTGTCACCATGTGACATTTCAAAACCCTGCTAGATGGCTAGACTTGGTGATATGAGAAATAGGTTTTCAATAGCACAGAGCACACAGTCTTGTTCCCACAGGAGCCTTGAGAGCACTGTTTAAGCAGTCCCTCCAAGTATATGTTACTATTTTGGTCACAGGCATACTCTTTCAATGGCTGCGATATGCAATTAAAGAGAACTTCCATCTAGGCTAACTTGGAAACAATCTCGTCAAAGCAGCTTGTCATGACAGGAATTTCCCACAGTCTCCTTGATACTAAACACTATGCCGTCTGAATATGAAGGGTCTTCCTTTAACACATAGATAGGATGGCTGTTCACAATTAAGAGAAATTCTTGTAAATGACATAATATAACTGATAAAGATGTAAGTGTGAAGAATATATTTCCATATAGGGAAGGGAAACTCATGGTTTCTCTCATTTAATCTTTTTCCTCTCCTCTTCCATTCACACCTTGCAAATATTTTAAAAATTTAGAGCTTAATTGTGAGAATGAAAGTTAAAACACATAGGATAGTGAACTATTAGTCTATAAATTTAGATTAAAATACGATTTTAACATAACCATTTTAAACATAACAGATTTATATTAACTTCTTACCATTTGTTTTTGAAAACTATACAAGGATAAAGTACTATAATTTTAAACGAACCATATTTAGGTAAAGGGATGGGTGTTTACGGAGAGATAAGGCACTTAAATAATTCTGATAACTTCAATCTTTGACGAACTTCCTTAATCTGCCCTCAAAATACAAAACAGTTCTATAAACTAACTTAAAACCTGCGAGCTGCCCAACTAATGCACATTTCCTGAAGTGGTTCAGTTTTTGTTACAAAAATTAAATGAAATTTAATGTACAATGCTTTTATTCCTACCGATGATCAGATGTTAAAACGAAGATTGTCTGGCAATGAATTTCTTTACTTTTTAAATCAGGTCTGTATTGCCTTGCCATCAGGAGAATGATTTCTCACAAGGGCCAAGTCAATGCCATTGATTTTCTTTTAAAGTAAGGTAAACCACTTGTTCTCTGCAGTGAAAGGAAGCTGCTTTCTCCCTAAAGCAAATTCTATAGCAACGGGCAGCTGACCTCACATGGCCCACCACCAACTTGGAGTTGGCAGCACGAGCTTCTTTTCCACATTTGGACTCCTCCACTTTCTCTTTTTCCTTGATGGCATCTGCTTTTATGACATCAGCAGAAGTCTTAACTAGGGGCAGACACAGGGAAATACCTAGGCCTAACTGTATAGTACATATCATGGAATAAAAGAACACTTTTAATTCAAATCAGACTATATAGATTATGGTATGTTGTCCTAAAAACAAGAAAGTAGGGCATTTTGGTTTGTAAAATGGTAACATTCCCAATTCTATGCATGAAAAAGTCCTCTTCCTCCAGCCCTAAGCTGTTCTGGTCTAAGGCCTTATGCTCTTCCTCTATCAACAGAGTAGAGTTGGTGAATAGAGACAGTTGAAAATCATGGATTTTGGTCCTTGGAACAGTATGTATAGCATGCTGTAATTAAGAAAAGATAGGAGAAGCCAGTTTCTAAGCCAACCTCCAAATCAGCATTTATTTTGAAAAGATATTTTACCAATTTAAAATGGTTCTCAGAAGGACACTGTGTCTCCACTGGGGCTAGTTCAGGTCTTGGCTGCCATAAATCACTTCTTAAATTCACCAAGAAGAAAGAGTCTCCAATAAAACAGTCATTCTCTTGCGGATGAAGAGGCTTATTAGCAAAGGGGTCAGGATGACAACACCATTCTTCAACTAGCGCTCCCCAGTTCTCACTCGGCAATGGGAGCACCCTGAGGAGCTTCCTAGTAGATAGAGGAAGAACAATTTTTAAAGAACAAAATGGAAATGTAGCATTTTCTTAATTAAATCAGCATGAAAGATAAAAGAAACTCATTAACCACATTGTCTGCAGTGATGATTTTTCCCCCCAGATTACAAAAGTAATATATACTTACCCTAGGCAGTTTGAGAATGTATAAAGGTATAAAAGAAATAAAAATCATCCTTTCCTTACCACCCAAAAACAAGTAACTACTTTGTAAATGATGGGTTATTTTCTTGCAATCCTTCCAAGAAACATAACTGTATGCACATATGCAGTCTGGGATCAGAAGTTATACACCAACTTGCTTTCACTGTTTAGTTATATTATGATTCTTAATGACTCCATTCTATTCTACAGGCTTGCATCGCTTCTCGGCCTTTTGGCTAAGATCAAGTGTATTCTACAGGCTTGCAAAAACTTTTAGATCATTCCCTTACTGGTGGACATTCAGTTTCTCAGTATCAACAACCCTGTGATGAACCTTCCTGTTAAAAAATTTGTATACATATCTGACGATTTCCTTGGGAAAAAAATCTTGCAAATGTGAGATCACAATCACAATGATATCCATATTTTAAAACCCCACACATATCGGCAAACTGCTTTTCAGAAAGGCTATATGAATCTATAATTCTTCCACCTACCTTCTTCAGAATACTATCACTTTTCCACATAAGGGGTGAAAATATTCTCCATATATACCACTTTAATTGGCAACTCTTTAATTACTAGTGAGATTGAACTAGCTCTCCTATTTATTGACCAGCATGTTTCTTCTGTGAGTTGTGATCAGTGACTATTTTCTAATGAGGTATTAGTATGTTCTTACTAATTTTTAAAAGTATATTCTATCTTAAGAATATTAGCCTTCATCCATCATCTGTGACAAATACTTTTTCAATGTTATTGCCCTTTAATTTGGTTTGTCTTAAAATTTAAAATTACCTAAACCTTTCTTCTCTGATTTCTCCCATTAATTATTTTGCAATAAACTTTTTATTTGGGAGTAATTTTAAATTTACAGAATGGTTTCAAAAACAGTATAGATAGTCCTCATATACACTCCACCCAGCTTTCTGAGGTTAACATCTTATATAATCATGGAAGATTTGTCAAAACTACAGACTTTATCTGGGTTTCCTTAGTTTTTCCATTACTGCCCTTTTTTCCTTTGATCTAGGATCCAATTCATGATAACATACTGCCATTACTCATCATGTTTCCCTAGTCTCCTTTAGTCTGCTACATTTTCTTAGTCTGTCCTTATTTTTTAGGACCTTGAAATTTTTGAAGAGCAGTGGGTCTGGTGTTTTACAGAATATCCCTCAATTTAAGTTTGTCTGATGTTTTCTCAAGATTAGACTGGGGTTACAGGTTTGGGAAAGAATACCACAGAAGTGAAGTGACCTTCTCAGCACATTTTATCAGAGGGTACACTCTCTCAATCAATATGACTTATCACTGGTGCTGTTAAACTTGAACACTTGGTCAGCCAGTATCTACCAGGTTTCTCCACTAATAAAGCTATTATTCCTCCCTTTGCAAACTCTATTCCTTGGAAATGAGTCACTAAGCCCAGACCACACTCGAGAGGAAAGAAACTGAGCTCTTCTCTACTATTATTTTTTATGTTTAAAAGAGCCTCACAATAATAAGTCAAGTAGAGAGAGTCAATTATCATATGGTTTCACTTATTTGTGGAGCATAACAAATAGCATGGAGGACAAGGGGAGATGGAGAGGAGAAGGGAGTTGAGGGAAATTGGAAGGGGAGGTGAACCATGAGAGACTATGGACTCTGAAAAACGATCTGAGAATTTTGAAGGGGTGGGGGGTGGGAGGTTGGGGGCACCAGGTGGTGGGTATTGTAGAGGGCACGGATTGCATGGAGCACTGGGTGTGGTGCAAAAATAATGAATACTGTTATGCTGAAAAAAATAAAAAATTAAAAAAAAAAAAAGAAGAGGGGGAACAGGGGCTTCCCGAAATTGAAAAAAAAAAAAAAAAAAAAGAGCCTCACAATTAAGTAGGCCCTTATATTTGTTATCAGTTCTGTTTTTTTTCCCCAATGGTTTCATTTTTTTCTGGACAACAATTGATACCTCGGACTTTATCAGAAGAAAAGCTAAACATGATTTATCTCTATTCTACTCTAAATTAGGGAGACCCATAGTCTAAGAGGAGAAGAAATATGGGCAGAATCATGAGAAACTTCAAAATAATTAATCCTGAGAAAAACTGAGAATAAAAACATGTTCATGGTCTTCTTAATGCCAGTGAGTAGTGTGAATGTTTAAAGCAGCCTGAATACTTGCACAGCTCTGTTCCTACGCACAGAAACATGTGCTAAGAGTCAACTGTATCTGATCACAGACCTGTTTATGCCACTTATACCTTATTTTAGTTACATAATTTAATTAAATAGTATGTAAACCAAGGAAATACAAATTGCTATTCCCCTGAAACTAAAAGTTTCAGACAAAATAAAAACCAGTTGTAAAAAAAAGAAATTAACTGGTAAGACATGGGAGATACAATAGAACATTGGAAAAAGGGAGGAAGAGTAAAAATCTAGAAAAGTCTACAATTCCATTGCTTTAAGAATGTCTAACTTCTCCTTCCACTTAAGAAAACAGAAGCTAGAACTTGTAGATGATGAATCTGTTGCCTCTGGGATAAAAAGGTTAACAATGAAATATCTGATAGTAAAAAAAAGCTACACAATAGTGGAGTCATGTTCAACAAAAAGATACTGGTTCCATAATAAAATATTAGTAAATTAATACACATTTGCATGTTTTAAGTTAAAATATTTGAGATGCAAATGTGTCATTTTTTTAATGATTTCTCCCATGTTAATCCTTTTTCCTTTATCTCAACTATGAGTATCATAAAAAGACTCTTAACTACAAAGAACAAACTGATGGTTACCAGAGGGGAGGGGAGTAAGGTGATTGGTTAAGTAGGTGTTGGGGATTGTTTTGATGAGCACCAGGTATTGTATGGGAGAGCTGAATCACTAAACTGTACATTTGAAACTAATATTATACTGTGCACTAACTAACTGGAATGTAAATAAAAGTTAAAAAAAAACCACCAATAAGTAAATGACAGGTGAACATACTACTTTCTCCCACTGGAGTCTCTGGAAAGTGAGTTGTGGAAGCAGGTCCTTGGGCAGCAGTTCCATGACCACCTCACCCAGCTTCTCAAGCACCATCCCAAAGCCAAGATCCACAAAGGCTGACAGGTGCTCCACTGCACTGATCCGCCACAGGCCTCTACCCAGTAATTCTGGATCCACCAGCAACAACAAACCCAGGGAACCATCAAACATTCCACCTAGAGCCCTACCAGCAAGTGCACTCATGGACTGCTTCTTGGCTATTTGATCAGGGATGGGGGAGAGGGACTGGTAAATATAATGTGATTTACTCTCTTACTATTTAATTATTCTTCTAGATCTCTTTCTTACTGTTCTTATATCAATATAAAATTAAAATATATTAAAATGTGTCAATCTAAAGAAAAAAGGCAATTACAATATGGAAGAGAGTAGACATTTAATTTAGGACTCCAGAGGACAAACAGGAAGAAGATAGGCTGATTTTGGTTTAATATAAAGAAGAACTTTCCCTTTCAAATTAGGAAATGTACCCTAGTAGCATCACTCAAGCTGCTGAGCTTGTTTAGGATATTAAGTGATTCTTTCAACATCCATTTTCTAAAAATCTTCTACGAGTGGGCATTCAGTTGACAACAAATATTAATACAGTTCCCTCTCTCAAGGCACTCAGGGTTCCAGCAGGAGATATAGACCTATGAGCAAATAATAAAACTTTAAATATAAATATCACAAATGCTCATACCAAAGTAATGGTTCTACGGAGAAGGAGCTAGATGGCAGAGGAGTAGGAGACCGAGATATCATCAGGTCCCAGGAGTCCAGCGAGATTATTATCAAACCATTCTGAACACCAACATATTCAACAGGAGATAGAAGAGAGGAAGAGCAGCAACACCAGGAACAGAAAATCCACCACTTTCCAGAAGATAGGACGTAGGGAGAAGTGAATCCTAAATGATGGGACCATAGACCTCAGCAGGGAGGGGCCAGCTCCTGGCAACTAAGAGAGCAGCGCAGCATAAAATTGGAACTTTTAGAAGTCTGGATGTCACTCCAAAGGCTAAGCAAGGGGTGGAGTCCTTGCTGGGTCAGTGTGGTCTCAGGATCCACAGGGTCATGGAAAGACACGGGGTGTCTGAGTATGGTAGAGGTCCCAGGTAATGGAGCACGGTAAATGGCAGCAGAGACAAAGCTGAGCAGTGGGCTCTCAGCTTGGGATTAATTTAAACCATGATCCAAGGCACAGTTGTACCACTGCTTTTCAAGCAGGGATCCTATAAGCAGCAGATCCAAGGAGGGGAGACCCCCTCCTTCCTCCTCCAGAAGGAGGGTGCTGCAGGAAGCTCCACATGGGTTTGAAAACTCTCAATGGGGCCATTCGCCTGAGATAAAAATACTAAGTCACAGGCCGGGTGAGCTCAGAGTGCAGCTGGAGACCAGGGAGACGGGAGGGATTGACTGCTTTACTTTGAGGGCACACTGAGGAGAGGGGAACCTGAGTTCTCAGCTCCTACAGAGCCAGAGATTGGGAGGCCTCCATCTTCATTCTATCCTCCAAAGTTGTACAGAAAGTGTTCAGGGAACAAAAGCTCCTGAGAGCAAACCCAAGCAGATTACTCTGGTAAGGGCAGTGCAATTCCAACTCGGGCAAAGACATTTGACAATCACTGCAATAGTCCCCTCCCCCAGAAGATCAGCAAGAACACCCAGCTAAGACCAAGTTCACTACTCAATGCGAACTGCAGAACTCCAGACCTAGGGGAAAACAACACATAGAATTCATGGTTTTTTCCCCATGAACCTTTAGTCTTTCAAAGTTAAATTTTTTAAATATTTTTTTCTTATTCTACTTTTTTAATTTTCCACTTTCCTATTTTAATGTTTTTAAAACTATTTTATCTTACCAACACCTTTTCAAAAATATCTTTTAATTTTCATTGTTATATTCATATTTTATCCCTTCATTGTATTTAACCTTATTTCTTGTATACATATAGGTCTTTTTTTCCTTCAAATTTTGGCATACAATTTCTTCTAATAGATCAAAATATACCCTAAATCAAGTGCATGGCTTTGTTCTATTTTCCATCCTGATCACATTATTTCCTCCTTTTTTTTTTTTAACCAACTTCTTATCTTATCAATTCCTTTCTAAAAATATTTTTTAGGGGTGCCTGGGTGGCTCAGTGGGTTAAAGCCTCTGCCTTCAGCTCAGTTCACGATCCCAGGGTCCTGGGAACGAGCCCTGCATCGGGCTCTCTGCTCAGCAGAGAGCCTGCTTCCCCCTCTCTCTGCCTGCCTCTCTGCCTACTTGTGATTTCTCTCTCTGTCAAATAAATAAGTAAAAAAATAAAAAATAAAAATAAAAATAAAAACTCACCACAAAAAAAAAAAGAACAATAGACAATACCAACAGCTAGGGACCTAATTAATACAGACATTAGTAAGATGTCAGAAATAGAGTTCAGAATGATGATTATCAAGGTGCTAACTGGGCTCAAAAAAGGCATGGAAGATATTAGAGAATTCCTTACTGGAAAAATAAAATCCCTTTCTGGAGAAATAAAAGAACTAAAATCTAACCAAGTTGAAATTAAAAAAGCCATAATAAGGTGCAATAAAAAATGGATGTTTTTACTGCTAGGATAAATGAGGCAGAAGAGGGAATTAGTGATATAGAAAACCAAATGATAGAGAATAAAGAAGCTGAGTAAAAGAAAAACAATTACTGGGCCACGGGGGGAGAATTCAAGAGATAAGTGATACCATATGACAAAACATTATTAGAATAATTGGGGTCCCAGAGAAGAAGAGAGAGGGGGCAGAAGTATATTGGAACAAATTATAGCAGAGAATTTCCCAAATTTGGCAAAGGGAACAAGCATCAAAATCCAGAAGGCACATAGAACCCGCCTCAAAATCAGTAAAAATAGATCCACACCCTATCATCTAATAGTAGAATTTACAAGTCTCAGTGGCAAAGAAAATCCTGAAAACAGCTTGGGACAAGAGGTCTATAACATACAATGGTAGAAATATTAGATTGGCAACAGACCTATCCACAGAGACCTGGCAGGACAGAAAGGACTGGCATGATATATTCAGAGCACTAAATGAGAAAAATATGCAGCCAAGAATACTATAACCAGCTAGGCTGTCATTGAAAATAGAGTGAGAGATAAAAAGCTTCCAGGAAAAACAAAACTTAAAAGAACTTGCAAACACCAAACCAACCAGGGGTCCTCTAAGCAAAGAGAGAGCCTAAAAGTAACAGACCAGAAAGAAACAGAGACAATATACAGTAACAGCACAATGGCACTCAATTCCTATCTTTCAATAGTTACCTAGAATGTAAGTGGGCTAAATGCCCCAATCAAAAGACACAGGGTATCAGAATGGATTAAAAAACAAGATCCATCAATATGCTGTCTATAAGAAACTCATTCTAGACCCAAAGACCTCCTCCAGATTTAAAGGTTGGGGGTAGAAACTCATTTACCATGCTAATGGACATCAAAAGAAAGCTGGGGTGGCAATCCTTGTATCAGATAAATTAGATTTTTAAGCCAAAGACTATAATAAGTAATGAGGAAGGACACTATATCATACTCAAAGGGTTTGTCCAACAGGAAGATCTAACAATTTTAAATATCTATGCCCCTAACATGGGAGCTGCCAACTACATAAATCAATTAATAACAAAATCAAAGAAAGACATCGACAATAATACAATAATAGTAGGTGACTTTAACACCCTCCTCACTGAAATGGACAGATCATCCAAGCAAAAGATCAACAAGAAAAAAAGGCCTTAAATGACACACTGGACCAGATGGACATCACAGATCTATTCAGAACATTCCATCCCAAAGCAACAGAATACACATTCTTCTCTAGTGCACATGGAACATTCTCCAGAATAGATCACATCCTGGGCCACAAATCAGGTCTCAACTGGTACCAAAAGACTGGGATCATTCCCTGCATATTTTCAGACCACCAGGCTCTGAAGCTAGAACTCAATCACAAGAGGAAAGTTGGAAAGAACTCAAATACATGGAGGCTAAAGAGCATCCTACTAAAGAATGAAGGGGTCAACCAGGAAATTAAAGAATTTTAAAAATTCATGGAAACATATGAAAATGAAAACACAATTGTTCAAAATCTGGACACAGCAAACATGGTCCTGAGAGGAAAGTATATAGTGATACAAGCCTTTCTCAAGAAACAAGAAAGGTCTCAAATATAAAACTTAACCCTACACCTAAAGGAGCCGGAGAAAGAAGAGCAAAGAAAGCCTAAACCCAGCAGGAGAAGACAAATCATAAAGATCAGAGCAGAAATCAATGAAACAGAAACCGAAGAACAGTAAAACAAATCAATGAAACTAGGAGCTGATTCTTTGAAAGAATTAATAAGATTGATAAACCCATGGCCAGACTTATCCAAAAGAAAAAAGAAGGGATCCAAATAAAATCATGAATGAAAGAGGAGAGACCTCAACCAACACCAAAGAAATACAAGCAATTATAAGAACATATTATGAGCAGGGTACCTGGCTGGCTCAGTCAGTTAAGTGGCTCCCTTCAGCTCAGGTCATGATTCCAGGATCCTGGGTTCGAGCCCCACATCGGGCTCCCTGCTCAGCAGACAGCCTGTTTCTCCCTCTCCGTCTGCCTGCCTTTCTGCCTACTTTTGTTGTGTCTCTCAAATAAATAAATAAAATCTTAAAAAAAAATATTATGAGCAACTATACACCAGAAATCTGACAATCTGGAAGAAATGGATGCATTCCTAGAGACATATAAACTACCAAATCTGAACCAGGAAGAAATAGAAAACCTGAACAGATCCGTACCCATTAAGGACATTGAAGCAGCCATCAAAAATCTCCCAACAAACAGGAGCCCAGAGCTAGATGGCTTCCCAGGGGAAGTCTACCAAACATTTTAAAAAGAATTAATACCTACTCTCCTGAAACTGTTCCCAAAAATAGAAATGGAAGGAAAACTTCCAAACTCATTTTATGAAGTCAGCATTTCCTTGATCCCAAAACCAAAGACCCAATCAAAAAGGAGAATTACAGAGCAATATCCTTGATGAACACAGAAGCAAAAATTCTCACCAAAATACTAGCCAATAGAATCCAACAGTATATTAAAAGGATTATTCACCACGACCAAGTGGGATTTATCCCTGGGCTGCAAGGTTGGTTCAACATCTACAAATCAATCAATGTGATACAATACATTAATAAAAGAAAGAACAAGAACCATATGATCCTCTCAATAGATGCTGGAAAAGCATTTGACAAAGTATAGCATCCTTCCTTGATCAAAACTCTTCACAGTGTGGGCACAGAGGGTACATACGTCAATATCATCAAGCCATCTATGAAAAACCCACAGCAAATATCATTCTCAAGGGGGGGAAACTGAGAGTTTTCCCCTGAGGTCAGTAACACAACAGGGACGTCCACTATTACCACTGCTATTCAACACAGCAATCAGACAACAAAAAGAAATAAAAGGCAACTGAATTGGCAAAGAAGTAGTTAAATTCTCACTCTTTGCAGATGATATGATACTCTACGTCGAAAACCCAAAAGACCACTCCAAAACTGTTAGAACTCATACAGGAATTCAGTAAAGTGTCAGGATATAAAATCAATGCACAGAAATCAGTTGCATTTCTATACACCAACAACAAGACAGGAGAAAGAGAAATTAAGGAGTCAAACCCATTTACAATTACACCCCAAACCATAAGCTACCTAGGAATAAACCTAACCAAAGAGGCAAAGAATCTGTACTCAGAAAACTATAAAGTACTCATGAAAAAAGTTGAGGAAGACATGAAGAAATGGAACAACATTCCATGCTCAGGGATTGGAAGAACAAATATTGTGAAAATGTCTATACTACCTAAAGCAATCTACACATTTAATGCAATCCCTAACAAAATGCCATCAATGTGTTTTAAAGAAATGGAACAAATAATCATAAAATTTATATGGAACCAGAAAAGACCCCAAATAGTCAGAGGAATATTGAAAAAGAAAGCCAAAGTTGGTGGCATCACAATTCCAGACTTCAAGCTCTATTATAAAGCTGTAATCATCAAGACAGTATGGTACTGGCATAAAACACAGACACATAGATCACCAGAACAGAATAGAGAGCCCGACTCTATGGTCAACTGATCTTCGACAAAGCAGGAAAGAATGTCCAATGAAAAAAAGACAGTCTCTTCAACAAATGGTGTTGGGAAAACTGGACAGCCATATGTAAAAGAATGTAAATGGACCATTTCCTTACACCACACACAAAAATAGACTCAAAGTGGATGAAAGACCTCAATGTGAGAAAGGAATCCATCAAAATCCTTGAGGAGAACACAGGCAACAACCTCTTTGACCACAGCTGCAGCAACTTCTTTCTAGAATTGTCACCAAAGGCAAAGGAAGCAAGGGCAAAAATGAACTATTGGGCATTCATCGAGATCAAAAGCTTTTGCACAGCAAAAGAAACAATCAACAAAACCAAAAGACAACTGACAGAATAGGAGAAGATATTCACAAATGACATATCAGATAAAGGGCTAGTATCCAAAATCTAGAAAGAACTTTTCAAACTCAACACGCAAAGAATAAATAATCCAATCAAGAAATGGGCAGAAGACATAAACAGACATTTCAGCAAAGAAGATATCCAAATGGCCAATAGAGACATGAAAAAGTGCTCGACATCCCTTGGCATCAGGGAAATATAAATCAAAACCACAATGAGATACCACCTCACACCAGTCAGAATGGCTGAAATTAACAAGTCAGGGAACGACAGATGTTGGCGAAGATGTGGAGAAAGGGGAACCCTCCTACATTGTTGGTGGTAATGCAGGCTGGTGCAGCCACTCTGGAAAACAGTATGGAGGTTCCTCAAAAAGTTGAAAATAGAGCTACCCTAGGAACCAGCAATTGCACTACTGGGTATTTACTCTAATGACAGAAATGTAGTGATCCAAAGGGGCACATGCACCTGAATATTTATAGCAGCAATGTCCACAAATAGCCAAACTATGGAAAGAACCTAGATGTCCATCAACAGATGAATGGATAAAGAAGATATGGTATATACACACAAACACAATGGAATACTATGCAGCCATCAAAAAATGAAATCTTGCCATTTGCAACTACGTGGATAGAACTAGAGGGTATCATGCTACATGAAATAAGTCAATCAGAGAAAGATAATTATCATATGATCTCTCTGATATGAGGAATTTGAGGGGCAGGGCAGGGGACCGAGGGGGTTAGGGAGGGAAAATGTGGGACAGGATGGGATCGGGAGGGGGACAAACCATGGGAGACTCTTACTCTTATGAAACAAACTGAGGGTTGCTGGCGGGGAGGGGAGGGATAGGGTGGTTGGGTTATGGACTTTGGGGAGGGTATGTGCTATGGTGAGTGCTGTGAAATGTGTAAGCCTGATGATTAACAGACCTGTACCCCTGGCACAAATAATACATTATATGTTAATAAAATTTTAAAAAAAAAAAAAGTAATGTTTCTAAGTCCACAGGGAGTTGGGAGAGGAAAGAGCTTAAACACCCTTGAAAATTTTTTTCTTTTGTCCTTTCTTCAGATATATATTCCCACATGCATACAACATCTGCATATTACTTTAGGAGATTCATGGATTCACAAAACCAACCCACAGATTCAGGGCAATAAACACAACATGCTAGGGGAGTAGAGTGTACCTGGATTTCTGAGAAGAATACCTGAGCTGACCTTTGAAAGATAAATAGTTCTTCAGACAATAAAAGGAATTAAGGCTATCACGGATGAGCACCATAACTGTTTAACTTATAACTGTGTTCCTCGTGTCTAGCACAGTACCTGACTCAGTTTAAGTTCTTAAATACATGTTAAAGGAATGAACAAGCACATATGGATAACTATAACCCGATCACTACAGGCCCCTTGTTGGGTCTGTTATACACTGAGATAAAAGAGTTAACAAACCTTTTCCCTTGCTGCTTGAGAATCTCACTTTTGGTTTAATCAGTGAGCTCTGTTGCCCTGGAAACCAGGTAGATGGTAGGCATGAATTCTATTGCTAGGCAACATCACTTATGGTAAAAATGACCCCTGACTGGTAAATTGCATCTGGACTGAAAGGAAGTATGAGTGAGCTGCAAATATCTGATAAGGGTGCCATGCTTTGGACTTGCCTGAACATGGTTCTTTGCAAGGAACCCTAGAAACTATGCCAAAGAACTGTTACAAGAGATACTGGCTGCTTAGATCATGAGGCTTCTTCTCAGGGTAGCTCCTGCACCTGCTTGATTGTGGATCTTGGGCTTTATACCTGGAACTTTGTCACATGGGAAGACAAGAGTCCCCTGCTACAGGACTCCTGCTGACATAACTCCTGATGCTCCCCTGCTGGCAAGATGGCAAGAAATGTGGCATGTGGTAGTGTTGTGAGTCTGCATATTCCATTTATTTATTCAAGACAGAGAGAAAGAGGGAGCACAAGTAAGGGGAGGGGCAGAGGGAGAGGAAGAAGCAAGTTTGCTGCTCAACCTGACATGGGGCTTGATCCCAGGACCCCAGGATCCTGACACCTGAGCTGAAGGCAGATGCTTAACCAACAGAGCCACCCAGGTGCCCCATGAGTCTGCATATTTAACTGACTTTCACGAGACCTCTGGTGGGCACTATATACACCTTATTCCATTTACTGCTTACTATAACTTCATGAGGTAAGACTTTCTATTCCCCTGCTACAGAGGAGGAAAGATAGGCTCTGAAATGTTAAATCATTTGTGTAAGTTCACAGAGCTAGAGGTGATGAATAAAGGCAGGATCTCAACCCAGGTCTTCTGGGCTCCAAAACTGAATTCTTTCCATTGGAATACATTCCCTCCCCTGACAATGCAGAACATCAGAAAAGGTGGGATGGGGGCAAACTGTGTGGGGTGTGACATGCCAACCTAAGGGGTAGGGACTGGTTTCTAGAAATAGGTGGGAAGCATCACATAATTTTAAGCAGGAAAGTGATAGGACAGATTTGAATTTTTATAAAGCAAGTAAGAGAACCTGTTTAGAGTGTGAAACAGGCCTAGACAGGCTCCTAAATATTCTCCAGCACTAAGATGCTCTGTCTCTTGACATTTTGCATGTAGTGTCAATGAACAGATTCCCAATACAGTGCAAAAGACACCAATGCCAAAATCTCACACGTGGTCACAGAGAGGAAACTGTACCAAGATTGACAGAGATCTGGGAGACTTGATGCACATTAGCACAAAATGTGGTATTTGAAACTGAACTTGAGCCTGTATCACAATGAATAAAAGCTGTATTATATCCCATAACTATCTACATAAGACATCAGGAGCAAGAAAGTGCCTAATTTACAAGTCACTGCAAAGATAAAAGTGTTTTTACAACAGAAAGAATTTTTCTGGTATTTTGAAAAACTTAAAACCTTTTAGAAGAAAGGATGTATTATAATCACAGCTCTACTTGAAGTATATCTGTCGAAAACTCTGAAACTTTGATATGATCTACTTCCCAAGAGAATTTTCAAAATAAAATAGATACCATTTTTTTCGAGGCAGTTTTTAGGTAAAAACCTGCTGAAGCTCAGAAAAAGAGTAAAGTGATTTCTTGAATTATCCCTTAACTTAAAATAACATGAACAACAACACATGCTTGCAATAAATTAAAATTTGCTAGTTATTTTTAATGCATCTTAACCACAAGCTTTAGGGACAAATAAAATACACGATGTTAATCAATGCTATTGATTGATGATGCTAAACATGTAGACAAGAAAATGAAATGCCCCTCAACTTTAAAATTAACCATTACTCAGTGAAATAACAATGGTAACACACATAGAGCCTTCACAGACTGTGACCAAGTGGACATTAAGAATCTTAAGAACAGGGGCACCTGGGTGGCTCAGTGGGTCAAAGCCTCTGCCTTCAGCTCGGGTCATGATCCCAGGGTCCTGGGATCAAGCCCCACGTCGGGCTCTCTGCTCCGCAGGGAGCCTGCTTCCTCCTCTCTCTCTCTCTCTCTGCCTGCCTCTCTGCCTACTTGTGATCTCTGTCTGTCAAATAAATAAATAAAATCTTTAAAAAAAAAAAAAAGAATCTTAAGAACATCATCAAATATGTAAAGCTCAAAATATGGCTGCCGAAATTTAGATAACTTCAACTGGTCATGCCCGACTGGTAGACAACAAATCCTATGAACCAAATTTACATTTTATTACCATTATGTACATAGTACAATTAGACTTCATAAAAGTATCATTTTTTTCCCAAAAATGTTATCAACAATCTAATTTGTGCCTGTACTCATTTTTCCCTTCTTTGTTCTCTTTCAAAAAAAGTGACTGCATTCATAGGAGTTAGTTTCAGACTGTAATTATAGCTGGCCTGTCAAGTGGACCAAATGGTTGGATACTCTGACATCTCTTATGTTTCCATAAAGTCCATTCTACTTGTTTCCTTCTAGAGTTCTCAAAGCCTCCCTAACTGCTGGCTGACACCCAGCTCTGCTGGTACAGGTGGAATGAGGAAGGCCTGTCCAGAGACCTTAGGAGACCTCACAAATGGACTGAAAATCAAAAGCTTTTATGTCTGAAAGTCTGTTTGGCCAACTGATGTATGTAACTCACATCTGGCATAAATTTATTTCCAGGAGAAACAAATTCTAAACACGATGAACATGCAGCTGTTTCTGAGACTATTTTTCAAAAAAGTAAATTCTGTCATTATTATTACTTGGTATTAGGGCCTAGCATAATCAAAAACTGTACCTGTTCAGACAATTTTTTTTTTTTAGCGAGGGAGAGTGGGGGAAGGGGCAGAGGGAGAGGGAGAAAGACGATCCCAAGCAGGCTTCACACTGACCATGGAGCCCAACATGGGGCTCGATCTCATGAACCTGAGATCATGACCTGAGCCGAAATCAAGTTAGATGCTTAACTGACAGAGCCATCCAGGTGCCCAAGTTAAGACAATTTTTATACAAATACTTTGAACTAGTAAAAATGTAAACTGGAGAATTTTATGGTAAGGAAATGAGGCATTATCTATTTTCAAATGACCAAAACAGATGGCTAAAATCACATGTTCCTAAATTAAGAAAAAAAGATTGCTATAATTAGCAGATTTCATGCACCTTGATTCTAATACATATTAAAAGCCATCAATGAGTCTTAATAGATTAAATAGTCCTCTGTACCTTATTTCTATAATTTGCTTGATGAGAATAATTTCAATAAAGGAAAAAAAAGGAACAAGGATTAGTCTTGCACTTTCCAAATGACCATCAATCACAGAACCCAAGGTACAACTTTATGCGGTTCACTCAACACAGGATTTTCTGCTGGTAGGACTCCTATAGTTGTATCTAATCCAACTCACTTTACAGATAAGCAAACTGAGGCCTAGAAAATTAAAGTGACTTGTTCCTAGATATTAAGGCAAGCCAGTATGCAGATCTTAACTGTCCTCCACCCGCTTATCAGAGGAGTTCCTGGTACAGATAAATCAACCTAACCCAAGGTGCCCTCCTGGAAAAGATGCTTACAGTTAGTTGGGTTTGATTATAGGACACATAAACCTCTTTGGGTTTTGTCTTCTATTTAACAAGCACAAAAGCTGTCCTTACCACCCACATAAAACAGATAACTGAGGGAAAAATGAGAAGACCACTGGGTTTAATGCAAAAAGTTAACATGAAGTCCTTGTGCAGATACTGGAGGATGCTTGTTTTTCCAACAAACCGGCATGGGGCATGCTGCCCAAGAATGAAATGTAAGCAAAGCCTTGAATCTCCTACTAAAGATTTTTCTGCATTGTTCAAGAGGCATACACTTGCCAGACACACAGGTGTGACAGGAAAAGGCTTTCAGGTAAGCCTTGTTTAAGTGAGGCAAGAGCTAAGTCAAGTCAATGTTTATCTTCTCAGAAAGAAAAAGGGAGAAAGGAAGGTCATTTCCCTGGCACACCTTAAAAATAGAGTCCTGAATCAAAACGACCCGACACACTAAACAAGATAACTTGCTAGTTTGCTAATAAGACCAAAATGCAAAAGGGGGTGGAAGTAGTCTATAAAACCAACTCAAAAGAGCTTGTCAAGCTTTTGCTATCATATATATGACAGGCTTTAATTCTTCCAACAGGTTTGGAAAACAGGCCTTATTATGTCTACTTAAGAAGAAACACAAATCGAAAGCATTACAGAATTTTAAGCAGGAAGTGATAGGTCAGGTTTGAATTTCTACAAAGAAGAGGAAGAAACCCAACAGGAGTTCCTGTTTAGAATGGAAGTTAGGTCTAAATAAGCTCCTAAGTTTTCTCCATCGCCAAGATTCAGCCTCCTGACATGTCGAAGAAGACTCATGTCAACTTGAGAAGTGGCTGAGGTGACATGGACAAGGCTCCCGAGCTATTAAGTGGTGAAGCTAGAGTTCAAACCCAAGGTCCCATTCTCCCACTCCTGCTTTACACCACTCAGCCTCCAGATGGTCATGGTTAGGGAGAGTGAAACTGTCCCTTCGGGTTCACCTGTAAGGCCTTCTCAATTCCACGATCAGAAAAAGGACTGACAAAAAAAAAAAAACAGAAGATTTAGTTCCTGCATGGGAAAAATCGCTACAGGTAACCATTTTTTTATATCATCATCCCTTCCCGAGGAAACACAAATATCGACCAATAATGAATGAGCATAGCCCTTATGGGGAGCAGTACAAGGAAATAGGGCTACACTGCACTTCACTTGCTCTTTCTGTGACTACTAGGTCCCCCCATTGTTATATAGGCATGCATGTTCCAGAAACTTCATGTGGGAATTCAACCAAAGCCTGAAACAGACTGAGAGAAGCACAAGTTTCTGAGTTTAACTACAACATGAAGTGGAATCCTCTGGACATTTCAGGCTACAGTGGGTCCGTCACGGACTGCAAACTCTATAGCAACTTCAGCCTGTAGGTAATCTGAGCAAGGACATTCTCCTCTCTTCCGTGGATTCGGTCACCTCATCTCCTACCCAAGATAATCACTCGGAGGTGCTCCATTCAAAATCCCCCCATTTATACTAGGGTAACTTTCCATGATCTCATCTACCTGGGGCACCGCCAGGAATCAGAAAGTAAGCAAGAGAGGCTGGTGGAAGGCTAAAATAAACATCCTACTGTTTATTCAATTCAACCCAGGAAGAATTTATTGAGAGTACACTATTCATCAGGCACTGTGGCCTGATGCTGGGGCTGACGGTGATAAGAATACTAATTATAGCAGTAGCCATCATATACCGAATGCCTACTATGTGCCAGGCACTGCTATAAATATTTAAATTCACTTGATTCTCCCAACAGCCCCATGAGGTAGCTCCTATTGTCTGCTATACTTCTGAATAGGGAAACTGAGGCATGGAGTGGTTAAGTAATTGCCCAGAGCCACAGCTGGTAAATGGTGGATGCAAACCCCGGCAGTCTGGCTTCTGAGTCTCTACCACTAGCCCCTACCCTACACTGCACTCTAAATATGAGTGGAGGTAAGGGATACAGGGATACAGGTCAATAAGACTATTCCAACACCCCAGAGCCCGCAGCTCAGATGGGAAGACAGGCAAATAGACCTGGGAGGAGCATATAAACCAACCCAAGGTTCAGGGAAGGCTCCTGGCAACAGATGCCCTGTCAGATGAATTTAGGTAGGAGCTAACCAGAGGGAGAGAAGGGGGTGTGGGGCACATTCCAGGGGAGAGAGGAAGCTCTGTGCAGGTAGAGTCTGGTGTTCATTGAGACAAGGACCACTGAAAGAGGAGGAGTTTTCAGAAGTGGAGAAGGAGCCATCCCCAGATAAGTCTCAGGCACCCGTCTCAGAGGAAACATATCTAATGAGAAAATCTAACTTCTTTCTTTAAGGATGGTTAACAACAATAAGGTTTTGATCTGTCTTTCCAACCTACGAGTGGAAGCTGAAAACTCAGGGGAAAGGCTTTGTGCCCAGGAAACAAGTAGGTTGACAGTAGGAAAGGAGAAGATGGAAAAAATAACGAAAAGAGACACCTTTGGAATACAAAGAATATAGCAAAAGGCCTTTTCGCATCTCAACAGAGTAATCACAGCACACTGCAAGGACAGGTAATAAGATTAACCTAATCATCAAGAAAAGGTTAATTTGTGCTCTGTATGCTCTGTTTTAATAAGCAGGGAAATAGGAAATGGATTTTCGAAAGGGACTAATAGAAATAGGTCAAATAAAAAGATGCGTTGCAAGAGCCTCTGGGATTTAGAAAATTCGCTTAATGTGGAACAAACCTCATTCACCAACATGATGGATAAAACATGCACCAGAGCCCATGCCTCTTTTCAGAAGAGACATGCTTCAGTGACCAGCACAGGCTTCCATCAAGATAAGCCTTCCTCCCTCAAAACCAGCATGCTATGTTCCCCTCCGTCACCTTTAGAAGGCCTAACTGCTCTATGATTGCTGGAGAGTTTTATGGTTGATTTTGTTCAAAGTGACATTAAGCTGGCTCTCATTCTAAGGCCATATACAGCTTCCCTGGTAATTACTTCAATAAGTCTGATAGAAAAAAAGAAAACCATTGCCAGGCACAGAATTAATCAACGTAAAATACATTCCTTACCTGTCCTTTATTATGACTTCACCACAGGACTGGCAATAAAATGTGCAACATCCTTGGGCTTGCGAGCTTTGATTAAACATTGAAATCAGTTCTAAAGAGAAATCGATGAAAGAGAAAATCTCAGAGGTGTGGGACAAATATATTAACATACTTGAAGAGTTTAACAGCCACAATACATTACTATCAATAAACATTGTTTACGATCCACCCAGAAGTACACATTTAATTAGCATTATCTGATGACTCAACCAGAAGCAAATATTGTGACCTAGTGTTCTCAAAAACAACAGATTTTGCTAAGTGTTTCAGAGCTAGGTATCACCCTAGATTATGCCTGTAACATACCAGTGCGTTATTTCAATCATTCCATAAATACCAACATTAAGGAAGGAGAAAGGGAACAACTGCTTTCACATCAAGCCAACTACAGGGGGTCTCACCATCCTACATCCAGTTTTTCATCAGTGTGACTGCTGTTTCTACTTCTTAAATTTAAGTTTAATTTGATGAAAACAAAGTCTAATTCCACTCTGGCCAATCACCAGTACATACAAACAAGAAGAATCTTGAAACTGGTCTTCACTGGACAGGTTCCTAGGAATGGAATGGCTCCTAAGAAGAATTCAATCTTCTAAAAGCAAAACTCAATTTCTGATTAAAGCTATGGAAAAATATTATTTCCTCCATTATGTGAAGCACAGCATTCCCTCAGTTTCCATTATTTTATTCATGAAGAAAGGAAACTTTCATTTCCCAAAAAACTCCCCCAAAACAAAACATCCACACACAAAAATATGTCTGTAAAAAAAAAATTTAAAGGAATGAGGTCATACTCATTAGAATTAAGCAATTTGAACTTGGTTTATGTTACTTTGTATGTATGTTAAGATTTTAAAGACTGATGGTAGAAAGTTTAATCCTTGGCAATTAAAAATTCGTCCTTTTAATTTCTGGGGGTATCTGCCAATCCCTGTAGCACTGAGGTGAAATAAACGGTGTTCTTTAATTTTGAGCAGATATTAAGTAGACCTGGGTAAGTCATCCAAAATAGTCTTTTCCGAACCAAGAAACAATTTTTCAGTGAAACACTCCCCTCTGCTGGTCACCCAGCATGATCCCACGGCTCAGGTTCAAGTCAGAACTGCCGGACCAGGTGGCATCGTGGGAGAGTACTGCCACCTGGGGATGAATCCCATGCTGGGGCTCTCTCGGACTTTATGTAGCCACTTCCATGTCAAGGGTCCTGATCTGACCTATGTTACATTCAGAATAGCACAACAATAGGCTTACTATAGTCCTTAAAAGAACAATTACAGTTGAAAAGTCAACTTTTTAAAAATCTCAAAACACAACTGGATGCTAACAATGTCAAGTCTTCCTACACTACATTTTGATTCAAGTCAACATCAGTATGCACCAGTCTGATATCTATTCATTCAGCAAATATTTACTCACCACTTATTAAGCAAAAAGCACTAAGGCTATTAAGTACTGAGATCTATTTTGCATACCCTTCCATGCACTGCAGAACAGGGCTTTTGAAAGTCTTCCTTTTCAGATATTTGAGTAAAATGTTTTAAAAATGTAAAGCCAGAGCAGACCAATGGAATCAAGCAATATGCGAACCAACAATCAGCAGTCAACTTACTCTGTCCGATGGTTACAATGAAACAATCCTGCTTGCTGATTTAAAAAAAAAAAAATAGTTCAAGTTTTGCTATTTATTAACCATGCAGGCAACAAACCAATTGTGTCTGTAGAAGAACCCATACCTCCTCAGCATGGGACCTAAAATCACAAATCCAGAAAACCAGCAGATCTGAAAATACCCCAGTGCGGCTTTTGTGCCCACCTTTGCCCAGTTTCCATCATCAGTCTATTTTCAATCTTGGTGACCCCATTCTTCTTTCCATGGTTATTACAGTAGTCATTCTTAGCATGTGGATATGTCACTTAAGCTCCATGACATTTTGGTTCCCTATGCCTTATTCCTAAATCCAACTCTGCCCAACTCAAGACTAGTTATTCACTGATTAAGGACTTGAGTAAAAATTACTCTCCAATGAAAAAAGCAGCACAGAACTCGGGGGAATGCTCCACATCTCCTACATGGCTCTTCAAAACCATCCTGCTGACCCCACCTCAAGACTCCATGAAGCTCAAATGAAAGGCTTAGTATAGATGAGGCAGCCACGAAGTCTCAGAATGCAGTTGAAAGAATCATAATCCTTTCCTGATAATGAGCATCTCACGGGTCTGTTATAGACTATTTCCCCTTTCACATCATTTTTAATTCTCTAAAGCACATTACTTACATGGAAAGAGATGCAATGAGCCAATAATTTTATTCAATAAGGTATTCTGAGAAACATTTCTACCATCTTACTGACTCAACCTGGCAATAACAAAATACTAGAAATATAACCAGCATAGCAATAACCAAAATCAAATTATGCATGAAACTCAATTTTTTTTTAAATTTTTTTTTTAATTTATTTGACAGACAGAGATCACAAGTAGGCAGAGAGGCAGACAGAGAGAGAGGGGGAAGCAGGCTCCCCGCTGAGCAGAGAGCCCGATGTGGGGCTCGAACCCAGGACCCTGGGATCATGACCTGAGCCGAAGGCAGAGGCTTTAACCCACTGAGCCACCCAGGTGCCCCGAAACTCAATTTCAAAATCTGTATCTATAGTGTTCTATTTGAAAATGTCTCTCCATGGATGGAATCATTTCCATCACTCAGTTCTCTGGGCAAATATTGTCCCTCCTCAGAGGGGCCTTCCCTGAGCACCTTTCACCCTAGTCACTCCCTACTCCATTATTCTGCTCCTCTTTGACCACAGCACTTTTCTCTGTATCCGAGTAACTTATTTGTTCATTATCTGTTCCCACCCACAAGAACGTAAGCTCTCCTAAAGGCAGAGGCCTTCCCAGGGTGTTCACTAGCAGAGTTCCCAGAGTGTATCCCTAGCACCTAGATCAAAACCTAGCACACAGTGTAAGGCAGCATTTGTTGACTGGATGAATTTCTATGTCACGCTTTCAAATCCACCAGGTCGACAAACCATAAGTGACCCTTAATCTCACAAAACAAACTGAGGGTTGCTGGGGGAAGGGGGTTGGCAGAAGGGGGGTGGGGTTATGGACATTTGGGAGGGTATGTGCTATGGTGAGTGCTGTGAAGTGTGTAAACCTGGCGATTCACAGACCTGTACCCCTGGGGATAAAAATATATGTTTATAAAAAATAAAAATTATAAAATAAAATAAAATAAAATCCACCAGGTCTTGCACAACTACCATCTGATTTCATCTTCCTATCAACACTGTGAGCTTTCACGATTAAAGAAACAAAGCAGGGGTTATGTGGGAAATCTCTGTGCCTTCCACTTATTTGTTGTGAACCTAAAACTACTCTAAAAAATAAAATCTAGGGGCACCTGGGTGGCTCAGTGGGTTAAAGTCTCTGCCTCTGGCTCAGGTCATGATCCCAGGGTCCTGGGTTCAAGCCCTGCACTGGAGCCTGCTTCCCCCCCTCTCTCTGCCTGCCTCTCTGCCTATTTGTGATCTGTCAAATAAATAAATATTTTTAAAAAATAAAATAAAATCTACTAGAAGAAAAAAAAACCCAATAACCACCCCTTTACCCCCAGCCACCGAACAAAGCTCTAGAAAAGTAAGCAGCAAGCTCAACTGCACAGCTAATAACTGGCAGAGCTGACAAAGAACCTTCTGACCGGCTCTTTCTATGCTGCTGCTGAACAGGCTTTTTCATCTGGGAAAAGGTCAACTTTTCAAAGGAAAAATCACCTTTGATCTACAATGAACAACTAAATGCAGAAAGAGGAGTGCTGGGATCACTCACTGGCATCAGATTCTGTCCGCACCTGCAGTCGCAGGTGCAGTCCCTCTCCCGGGACATAGCGCAGCCCTCGGCAGGAGGAAGGCACAAGCCTGACCTCTGCTGGAAGCTGGAGCTCTGTGCAGCCTTCCGGGGTCTTCACCTGGAGTGAGCACGGCACTACAGAAATATCCATGGGCATACCCCCTTCTTTAGGCTCCCTGGTGATTAAAAACAAAACACACAAAAAATTACTTCTCAGGGATGAAAACCACATGATAAAACAGACAAAAATGGCCAAGGATCTGTTTCTCTTCAATACAGTCTACTGTCTAAAGTCACTGCCCCCAAAAGAATAGCAGGGAATGGATCATAAAGGAAGTCATTCTATACAAGATTTCAATCAGGTCAGAGAGTACTTTTCACTGTCACTGTAACATGAAAGTATGGGGATGTATTTCTTATTCTTGGCTTTTTTTATGGCAATGATGCATTTATAAATGTGCACTTTTCCCCCATTGCTAATAGTGATCCTGTGCCCCAATTCTCTATCCTAATGCTTCCTGCAGTTACTCCAACCTGGACCTTCCTGGGGTTGCTCCCACAGCCATTCTGCTTCACCGTCCACCTTCCACTTCCTAAAGCCCACTATTTCCTCCCAGCATCTCCCCAACTTCAGGTTCTTTGAATCAGCACAGTCTAATGCTGGTTTATTGTACATCAGGCACTTGTTCTTTAGAATATTTTGTCAGAGGACTCAAGGCAGCAATGGACAGTGGCTTTTTCATCTTTGCATCCCATAACCCTAGCAGAGTTTCTTACATTCATTCACACTCTCTCTCTCTCAATCATTCAATACAGCTTCTTTGATTCTGTAACTGCAAGGTACTGGGACTACAACCATTAACAAGATACCTTCTCTGCCCCTCACCGCCCACCCCAAGTAGGACACAGGCAAGTAAACAGGAATGCTCAAGGGAGCCTGAAAACATCGTGTTGGCCAGGCCAGGGCCAGGAGCAGCAGGCCACACTGTGGGGGGGTCTGGGGGGGTGTAGGGAGCCCACCACCCCAGGGACAGGTTCCTCATAATCCAGAACCACAGGACCACCATCTTCACAGACACCGAGGAGTGGAGCACCGTGCTCGGGCTGAAGCGCATCCTCGAGGACATCCTCAAGCAGCCATCCGATGAGCAGTAACTGTGCAAGGATGACCAGCATCTGGATGACGACAAGACACTGGGAGAGTGTGGCTTCACCAACTGGATGGTGTGGCCGCATGCACGGTGGGTGGGTCTGGCCTTCTGACCAGCTCTCCCCACTCAGCTGTCCACCAGCGGAAGGGCTCCAGGCCCTGTGCATTGAGCCCTTCTCCAGCCTTCCTGAGCTGCCCATTGTGATGAAGCGGCAGGACTCAGGAAGCAGTACCAGTGAAAGGCGGTGCAGAGGGAGCGCCTGGGCTGGCCCCCAGTGCCCTATCCCCTCTAAGAGATATGGCTGTCAAAACAAAACAAAACAAAACAAAACAAACAAACAAAAACTGCATTGTACTTGTCTGTGATAAATATGGAGTACTATGGAAGCACAGGGAGGCCTGCAGTGCCTATCACAGTCAAGCAGTGTTATTTGAACAGTAAATGTATAACCCAGGGAAATATCCTTGCTTCTAAGACTAGTATTACAATTTTTTGTACAAAATTTTTTTGTATAATTTTTGGTACAATTTTGTACAATTTTTTTTTTACAAATAATTGTAAATTATTTTATTTGCAATAAAGTATTGTCATTTGACATACAGGATTTTGATAAGGAGACCAGGATTGCATGAAACAAAAGGTACAGGAGAAAAAAACTTGTCAATTTTAAAAATTAAAAAAAATAAATAAAACAATCTAGTGATGTATGAATATGAAAGAACTGGCGAGTCCAAGGTGCTACAAACACAAATCATTTGGTATAGGCAATCGAGAGTAAAATACAGTCTATTCCCTGTCCACCAGGGACCAAAAGTACAGTGGGGATGAAGACATAGAGAAATGGTCCTCATATGAAGCTAAAATACACTTAGCATTGTAACAGAGGTGCAGACAGCAGGGAGAGGCCAGCAACTCAGAATAACCTAAACACAGAAGGCAGGCCATCTACTTGAGTATTATCTAAGCACAGAGATTATACCATGCGTTCAGGTGTGAATCTTGATTAGGTCTCTTAATTCGCCTTACAAAATCTTAAGATTATTTTCTGGCTTGTTCCTTTTGAAGGCATATGGACCTATATTTAACTGGCAAGAACCTAAGTCTTTTCCAAGAAACACGACCTTAAACTCTTGAGTCAAAAGTCTAGTTTTTTTGTTTTGTTTTGTCTTAAAGAGAGAGTACCAGCAGGAGGAGGGGAAGAGAGAGAGAGAAACAGAACCTAAAGCAGGCTCCACGCTTAGTGCAGAGCCCAATGTGGGGCTCAATCTCATGACCCTGAGATCACAACATGAGCCAAGATCAAGAGTTAGATGTTTAACAGACTGAGCCACCCAGGTGCCCCAGAGTCAAAAGTCTAGTTTTAAGAATTGATGTTTAAGAAATAATAATCCTCTGAAGAAGAGGTCAGAAGGACAGATGGCATATATTTCAGGTTTTGCAGGCTATATATGGTCTGTTGCATATTATACTATGTATTCTATTTTTAACAATGCTTTAAATAATGTAAAATCCATTCTCAGCTCATAAACTGTACTAAAACGCACCACAGGTTAGAGTTGGCCCATGGGCTATAGTTTGCTGAACATTGCTCTAAAGGTACACAATTTGTCCATTTTGCTACTTCACTGATTTTCAAACTGGACTGTGCCATTGGCACGAGAAGTGCCTCAAGGGCGATAACTGTGTTTCTTTTTTTTTTTTTTTAAGATTTTATTTATTTATTTGACAGAGATCACAAGTAGGAAGAGAGGCAGACAGAGAGAGGGGGGGAAGCAGACTCCCTGCTAAGCAGAGAGCCCAATGTGGGGCTCGATCCCAAGACCCTGAGATCATGACCTGAGCCAAAGGCAGAGGCTTAACCTACTGAGCCACCCATTTGCCCTGATAACTGTGTTTCTAAGCCTCAGCCCCACCCCGTCTCTGGCTGACCACTCTTCTTTCCCTTCATGAAAAGTTCAGCCCATTAGAGGGCTGAGTAAGATAGGAGGCATCGATACAAGTGTGGGAGAACCACAGTCTTGGGGTGGAGGTGAAGAAGAAGGACATCCACTAGGACAGCCACCCTGAAGAGATATCAGATCTTAAGAGGGATGAGGAGTCTAAGGGGGTGGGAGTGGCAACTTGGGTTCCAGAGCCTGCCTCAGACTGCCAAAACAAAACGCCATAGACTGGGGGCTTAAACAACACACATTTCTTATAGTTCTGATGGCTGAGAAGTACAAGATCAAGGCGCCAGGGGATTTGGTTCTCCTTGAGAGCCCTCTACTAGGCTTGCAGACGGCCACAACCCCACCGTTATCCTCACACTGTGAAGAAGAGAAGCAGCTTTGGTATTTCCTCTTTTAAGAGCACTAATCCCATCGCAGTGGCTCCACCCTCATGACCTCATCTAAACCTACTTACCTCCCAAAGTCCCCATCTCCTAATACCATCATATTGGGGGTCAGGGCTTCAACACATGAATTTTGAGGGGACACACAAAAATTCATTCTGTAACAGACCCCAATGAGGAGCCCAGATGAGGAAGGTGTCAACACTGACTGAGGAGGGGGAGGGAAGCAGCGAAGGATGCCAGCATGAGATGACTTACATAGAGGGGAATTGACTAAATAAATTTAAGTCCTGAGAATAACAAAAGCCAGGATTCTCACTGTCGGAAATCAGAATTACAAAGAGGGAAAGGGAAAAAATCAAAATGGATCCTACGGTAGTAGACCAGAATTGAAAATAACCTGTGTAGAGTCACGGTTTTTAATGTATATATAAAGAGATCCAGTAATACAGATGTCTATGTGTGTAGATGTACGTATGATATACAAACACAAATACATGTGCATACATTTGTACATGAATATTATGTATATGTCACATACACACTCTAGTTTTGTCCACTGGGCCTGGAAAGAGTAACATGTCAGTCAATAGTAATGAGGATACTTTGTGCTTAGATTTTGGTTTCTAAAGGTCACACTTTCCACTTAAATTTTTTTTTTAAGTTTATTTATTTGAGAGAAAGAGAGAGAGCACATGCGCACGCAGGTGTGAGATGGGGAAGGGGCAGAGGGAAAGAATCTTAAGCAGACTCCACGTTGAGAAGGGACCCCAATGCAAGGCTCGATCCCCTGACCCTGACACTGAGACTTGAGCAGAAATCAAGAGTTGGATGCTTAACCAGCTGTGCCACCCAGGCACCCTAGTGATTTTCCACTTTAAAACAAATGAACATACACAAAACAAAATGACATTCCTTGAAAAAATAACTACATCCAGGGATGGAACAGGAAAAGAATGAGATGAGCCTGGAACATGTTGCTGTGCAAAGAAAGAAAATTAATCATGGGGTGCCTGGGTGGCTCAGTGGGTTAAAGCCTCTGCCTTCGACTCAGGTCATGATCCCAGGGTCCTGGGATCGAGCCCCACATCGGGCTCTCTGCTCAGCAGGGAGCCTGCTTCCCCTCCTCTCTCTCTGCCTGACTCTCTGCCTACTTGTGATCTCTGTCAATTAAATAAATAAATAAATCTTAAAAAAAAAAAGAAAATTAATCAAAGAATAATAGGAACATGTTAAAAAAGAACATATTAAAAAAAAGAATAATAAGAACATATTAAAATCCTCTTGAAGGGTCTCCCCCAGACACATCTGGTATAACATGAGCAAAAAAAGTGTAACCCAATGAATAAAAGATCATGGGTCCATGCTGATGTAAATAAATGAATGAATAACATGCAAATCTGATGAGGAACAAGGGTATTTACACACAGTCGCAAAGGACTTCTCCAATTAATACTTATGGAATATAAAAAGAGTCTTGCCCGACTGAATCAGTTAAGAGCAGGAAGAGTTAGAACTTCTATGGGACTCAACAAATCTAATATCAGAAGCATGAAGAATTCTAGTGTCCTTTGTCAACCTTACAACATTCTTCCTGAATACTGAAGCTCTTTGCAGTGTATATCAAAACTACCCATGAGCGTGGGAATACAAAAGGTTTGCATTCCTGTAAATGTGACAAATGGTTTGTGTTTGTGTGTGTGTGTGTGTTTACTCCACTACAGATTCATCTTTCTTCTTTCCTGTAAAAGCAGTAATCCAGTCAGACAACTTTACCGAGGCCCTGTTCTGATGTGCATTTACTGTGAGCTTTTGCCTGCCTGTGCTTTTACTTTTAAGCCAGAGCACCCAAGTTTCTGCCTTCTGGAATATAGAGAAATAGTTTCATCCTGCGCTCCCCTTGTTCTGTAGTTACTCTGATGGTAGTAGGTAGGGTTCTTAAAGTTTGCAGTATTCTTCTCTTCTTTGAATGGCTGAGGGAGGGGAAGAGAAAGAGCATCCTATTTCTTTTATGACAGTGCACATTGGCTAGTTTAAAGTGTATGCTTGTATTTCCTTATCATTAAAATACTGTTCAATTTTGTTTTCATAGACAAGGAAAAATATTTTGCATTAATTGACTCCTCTATTTAAGTTGAACCATTATAGCTTCACACTAAATCTTTTCCTAAATAAAAATGTTACAGCCCTAAAAAAAAAAAAAGAGTAACTTTATAGTAGCGACAGCAGACATTATCTATGTGCTCAAAGTTAACATGAACTTTAATGGAATAAGTCAAAATCATGTGATACCTGATAGGATGTAATAAGAATGCAGCATCACTTCTGTGATATTCCCGCCAGAGATATATATAGTCTGAACCCAATCTTGAGGCAAGGATATTCCACAAAATAATTAGGCTGTAATCTTCAGAAGTGTCAAGATTGTGAAGGTCAAGGGAAACTGAGGAACTCTTCCAATTTTAAGAGACTAAGGAAACACGACAATGAAATGCAATGCATGATTCTGAACTGTGTTCTTTTACTATTAGAGACATTATGTAGACATGTGGCAAAATTTGAGTGAGGTCTTAGTGTAAGACGGTTGTAACATATTCCCCAGCTTTGAAGGTTGCATGGTGGTTACAGGCAGAATGTTCTTTTTTTTTTTTTTAAGGATTTTATTTATTTATTTGACAGAGAGAGATCACAAGTAGGCAGAGAGGCAGGCAGAGAGAGAAGGGGAAGCAGGCTCCCTGCTGAGCAGAGAGCCCAATGCGGGGCTCGATCCCAGGACCCTGAGATCATGACCTGAGCAGAAGGCAGAGGCTTAACCCACTGAACCACCCAGGTGCCCTGGAATGTTCTTATTTGTAGGAAATCCCCAGTAATGTATTCAGGAGTGACAGTAACTTATTCTCAAGGTTGAGACTGTCCAAAAATAAAGTGTTTGAGACTCTAATTGTCCACAACTTTTACATACTTGAGGCTTTCTTCACCATGTACTTACATTCTTTCAGATACCACACCCTACTTGAAACTATCCAATGACTTCCCATCAAACTTTGATTACAAGCTAAAATTCTTTCCATGGCCCATAAGACCCACAGATATACTGGAGACAGTTGTTAAAATTCCAGGGATTTTGCAAAATAGTTGACATCACTTGCCTGACATCATCCATGGTGAAAGACTATCTCCACCACAGGAATCAGTAAATGCTACAAATTGGGAAGATTTCTTGTTAGTTTCATTGGTTTTCTAAGAATGCAGGTTGTTAAACATTTACTAACATACCTCTTTGTAAGACCATTTACTATGTGCTCCACCAGCCCACCCACATCTCTCTGAACTTGGCACCTCTTCGTACTTGCTGTTCTCTTGGAGGGAAACAGTCTTTCATCAGATATTATATAGTTCTAAACCTCTCCCCTTTGGGTTTATTACTCAAGTATTGCTTTTTCACTTGAAATAAGGGGTTATAATTTTTCTCCCTATCCCTTTTTGTTTTATTTTTTCTATATCTCCTTTCAATATCATATATATTTTATTTATTTTGTGTAATTTCTGCTCACCTCTCACCCACTGCTACCATTAGACTAAAAGCTCAACAACAGCCACGAATTTTCATCTTTGCTACTGTCACTCCTCACAGTTGGATACCCAGCACTTAGAATCTGAGCTTTCAGCACGGGGATAGGAACTCAGTAAACATCTGTGCACTGAATAAATGAATGGCCAACATTTACCCCAGGAATACTAAAATGGCTTAACATAACAGATTTTTCTAATGCAATTCATAGATGTAAATATGAAAGGAAAAAAAATGAAATCACAGTACATGTACAAATCATACAGAAGATACAGTAAAAATACAGAAAATACAGATTCACTATCAAAACCTGTAGTAAAGTAGGAATAGAAAGGAACCATGCAATTTACCACATAGATTTGCCAAAAGTCAATTTCATTGTACTTAGTGATAAAATGCTAGAAACATTTAAGATTAGGAACAAGAATAAAGCTCAATCATACCATTTACATTAATTGTAAACAGACTAAAAAGTTTAATTAAAATGCAGAGATTATCAGAGTGGACTCAGAAACACTCAGCATAGGATTTTAAAAATTTATATATAAAGGCATATGTTAAACAGTAAAAGGAAAGAAAGACATACATGATGCCAAACAGTACAGTCAAAGGTTTCCTGACAAAGACATTGTGTTATTTCAATGGGAGAAATGGCACTCTTTTAAACTAATGGTGATGGAACTACCAGATATCCTTATAGGAAAAAAAATGAAATTTGGCTCCTATCTTACTCCAAACGCAAAAAATGAATTTCACCTAAATATAAAAGTTAAAACTATATAACACATGGGAAAAATTTTACAACCTTGAGGTAAGTAAAGATTTCTTAAGATACGAACAACACTAACCATTAAAGAAAAAAATGCAATAAAGTGAAATTTATTATAATTAAAATTTTCTGTTCCTGAAAAGACACACTATTAGGAAAATGAAAAGGTAAATTTCTGACTGGGAGTAAGTGTTCACATATTCACAAAGCATAAATAAGATAGATCTTATTTCCAGACACTAGGAAGAAGTTTTTAAATTCAACAATAAGAAAAACCTGATTTTTTATAATGGCAAAAAATCAGAAGACACTTTCCAAAGGAACACATATGAATGACCAAAAAGCAAATGAAAAGATACTCAACATTATTAATCAGGGAAATGCAAATTAAAATGACAATGAGACTTTACACCATAATAGAATTAGGTAATTACCTAGGAGAAATGAAATGTATGTCAACTAAAATGCTATAGCAACTTTATTCATAATAATCAAGTTCTAGAAACACACAAAATATCCAGCAATAGAATGGGTAGATATATTGTCTATTAATACAGTAGAAAATTACTCAGAGAAAAATAGACACAGATAAAACAGGAATCCCAGAAGCACTGTTGAAGGAAAGCAGCCAGAAACAAAAAGTACATACAGTATGAAATCCTTTATATACAGTTCATGAAGTGGCAAAAACCAATCCTTATTGAGTGAAATCAGAAGAGTGGTTGTTTTTGTTTTCCTGAGGGGCAAGTTGGTGATAAAACTCAACAGCCAAAGACCATTAGGGACAAACTACTAGTAGTCTAGCAAAGTCAGGTTTCTTCACCTGCTTAAACAAGGGAGAGTAACCTAGAGAAACTCTGAGGGTCCCCTTTGATGGCAGGATGTAGGGACTGTGTCTTGCTTTTGCTTTGCTAAGTTTGGGGCTACTAATAACCCTACAAAGTGGACTGTAATTGTAGATACTTACCTGAATTTATGATTTGAGATGGAGAGGGAGAAACAGAGAAACAAAAGAGAAAGAAAAAAAATAATAAATATCATCCGTATTTTACAATTGAAAAACTTCAGATTAAACGATTCTACTCCTGCGAAAAAGCTAGGATTTGAACTCCGTTCTCATGCCAAACCCCAAACTGCCACACCTATACCTGGACGATTTAAGGAAAAGGCCGATTAAGGAAAAGCATCAGCCTACCTCTTGAGCGGCCCCGAGTAGTAAAAGTTCCAGGATTTTAACATCTAACTTACTCTATTTGAAACGGCAGTCACAAGGGAATAATCGAGGGGGCCACATACTACCAAGCAAACGCGGGAGCTTTTCTTCTAAAAGTTTCTTGTAGGTGTAGTGAATAACAAGTGAAACATTTGGTGACTTCTCATTGGAACGCGGAATGCGAATATAAGAATGAGCTCCAATAAGAAGTCTGCAACCTTTGTTAGTCGTTCAGTGAACGTGTCAGTTTTGCTGCAGACAACAGCGTGGGGGGGGGGGGGGAGGACCAACCCGAGTTTACGTACAAAACAGGAAGCTCTCACATTGGACCTTATCCTCTAATGAGGATCCCCCAAAGAAGCGGGCAAGGCACTCGGGTGGGGGGGCACTGTTTTTGGAAAAGCCTGGCACTGTTACTTTACATCAGTGCTCCTCAGACTTTTTAGTGTGTATTTTGAGTCCTGGAAAGCGTGTTAAAATATAAGTTCTGATTCTGAAGGGCTGGTGTGGGGCTGAGACTCTGCATTTCTAAAAAAGCTCCCAGGTGATGCCGAGATTACGGGGGAATAAAAGCACGAGGGATAGGAGGGGAAACTCCACTTTGAGTAAATGACAGGTTCTAAGCAATTGGAAAGAAACTCAAAACTCCGTCCTTTGGAGGGAGACGGAGGCTCCCAGACAAGCAGAAACAGCGGAACGCAGAACGCAGCAGAAACGCGGTTACGCACCGCGCCTAGCTGCTCACACGCCCAGCGCCGGCCTTACCCCAGGATCAGCAGCGCGCTCTGCAGCCGTCTCCGCACCTCCAGGAACACGCGCGTCCCCGCCGCAGCTGCCGCCATAGCCGGCGCCCAGGCGCAGGTTCAGGGGAATAGGGGCCAGCAGGGCCAGAAGCGGCTGCACGTGCGGCTGTGGCGGCCGCGCTGCGGCGGCTGGGCGGACGTCGGGGACCCGATCCCTGGGCCGACACAGCCTGCCAGCCCACAGCGCCGCCTTCCGGGCGGAGAGCGCGCTGCCGCGAGAACTCGACCTGGGGGCGTGAGCGTTTTCAAGTCCCTGCCGGAGTCGGAGCGCCGACAAAGATGGAGCAGCGAGAGGCAAACTGTCCTTCCCTGCTTCCTCTTGTGGGCGTGGCCCGGCGCGGTAGTCTCCCAGGAAGTGACCTTAAAAATCCGAGCCGAGTACAGGTGTAAGAATGAGGCTGGAGGGGAGGAGGATGATTGATGGAGAAGATATAGGAGGGCACTGACCCCAGAAGGTTGGAGAGCAGATATATTCACCCAAAACACAATCTTGTTTCATTTTTTAAAATCAACTATAGTATCTTTTTTATGAGTCATGTCAGTTCTTTGGTAGCTTTCCGCTGTTCGAGGCAACGAATGTCCAGGATTGACCTGACATTACTTCTGCATTTAGACACAATTGGCTCTAAGATAGAAACAGTTGCAAAAATGTTAAGTTTTCTCTTATCTTGGGGCACCTGGGTGGCTCAATTGGTTAAGCAACTGCCTTTGGCTCAGTCGTGATCTCGGGGCCCCGCGGATCAAGGAAAATTCTGCCTCAGGCTGCCTGCTCAGCAGGGAGTCTGCTTCTCCCTCTGACCCTCTCCCCTCTTTGCTCTCTCTCTCTCTCTCAAATAAATAAATAAAAATTTAGGGCGCCTGGGTGGCTCAGTGGGTTAAGCCGCTGCCTTCAGCTCAGGTCATGATCTCAGGATCCTGGGATCAAGTCCCGCGTCGGGCTCTCTGCTCAGCAGGGAGCCTGCTTCCTTCTCTCTCTCTCTGCCTGCCTCTCTGTCTACCTGTGATCTCTCTCTGTCAAATAAACAAATAAAATCTTTAAAATAAATAAATAAATAAATAAATAAATAAAAATTAAAAAAAAAAAAAAAAGGTTTTCTGTTATCTATACAGAAGAGTGTGCGGGTAAATCCAGTACCATGAATCACAAGATTAGCTATTCCTATAGTCTTTGAAAAAAGGAAGATGAGAATGATTCCACAGGTACATTTACACTCGCCACGTTTTATAGAAGTAAAAACTGATTGACAGAAGTCATAATGTTATTGGTGCTAGAAGATAATTTCACAAAGTTTCACCTAGTAAAGAAAAAGATCTATTAAAATGTAAGTACTTAAATGGTGGTGAGAATACTTAAAATAGGGTAATATTAAGATATAAGGCTAGGGGGGTAAACTTAGAAGGATTCTTTAAAAGAATTCTTTAAAAACAAGGGGCTCGGGGCGCCTGGCTGGCTCAGTGGGTTAAGCTGCTGCCTTCGGCTCAGGTCCTGATCTCAGGGTCCTGGGATCGAGTCCCACATCGGGCTCTCTGCTCAGCAAGAAGCCTGCTTCCTCCTCTCTCTCTCTCTCTGCCTGCCTCTCTGTCTACTTGTGATCTCTCTCTGTCAAATAAATAAATAAAATCTTAAAAAAAAAAAACAAAACAAGGGGCTCAGGGCTTGGTCAGTGGAGCATTGGAGGCTTGATCTTCAGGTTAAGTTCGAGACCAGGTTGGGTGCAGAGATTACTTAAAAATAAAATCTTAAAAAAACAAACAAACAAAAACCAAGAGACTGTTAGGTTTTAAAAACAGTAACAGTGATGACTTGTCTTCATAAAATCATGTTTATTGACAGCCTCTCAGTAGGAAGATTTTCCAAATAACAAATCCACTTCCCTAGAGATACTATTTTAAGACAAATTTTCTAAAATCAGTATCTGCAGTTCGTAAAGTTTATTGTGCTTCACAAATTCCTGTATCCACCACAGTAATTCAAAATCATGGATGGAGGTAACAAAGAAGTTAAAAGAATTAAGTTTATTACTATTCCACCTCAAATAATGGTGATCATGAGTGATGATTTCAACTCCTAATACCTTCCACCTTTAGTTCTCAAAGCTATTAAGTCTTGAATGCTGCCACATTGTATGGAAATATTTGTCTTAGCACAGCATGGTCTTCATACTTGGGTGTTTGATTATTTTTAAAGATTGCTATATTGCTATATTTCATATATAGTTCATATACACATTTTTATCTATATTATATATATAATACATATACATATATATGTAATATATATATATATATATATTTCGTATACACATTTGCAAAAAACAATCTTTTTTTTCCTTTGACCCTACGGTTTAGGCAACACAGTGCAATCTTCCTCGTAGTAACTACATGATTTAGAGAGACATAAACTCAAAATATTTCTAAACCTGATGACATATATTTATCTGCTAACTTCATCAGTCTCCCAACTTCTCTGGGCTTCAAGCTCCCCATATGAAATATTGAGGAATCGTTTAAATAACACTTAAATGACTGTTTAAATAATATATAAAAGCTGTTCTCAATTCCTAGCATTCCTTCCAACTCTCCATTAAGATGTAGCTGGCGCTGGCGAGTTGAAAACATCCGCTATTCCCTTTCCAGGCCCATCCGAAAGGTTGGTTACCATGAGCGGCTTCCCCGACAGTCCGCTTGAGGGCGCTGTAGCAACACCTTGCGCCGGGAGGCTAGGCACGGACCGGGGGCGGGGATCGCGGGTCGTCGACGTCGACGCTAGCGTGGGCGCGGGCGCAGTGCACGCTGGGAGCTGTCACTAGGCCCTTCGGCTCCCGGCCTCCGCGTCGCTGCCGCGGTTGCCAGGAGAGCGGCGCCGGCGGGGAGCGGCCGAGCCCACGGCAGGTAACAGCGTCCCCGCCCCCAGTGCGGTCGCGAGGCCGGCTGCCGGTCTTGAGCGGCCTCCTCGGCCTGGCTGGTTCCGGAGCCTCGGGGACGCCCCGCGGGGCAGTCTGCTGTGGCGTCGGGAGTGTTGCCGCCCTGGCCCCGCCTGGAGCCTGGAAACCGGCCGGCAGCCCTCGGGTTTCCGGAGGGGCGGGAGCTGCGCGGGGATCGGCGGGTCGGGGCCGGGAGGAGGCTCGAGGGCGGTTCCAGGCAGGGGTGGCTGCTTCCGAGCCTCCTGCGCCGGGGCCCAGCGGTGCGCAAGGTTGGGGTGGAGGTCGCACCTGTGAGATAAAGGCGCGCGGAGTAACCTCTTTGTTGGTGGAATCCAGGCTTCGTGCGGTCTCCTTCATCTGGTGGGTTCTTTTAAGATTGAGGAGACAAGAATGCCTGCCATAGTTAATGTTCCATGTGGGGGGTTGGAAAGGAGTGCAGAAGTTTATTAGAGGAAGTCAGGTTAGTCATAAGGAAGTTGTTAACCATTATCACCTTTGATTCTCAAGCCTTTTAAAGTTGCAGCATAACAATAGTTACTTGTTGGTTTCGTCCAGTCTTCTCCCCTACCCTGAGGTAGGGGAGGGGGAGTGGTACACAACTACTTTAAAGCTGAACGAATTGTTTCTGACACTATCTTACAGTTCTCTGGAGTTTGAGAAACACTGTGATAATCTGATTTGGAGACTTAGTTAAAGCAATCAACATTTTTTTATTAATTACCAAAAGGATAAGAAACCAAGTGTTTGCCTGACAAATAAGCCCAGGACTGTAGAAAGACAAAAGTCTCTCAATTTCGTTGTTGTTGGCTTTCTTCTACGCAGACAGGTCTCCTATGTTCTCATGGACAGCATATGTTGACGTTATATGCTAAGAAATTCACCACCTAATAACAAAGTGGTTTAGTTAAGCTGACAGAAGTTGTAACAAGAGTAAATTAAAACCAGTTGTAGTATAGATGCTTTATTTCAGTGATTCCTTAAAGCTGCCACTCTGAACGAAATCATTCCTCATTAGTACTAAACAATAGTAAATCTCCAGGTGTATCTAATTATTAGGAACCCATTTCTTTTTTTTTTTTTAAGATTTTATTTATTTGACAGATAGAGATCACAGGTAGGCAGAGAGAGAGAGGGGAGGAAGCAGGCTCCCTGCCGCGCAGAGAGCCCGATGCGGGGCTTGATCCCAGGACCCGGGATCATGACCTGAGCCGAGCCGAAGGCAGAGGCTTCAACCCACTGAGCCACCCAGGCGCCCCGGAACCCATTTCTTGAAGAACTAAAAATGCCCAAGTTAATACACAAACCAGAAAATGTGACACCATAACCAAAATGTTAAATATAAATTAAATGTTTGACTACATACAGTTTGAAGAGCCTTATTTTGTAGTTAAAGTGGTGGAAAGAGCTCTGGCCTGGGAATGAAAGATTTTGTTCACTTTCTTTCTTCTCCAGCTAACCAGATGTGACCTCTCTAGGCCTCAGTTTTGTCATCCGCTTAAGGGAATTTCTAAGATCAGAGTTTTCCAAACTGATGTTCCTTGAACCCTCTTCTCAATCTAGGAACTGCTTTACTGCCCCCAAAACAGTGTTCCATGACAAATAATTTGGGAGCACATAGGCTTAAAGCAGTCTCACCTGGCCAGAAAGACTTTTCTAATGACCAACCTGTTAACATCCTGAATATAATTACATAGAATACCAATTTGAAAATTGCTGTACCGATCTTCCTCAATTTATGATGGGGTTATGTCCTGATAATGCCATCATAAATTGAAAATGTTGTAATTTGAGAAGTCATTTAATACATCTAACCTATGTCAACACATGCTCACAATACTTACATTAGCCTAGAGTTGGGCAAAATCTATCAAAGCTCATTCTACTACAAAAGTTTTGAATATGTTATGTAATTTATTGAATATTGTACTGAAAGTGAAAAACTGAATGATTGTGTGGATAAAGAACAGTTGTAAGCATATGAGTTGTTTACCCTCATGATAGCAGGGCTGACTAGGGGCTGAGGCTTGCTGCCACTGCGAAAAATTTTAAGTTGAATTCTCATGAGTTGGAGTGCCTGTATTTGAACTGGGTCTCTTTCAGCTCTAAAATTCACTACGTTATGCTTTCCTGCTTTTAGTTTAAGCTTTCTGTGGAATAAGCACATAGGGCAGCGCACCAATATATCAAAAGGCTTGTATTTTCCTTAGTAAAACATTAAGGATGCACATAGATTTCAGTGCGCTTTAATGCTTTCATTTATGGCAGAGGAAGACTATCTTTTTTTTTTTCTGATCTCTTGATGCTTTTCTATAACCATAATTAATTTACATTTTGGATTTGGTTTCATGGTTAAGTCATTGATTTTATTGAGAATGGCATTATAAAGTTTCAAGAAGACTTGTTGATAACGGCATTATTTTTACTATGCCTGAGTTCCCTCTCTAGTCATGAGTGCTTAAACTATGAAATGTAATAGAAGCCACTTGAAATGTACTTAATAATTAATAACTAAATTTTAAGAGCTTAGATCATTGGAATGAGTTCAAGGTTAAAACAAATTCTAAGGCTCTGAGTTGCTTACAAATGGGATCTAAGTATTGAATACAATCTTAAATTATTTTGCTAAATTCTGTCAGGTGTCACTAGCACACAGCCAGTATGGCCACTTTAGTCTGTTCTTTGTTACTTTGTTAGGAGTGAGTGCTATTAACGTGCTCCTTTGTTTGAGGGGGGACAGGGATGGGAACAATACATTTAATAGGTGAGCCTTAATTCAGGTAAAATTTCTCCCTGAAATCAAACTGTTGAAAAGTATAGAGCTGCAAGTTTTGTGTAATAGCTTACAGTTTTTATTGGAAATTTATGATATGAAAATAAGTATTTTGATTCCCTTGCCTTTAAATGGTGATTTCCTTTTATTGTATTTACCTATTTACTGCTCCCCCCCAATCTATCGAAGCCTAAAACCTCAGTAATTCTTCATTGCATCGGTCAAAGACATACCAAATTTAAGGAAGAAATTACAGATAAGGTGCATTCATTTTGTGTGCACATTATATACACACCAAGGTAACCACCAGCACAATCAAGATTTAGAACAGGCCACCACTCAGGCCTGTGTTGTGCTTTTGCTTTCTTCAAATGCATGCTCCATGTCTTGGCATGTCTACATCATTCTGTCCTAGCTCCATTGCCACCTTGTCTATGAATCCTTTTTTGATTACCTCATTTTGAAGTAACTTTCTTCTCTTCTAACTTTCCTGTCAGTGTTTATCTTCTTTTCTTTCCTTGGTGGATAAACTAATGGTATGCTCATAGTTCATGGTAGGCACTTACATTTATTTCTTGACCAAATGGGTAAGTGTAGTATTTCTCAAATGTTAGTCATTCTTACATCATCTTCAAAATTTTGGCCATATCTGCATATTTCCTGTATCCTTGCTTTCTTTGTATTTCTTTATATCCTTGTAGTTATTAATATAATTTTTAATGAAAACTTGAAATAATCACCATAAAGAAAAAAAATCACTGTCAACAGAAAGTAGATGTAAAGTTGAAAATAATGAAAACAAAACTTTTTACATTTTAGAAACTACTGGCTACTGAACACTCTTAAACTAAAACTTAAACTCTAAAACTTGCTTTCTTTGTTTAAAAGGGAGATTAGCAAGAATTACAGAGGTGTTGATAACATTCTGCCATCAATCTGAGAACTCCCTGATGCAGTCAGAGGCATTACAACAGAATGAAGAGGGAATAAATTCTTTACTGATTCGGTGTCAATTAGCCCTCTCCTTGGGCCCCATAAAATCATCTCACATCTGATGGGTGGCCAAAATTTGGGAAGACACGGAATTAATCAGGGCTGAAAATTCCTTCGAATTTTATCTGTGAAAGAATTGGGAAATAAAACCTAAATTGCCAATTAAAAGGTATACTAGAGTTAACTTCAAAAATGCAATAAGAAGATTAAATGGTCATTATTGAATTAGATAAGTCCTTTTTTTTTCAAAAAATGTTTTTAATGTTAATGTTACTTTTTCAAATAAAACATCCACTTTTTTTTTTTTTTAACATCCACCTTTTTATTATTAGGATATGATAGCTCTAAGATAAACCTTTGAATCTGAAGAAATCTAAAAATCAGTGGACACCTTTTATATGACAAAGTGATGACTGTTGATTCAGTAGTGATGAAATGTTGGTAATATATTTATCTGGCAAAGCTCCTATAAGCATGGATAAGGTAATAAGCTTAAGAGAATATCATATCTCCCTTACTTCTTCCTTTCATCACTTTTTAAGTTTGAGTTGGATTTTAATATTTCCATCCTACAGAAGACATTTCTGGCCTTTTGTTTTTTTGGTTTGGTTTTTTGGTTTTTTTTTTCCTTCTGAGGTAATGAAAAATTCTCCTCTCTCATGGAAACAGTTTAATGTGAATAGTCAGAAAAATAAATGCCCTGCTCTTGTTCTGTAAAATATGTCCTGTATTTCAACTTGCTGTAGTTATTTTCAGGCTTATATATGTATTGTGAGCTTAATGTTTAAATTACCGTTATTTTGTGTTCATGAACAAAGAGTTCAGGTGAAAAGACCATTTAGTTTGGTGTTTCTGTTTTCCAAAAAAAATAATTTACCTGAATGGTAATACTAGGTTTATGAGTATACACAATAATTTGCTACTCAACCAGAGGTCAGATTGCTGTTAATCTAAGGTTCTGGGATACAACCTTTATTTGGAAGTAAGAAGAGAGCCCTCTTGATGAATAGTCTTTATTAAAAGAGCTTTCACCCAAGCGAGTAGTTTCTTTCCTGTCTCTACTATAAAATAAAGCAGCAGAATAGAAGCGGTGCTGATAAACTCTTACATTTGAAAGTAACAACTGACTGTAATCAGAAAAACTATAAAAACATAGCAGTTTTAGTCCTTTAAGTTATACAGGTAAATAACCATTTGCACAGTGGCTTTTCATATATACTTAACACATGTCTTACATGGTCTTTATTTAGAAATTTCCTGGACAGAAGTTTTTCTCCATCGGGGGAAAGAAATAGAATATAGTACTTGCTTTAAAGTTAGTGTCTGTCATTTTGGAAGAAAAATAAATATTTAAATGACTTTCATATTGTATACCAGCAGTTCCATAAATGTTACCACCAATTAGTCAGGAGTCCACCCTTAAGCCTAAAATGGGATTCCAGCAACATGATTATTTTTATGGCACCTGTCATTTTATTGGAAGGCTGTCTTCAAAGCATTGTGCCCCAAGCCTACCTCATTCTATTAATTTGAGGTTGCCTGTGTGATGTGATAACTACTGTTTTTATTATGTTTAAGTTATAGAGGTTTTGGTTTAAAAAGTAAATATTCAGTAGGTTGCCTTCTTGGGGATTGATTTCTTCACTGTGCAAAAGGTTTTTATTTTGATGTAGTCCCAATAGTTACCACTTGTTTTTCCATTGTCAAAGAAGACCTATCTAGGAAAACGTTACTTACCATGGTCAATGTCAGAGAAATTACTACTTTTGTTCTTTTCTAGGATTTTTTTGGTTTCAGGTCTCACATTTAGGTCTTCAATCCATTTTATTTTTGTGTATGAGTATTAGAAAGTGGTCCAGTGTCACTCTTTGTCATGTATCCATCCCATTTTCCCAGCATCATTTATTGAAGAAACTTTTCCCCATTGTATATTCTTGCCTCTTTTGTCATAGACTAATTGACCATATATTTGTGGGTTTATTTCTGGGCTCTCTATTCACTTCCATTGATGTGTCTGTTTTTGTGCCAGTACTATACTGCTTTGATTACTACAGCTTTGTAGTATTTCTTGAAATCTGGAATAGTGATACCTCCAGCTTTATATCCAATAAGGGGTTAATGTCCAAAATTATAAAGAAGTTATACAACTTGGCACCAACCCCCCCCAAACAGTCCAATTAAAAAATAGGCAGAGGACCTGAATAGACTATTGTCCAGAGAAGACATACAGATGGCCAAGAGATATATGAAAAGATGCTCAACATAAGTAATCATCAGGGAAACACAAATCAGGACTACAATGAGATATCACCTTACACCTGCCAAAACAGCTAAAATCAAAAAGACAAGAAGTAGTGAGTGTTGGTGAGGCTGTGGAGAGAAAAGAACTTCCGTGTACAGTTGGTGGGAGTGCAAATTGGTATAGTCACTGTGGAAAAGAGTATGGAGGTTTCTCAAAAACTTAAAAACATAAATACCATATGATCCAGCAATCCCACTGGGTATTTATCCAAAAAAATGAGGACATGAGTTAGAAAGATATATGCATCCCTATGTTTGTTGCAGCATTAGTTGTAATAGCCAAGATACAGAAACAACCCAAGTGTCCACTGCCAGAAGAATGGGTAAGGAAGATGTGGTGCATACACATAATAGAAAATTACACAGACATAAAAAGAATGATATTGGGGACGTCTGGGTGGCTCAGTTGGTTAAGCAGCTGCCTTCGGCTCAGGTCATGATCCCAGCGTCCTGGGATCGAGTCCCACATCGGGCTCCTTGCTTGGCGGGGAGCCTGCTTCTCCCTCTGCCTCTGCCTGCCATTCTGTCCGCCTGTGCTCGCTCTCTCTCCCTCTCTCTCTGACAAATAAATAAAATCTTAAAAAAAAAAAAAAAGAATGATATTGTGCCATTTGAAACAAAATGGATAGACCTAAAGGATATTGTGTAAAGTGAAATAAGTCAAACTGAAAAACAGACAAATACCATGTGATCTCACTCATAGCAGGAGTCTAAAGAAATGAATGAACAAACAGAAAGGATCAGATCTATAAAAATACAGAGAACTGATGGATGTAGGAGGGGAGAGGGTGACAGGATCCACAAAATGGATGAGGGGTAGTGGAGATGCAGGCTTCCAGTTATGGAGTGAATAAATCATGGGAGTAAAGTGTATACCATGAGAAATATAGTCAGTGATACTGTAACAGCACTGTATGGTGACAGGTGGTAGCTACACTTGCGGTGAGCATACCATAACATGTAAACCATCACCTGAAACTAATTTAACATGGTGTGTCAACTATACTCAAAAAATTGTTTTAAATGTTTTTGGACAATATCTGTCTAGTCATCTTTGGCTGTATAACAGAATATCTCAAAATGTAGTGATTTAAAGCAGTAAATAGTATCTTTCAAAAGGGATTGGGGAGCAATTTGGATGTGAGGTTCTGGCTTAAGTTTTGTGAGGTTACAGTTCAGAGAGTGGCCTGGATTGCAGTCATTTTTAGGTTCAGTTGGAATCAGAGAACCCCTTTCCAAAGTGGTTCACTCACATACTAGCAGGTTGTTTCTGGCTGTTGAAGGAAGGCCTAAGTTTCTCCCCATAGGGCTCCTTTAAGTGTCCTTACCACATAAAGGCTAGGTTACCCCAGAATAAATGATCCAAGAGACAACACATAGACCAGCAGTGATTTTGTATAGGAGGGTAATTATACAAGAGAAGGAATATCAGGAGTTGAAGATCATTGGAGGCTATCCTGGAAGCTAGCTACCACATTTTATAAAGCTAGTATGTGTATATGTCACCAATAAGCAGTACATACTTATTCAATATGCAGTTTATACACGGCTCATGGTTTTAGCATAAAGATTGACTTAATATGCGAATTACTAAATGAAGCACATACTTTATCCACAAAATTCTTAGTTTCTGTGGTTCGTTGGGGGGGGGGTGGGATGACTCTGGGTTCAAATGTAACACTAAATATCTAGATTTTATTCGTTTTGATTTTCTTTTTGTTATAAATGAAGGAGGGAGGGAATGCCATGTGTTACACAGCTGCTATTTGATTTTCTGTGGGGACATTACTCCTTTATTTTTTAAAAAAATTAAGCTTATTTAGTACCAAAAAGATTTTAAAGGTATAAAAAGCTATACAGAGAAAAGTCTCCCTCCCCCTGACCCCCATCTATGCAGTTTCCATCTGGCCAACTGGAAGTAATCAGTTTTACTTTCTTGTGTGTTCTTATAGATCTGTATCATATATATGCAAATTATAGGATTAATTTTTTTCCTTTCTATATGAATGGTAGCATACTATGTACACTGTTGTGTACCTTGATTTTTTTTTTTAAGTTCATATATTTTAGGAACACTTTCTAAATCAATACATAGACTTTATTTGTTCTTTTTGTCAGCCAAGTATATTCTGTTGTCTTCAGTTTTTATAATCATTATTGGTCATTTACTGTGAGTCAGGCAAGGACTGACTAGGAGTTGGGGATGTGAGAGCTAAAAATGATGAGTACTCAATCATAGGGATTAATACCCTTAGGAGTCACACAGCTCAATTAAGTAAAGCAAAGTAAGTTCTGCGGTAGAGGAAGTACAGTGTGTAGTGGGAGGTCACAGAAAGGAGGTATATATATGAGTGTTGGAGAGAGAGAATAGTTAGGGAAGACTTCACAACTGGGGTAAAATCTGAAACATAAGTAGGGACTAGCCAAGTTAAGTTGGGATTTAGGTTTCAGGCAGAAGGAAGTTTTTAAAAAGATTTTTAAAATGTATTAAAAAGCTATAGTCATTTTAAAACAGTGTGGTACTGACATAGAGACAGACATGTAGGCCAGTGGAATAGAATAGAAAGCCTTGAATTAAACCCTAGTGTATGTATGGTCAAATAATCTTCAACAAAGAGTGCCAGACCAATCAATCCGGTAAGGATAGCCTCTTCAACAAATGGTATTGAGAAAACTGGATATCCACATGCAAAAGAATGAAGTTGAAACCTTATTTTATGCTATATGAGAAATTAAAACAGATTAAACCCTAAACATAATACCTAAAACATAAAACTTATAGAAGAAAACATAAGGGAAAAGCTTCATGATGTTGAGTTTGGCAGTGATTTCTTGGGTATGACAACAAAAACACAGGTAACAAAGGCAAAAAGAGGTACTACATCAAAAGAGGGACTACATCAAACTTAAAAACTCTTAAGTGTCAAAGGATACAATAAGAGATAGAAAAAGGCGGGGCGCCTGGGTGGCTCAGTGGGTTAAGCCGCTGCCTTCGGCTCAGGTCATGATCCCAGGTCCTGGGTTCGAGCCCCACATCGGGCTTTCTGCTCAGCAGGGAGCCTGTTTTCTCCTCTCTCTCTGCCTGCCTCTCTGCTTACTTGTGATTTCTCTCTGTCAAATAAATAAATAAAATCTTTAAAAAAAAAAAGAGAGATAGAAAAAGGCAACCTACTAAATTAGAGAATTTTCAGAAATGTGTCTAAGGGGCTGATATCCTGATTATAATAAGAACTGTAACTCAGCAATAAAAATACAACCTAATTAAAAAATGGGCAAAGACTTGAAATAGACATTTCTTCAATGATTATATACAAATAGCCAGAGCATATGAAAAGATTTTCAGCATCATTAATCACTAGAGAAATGCAAGTCAAAGCTACCATGAGATGCTACCTCTGCTACCTCACACCTTTTTCAGTGGTTACTGTCAAAAAACTGAAAAGTGTTGGCAAGGATCTGGAGAAAATAGAGCACTTGTGTACTGTTGGTGGAAATGGTAAATGGTGTGGCTGCTATGGAAAACAGCTTGGTGGTTCCTCTTAAAAACAGACCTGCCATATGGTCCAGCTTTCCCACTTCTGAGCATATTCAAAAGAATTGAGGATCCTGAAGAAATACTTGCACACTCAAGTTCATAGCAGCACTATTCACAATAGCCTAGAGGTAGAAAACATAAATGTCTGTGAACAGATGAATGGATAAATATACACAAAGAATTGAATATTATTTAATCTTAAAAGGGAAGGAGGTCCTTAGGGCCCATGCTGGGCATCAGCCTACCTTGAAAAAAAAAAAAAAAAAGTCTTGTCACACACTACAACATGGATGAGCCTTGAGGACATTATGTTAAATGAAATCAGTCACAAAAAAGCCAAAATACTGTATGGTTCCACTTGCTTGAAGTATCTAAAGTAGTCAGATTAGAAGCAGAAAGTAAAACGCTGGGTGCCAGGGGCTGGCAAGAGAGAAAATAAGGGTTTTTTAATGTGTGTAGAGTTTTAGTTTTACAAAATGAAAAAATTCTGAAGGTTAATTACGCAATGTGAATATACTTAACACTACTGAACTGTACACGTAAAAATGGTTAAAATGATAAATTTTATGTTTGGGTTTTGTTTTTTTCTACCACAGTTGGAAAAGATAAATATTAACCTTTTGGAAACATGAAGGTTATATGCATTTTAAAATGCTATCCTGCAATGAAAGCCGTGTTTCTAAACTTTGAAAAAGGGCCTGATTAAAGAATGAGCCTAGAGGGGTTGAATCAGGAAATACTGTACTGGCTCAGTTGGTAGATTATGTGACTCTGGATCCCGGGCTAATGAGTTCAAGCCCCATTTCAGGCATAGAGCTTACTTGGGGAAGAAAAAAAAAGATACTATACAGAGTCATAGCATTTTTTAATATAGTTAAAGTAAATCAGATAAATTTTAAGTGATGAAAGGGAGCATGGGCCATTTCCAGAAAAGAGCATATTTAAAGTCACTGAGGTGGGAGGCAGTAAGTCTTATACAGTTGGCTAGTTTGTAAAAATATGCATTGGCACTTATTAAAGATGGAAGGCCAGTTTTATTAAGGATCATCATGATAGGTATGGGGACCGCTGCGATGGGATTTTATAGTGAAGGAGAGAGATAAATCTCAACTTGGGATACAGCGTGGGCAAGTGTTGGTTTGTAACCTCCTCAGAGCCTGTTATCTGAAATCTGAAACCAGCCCTGTCCGTGGCAAGAAAGGAGTAACAGAACAAAGGGATCAACCACTCCAGATTTATAGGTGGCAAGTTTAATAACTGAGGGAATTTACATATGAGGCTTGTCTTGGATGGCCTCAAAACCAGTAGATCTCCACACGCACTCACTTGCTGAAATCTTATATAGATTTATATAGACACCTTTACTGGGTTCAGTCACGTACCCAGTCCAGGTAGCCCCCACACCACATTTCTATCTCAAGGCTGAATCCTTAGAGAAGCTTCTGGGATCGGGGAAGGCAAACAGAACACACTAAGGACAGGAAAGGAAGTGAGGAGCCTCCAGTTGCCTGTGTTGAGCTCATGGGTCAACAGGCAGTCGCATCTTGATGACCTCCAACAAGTGGGATTTTATATCCAAGGAGCAGAGTGAGAGTCAGAGGATGGAAAATGACTCTTAAGAGGAAACATCAAGGGTAAGGGGGGAATTCTGCCTGAACCGACCTAACAGGATTCTTGCTGAAGATAGATTGGGGTGTCTAGATGATGGACGATGAGGAGCCTAATCAGATATTGAGTGTGGTCAGAAACTGAAGGTGGGAGTTTCTGGTTAAGCTGATATAGCAGAGTTCTTGATAAAACTATGTTTTAGCAGAAAGTGCACAGGTGGGCCTAGGAGAGGATTTAGAAGTTTTACTAAAGTTTGGTCAAGCAAAGAAACTTTGTCACCAGTTTTTGCTTAGCTAGGATAAAAATATGACTATAAGATTGAATGAGTGGGTCCAGTTTATGAAAAGACTTCATATGACTATATGGGTAAGAGGTTGCATTTCATTTCTAAGTAATTATTACTGTTACAGCTGCAATAGGCTATTTCTTAGGTGTTAAGTAAGCCTTGGGCTAAAGTGCTTCTTGTGGATTCCAGGTTTACTTTCAGAGCTTCAAGCAGGGAGTATGCTCAAACTGTGTTTTACTGTGTAAATTAATTTTTACTGTGTAGAAAGCTGAAGGTGTTGAGGGCACCTGGCTGGCTCAGTGGGTTAAGCCACTACCTTTGGCCCAGGTCATGATCTCAGGGTCCTGGGATCAAGTTCCGAATCGGGCTCTCTGCTCAGCAGGGAGCCTGCCTCTCTCTCTCTCTCTCTCTCCCTCCCTCCCTCCCCGCCTGCCTCTCTGCCTACTTGTGATCTCTGTCAAATAAATAAATAAAATCTTTAAAAAAATAAAAAATAAAAGAAACAGGATCTTTAAAAAAAAAGAAAGAAAGAAAGAAAGAAAGCTAGCTGAAGGTGTTGAAAGTAGAAGACTGTAACAGTAGTCCAGATAGAAACTATTCATGAGACATGGTAAAAAGACCATTCTGAAAGATAAGTGTTTACCACAGCCAACTTTGAGTGGGGGTGGAAGTGGGTGGTGATTTATAGATCGATTTGATATAAGAGTAGGAAATAAGGCCAAAGTGCAAGCTTGTGTGATTGGGAAGATGAGAGTACTGTTTATTTCAGTAATTAAGTAAAAATAAAAAACTGAGAGTAATAATAGCAGTGCTTGACAAGTTATATTTCTAGTGTTGGAATGATATCCTAAAAGAATGTAAGAATCGAGTATGAAAGTGAGGAGCGGTATAGTAATAATAATAACAGTTCGTGGTTTATCAGTGTTTCGGAGGATACCCAGTTTTTGTAAAAGGACTCTGAATAAAGATTTTACAATAAGCAAAACCATATTTTGGTTCTGATTCTGTTAGGTGCTTCAGAATCTACCAAAATATCTACAGTTAATTCTCTTTCTTGCTAGGTAACACCTCAGCAAGCTTCTTTTGTTTTTTTTCATGATATTAATACTGTTGTTCTATTTTCATCTAAACCTTAAAACATGATTCGAAATGCACATTGGAAGAGATGTAAAGGCAGAGGCAGGCCTGCCACAGGTAGTTTCCCATTTTTCTCTGTGAAGTGTCTTGATATCTTCAAAATTAATTACAGCTGCTTTCCTTTGCCCAAGAGGGGATTTAAGCCCTGCAGTGCTACTTACTATCCAGCACTGTTCTTTTACAACTTTGAGTAAACCGATGTGCAGACACATGCATAGTTTGTGTCCACTGTGAATCCTTTTTTATATTTCCCTATAGGTAAAATTGCTCAGCCAAAATGTTAGTTTCTTCCTAATATTTTGATCTTATTCTTTAGATGCATAGGTGCAGTTGAATTTGCATCTTTGTGTATGTGTGTTTTCCTCATGATTTTACTTTTGGAACAGTTTTAATAAAATTTACAAACAAAATAAAGCTCTGCATGGGATTTTTTTGTTGTTTGGGAAAAATTGCTTCTTTTTTCACAGGCTAGAAAATTGGTTTACAGATACGCAGTAAAACACACTGAGGAATACAGAAAAACTTAAGACTCTTCGTTACATATAATATAGCATTTTTTTGTGTTCATGCAATAACCAGTTTCCATTTTTGAATTAAATACTATGATTAATAGTATGTCATTTATTTTAAAAATGCTGAGAACATTACTACTATTTTTAAAATGATTAAATTTTATTTTCTTGGAAATAATTATTTAACTTAATATGGTGCTAAACTTTAATTTTAACTTAATATGGTGCTAATATGGTTTAACTTAATTGTGCTAAAAAATTTTTTTTTGCTTTTTTTTACATTTTTTCTAGTAGTTTGTTTCAGTTAAGAATATATTTCTTTAAAGATTGGGGCACCTGCATGGCTCAGTGGGTTAAGCCTCTGCCTTCAGCTCAGGTCATGATCTCAGGGTCCTGGGATTGTGGCCCACATCTGGCTCTCTGCTAAGCGGGGGCCTACGTCCCTCTCTCTCTGCCTGCGGTTCTGCCTACTTGTGATCTCTCTCTCTGTCAAATAAATAAATAAAATCTTTAAAAAAAATAAATTATTTGTCATTGTTAAATGAAGAATAACACTCAGCTATTAATGAGCGTATTTATTTTGAGAAGGATACTTTCTGAGAAGGGATGTTTTAAATAAACTGGAGGAAGTACTTGGTAGGATAGCTAATATTAGTGTTGTACTTCATCTCATGTTTCACATCTTTTTAATCATTCTATATAGTCACACACTCATTGTTACTTAGCATTATCTCACATTTCACCTTCTGTTTATTAAGAAGCAAGCAGTGTTTTTTCTTTTTAATTAACAACAAGACCAGAGTATGGCCAATCTAAATAATTTAGATTTTCTTTAAGTATATTATGCTGACACTCTCAGGCTGACTTACCCTGGCCACCTAAAAAGTAAGTTTCATTTCCCACCACCAAATTCAATCAGTGTGTATAAAGGGAAATCAAGTGGATTTTAATATTGACAAATACCAAACATTAAAAAGATATGTTTGAAAAAGCATTATAAATCCCAAAGCCAAAATTTAGTTGTTTGACATTCTCAGTTTTAGATTATTCACACAACTACTTCTTTCTGTGGGTTGATACAAATATGATATGACTAAATCAGAATATGTAATTGAGTCATCAGTTCCAACTATTTAGGTTCTGCCCCTTCCACCTGGTCATTTATTGAATAGGATCACTGTTTTACAGATACCCAAGCAAAACCCTTTTATATCAGAATTTATAGTTATTTCACCTTATGCTTTAACCTATACACTTTCAGTATTAAGCAGTGATAATAGATTTGTGGTATTCAGAGTTCAGCTTTGGTCCTTGTCCCTAAGCCAAGGTCTAAAAGGAATGACGGAAATGTATGTACTTACACCATTATAGTGTTTTTAAAAAGTAAGTGGAATAAGAAGAGAAAGAAAAATGTCTAAAAAAATTAGGACTGAAAGAGTTAAGAAAGCCTCTATAGCTGCAACAGGTTTTTTGTTTGTTTGTTTGTTTTGTTTTGTTTTGTTTGAAAAATTGAGTAAGAGAGGAGAGGTGGGATATGTCAGGCAGAAGAATTAAGAGTTGTGATTAAAAAAAATAGTTGACAAAGACAGTGATTATGGACCAGGCCTAGGTGTTAACCAGCCGGAGTTCTTCCTGGTTCCTCCTCTTAACTCTGTGTGAAACCTCAAACACCAGAATGTTCATATGTACAAGGCTGCATGAATGTACTTGCCCCATGGATTTGTAATGAACATTACATGAGATAATTTGTGTAAAAGGGTTTAGCATGGTGCCTGCTACACGAAGTCAGTATGAGCTGCTGTTAGTAATCATCATCATCTTGAATAATGTTTGGGCAGTGTTTGTTTGGCTGCTGTGCTTGGGGGACAGGATATTACCTTTAACTCAAGGGCATATGTTTCATTATTACAGCTATTAACATTTGAAGCTTACAAAAGACTCTTTGCTACCCATTCATGGATCATTTTTGGTGGTAATATGTGCTTACACTGTTCTATTTTCTAAATTACTTTTCTTCATGATGCTTATATGTCACAAAAATAAGAGTTTATAGCAAGAAGAAAGCTTTAGTTATCCTTTTTATAGAATTCAGAGTATTTCTAAGAGATGGATAATTTTTTATATATCAACTAATTTTGCTATCTTTTTTCCAAGTAAATAAAATTTGCTCTTTGTCATCTTTTTAGAATTGTGGGATTTTTTTTTTGAATCATAGGTTTTATTTTTATAATTTTTACCAAGATCAAAAGTGAAAATATAAATATATAACTGAAGTGCACTAAAACTCTTTGTCAGAATTTTCTCCAACTATAGATTTGAATCTAATTAATTTTAAAAAGCTTTAACCCCTGGGAATATCACATTTAATAGATGTCTTTTTTCAGGGGGCTAGAATGACACCTCCATATATAAAGATGCTAAAACTGAGCTAGTTTTTTTGAAATGTAATTGGACAAAGCCCATTTTTTAAATAGGTATTCTTAGGAGAATCTTTCAGTTTAAAGTGTTTAATAGTCACATGAATAGTCTGTTTAAAGGGACCGAAGTCTGTTTAAAGGGACTGAAGTCAAGTGTGGCTATACTGATTGAAAAATAGAGTATAGTTTTGCTCTTTTCTCCAGAGTTTTTCTTAGAAAAAAACAAAGCAAAATGGTTTGTGAGCTGTGTTCACACTGACAGATTTATTTATTCAAAAACATTTGAGGGCCTACTGTGTACCACCCACTTTTATGGGTCCATTGATTGAAGAATGAACCAGTCCATTATTGGACATTGGCTTCTGACCTCATGGCATTTGCATTCCATTAAGGGAATGTAGATTGGAAATATGCAAATAATAGGAAATTTCAGATTGATGTGCTAGAAAGGAAATAATGTGATATTCTAAAGTAGATGTTAAGACTGTGCGCTTGGCCTAGGCCACTTGACATCAACTATTCAGAAATCACTTTTCTTAGGGTTTCATATTACTTGGAGAATAATAAGGGATTTGTCACGTTGACCTAAGAGCCTTCGGGTACAGAGAATAGCAAACACAAAATGCAAAAAAAGACAAAAAAATGTTGGTGTATTTAGGTTTAGATATTCTTATAATGACATAATATGATTTTAAAAGATCTCTGACTTCTCTGGAGAATGGATTATAAGGGCTTAAGAGTAGAAACAGGATTTGGTGGTATAGTGTAGTAGACTCTAAGCAGAATAATAGAAAAGTGGTGGTGGAGGCATTTAGCATATATTCTTAACAAATGCTATTTGAAGCTATAGGAGTAGAAGAGATAACTCCGGAGAAGAGGTGAGAGTTCCTGATTGAGTCTTGAAGTCTTCAGCATTTACAAAATAATAAATAAAATTTGAATAGAGAAGAGGAGCTGACATAGACTAAAAAAGACTTGCTAAAGAAGTCAAAACGTACCTTGAGAATAAAGAGTCTCGGAGGCCAAGAACCAAGTACTGAATATTCCTGAGAAGCTGATTAACATGAGGGGCTGAAGAAATGACCATTGGCTTTGGCTAATGCAGTTTACTGGTGACCCTTATTTGGGTGGTTTCCTTGGAGGGAGAGTGTCATAGGCATTTTTGAGTGGACTAAAGAGTGAAGAGGAGATGAGGAAATGAAACAGTATAGAAAAATCCTTCAGAAGGTTTTGTAATGAAAGAGAACAGAAAAATGGGTTGGTATCCAGAAAGTCTGTGAGAGTCAGGAGGAAGCTATAAATTTTAGTTTCTCACCATGGGAGATCCCAGGAGTTTGTCTGTAGGCTAATGGAGAATGATCCTGCACAGGAAGAGAAACTTACTGAAGAGTAAACCATTAAGGCACTTGAGGAAAATCCTTGAGAAAGCAAGGGGAGATGGAATCCAAAAAGAGCAAAAGGGTAGGTCTTTGACTGAGGAGAGTCCATTGTTCTTTGGAACAGGGAAGAAGGTAAGGAATTTGGGTAAGTGGAGACAGGTTTACAGATTGTTAGAGGGAATATAAGCATTCCTTTTGCTTCTGTTTTCTTTTTTGTTCTTGTTCTTGCATGATCTTCAGTTATTTTTAATGGTTGAATATCTTACTGAATTCTTGTGCTAAAAATTTTTTTATTTAAATTCAATTAATTAACATATAGTTAGAAACATATTTAGTTTCAGAGGTAGAGTTCAGTAATTCATCAGTCTTAATCACCCAGTGCTCATTACGTTACATGCCCTCCTTAATGTCCGTTACCCAGTTACATCTTCTTCCTAACCCCCTCCCCTCCAGCAACCCTGTTTGTTTCCTGTGATTAAAGTCGCTTCTGATTTGTCTCCCTTTCTGATTTTGTCTTGTTTTGTTTTTCCCTTCCTTTCCCTATGATCCTCTGTTTTGTTTCTTAAATTCCACATATGAGTAAGATTATGTGATAATTGTCTTTCTCTAATTGACTTATTTCGCTTATTGTAATACCCTCCAGTTCCATCCACATCATTTCAAATGTAAGATTTTATTTTTTTGAAGGCTGAGTAGTATTCTGTTGTGTATATGCCACATATTCTTTATCCATTCATCTGTCAATGGGCATTTGGGCTCTTTCCATAGTTTGACTATTGTGGATATTGCTTCTATAAACATTGGGGTGTACTTGCCCCTTCGGATCACTACATTTCTATCTTTGGGGTAAATACCTAGTAGTGCAATTGCTGGGTCATGGGATTTGCTTCTGTTTTTTTTTTTCTTTTTTTCTTTTTTTTTTTTTAAGATTTTATTTATTTATTTAACAGACGGAGATCACAAGTAGGCAGAGAGGCAGGCAGAGAGAGAGGAGGAAGCAGGCTCCCTGCTGAGCAGAGAGTCTGATGTGGGGCTAGATCCCAGGACCCTGGGACCATGACCTGAGCCGAAGGCAGAGGCTTTAACCCACTGAGCCACCCAGGCGCCCCTGCTTCTGTTTTCTTAATTAAATTTGAAGTTTGGTCTTTAGCAACACTGGAGGGATGTGGTATTAGAGTTTTGAAAAGAAGACAAGGTATGGTATACTTGTGTGAGGCAAGTACATTCACTAAGGAAACAGTGGATTAGAACAGCGTTGAATGCCTATTTGAGGTTTGCTTCTCAATTCAAAATGCAGTCAGCCAGCCTATGCGTGTATGCTTTTTCTCCAGCAATGTTCAGTTGCTTGGGTTCAGGCATGGAAAAAGCAGATAATCGGGGTGCCTGGGTGGCTCAGAGGGTTAAGCCTCTGCCTTCGGCTCAGGTTGTAATCTCAAGGTCCTGGGATCGAGCCCCACATCAGGCTCTCTGCTCAGCAGGGAGCCTGCATCTCCCTCTCTCTGCTTACTTGTGATTTCTGTCAAATAAATAAATAAAATCTTTAAAAAAAAAAAAAAGGCAGGTAATCAAGTTCAACTCAGATTGGGATTTTGCCAGGTATGTTATCGAGAGAGTAAGACACCTCACTGTCTAGGATGGGTATAAAAATGAAGAATCCTCCATGAGACCAAAGAGTAATGGTTGAGAAAACTCCAAGGGTGCCTGGGTGGCTCAGTTGATTGACTTTGACTCTCAGTTTTTGGCTTAGGTCATGATCTCAGGCTCCGCATTTAGCAGGGAGTCAGCTTGAGATATTCTCTCTCTCTCTTCTCTCTCTCTCTCTGTCTCTCTCTGCTACTCAAAGAGAACTCTAAAGCCAGATTGTTTCTGTTCCTGGCTCTGCTGTTTATTAAATGTATCACATAATACTTCTATACCTCAGTCTCTATATCTGTAAATGTGGGCAATAATAATGCATACTTCATAGGCTCAAATAGGATTAAATTGATTAAAATAATGCAAGCATTGAAATAGTCCCCGGCATGTCATAAGCCGCAGCATAAGGTTAGCTAAGATGTTGCTATCTCTGCTGCATCAGAGGTCTTATCCTGGGAAGGTAGTTAGGATAAGAAGGTAGCCGGATGTGCAGAGAAAAGCTGAAGATCTGTTGATCACATATTTGGAGTTTCTTAGTTTTTATACCATTTTAGTTTTATACCGTTTTGAAGGTTTGAGATTGGGTCAGATGAGGGGAAGTACAGAACATCTGTACCTAGAACAGGATTCTAGTCGGTACCTTAACCTATTTGTGAAATACCTGGTAGGTGTTTTCTTTTATCCGTTGTTGTTAGCCCTCCCAGGAAGTTTCTACTTTTCTGGAGTAACTGGATTTATAAATTGATTGAATAAATTATTTGCTAAGGATTATTACTGTGTCAATATTTGAAACCCAGAACTCTTGATCAAAATCAAATAGATTTATTAATGTTACATTCATTTGTTAAATGAAACAGTTACTGAATAATTTATTTTAGTCAAATAAGTTTGGAATATAGCATTTTTTTTTAAAGATTTTATTTATTTATTTGACAGAGAGAGATCACAAGTAGACGGAGAGGCAGGCAGAGAGAGAGGGAGAGGGAAGCAGGCTCCCCGCTGAGCAGAGAGCCCGATGCGGGACTCGATCCCAGGACTCTGAGACCATGACCTGAGCCGAAGGCAGCGGCTTAACCCACTGAGCCACCCAGGCGCCCCTGGAATATAGCATTTTTTAAAGAATTTTTTTTTTTAAGATTTTATTTATTTAATTTGTCAGAGAGAGAGGGAGAGAGAGTGAGCACAGGCAGACAGAGTGGCAGGCAGAGGCAGAGGGAGAAGCAGGCTCCCTGCTGAGCAAGGAGCCCAATGTGGGACTCGATCCCAGGACGCTGGGATCATGACCTGAGCCGAAGGCAGCTGCTTAACCAACTGAGCCACCCTAAAGAATTTTTTTTATTCATAATCAACAAATAATTTCTTTCCCCCTGAACTGCATGGTACTTTATTTATTTATTTCCGTACTTGGAATGTGATAAAACTCTTGGAAAGTCCCCAGATACATCGGTCTGTAGAATTGGCTAATACTGAATAGTCCTTTGTCTCTTGGGCCCTCCCCTGACTTTTCATTGGCAAAAGAGAGGGGGAATCAAGGAGCTCAGCTGGTAAGTAATAAGCAAATCAGCCAAAATATCTTTGTGTGGTTATTTTCTGAAATTAGGTCTACTCATTTTTTATAACCATTTAAACAAATTTTTTAAAAATTCAGGTGGTCTGTTGAAATGTTTTCTTTCTTAAATTTTGTCTTTTCACCCTGCATAATATGAATACCCTCATAATTTTCATAGGGCCTAATTTGCCTAGAGACATCTACACCTTTTTTAAATAGCTACTTTGTTTCATTTTTATATTTGAATGAGACAAACACTACACTAAATCATGCTTTATTTTATTATCATGCTAGGTCCAATTTATGTGAGTTATAAGTTTGAAAGAACAGCTAAATTATCATGGGATATGATTATGGGTTAAGTAAAAAAAAAACCTGCTTATTAACAGCTCCGGAAAAAAAATTTTTTAACAAGGATAACTTTTTTGTTACAGTGTTATATTAGTTTCAGGGATATATAATATAGGGATTTAACAATTGCATACTGAAGGAAAAATTATAAATGCCATTTTGACTTTACCTGCATCACTTTAAGAAAAAACGAGTCACAATTTTTCTTTCTATTTATTGATTTTTATTTACATTTTCAAGCTTTCTAGTTATATTAGTATTGTATCTACCAGAAAGTAGGTTTTGGGTTTTTTGTTTTGTTTTGTTTTAACTTCAAACAAACAAAAAAGCTCATTTGATAAGAGGTGGTAGAATTGCTTGGTTTCTTGTTTATAGTGATGCAAACGTTTTATATCAACTCTGGTGAGGAATCTTGATTATTGTGATGGTTTTATGGGTGTATACATTAGAACTCAATAAGTATTAGTATATATAGGTTAATAGTAAAAAAAAAAAAAACCACACATTTGGTAATGATGAACTTTAATTTGAATTCATGAGACAATTGGATATAATTTAGTGAGAGTCTTTGGTTTTCCATTTTACTACCTTTACTAATTTCAAAGTGATATCTCGTTCTTAATTACAGTTTATTAGTCCTTAAAATTAGCATACTTGCTTCCTGGTACTGTTTTGTTTTTATTGGGGCTAAGGATGGCAGTAATTTTTTAGAACATTTTCTATGTGCTAGGCGCTCTGATAGGTTTAATACGTTCTTTATTTAATTTTGACAACCATTGAGCTAGGTGTTATCATCTTGTTTTATAGGTGAAGAAACTGCACTTTGACCTCTTAACCCAAGGTCGGACAGCTAAGTGTTAAAACTAAGATTTGGATTCCCAGCTGTCTTGACTTTAAGTCCTGTGCTTTGAGACCCTGCCCCCCCACCTTCTTTTTGTGGGTTAAGGGGTTCTACAAAACACCGTTTTGTTATTGAACATGTGCATTTTTTGCCACCTATTTTTGCTACCCATTTCTGAAGAAGAGGCAGTGTCCGAAGTTCCTTGATCCAGTTTGGGAAATGCTTTATTTGCATTGTGGTCTAAGCCAATGGTGCTCAAAGTGTGGTTTGTAGGCCATTTGCAAAATCTTAGTTAAGGAAACATGAGATAAATACAGATGGAAGTAAGCATTAGACATTTTTTTTAAGATTTATTTATTTGAGAGAGAGCGAGCTTAAGTACAAATTGGGGAGGGGCAGAGGGAGAGAAACTCAAGCAGACCCTGGCGCTCAGAGCCAACACAAGGCTCAATCTCAGGACCCTGAGACGATGAACTGAGTCCAAATCAAAAGTGGGATGCTCAACTGACTGAGCAACCCAGTGTCTGGCATATTTATAGCAATTTGATATTCCTACAACTGTGTACATGATTTATATTTATATCAGTAAGCAATGGATTGGGGGAAAACTGATTCCTCACCACACTTTGAGAAGTATTGACCTGAGCCACTTTAAAATAAAAGATGAAAAAAATACCTGAGAGCTGGAATTTGCATTTATTATATGTTGGATGAAAAATTCAAAAGTAATACGTCCCTAGACTTCTGATATGTAATGAGTCATTTTATTTTTATTAACAGTCATTGAGGAAGTGTAGCCTACTTCTAGTCCCAGGATGTGACCATCTTTTTACCCAAAAGAAAGTACCATACATAGCTTTCTGCTGATGAAATTTCTGCAAAATATCCTTTCTCATTTTTCATCTGTTTGCTTAAGATTTTTGCTTTTAATATTCTACCTGATTGTTATACATGTCTATACTACATGAATTCTTTTTAGTTACATTTAAATATTTAGATAATTTTTAGCTAAGTAAGAAAAAAAATCGAATTTCTTATCTGAATCAACTTTTTTAGCTGCAAATACATGAAAGAGTTCTAAACCCCACAAACTTAGCTGTCATTATTGGTTAGCTTTTTTATATCAAATTTAAAAAGTGTGTCTGAAGAATATATCAGTTGAGGTAATTATATTATATTATTATTTTATTATATTATATTATTATATTATTTATATTATATTATATTATTACTCTGATTATAATTAATATACTTTCATTTATAGGAATTACTATTAAATTGATTTTTAGGTTTATTTTCCCCATGCACAAATACTATATATCTTATCTCGAAAATGATTTGTTTATCTTATACTGGAACTATTGCTAAGGAAACAAGTCCTTGTCAGTAAAAATATATGTGCTTTCTCTACCACTATTCCTAGGTTTCTTGATTAGAATTTAGTTATTTTATACTACTTTTTTTATGCTTTCAGATAATCCAGTCAAGTTGACTTTTTTGCCCTGAACTTAATTTGGTTTCACGGTTCTTTCTTGTATGATTTCCCAGAAGAAAACCCAGAAATGATTTAGTTCTTGTTCATTCTAACCTTCATTTTTTATATGTCACTACGTGTTAATATTTAGCTATTTTATCATTTATCAAAGTTATGGCTTTAATTGTTCAGTATGTCAGTGTGTTTCTTTGAAGAGTTTAAGTATAATATATCCACTTAATGAAACCACTAAGAATTATGATTACATAAGAACTAATGGGGAAACTGAAAAATATAGACTGCCAAGACATATATGCTCTATGATCATACCTATTTAAAAAATATGCATTAACAAGTAGATAATCATGTTAATCAACATTGTTATTTGGCAGATATATCCACGTGCTTATTTTCAATTGTTTGCATTTTATTTAATGCATTTTTTAATAATTATGTTCCTTTTATTTTTTTAATTTCCCAATGTGGGGCTTGAACTAACAAGATTAAGAGCCACGTGCTCTACCAACTGAGTCAGTCAAGCACCCCTATTTTTCTTTTATAAAGTAAAAATCAGTAAAGGGAAATACAAAGAGCTTTTTGGTCCTCTAGCTTGCCTTTACAATGATCTTTAATTTATGTTGGCCTATGCCTTTATTTTTATTGAAATTTAATTGACAACATTATATTACTTTCAGGTACAACTGTTGATTCAGCAATTCTATACATTACTCAGGGTTTGCCATACAACATTGTTATTGTATTAGTTATTGTATAGTATTATTGACTATACTTCCTTAGCTGTATTTTTCATCTTTGTGATTTATTTTATAACTGGAAGTTTGTGTCTCTTAATCCCCTTTATCTGTTTCACCTACATGCCCGCCTTCCTCCCCTCTGGCAATAATCAGTTTGTTCTCTATTTAAGAGTTTGGTTTATTTGTTTGCCTGTTCATTTATTAATGTTTTAGATGCAACATATAAATGGAATTATATGGTGTTTGTCTTTCTCTGACTTATTTCAATTAGCATCCAGGCTCATCCATGTTGTCACAAATAGCAAGGTCTGATTCTTTTTTATGGCTGAGAAATATTCCTTAGTGTGTGTGTGTGTGTGTGTGTGTGTGTGTTGGTGTACCATATCTTCTTTATTCATCTATCCATAACACTTGTGTTACTTTCATATCTTGGCTATTATAAATAATGTTGCAATAAACCAGAAGCATATATATCTTTTCAAATTAGTGTTTTTATTTTCTTTGTGTAAATTCCAGTAGTGGAGTTACTGGATCATATGGTATTTATATTTTTAGTTTTTTGAGGAGCCTCCATATTGTTTTCTACTGCACCAATTACTTTCTTATTAACGGTGCATGAAGGTTCCTTTTCTCCACACTCTCACTAACACTTGTTATTTCTTGTATTTTTTTTTTTTAATTTTAGCCATTCTGACAGTAAAATGATACCTCATTGCGGTTTTGTTTTGCATTGCCCTGGTGATTTTGATAATGAGCATCTTTTCATTTGTCTGTTGGCCATCTGTATGTCTTTTTTGGTTTCTACTACCTTAGGGCTTTGTTCTTTTTCTAGCTCTTCTAGGTGTAAGGTTAGGTTGTTTATTTGAGATTTTTCTTTTTTGTTTTTTTAAGATCTTATTTTATTTTTAGATTTTTATTTATTTATTTGACAACCAGGTCACAAGTAGGCAGAGAGGCAGGCAGTGAGTGAAGGAGGGGGAGCAGGCCCCTCACTGAGCAGAGAGCCCGATGCGGGGCTCAATCCCAGGACCCTGGGATCGTGACCTGAGCTGAAGGCAGAGGCTTTAACCCAGTGAGCCACCCACGTGCCCCAAGATTTTATTTTTTGAAAATAATCTCCATACTCAATGTGGGGCTCAAACTCAAAACCCCAAGGTCAAGAGTCACACACTCCACTGACTGAGCCAGCCAGTCACCCCTCTTGTGTTTTTGTTGTAGGCCTGTGTTACCATACCCTTCCATCTTAGAACTGCTTTCTTATGCTGCATCCCAAAGATGTTGGACCATTGTGTTTTCATTTTCATTTGTCTCCATGTATTTTTTAATTTTCTCTTTGATTTCTTGGTTGACCCAATCATTGTTTAGTAGCATGTTGTTTAGTGTCCATGTCTTTGTGTTCTTTCAAGACTTTTCCTGTAACTGATTTCTAGTTTCATACCATTGTGGGCAGAAAAAATGCTTGATATGATTTCAGTCTTCTTAAACTTATTGAGACTTGTTTTGTGGCCTAACGTGTGATATATCCTGGAAAATGTTCCATATGCACTTAAAAAGAGTATGTATTCTGCTCTATTGGAATGGAATATCCTGTATATGTTAGGTCCATCTGGTCTAATGTGTCATTCAAAGCCATTGTTGCTTTGCTCTCTGGCTGATTTGTCCATTCGTATAAGGAAGGTGTTAAAATTCCCTACTATTGGGGCGCCTGGGTGGCTCAGCAGGTTAAAGCCTCTGCCTTCGGCTCAGGTCATGATCCCAGGGTCCTGGGATCGAGCCCCCACATTGGGCTCTCTGCTCGGCAGGGAGTCTGCTTCCCCCTCTCTCTCTGCCTTTCTCTCCGCCTACTTGTGATCTCTGTCAAATAAATAAATAAAATCTTTAAAAAAAAATACCCTACTATTATTATATTGCTGTCAATTTCTCCTTTTATGTCTGCTAATATTTGCTTTATTTATTAAGAGAGAGAGAGAAGGAGGCAAAAAATTTATTGGAAGAATTAATAGCTAAAAACTCCCCTAATTTGAGGAAAGAAACAGACATCCGGGTCCAGGGAACACAGAGAGCCCCTAACAAGATTAACTTAAGGACGTCCACAACAAAACACATAAAAATTTAAAATGGCAGAAAGTTGGGGTGCCTGGGTGGCTCAGTTGTTAAGCGTCTGCCTTCAGCTCAGGTCATGGTCCCAGTGTCCTGGGATCAAGCCCCACATCAGGCTGCTGGCTCCGCAGGAAGTCTGTTTCTCCCTCTCTCCCTCCCCCTGCTTGTGTTCCTTCTCTCGCTGTGCCTGTCTCTCTGACAAATAAATAAATAAAATCTTTTTAAAAAAGAAAATAATAGGGAGGGGGGTGGGATTATGGACACTGGGGAGGGTATGTGCTATGGTGAGTGCTGTGAAGTGTGTAAACCTGGTGATTCACAGACCTGTACCCCTGGGGATAAAAATATATTATATGTTTATAAAAAAATTAATAAAAAATTTAAAAAAAAAGAAAATAATAAAATAAAATGGCAGAAAGTAACGATAAAGAGAAAATTTTAAAAGGAGCAAGAAAAAGCAGTTACAAACAAGGGGAACCCCATAAGGCTATCAGCTGATTCTTCAGCAGAAACTTTGGAGGCTGTAAGAGAGTGGCATGATACTAAGTGCTGAAAGGGAAAAACTTACAACCAAGAATGCTCTACTCAGTAAGGTTATATCATTCAGGATAGAAGGAAAGATAGTTTCCCAGACAAAAGATAAAGGAGTTCATCACCACTAACCCAGTCTTACAAGAAATGTTAAAGGGAATTCTTTAACTGGAAAGAAAAGGCCAGAAATAGAAGAAAATAAGAAAAATTCCACAGGTAAAAGCAAACATGTGGTAAAGGTAGTAATCACTTGTAAAGCCAATTATGGAGGTGAAAACACAAAAGTAATACAATCAGTTATATCTAGAAAAAAATAGCCAAGGAATACACAGAATGAAAAGGCATAAAATATGACATTATATACGTAAAATAGGGAGGGGGTATAGAAATTTAGTGCTTTTAGAATGTGTTCAAACTTAAGCAACCATAGACTTAATGTAGACTGCTATATACGTAAGATGTTCTGTATAAACCTAGTGTTAACCACAAATCAAAAACCTACAGTAGATAAACACACAAAAAAGATAAAGGAATCCAAGCATAGCACTAAAGCAAGCCATCAAACCACAAGGGAATGGGGCGCCTGGGTGGCTCAGTTGTTAAGCGTCTGCCTTTAGCTCAGGTCATGATCCCAGGGTCCTGGGATCGAGCCCAGCATCAGTCTCCCTGCTCAACGGGAAGCCTGCTTCTTCCTCTCCCACTCCCCCTACTTGTGTTCCCTCTTTCCTGTATTGCTCTCTGTCAAATAAATAAAAATCTTCAAAAAAAAAAAATGCACAAGGGAAGAAAGCAAGAGATGAAGAAAGGAAGGGGGAAAAACTACAAAAACAATCAAAAAGCAATTAACAAAATGGCAATAAGTACATGCCTATCAATAATTAACTTAAATGTAAATACACTAAATGGCTACAATAAAAAGACCTAGGGTGACAGAATGGATTAAAAACAAGACCCATCTCTATGCTGCTTAGAAAAGACATCAGACCTAAGACACATTCAGACTAAAACTGAAGGGATGGAAAAAACTGCAAATGGAAGTGAAAAAATTCAGTGTAACAATACTTATATTAGACAAAATAGATTTTAAAACGAAGATTGTCTTTTGTATTTGGAAGCATATGTTGCTATGTCTGTTTGTACTTATGGTTAAATTGAATTGTAAAAAATTTTAGAATATAAAGATTAATGATAAAACAGCTTGCAGGATTTTTATCTCACTCCCAGTCTTAACTATTATACTTACAACACCGTGTGTGCATCCAGCTTGAGCTTGACTATTTTAAGTTACATGCTGTGCCACATACAAATATGTATGAAATATAGTTCCTGCTTTCAAAGACTTCTTCCATAATAGGGGAATTGCATAGCTAGTTCTTTATGAAACAAATCAATGTTGAAAGGGAAGGTAATTAAGATGAGTTTTGGTTCATTTATCATTTAAGTTCCTATTCGTCTTGGGTTTCTCACAGTACTTCAAAATACTGCTTTATTTTGTTCCTTTGAGAATCCAGGGTAGGAAAATATAACAATAAAATACAGGTTTTTTCCCCCGCATAAATTTTGCATTATTTTAAGGGCCTACCCCTCCCAATTTGGAATGAAAGTATCACAAGGGCAGAAGTATTCTCTTTATTCAGCACCCAGACAGAGGGCTTGGCCCATGGTATATTGAGGTGAATAAAAGTCAAGTGACTCTTCATTGAAGATAATCTCTCTAAAAATGGGATGTGGGGATTTGTCTGTTTTTATTTTTATGGATAAAAGAATTGAGATAGAGTATTGAGAAGTTTGTATCATTCTTTTTGTCACAGCCTTAACCAAGAAAATTTTGATTTAATAAATTGATAGATTTTTACCTTTTTTTTTTTTCCAGTGCAAACATGTATTAGCAATATAGCTTGTAATCTCTAGAGTAGTGACTCTTAACCTTTTAGAGGGTTTTGTTAAGAACCATTTTTGAGATTTTTGTAAAAGTAGTAGACTATCTCCCCAATAAAATGTAAGAGGTAAATTTTGCATGTAATTTGAGGTAATTCACAGATTCCCTAAGACCCATTATATAGGGGGAAAAAAGTATGTAGGATATACACACATAACTTCACCAAGATTAATTCACCTAACCATACAATCACCTACCACACAATTCTCCTATTTAAAGTGTGTAATTTAGTAGTTTTTAGTACAGAGTTGTGTGACCATCCTTACAATCAGTTTTATGTATTGAAGTATAATTAACATACAGTCTTAGTTTCAAGTGTACAATATAATCAATAGTTCTGTATATTACTCATTGCTCTTCAAGATACATGTAGTCTCAATTCCCTTTCTTTATTTCCCACATACCCCAAAAGATCTCCCCTCTTGTAATCACCATTTTGTTATTTGTATTTAAGATCTTGGGGTTTTTTAATCTCTTTTCCTCTTTGTCCATTTGTTTCTTAAATTCCACATTTGAATAAAATCATGGTATTTGTCTTTCTCCCTTTCTCTGTCTGACCTTTTTTTTTTAACTCAGCGTCATACCCTCTAGGTCCATCCATGTTGTTGCAAATGGCACTATTTCATTTTTTTTTAATGACTGAGTAATATTCCATTATGGATACATATCACATCTTCTTTATTCATTCATCTATCAGTGGACACTTGGGTTACTTCTAGGTCTTGGCTATTATAAATAATGCTGCAATAAACATAGGAGTGTATGTATCTTTTCAAGTTAGTGTTTTCATTTTCTTTGGGTGAATTCCCATTGGTGGAACATATAGTAATTCCATTTTTAATTATTTGAGGACCCTCCATACTGTCTTCCACAGTGGTTACACCAGTTTGCATTCCTATTGAGTGCATGGAGGTTCCTTTTTCTCCACATCTTTAACACTTGTAATTTTTTTGTCTTTTTTATTTTAGCCGTCTGGCAGGTATAAGGTGATATCTCATTGTAGTTTATCTTTCATTTCCCTGATGATTATTGGTGTGAAAATCTTTTCATGGGTCTCTTGGCCATCGGTATGTCTTCTTTGGAAAATGTCTGTTCAAGTCCTCTGCCATTTTTAAATCAGATTCTTTTGGTGTTGAGTTATATAAGTTCTTTATATGTTTTGAAAATGACCTCTTTTTTTCTTTTTTTTTTGTTGCCAAAATTTTTTTAATTTTTTTATTTTTTAAAATAAGCATATAATGTATTTTTATGAAAATGAGCTCTTTATTGGATATAACATTTACAAATATTTTCTTTTCAGAAGGTTACCTGTTTGTTTTGTTGATAGTTTCTTTCACTGAACAAAGCTTTTTATTCTGGTATAGTACCAATAGTTTAATTTTGCTTTTGTTTTCCTTGCCAGAGGAGACATATGGAGAAAAATGTTACTGTGGCCAATGTCAAATTACTGCTTTTGTTTTCTTCTGGGAGTTTCATGGTTTCAGGTCTCATATTTAGGTCTTTATTCCCTTTTGAGTTTCTTTTTGGGTATGCTGTAAGAAAGTGGTCCAGTTTGATTCTTCTGTGTGCATGTTGCTATCTAGTTTTTCTAGCACTATTTGTTAAAGAGACTGTCTTTTCTCCATATATATTCTTGCCTCCTTTGTTATAAAATAATTGACTGTATAAGTATGGGTTTACTTGAGCTCTGTATTCTGTTCTGTTGATTTATGTGTCTGTTTTTGTGCCATTACCATATTGTTTTGTCCACTACAATTTTGTGATATATCTTGAAATCTGGGATTGTGATAACTTCCAGCTTTGTTCATTTTCAAGGTTGCTTTGGCTATTAGGGGTCCTTTGTGGTTCCTTATATAGGACTATTTTTCTAATTCTGTGACAAATGCTGTTGGTATTTTGATAGGAATTTGCATTAAATCTTTAAATCTAGATTGCTTTGGAGAGTATGGATATTTTAATAATATTGGTTCTCCCACTCTGTGAACATGGAATATTTTTCCACTTGTTTGTGTCGTCTTCAGTTTCTTTCATCAGTGTATAGTTTTCAGAGTACAGGTCTTTTACTTCCTTGGTTAAGTTTATTTCTGTGTATTTTGTTCTTTTTTGGTATAATTAGAAATGAGATTGTTTCCTTAATTTGTCTTTCTGCTACCTCATTAGTATAGAGAAATACACAAATTTCCTTAATTAATTATATATTCTGTGACTTTACAAATTTCATCCATCAGTTCTAATATTTTTTTTAATAGAGTCCTTAGGGTTTTTTATATATAGTATCATGTCATCTGCAAATACAACAATTTTACTTCTTACTTACCAGTTTGGATGCCTTTTGTTTCTTTTTCTTGTCTGCTGCAGCTAGGATTTCCCAATGCTATGTTGAATAAACGTGGTAAGAGTGACTCTTGTTCACTCTTATCTTGTTCTTGATATTGATAGTGAATCCTTATCTTGTTCTTGATCTTAGAGGAAATATCTTAGAGGACAGATCTTAGAGGAAAGCTTTCACCTTTTCACCATTGAGTATGATGTTAGCTGTGGGTTTTTCACATATGGCCTTTATTTTGTTGAGGTATGTTCTCTCTGAACCTATTTACTGAGAGTTTTTGTCATGAATAGATGTTATCCTTTGTCAGCTGCTTTTTCTGCTTCTATTGTGATGACCACATCATGTTTATCCTTTCTCTCCTTAATGTGATTTATGTAGTGATTGATTTGCAAATATTGAACCAGCATTGCAGCCCTGAAGTAAATCCCACTTCATCATGGTGAATGACTTCTTTAATGTATTATTGGATTCAGTTTGTTAATATTTTGTTGATAATTTTTGCATCCAATGTGATGGCCATATGGTGTTTATCCTTTCTCTCCTTAATGTGATTTATGTAGTGACTGATTTGCAAATATTGAACCAGCATTGCAGCCCTGAAATAAATCCCACTTGATCATAGTGAATGACTTCTTTAATGTATTGTTGGATTCAGTTTGTTAATATTTTGTTGATAATTTTTGCATCTAAGTTCATCAGAGATACTGACCTATATAATTCTCTTTCTTGTAGTGTCTTTATCTGGTTTTAGCATCAGGGTAATGCTGGCCTCATAGAATGAATTGGAAGCTTTCCTTACTCTTCTAATTTTTTGGAATAGTTTGAGAATAGGTATTACCTCTTCTTTAAATGTTTGGTAGAAATCACTTGTAAAGCTGTCTGTTCTAGACATTTATTTGTTGGGAGTTTTTTGATTGCTGATTCAGTTTCATTATTAGTAATTGGTCTATTCAAATTTTTCTTCCTGATTCAGTTTTTGGGAGGTGATATGATTCTAGGTTGTCCCATTTGTTGACATATAAGTTCTTCATAGTATTTTCCTATAACCCCTCGTAGTTCTGTAGTGTTCTTTCTTCTTTTCTTTCATTTCAGATTTTGTGCCCCCCCCACCATTTTTGGTTTGTCAGTTGTTGATCTTTTCAAAGAATCAACTCTTGGTTTCATTTACCAGATCTATTGGGGTTTTTGTTTTTGTATTTTATTTTGTTTTAATCTTGTTTTTGCTCTAATCTTCATTGTTTTCTTCCTTCCACTGGTTTGGGTTTTGTTTGTTCTTCTTTTTCTAATTCCTTTTTTTTTTTTAAAGGTTTATTATAGCGTGTGAGCAGGGGAGTGGGGGGGGTAGTGACAGGGAAAGAGAGAGAGAGAATCTCAGGAGATTCCCCACTAAGCGCTGAACCTGATGCGGGGCTCCATCTCACAACCCTGAGATACGACCTAAGCTGAAACCACGAGTTAGATGCTTAACTGACTGAGCCACCCAGTTGCCCCTTATTTTTCTAACTCCTTTAGGTGTAAGGTTAGGTTGTTTGAGATTTTTCTTTCTTCTGCAGGTAGGCCTGTAAACTTCCTCTTATAACTTCCTCTTGCTATAAACTTCCCTCTTACACCTACTTTGGTTGCATTCCAAAGACTTTGGACCATTGTGTTTTCATTTTCATTTGTCTCCATGTATTTTTGATTTCTTCTTTGGTTTCTTGGTTGTCCTATTCATTGTTTAGTAGCATGTTGTTTAACCTCCATGCCTGCCAGCTCCTTTCTTCCTGGAAAAGTCTCCCAAAGATCCCTGCCCCTCCAGCACGTGCTTTGAGATTAGTAAGCAAATCTTCCTCCCAGATACCCAGGCTTTTTACAAACTGCTGCTTCTATGCCCTATCTTACTGGGACTGTTTGTTTGCTGTTTCTTTAAGGCTGGGGGCTCACTTTTCTCTCTCCCTCACTGTTCTCTCACAAGCCTCCTGATTTTTAAAGGACCAGGTTTTAAGCCCCGCTGATAAGAACTTACAAAATTTGGCCCCTCTGGTTTTCAAAGCGAGATATTATGGTGATTCATCGACCCAATGCAGGCTCCCAGGTATGGGTCAGTTTTTCTCCTCTCTCAGGCGGCCTGGGGTCTTCCTCCCTCCATGGATCCATTTAGCTCTCAATCTTATCACTGCCCTTACTACCTTCTTTGATATGGCCTCTTCTCTACATTTAGCTGTGGAGAGTTTGTACTGCCAGTCTTCAGGTCATTTTTTTGGTTATTTAGTTATTTAGTTATCTAGTTAACTAGTTGTATCTGTGGAACAAGGTGATCTTAGAGTCCTCCCACTCTGCCATCTTCCCCAGAAGCCTTCTCCTCTTTTCAGTTTCTTGATAATAGCCTTTGAAATGGAAAAGTTCTTCATTTCTATGAAGTCCTATTTATTTATTTTAAAGTTGGCCAGTTTGTAGCAAGACCATACAAACCTGTTTTAATATTTTACTTTGTAACTTTGGTTTCTTCTAACTTTTTTATAGGTAATGATTTTACATGACTTTGGAACTGGTCTCTAGTGGGACGCTGTGGGAGGATGAACACAGAAGAGCTAGAATTACTGAGTGACTCTAAATACAGAAACTATGTAGCTGCAATTGACAAAGCACTAAAGAATTTTGAATATTCCAGTGAATGGGCAGATTTGATATCAGCACTTGGAAAACTTAATAAGGTATGTCCATGTTATCCATTTCATAAAAAGAAGTAAAAATCAGAAATCTGAATTTGTACTTACTGAATTTCTCTAAGGGTTGAAGTGAAGAATTGTGAAAACATAACAAAAGTTCAGATTTACTTTTGGTACTGCTATTTTACTTCCTGAGTTGCCATGTATACCATGTATACAGCCATGTATATTTTTGTGGCCAGAACAACAATACTTGAAAAATATAGTTATTCCATTATTGGCATTAAAAACACAAGACTAGGAAGCAAATATGCTAACTCCAAGGGATAACAAATTTCTGTAATTGATAATCAGATATAGCTCTGCAGTTCCTGACAGCAAAATTTAAAACTCCATATGGAATGTAGTAATTCCTCTGTCCTTTGCAGGTGTTATGTAGCAGTAAGGATACTTTTGTATCCAGGAAATCCTCAGATATATTCAGTACTTTTTTTTTTTTTTAAAGATTTTATTTATTTATTTGACAGAGAGAGAGATCACAAGTAGGCAGAGAGTCTGACAGAGAGAGAGAGAGAGAGAGAGAGAGAGAAGCAGGCTCCCTGCTGAGCAAAGAGCCCGACGCGGGGCTCGATCCCAGGACACTGAGATCATGACCTGAGCCGAAGGCAGCGGCTTAATCCACTGAGCCACCCAGGTGCCCCTATTCAGTACTTTTTACAAAAGTGACAAGTTGTCGCTTAAGCCTTGGAGGTTCACCTTGAGTGTTTCTTCCAAACGTGTCTAGTTTTAATCCCCTGCTGTGGTGGCATTATGGGTCAACTCATAGCTTTTAAGTTTTAACACTTTTTTTGGTTTCTTTCTTAACTTAGAACAAACTTTTCTCACCTTACATCTATAGTTTTGGGGATTTTGGAGGTGTTTGGTTTCTTTTAAGATTTTATTTATTTATTTATTTGACAGAGATCACAAGTAGGCAGAGAGGCAGGCAGAGAGAGAGGAGAAAGCAGGCTCCCTGCTGAGCACAGAGCATGAGGTGGGGCTTGATCCCAGGACTCTGGGGTCATGACCTGAGCTGAAGGCTCAGGCTTTAACCCACTGAGCCACCCAGGTGCCCCCTGTTTTTTTTTTTTTTTAAAGCAGTTGTTATTGAATTGGGATGCTTTTAAATATTAAGTAGAGTGGAGAAGATAGGAAATGAGCTCTCCCAGTAACTTTTAACATGAAACAGCTGAGCATACAATTATTAGTAAAGAAATTGTCTTAAAATGTATTCTAAAGGGCGCCTGGGTGGCTCAGTGGGTTAAGCCGCTGCCTTCGGCTCAGGTCATGATCTCAGGGTCCTGGGATCGAGGCCCGCATCGGGTTCTCTGCTCAGCAGGGAGCCTGCTTCCCTCTCTCTCTCTCTCTCTGCCTGCCTCTCCATCTACTTGTGATCTCTCTCTGTCAAATAAATAAATAAAATCTTTAAAAAAAAAATGTATTCTAAGGACACTACTGTTCAACCTCATACATAGTATGGATAATTATTTTTGTATCTGAAAAAAAAACTTTCATTTTTAATGTGCCAAGGATTTATCTTAAAATTAGATGTACAAACTTCTTTTAATTTTTTTTTAAGATTTTATTTATTTGACAGAGATCGCAAGTAGGCAGAGAGGCAGGCAGAGAGAGAGAAGCAGGCTCTCCGCTGAGCAGAGAGCCCGATTGAGCAGCGGGGCTCCATCCTAGGAGGTTATGACCTGAGCTGAAGGCAGGCTTTAACCCACTGAGCTACCCAGGCACCCCATAGATGCACAGACTTCTGTTTGACATGTTAACTTCTAACATTTATCATTTGTGGTTTGATAAATTCTTAATTTTTTTTACAATAGCCTTATGTATGAATATGCTTAAAAGTCGTTAGTTTCTTTGTTGTTCTGAAGCTGAAAAGTTACTAGGAACTATGTTTAAAAGCAATTGACTAAATTGCAAAATTAATATACATAATTGAGTACATAAGTAGTTTTTATATGTAATCAATAATTTATGAAAACATATTACTGTATCCAGATAATACAAAGTAGGATATGCAAGTCATTGAAAAAACTTACTTTAAGTTGAGAAACAGGCAAAGATTATATGTACTATATGTAATATAAATTTGTTGATGATAGTCTAAATACATTAATATAAGATTTTATTGTTTATTAACATACTAAACTTTCACCTCATTTATATATGTTTTTCAGTTTTGAAATACTTTCAGAAAATGGTGCTTTATTTTACTTCTTAAATTTTATTTGGTATTAATAGAATTTTTTATTAAACATTTTGTTAAGTAGATCACTAAGTTTTCCACAGAGGTAATGATACTTTTCCTTAAAATATATGTAAATATTGGAGTGCCTGACTGGCTCAGTTGAAAGAGATGTGACTCTTGATCTCAGGGTGTCGAGTTTGAGCCCACATTGGGTGTAGAGATTACTAAAAAAATAAATTAAAAATTTGTAAATATTGACTCCTGGCTACTGTGTTTAAAATTCAAATTAATATTTTAGAAACAGAAGCAGCTAGTTGAAAAATATTTTTCATAGCTGTGTTCTTACTGGTATTTTGCCCTTAATTTGCTTTTCATGTATGGATTTTATTTACATTCATTACATCCAACTTAAGACTGAATTAAAAGCTTATAGTAGGGGGCGCCTGGGTGGCTCAGTGGGTTAAGCCGCTGCCTTCGGCTCAGGTCATGATCTCAGGGTCCTGGGATCGAGGCCCGCATCGGGCTCTCTGCTCAGCAGGGAGCCTGCTTCCCTCTCTCTCTCTCTCTCTGCCTGCCTCTCCATCTACTTGTGATCTCTCTCTGTCAAATAAATAAATAAAATCTTTAAAAAAAAAAAAAAAAAGCTTATAGTAGGAAGAACATTGAAAATGGTATATCTAAGTGGACCTCAGTTAGAGCCTCCACTTTTGTTATAAACTGGGAGATCCAGTCCTAAGTTTTCTACTGTACTACCTTTGGCAGGTCATTTTATACATTTTAACTTCAGTTCTTTGTTTTGTAAAGTAAAGGACTTCTTTTATATTTCTTCTAAATTCCAATTCTAGCATATTTTATTGTTTTCATTCTGAGTGTTTATTCTGTAATTTTCTATCAGCACTTTACTATAATACTTGGAAGAACTTTCAAGTTCTTATTACTTACATAACTAATCTCCTTTGGGTGATTTGTAAAATAAAATCTTTTATAAATTCTACCCTGACTATTATCTCTAAAACAATGTTATGTTTGAATAAATCCAGTTGTATTTGGTCCACTTGGGAAGTTATGTTAGTAAAAACAAATGGGCAGTTATAATCTGAAGTAGATTCTTCTAAGCATTAGAATTCCTTGCTATCATATGATATGCTAAAGCAGTGGTTGTTGCTCTTCCAACCACATATTTATATTGAGATCCAGTTTCCTTCAGATCTTTCAAACAGTGTATCAAAAATAGATTGAAGGATAACTGACATTAAAGATTTGCAAAAATCTAAATCATTGCCTCTCTTCTGAATAAATTTGTTGGCAAAATATTATGGTTTTTTTTTTCTAAATAAAAATGATACTTCTGTTAACATGTAGTGGGTTCTTTTTCTTTAACAAAATAATTTTTTTACATCCTCAGTTCTAATTTTAAATATGGCATATACTGATACATAGCACTAAGACAAGAATTTTTTGGCACCCTCTATAATTTTTTAGAGTGTAAAGAAGTCTTATAAGGATTTTTTATAATTCTGTGCTAGAAAATGGAAATAAAAGATATAATATTTTTATTTTACTCAAATGAATTAAAATGTTTTCTTCAAGGTTTTACAAAATAATGCAAAATACCAGGTAGTACCCAAAAAGCTGACCATAGGCAAACGCCTAGCTCAATGCCTACATCCAGCATTACCAGGTGGAGTTCATCGAAAGGCACTTGAAACATATGAGATTATCTTCAAAATCATTGGACCTAAGAGACTTGCCAAAGATCTTTTTTTATACAGGTAAGAAAAATTTTATTATTTATGTAAAAATAAAAAACATTTTTGATTGTTTTATGTTTTGTGCAGTAAAAGCTAAAATACTGAAAACTCCTTTAAGGAAGTTTTTAGATGTCAGTGTCAAATATTTTGATATTAAGTACTTCAGAAAAGTTTAGGATATTCCTTAATGTAAGATTTTTTTTTCTTCTGTCATTTATGAAAAATTTTTGCTTAGAATTGTTGAGAGTACACTACTTTCTGCCTTTTTCAACTTGAGGACTACACTGAAAAGATATGTTACCTTTATCTCTCAGCAGCTTTCAATGTAGTTGATCATTCTTTCCCTGAAATAGTCTTTTTCTATTGGCTTCTATTCTGCAGTTTATTTTTTTTTAAGAACTTTTATTTATTTATTTTTTAAATATTATTTATTTATTTGACAGAAATCACAAGTAGGCAGAGAGGCAGGCAGAGACAGAGGAGGAAGCAGGCTCCCCGCTGAGCAGAGAGCCCAATGCGGTACTCGATCCCATGACCCTGAAATCATGACCTGAGCTGAAGGCAGAGGCTTAACCCACTGAGCCACCCAGGCGCCCTGCAGTCTTCATATGGACATATGGAATTTCTTAAAGCTTGCTTAGCCTTACCTTTGCCTTTATATTGCTTTCGTTGGGGGAGCTTATCCATACCCATGTTTTATCCTTTAAGTGCTAACTCCCAACTTGGTATCACCAGTGTTGGCTTCTGCTTTAAACTTCTGACTTACTCACCATCTCTGTGTGGTGCTTTAGACTTTTGACTTACTCACCATCTCTGTGTGGTGGTTCAACTGAAGTTCACCCTATTCCAACCTAACCTCATTTTCCATAAACCCAGCCTTCTGCAAGTGCACTAGAAGTTCAGTAAATGGCACCATTGTCCATCCATTTACACAAGTCTGAAATCCAAGGGTTACACTTAGTATCTTGTTTTCTTTGCCCATATTCTTCTTCCTCCCATGTACAATCTGTCACCAAGAGTTTTGTTTCATAGTGGTAAAGAACAGAATCTTTGGAATCAAAATGGTTTGTCTTTCACTCACCAGCTCTGTGATCTTGGGTCATTTTCTTCACCTGTCTTTGTATTCTCATTACCAGTTTCACAGGATTGTTAATTAAAAATGTAAATATTTAGGGCACCTGGGTGGCTTAGTGGGTTAAAGCCTCTGCCTTCAGCTCAGGTCATGGTTCCAGGGTCCTGGGATCGAGGCCAGCATCAGGTTCTCTGCTCAGCAGGGAGCCTGCTTCCTCCTCTCTCTCTGACTGCCTCTCTGCCTACTTGTGATCTCTCTGTCAAATAAATAAATAAAATCTTTAAAAAAACAAAAAACAAAACAAAACAAAAAAACAAAAAAATGTAAATATTTATAAAGTACTTAGAACAATGCAGCATATGGGGAGTCCTAAATAAATGTTAGTTATTGTTCTCATAGATCTTCCAGTCCATCTACTTCTTTCCACCCTCACTGGCAGCATCTGCTCTAAGTAAGCTTTATCTCCTGCTTGGTCTTTGTCACTGGCCTCCTAACGCACACATAATATTGTTCTTATTCTTTTATACCCTTTTCTTCACACAGTTCCAGAGTAAACTTTTTAATACTTTATTTATTTTTTTGATTTGACAGAGATCACAAGTAGGCAGAGAGGCAGGAGGAGAGAGAGGGGGAAGCAGGCTGCCCACTGAGCGGAGAGCCTGATGTAGGGCTCAATGCAGGGCTCAATCCCAGAACCCTGAGATCATGACCTGAGCCGAAAGTCGAGGCTTAACGCACTGAGTCACCCAGGCGCCCCAACTTTTTGATACCTTAAATAGATGTCATTCTCCTGCTGACATCTTTAAATAGATGTCATTCTCCATTGACTTCTTCCTGCTACTTAAAAGTAAAATTCAAAGTACTTACTCTGGCTTCTAAAGTTTTATGTACTTTGGCCCTGCATGTCTCAATTACATCAAATTCCTACTTTTTTCCACCCAATTCACTTTGTTCTGTGATACAGGTCTCTTTGTTTATACTTCCTCATCTTTTTGTTTGTTTCCCTCACCCTCAATGCTCTAATTCAGGTCTCTGATTAAATATCAAATCCTCAGAGAAGACTTGCCTAGAGAAGACTTACCTATCTGTAAGAGCCTTTCCTCTACATCTTTGTCATTAATATCCTGTAGTTTCACTGTGACGTATTTAGAGGGTGGTATCTATTTATTTATCCTGGTTTGATTCATTGGGATTTTTACATCTGTGAATCAGTGACTTTCATCAATTCTGAATCTCTTCAAATTGTCTTTACTCCATCTATTCTCTCTCCCCTTTTTGGAACTATGAGTAAGCATGTTAGGTCTTCTCACTCTGAGTTCCCCATCTCTTATCCTCTCTTTCTTGTTTTCAAACCTCTTGTCTGTGTTTGTTGCATTCTGGATAATTTCCTCTTACTTAACTTCCAGATTACTAATTCTTTCTCTCTCTTTTTTCATATCTGTGTGAAATTTTTTCTGATCCTTATTAAGATGTAATTGACATACTATATAAGTTTAAGTTGTATAACATATTATTTGATAAACGTATATACTGTGAAATGATTACCATATGTTAACACATCTGTCATAACCTCAGTTATGATTTTTTTTCTTATGATAAGAACTTTTAAGGTCTATTCTCTTATCAACTCCAAATACAGTATTGTTAACTGTAGTCCCCATCATGTACATTATATCACCAGAACTTACTTATCTTGTAACTGGAGGTTTGTATCTTTGACCACCTTCACCCACTTCTCCTCCCCACCCATCTCAGGCAACCACCATTCTCTTCTCTGTTTTTATGCACTTGGTTTTCTTAGATTCAGCATTTAAGTGAGATATAATATATTTTTTTCTATACTTACTTATTTCACTTAGCATCATGGCCTCGAGGTCCATCCATATTGTCACAAATGGCAAGATTTTTTTTTAATGACCAAATAATACTGCATTCAGAGAGAGAGAGTGAGTGTACATGCATGCATAAGCACAAGCACGTGTGGCAGTTTATCTGTTCATCTGTCAATGGATACAAGTTGTTTCCATGTCTTGGCTATTATAAATAATGCTGCAGTGAAATGGGAATGCAGATATCTTTTCAAGTTCATGATTTCATTTCTTTTAGATATATATCCAGAGGTGGGGTTTCTGGATCATATTGTACTTCTATTTTTAATTTTTTGAAGGACCTTTATACTGTTTTCCATAATTGCTGTACCAATTTGCATTCCCTCCAACAGCATACAAGGATTCTCTTCTCCACATCCTTGCCAGCATTTGTCATCTTTTGTCTTTTTGTTAATAGCCTTTGTGATGTGCGGTGATACCCCATTTTGTTTTTGATTTGTATTTCCCTGGTGATTAATGATGTTGAGCACCTTGTCATGTACTTAGTGGCCATTCCAGTATCTTCTTTGGATGATATATCAGGTCCTTTGCCCATTTTTTAATTGGACTATTTGAGATATTTTGCTGTTGACCATGAGTCCCTTATATTATTTTGGATATTATTTTGGATATTTACTCTTTGTTAGATATGTGGTTTGCAAATATTTTCTCTTATTCCATAGATTACCTTTTCATTTTATTGATTATCATTTACTGTGCAGGACCTTTTTAGTTGGATATAGTCCCAGTTATTTATTTTTGCTTTTGTTGCTTGTGCTTTAGATTTCATATCTAAAAAATCAATGCCAAGACCAATGCAGGGAGCTTTTCCCCTATGTTTTCCTCTAAGAGTTTTAGGGTTTCCAGCCTTATGTTTAAGTCTCCACTCCATTTCAAGTTAACTATATGTGTGGCGTAAGATAAGGATCCAGTTTCTTTCCCACATGCATATCCACTTTTCCTCTTTCACTCTTGATATTGGTAACTCAGACCTTATTTTTTCCCTTTGATCAGTCTTGTCAAGGGTTTATCAATTTTGTTAGTCTTTTTAAAAATAAACTTTTAGGGGGCGCCTGGGTGGCTCAGTGGGTTAAGCCGCTGCCTTCGGCTCAGGTCATGATCCCAGGTCCTGGGTTCAAGCCCCGCATCAGGCTTTCTGCTCAGCGGGGAGCCTGCTTCCTCCTCTCTCTCTGCCTGCTTGTGATTTCTCTCTGTCAAATAAATAAATAAAATCTTAAAAAAAATAAAATAAACTTTTAGACATACCAGAGTAGCTTAGTCGGTTGAACAAGCCACATAGATTTCGGCTCATGTCATGATCTCAGACTCATGAAATGGAGCCCCACATGGGGCTCCATGCTCAGTGCAGAGTCTGCTTGTCCCTCTCCCCCCATCCCCGCCATCTGTCTCTCTCTCTCTCTCAAATAAATAAAATCTTTGGAAAAAAAATTAAAAATAAAAACAAATTTGGGGCACCTGGGTGGCTTAGTTGGTTAAATATTCAACCTCTGGTTGTGGCTCAGGTCTTGGGGTCCTGTGATAGCACCCTACTTCAGGCTCCCCACTCAGTGGGAGGTCTGCTTCTTTCTCTCTCTGCCTTTCCCCTTGCTTATGCGCTCTTTCTAAATTAATCAATCTTTTTTTTTAAGATTTTATTTATTTATCTGAAAGAGCAAGAGTGAGAGACCACAAGCAGGGAGAGCAGCAGAGGTAGTGGGAGAAGCAGGCTCCCTGCTTACCATGCGGGCTTGATCCCAGGACCCTAGGATCATGACCTGAGCCAAAGGCAGACACTTTAACCAACTGAGCCACCCAGACAATGCTAAAATAAAAAAACTTTTTTTTTTTTTTTTAAATGAAAACAAACTTTTAGCTTTGCTGGTCTGCTTTAGTGGGCATATATGTTTTTTCTTTAAATTCTGCTTAGATGTCGTGGTTGTTTTTAATAATAATAAATACTCCATTCCAAAAAACAGCACTTTAAAAGAAAAGCCAAGAATTTCTGAATTTGTGTTGCATATAATTCTCTAATAACTGATAGATTTTCCTTTTTTAAAAATTTATATTTAAATTCAATTTAGTTAACATTTAGTGTATTATTAGTTTCAGAGATGGTAGATTTTCCTTTCTTAATGCAGGACTTTATAAGTCATGCCTGCTACTTTTCAACTCTTCAGTAACACAAATTTTACCTTAAAAAACAGTTATTTTACAAAATTGCAGTATATCTGATTTTTTCAGCAGGATGTTACCAGAATAGTAAATTATCTCTATAATACCACACCTAGGAAAACATTTCTACATTTCTAGATCTAGCAGACATTCTTACACAACATAGAGTGAAATTATATTGCTAGTCTATAGTTTTTCAAAGTGCATCTAATTTATAAACTAAAGTTTATATTAATGTTGGACTTTATGTTTTTCATTTGTAATTTTGTTAATCTCAAGGTGTATGGTTGCACATAATTATATACAAATACTTTTAAAGTTGAACAAACTGTTATATGGCAAAATACCATATTGCTGCTTTAAGCTTTTTTTTTTTTTTAAGATTTTATTTATTTATTTGACAGAGAGAGAGATCACAAGTAGGCAGAAAGGGAGGCAGAGAGAGAGGGGGAAGCAGGCTCCCCACCGAGCAGAGAGCCTGACGGGGGGCTCAATCCAAGGGCCCTGAGATCATGAGCCGAAGGCAGAGGCCCAACCCACTGAGCCACCCAGGCACCCCTTAAGCTTATTTTTTCTTAACATGATGCAGTACACAGCAGTGTTACTAAGAAGGCTGGATGTGCAGTTTGAGTACCATGAAATATTATATGTAGTCAGCTTTTGGTAAGACAAATTTGGACCTCAGTCTAGAGATTTTATAGCAGTCGGCATTTAGGTGGCAGTTAAAGACTTTTAAATAATTGAGATCACCCGGGTACACTGAATAAGATTGAACACAGTTGTGTTGAAAGACAAAGATATAAGTGGAAAAAGAAGGACAGAAGTTATAGGATGGGGACGACTAGTTGACTCAGTTGGTAGAGCATCCAACTCTTGATCTCAGGGTTGTAAGTTCGAGCCCCATGTTGGGTGTAGAGATTATTTAAAAAATAAAATCTTTTAAAAAAGAAAGAGAGAAGTTAAAGGGGGGAAAAAAAGGAAAGTGGATGAAGCAGGACCTTGGCAAAAGCCAGCATTGGGCCCTGGTGCTTATGGAGGAAAGTAGCTTTGAAGAGGTTTTGACTATAAATTTAGATCAGACTACCTAAAGTTGGAGGCAGAAAAGTAGGAAACAGAGTTCTCTCTTGATGACCTCTATTTACTATATAAACTGGTAGCAAGTAGTAATCTCTATTTACTATATAAACTAGTAGCAAAACAATCTTTATGTTTTTGTTATGCACTTAAGTGCAAGAGGACTTGGTGCTAGGACCTTAGGATACAGAAACAAAAAGATAGTCATGGTCCCTTGCTTTCTGATATTTACAGAGCTGCCTATTAGAAATACTCAATAAGTACAGACTGACTTACTAGAATAAGTAGGTATTGGATACTATGGGAACACAAAACAGGAAGCCTAGCCTAACCTAGTCTAATTTGAAGACAGTCTCCTCCAGGAAACGGCTTAGGCTAATTCCTGAAAGTCTAGAAGTCACCGGACAACAAAAAAGTTGTAAGTAAAGGAGTAGGAATTAAACCTATTGGACCAGCATATGGAAAGACCTAGACAGTAAAAAGAGCATGGAAGGTTCTCAAACAAATCTGAAAGAATTCTTCAGTATATGTGGAGCAGAAGATGCAAGAGCAAAATTGGTGAGCTTATGTGTGCTGTACAGGTGTGTAGTAGCAGAACATCAAAAAATGTTAAAAGCTACATCAAACTAGACTGATCTGAAAGGCGAAAGAAAGCCAGTGAAAGGTTTTCCTGATGACAGGTGCTTCAGGGCAATACTGAAGCACTACCTGGTAAGTCAGGATGATTGGGCGCTACATAATAGTTGAGTCTTCTAGGGAAAGGTCTGGTAGAGATGGAGATGATTTACAGTATTCAAAGAGGTATCTAGAAGAGTGATGTGGAGAGAAAACTTGGTGACTTAATACAAGTTAGAGGAGAAGATTTTTTTAAAGGAGTCAAGGATCACTCCTAAATTTATAATTTTTTGGTTAGCCAGATGGATAATGATGCCATATTTTGAAATTGTGAAATTTGAAGTCTTTATAAAATAGCTGGGTGGCCACTGGGTTTATGAATATGAGGCTTAGGTGAGAGACCTGTGTTGATTAAATTGATGTAGAAGAGGATATCATTTTGAGTTGATTAGGAGAACTTCTTATTTCGTCAAAATATAAGTCAAGATTTACATGTATATGTAGGTACATATGAATTAATGTTTTGTAGTTAATGTGCTTCTCCCCACCCCCTTTTGTTTCTATGTTTTTAAATAGTTCTGGGTTATTTCCTCTTCTTGCAAATGCTGCCATGTCTGTGAAACCAACATTGCTAAGTTTGTATGAGATCTATTACCTGCCTTTGGGTAAAACACTGAAGCCTGGTCTACAAGGATTGCTAACTGGTATTCTGCCTGGCTTAGAAGAAGGATCAGAGTACTATGAGAGGTAAGATGGTACTGTTATTAGTGCAACTAAGTAAGCAAAGTCATAGATTTGTCAGCAAGCATCCTTGGATCAATAATGTTTTAACATCACAAAAATTAATTATTCTAAACACTTTAACATATGACCTGAAGCTTTCTATAACAACTAAAAAAATATTGTAGTATGTATCTAATTTGTGTATTGCACTGAAAATATAGGTAGGTTGTAAGAACACAAACTTGGGAGGGAGATGGACTGGGTTCAAATCCTGGCTCAACAGACACTAGATAGCTTAGACAAGCTTTTCAACATTTCAGAACTTTATTCAGTTTCTTCCTCTCTAAAACAAACAGTACCTATTCCATTCTGTTAACTGTAATAATGAAATCACTTAGTCAAGTCCTAGCACATACAATTTACTCAAAAAATTGCAACCTATAATTTTAAAAAGTCAATATGTAGGAACTTAAATTAATAAAAGAATGGGAAATTGGAACATGTGTTAACAGTTTTTAAGTTATTAGTGATGGAGAAGAGCCTAACACCAAGTACAGTGCTGTTTCACTAGCTGTGACATGATGGTCTTGATATTTTAACTTCTTAAAGAAAATTAATTAATCTATTTTGGAGCCTATTACTGCTTCTTAGGAAGTTTATACTTATAGACAGTGCATGATGGCATTAACTATCTTTAGTAGCTTGTTACTAATATTCTTACCAAAAAGGAAATTGTGAGTTGAGGTGGCAAAAACAGAAAATGCCAAGCTTATTTTATGAGTACACTTAATGATTTGAATTTAAATAATTTATTCTGGTGTATTGACCAGCTACTCTATTTTGTTTTGGTTCATATGTTTCTATAATGTGCTAAGAATCTAATCCTGAAAATACTGGATTACCTTCCTAAACTACTTGGAGAAAATAAAATTTATGTCTAAAAACATCATTTTCTTTTGTCAACATTTTTACTCACTCGCTTACAATTTTAGAAACATATGATGTAATTTCATTTAGTGTATAGCTGAGTTTTGTTTCTAATTATATCAATTCTAGGGAAACACTTTATAAGTCTGTTAGTCACAATTAAAAATTTAACATAATGATCTTTATGAGTGTGGTATCTCTGATTTGTCTCGTTATGTGTCTTGGTCCATTTGAGCTGCTATAACAAAATACTTCAGATTGGGTAACTTATAAACAACTAATTTGTCACAGTTCTGAAGGCTGGAAGTCCAGTATCAGTATGAGCAAGGTCATGTTCTGGTGACGCCCTCTTCCTCGTTCATAACTGGAGCCTCCTCCCTGGTCCTCGCACAGTGGAGGGGACTACGGAGTTCTGTGGGATTTCTTTCATAAGAACACTAATCTCATTCATGAGATTTCCACCCTCAGGATTTAAGCACCTCTCAAAGGCTCTGCCTCTCCTGGTATCATTTTGGGAAGATAAGGTTTTAACGTGACATTTGAGGAGACATAAATATTCAGACTATAGCATTATGTTTTAGCAGTTATTCCACACAAATTCTAATAAAGGGATTTATAACCATATTCTTTTAATCCAAAGATAAATTAAGGCCATGAGGGAGTATAGGGTTGGGTTAAATCACATAGCAAGTCAACGGACAAATGGATAAGGAAGATGAGGTCCATATACACTATGGAGTATTATGCCTCCATCAGAAAGGATGAATACCCAACTTTTGTAGCAACATGGAAGGGACTGGAAGAGATTATGCTGAGTGAAATAAGTGAAGCAGAGAGAGTCAATTATCATATGGTTTCACTCATTTGTGGAGCATAACAAATAGCATGGAGGGCAAGGGGAGTTGGAGAGGAGAAGGGAGTTGGGGGAAATTGGAAGGGGAGGGAGGTGAACCATGAGAGACTATGGACTCTGAAAAACAACCTGAGGGTTTTGAAGGGGCGGGGTGTGGGAGGTTGGGGGAGCCAGGTGGTGGGTATTAAGGAGGGCGCATATTGCATGGAGCATTGGATGTGGTACAAAAACAATGAATACTGTTACGCTGAAAAGAAATTTTAAAATAAATAAATAAATCACGTAGCAAGTAAACAGTAAAATGCATCATCAGATTCTTTTGATTCTGACTCTACTATACTACAATGTAATAAATTTTTAGGTATTATGTTATTCTCTGCTTCAAACAAATCAAAAGTAATTTATTTTTAAATATAGTCCTTAATAAAGCAATAATACATCTTTGATTTTGTTACAGGTCTGATTAAAGTTTTATGAATTGCAGGATGTGAGGGCAATCTTGGTGTGACATCTGTCACCCCATGGATCACTAGGGTTGATTCAACTGACCTGGCTGGCTAGGCAGGTGTCCTCTTCTTCCTTCACTATTCATGTTTGTCCCTCCTGAAGCTGTGTGCTTGATCAAAGCGGACAGCCTTCCACGATAGAGAGGACCATTCTTTGGTCAAGGCTATATGGGTAGCTGTGCTCCCCTGCAGGAATCTCCAGCAAACTTTCAAAGTTATTGTGAATTACATAATATGATTTCAAAGAGAAGGAAATATTTAGAAAATGTCTTCTCAGAATTCATAGGGTGAGCACCTGGATGGATCATTTGGTTAAGCATCTGACTCTTGATCTCAGCTCAGGTCTTGATCTCAGATGGGTCATGAGGTCAAGCCCCATGTTGGGCTCCACACTTGGGTGTAGAGCCTACTTTAAAAAAAAAAATTCATAGAAATTCAACAGAAAATATATTCTGCTACAGGATTACTGTTAACTAAGATGTATAGGACTGAAGATTCATTTTACAGATCAGGACATGGAACTGAAGAAAGATTAAGTGACTTCTCCAAATTACACAGCTAGTAAATGGGGGAGCCAGGACTGAAATCCAGTCCTCTTGGAGAATACACTTCTAGTCTATCACACTTGTGTCTAGGGCAAAGCTTGGAACAATAGCGTGAATGCTTTCATACATTCTGGAGGAGAGTAATTTCTTTTTAACAACATGAAATTAAATGCTTGTCTTCTTAAGCCACTTTGTTTTGTACCTCAGAACAAACACCTTGTTGGAAAAGGTTGCTGCTGCAGTGGACCAGTCAGCCTTCTACAGTGCCCTCTGGGGTAGTCTCCTTACCAGTCCTGCTGTACGGTTACCAGGAATCACATATGTCCTCGCCCATTTGAACAGGAAGCTTTCCATGGAAGATCAACTTTATATAATTGGCAGTGATATTGAACTAATGGTATGTCTATGTATGATTGCTCACATAACCTACTTCTTCAGAGCCAGGCACACTGTTCCAGACAGATGGTGAGAATTGTGCCACAACCAGAATTCCTGTTTCCATGAAACTTACATTTTTCATCAAGGAAACTTAAAGACCAAATTAGTCACTAAGTATTGTTTTTAAAAGCCTCAAAAAATTTTTTTCATGGAAAAGGAATTGTAGATTATATGTTATCTTCAGCTGTTATTCAAGCAAATAAATGGTCTTTATTACCATCTTGCTAACTGATCAGACCTCTGTTAACATAGCCACATTAATTATATCATTCCAAAGGAGACCTTTTCAGTCATAGCTTCCATTATAGGAAAGATGGATTTTCAACAAAGTGACAGCCAAATTCTTTTTTGAATTTGTACAAGAAGACATAGAACCAAAGGAGATGGTGAAAGATAGTACCCAAAAAAATCACATTGATTGCTTGTACTTTTTAATTTCTAGATTAAGAATAGAAGGAAACCCGTCGGGCTCTCTGCTCGGCAGGGAGCCTGCTTCCTCCTCTCTCTCTCTGCCTGCCTCTGCCTACTTGTGATCTCTGTCTGTCAAATAAATAAATAAAATCTTAAAAAAAAAAATTAAAAAAAAAAAAAAAAGAAAAGGGGCGCCTGGATGGCTCAGTGGGTTAAAGCCTCTGCCTTCGGCTCGGGTCATGGTCCCGGGGTCCTGGGATCGAGCCCCACGTCGGGCTCTCTGCTCAGCAGGGAGCCTGCTTCCTCCTCTCTCTCTCTGCCTGCCTCTCTGCCTACTTGTGATCTCTGTCTGTCAAATAAATAAATAAAATCTTTAAAAAAAAAAAAAAGAATAGAAGGAAACCTTTTCTCTCTCTAGAGTGCTATACTATGAAAATTAGCAAGAAGTAAAAAATAAACCCTCAAAGGTCACTATGAAAAGTTTTTTTTTTTAATTATGGTTAATCATCCTGCACTTTTTTCCTATATGATTATAAAATGACTGAGATTTTTATGCAGATTTATGGTTACATGTATTAAACTCTAATTAACACACGGAAAATAACAACTTATATGTACAGTTTATGAATTTGGATAGAGCCTACAGCCAAGTAACCAGTACTACAATCAAAATAAGGACTATTTACAACACTCCAAAAAGTTCTTCTGGGCCCCTTTGTAGTTATTTCTCTTCTCCTATACTCCCAGGCCCTTGCAAACACTGGTCTGATATCTGTTCCTGTAGGTGTACTTCTTCTTGAATACTATATAAATGGAATCATACAGTATCAGCTATTAAGTCTGGTTTCTTTCACTTTGTAGAACACATTGGAGATTCATCCATGTATTTATGCGTATCATTGGTGTGTTCCTTTGCATTGCTGTGTAGTATCATGTTGCATGAATGTACTGCAGTTTGTTTATTCATTCACCAGTTAGTGAACGTTTGTTTCTTGTTTGGGCAATAATGAATAAAGCTGCTGTAAACAGTTGCATACAGTTACTTATGGAGACCTATGTTTTTATTTCTTAGGGAAATACTTAGGAATGGGATTCCTGGTTCACTTGGTAAAGATACATTTACCTTTTTTTAAATAACAACTTTATTGAGGTACAGTTCACATACCATAATGGTTCTCCTTTGGAATTATATAATTCAGTGGTTTTTAGTATATTCACAAAGTTGTGCAGGTATTACTATCTAATTTGTAGAACATTTTCATCACCTCAAAAAGAAACCCCATAGTCATTAATCACACCATGTTTTTCCCTCACTCTTGCCCCTGGCAACCACTAATCTTTCTGTTCCTATATATTTGTCTATTCTGAACTTTTCATACGAATGCAGTTATACAATATATAGCCTTTGATGAATGACTTCTTTCACTTATCAATATTTTTAGTATTCATCCATGTTGAGCTGGTATCAATACTTCATTCCTTTTTATGGTTGAATAATAGTGCATTGTGTGGATAATACCACATTTTATTTATCTGTCCATCAGATAATTTTTTTTTGCTATTATCAATAATGCTCTGAACATTGACATGTAAGTTAATAGATACCTTAGCAGGTATAAAATATTATTGTTTTGATTTGCACTTCCCTAATGACTAATAATATTGAACATATTTTCTTATGGTTATTGTCATTTTTAAATCTTCTTTGGAGAAGTGTCTCCTGAAATTCTTTGCCTGTTATTTAAGTTGTGTTATTTCTCTCTTTGTTGTTGAGTTGTAGTTCTTTATATATTCTGGATGTTAAGACCTTTGTATATATGATTTAAAACTATTTTTGCCCGTGCTATGGACTTGTCTTCTTCCTTTCTTAATACTGTCCTTTGAAGCAGGAAAATTTTTATTTTGATCAAGTCCAGTTTATCTGTTTTATCTTTCAGCATTTGTGCTTTTGGTATTAGATATTTTCTAAGAAATTTTATCTAATCCAAGATCACAAACAGTTATTCCTGTATCATCTTTTAGTGTATGTTTAAGTTTATAAGAAACCACCAAACTATTTTCCGAAATGACTATACAATTTTTATGCAGATTTTAAAATGTATTGTTACATTTCCTTTTAATAACTTAATGGAGGGGCGCCTGGGTGGCTCAGTGGGTTAAGCCGCTGCCTTCGGCTCAGGTCATGGTCTCAGGGTCCTGGGATCGAGTCCCGCATCGGGCTCTCTGCTCAGCGAGAAGCCTGCTTCCCTCTCTCTCTCTGCCTTCCTCTCCGTCTACTTGTGATCTCTCTCTGTCAAATAAATAAATAAAATCTTTAAAAAAAAAAAATAACTTAATGGAAATTTTAAGCAAGTCACTTTATTTCTTTAAAAAACAAATGACATAATTGGAAAACTATTTGTAACACATCACAGAAGACTATCCTCCATATTATTCAGAGCTACTATAAATAAGTAGGCAAATATTAATAAGTATAAAAATGGATTTGAACAGATAACCTAAAGGATATAAAACTAACTCAAACATAGGAAAAGATGCTCAACATTACTTATGATAGAAATAAAAATATAACTACACTGGGATGCCAACTTTCATATATCAGATTGGCAAAAATGAAAAAAAAACACACATGGGTAAACATGGAAAAATAGAAATTGTCACACAAAGTTGGTGGGAATATAAATATATATAACCTTAATGAAATGCATTGCATTATTTATATTGCAAATGCATATACCCCAAGACCCAGCAGTTCTATTTCAAGGGATTTATCCTGTAAGAGTACTTGTACATCTGTATATTGCAGCATTATTTACAATAGCAAATATTTACAAACAGCATAAATATCTTTCATCAAAAGCCTGTTAAAAAATTAGAATTCATCTATGAAATAGAGTATTTCTTTAGCCATAAAAAAAATAATGAAGCTCTGTATATAGTGTTAAGGCAAGATCTCCAAGATCTGTTATTAAAAGAAAAAGGCAAAATTTGGGATATATGCATATGTGTTTTTATTTACTTACATTCGTAGGGAATATTCACTGGTTATACTGGTTGCATGCAAAAAAGGAAATTGAGTGGCTGGGAGATAAGTGTGGGAGAGAACTTTTTGCTGTATATACTCTTGTATACCTTAATTTTTTTAAACCATCGTAATATATTTACCTATTCCAAATACTGTAAATACATTTAAAGAGTGATAAGAAACTGAGAAGATTGGAGAAAATGAAGTGTTCCACTTGCATGGTAAATCTTTCCCAGTGTAACAGGCAATAGATACTAAAGGCTCTCTTATTTTAGGTAGAAGCAGTAAGTACTTCAGTGCAGGACTCAAGTGTACTTGTACAGAGAAGCACGCTGGACCTCATACTCTTCTGTTTTCCATTCCACATGAGTCAGGTAAAACATTAATAATGATATTTATATAAGGAATTCTTTGGAAAATCATAGTTTTCTGATGTGTAGTTATTTTTTAAGTTGGAATTAAGTTGAATTCTTTTGTTTTATGAATGGGTAAGTGCAATACATACTACATACAATACATGCAGAGCTTGAACTCGTAACTCTAAGATCAAGACCCAAAGTGATATCAAGAGATGAACACTTAACCAACTGAACCAGGTGCCCCCAAAAGTTCCTTTTTTTAAGGAGTGGAATTTGTGGAAATTTGGGGGTGGGGGTGGGGGGATGTTTATTGATTTGCATAAGAACATGGAAATTGAAATTGATTATTTCATACCTTTAAAAAGAGTTCTAACCTGTAAGAAACAAGAGATAATCATGGCTAGCTCTGAGTGAGGCAGGACTCTGAGACCCAGGCCTTCTGCTCAGCTGTTATGTCTGTCCTGATGTAACTTACCTTTTCTTGGTTTGGTGATTTGGTGATGTATGTCAAACTCTTAGCAGAGTTGGCTGTTCAAAAGCCAAATATTCAGTCACTGTGACATTCTCTAGTACTTTGATTACAAATGAGAACAGTTAACAAATCATGAGTGAAGTGTTTCATTGGTGAAAATGTAATCAATGTCTTCATTTTTAACCCACAGAGCCACCCAGGCACCCCTCAATGTCTTCATTTTTAAAAAGGTAGTCTGAATTCTTTTGAGTTCGAAACTTTGATGAGTTATGTAGAACACCAATATGTGAACATTCAGAATGGAAGAGCAAAAGTAATAAGATGGAAAATTTCTACCTTGGAAAAGGATGTTTATTTCTAAAAAGTCATTAGCAGAAAGGACTATTATTTGGGGGTTTTGTAAGAACTATGGTTAATAGATAACTAGTGAATTTTCATTATCTGTCATGCTCACACTTTTCTTTATTACTTTATTCAGTTTGGAATTAAATTATTAATAATTGAAGAATTTCACACTTCATTGCCTATTGTCCCTAATTGGAACATAAACTGTCTGCTTTGCTGTTTTTGAGATATTTCCACCCTTAAACCAGAGGCTTTTGTTCTATCTCTGGCTTTTCACGAACACCTGCTGGGACATCAGCATAATCTAAATTTATCAGTACAAGGGTGGTGCAAACAGCTCATCAGGTAGTAATGAGTTCGACTTTTTTTTAAAGATTCATAAAAGAAAGCAAAGAAGAATATGCTAAAGTAATGTATATGGCTTAAAAGCCTAAAATATTTATTACCTGGGTCTTTATTGAAAAAAAATGTATTGACCTTTACTCTTAAGCTTTCCCATTGTTTTCTTCCCTTCTAAGCATTCAGCATTATTAGTCCTTCAGTATACTGATAGGTGACTCAGCAAGATCTGAGGGGATTAAGTCACGGTAGACTTAAATTCGGAAGAATTTAGTTTGTAATCTCATTAGACCAGTGTTTCTCAACCTTTTGTTTAGCAGAATTTCCTTTGGCACTTTTTAAATATACCAGCCAAGAAGATTTTCTTAAGCCTTATCTTTTATAATTTGTATAATAAAACCAATAACTGTTTAATTTTTTTTTTTAAAGATTTTATTTATTTGTCAGAGAGAGAGGGAGAGAGAGCGAGCACAGGCAGACAGAAAGGCAGGCAGAGGCAGAGGGAGAAGCAGGCTCCCCGCCGAGCAAGGAGTCCGATGTGGGACTCGATCCCGGGACGCTAGGATCATGACCTGAGCCAAAGGCAGCTGCTTAACCAACTGAGCCACTCAGGCGTCCCTAATTTTTTTTTTTTTAAATAGGATCCCTACCCAGACCCAGTTACATCTTCCCCCTATTACTCTACTAGATTTTTAGGTTACTGAGAATAGGGATGAAGACAAATCATCTTTGTTCCCCACATTTCCTCTTTCCATATCTTTTATATATAATAAATTTTAAGCAAATATTGATTGTAATCGTAACTTAAAAGAGCCTTCATTACATTGTCCCAAAAGTGATTGCTGTTAATAGCTTCAGCAGTTAATGGGTTCCTGAATCTCTCTACTTATTTCATGGAAAATTGGCCCAATCTCTAATAATAATTCCATATTAGAAATGTGTGGTAATGTCAACAGTAATCAAGAAGTGACTTCTTACTTTCTTAAGAGTATTTTGGGAGAGGGGAAGGTGCATGGGTGGCTCATTCAGTTAAGCAACTGACTCCTAATTTCAGCTCAGGTCATGATATCAGGGTCCTGAGATGCAGCCTGTATCAATCTCCACACTCAGTGGGGAGTCTGCTTCTCTTCCTCTCTCTCTGCCCCTGCCCTATCCCCACTCACTCACATTCTCTAAAATAAATAATTTTTTTTTTAAAGAGAAGTTTTGTTTTTGTTTTCAAAATATGATTGGGAGACATCAGTATTTTTTAAGAAAAAAATTTTTTTAAATTTATTTGAGATTGAGAGAGGGAGAGCAAGCACATGTGCAGAGGGGAAGAGAGAGGGAGAGAAGGAGACTCCCTGCTGAGCATGGAGCCAGACAGGGGGCTTGATCCTACAACCTTAAGATTGTGACCTGAGCCAAAATCAAGAGTCCAGCGCTTGGGAAAAAAAAAAGAAAGAAAGAAAGAAAGAAAAAAGAGAGAGTCCAATGCTTGACCAACTGAACTACTCAGGCACCCCAAGACATTTGTACTTTTCAGGATTTTGTGGAAATATCTGTAATCTTCATATCTGATGTTAGATCAGCAGTTCTCAACTGCTTTAGTTTTAGGACCCTATTACACTCTTTAAAAATATTGAGGATCCTGGGGTGCCTGGGTGACTCAGCTGGTGAAACATCTGCCTTTGGCTCAGGACATGATCTCAGGGTCCTGGAATCACGCCTCATGTCCAACTTCCCCTTGCTCGTATGCTCTCTCTCACTCTCTACCTCTCAAATAAATAAATAAAATTGATGGTCCTGGGGCACCTGGTGGCTCAGTTGGTTAAGTGTCCGACTCTTGATTTTGGCTCGAGGAGTAATCTCAGGGTCTCAAGGTCCTGGGATGAAGCCCCACTTTGGGCTCCCCACTGAGTGGGGAATCTGCTTGAGGATTCTCTGTTCCTTCCCCTGCTCGTATGCTTGCTTGCACGTGTGTGCCTGCTGGCTCGTTCTCTCTGTAAAATAAATAAGTCTTGAAAAAGAATATTGAGGATCCTAAAAAAATTCTTTTGCTGATGTAGGTTATATCTGTTTATATCATTAGAAATTAAAACTGAGAGATTTTTAAATATTTACTAATTCATTTAAATACAACAGGTAACAGGTGACTCAGTCAGTTGGGCATCTGCCTTCAGCTCAGGTCATGATTTTGGGGACCTGGGCATCAGTCCCAAGTTGGGCTGTTTGCTCAGCGGGGAGTCTGCTTCTCCCTCTGTGCTCTCTTTTTCAAGTTAATAGGTGAAATCTTAAAAATAAATAAATAGAAATGAAGAAAACAGTAACAAAGTTATCATGTTTGTCTAGATAACATTTTATAAAATAACTCTGCCAACACATTAAAAAAATTGGTGAATAGAGAGAGTAGCATTGTTTTATTTTTCCACAAATTAATGTCTGGTCTAATAGTACAGAGCAGAATCTGCTTCTGCGATCAGTCATGATTTTTTTTCTTTCGGTTGAAATATATGGAAAAAAATCTGCTCTCACTGATACATAATTAGAAAAGAGGAATGTTTCAGCAGTCTTTTGTTGTTTTTAAAACAGCATATTCTTCTATACTACACCAAAACTCAGTAAGCTGTAGTTCTAAGAAAACTAATTGCAATATGGAATCTGAAACCAAATCAATGTACTTTTCATATTCTGTTTCATGAAAATCTGCTGATCTGTCTTGTACTTTGAATACATCTTTTACCCAAATAAGGTTTTGTTTCTTTGCTGGACATGGGGTGGGGCTTGAACTCAGGACCCTGAGATCAAGAGCTTAGCTGAGGTCAGGAGTTAGTCACTCGACCAACTGAGCCACCTAGGCGCCCCAGACATGCTTTTGTAACATCATATTTGGTTATTTGGAAATGCTACTTCAGTGAATTATGCAAATCTTCCAGAGATTAACACAATAACAGACTATCACATTGCTTACTACTACCACCAATCTCATGGGCAAAGTTTTTTAGGTATTGGGAAGCTTTCAAGCCAATTTAATTTAATTCAATATGTACTATTTCAAGCCAAATACAGATTTTCTAAAATTCTAATTTTCTTGGGGTACCTCGCTGCCTCAGTTGGTAGAGCATGTGACTCTTGATCTTGGGGTTAAGTTTGAGCCCCATGTTAGGTGTAGAGATTACTTAAAAATAAAAATTACTTAAAAATAAAATATTGAAAACACTTCTAATTTTCTCTTGGAAATTAGATGAAAAGTGAAGCTCAAAATTTATTATCTGTAATGATGAGTATTAATTGTTTTTCTTGAACTGACAGTCTCACTTTATTTTTGAGAAAATACCTACCATGTGTTCAAGCCTGAATAATTGTAGTTTGTATCATCAGTCCCTCTTTCAGGTAAAAGTGGTACAAAAATGGGTAGTACACCTCACAATTCAAACAGTCACACAGGTGCTCTTCCTCAAGATATCCGTCATGTAATGTCAAAGTGTTTTGTGTTTACTCCCCATTTCATTCCACAATATTAAAAGACTTCTGTGCAGGGGCTAGTATTTAACAAAATAAACTTTTTTCTGCTTCATTTACAACATTCCTAAGTGAAACTGACTTTTTTCCCTTTGTTTTTAATTTTACTGTAAGTACATGAGAGTAAAAAATCCCCTGCCTCCAAGTACAGTAGATGCCACTGCTGTATTTCTTCCGCTCAGGTGCTTGCAGGTTTACCCAGTATTCCTTGATCACAGCAAATGTCAACACATCTCAGAAGGCAGATAGCATCGTGATATTGTTAGGAATATAGTTTTTACCTTGTGGACCTCCTATAAGGGTTTTAGAAATCCCCAGAAGTTCAGGAACCACACTTTGCTTAGAATTGCTTAGATTAATAAAATTCAGATGAGTGACCAATTTTTCAGCTATTGATGATCTGTGTTCTGTAACATCTCAGTTAAATTTCTAAGATTCCTTTAAAACAAATAAGGTGGGTGAATCCTTTTCCACTACTGTCAAGGAGCATAGTACTGAAAAGTTGACAAGTCAATGATTAATAAGTCTGTTCTCAAAAAAAAAAAAAAAAAAAAAAAAAAAAAAATTCCATTCTCTATTCAGGTGAGTCACTAACCAGGTATTTGAATTTGGTTAAGTACTCAAGCCCCGTGAGGCTCTGGTTTTTTATTCTAGAGTGATTTTTAGACTAGTTGATTTCCACATTACCTTCTAATCTTCAGATTCCAAGATTCTATTCTAAAGTGATTATCTAATAATATTCTTAAAATTAATAGCTTTTTAATTAGCTGCCTTCCTTTTATTTTTCTTTTAACTTCACCTCTTTTAGCTACAACCAGACCTTTATTAGGAAATCATGTTTTGAATATCTAATTAAGGCTGTTAGGAAAAGAAAAAAATGAATTTTCTCTTTAGAAGATCTGGAGTAAAATTAAAAAAATAAGATGTGTTAAAGGTGGATGTGGGTATAAAAGCATTCATTATATTGTTTTCTTTATTTTTCTATATGTTTGAAAGACTACAACATAAAAATGTTTAAAAGGTTAGGAAATGAAAGACTTGGAATTGATGAAGATAGTGCGCTTCTAACGTAATTACCAGCAGTTGACACCAATATGAATGTGAAAGACTATGATTTTCTTGAATCTGTTCCATTTTGCTCCATTTTTGTTTGATTGTTTTATGTCAGATCTTGCTATTGTTGGATAGGACAAAGAACTTTAAACTGGAGATTAAAATAATTGAATTATGCAACTAAATAGCTGTGCTACCTTTTCTTACTGATCTGTAAAAAATCAGTAATTTTTCCTCATCTGTAAAATGGAAGTAATCATTCCTGTGTTTGAACAGTCAGATCAGTCCTATATGAAACTACCTCCTAAGCCCTAACATTCTGAGTGTATAGCAAGGTGGGATTGTTTTAAAGGGTAAAGAAAGGAATGTGTTTTTGTATGTGATTAAGTACAACCACATTTCTAATTTTTTCAGGCCACTCGACCAGATATGATCAGGATCTTGTCAGCAGCCCTTCACGTAGTACTGAGGAGGGATATGTCCCTGAACCGGAGACTTTATGCATGGCTTCTTGGTAGGTGTTTGATGTGTATGGTCTTAGCTGAGGAAAGACAGAGGGAAATTTGCCATACATAAGTATTATCAAGTTGTGTGTATGTCCTCAATGAAGAAATTCGTAGTCTGCCTAAATAGACAATAAAAAGATGAATAGTGTATTATATGAAGAAATTTCAAAATCATCTAAACAATAGAGGCTATTTTAAACCATAAGTCATGTTTCCTTTGACAAGATTTTTCTCTTATAAATTGAGGCTGCTATACTGTGAGTATGTAGACAAAGCAAGATAAATTAATAACTGAAATAATAACATAAATTCCAAGACTTTGAAGTCATCAGAGGAATCAGAACAATTACTATTACCCTGCACATGGTTCCTTACCTGTCTCGCACTCAAGCAGTAAGTTTTTTGTTCTTCCATACTTTCTGTGAGTGTTTGGCCTGTCTTCACAACTCCTTACTGCCCAGAGTGAAAAGCTTCAATGTAATTTTTCTTGGATTTTCTGAACCTTCAGTTATTTCACTCTTCATAAGATTGAAAAAAAAAAATAGAGGATAATGCTAGAAGAATACTATGATACTTATGTATTGAATTGATTTCCCTTTATTAAACTATCTAAAATGATCTCTCTTGCTGACATTGATTGGGCTACTAATTGGTAAGTGTTTGGTGCTGTTTTTGAGATATTTGCTGTTTTGGTATTTAATGAACAACAGTTTTGAGAATTCCATTTTAATTTTTTGTGCTGTTTGTTTCCATGGAGGTTTTGATAACAACGGTGCTATCATAGGACCCAGAAGCACAAGACACAGTAATCCTGAAGAACATGCCACTTACTATTTCACTACCTTTTCAAAAGAATTGTTGGTCCAGGTAATGAATGCTTTCACTTTATTTTTTGGTTACCCCCTGATCAATGGAGTTACTCAGCAAGTCTAAGAAAAGGTCCTGCCTGAATTAGTCCATCATTGAGGGGTGGAGACAAGACTCACAAATATCCTAAGAATGACTGTACCGAGCAAATGATTACAATAAAATGAGTAAGTAATCTTAAGATAGACTCTGTAAGTTCAGAAATTTTTTCTTAACTTTGTTCTCATGACTTTATTAATACATAGTTTCATCTTCTCACCTGTCTATCCTATCAATTGGAGCTCTTCCAAAAATGAGCTAGGACCTGTGTTATTTTTCCTCTGAAGTCTCATGGAAATTTGGGTTGCAAGAGGAATCTAAATGTGGTAAAACTACTATTGTAATGGAAAGCTTAAAATGAGCCATAGTTTTATTTTATATTATTTTTACTTTAATAATGAGATATTCAAGATAACTTATAACAAACAGAAAATACATGGTATTTGAAGCATTTTTAAATGAGTGAAGTTATAAGAATACAGTTTTGAGTTACCAGTGGGAAGACAATAGCATAGTAGCAGACACTGTCATGGTACTGTGGCATACTTTGGGGCCTGTTGATGATGATATTAAATAGGAACTTTTTAATCTTTTAGGCGAAAAGTCAAAATAACTCAAATTTATTTTTTTAGAATTTTTATTTAACTTTTCCACTTTTTTTCTAGAGAAAATGTAAGCACTCTTTTTTTCCCTCAAGATAATTGAATATTAACTTTTTTTTCCCCCTTTGGCAGGGGGAAAAGCTAACTTCAAAGAAAGAACTTCAGAAAAGCAATAGATGTAAATCTCCATTATGGTCATACTTAAATTATTTCTTAAGAAGACGTCTTTGCATCTGTTTATTTAGATGACTAATATACTTTTTCTTTTTTAAAGGCAATGGTGGGGATCTTACAAGTGAATGGATTTGGAGAAGAGAGCACTTTAATGCAGGATCTAAAACCTTTTCGTATTTTAATCAGTTTACTTGACAAACCTGAGCTAGGTAATATATACTGTCCTAGGGCATAAGATCATGTGTGGTTGTTTTGTACTGTTTCATAATAAAAATAAGACAAAGTCATTACATAGAGAAATTTCTGTATTTTGAGGTGGCTTTCAAATATAAGTTCTCAATAATTTCTTACCTCAAATTTACTGTAGAACATTAAGAAGATACAGATGTATACATCCAAGCCATATGTTCTCATATTTTATCTTATGCTATGTATGTACTATATATATACTATATATCTTTTACCTTGTACTCTATCTGTAATGGAGGAGTCATCTTAAAGATACTATTTAAGCTCTTCTTAATCCTGATTAAGTTACTGAAGCATTTATGATTTGTCATGACTGTGTCTTAGAGTTCACAAGATTCAAGGACTGGACAAACATATCAGGGTTCTGTCCCTCAGCTTGGTTCCCCACAGCCCCCTTGTTTTGTGTGTTTTCCCTGTCTTCTTTGTGTATTTCCCAGATATTAGATAGCTCTATTGGGAAGTTAGTTATGGCACGGGAGAGAGAAATTAAGAAAAACCAAAAATATTAGAAACAATAAAGTGAAATAATAAAGTATGTAATTTTATTAAGTTACATGCAAGTGTTTTAGCAAATATTCATGTCTTCTCACTAACTCTTAAAATATAAATGAAGAATTTTAAATATAAAAATAAATCGAGTTGCGTTGTTGGCTTTGAGAATTTATTTTAGCTATAGTGAGTTAATAGATGAAGTCTAGAAGATTTTTTAAGGAGATTAGCATCTGTTGTAGCAAAATTTGCCTTTTGCATTTTTGTATCATTTAAAATAACATTAGTACTAATATAAGTATTTATTGAATACTCACTATATTCTGGGAACTATGCTCCTCACCTTACAAATATTTTTTCCCAATCCTCTAACAGCCCTGTAAGTTTGGTAAGTTTGGTATTATCTTCATTCTAGATGAGGAAACCAGAGCTCAGAGAATTTAAGTAACTTTTCCAAAGATATTGCTATTAACTGCCAAAACACACTTCCTTGATTTTGTAATTTTTGTTATGTCAGCCTATTGGTAAGCAAACATTTGTTCAGCTCAAAATACAAAGTTCAGTATAGCTTCCAGAAAAAAAAATTTTTTTTTCAAAATACTAGTTTTAAAGTATCTTGTGATCAGGCCAATTTGTAAATAATCCTGATTTGTCAATGCTAATTAATTATTGTCCTTAATATGTGTATTAATTTTAGGACCTGTAATCCTGGAAGATGTCCTAATTGAAGTATTTAGAACATTATATTCTCAGTGCAAAGCAGAATTGGATCTTCAAATGGAGCCACCCTTCAGCAAGGATCATACTCAGTTAAGCAGGTGGATTACCAGAAACCTAAGCATGATATAAATATGTTCTCACTTATTAATTTTCATGAAGTAAACGCTACTCTATGAAATTTTTGTTCTGAATGATTACATCTGATTTTAAATATGACTGTATTTGGCAGTGTGAACTCTCATAATTAACTGCACTGATCTTTCAAACAGGCATTTTACAGCCTGGCTACTACACAGTAGAACCACCACATTCCAGGGTTGGTTCTCAATCTGTCTGGTTAGAATACTGAAGTTTAGCAATTAATGTGAAGGTATAGATTCCAGGCAATTTATTCACACTTTCCAAACTCAGAAGTGATTAACTGCCACATGTCATTTGGGGATGAAAATTGTACCTTGCTTGGTACTAGGCCTGGTTGTTTGCATGGGGTTGTGTGTCTTGGTTACTTGACACACTCAGGAGACCAAATTATAGTTCAGAAAAAGATTGACCATAGAGTTAAATGAGTCAAAGGGCACCAGCTGTTCTTTTAACAAACTTTTTTTTTTTCAAATTATGGTTATTTCTTCTTACAGGTATGTATGTATGTATGTATGTATATATATATATATATATATATATATATATATATATATATATATATGTATGTATTTTTTAATCCCTGGGGAAAGTCATGTAATTTTAGTATATGCTTTTCTCCAAGTCAGTGGTAGATTCATGTTGACATGGTCTTACTTTTTCATTTCTTCTCTACTTTCAGCAGCCTGCCTGTCTTCCAGTCTCATCTATCATTATGACAAAGGTTTCAAGACTATAGTTTCTTTTACTTAATTTGCATTCCATTTGTATCTCCTTCGTGGGCTTTGGAGATAACCTGGGCTTTCCTAAAACACAGTTTTACATATTAAAACATTTTTAGACAGTTTTTGATTTCTGATAAATATTCCTGTAATTTTTGTTTGAGAAGTTAATATTGACTACCATGGTACTCGATTTCATTCTGTATTCTGCCTGATAATCTGTATTGCCCTATAGAGTATTTAGTTAGTCTTTCATGCTATAATATGCTAGCTGTATTGATAGTACCTCACTATATATAAAAACAACTGTTGTAATTGTTAGGACGGTTGGCAAGAGATGATAGGTAACCGGTGGGTGCTTTATAGTCCAAAGGTTCCCCACTTGAAATAAGTTATTTTTCTCTGATGGAATTTCAGTAATCTTTTAATTTCAGTAATCAGCAATTTACAGTATTGTTTTTCAGCTAAGAATAATGATTTTCAAGGGAAACAAAAGAATGTAATGCCAAATTAACAGGAACTCAAAGTTCAAAAATAACTTGCTCTTCTTTTGCTGAAAGCACAGATATTTTTTCTTATAGGCTAATTTCTGATCTTGATCATACATTTGAGTTATGAAAACCTGAATTTGGAATAGTAACTACACATAAAGTGATAAAATGTCAATGTATAAAAATTACTTGTGGCCATTTTCTCACTAGCAAGTGTTCTAGCAGCTACCTAGGAATATGTACTACCCTAACAATGTTGCACTCAAATTTAATTCTGAAAAAAATAAAAAAGTTAACATTTCTTATTTTTTGTTTCTCTTTTTCTTTTTTAGTAAATTAAGGGAAAATAAGAAAACAGCAGAGCTGATTAAAACTGCCAACCTTCTCTTTAATTCCTTTGAGCCTTATTATATGTGGGATTACGTTGCACGTTGGTTTGAAGAATGTTGTAGGTATGTCAAACTGTTCTATTTGTTTTAATTTAATAGCATCCAAAGTCGATTTTTTTTAAGTTCAGTCTAATGAAAAGAATGTTCTTTTACATATATATATATATATATATATATATATATATATATATGTATATGTATATTTTACTGCTACTGACAACTGTTAATTATTTAATAACCATAATCTGGCTCTGTCATGTCACTCTAGAACATAGAATTATTGATTGTATAATCTTAGAATTGAAAAGTTTAGAAAACAAGTTATTTAGTTACCAGCATAAATGATAGATTTTCCCTCTCCAATCTATAATAATCTGGTTTTTCTTCATTATAAAGAAAATACCAAAATTTGTGGCTGCTACCTTAGCACACTTTACAAAAATGATTCCCACTTTTAATAACAAATTCCTTGGTCATTCTTGTGTTTTTAAAATCTTGGAACCAGCCCATTTTGTCACTCTTGAGTGATAAATGCCCTCTACCTCTTAGGGCATAAGGTTTAAAAACTTTGAAAACCCAAGAATAGGGACGCCTGGGTGGCTCAGTTGGTTGGACGACTGCTTTCAGCTCAGGTCATGATCCTGGAGTCCCGGGATCGAGTCCTACGTCGGGCTCCCAGCTCCACGGGGAGTCTGCTTCTCTCTCTGACCTTCTCCTCACTCATGCTCTCTCTCACTGTCTCTCTCTCAAATAAATAAATAAAATCTTTAAAAAAAAAAAAAAAAGAAAAGAAAACCCAAGAATACTGGTGAACCTGAGTGGAATCTGTGGATTCTAGACCAAATCCTCTCAGAACCAGATTAACCTCTCAAGCCTTGGGAGCATGTAGTCAAAAGTAAGCATGTGCGATCTTGGAATAAGAAGTCTTTTAAAAATACAAAACAGTAATCCCTATGATGGTTTAGAAAGTTGTTTGCTTACTCATTCAGCAAATAATGAGCACCTAGGAATACAGACAGTCCGAGTCTTTCAGAGACCTTACAGTGGGAACAAGTAAAATATTCACATGCTTATTCCTAGTATTAAATTAAAAATTACCTTGGGGCACCTGGGTGGCTCAGTTGGTTAAGCCTTTGGCTCAGATCATGATCCCAGGGTCCTAGGGTTAAGCCCTCTCATGTCTTCAGGCCCCTTGATCAGCAGGGAGCCTGCTTTTCCCTCTTCCTCTGTTTGTGTTTTCTTTCTTCCTCTCTCTCTCTCTCTTAAATAAATAAATAGTCTCTTTTTTTAAAGTTATAGATACCTTAATAGATTAAAATGTGGTAGCAATATTGAGGAAATCACGAATATCTTTTTGCCATCCAGCCATGGCCTGGGTTTCCACCTTCATTTCTATATTCACAAAGACTCATCTGCCTTTATTTACCTTCTGTACTATGCCCTGAACACACAGGGCCTGAGCTGTCACTCCTGCTGCTGAACCTTCACTTGTATTATTTCTTCTAAAATATTCTTCCCCCATCTGGGAGGTCCTATAGGGAAGTGACCCACCTTTCAGTAACTTTCCATGACTCTCTCAAATCTCCCATCAGAATCAACTCCTACACTGCCAAATTGGTATATTTATTTGTCTGTATGCTTATATTTTTGCTGATTAGGGACTCTGTCATATTCTTTGTATCTTCAGAGTGTAGGGCAATGTAATGTCTTATATAGAACTAATATGATTTAAAGTGAATGTTTGTTGGAGGAATGATCAGAAGAGGCTTCCTGGGGGAGATGTTTGATCTTAAACCATGAAGGATGGGTGCATTCTGGATTTGAGAGAATAGGGTTGAGGGAGGACAAGTTGGTATTTTTTAAAAAAAGCCCTGAGGTTATCAATCAAGCAGCAAATAATCCATTTTAACTAGGAGATGATAAGTGTAGTGGGAGCAAGTCCAAAAAAGTGAGATCCACCCAGAACGCTTGGAAATAAAAGATGGGGGTTCCAGGGAGTTTAAACCATTAGGAATCTTGCTTTGGAAATTTTCCACTTAGAGTTAAGTGTCCTGGGGAAAGGGAATATTCACAGGAATATCATTGTGTGTGTCCCAGTGTTGGCTCTCATTAAAAAGAAAGTGATGTATATGTGATATGAATATTCATATCACTTATACTTGATAAAGTGAATTTTGTCCTTTTAGGAGGACATTGCACGCCAGACTTCAGATTGGACCTGGAGATAGTAGTGAGTCATCTGAGTTACAGCTGACGAATTTCTGCTTACTGGTGGATTTTTTGTTGGATATAGTTTCTTTGGTAAGACCATCTTGGTAAAAAAAAAAAAGTATTGGGAAAATGTAATAACATAGTTCAGGTATTTCATGTTGGAGACAGACTTCATCTTTAAATAAATTTCATCTTTAAAGTTAAATTGATTTTTTTCCCTTTTGGCTTAGCTTTGTTCATAAATTTTTCCAAGTGCTTTGTCCTCTGACATAGATAGGATACATAAGTAAGTCTTATGTACTCCATGGAATATACTTCATAGCTGCGTGTTATTGAAATCTTAAATGTTTAGTGTATAGTGGTCTAATACTGCATTTATACTCACTAATAATTCTTTCTATTAAATGAAGACTGTTGGAAATCTTTTCTCCTTTTCTCTCCTCAATTCTTTGCTTTCTCATTTTGAAGCCTACTAGAAGTATGAGGGTGCTGTGTCAGGTATGACATTCAGCCTGTCTTTTGTCTTGAACTGATTGTATTCGCTTTTTTTATATTATAATTTCTGTAACATAGCAAATTAAACTGGGGTTATTTTATAATATATACCTTGAAGTACTTAAATTGAGAATTTGGCAACAAATTATTTAAGTCAGTAATAAAATGAGCATACAATGTTCATTAAGAGCATGATATGTATAAAATATTACAGATGAGTAAAATTATTTCTTTTGTTATATACATTAAAAATAAGTGAAATAATAGAATTGGGGGGTTATACATTATACAAACTTTTGTCATTTCACTTTCCGTCATCAGGAGACTTATATTGAAATCCAGACAGAACATTTGCCCCAGTTGCTGCTCAGGATGATTTCTGCCCTGACAAGCCATCTCCAGACATTGCACTTGACTGAGCTCACAGATTCACTCAGGCTCTGCTCAAAGATCCTTAGCAAGGTTCAGCCTCCACTCTTATCTGCCAGCACTGGAGGTGTGTTGCAGTTTTCAAGTGGGCAGAGCAACTCAGTCAAAGAATGGGAAGACAAAAAGGTAAGGTGTGCTATTGTTTTTGGGATTAGACCAATTATATTTCTTCAAAGCAGAATATTTTGTATATAGTCATTAAAACATTAGTGAATTTTTTCTAGATTCAAGTGTTGTGGTTCCAGAATTCCCTGCACTTTCTATTCTTGGTAAATGTAATCAACCCAGAGAACATTTCTGGACTTTGATCCCGTTAAATGCCCCTAATATTTTAGAAATTAGCTTTAGCCACAGAGGCTTAATGCAGGTACAGGGGCAGAGTTTAAGGAAGGAGCAAGCTGCTCCGGTTCTGAGCAGCCTTGGGAAGTACAGCCTGACCTCCCGTCATCAAGGGGAGACACACATTTCAAGGCTACAGATTATAACAATGCTCAGCGGTTTGGCAGTTTCCCGGAGAAACAGCCTGCCTCTTTCTTCCTTTCCTAAGTAATCATGATAAGTCTAATTTACCCTACCATTCTCAGGTCTTTCATTTTTGTATTATATTACCGTTTGACAATGTTTTCATAAAGATCATGGCAACGGATCCTCAAAATGCCTGGAGAGGTAGACAGGTCACATATTGTGTTTTGTTTTGTTTTGTTTTTTAATATTTTTATTTATTTATTTGACAGAGAGAGAGCTCACAAGTAGGCAGAGAGGCAGGCAGAGAGACGGGGGAAGCAGACTCCCTGCCAAGCAGAGAGCCCAATGTGGGGTTCGATCCCTGGACCCTGAGATCATGACCTGAGCCCAAGGCAGAGGCTTAACCCACTGAGCCACCCAGGTGCACTGTAGTCTTCCAGATTCTTACTGCTACTTTAATGATGTTGAATAGAATTACACTAATTTTAATGTCTGACCATAGTATCATACTTAAAACACTGTGATGCATCGATGGGAAAAAAACATGTATGTAATTCCATTGAGTTTAGGCACAGTGGCTGTATTTTAAGACAAAGGTTTAAAATTTTCTAGTTTTCAAGGTTCCTTACCTAAATCCTGGATTTGTATAGTTGCCCTTACTTTTTCAGTTGCTTTTTTTTTTCCAGCCAGGCAAAATATTTTATCAGGATAATCTAATATAACCTTTCCCATCAAGTATTATCCTAAAATTAATCCTAAAATTAATTCATATGAAATGAATGTCACTGACCCACAATCAATTTAAATATATCCCAGGATTATCCTACATAAACTAAAACAAGTCTTTTATTTTCCTTCCTACCTGCTTATTATTTATATGTGACATATATACTGATTCTGTTGTAGGAGAATTTATTTTGTTCTGCTATTTCCTTAAGTTTTGCCTCTAGGATCTTCTTAGAAATTAAACTAAAATAGGTACTAACTGCTTTGGAGTATTTTTTTGTTTTTGTTGTTTTTTTTTTTTTTTTTTTTAAAGATTTTATTTATTTGTCATAGAGAGAGAAGCGAGAGTGAGCACAGGCAGACAGAATGGCAGGCAGAGGCAAAGGGAGAAGCAGGCTCCCCGCCAAGCAAGGAGCCCGATGTGGGACTCGATCCCAGGACCTGAGCCGAAGGCAGCTGCTTAACCAACTGAGCCACCCAGGCGTCCCTGTTTTTGTTGTTTTTTGAATGAGATTAGTTTGAGGAGGGGGAGGACCTCAGGATTCTCTCAATAGCATATTCAAATATGTGAATATTTACCATTAGAAAATATCTGGAGGCACTTCTTGATGGTTACAGGTTAAAGTAAATGGGAACATCTATTCATACTAAGTGAAGGATAATTAAATACACTTTTTTTTTTTAACATAATGGTTCATTAACCTGAGAGCACACTTTTCCCTCTCTCTTTGGTTTTCTTCTACATTCTCAGACCATAAGATGTTCTTTACTTTTTTTTTTTTTTAACTGAAACACAATGGTATTGTCTTCACTGAAATGTCTAAAATTTATCATATTTGAAAGTTAAGGGTATTTTCTTTATTCCTTTTCAAAGATAAGTGAAGTAATGATTCTTTTAAAAGAATTATGACTCTAATTTTGTCTCTATGCACTTAGCACATTTTTATAAAATCAGTGTATTAGATATCTATAACCAAATGTCCAAGACACGTCATTTCTTTCTCTTTTCAGAAAAACGTTTTATTATAAAATAATCTGAAACATAGTTACGTAATACAGACCATGCAACTAAATAAATGTATACAAGTTTAACTGAATTTATAGCTCGAATTCTCTTAATGTAATGCTCATTGTTTTATGATCCTTATATGAAAAAGATTAATATACAAATAACTTTATAATAAATTAATGACAGTTTTTTCATTTAAATAAGACTTCTTTTCAAAAAGGTATTAATATAAGGTTTTAGATGGCCTTTAGCCTTTCAAGTAGAAATGTCAACAGTTTAATTCTGATAGCTGCCTCTGAAGTTTGGGATTATAATATGAAAAGTTCTCATACTATTATAGCAATAAGCTATGGTAAAAATATCATGAACTTTAGAATCACCTAAGCTAAGCTCATCTAATAACTACTAACCTTATTTGCCATGTACACTTGGGCAGGTTTTGTTTTCAACTTCAGTGTGCTTACCTTCGAAACAGAGAAAACAACCACTTTATCCAGTACCCACTCTGTATTCAGTGGTGAAGTAGACACAGTCCCTGTCTTCCTGACCCATTTTTGCTAGTTGGGAGACACACATTAAACAAATAATTGCACATTTAATTATAGTTGTGATAAACATGAAGGAAAATAGAGTGGTGGGAATATGGAAAATGCTGTGATCTGACCTTGATTGTGGGTGTAAGGAAGGCTTTCTTAAGGAAGGATTGTTTGACTGAAGCCCTAGAGAATTGGGGGTGGGATGAGGTAGAAAGAAGAGAGCTCTTGGGAGAAGAAGAAGCATTCCCAAAACCTCTTTGGCAGAAAAGAATGCTGTGCACACAGCAAGGGGAAATGCAGTCTTGAGATAGGCAAGGGCCAGGTCATACAGGGCCTTTTCACTATACCGGGGCTTTTCGTCTTTATTTTGGAAACAGTGGGAAGATGCTGAAGGGTTAAAAGGCAAGTGACATAACATGATTTGTGTAATAGATAAATTACTTAGCAGTGTGCAGCATGGGTCTCAAACAGCGTGGATGTGGGGAGACCAGTAGTGCGGGTGACAGGTGGTGGTAACATGCTAACAAGATGGGGGCGTGAAGACAGAAATAAATGGATTAGCTGCACTTGTGAGAGCAAACAATCAGCCCTAGTAATGGATTGGTGAGAGTAATGAGTGATCACTAAAATTTATTGAGCGCTTAACTAACTGGCAGGCACTGGGCTGTGTGCTTTAGATATACTGTATTAATCCTAACAGCAACTGTGAAATGTAGGAACTATTGTTATCTCAGTTATATTTATCAGGAGACTTCGGTTTAGAGATGTTAACTTGCCAAGCTAGTTAAGTGGCAGAACCGTAGCTGACTCATGGACAGTAACCTTCACCACAGTTCTGAAGTGGATGTAGGGCAAGTGTGAAGGAGAGGTGGAGAGGATCCCAAGAATCTCCCCTAGGTTTCTGTCATCTGATTTGATGGATGGTGGTGTCATTCACTGAAGCAAGGAGCGCTGGGGGAGACCCAGCTTCCTAGCAGCAGAATATTTAGTTTGTACTTTCAATAAGATCACTTTCTAGTTACTAAAAAGTCCTCTTATTCAAATTTAACTTATGCTCCGGCACAGTCACCAAGCAATTCTTTTTTTTTTTTTAATTAAATCATTTTTTAAAATTTATTTTCAGCATAACAGTATTCATTGTTTTTGTACCACACCCAGTGCCCCATGCAGTCCGTGCCCTCTCTAATACCCACCACCTGGTTCCCCCAACCTCCCACCCCCCCACCTCTTCAAACCCTTCAGATTGTTTTTCAGAGTCCATAGTCTCTCATTGTTCACCTCCCCTTCCAATTTCCCCCAACTGCCTTCTCCTAACTCCCCATGTCTTCCATGCTATTTGTTATGCTCCACAAATAAGTGAAACCATATGATAATTGACTCTCTCTGCTTGACTTATTTCACTCAGCATAATCTCTTCCAGTCCCATCCATGTTGCTACAAAAGTTGGGTATTCATCCTTTCTTTTGGAGGCATAATACTCCATAGTGTATATGGACCACATCTTCCTTATCCATAGCGATTCTTGATATGTACTTTTGTTTCCTTAAACTAAGTCAGAAAATAGGCTTGGTGATTGTACTGCTCCTCTCTTTGTAGGAAGGGGATGGTTAATGCGTTCCAGCCGTACTCTAGCAGCTGGTCTTTCATTAATATTTTAATTGTCTTCCTGTCTTTTCCTTCAGATCACAAACTATTTCTTTTATTCCTAGTACCTAATATAGTGTCTGGCACACAATGTGGGTTCAGTAACTGTTTGTTGAAAGAATGTAAGATTAATGGCACACATTTAAATAGTACTTTATGCATTTCATACAGAAATTTCACATTCTTGGTTTCTGAACTGATGACCTATTAGACTTTATTTCTAGTTTTTAAAATTTCTCATTCCTTGCATTGTTGAGACATTAGGAAAGTGATTTCATGAAGTAGACTGAATATATTGTCAGTCATTTGAAAACAAGGACTATGGATCCTACAGATTTGTGCATATACATATTTTGCCCTCAAGAACCCAGCCTTACTACCCATGTAGTAAATAATAAATACTTAGCAAATGAGTTTGTTAATATATTCATTAGACCCATACCACTATTTCCTAATGATTATCATAGACATATGAATCGGTGGTAGAAACTATTCTAAGATTCATCTGGACACGTAAGACAAAGTTTTAAATCATCTAATCCAAACTGACTTCTCTTAAAACATGGCCATTTTAAATTTTTAATTTCTAATATACAGACGTAACCACTCAGCCTTTGCTCTTTTTAATCTCTATCAGGTCTCGTCAGTTTCTCTTGAAAATCCTACCGAAGTGTTTGAAGATGGAGAAAATCCACCAAGTAGTCGATCATCAGAGAGTGGATTCACTGAGTTTATACAGTATCAAGCAGACCGAAGTGATGACGTTGACAGAGACCTGAGTGAGGGGCAGGGGACAGCTGCCATCCCCATTGGCAGTACATCCTCTGAGACAGAAACGGCCTCCACTGTGGGATCTGAAGAAACCATCATCCAGCCCCCTTCCATAGTCACTCAGGGAACAGCACCTCGAAGTGGGAAGACAGCCCAAAAAACTGCAATGCAGTGCTGCTTGGAGTATGTCCAGCAGTTTCTCACCAGACTTATCAACCTCTACATCATTCAGGGTAACACTTTTTCTCAGGCTTTGGCTGCAGAGCATCCAGGGGATCTCAGTCGAGAGCGAGAGCAAGGAGAGACTCCCAAATGGGACAGAGATTCGCATGGAGATGTGAAAGACAGAAACATAAATAAACAGAAAACGTCAAAAGAATACCTCTCTGCCTTCCTCTCTGCTTGTCAGCTCTTACTGGAGTGCTCCAGTTTCCCAGTTTACATTGCTGAAGGGAACCATACCTCAGACTTACATCCTGAAAAATCAGAAACTGGTAAGGTCATCTTAGCTTTATTTAAATATTTTTTATGGCAACCTTTTTTTTTTTTTTTTTTTTTTAAGGAGCACTCAGATATTAAAACTGGGACCTTTTTTTTAGCCAGTTAGTTTCATAAAGTGTTATTTAATATTTGTAGACTTTTCTAATGAAATATTATCTTTATGGGGTGATATATATTGACATTGGAAAATGTTGTGATTTTGGTGTCTTTCACAGTTTGTGTGCAAATGAGTAGAAACTAAGAAGGACATTAACTCCTTTCTCTGGGGAAAAGTAATGCAACTTTTAGATCCATTGGTTTCCTTTATTAAGACTAGTATCATATATGTTTACCATTATTTAATTTTTATATATGTACACGCATAGTGCAATGGGTACATGAGTGCTACATAACGTGTGTTGATTAATGTACCATTTTTTCAGGACAGAGAAATAGATTCATGACTTGGCATAAGAAAATTACATACTAAAAAAGTTCATGAAATTCTTGTTGTTGTTTTATTTTCTTAAAGCTCCAGTCTAGGTGAGAAACCATGGTTTTACTAACAGATCAAGGCCTGAAGGTAGTAAGAAAAGGTGCTTTGTTTTTTTTTTAATTAACCTAGAAGTTAGCATGAAAGATTTAGCGGGATGAATCCTGTTGGTTTCTGTCTTTTCGTTTCAGACTGGGAGCACGTGCAGCCTCCACTGTGGCTTCAGACTCTGATGAATGCTTGCAGCCAAGCAAGTGATTTCAGTGTGCAGAGTGTTGCTATTTCATTAGTCATGGACCTGGTGGGACTGACTCAGTCTGTGGCCATGGTCACCGGGGAAAACATCAACAGCGTGGAGCCTGCCCAACCCTTAAGTCCAAACCAAGGAAGGGTAGCAGTGGTTATTAGACCTCCCCTCACTCCAGGCAATCTGCGATACATAGCTGAGAAGACTGAATTTTTCAAGGTAAATTCTAAGAAGTACATACATGAGTAAGATGGTACTTGACCTACTTTGCTTAGCAGAGATTTTAAAGATGGTAATCAGGCTTCATTGAATACCTCTTTGTATTATACTGCATAGAAAAAGACCAATACCGTGCTTACTCTGTACTGCTTTGCCAGTCTTGTCCCCAGTTCCGTGAGAGGGAAGAAGATAAGGATGAGAGGAGATGGAGATGAGGTTAGGGAAGGCAAGTATCAGGGCTCTAAAGCACAGAGGGGATAATTTCAGCTAAAAAAGAGGTAGGATCATTTACACAGTAAAACTTATTTCCACATTTTGTGGTGATGACACTTGTGATTTTCGTAGAGTCGAGTCTCAGCTCTCCTCAATTCCTTGGAAAACGGTCTCTGACTCTGTATTAATTGGTCATCATCTGTGGTGTGTGATGCCGTTCAGAAAAAAAAAATGCAGTTTTTTTTATTTCCATCACAGCAGTACAGATGATATCGTCTACATAGAAAGAATATCAAATATATTGGATTATATTACATCTTAACTAGGTAGATTATTTTTATCTAAAACAAAAATTCTTAATTTCATCTCATTTCATGTCATTGTGCCCCACCAGATCAATTGTCCTGCTAGGTTAGAGTTGGCTTTTTTAAGTGTTATGGTGGGAAACCCTAAAAATGGTTACATTTTTTATTAATGCTATGGTAGATCATCACCTGCTGTGTTAACACATGTAACTCTGAAATATATACAACCTATTTTGTATGTCTTAAATAATTTGGATATTTGGACTATGAATTAGATTTCATTTTGTAACATATAAACCATAATATTAAACAATATTCAGTGTGGGGTTTGTATCCTCTTAAGAATAATGTATTCTAGCAACACTTTACTAAATGTCACTAAAATAGTGAAATGGGGTCTTCCCTGGGCTCTGGAGAACGTACTTCCATATTTGATGTTTAAAACAAATATCAGGGGCCCTGGGTGGCTCAGTTGGTTAAACAGCTGCCTTTGGCTCAGGTCATGATCTCAGAGCTCTGGGATCAACCAGGTCAGGCTCCCTGCTCCATGGGAAGTCTGCTTCCCCCTCTTGTTCTGCCCTTTCCCTGCTCATGCTCTCTGTCTCTGTCCCTCCGCCTCTCAAATAAATAAATAAAATTTTAAAACAAAATAAATATTATTAGGGAGGGACCTTAAAAAATAAAAATAATCAGTCAATTGTTAAAGGTCTATCATAAGAGGTTCTAATGGTCTATATAACCAAAAAGCACATCAAAAGGTACACTTGTAAATATCATCCTAGTGGCGTAATGGATATTGAAGACCTTCGAGATCTGGCATTCAGAGGCTTGTTGTACCTAACAGGAAATGCTTGTTAAAGAAGGTTTAATTAGCCCCGCATCAGGCTCTCTGCTCAGCAGGGAGCCTGCTTCCTCCTCTCTCTCTGCCTGCCTCTCTGCCTACTTGTGATCTCTGTCTGTCAAATAGGTAAAATCTTAAAAAAAAAAAAAAAAAGAAGAAGGTTTAATTTATGGTTTCATAACATTGTCACTTTTACATCTTTTTCTATAGCATGTAGCTTTAACATTGTGGGATCAGCTGGGAGATAGGACACCTCAGCATCACCAGAAAAGCGTGGAACTGTTTTATCAATTACATAACTTGGTTCCTTCTTCTAGCATCTGTGAGGATGTTATAAGTCAGCAGCTAACCCACAAAGATAAGGTAAATTCTTTTTTTATCTTGTCCCACCCCACCTGCCCCACTCCCATTATACCAAAAGGTAAATTAAAGAAACTCTAGGAAAATTATTGTAGCTAGTATCTGATTAGAGATGACATAAATTCATTCAGAGTGACCTTCATATCTTTAAAACAAGTTTGTTCTGTCCTTTTTGGAAGAAAGTTCTTTAAAACAGCATCAGTATTACGAAAAATCAAATACTGGATTTATTTCTTGATTCAGGACACAAGTTGTGGATGGCGATGATTGAACTTGTTGCCATTGAACTTGTTGCCGGTCCAAGTTCTTGGATCATTTAAAGAGGAATCCTTGGTGAAGGAAGTATGGATATGTTAACGAATGCATGTGAAATGAAGCAATGTGTGTGTCAAGTGAAATTTATAAGCCACAGAATGCTAATATGTGAGATATTATTTGCCTTATAATAAATAACCAAAATAAGGATTTTGTATCCTAATGTATACAGAATGATCCAAAGGTCAGTAAGAGTAAAACTGATAGAGTTCTGGGTGCTCCTAAGAAAAAGCCGGAATTGTCATTCTGGTTGACCTCTTCAGGGCAGTTCAATGAAGTATGTGGTCTTCCTGTGCCTGCTCTGTAGTGTTAATCCAGGATTTTATCAAACAGCTTTTAGAAGTGCATCACCCTAATTTTTAAGAACTCCAAGTGCTAATGAGTTTGAATGGGTCCTAAAAAAAGGCATTGTGTTGAGTAAATGAAGCTTTTGGCAAGGGGAAGTGGCAAATGGAGGAGTAAATGAGAGGAATAAGAAGTTTATCCTATTAAAATTCTCTATTTTAGCACATTTTTTGAAAATTGTTTAGGAATAAAATGTTTAACAAAGCTTTGCCTTTAATTTCATTTGTTTACATTAAGTATAAATCTAGGACAAATTATATACCTGAGTTGCTTGTGTAATATTTTATTTTTGAAGAAATGCTAAGTTCTGAATAAAGGTATTATACATCCATGAAAAAAATTACAATACTGTTTTTTTTTACATGTTTGTATTAGTTGATGTACAAACACAGGCTTCATAGGAAAAGCATTATTAGGCCTGAGGAAAAAAAGAGAGCACTTCTCTAACTGATCACAAGCAATTTAGAGAGTTTCAATCCCTGATGGGGAGGCTTTTATTCAAAAGATTCCACAGGTGCTTGAGGAAAACTAAAAAATCTTGATAACTTCATAATTCCTACCTGATTTAATTCATGTTCATTATCTAACACCAAAAGCTGCTCCTTCTGAATAATGTATTTTTCCATTGTTCTTTCCATTATTACCATAATGCTTAGTGTTCAAGGTAATCTCAAAGGGATATAATGTTTTTCTTATAGAAATAATAATTTTTAGGTATTTAAATTTTTGAATCTAATAAACTAGCTTGATAAATAATGACAAATTCATTTGAGATTAATATATAATTTCTGGGAGCAAAAGTACATTGCATAGTGTAATAAAATAAATTTTGACTACTAAGTATTTATATTAAAGTAAGAGGGAAAGTGCTTATGCTGAAGTTCTTTCCATTTCCTGTTTTACAGTGATCTAGAGACTTGGTTACCTAGTCTATGAGGTAGTATGAGATGATCCTTCAGGTTTAATATTTCTGTGTATATTTAAGTCTTTTTTACATTTCTACTTTCATAAAAACAGTTTATTGTGTTGTGTGTTGAGTACTATGAACATTGAACCTAATACTGCCTCTTAAAATGCAACTTTGATTCACTAAAATCTCTTAATATCTTCAAGGGAGAATAAAATAACTTAATGTCCCATATTCCTCCTCAGAAAATAAGGATGGAAGCACATGCAAAGTTTGCAGTTCTTTGGCATCTCACAAGGGATCTCCATATAAATAAGTCATCATCTTTTGCACGTTCTTTTGACAGGTTGGTTGCATTTGATGTTGGATTTACAGTAAGGTATCTCAGTGTCTCTTTTCTTGAATCCTCTGCCTAGTTTGGCAGGGGTAGAAAATAGCAATTTACAGATTTTTTTTTAAAGAGAACTTATAAATTACTATTTTTTTAAATCTAAGCTATATTAAAATGCATGGCATGGAGTACCCAGAGACCCTTCCTTTCCCTAGGTGATGATTCAAGACCCTGCTGTGTGCCAGGCATCATTCTAAGTGTCAGAGACAGCCCTTTGAGTCTCTATTCACAGTGAAGTTTCATTTAAACAGTACATTATGTAACTGTTTCTCTAATCGTTATTTTCAGTCTTCTGCCTGAACTGGACCTAATCTATAGCTAAAATACTGAGAGACCATAGGGCATCTGGGTGGCTCAGTCGTTAAGTGTCTGCCTTCAGGGTCCTGGGATCAAGTCTCACATTGGTCTCCCTGGTCAGCCGGAAGCCTGCTTCTCCCTCTCCCACTCCCCCTGCCTGTGTTCCATGTCCTGCTCTCTTTCTGTCAAATACATAAATAAAAATCTAAAAAAAAAAAAAAAAAAAAACTGAGAGACCACTTATATGGATTCAGAGAACCTGCCCCTGCCTAAGAGTGGTTTCACTACTTGTCTAGATGACTCATCCCCCAAATGTGAGATTTGCATTAACTTACAAGGAGATGCTATTACACCATAGCTTCAGATACTGGCACAGGATAATGGCAGTCTCACTAGGAGGTCTCCTAAAAGAAGCCACAGATACAACTGTGCTTATAGCCCCAGCTCAGGATCAGATGTGTGTTTTACTGAACATTACTTTTTTAATAGCATAAACATTTTTAAATGATCTGTTGTTGAACCAGTACAATGAACTAGGTCCTTGGCCTAGGTACTTTACAAATACCATCTCTCATTTGAAGCCTGCCATTTCTCATCATACAAATGAGACACTGAAGGACCAGGGAAATTAAAAGTGGCTTGCCCAAAACGACACATGAGGTCGAGTAGATAGCCCACGTTTGAATCTTGGGTTTTCTGATTCCAAACCACACCTCCATACCTTTCACAGAAGGTCCTTCCTTGAATTAAGCTCATAGGTTTGACTCTTAAAGAGATTGTGTGCAAAAGAGCATGGGAGCAGTGCTGACTTGTAGAGAGTTCAGTATTTAGTGACATGAATAGGACTATGTTGCTAAAACAAGACAAAGGGGTTTTTTTTTTCCTATTCTTTAGTATTTATCTTTAAGAAAAACGTATGCTTGTGAACTTTAAAAAGAAAACACAAGTATGTAAGAAAAGAGAAAAAGATTTTTCTTCTTTCTCATATCCACTGGGACTGTAGGGAATAAGATTATTAAAATGCTGTGGTCCACAGTTACCCTGAAGGATGACTACTTTTTAAAAAGTTAATTGAAAATAACAAAAAACCTATAATAATACTGATTTAAGAAAAACTAGTGTGTGACAGTTCAAGTAGGTGTTTTCTTCTTTGTTTTAATTATTGGTATTTATTGTAGGTCACTGTTCATCATGTTAGATAGCCTGAACAGCCTCGATGGTTCTACCAGCTCCGTGGGACAAGCCTGGCTGAACCAAGTGCTACAAAGACATGATATTGCAAGAGTTTTGGAACCATTACTATTGCTCCTGCTTCATCCCAAAACTCAGAGGGTTTCAGTGCAGCGTGTACAAGCAGAACGCTATTGGAATAAAGCTCCCTATTTTCCCGGAGAAGAGAATGACAAGCATTTCATGCAGAATTTTGCCTGCAGCAATGGTGAATATCAATGGAAGTAGAACAGCTTTCTTTATTTCTTTAATTAAGTTATGAAAATCAAGTGAGAGGTAAACACGGCGGAGATCACCCACAGCGAGGAGGTGTTCTCCACAAGTGTTCTCACCATGCCCTGGTGGTGCTCAAGTGGGCCGTGTCAGAATGTACTTCATCAGTGAGCACCTTAGAGGACTTGGATGTCTCTTACCAGATTACTTTTTCAAGGGAGGAGTCAACCCAGTTCTGGGCAAAGACAGTCTTCAGTTTTGTTGAAAATACCTTTAGAGTTTAATTAGCAATTTTGGTCCTACAAGGCCATGGAGCTACTTCACTGGGAATATATACTAAGCTTGTAGTGCACACTTAGATTTCATGAGTCGTTTTCTTTCTTTCTGAAATGGGAACAGTAGCACCCACCTTTCCAGGCTTCATTGTGTACATCAGATACTGTCCTGTTTGTGATGTGATCAGTGCAGACTGGCATATCATAAGTGTTGAATATTCACTATTATTACTAGAATTCCACACTTAACAAACTCTCCGATGATGCCATCTATGATACAGTGATAATGGCCCCATATATTAGATTAGTTTATTATTTCAGAGACAAAAGATGCTCACATATCTCATTTGTATGAGATATTGGAATAAGGCTATTGGAATAAGGCTCCCTATTTCCCCGGAGAAGAGAGTGACAAATACCCTGTGAGGTCAGTAATAAAAAGGTCATTTTACTGAGCAGGGAACTGTTGCTGAAAGGGCTGTGGCCATCTCACTCTCCCATGGCTGCTGAGTGATGAAGCTGCAACCAAGCCGGTGTGCTAGCTACTTCATCTTTAGTGTTTCTTCAGAGCCTTCTTTCCTTTCTCTGCCTTCCTTTCCACTGCTTCCCCTGAGTCTTCTCAGCATGCACTACGGTGTTCATTGCCCGAACTTTCAACCTCTTTGTGTTAGCATTTTACCCGCTGCATTTCCTGCCTATCTGCTGAATTCTCACCTTGTCTTGAGATCAGTCTCCTTACCTGTGGGGTCATGATGCTTTCCCTGAATTTTATAGCACTTGCTTGGTACTACTCCTATGGAACTAAGCCTTCTGCTCTTTCTAAAAGGATGCCTGCAGCCTAGAATACCGCCTCCAACAAAGTATAGAAATGGATAAGTGTGTTTGTGATCCCCTACTGAGTTCAAACTCTATATAGAGAGCAGTGACGTCTTCTCTCTCACCGCCATTGTCTCCAGGTTTAGGGCCTTACTCAGACTAGGTTAATTCCTAAATGTTGAATTTTACTGAACTCAAGGAACTACATCTATACATATTATAATCTATGACCAAATTACTTGAATTCTTAGAAATAGCCTAGCTAAAGGGAAGCATCACACAGGGAGGAAAAAAAAACTAAAATTTTGAACTCCAGTAAAAAAGATACTTATTTGGGGATGAGGACAAATTTTTATATTATATCTGTTTTAAATATGTTATTCTTTTGAATTCAGTTGGATTAATCGGCTTTCTAATGTTAAGTTGTCTTTACTAAATTCTAGTTAATCATCCACATAATTTTCTAACTTAAAGGGTCTAAAATAGTAATGAATTAAAATACAATTTTAGTAGAAAAATATAAGTCGGTGATGAAGCTAATGATTAAAAATCTTGAGTTTGGTCTACCATTTCAATTATTTTAACGTGTTTTATATTTTTCCTTCTTTGCTGTTTTCTTCAAATGCCAGTAAGCCAAGTACAACTCATTGCATCTAAAGGGAATGGTGAAAAGCCGCTTACCATGGATGAAATAGAGAACTTTAGTCTCACTGTTAATCCATTGAGTGACAGACTTTCCCTTCTAAGTACCAGCAGTGAGACAATTCCAATGGTTGTATCTGATTTTGATCTTCCAGACCAGCAGATAGAAGTACTTCAGAGTTCTGACTCTGGATGTTCACAGTCCTCTGCTGGGGACAACTTGAGTTACGAAGTTGATCCCGAAAATGTGAATGTTCAAGAAGATTCCCAAATGCCAAATGCGAGCTCCCCAGATGACGATGTTCAGCAGGTAGTGTTTGACCTGATATGTAAAGTTGTAAGTGGCCTCGAAGCAGAATCTGCATCAGTTCCATCTCAGTTAGAAATTGAAGCTCTACCCCCAAAGCACAGCGATGTCGGTCCTGGCGAAGAGGCGCTCCAGACTGACGATCAGTCAGCTCAGCAGAGCCACAGTGCTTTGCTGAGTAACGACAGTTCTCAGTTTCTCTCTGTGTCAGCCGAGGGAGGCCCTGAGTGCCTGGCAAATGGAATCTCCAGAAATAGTTCCTCCCCTTGTATTTCAGGAACCACACAGACTCTCCAGGACTCCAGTGTTGCTTCCGTAGAGACCAAATCTAGACAGAGGAGTCACAGTAGCATTCAGTTCAGCTTCAAGGAAAAATTATCAGAAAAAGTCTCTGAGAAAGAAACCATCGTTAAGGAGTCCGGTAAACAACCAGGAGCCAAACCTAAAGTAAAACTTGCCAGAAAAAAGGATGATGACAAGAAAAAAACTTCAAATGAAAAACTCAAACAAACCAGTGTGTTCTTCAGCGATGGGCTGGATTTAGAGAACTGGTACAGCTGTGGAGAAGGAGAAATTTCTGAAATTGAGAGTGATATGGGTTCTCCAGGGTCCCGGAAATCTCCCAATTTCAACATCCATCCACTCTATCAGCATGTGCTTCTGTATCTCCAGTTGTATGATTCATCGAGGACTCTCTATGCTTTTTCTGCCATCAAAGCCATCTTAAAAACTAACCCTGTTACTTTTGTAAATGCCATTTCAACCACTAGTGTAAATAATGCATATACCCCTCAGTTGTCTCTGCTTCAGAACCTTTTGGCCAGACACCGGATTTCTGTTATGGGCAAAGACTTTTATAGTCACATTCCAGTAGACTCAAATCATAACTTCCGGAGTTCTATGTACATAGAAATCCTTATTTCCCTCTGCTTGTATTATATGCGTAGCCATTACCCAACCCACGTCAAGGTCACTGCACAGGACTTAATAGGCAATCGAAACATGCAGATGATGAGCATAGAAATTTTGACGCTCCTCTTTACTGAGCTGGCAAAAGTAATAGAAAGCTCAGCAAAGGGTTTCCCAAGTTTTATCTCTGATATGTTATCTAAGTGTAAAGTTCAGAAAGTGATTCTTCACTGCTTGCTGTCCTCGATCTTTAGTGCACAGAAATGGCACAGTGAGAAAATGGCAGGTAAGAACATGGTTTCGGTGGAGGAGGGTTTCTCAGAGGACAGCCTTATCAATTTCTCAGAGGATGAATTTGACAACGGCAGCACACTCCAGTCACAACTTCTTAAAGTGCTTCAGAGGCTCATTGTTTTAGAACACCGGGTAATGACTATCCCCGAAGAGAACGAAACAGGTTTTGATTTTGTCGTCTCTGACCTGGAACACATCAATCCGCATCAGCCTATGACTTCTCTCCAGTATCTGCATGCTCAGCCTATTACATGTCAAGGCATGTTCCTTTGTGCAGTGATACGAGCTTTGCATCAACACTGTGCTTGTAAGATGCACCCGCAGTGGATTGGTTTAATCACATCTACTCTGCCTTACATGGGAAAAGTTCTACAGAGAGTGGTTGTTTCCGTGACACTGCAGCTCTGCAGGAATTTAGATAATCTAATCCAGCAGTACAAATATGAAACAGGATTATCCGATAGTAGGTAAGATTGATTTTTAACTTTATCATTGACATTTTTCACATCATGGCAATGTAATTGTCTACAAAGTCAGTTACAATTTGGGTAAATAAATTAGTGGTTATCATTAGGTTACAAATAGTATGTTGTTTTCACGAAAATGAAACTCCGCTTGAGAAAGTGTATCAATAAAAGAATTCAAGAATGGAAGAAAGGAGTGTTTAAATAGACTTTTTTTCTTGGTTGAAATTAATTTTGATGTTCTTCTTGACTGAACTGGTAAGAGTAATAAAAAACCCAGCAAAGGGTTTCCTTAGTTTTTTTGTTTTGTTTTGTTTTGTTTTTTAAAGATTTTATTTATTTATTTGACAGCAATCACAAGTAGTCAGAGAGGCAGACAGAGAGAGAGAGAAGAGAAAGCAGGCTCCCCGCTGAGCAGGGAACCTGATGCGGGGCTCGATCCCAGGACCCTAGGATCATGACCTGAGCCGAAGGCAGAGGCTTTAACCTGCTGAACCACCCAGGCGCCCAGGGTTTCCTTAGTTTTATCTGATAAGTTATCTAAGTGGAAATTAATGTCATACTAAAATTATTTTTAGGGGTTGCCTAGGTGGCCCAGTCAGTAAAGCATCTCCTTTCGGCTCAGGTCATGATCCCATGGTCTGAGGATCGAGCCCCCATGGGCTCCTTGCTCAGCTGAGAGCCTGCTTCTCTCTCTCCCTCTGCCTGCCACTCCCCTGCTTGTGCTCTCTCTCTGTCAAATAAATTTTTAAAAATAATTGTTTTCTCATCCGATTTTATTTCTTGTTTGCAATTTTCATAGTTTAGTGGTGAATTCTATCTGTATCTCCATGTTTAATTAGTCTGTCAGAAATTACTCAAATGTTTAATAGACTAGTATATGATTTATCTCCTGTGCAATCTTCGCTACTACATGTAAAATATGATAAAACTGCCTATATCATTTCATATTGATATGCCTGCTGTTAGAGTTGCTAGAAATTTATTGACTACATTTATTTTGTATTGAATTCTTTAGCCAAAAAGAACTCTAGTAGAACTCACTTATTTTAGAGATGAGGATATAAAAGCTTCTAATGTATGCTCTTAGTCATTTATTCTTATAATATTTATTGAGCACCTATGATGTGCCTAGAAACTACTGAACATTCACTACTGATAAAAACTTAAACTTTTCCACAGAACTTGTGTTCAAATGAATGCATTTTTTTTTCAGGCCTCTGTGGATGGCATCAATCATTCCACCAGATATGATTCTTACTCTTTTAGAAGGGATCACAGCCATTATCCATTACTGTTTATTGGATCCTACTACTCAGTATCACCAAGTAAGACTGTGCAAATATTTGACTCCTTTAAAAAGACTGAGGTCTAATAAGTACCCATTTGTAAACCTCAGTAAGTGATATGTGTTTTTCCCCCGATTTAAGCTTTTGGTCAACGTAGACCAAAAACACTTGTTTGAAGCCCGCAGTGGAATCCTCTCGATCCTTCATATGATCATGTCCTCTGTGACGTTGCTCTGGAGCATCCTGCATCAGGCTGATTCTTCCGAAAAGATCACTGTTGCTGCCTCTGCATCCGTTACCACTATTAATCTTGGAGCTACAAAGGTTAGACAATTCACATTTCCTCTGGAGCTCAAGAGTTTGCTCAGGGACTTTCCTAAAGATTGTATTCAGAATTTGTGAATAATTTGAGTAGAGTTTTTGGCATGCTGCTTGAATGGAGTAATTAATTCTCAAATAATTTTAACTGTTTCATTGAGAAATGGTGTATCACAGAATTCACCATTTTAACTATATACAATACAAGGGTTATTTTTTAGTACATTTCTAGAGTTGTGAAACTGTTACCGCAATCTTCGAACATGGCCATCACCTCAAAAAGATTCCTGGTGCCCATTTCCAATCACTCCCTGTTCCCCTCACTAAGTCTATTCAACCACTAATCTCTTTTTTCTACATATACATTCGCTTTTTCTGGACATTTTTAATAAATGGCATCATGTGGTATTTGCTCTTTTGTATCTGGCTTCTTTTATGTGACATATTGTTTTTGAGGTTCATTCATACATACTATAATTTTATTCCTTTTCTTTAGGACATCTTAAGTTGACACTTTAATATGCAAAACCCTCCTGGAAAACAGTTTAGCAATATGCACAGAGAGCTTTAAAAGTTTTGTAGCCTATGACCTAGTAATCTACTTTAGTAATGTATTCTAAGGTAATCAAAATTATGCAGAGATACATACCTATCATTATAGCCTTGTGCAGTGGCAAAAAGAGAGCCCCTAAACAGTAAATATGGAAATGGTTAAATTATACTTTTAATGTTATATTACATAGCTACTAATAATGGTTTTGAAGAAATCTTAGTGGATGGAAAATGTGTAAAACTTTAGTGAAACAAGGACATTACATAATTGAACAATTATGTATTTATAATTCTATAAAAAATTATATTCAGAAAAAGAAATTAATGTGGTTAATAGTGATTATCTTGGTATAATGTGACTAATGGTTGAGTGTTTACATTTTTTTCTTACACTCTGGCATCTTCCAAATTTTCTACTTTATACTTAGAGGAAAATTCTATCTGAAAGCATGTTATACAACATCAAGTTGTTGAATTGATAGCCCCTCAGTTACCTTAATCTTACTCTTAGACCTGACTCCCTAGATCTGGGAGTAATGGGAGCACAACTGAAATTGGGGTAAGAGGAAGGTTGGAAATTTCCAAAATTTTATTTAAGTACTTATGTTTAGATTAAACTGTGCTTTTCCTTTGTATAATATTCCTTTTTAAAGGAATCTACTAATGTAATTGGACTTCATATATGGTGTTTTCCTGTTATGTTATACAGAATCTTGCATTTGGCTGATTGACAGTTGTTGTTTTATAGGGTTTTTTTTTTTTTCTTTCCTAGTTAAAATAACTGTGATTGCCTCCCTTAACACTTCTTCTACTGTTACTTAGGTGGCAAAACATGAAAGCACTATATAGTATTTCCAAAAAAACCCAAAAAACAAAAGTACAGTCTATTTATTAATGTTTCATAATTTTTATCACTTGTGGTTTATTTAAATTGTTTTAGAACTTGAGACAACAGATCCTTGAATTATTGGGCCCCATTTCAATGAATCATGGTGTTCACTTTATGGCTGCTATTGCATTTGTATGGAATGAAAGAAGACAGAACAAAACCACCACCAGGACCAAGGTATATGTTTAGCCATTTGGTACTTCTGTTGTTTCATTTGATAAGCATTTGGTGAGTACATGCGAATTTTCAACTCTCTGTTAGTTATAGTGGGGCTGGAATGGGATGGGAAATAGAAAAGCAATATTTTTTCTGCAGGTGGATGGAAAATGTGTAAAACTTAGATAATGTAAAACTTAGGTAATGGTGTATTTATTGCCCAAATGTCTTAAATAAGCATGAAAAGCATCATTTTATGCAAAAAAAAAAAAAAAAAGAAAGAAAGAAAAAGAAAAAGGAAAAAAAAAAGAAAAGAAATTAGCATGATAATATTTGAAGTAGGAAAGTAACATGGTACAGAGTATTTTTTTTTTTTTTTAATGTTATTCAGGGAACAAAGCAAGGATATGGAGTGTTTTCATCTTGACTAGATTTTCTTTCCTTTTTTTTTTTTAAGATTTTATTTATTTATTTGACAGACATAGATCACAAGTAGGCAGAGAGAGAGAAGGGGGGAAACAGGCTCCCCATGGAGCAGAGAGCCTGATGCAGGGCTCGATCCAGGACCCTGAGATCATGACCTGAGCCGAAGGCAGAGGCTTTAACCCACTGAGCCACCCAGGTGCCCCTTGACTAGATTTTCATTAAGACGTGATAGCTTAAGTAGTTTCTAAATGCAATCCATACATTGGCTTAAGAGGATTATCTATGTGAAATTTTTGCTGCTTTGTGAATTTGAAAGCTCAAAAATGTTCTGTATTGGAAATAAAGAGTGACTCATTAGAATATTAAGGCTATTAAATAATTAACATTCGCATAAGATATATCCTTTGTCTAGTTAAGGTTTCTGGTCTGTTATTTTTGTGCTGATTTCACATTTCATATATGTTGGAATTTCAAAAGGAATAAAAATAAACATTCCTACCTAAGACATTTTTTTGCGTGGGAGAATTCAGTAGCAGATACTACATTAGACAGAAGTGAAATCCTGAACTATATAAAATCAGTCAAGGACCTGTGGTTTGTTATTAACAAGGCATGTTGAACACATGCATTTTTCTCTGCTCTTCTTTCAAAATTGAGAATAAAAGAATTTAAAAATGCATAAACTCACAATGACAAAAAAATCGAGATAGTTGACCACAGAACAATAAGAAGTGTCAGCAGAACTTCGCAAGATGAAAAAAAATACAGGTCTGTGTGGTAACTGATTTAGTAGAGAAAATTGATAACGAAATTGCTGCAAGAAAGCAAGCAGTTGTCACTGTATAACTACAGATGGTCTCTGGAAGTCGAAATGTCAGGTGCCTCTAAAGGCAAAGTGTTGGGATGGGGCTGAAATCTGGAGGATTGATTGAAAATTTGTATAAGGAGCAGCTGGACCACGTCTAGGTCCCTTTCTCCCAGCTCAAGCAACCACTCACTCTTCCACTACCCAAGCAGGAGACTGGAGTCAAGTTTGCTCTATAAAGAGTTGGTCAAGAAAGACTCTTAACCCAAGGGCATAAGATTCACATAGGTAGACTTTAGACTTCATGATAAAAAGTGGAGCATTCGCAAAAAATTCTTACACACAGAAAATGGTCACTAGCCTCCCCTCACTGAGGTAGCTGGAAGCAGTATGGCCCTTAAGTAGGAATTTTGAGGATTGGCTTCTGGGAAAATGACCTGATCAAGAAAAAAAGACCTATAGCTACTAAAGTTTTTGAGGCTGCTAACAAAACACTAGGCTGCAGTCACGATACAGGAAGGCCTCCCTACCCACCAGTCTTGCACATAAATGCTTGAATTCTCATCACTTTTTAATTTTCCAAAGGCAATTAATAGCAGAGTTGTTAAGAGCACAGACTTTGAAACCCGCTTCCTGGGTTTCAAATCATTACTTTACTGACTAACTCTATGACCGTAGGGTAGAAATACTACTTCCTGGGGTTGTGAAAATTAGAAGAATATAGATTACGTGGCACTTAGAGCAACACCTGGCACTTAATAAACACCCTATAAATATTAGCCATATTATTATTCCTGACATTTAAATATGAATAAAAAGCCAAGGATTACCAGCCACATGAAGAAAGCCTCTACTATTGATTGACAGTGACCAAACCAACTAGATAAAGTCAAAAGAAACAATGTAGGTAACAGAATAATATGTAAGTAATAATAGTAATGCATTTCCAAGAGGTGAAGCTGTATTGCATCCATGATATAAGAAGATTCTAAGAAAGACCTTAGCAAAAATTAAAATTTTTCTTGGATATAAAATTTTTTATAGCAGAAACCAAACTAAATCAGTACAAATGTCAGAAGAGAAAGTAGATAAATACCAGAAATAAAAACTTAGAGATATGAGAAGTAGGGGAAAGGAGATCAGAAAATTAGGAGAGCAATACTGGAGGGTCAATATCTGTTTTGTAGAAAGAAAGAACAGAAGAAATGAAGGGAAAAAATATTAATGAAATAGTACAAGAAAATTCTCCAGAAATGAAGGAAATGAGTTTCCACAGACACTATGAAAAGAGAGCTACACAAATATCAGTATGCATTTCAGAATGCTGGAGATCAAAGATCTGAAAATCTTCCTGAGAGAAAACACTGTTCCTATTCAGTGGAATAATGATAAGACTTACCGAAAGCAGTGCTAGAAATTGTGATGAGAAAATAAGTTTCAATCTGTAATGCTATATCCAGTCAAACCATCACTCAAGACATTTTGAACCATGCAATATCTAATTTTTAAAAAGGCATTACCATCAGTTCACCCTTTCTCAGCCATTGGAAGATGCATCTCCATTAGAGGAGGAATAAACTAAGAAGGAAGAAGACATGGGATCCAAAGATTAGGGGTTTGGACACAGAAGACAAGGAACGGGAATCTCTAGGATGATGGTCAAAGAAAAGATATCAAGATGTTACTTTTTAGTAAGCCCAGGGTAGAGCAGAAAGACCTCTAACAGATGTCTTAAGGGAAAAAAAAAAAAAAAAAGTCAGGAGTAAAAGGTAGAAGATTAATTATCTAATATATTTGAATATGTATTGAAAGGTTTGCAGTTGGAGTATTTGGGGATGAATTTGTGATAGAGATGGAAAAATACATAAAGCTATGTATTAACTCGGAAAAGAAAACGTAAAAGAAATGTAATGACAGTATAATACACAGTACAACTGTAAATAGTTATACGAATATTAGATATTGATTTAAGTAAAATTATATCTATGTTGGGAGGTTAGGGAAAAAGTGTAAGGGAGCTAAATTTTTGTCTTCTGAGGTGGGAAGTCAGTAGGAAATTTTTAAAAAAGTCATGAGGGGTTCCTGGGTGGCTCAGTGGGTTAAAGCCTCTGCCTTCAGCTCAAGTCATGATCTCAAGGTCCTGGGATCGAGCCCCACATGGGGCTCTCTGCTCAGCAGGGAGACTGCTTCCTCCTCTCTCTCTGCCTGCCTCTCTGCCTACTTGTGATCTCTGTCTATCAAATAAATAAATAAAATCTTTTTTAAAAAAGTCATGAAATAGGAAAAAATAGCTGTGTATATTACTCAATAATAGAAGAGAGCTAAGAGTTGAGCAGGGTTGCTTTGGGATATGAGATAGAGGATAGGACACTGCTGTCTTTTCTTGTAAGGCTTATTATTACCCTATTTGATTTTTTGAAATGTATATGCATTGTATTGGTAAACATACATATATATATATCTACTTACTTATTTATTCATTTTTACCTAAGATAGTCAAGAGACTTGCAAAGTCTTTTATATTAAAAAGAGCCCATGACATAGTCTCTTAATTCTGTGACTTCTGTTAAAAGACTTATGTACCCCCCTACATACAGAAATACAATGATGTGTTTATCCAGGTTATTCCTGTAGCCAGTGAAGAACAGCTTTTACTAGTAGAACTGGTTCGCTCCATCAGTGTCATGAGAGCAGAAACTGTTATGCAGACTGTGAAAGAAGTTTTAAAGCAGCCCCCGGCCATAGCCAAGGACAAGGTAAGAAGAGCTTTTCTTTGCCTTTATTGACAATTCTGTTTCAGAAATTATGCCGGTAGGTAAGGTATTTTTTTTTGTGCAGTAATGTCCTTTCACAGATTGGGGAGAGGAAATCATGTTGACCTCATACTACTATAATCAAAACATTTGTCAGGGGCGCCTGGGTGGCTCAGTGGGTTAGCCGCTGCCTTCGGCTCAGGTCATGATCTCAGGGTCCTGGGATCGAGCCCCGCATCAGGCTCTCTGCTCGACAGGGAGCCTGCTTCCCCCACTCTCTCCGCCTACCTCTCTGCCTACTTGTGATCTCTGTCTGTCAAATCAATAAATAAAATCTTTAAAAAAAAAAAAAAGTTTATCAGCACCTGCAGGGACTGCTGTTGTCATCATCCCTGTAGCTGGTGAAGAGCTGTTCACTGGTTAGATCTCTTACGTGAAACCTCTAAGGCAATTCAGACTTGTATGACTGAATTCTTAGGTGAGGTTTTTTGGCCATTTAAGGAGGAACACATAAGCCAGATCCCAAGGTCAGCTGACCTCAATTGTTGCCTTATTACTTTTTTTTTAATAGCTTCTTCATTGCTTTCTCTTTGGAATGAGTATCAAATGTTTTGCCATAACCTTAGTTCTAGTCAGAGTCATTTTTTGACCACGTACAAACCTAGCTTTGCAAGGGCTACAGAAAATGAATAATAGAGTCTGCACTCACAGCACATTGTCTCTAATTAGGCAGATGTAAATGTCTGCAAATCAGTAAAATTAGAGACTTCTCTCCTTTCTTTTGCTCTTTGTTCCAGGAATACTGAGATCATATTTTCTGAGAAAATATTTACAACCTGCAAACATTATAGTTTAAGCCTAGCCAAAATAAACCTAATCATATCCTAAACAGAATTGTTACACAAATCCGAAAATAACAATTTTTTTAAAATTTTATCTTTTTCTTGAATTGCCAATGGGAAGAGTATACTTGTATGTGTGAATAGCTAATACTCATATTAACTTCTAACATGCTAACTATTCTAACATCACCCCTGGAGCATTTGCAATAGGATTTTAAATTTGCATGTAAAAGCTCAATTCAGCATAATATTTTGAGCGTCTGCTTGTGCCAGACATTGGACTAGGCATGAAGGATATGAAAATAAGAGAAGATTCCACCACCATGCCCTCCAAAGGCTGCCTCCTTGCTCTGCATCTAAATTCTGAATCCATTAGATACTGCATTTTTCTCTGTGTGTGATAAGGGGGAACCTTCAAGGGAACCGTTGGTACTAAAAAGGAACAAATGGTAAATGTCAGTGGACATCAGTATCATTTCCTTGACTGTTACTGATTTCTACGGCAACTGTTTTCTTTTTTATTATATGTTACATTTGGCACTGTTGCTAGTTAAAGACTACTTTAGGAGACTATTAGAAGTTGGTCTCAAGTTTGAACACACTACACTAATTTCACAGAAATTTGTAGTAAAACAGTTTTAAATTCAAATTTCGTAAAAATCTTCAACCCAATTCTGCTAGCACCAACCAAGTATAAGCTGATTAAAATAAACTGATGTCGATGCTTGCAGAGTAAATGGATCATTTAAAAATAATGGCTGGGGGCGCCTGGGTGGCTCAGTGGGTTAAGCCTCTGCCTTTCGGCTCAGGGCATGATCTCAGGGTCCTGGGATCCAGTCCGGCATCGGCATCGGGCTCTCTGCTCAGCAGGGAGCCTGCTTCCTTTCCTCTCTCTCTGCCTGCCTCTCTGCCTACTTGTGATCTCTCTCTGTCAAATAAATAAATAAAATCTTAAAAAAATAATAAAAATTAAAAATAATGGCTGGATGGGGGCGCCTGGGTGGCTCAGTGGGTTAAAGCCTCAGCCTTCAGCTCAGGTCATGATCCCAGGGTCCTGGGATCCAGCCAGGTGTCGGGCTCTCTGCTCAGCAGGGAGCCTGCTTCCTCCTCTCTCTCTGCCTAATTGTGATCTCTGTCAAATAAATAAAATCTTTAAAAAAAATAAAATATTGGCTGGAGTATCAATTTTTGACGTGTTGTGGGTGGGGATTGAGAACCTTTTGATTTCTTCTATCCATTTTCAAATTTTTAAACAGCTCCCAGGTTGAGTTTTTTTCTACTAAAAGAAAGCATTTGAGTGGCTTTATTTTTTATGATAAATTAGTGTTTTTGTTTCCTTTTAGTGTTCTATATTAAAAATTGACATTAAAGTACAGAGGTGTTGGCAATGATAAAAAAGCAAAGGCAGCGTTTTTCTTCAGTGTAAAATTGATTTTTTTGTTTGTTTATAGAAACATCTTTCTTTGGAAGTCTGCATGCTTCAGTTTTTCTATGCTTATATTCAAAGGTAAGATAACTGATGTAGATCTCTCCTTACTACATTAACCATGTGTAAAAGGGAATAGTGGAAAAAAGCACCTGAATCCTTTCAAGAAGTTGCTAATTTTTCCTTTTAAAACTAGAAGAACAAATTCTAGAAACATTGTCTGTGGATGTATTTATATAGTAAATGGGTATGTTAATGAATGAGCCGCGCAGATCCTGCAAACATAAAGACCTAAGTGTATTGGAGATTAAGTGGCTACTGAAACAATGAATTGTAAGAAAATCATTTAAATATAAATGAAATGCTGAATCCAGCTCTAGAAGCCATGCCTGTTGCCACCAAATCCGATATTATTTTCATATAGGTGAACATGTGGTTATCTAATCTGCTTTTTTTTTAATGTTAGAAATGATGATGAAACAGCCACTTATTCTGGTATTCCAGTTTTGTGTTTAGCTGACCCCTCAGTTGGGTCTTACTAAAGACTGGAATCTTAATCCTCCCTTATAGGGCCGTTGCATTTTAATCACCAAATGAGGCATCAATTTGTGATCTTTAACTAACCTTTATAAAGTTAGGTTAGGTAGCCTATTTATACTGATTTTATACTGATTTTGGGATTTAGAGCATTGGGAGTAGGACTACTTAATGTCTGAACTTAGATACACAGGGGTGTTAGGGTGAAGGCCAGACTGAAACAGAGATCATCTTAATTTCTCTAGATGTGAGACCAGTGTTTAGGACAGATTGATAACTCTCCCTTTGATGAGTTAAAGACTCATAGGTGAAGGAAATAGAGTTAATACTAGTAGACTAGTACTGAGAGCAAGTGACAATGGTATCCGTAATTAAACTGAGACTTACTACAATTGTATTTTACCTCTTAGAGTCCATGTGAATTAAAACTGGGATTTCTCTAGCAAAATTTCTATACTGATAAGTCACATTGTATATTCTAAATACATTGGGTTTCTTTTTATATAATATTAATAGAAAACAGAGAGCTTTTAGGAGTTTTGTTCTATCGTTGTCTACAAATTTAGGGAATGTTTCAGAGAAACTAGTAGAAATATGTGTTAAAGGCTGTGGGAAAAGATAAAGAAAATTTAAAGTTTACTGTGCCTCTGTCTATATAAACACAACTATATTTATCTTGCAGAATTCCAGTGCCCAATTTAGTGGATAGCTGGGCATCACTGTTGATACTTCTAAAAGACTCTATACAACTGAGTCTTCCAGCCCCAGGACAGTTTCTTATACTTGGGTAAGCAATTTCACTTAACAGTACTATTTTGAAGAAAAGAATAATGTTTACTGTCCTAATCACTGAATAATAGATTATTTGTTTATTGTTATTAATTAGTATTATTATTAATAAATTAACATATTATCATATGTTATTTTGGATGACCACATGATCTGTCTTCTCATGGGATACTCAAGGTATAGAACTAGATGTATTGTATGAGGCCTGGAAAAAAAAGGGGTGGGGGGATGTAGGGAGGAAATAATGTGTGTTTATACAAAATGTAAATGTACTAAATGTAAATTGTACTAACATACAATTGTCATAGTAGTTACTTTAGAAATGAGTAGGATGGCTGATGGGGAACTTCATAGAGGAGAGTCATTTGAGTTCAGGGCCCTGAACATAAACAGGCTTTACCCCAGACCACCCAATTAGAATCTGCTTTCTAGAAGATCCCCAAGTGATTTGAGTGAAAATACACTAAAGATTGAAAAGGACTGCTTAAGATATAATGGCGGATGGAAAGAAACTAGAGTAAAATTTCCACCACGTTTTTACATTACCTCAGACAGTCCAATGAGGTCTTTAATGGCCAGTGACAGTCAATGTGTTCTCATGTTGAATGGATATAAATTCAACCAAATGCAAAGAACTTTGACCTTTTGGTTGATTTCTGTAGTTCTGATGGGGATTTTATATGTGTAGATATGTGATCCTGTATACCCAGACTTAGATTTAACCCTTAATATTTTCCTTATGGGAGCTAGCAGTTCTGGTTTGGCAACCAATTTTGAAGTGGAGAAGGAATGTGAAGCTTCTTCAGTGAGATGGCCTCAAGTTTTCTGGTAAATGTAGTCTTGCACCAGGAAGCAGAGAGGAGGTAGAAGAATCGAAGTAAGAGCTTAGTGAGAGCGGGTCAGGCTGAGGTGGCTGACTAACACTGAGATCCCAGCCCAGCCAAAGTGAGCCAGAGACCCTGCCCAAGAATCCAGGGATCGTGATGATTCCCAGCCCCTCACACTGTTTTGAAAATTATCTAAATCAAAGAGCTGAAGGAGTTCTAGACGTTGAAGATGTAATGAAAAGAGCAGCAGACTCAATGTCTGCAATTCCTGGATCAAAAGTTAAGATAACTGGTGTGTATGAGTTTTAACGATTGAGAAGACCAATGTAAATCCCAGAAATCAGACAACGTACTCATGAAGGTTTCTAATTCTTTTCTAATCTCTAGTTCCAGCCCTCATCCCTGTGACCTTGGGTACCTCAGTAAATCTCTCTAAGGCTATTTTCCCATCTGTCGAGCAAAAATAATGGCACCTGCCCTACCTACCTAAATTTCCTATCTAAGTTGTTTTAAGGCTCAAAGAGGGAATATATATACAATTCCTTGAGTTATCAGCAAATAACTCTGCTGCCTAATTTCATTAGAAATTAAAGCTATTTATTGTGACCTGTAGCTTCTACATAGGAGACGGTCTCCTCATCTGCTTTTTCATCCTTTCTCATTTCTCAGAAAATAAAGGATCCTACCTCCTTCTCAAGTGTGTATACTCAGATTGTTTAGGTAAAAAGTTTAAAAGTTTGAAAAAATTTAGGACATCTCAGACTAGGAACTTAATTCCCTTTTTAAATTTCTGGTTGTGTGTTTATTACCTGCCATTCCACTGATGTTCTAAAAATTCTTTTTTTTTTTTTTTTTTAAAGATTTTATTTATTTATTTGACAGAGAGAGATCACAAGCAGGCAGAGAGGCAGGCAGAGAGAGAGGAGGAAGCAGGCTCCCCGCTGAGCAGAGAGCCCGATGTGAGGCTCGATCCCAGGACCCTGAGATCATGACCTGAGCCGAAGGCAGTGGCTTAACTCACTGAGCCACCCAGGCGCCCCGATGTTCTAAAAATTCTTAATTACAAAATAGAAATTGATGTGAAAGTTGCTTTTCAATATAACCTCACATGTTAGTTTGGAAATAATTATGCATATAATTAATCTTAATAAAGGATAACTGTCAGAGTAAATATTGAGTGGAATTTTAGCAATCAATAGAAGTTGAAGTTTTTTTTCACTCATGAAGTATTTTTAATCTATCATACACATAAAGGGTAAGAAGCCATTTCTGTTACAGTTTAAAACTGCTGGTTTTCATGGGTTTTTTTGTTTGTTTTACTTTTTTGTTGATATATAAAACAAACAGAAAAATATACAAATAATGAGTACACTACCCCACAAGTTAGAGTGAACACATTAACTGTATAATCAAGTCTAAATTCAGAAATAAAACACCGTATGTCTCCTCAGGTCCCTTCCCAATTACTGTCCTTTCCCTTCTCCCAAAAGATAACCATTATCTAACAGCACAGATAAATTTTGCCCTTTTTTTAAACTGAAAGTATATAAAAATATTTTATTTTGTGTCTGCCTCTTTCATACAACATATGTTTTTAAGATTCATCCGTGTAATTTCACATAGCTATAATTTATTAAGCTTCATTTATTTTCATTGCTTTCAGTATTTCACTGTATGAATATGCTACAAATTCTCTGTTGTTGCTGCACTTTGGGCTTCTTTCCAATTTGGTGCTTTTACAAGTAATGCTGTCATGAACCTCCTTGTATATGTATTTTTGTGCATATGTTTATTCCTTTCAACAGAGTCCTAGGATACTCATACTTTCATTAAACACATAGATAGAATTTAAGGCCACAAAGCCTCTTGGTCACTGGGAGAAATCAGATTGCATCATTTCCTTTATACTGATATTTCCTGTTTTGTTTTGTTTTCTTTGGCCCTTTTAGGGTTCTGAATGAGTTTATTATGAAAAACCCTAGTTTGGAAAATAAAAAAGACCAAAGAGACCTTCAGGTAAGGCATTCTGAATTGAGGACTGTTGCCAAAACTCTGTCTCAGTGCCCTCAACTCCAAAAAGATAAGGGCAGATAAGATCATCTCTGAAGTTATGCACACGTGTGTGTGCATGCACCCGTGCACATGCACACATACACACAGACTGATTTTTTTCCCTTGTTTCTTTAGGATGTGACTCATAAAATAGTGGATGCAATCGGTGCCATTGCTGGTTCTTCTTTGGAACAGACAACATGGCTGCGACGAAATCTTGAAGTTAAGCCTTCTCCCAAAATAATGGTGGATGGAACCAATTTGGAATCTGATGTTGAAGGTATTGATCTCAAACATTGAGGTTTCTATTTGTAGGCTCCTGTTTATTATGAAATCATTGCAACTAGCGCTGTAAGCACCGTAAAAATCCTCCCTTTTCTCATGTTAGCAGGTAGCTATTTTCCACTGGGAAAAGGCCTAACTGTATCTTTACCTGTCTTCTCTCCTATTTAGATATGTTATCACCTGCAATGGAAACCTCGAACATAACTCCTTCTGTATATAGTGTCCATGCATTGACCTTACTTTCCGAGGTAAATACCAGGTTTTTCTACATGAACTTCCAAGTAAACAATGTCACAATTTGGTGTGAGCAGGTAATTCTTACAGAGGAGTTTTTAATTTGAAAAACCATTTTGTACTTCTAGAGATCACTATATATAGATCACTATATAGAATAAATAAAGCTTTGACTTTGTATTAAGACGATTTATTTTGTTAAGTATTAGGGATAGCTTTAGATACTGCTTTATTCCCCATGCACTATTTCTTAAACATGATTTTTTAAGTATGATTTTTAAAAAGAAAAGTGGTTTTGTATCACAGTATAATCAGAAAGGTTCGAGGTATTATAATGATGCTTAATGATCTTGCCACTCTGAAATATTTTACAGTTTAGCAAACATTTTTAGATCTATCTATCCTCTAACACACTCTTTTTTTAATTTCTTGTTATATAGCCTTGTGGGTCACTTTTGTTTCCCCTTTCAGATGCGGGTACCAAGCCTCACAAAGATTAGAACAATGTGACTAAGGCCAAAGAGTTATTAATTGATAGAGCTGGGACTTAAACAGCTCAGTTAATTCGGTTAGTTTATTTTAAGCTGTCTTTTAACTGAGTCAGAGAAAGAGAATACTGCGTGTCTAATCTTTAATTCACTGTTTACTCACTGTCACATTAGAAGGTTCTTGATCTCTTTTTTTCTATACTTCCCTGTCTCAGTTGGAAATAGTAAAAGTTTGCTCATATTCCTATCGTGTATTTATAGTGGGCAAAAAAAAAAAAGAAAAGAAAAGAGTGGTAGAAGCCATTCATATAAAAATGGCCTACTGAGATCTGATTTTAGATTTTTCTAATTTTAAGGTATTCTAGGTATTCCTACAGACTGAAACCCACCTCCAAATGCTGTCAGTTTTAGCTGCTAGATTATGCTTCATTTCTTGTTTTTTAGGTTTTGGCTCATCTTTTGGATATGGTTTTCTATAGTGATGAAAAGGAACGGGTTATTCCTTTACTTGTAAATATTATGCATTATGTTGTGCCCTACCTCCGAAATCACAGGTACTGTTATTAAAGTAGATTTCTTAATTCAAAACCTACTAGAAACAAATTGTGTTCCTTTGTTGCCGTTTTGGAATTACCACAAAATAACATTATTTTTGCTTTGAATTGTAATGATTTAAAAAAAATTACTTCTGTTATGGTTTCCTATCATTCATATCGTATATCAACTTTGTTTCATATCATCGTTTTAGGTGAACGTGAACATTTATGAATCCTATGATTCAAGTTAGACCGTAGAGGTTAAAGTGGTTCTGGTTCTCCTTCCTCCTAGTGCACATAATGCCCCTAGTTACCGAGCCTGTGTCCAGCTGCTTAGCAGTCTTAGCGGGTATCAGTACACACGGAGAGCTTGGAAAAAAGAAGCCTTTGACCTCTTTATGGATCCCAGTTTCTTTCAGATGGATGCCTCTTGTGTTAATCAGTAAGTCGTTGTCTTGCTTTTATTCAGTGTGATAATGCATCTCACTGAAATCAACGACTATCCTGCCAAGCAGAACACTATTTTTAATACTAACAACAAAAATCTTAATCACATATCATAATCCTTGTTTCTTTCAGTTGGAGAGCAATTATGGACAATCTGATGACACATGATAAAACAACATTTAGAGATTTGATGAGTGAGTATTATGGGATGACCACCTAAGCATTGTATTTCCTGATCATGACCCATGCTTAATGTTTACCTTGTTCTTCTCTAGCAATTACTGAATTAGCTCTTTGTCAAGTTATACTTAGTATCCTATAGGGATGGAATGTTAAAATTTAAAGAGGACAGGATGCCTTGGTGGCTCAGTCAGTTAAGTGTCTGACTTCAGCTCAGGTCATGATCCCAGGGTCCTGAGATTGATCCCAGAGTCCAGAGTCCGGCTTCCTGCTCAGTTGGGAATCTGCTTCTCCCTCTTCCTCTGCCCCTCCCCCCACTCGTGCTCACTCTCTCTCTCTCTCTCTCTCTCTCACTCTCTCAAATAAATAAATAAAATATTTTAGGGGTGCCTGGGTGGCTCAGTCATTAAGCGTCTTCAGCTCAGGTCATGATCCCAGAATCCTGGGATTGAGCCCCGCATCCGGCCCCCTGCTCAGCGGGAAGCCTGCTTCTCCCTCTCCCACTCCCCCTGCTTGTGTTCCCTCTCCCGCTGTGTCTCTCTCTGTCAAATGAATAAAATCTTAAAAAAAAAAAAAAATCATTTAAAAAAATGTAAAGAGGACAACAAAGTGATAAGTAGTAAGTAGAGCTATTTTGTCTAATTTGTGTCTAAATTGTTTCCCCAGCACAGCACAGCACTTGGCACATTGTAAACAATAAGAAATTATTAAATGAACGGAAGACTGATAGGTGGGGAGGCAGGGAAAGGCTGGTAGTTGGATTCAGCCTGTCAGACAAGTCACTCCAAATCCTGGGGCTCTCTTTATCTCCTCTGAAGGAAGAAAGAGAAGGGCCAAGAATATCAGAATTACTCTCTACCCCACTTCTGCTCTATCTTGATTGCTTTTATATAGTACGATTGCACTATATTTTTATATAGTACAATTCCTATAGCATTTCATCTGAAAGAAGAGTTTTCTTGTTTTGTTTTAATTTTATTTATTTATCGAAAGTAATCTCCACATCCAGCATGGGGCTCGAACTCACCATCCTGAGATCAGGAGTTGCATGCTCTTCAACTGAGCCAGCCAGGTCCCGTTTTTTGTTTTTTTTTTTTCTTCTAAGTTTAAAGTTTCTAAACTGACGACCTTAAATAGCAGTAAAGCTGGATGAGTCTGATGATTTCGTGTAAATTCTTGAACGCAAGCTGTAGTTTCCCTTCTGGAAAAGGGGCAGCGTATTTTTCTCCCCTCTGAGCATCACAGGGTTGTTTTAAGGTTCAAATTCATCTGTTCAGCAGACAACAATGGGCAAGGCGATTATGCTAACCTTAAATAAATAAGATGATTTCAGGGAGTCAGTAGTTGTGAAGGAAGTAGGGTGAGAGAACAGATTATAAGTCATACCTAAAGAGCTCACGTGTGAGGTGATACTGAAGACACCAACCCTGGGAAAGCCTAGGGACAAAGTATTCCACACACAGGGAACAAAAGTTACAAAGGCCAGGCCAGATACTATTTTTAAAGCAATGAGGTGTTAGGCAGATGGCATGAAATGTTGAAAGCGTTTTATAAATGGTGTTTGTTGTTGGTGTTCTGAATTTCCTAAATCGTCTTCTCTCCACATTCACAGTGGCTCCCCCTTGGTCTCCTGGCTTCTGTTTGCCAGCCCTTCTGCCCCAGAGAGCCGGGACTCCTCTACCCCAAGCTCCTCCCACCCTTGGAAGTCACAGGGTGTCTACCCATTTTGAAAAAAAACAGAATAATCTTTTTTTCAGATGACCACACAAGTGTTTTAGACCCTCTCTCACTTGCGTTCTTCTTTCAGCTCGGGTAGCTGTGGCTCAGAGCAGTTCCCTTAATCTCTTTGCAAACCGAGATGTGGAGCTAGAGCAGAGAGCCATGCTTCTCAAAAGATTAGCATTTGCTATTTTTAGCAGTGAAATCGACCAGTACCAGAAATATCTTCCAGATATACAAGGTAAATAGTGAAAACCTATTTTCTCTGTCTTCCAAACTATGTTATTTTGTTGTTGTTGCTTAGGGAATACCTTCCCTAGGCTGTAAGTTGGGGTGAAATGTACCAAGTATAGGTGAATGGAGAATGTTGGAGCAATGGAAATCTGTTCTGCGGAATCAACAAAAATGACCATCACCAGCATATTAAAAAAAAAAAAAATCAAGCACTGAATTTGGAGGACTTGCCTAAATATGGTCTCTGTTTATATTGTTTGATTCAAGTTTCCTAAAGAATTCATGTTTAAGGGTGAGATACAAGACTACATTGATGCAGGCAGACATATTAGTGGGATTTTCTTATTGTGGATAAGAAGTGGTATATTTTAAGGAGAACTAAAATACAGGCAGAATCAAGACATTTTGGCCAAAAGTAACATTTGGAGAGCTGAGCTTGGATGGGGGATTGCATAAAGTTTTTGATAAGCTTTACCAAATGGGGTTAGTGGCCCTCTGTGTCCTGAAGGATATCCATGTGCTCATCATCACTCTGCAGGGATGAACTTGGCCTCGGGCAGAATTGTTCCGTATCCAAATCAGTGCACTTAGGCCGCCACCAGCTTCAAAAGCCAACATTGGGAACTAGGCTGGAAGGGTCATTTGTCACCTCTTTAGTGAGATCATTTCTCTCAGAAGAAAGTGGCTCCTTCTTTCCTAACCTTTTCTACTGAGCATCAGATATACAACACTGCACACTATTTGTCCTGTGATTTTATTTTTAAAGCTGACTAAATTAGTGCTACTCAAAAGTGTGCTTTGTGGACCGGCACCAGGCTGTTACGCCATCCGTGATAAGTACAGAAATTTAGAGTAAGCATTTTAAACTTACTTACAAAATTGGACAGAATCTGTTGAATCTATTAAGAAAATGGCATTTGCATTTTATATCTTCTTTTTTTTTTTCCTAGTAATTCATTTTTATAATATTTTATGAAAGTAATCTGCAGCGGTTTGGAAATTTAAAAAAATCAGTCCTCCATCAGATAGTTTGAGAGGTAGTAGATTAGCTTATATGGTAAAGTTTACATGAAAAGGATGTTCATTATTGATCCATTGAAAATATACTGCATTTCTTTCAGAGAGATTGGTTGAGAGTCTCCGTTTGCCCCAGGTGCCGACTCTTCACTCGCAAGTGTTCCTGTTTTTCAGAGTGTTACTTTTAAGAATGTCTCCACAACATCTTACCTCACTCTGGCCTACCATGATTACAGAACTTGTAAGTTAATTTTAATCATCAGATTATCAATCTAAATTATAAAACAGTGTGATTAGCATCAACATGCTTACTGGATAAAAACTAATCTTAGAAAAGAACCGAACTCTCATTAAGCTTGTTGAAAATGGTAAAACTAGTCAGATTCCATCTCCACACAGAAACGTCTCATCGTTACTTCCTCTGAGCTGGTTTCGTGTATTCTCTTCCACACCAAATTTCTGACTTGGTCATGGCTGCCAGGCCTGGTTGCAGGCCATAGCGGTATGTCCGGAGGGCTGAGAGTTGGCTTCGCTGAGTTAACTGCCATGAGGCTTGTGCTCACTCTGGAAGGGCAGCACTTACTGGCGCTAAGCTTCCTTTACAGAGACTTTTACAGATTTTGTAATCTCCCAAACAGTCAGCTTCCTAAGTCCCCACTACACCCATCCCTTCTCCTCCCTGGGTCATAGCATCGTCCTCATCTGAATGATTTGGGGAGCTCGGGAAAAGGACAAGAGTAAAGAAAGGGAAGTGAATCTGTAACTCCGAAAACCCAAGCGTTTATCATCTCCTCATAAAGACATTGGCTTTAATATATTTTTTAAATAACTGTGACCGTGTTGCATCGTCACCAAACAAAAGCCTGGCTTCGTCCCAGCTTGGTCATTAGGAAGGCCCTGTGCCAACTGTGCAGTTTAACTTTCAGAAACTAAGTATGGTTAAATCTGATTGAATTCTAAAATTTATTTTTGGTTCAATGAAAACATAGCATTAGGAGAACTTGAAAGAAGCATTAAATATCAAGTTTAAATAAAACATTTAACATGAATTTCACGGTCTTCAGGTACAGGTATTTTTACTGATGGAGCAGGAACTCACTGCTGATGAAGATATTTCCCGGTAAGATGTAATACATTTCCATATGTTCTTGTCAGTGTTCAGTGTCCTAAAGTCATCCAGAATATTACAACTACAATAGTATAGATAGTGTTTTATATGAATACTTTATATATTCGTTAGTTTATATAGTCTGTTATTACCTGAATGACCATATTTGGGTATAATATAGTATCGTTTATTCCTTAACCATTTTAGACTTCATGGCCTTTGTCTTCCAGACAGATTTAGTTTAAAGCAATATTATTTCAGTTACCCCAGCTGTGTTGATTTTGGTAGGTCACATGTTGTCCCTGAAACATCAACAAAACCTATCATGGCAGGTAACCTGTAACTAAGGTATCCATATGTCCCAAGCTTTCAGAATGATCTTGGTGTACTACACTTTTATTCTTTTTAGTACAGGCAGTATACTAATATGACTGAATATAAATTTTTATTTATGTAGGAATTTTTGTATAAGTAAGTTTATAAATTGAAAAGTTCCTTTAACACCATGTGTCTTAAATATATTTTATTCTACAGTGCTAGGTTTATTTTAAAAAAAGGGGGGGGGCATTCCCCTCTCCTAATAACTGCTTTTATAGAAAGACCTCCCCCCGCAATCTTTGCGGAGAGACATCAAGTAATAGGGAGGTCTCTTGGCTTTACAGCTTGTTACTTTTATATTTCTTGAGTGTAACTTAAGTTATTCTGTACTATTTTTACATTATCAACATAAGTGAACTTTTTAAGGGTGGCTCAGTTAAGCCCCCAATTCTTGATATCAGCTTAGGTCATGATCTCAAGTCATGAGTTGGTGCCCTGCCTCAGGGTCTACACTGGGCACAGGGCCTGCTTGAGATCCACACACACACACCCCCACCCTTTCTCTATTCTTTCCCTCTTCCCCGCATTTAAAAAAAAAACAAGGGCGGGGGAGGACTTTTTATTTGAAAACAGCAAAGTGAATTTAGTCATGGCCTTGCTCAGCAGTTACTAGTACACGTACTGGAATAAAAAATATTAGCTGGCACTTTGGGAATTACCTGTTAGGAATTGGGTGCAGCTGCTGACAGCACTGTCTCCTGCTTACAGGACTTCAGGCCCCTCTGTGGCTGGTCTGGAGACAACCTACACAGGAGGTAATGGCTTTTCTACTTCATATAACAGCCAGCGGTGGTTAAACCTCTATCTGTCTGCTTGCAAATTTTTGGATTTGGCTCTGGCATTGCCCTCTGAAAATCTTCCTCAGTTTCAGATGTAAGTAAAAACAAGGATATTAAATGGATATTGTTGAAAATGCATTTGCTTTGGTGACTGACATCTAATTTAAACGTTTTTGTATAAGTTGAAATATAATTTTTACTAGAATGGGGAGGTGCAGTTACTGGAAGTAAATGGTTCCTGTGGATAAATTAATAGCATTTAGTTAACAAATTGAGTCCCTGCCTTATGTGAGGTGATGGCATATGTGACTCAGCAGCTTCCGGTCCAGTGTAGGGGACATCCAGTTGAACACATCCTGGCTGTTCTGATAGCTGACGTGCAGGAGGCTGTTGCGGTCACATAGCTGAGACCCCCTCCTAGCTTTAGGCCCCGAATACAGATTTATGCTGAACGTGGTGAAGAGCAAGGGGACACACGTGGAGTCTGGGGGATTGGAATGGACCTGGTTTGTGTGAAATGCTGAGGGATCAGTATCATGGGAGCAGAATGTTATGAGAAGAGGCTGGAAAGGGGCTGAATGATGAAAGGCCTTGTGAGCTGTATCAGAGCATTTGACTTTAACCTAAGGACAGCGGAAAGCCACTGAATCATCATAAGGAACGAAGCGATGTTACCAGGCTTGTATTTTAGGAATTTTACTTCTAATTTTACTTCTGCATAGTTTGGACACAGGACTGGAGATGGGCAAGCCTGGAATCAAGGAGGCTTTCATTTCAGATGATAGTTAACTTGAACTGGAGAGATGATGGCAGAGGGGACAAGGGAGAAATTTAATACAAGTAAATTCTCATAAGTGTTCAAAAATATTTCATTATGGCTTTTCGTATTTAAATTTTTAAATAGGCAAGGTAAGTAAGATTGTTTTATCAAATGTAGCTAACTTGAGAATTTATCCATATGACCAAATATGTTTTTATATATAATGTGTTTTATTATTCTTCTGGAATGGAGTAGGATAAAGAGTAAACTACCAGAATCTGCTTTCTATACTGGACATGCTTAATTCTCTAAAAGTGCTGTTTCATAAGCTTACTTTTCATTAAATTTAATGGTAAGAACTAGAAATTCTTTTTAGATTAATTCTAGTTCCTTTTTTCTTCCATTTGAAAACTATCTAACACCGCTTCTTAATAAATTTGAGGAGTCACATATCTGTTATACTGATGTTACTCCTGAAGAAATTCAGAAAGAAATCCTAAGCAGAATTGTCAGAAAGTGGTCAGAATTAATTAGGAACCTTATTGTCACAAAAGTAATACCAACCTGGCACCTGGGTGGTTCAGTAGGTTAAGCATCTGCCTGATGCTCGGGTCATGATCTTAGGGTCCTGGGATTGAGTCCAACATTGGGCTCCCTGCTTGGTGGGGAGTCTGCTTCTCCCTTTCCTCCTCTCTCTCTCAAATAAGTAAAATCTTAAAAAAATATATATATATATATGTGATAGAAACTATAGTCTTTGGTGCTCTAGGAAGAACATTAAGCAGTATGCTCATGGTATTAACTTTTTGGTTTCTGTGACGAGAACCAAAAGGAGTCATCCTATTTGTCAGGACAACTTTACTAGAAAGGGGATGAAATAGGCTGTAATACTAAAAACTACTAATTTTTTTTAAACTACTGTTTTTAAAAAATCTATAAAGTAGTAGATGATATGGAGAATTTGATCTTGAAAGAATAACACCTTTCTAAACATGATTATGTATTTCAAAAGTTAAAGATATTTGATAACCACAGAAAAATCTTAAAAAGTCTCTGTGTGACCAAAAACTACCATAAAGTGGAAAAGGTAGCAATGAGTTGGGGAAACATATTTGTGAACTTCCTTACAATGTAAAAATATCAATGACCCAGTAGGAAAATGAGCCAATGACAGTTAACAAATAGTTCACAGAAACGAAATGGCCTATAAACACTGAAAAAGCCATATTCATAAGAGAAATTCCACTTAAAAATAACCATCATAATGGTAAAGATTTAAAAGTATATTTCTTTTTAACCTTAACAGAAGCATTATTCTAGTTGCAAGCATACAGATATTGCCCAGTTGTTCCCCAAGGAAGTTATAGTTACCAGAACTCAAAATACACCTTCTCCTTAAGCCAGGAATTCTATTTCCAAGGACTTCTCCTATCACCATACTGTCAGATGTATACAAAAATCAGCATTATGTAAGGGTAGCCACTGTGGCATTATTTTTAATAGCAAGAAATGGGGCAATCTAGGAGACTGGTTAATCAGTTCATTCCAACACCAGAGTACTGTGTAGTTGTTAAAGAGAATGGGGTTTTATGGGACATTATCTCCAAGATATCTAATTAAATCAGAACAAGCAGCAGTGAGGCTTTTTTATTAAAAGGAGGTTGGTTGCGTGCAGATGTGCTCTGTCATGCATGAACTCTGGATAGATACACAGGAAACTGGGGGTATTGATAGACCCTGTGGTGGGAGACAGACTACTTTTCTTTAGTGTGTCCTTTTATACTGTTTGAACTTTTCCCATAATCAGATATTTACTTACTGAAGACAAAAATAAAAATACAAGGGAGGTATGAAAGAAATCCTACATAATTTTTGTATTTCTTTGCCCCCTTGTTGTGTGTGGGATCATCTGGCCAAGCACATGGTAGGGATTTTGCCATTAACAATTGAGGATGGAATCATTTCAGTTACTTGCTTTGTGCTCATGAAAAAAAAAAAAAAAATGAACACTTTATTTACTGTCTACCACCCTATGCAGTAGTTAATAGTATCTTTATTTAATGGTGAAGGGAAAGGGTCAGGCGAAGTATTCTGTCCTAGGTGACAGGGCTGCAAGCAGCACAGCTGCCACCGGAATCTGTTTAGGTGGTGGGGCTGTGACTTTTCCACTAAACTTATGTGGCCTTGTCTCACCTGGCACATCTTGTCTTAGCAGTGTTGATATTCTTCTGTACATAGGTACCGATGGGCCTTTATTCCAGAAGCCTCGGATGACTCCGGTTTAGAAGTCAGAAGGCAGGGCATACACCAACGAGAATTTAAACCTTATGTAGTTCGACTAGCAAAACTTCTTCGAAAAAGGGCAAAGGTATTGTATTCTTTTTTTTTTTTTTTATTCTTTTTCTTTTTAAATGTAGTTAGAATTATAAAATGTATTTATATCATGTCTTATGTACTGTGTGTCTTTCAGTATGCATCAGGCTAATTAGAGATCTTTGCCCCAGAAAATAATGAATTTGGCATGCTCGTCAGTGAGCCTTTGTGCCAAATCTTTTGTCTTTTTCAGACATTAAAAATTTTTCAGGGACACCTGGCTGACTCAGCTGGTCGAGCATCTGATCCTTGATCTTGGAAAGCCCATGTTGGATATAGAGATTACTTACAGAAAATAAACACAAAATTTTTAAAATTTATTTTTTAAAATGTAAAGTTTGGGGATGATGTGGGTTTGCAGTATGTGCTTTGAGTGCTCAGAAATTTCCCAGTCTTCTGGGGTCCCCTAATCAGGCAGCTTCCCCTGAACTAAATCACATTCCACAAACAATGGGATGGAGGAAAGTGATTAAAGAGGAGGTTGTGTTTGAAGGATCTAAGGAATTTGATTTTCAAATCAAGTTGTTTCTTTAGGAACTAAGTGAAAGGGCAGAGATGAAGGTGAAAGTTGAATCGAGTTTAAGGCTAGGACTTGGGTATTTCTCACTTTGATATTACAGGGTTTGAAAAAAATAATCAAAATGGTGACAAATCCAAAAGCCAAGTGATGATCTATATGACCCCAGGCACAGGCACTTTCTGTCATCCCTGCATCTCATAAGTATTGACCGTATCTGTAAGACCACTCTCTGTATCTAAGGGATAAACAAGACCGCCTTTTGCCTAAAACGTGTCTCCCAGAATAAGAAAACAGTTTTGATTAGAGAGCATTTTCTACACTTTAAACAAGGTCTTCATGGCCAGGCATACTTGTCATTGGAACAAAGGCTCTGAGTTCTCCTCTTTCCTTCCACAGGACAAGGAGGAGGACTTTAAGACAGTGATTTTGGAGGGATTGGAGATGGCCAAGCATCAGGTGAGGGTGGCTTTTTGATGCTTGTGATGTGGCAGCAAAAGTTGCCACATCTGGACCAAATATTGAGACACAAACCCAGGTCTGGATCTCAACAAGTACAAGAGAGGTAAAGAGGAAGGAAGTCTGTCTTCAAGTGTAGACTGGTGAAGTGAAAGGAGAAATCATTTTTCTGGAAACATGTCTGACTTTTTAATTTTATTTATTATTGAGGAAGTGTAGTTCTGATGAAGAGAACACCAAAACAAGGGTACTCGTTATGGGTCAAGAGCTTAGTAGTAAAAGTCCCTCTCTTACAGGTACATCTTGGCAGGAATATAAACAAGAGATTACACCTCAGTTACATTTGAAAACTAGTTGTATAGAGGGTTCAAGCATGCCTTTTCCCTCAGGATAAATTCATGTCTATTTACCTTTTAATTACTGTTGGATTGCAGTTTGACTTAGGGGACTGGAAAGGTTGTATGGTCAGCCACCCAATGGTTGCCAGTGATGAGAAAGTCAGTCTGGGACACTCATTAAAGCCAGTGTCTAGTTAAGCAAAAGGAAGAGGTTTTCTATATCGTATATTTTAGACTGGAGGTTAAATAATTGCTCTTTTTTCTGGCTATAGAGAACTGGATGATCTTTCTTTGTTTGCTCCTATTATAACTTCAGTCTATTTTCCTTTCTCAGGATTTCATTTTTAAGTAAGCAAACAAAGCTTGTGATCACACGTAAGAAAAAAGCTGGATTTTGCATCTGCTCTCTCTACTAGGAAACTAGCGTTATTAAAAATTAGATTAACAGTTTATAAGTTTAACAGTTTAAAAGTTTCTCAGCAGCATCTGGTCTGAGAAGGCAAACTCCATTTGTTAACCAATAGGACAGATTGTAGTTCTGCTTTTTAAGTCCCCCTTGATGATTTTTCCCCCATTTTCTATTCAGTCCATGTCTATCTTCATTCTCGCCACTCTGTGTGTTTTTATATCTGTGGTTCTGCCCTAACTCAGACATCTCCAATTCTCTCAGAACTTTCCCTAGATAGACTGAGGTCTACATCTTTGTATAATCTGGTTGGCTTCTTAAACCAGCCTCTTGGTACACAAAATATTTTAATTGCATTTACATTTAGTTGAGTTTTCACCTACATTCTCGTTTGACTTCTCTGCTGGATAGATTATACTTCCCCACTTTTTAAAATGAGGAACCTTTCTGTATCTTACCCAAGGATGTTCCTCAGTGAGTAAAAGGCAGAGCCGTAACACCAACCCTGTTATTTTGACTCCAGGTCCAGCTTTCCTCCCCATGTTGTTTAACACAATGAAGCAGATGGCAGTGTGTCTCCCGAGTGTTCCTTTACTTTCCCTCATACTGACTTAATCACTTTGAAGCTTGCTACCATGTTGTGGCAAGTATAAGCCACTTGGCTAAAAGGGAACCACCTACCTGATTTACGAGTGGTGACATGGAGAAGACTGCTGTCTCTTCCTAACCTTCTTCTCTTCTCCTGGGTCACCTGTGTGGGAGTCCAGAAATCTGGGAGCTTTTTGAGTATATGCAAAGCACAACATAAACTGTTAATTTTTGACTCTCCCTCTCAAAAAACCAATTCTGCTAACAAAGTGTGCTCATGCACTCCAGTTGGAAAATGGGACTGCAGTGTTGGGACTCTTCTGCCCACACTTCATAACTGGCACAGAGAGGCTTCAGTTAGAAGCAAGAGTCTAATCAAGTCTGGAATGGAGACTTAGTGTGGTCGTTTGCATTTGTTAACCATTGCGGATGTTTATACCCTTTGAAATGTTCTCATGGACTGCACTCTTCCGTTAATTACCATCCCCTTGTGTCTTCTACAGAAAAATCCGGACGAAGACAACTCAGGGAGAACGTTGGGTTGGGAGCCGGGACGCCTGCTGCTCACCATCTGCACCGTGCGCAGTATCGAGCAGCTTCTGCCGTTCTTCAACGTGCTCAGCCAAGTCTTCAACAGCAAAGTCACCAGCCGATGTGCAGGCCACTCAGGGAGCCCCATCCTCTACTCAAACACCTTCCCTAACAAGGACATGAAACTGGAAAACCACAAACCATTTTCCAGCAAAGCCAGGCAAAAAATAGAAGAGATGGTAGAAAAAGATTTCCTGGAAGGGGTGATAAAAACTTGAAGCACTGCAAGTGGTTCCATTTAACTATATGTAAATGTAATTATTTAAAACAAACATTGCTCTGAGTTGTATAGTTTCTTTTTTTGTATGTAACAAAACATTTCAGGTTGTATTTAATTTAAATATTTGTAAATACGAGCAAATGTCTGAATGTGGCCTGAATCAAGTTTAAATATTGTTGGCTCATATTGATTATGGTGCCTGAGAGAGATCTATATATACATCTATAGTCCATTGTTTGTTTTACTGTCCTGAATTGTCTTAAACCTGCAAAATACACACTGCACATTTTTTGCTACTGGTTTCAGGCTTTGTTTAATTTAGATTTGTTGGTATCTTCTTTCGGTTCTTGACCACATTCTAGTATCCGAATGGCGTCACCTCTCTGTGGGAGGCGTGGTCACGTATGACCGTTTTCTCCCACACACCTTCACTAAGCGGAGTACAGCGTAACTGGAGCCCAGGCCCTGCATCCTCCCAAATGTAGCACGAGCACCTCCACCTCCGTGCAGAGTAGAGACGCAGTCTCCATCTCACACCTCGGAACTCCTGGTGATGCTCCTCAAAGAGGTAAGTCATTTAAGAATCATCCTAAATTTTGCTGTGGAAGAACTGGTTGTGTTAAGTCTCCTCCACCCTCCCCATTCATATGAACAGTGGGGAATCCTGCAAAATAGCGAGCGTGGTTATGTAACAGCGATGGAAAAGGCATTCCCAGGAGCTGATAATAAGGTTTAATTTTCCAGCAGCCCTCATGAATTTTCTCTGCATGTATTAGAAAGTTAACGACTGAAACACACAGCGAAGCCCAGATACTTTACATTAGTGAGACTGAAATTGGGTAATTTTTAAAAACGAAATTTAACAAGTATAAGGCTTAACCTACTTCTAAACAATTACTATGGTAGTGTTTAAGAAAAACAATCCATTCTAGAAGCAATATAATAAGATGCATCGTAAACATTTTGATTACAAATGTCTTTGAATCTGTCACAGTAAAGGCAGTACTATTTTGTAAAAACTTTAAAAATCCAGTTTCTCATGATCATAAAAACTGTCTTCAGAGACCTAGTTGGGGTGCTTCTCCAACTCCTCCAGCCAGCTGAAATACTGCCAGGCTCACTGCATGTGCGAGGCTATCCGCATTTTCCTGCAGATTACATGAAAGGAGATTAGATGGGCACTAGCATCTATCAGGTAACTTGCAACTCTGAGGGAAGGGGAAGGAAGTTCTTGATTCTGTTTCACTAACATATTCAAATGAAATTTTTTTTTCAGTAACAAATTCCAAGACTCTTAGAAGATTTTGAGTTTTCCACTTATTTAAGGCAGGTGAGTCCTTAACTGATTTTATAGTCTAATTTGGTCATCATTCTGAAACTCAGTAATTCATCTAAACCTACTCCTTGGAAGCAAGGCCACAACTGGCCTAAGAGTAAGTAATTGTTAAGATCCCAGGTGGCCTAGGCTTCTGCCAAAAAGCTGCCAGTTCCCTTATAAAATGCCTCCGTCTGAGGGCCTGCTCAACCCACTCTATATTGCCTCTGCTATGCAAACACTGTTATCAAGGGTTTAAGATGACGGTGTACGAAGAGGGCAAATTTTTAAATTCCACACCGTGAGGTCTTTACCCTTATCTGGAGAATACCAGAAGGCAATGCTGTTTCAAGGTAAGTATTTTAGAAAACAAAAGTCCAGAGACAAAGGGGTGCCTCATCAGTTGAGCATCTGACTCTTGGTTTCGGTTTAGGTCACGCTCTCAGGGTTGTGAGATGGAGCCCCACACCCAGCTCCATGCGGGTGCTTGTCTCTCACCCTCAGCTCCTCCCCCCAACTTGTGTACTCGCTTTCTCAAATAAAAAAACGTCCAAAGAGGAATTTTAATCAGCATATCTGATGGTACCAGTTAATTTAAACATGGACCTCAAAGCTGGTTGTTTCATAAAGCAGCACAATTATGTTTTTAAAAGAGGCGGGGAAAGGATAATCCACTTCAGGCAACATAAAGCAAACCAAGTCTCTGTTACTAATGCCATAGTGAGAAATAGGGCATTTTCAGGAAGTCTGGAATAAATCAAAAGAAAAGTATTTGGGAAAATAAACTAAGTGGGTCTAATTCTGCTCAACTACTGCTGAAAATAATTTTGTATTAATAATATGAACCTAAAAATCTGCGTAAATAAATCTCAGACATTAAACCCTTAATTATCATAGTGATACTGTTAACACTATTAAAGTAGTTTTTTCTCCCGCTACCACCCCCACTACCCATGTTGTCAGACTCTCACGGCACATTTTTTCAACAGAACTGTCCTAGCTTACCTGTGAGTCCGCTTCTGCATATACTCGGACTATATCTTCTGTACCAGAAGGCCGGACAAAAGCTCGGGAAAGCCTGTACTTCTTCACCAGGTCATTGATGGCCTCCTGTAGCCCCGGAGGTGTAACCACTTGTCTTTCAGCATCAGTGGTGCTAATAACTTGCCTGTCTGCAACCTATGCACAAACATGTCCTATTTATCACCGTATCACACTTCCTTGCAGAAGCCTGACCTCTTCAACACAGTTCCTACCAAAAGACTGTGGCCATTTCATTTTAATAGTAACAGGCCTACATTTCAGCTTAATGTACCCCCAGGTGCAAACCTGACAAATAGTTAGGTACCAGAATTAGCACAGAATGTAACTGCATTGAAATTTTATGGGGCCCCTGGGTGGCTCAGTGGATTGAGCATCTGACTCTTGGTCTCAGCTCAGGTTGTGATCTCAAGGTCATGAGATCAAGCTCTGCGTGGAGTCAGCTTGAGAAGTCTCTCCTCCCTCTCCTCTGCCTTTCTACCTGCTCACAAGTTCACACATTAAAATCTTTTATAAAAAACTTTACAATTTTTTATTTCTGACAAAATTAGTTATTAGTATCAGTTGTACAGCTTTTCTTCTATCTCTACAGTTACCACTAAAATAATGGCCAGTAAGTACTGTAGGACTTAAGCCACTAAATAAATAACCATAAGTATTTTTATAAAGTGGAAAGTAGCAACCTGTTATGTAAGAGGATCATAATAAAAATCATCTAAATATGCCAAAAACTAATCTGAACAATCAGTAGCCATTTGTGTGAACTTGGGCTTTTACTACCTCTTTCTTTCACAAAGACTACCTTTGTCTTTCACAAATGCTGTTGGTGGATGTAGACACTGGTGTAAATCTGTACAGACATTTATATGAAATGCCTTTAAAAAAAAAATTCCCTAGCCCACAGATCCTACTTTGCAACATCTAGCCCCAGGAAAGTACATAGGAACCAAGAATCATGCCAAGGAAATATTTTCATTTGAAATGATAGGCTATCAGGATTGCTTCAGAATAACAAGGGGGAGGTGGAGAATGGTGAAGGACAACAGTTGAAATCTGTTGAAGCTGAGCCCATGAGGGTTTCATTATCTTGTTCTCCCCATTTACATGTTTTAAACTTTCCATAATAAAATCTTCATTATAAATAATAATATGTATCACTTTTTCTTTAAAGTTTATAAAGTGAATACGTCTCAAACAACTGAAGATTTGAGAAAATAACATGATATAAGGCATTTTCTATGCAATATATGTACACAATGAAATGTGAAACAAAGGAAATATTTTTATATAGAACTTGGAGATAATACATTTTAGTTAATGTTCAGAAAAGAAGTAATTTTAAAATCTCGCTCCCACCTTAACTTTGAGCTGTCTGTTTGGGAGATCCGTATAAAGAGCATCCCACTGCTGTACAGTCAAGCCCTTCAGGATCAAGACTGCCTCAATCACCAGCATGTCAGAAACAGCATCACCAGCGGTCTACGAGACATAATGGAAGAAAGTACTTTAACACTAGCAAAGCTTAGATATGAATGCTCTGTCTTAGATAACCAATCACAGTATCCTGTGCTTCCTTCCTGCCCCCACACAGGATTATTAAACTGGACTGGATGGAGAAATGAAAAGGGAATGGAAGGACTGGAAGGCCATAATGAGTTACACCAAAAAACACTGGAACTAGCTCTTGAGAAACTTGCCTCTCACCTTCCTCATTGTAAATTAGACTGGATAACTCTTAAGGTTCCAGTATTAACATTCTATGACTCAAATTTTCCTTTATAACTAGATCTCTTGAGATACCATACCATGACAACAGAAGGCATCATGAGGGTAAAGTGGTGAAAGACACACCTGAAGATGGATCCATACTCTTCACTTAGTAGCTCTGAGCCCTTGGTTTCTTCATTTATGAAATGGGAATTATAATAATCCACCTCCCTCTGTTATTGCAAGGATAAGACAATGAGGTATGTCGAGTGCCTCGTATGTGCAAGATAAATATTAGTTCCATCACTTTTCCTCGTCCCACTCTTTGTTCTTCCACTGCCATATTGTAGACTCTAATCTCAACGATGCAACACATATACAGAGAGACTAGAGAGCTCTTGACTCTAGGTGGAAGCAACTCCTTATAATTTTCATCATAAAACATAGGAGGAGGGAAGCACGTCAATGTTCTATCACATTTCAGTGTAAATCTCCTTGCACTGTGGCAAGGAAGCTGCCAGAACTTTGCTACTTTAATTATTTTCAGGTGCACCTAGGTGTCTCAGGCGGTTAAGCATCTGACTTCCCCTGACGTCATGATATCAGGATCCTGGGATTAGGCTCCCTGGTCCCTGGGAGTCTGTCTCTCCCTCTGCCCTTTCCCCCCATCGATCTCACTCTAACAAAATCTTTTAAAAAATTTATACAGCAGGGGCACCTGGGTGGCTCAGTGGTTAAGCCTCTGCCTTCGGCTCAGGTCATGATCTCAGGGTCCTGGGATCGAGTCCCATATCGGGCTTTCCCCTCTGCAGGGAGCCTGCTTCCTCCTCTCTCTCTCTGCTTGCCTCTCTGCCCGCTTGTGATCTCTCTCTGTCAAATAAATAAAATCTTTAAAAAAAAAAAAAAATTTATACAGCATACTATTCTGTCTTCTGAATAACCTAAAAATAACCAAGAGCCTGCCACCCCCCTTCCCAGCTCTGACCTGGTTAATCAAGTCGATAACATTTTCAAGCATCTTAGCAGCTTTCCTTTTCTTATCTTCTAATTCTCTTGCTAGTTGTTTTATCTTTGTTTCAGCAGCTTTACTAAACAGTACCTGTAATAAAAGCATAAAACATAAAATCACAAAACACTATCCATGCCCCAGGCATCCTAGCCAAACCACTTTGAAAACTCTCAATGAAACTGAACAAACTGAGGGGAAAAATAATGGTAGCCTTAGAATGAATGAAATTAAAAAGATCAATCAGAACCCAAAAAGATACTACTGGGGGGGGGATTCATTTATAAATTACAAAACTGGTTATCAAAATTTAAAGAGCTGATTACAAAGAAAATACCCCTGGCAGAGGCAATGACATAATGAGTTCATTGTGTTTGCCGCTCAGCCAGCTGCAGCCGTCCTGTGCAACCAGATTTTTAAGCCTATCTGTATCCATTTTACTTGGAAGAATATGTGATTCAACATAAGTAGTGCAGTTTTCTTGTCCTAAAAATTTTAAGGACATAAGCTAAGTAAAAGTAGAGGATCATCGTATTTATCACATTATGGCAAATAGTACCAAGGATATTATATACATCATGCTCCTCAAGATTCCTGTCATTTTAAAATTCTTTGGCCATGATTTTAGTTCCTCCCAAGGCTCAATACTACAGTCGGCACTTGATGGAAATAGATGTTTGTTGGTAAACTAAAATACACTCTGGTCAGTTTTTGCCGGAACACAGCCATACCCACTCACTCACTTTACACCAGCAACAGAGACCTTATGGCCCAAAGACTAGAATATTTACTATCTGCCCTTTAAAATCATTTATCAATCTCTGCATTAATTAGATCACTGAAGTTATATTTTAACTGCATTTCCTAAGAACTTGTTATTTTTCTTATGTTCAAGGCACCAGAAGCCAGCTCGGAATTAAGGAGGAGAATAATCTGACCCAGATAACATATTTTCTGTTGGCCACCTCCAATCCATTTATGAAATGAGCTGAGGTATAAAAATGTTTTTAAAAAATCAACTTTATGAATATACTAAAAGCCACAAAATAAACTTCAAAATGGTGAATTTTAAGATATGTGAACTATATCTCAAACTTTTTAAACATTCTACCTACAAAATGCACCCTAAAAATTAGCTTATTGCTAATTACATTCATTTCTAGTTGTTCATAACTTAATCCCCAAGCATTCCAACACTTCAGGTTGCCACAGCTACTGAATTTTCCTTTTACCACCTATGGCCAGTTCAAAGAAAAGATTTTAAACAGTATGTAGATGATCTGCTTATAAAAAAAAGAACTGCATGTTTTTTAAGAAACAATCATCTCTTCATACTCAAAGAACACTATCAATCTAAAAACCATTCTCACAACACATAGGAATATAGTAAGTTAACCAAATAATCTTACTCTACCATCACACCAATCATTTCAACAAAGGGGGATATAGCCTCTTACCATCCAGATATAGAATCCCCATCGTTAAAAAAAAAAAGTCCAGCTAAAGCTGGTTGTAGCTGATTAGGACTTACCGTCCCATGCCCATTTGCTTCGAAATAAACTCCAATGTCAAACTCTTGAGCCTTGTGGTGTAAATGTTTTACACCAGTTTTAGTACAATAGACAGGTACCTATGACAGATATTAAAAAGAAAGATAACAGCAGTTATTCAATGGCAAATGTTTATTATGTACCTACTCTCTCCCAAGGATAGAACAGGGAACAAACCTCCTGGAGCTTGCTACTGAGGCAGACGATTAAGCAATTAAAATACAAAGTGGTGTTAGTATGGAGGAGAGAAGGCACTGCAGAAGCCCACAGCCAAGGAAAAAGCAAGAGAGAGCCCCCAGATAACATAATGAAAGATTATAATTGGGGAGTGACATGATCTAACTGTAGAAAGCTCAGCTACAGGAGAATGGCTTACAGTAGGGGTCTGCAAGCTTTTACTACAAAGGGCCAGATGATAAATATTTTAGGCTTTACAGACCATATGATCTGGGTCACAATGGCTCACGTCTGCCACTAGTATAAAAGCAACCACAGACAATACAGAAACAAATGAGCATCGCTATATTCCAATAAAACTATAAACACATGGCAGATTGGATTTAGTCCACAGGTCCCCGTTTGCTATCCCCTGGCTTAGAAGGTTCAAAGAGATTGATTAGGAGGATTCCAGGACTAATCTCATTAAATTATGGTGGTCAGACTAGCAACACTGGGCAGCCCGTCTTGGATGGATCTGAAAGAGAAGAGTGGTTAAGACTGACAGTGGCACAACTGCAGAGATCAAGTGAGATCAGCATTTGACTGGATTTAAAAGACCTCAGGAGGGGCGCCTGGGTGGCTCAGTGGGTTAAGCCTCTGCCTTTGGCTCAGGTCGTGATCCCAGGGTTCTGGGATCGAGCCCCGCATCAGGCTCTCTGCTGGGCAGGGAGCCTGCTTCCCCCTCTCTCTCTGCCTGCCTCTCTGCCTACTTGTGATCTCTGTCTGTTAAATAAATAAATAAATAAAATCTTTAAAAAAAAAAAAAAAAGACCTCAGAAAAGGCTAGAGCTCAAATTACTTCATCCATCCATAGGAGAATGGGCTGATGAGTAACAGTTTCTACTGTGTTCAGTTTCTTAAACAGGGTAGCTTACCTATAAAAATTTTTTACGACAGAATGTAAGAAATTACTAAAACATGTAACCCAAGTACTGGGAATAATCCTTGTGACGAGTAGACAGCTGGGCCAGTTGGAGGGCCAAATGTGTTTACTAGAACCTTATACTTAAATTGGGTCACAAACTCACAGCCTCCAGATGTGTCTTACTTTGTGTGCCCATTTCTTTGGAATTTTGCATCAGTTGCCAAGACTTAAAAAGTAAGAGGTTCACATAAAAATTCAGATTTTCAGCTTGTCTTTGAAGAATCTGACTAAAGGCAACAACAGCAGGCCTGGTGGGCACTGTTCCTAGTCCTTATCTCCCTGCTGCACTTCTTCACCTCACCTATCCAGATTCTACAAGAATCTGACCTTGCCAGTCTTGCTTAAAAAAAGAATGAAAAGGCAACAAAAACTAGTAAAATGCAGAAATTTGAAAAGGGATACACAAAAGTTGGAAAATACACTAACTAGTGAGAAAGAGTAAAGGCAAACACCTAATTGTGGACATGGACCCTCTCACACCACTCATGGAGCAGGGAGTGTGGTATAGAGAATGGTCAGTCATCTGGTGGCTGTTAGGGCAAAAAATTAGGTACAAAACTACTAATAGATTGTATCCTCAGACCAAACTTTCCCTGTGAGCCTGAAGAGGTCCTATACCTGGGCTTGTCTTCCTCAGCAAGAATGTCCTACCCTCAATAAATGATCAAAGTCCTCACACTGTACCATCCCCGGGGTAACATCTAATTACCCAGCCTGCCTTCAGGAGTTAAGGTAGATTTAGCCAGAATCCTCCCTGACCCCTGATGACTGCTCAGTAACTTTCCATCTACCAGCACCCACCCCTGTTCCTTGGCTACAAAATCTCCACTTTTCCTTGTTGTATTAGAACTTGAACCCAGTCCACCTCCCCCACTGAGAAACCCCAAAGCAACAGTCCCTATGCCTACTGAATAGGCTCACTCCACAGGGCCACTTGTCACACGGTTTTTCGTAAATGTGCCTGATAACTATGCTGGCAATCAGTGTTTAGTCCTTACCAAAAGAATAATAAAGGCTCTCCTATCTCTACAAGAAGTAGTTAAGTGGCTGGCTCCTAGCTCTAACAAATGGAAACTCTCAAGGGCCTGGGAGACAGGGGTGCTATCTTCCCTAAAGTTCACGTTTCAATGAGGGGACTCCAGACCCTTATGGGAAACATTCCTGACCTATGAAACTTGCTTAGCCTTTAAAAAGATTTACAGTCATTATAAAGGAGCAGAGAAAGAATTTACAAGTTTTCTAAAAGAAATGCTCTAAAAGGGAGGCAGGAGAATCTCTTTCTCTTTTCACATCAGGGACCATTTTTCTCCTATTTTTGACTTCTACTTACCCTTAAATGGACAACAGCTCAGTTTCATGTATTACATTCATGTATAACAATTTATTCACCTACATGAGGGCACTGTTTTCCTCACAGAAATATCTTAGAATATATTAAGAAGCTACCAGAAAATGGAAATGGTTCAATACCTTCATAACTTCTTCAAGATAGCGTGTTGAACTTCCATTTGCATACGCGGTTTGTACAACACCAATATTCAAACTTTCTCCAATCTAGATAAAAACAATGATAATTGCCTGGCCATCAAAGGTAAAGACACTAACTTCAAAAGCAAACATATAATGAGAGTTCTAAAGGATGACAAAATCGTCACCCGGTTTCAGCTGTGTCTTAGTTTATGCAATAAAATGCCTAAAATGAAAATTTACATGAATGCCAGAAAAAAAAGCTAAAATACTTGTAGCTGAGCATTATTTAAATTCCGTTAAGAATCCTTTCTAAAGAAGCTTGTGATTTCTTGCTCTCGTTTTTTAAATAAAAATCTGTACTGTATTCTTAAAGTATACCTTTTCCCATATTATAATAATTACTTCTCATTACATTCTATACATAAAGCTGGCCTAAGATTTCCAAAAGAGCAAAACAGAATAAACCTGTCTCACATTATTAAGCATATTATAACATAGTAAATACAGCTCTCAGAGGATGAGATTTTCTGTTTAAACTTGAGGCTTTGGGAGTGATGCTGGAACTCTCATTGAAGTCAGTTATGAGGAAACCAATGAAGCTTCAAATCAACCGCCAGTATAAAGAAGAAGAGTACTACCTTCAGGTTCCAAATGCCCCATGCTGAAGTGACTAAAATTACCGGATCTTCTTGTATTTTCTGGCCACAAAGGTAAGGAACTCCTTAAGAATAGTGCCTCTGAGACATTCAAATGCCTGTTAGTCACCAGTTAGTCTTGTTTTAAAGGGCAGTCAGTCACCCCACCATACCTCCAGCAGGAGCTCTTTAAGGAAACTGCTAATTAGTGTTGCTATCTTGTCTCCATCTATGAGATGAAAGTGACCATCTACATCAAGGTAGTAATAAACAATTCTGTCTGCATCTCCATCAAAGGAACAGCATCTTTCATTAGACTTCATTTCCATTCCTAGCACACAGAATTTTAAAATGCATTTCAGTCACAGAAATGGGAATAAACCTCCATATAAAAAGTTTTTTGTCTTACATTAGTTACAAGGGAAAAATATTTCACTAAAGTATGATCATAACTAGCCTTATGGTACTTAAAATTATCCTTCCAAATAAAAGCCAATGTCTTAATCTTTAATCCTGAAATAGTATAAAGGTTTATTATTTGTTTTTATAGGGTAAATTCACAGCTAACTGGAAAAGAATTCTATGCTGAAACTTGATGTAATATTAGAATAAAATTCTGTTTTATAAGCCAGTAGGTTTGGCAAGACAGGTTCCCATATAGTTTTTTGAAACTATAGATATTTGTGGATGCAACTAACCTAGTACTATGATGTCCTTTATATATAAAAAATAATCAGCAATAGATGATGTGCTTTATTTCTACTAGAAGTGTTTTTTTTTTAATTAACATATAATGTCTTATTAGCCCCAAGGGTACAAGTCTGTGAATCGCCAGGTTTATACACTTTACAGAACTCACTATGGCACGTATCTTCCCTAATGTCCATAACCCCACTACCCTCTCCCTACCACCCCCCGACCAGCAACCCTCAGTTTCTCTTGTGGGATTAAGTGTCTCTTATGGTTTGTCTCCCTCCCAATCCCATTAATAGAAGTGGTTTTTATTTAATTCTAACAGAAGTGGTTTTTATTTGTTCACACCATCAGTAACAAGAAACACTGGTAACTAAGAGCAAAGAATTACAACCTGCGAGAGAAATTTATGTAATTTACATAAACTTATCAAAATCTCAGCAACTGTCATGTCAAGCCCACTAGAAAATTTTACTGTTCCTTAGTCATGACAGCAGCAGGTGGACAAATCTTACAAATATAAGGCTGCCTATAGGGCATAATGCAGGCTTCAGGAGAGTGGGTGGGGCCTATGGTTTTGTTCATCCGATAGCTTTGTAATGTGGGGCCACCTAGTGCAACAGTCAAGAAAGAATTCCTGAGACACTTTAAGTACAAAAAGGTGCTTTTATTAGAGCAGGGACAGGACCCATGACCAGAAAGAGCTGCACTGTGACTGTGACGTGTGACTGATTATATACTTGAAGTTTGCACTGGGGCCGGTATGGGGGGGCGAGGGAAGATGATCAGAGAGAAGTTTCTGAAGAATTTCTGCATGCTGAAAGCGAGGTTTACAGGACCTTGGCGATCTGGTTATTGTCAAGATAAGGTTGCTTTTAGTCTATTAGTAAACATCAACATGAAGGCAGCCTTGAGTTTCTTGAGGTATGTCACACTCTGCATGTCTCAGGTATTAATGGGCTACACGTTGTAAAGAGGTTTAATTTTAGCTACATTTTTCTTGCCTTTGTTCTTCTCATCCCAGTGCCTAGAGCAAGGGAGAGGAAGAGCTCAATATTTAGTGAATGGACTGAACCAAACTGTCAGTAAAGGTCAAAACAAGCAATTCAGTGAAAAGGAGTTCAAACTGGTGGATTAAACTAAAAATTTCAGTGCTTACTACAGAGAGGCGGAATAACCTAAATGACAGAGGTGACTGGATGAGGTCTGTGGCGTTCGGAAGAATACATGTCCTGTCCGAAGTGGGCAGGACCACTCCATGGCACTTGATGACTGCCATGTGAGCGTGGACATGTTCTGATCTTGAAAAAAAGCCAGAGTTTTCAATATTTAAGTAAAATCACATAATTTCTAAATGGCAACAATTAACACACACAGCAGACCAAACAAAACACATCTGCAAGCCAAGCACGACTCACCCATTAACAATTTAATATCTGTAATGCAGTTACACAAAGAACACCTCTTAGTACAACTAAAGTCTACAGAACAGTTTTCCTCCTAATATACCAACTGTAGAAAATAGTGATTTTGCAGATAATTCTAATTAAGCAGAGTTGCATTCCCTTTCCACAGTGTGTCTAATTCAGATAAGGTAAAAAATGCCACTTATTACTGCTGTCCTTTAGATCAGTAGTTCTCAAAGTGGGGTCCCAGACCAGCACCATTAAGGAATGTTAGGCACTTGATAAGAAATGCAAGTTCTTATCGTACCTAAATCCTACCTCAGGCCTACAGAATCTGACACTCTAGAGCAGAGCCCAAGAATCTGTGCTAATAAGCCCTGCAGGTGATTCTCATGCACGCTACCACCTTGAGAATCATGGCTCCAAAACACCAATTTCTGATTTTGCTTCCCTACCACCTCCAGAGATTTCCTACACACGGTAGGAGCCGTGTACTTACGGGCAGGGAGCAGACCATGTTCTGAATGGCACTGCCACGTAAGGAGACTCCCAGATGTCTCAAGCAGCAGCCAGGACTAGTTGCATGACTCCACTCACTCGGCCACCTCCATCTGGAAATCAGATTGGTTTCAAAGAGCTCTAAAAACAAATTTTCTACATACCGTGTGGAGGTTTCTGATGACTTTTCACAAAGTCAGCCCCACATAAATGGTTGAGTTTCCCTTTGGTCCCATCATTAAACAGCTGAACTGACAGCCCCTGGGAGATGTAGTGTTCCATTTCTCTCAGCTTCAGGGCCCCTATGCCATTTGCACAGTCAACTTTAAGTGATCTATTTTCATCTCCACTGCAAGAAGCCTTAAAAGGAAAAGACACACAGAAGAAAAATCTCAAGTTATAAAAGAGTGAAACGTAAAGCACATATAGTTATATGTAAACATCTTCCATTGTTTCAGTTAACTTACCTATTTTAACCTGGGAAACAAAAGGGTACACACATTCAGGTGAAAATTGTAGAAAACTAAAGTAAAATTTAAAAACCTTTTTTTGGATGCTGACACTAGAACAGTTTCACTGACTGAATAACTTATGGAAATGGAGCTTTGTTAAAATTTAGACTCAGTTAAGCAGGGTCCCTTTAAAATACTAGTACAGCCTGTATTACATGACAGGCATTCAAATGTGGAAAAGAGTGTATAGACAGAAGAGCAGAATAACGCCTGTCATTCTCTTCACAGTGCATAATGCCACTGGGCATGTCTGGGCTTTTCCTTGTCAGTCTCCTCTCTGGCCCATCCTCACTTCAGAATATAAACTCTATGAGAACAAGGGCTTTATTTTGGTTAACAACATGCACTCAGTATTTGCTGGTCAAATTAATTACAACCCCCAAATCTCAACCAGGTTTAAGAAGCTAATCGACCCAGAGGAAAATCTTTCTCAGCAGTGAACACCTCAGATGTCACAGTGCCAACAGCACCTAATATTAAACCTACAAGAAAATGCATCTGAATGAGTATGAAACCACAAGAACCCCATGTTTTCTCTCCCAATGATCTCAGAATGTACTATATGCCTTGCCAAGTAAATGCCAACAGACATTCAGCAGGATACAAGGGTCAAACCTTGTGGGGCCCTAGAAAGATAAAGAAAATACACCCTATTTTTGCAAAAAGAAGGAACAGTGACTAAGTTAAATTATTCAACAAATGTTATTTTAAGCATTTGCTTAAACGCTAAACCACATTCAAGAGATTTTCACCTGTTTGGTAAGCTCCATAAAAGCCTTAGAGAGTTTCTCATAGTAACCTTCTATGGTTGCCTTTCCATACTGGCCACCAGTATTTCGACAGTACACCATGTAGTGCAGCTGGGGTGTTGTTAACAAGCCATAATCTGTCAGAGGAACACAAAAAGCAATTTGTCACATTTCTTAATAAACAAACAGAAAAGTTGAAATGGATTCATACCATATAAATTTGAGAGTGACCCATCTTTAAAAAAAGACATCTCAGAAAACTAAAATGCTAATTTCCAAACTATTCAGAAATATGCATAAATATCCACTGAAATCATTACAACTAACTTACATTATGATGTTGTGATTTATAGTAAGAAATAGAGAATTGGTCTTTGTCTCCATTGCTGGAAGGGCTTCTAAACCCTTAGAATTTCTAAGTGATGGGAGCAAGGAATTAACTGTCTTTTGTTATGCTAATGAGATGACAAGGAAGGCTCCCAGAGCCCCCTAAGATGGGGTTGGTTGCTGGGGAAACCAACCAAGTGATTAGAGTTGGAACTTTAAACCTCTCCCTTATTTCTGGGTTCTTTGCCACTCCAGGGAGAGAAAAGAAGGGCTAGAGACTGCGTTCAAATAGCAACGGCCAATCACTTATTGGTCATGCCTATGTAATAAAGCCTCCATAAAAAAAACAAAAGGCTGGGGTTTGGCTTGGTAAATGTGTGCAGACTGGAGAAAGTGGTTGCCCAGACAGCAAGGAAGCTCCATGCCCCTTCCCGCATACCTTGCCCTTTGCAGCTCTTCCAACTGGCTGCTCCTGAGTGCTATCCTTTATAATACACTGGTAATCTAGTAAGTAAAATGTTTCTCTGAGTTCTGCGAGCACTTTAGCAAATTAATCAAACCAAGGAGGAGGGTGGTGTCAGAAGCCCAGGTGACTGAATTCTGAAATGGGGGGAAGGGAGGAGACTTGTGGCACTGAGCCCTTTACATGTGGGATCTAAACCTACCCTCTAGGTAGATAATGTCAGAGAATTAAGTTTATTGGTAGTTAGAAAAACACACACATTGGACATATACTCAAGTCCAGATGAAATATGAACTACTACTGATGACAAAAAAAATAATCATTCAGGGGTGCCTGGGTGGCTCAGTCGTTAGGCTTCTGCCTTCGGGTCAGGTCATTATCCCGGGGTCCTGGGATTGAGCCCCACATCAGGCTCCCTGCTCTATGGGAAGCCTGCTTCTCCCTCTCCCACTACCCCTGCTTATGTGCTCTCTGTGTCTCTGTCAGGGACGCCTGGGTGGCTCAGTTGGTTGGACGACTGTCTTCGGCTCAGGTCATGATCCCGGGGTTCCAGGATCGAGTCCCACATCGGGCTCCCAGCTCCATGGGGAGTCTGCTTCTCCCTCTCCCACTCCCCCTGCTTATGTGCTCTCTGTGTCTCTGTCAAATAAACAAATAAAATCTTAAAAAAAAAAAAAATTTAATATGGGCAGGTAACATAAAAATAGAGCAATATAAGAAAATAATAACTGAGTTCTATTTCCAATAACAACTGCGTAATTCAGATGAACCCTCCTCCTGAAAACCACCAAAACTGCTAGATAAAAGAAATATCTCTTTTTTAAAAAGCACTGCTGAGCGGTCATGATCCCGGGGTCCTGGGATCGAGCCCCACGTCGGGCTCTTTCCTTGGTGGGGAGCCTGCTTCCTCCTCTCTCTCTCTGCCTGCCTCTCTGCCTACTTGTGATCTCTCTCTGTCCAATAAATAAATAAAATCTTTAAAAAAAAAAAAAAAAAAAAAAGCACTGCTGAGCCATTAAGTTATATAGGACTAAGGCCAAAATGTCTGTGAAGAGAGAAACTCCAACATTTGAGCACTGGGAACCCAGTTTTGCTCTGAAACCGTAAATTCACCTACTGCTTTTGGTACAAAAATCTGTGCTGACCCAAGATGGGAAGGAAACCCAGTTAGAAGTCCAGCCCCTCGGGGCGCCTGGGTGGCTCAGTTGGTTAGGCAACTGCCTTCAGCTCAGGTCATGATTCTGGAGTCCCGGGATGGAGTCCCACATCGGGCTCCCTGCTCAGCAGGGAGTCTGCTTCTCCCACTGACCTCTCTCCTCTCATGCTCTCTCTCATGCTCTCTCTCTCTCAAATAATTATAAAAAAAGAAAAAAAAAAGAAGTCCAGCCCCTCATGAAGCTGAAGCCTCAAAGAACTATTCTGCAGTGCAAGGCTGAGTCAGAAGGGAATTAGCTCCAAGTGCCCACTCCTAGGAGATTTGTCTCGACACCAAGAAGAGCAGGAGATAATCCATCCCTGAAGGGCTGTCAGCAGATAGGCCTCCCCCGATTTCTAGCCTAAATCACATAACAACAGGGGTCCAGGAGAACTCCATCATCAAAGCAACTTGTCATCTACCAGTCTGGTAGCACCCCCAGCCACCCAAGCAAAAGCAATAACCAAACTTTGCCACAGAAAGAGGCCTTCACCATAAACCTCAAAAATGTTCCACAAATAATTTCCCAATAAAAACAAGCAGCTTATAGACAAAAATAGCAAACCACACAAGAAAAGCACCAAAAGCAAAAGCAAGAAACAGGAGAAATAGCAGAGATGAACCAATATTTAATAAATATTCAGTAACTAAACCCATCAGAGGTCTTCAAAGTCAAGCACAAGAGTTTGGACTATAGACAAAAAGTCAAGCTACTGAGCCCTGAAGGTATACAACAGAAATGGTATTTATTAAAGGGAGTTATGGCTCTGATACAAGGATCGCATGAGAGGAGGAGGAGGAGCTCAAAAAAGTAGATCAGCACTTAACCTAGTTTAGTGGAGGTGTGTAAGGAGAGGAAAACAATATTCCAAAAGACTTACTCAAGGCCAGAACGAAAGGATTTTATGACCAACATCAACATTAGCAAATAAACATTTACTCAATAAATTTTTACTCAAAGAAAAAATGACTATTATGGGGTTAACTCATCTGTTCCACCGATCAACCCAGAAACCAAGAAGCCATTCTTCACAGCTCTAGCCTCATCAAGTATCACAAAATCTTTTCAAGTCACTACTAATTTCAAACTTTTCCATTCTCTTGCTATCACTTTTTTTTCCTGTCATCACTCTTAAATGAACTGTTGTACAGTCTCTTTTCCTTAGAACCTTCCTATCTCTCTACACAAAAGTCTGAGTGAAAAGCCACAGTGACTGACTTAAAATGGAAATGTGATCATATTCCCATGCATAAAACCCTTCCATGGAGTTCCTGTGCATTTGAATTAAAACCCAAATCTTTACCACAACCCACAAGGCTTCGGATGTTATGACCCATGTTATGATCCCTAACCTTATCTACTAGCTTCCCCCATCCTCCTTTTGCTGTGGCTACATTGACCTTTCATTTCCTCAAGTACACTAAGCTGAAGGGAGAAATGATGGAGAGGTTAAAAATAAAAAATTTACTCTCAAATTTTTATAGACTAAAACATTAGAAAAGTGATGGTATAAATAGTTTTAGGCCAGGTGAAGCTGGGGTAAGGGCAGATCACCTAAGTGGAGACCTCACTCAACCAGTGCTTTACAAATTGCAGACCTGAATCCCTGAGGGGTCATGGAATCCACTTTGTGAGACCCAACCAGCAGTTTTGCATTTTTTTTTTTTTTAATAACACAGATGAATGCATGTCATGCAGTGTCGGTATTACTTTTTGATACTTTTGTGTCAGTTATACATACAAGTACACATACACACATCATGATACAAAATGGGTTTCTTACTGTAAGTTGTGAGTGGCCTGAAATAAACTCCCCGGAGGGTTGTACATAGCAGGCAGTCAAAAATGTTTGATAAGCTAATAAATGAAAAGTTAAACTATACATAGGTGGAGCTTTGGCTGTAAAGATGATCATTCAGAAATCAAGCAGAATGGAGAGAGAAATAAGGAACACCCATATGGAGAGGGTGAGCCCACACAGAAGACTGAGAAGGAATAGTGGCCAAGGAAGTAAAAGCTTCAAGAAAGAAAGGAAGAGGTCACAGTGTGGAGAGCTATAAGACAGCAACTGGAAAACTTCAAAATATAAATTCTGAAAGTTATTTTTTAGGTCACAGATCCCTCTGAGTATCTGACAAAAGCCACGACTCTTCTCCCTAGGAAAATACATGCGCCAGTAACACTCCGCACGCTGTATCAAGAGGTCAGCCAGGTCCCTGCACACATTTCCCAGGGAGCCCAGGCCCCAGGCTAAGAATCCCCACTTTATAAAAGCCACTGGATTTGGCAGTTAGAATTCAGGTGAGTGTTGAGAGAGATACTTCGCTGAAGGGACAAGGATGGAGACTGCCTGCAGTGGGCTAAGTAATGACTGGAAAAGCAGAGAAGTAAGCCAGGAGAGCTCTTGGAAGAGGCCAAATTAACTTTGAAAAGAAGAGCACAGGGCAAGTGGAAAGGAGGTTAAAAAGGTCTTTAAATGAGAAACTAGGGAGATAATAGGGAAATCCACCTCCAAGCAAAATCAAGTCACTGCATTTACAAGGGGCATGACCATTGAGAGAAGAGAATTCTAGTCTCCATTTTCTGTCATGTAATTCTTCATTGGATAAAATAGAACTACCTGCCAAAACTTAAAATCAGATTATGTAAGTAGGCCAAAGATATTTTCCACCATCTGATAGGTAAACATCTGAGTCCACATGTGATCAGCTACTTGGGACTACATGATATTGACAAAAGCTCCCCAGAATGAACATCTTCAAGTAACTTCAAAGGTTTTTATATCAGGAATTTGGCCTTACTAAAGTAAGGTAAGATCAGTATGTCTTACATATAATCTCTTACAGCTAAAACAAAATATGCACATCCAGAAAATTTTTTTAACTTTTAAACTCAAAAAGCTAGTATTTTATACCTAGAAGTTCATTTTTTTTTTTAATTTTTTTATTTGAGAGAAAGAGGGAGAGATTGAGTGCATGTGCAAATGAGGGGAAGGGCAAAGGAAGAGAATCTTTTTTTTTTTTTAAGATTTTATTTTTTTACTTGATAAAGAGAGATCACAAGTAGGCAGAGAGGCAGACAGAGAGAGGGAGGAAGCAGGCTCCCCGCTGAGCAGAGAGCCCAATGTGGGGCTCAATCCCAGGACCATGAGATCATGACCTGAGCCGAAGGCAGAGGCCTAAGCCACTAAGCCACCCAGGTGCCCCAGGAAGAGAATCTTTAAGCAGACTCCTCAGCAAGTATGGAGCCCAATAAGGGGCTCCATCCCAGGACCCATGAGATCATAACCTGAGCTGAAAACAAGAGTCTGATGCTTAACTGACTGAGCCATCCAGGTGCCCCTGTACCTGGAAGTTCATTTTTTTAAAAGTTCTTTTGTCTGTACTTTCAAACTTTTCTAAAATAAACGGTACTACTTTTACAACTTTCTTAAAAATTTTTTAAGTTTTTTAAAGGTTATTTTACAACTCGGGATAGCTACATACCATGGAATTGACCTTTTAAAACAGTCACACCATCTATTACAGACTGTGAAAGTTTCTCACTGCTGGGCCTAGAAAAGAAAAGGAAGAAAATAACACATCCCATCCTGAAACCAAGAGATGCTAATTCTGAAAGCAAATACAGAAATTATGTGCTACAAATATCAGGATAATAGGTTCACAGTATCTGAGCTGAAACCTGCCGAGTTTGAAAACCCTGCAAAGATAATACAGGTAGAGTATTAGCATTTTCCAGCAGCCTTTTACAATACATTTCTTGGAGTTTGGCTTTCAAATGAATTTAGAGAACAAATATAAAAATACATTAATTACACCACACCCAGAAACTTTTTCAAGTTTGACTGTAATATATACATTATCTAAAAACAGAAGCAATAAATACTGAATGCAAACACTTCATATAATGCAGTACTGGGTATTAAACCACCAAGGATATAGAACTTATTTTTCATTTGAAAAAATCAGAACAAATTATCTGCCTGAAAATAAAGGAGATAATAAATAAAGGAGAAGGTAATAAATAAAGATAGAAAATAAAGGAGATAACTGCCTTGTAGAAAATGATGTTCTAGATCATTTAAACTAGTTAATTGGTAAGAGGTAATTACATGTGGGATGGCTTTACCATGGGATAATAATTTGCTTCAGAACATAAGTCACTAGGCTACTTCTGATACTATAAATCCACAATTAATGGTATTTAGAAATCTCTCTGGTAACCCATTAAGGATAAAATACCAGACATTATCCTAATGTCCTACCATTAAGACTATGACTAGAAATTTCCTTTAGAAAGATACTCTGGCTAAAATGAGATCTCACAGTAAATCTTGAAACAGAATCCTTCTGTTTCAAAGTACACTTTTAATCCAACATTTTACAGTATCTTTTTGTAAAGGAAGACAAAAGCTGCCAAAAATATGGCAAGCAGTCCCCTCCTGTCCATGGTTTCACTGGCCATGGTCTGTCACCCAAGGTCAACTGTAGTCTAGAAGCAGATGATCCACCTTCTGACATACCATCAGGTCAACAGGAGCCTAACACTACATCACAATGCCTACATCACATCCTCTCTCACACACACACAATTTTATCATCCCACATCATCACAAGAAAGAGAAGGGGGGAGTACAGTACAACAAGATATTTTGAAAGAGAGACTACACTCACAACTTTATTATAGTATGTTGTTACATTGCTCTTATTATTATTTATTGCTGATCTCCTACTGTGCTTAACTTATAAGTTAATCTTTACCATAGGGGCACTTGGGTGGCTCTGTTAAGCATCTGACTCTCAATTTTAGCTCAGGTTATGATCACAGGGTGGTGAGATCAAGCCCCACCTAAGGCTCAGCACTGGGTGCACTGTCTGGGATTCTCTCTCCCCCCACCGGCCACTGCCCCAATTCGTGCGCTCTCTCTCTAAAATAAATAAAGAAGATCTTAAAAAAATTAATCTTTATCAAATTATGCATGTATAGAGAAAACATACTATCCATGGTTTCAGGCATACACTGGGGGTCTTGGAATGTATCCCCTGCAAATAAGAGAGGGGGGACTACTATATGTAGAAATAATATATTGTTGTTGTTATTAAGATTTTATTTATTTGACTGAGAGAGAGAGAGCAAGAGAGGGAACACAAGCAGGGGGAATGGGAGAGGGAGAAGCAGGCTTCAAACTGAGAGGGAAGCCCGATCCAGGAACTCCATCCCAGGATCCTGGGATCATGGCCTAAGCTACCCAGGCGCCCCTAGAGATAATATATTGTTTTCCGGTAAACTCCAGCATGGGAAAATGATATAAATATATAAACCAACAATAATGCAGATTATTATAATAATGCAGAGATGAATCTATAAATATTAAATTACAAGCAAGTGTTCTTCCTCTGTAGGAATAAGTAAATCTCCAGAAGTAAAGGGGTGGGAGACCTCTGTTATGTACTTCTCTCAGGACAGGAAATAGGTATTTTCATACACTATCTTATGTAATCTTCACAAAAGCTCTGTGTTGGGCTTTAACATCAACATTTTAGAGATGGGTATATGGAAGCTCCAAACATTAGGTAACCTATCCAACTATACAGTGTTGGAGCGGATTAGCTCCTACATCCTACTAAAAACAAAAAGGCCAAGTAGGTAGAGGAGCCTCTTAGGGGAGTTCCATTTAATTCTTTCAATTTATCATGAGTATTAAAACTAACGCAATCACTTAAGTCCAGTTTGCAAAGCTGCTTTCACCAGTAATGTGATGGTCACCTGGTATCTCTACCAATCACTACGAAGGCATCTTGTTGCAGATTCACGGCTGCTTTCACACTGATGTCCAGCAACACTCTCGGCACGTCTTGTTCCTCAGCATTTGCCAAACAGGTAGCATGTTCCTCCCAGGATGGTGCCAACATTTCACCCAAAGGATCAACCAATTTTACCCCATTGTCTTCCTTAAAAGAAAAGCAAACAATAAGCCATCTGTGCATATTCACAAGAGTGAGCTGAGGAAGTAAACTCAAGCTGTTTTCCCCTAAATAAGACACTGACGGCAGAGTGGCTTCACCTGTGACCGTACGGCATGCCAGGCACTGGACTAGGTGTTTTTTATAAATCCTCATAACAAACATCAATCTTACTAATAATCCTATTTTTATTCCAATCTTACTTTGGAAAAAACAGAGATTCAGAGCAAGTGAATTCACCACCAATTACATACTAGGGCACAAACGGAGTGGAATGAGGGCACCAAGAGACCCTCCTCATTATGACCCTGGACTCTTTTAAGAACATACTGGCCAATGTATCAAAAGTGGGTGACAGGGGCGCCTGGGTGGCTCAGTGGGTTAAGCCGCTGCCTTCGGCTCAGGTCATGATCTCAGGGTCCTGGGATCGAGTCCCGCGTCGGGCTCTCTGCTCAGGAGGGAGCCTGCTTCCCTCCCTCCCTCTCTCTCTGCCTGCCTCTCCATCTACTTGTGATCTCTGTCAAATAAATAAATAAAAAATCTTTAAAAAAAAAAAAAAAAAGTGGGTGACAGAAGCTGAAAACTGACTCCCAATTCTGTTCTGCTCAAATTTGGGGGAAGAAATAAAGTGTAGTTCAGAGTGAATGTCAACTGAAGGAAACAGTTCAGTATTGTTTTAAGAAGTACTTTAGAACTGCAATAAACAGAGGCTTCAGCCCACAAGTCATTAATTGTGGTGATTTAGACGTTCAGACACACTTTTATAATGATCCACATTTACAAGCTGGAGTGGGGGTAAGAGGAGGTTATAATCCTTCACAGACCTACACAGCTTTAATTTGCTGCTGATTTAGCAACAAAGGCAAAGTCTCATGGTTCTTGCCATCAAACAGAGGCAAGTTATTCAAACCACATATTAGTGAGCTATCAGCAGTATTTAATAAAAGTTAAACTGTGTCAAAAAGAATATTTTGCTTAAAAAAAAAAATTGGGAGTGCTTGGGTGGCTCAGCCGGTTGAGGGTCCAACCCTTGTTTCGGCTGAGGTCATGATTTCAGGGTCATGGGATCAGGATCAAGCCCCACATCAGGCTCTGCATTCAGCAGGGAGTCTGCGTAAGATTCTCTCTCCCCCTCTCTCGTCTCTCCCTGGCTTGCACTCTCTCTCGCTCTTAAAAAAAAAAAAAAAAAAAAGTAATTGTCATAACACTAGAACCAAAATAATCTGCCCAAAGCTCACTTTTGTATACATGGAGCCACCTGTCTGGCTGTTCATTCAGAACAGTTAACTCTTCCTTACTATTCCCTAACTACAGAAAACGGGTCTACAGGCGCCTGGATGATTCAGTTGGTTAAGCAGCTGCCTTCGGCTCAGGGTCCTGAGATCAAGACCCACATTGGGCTCCCTGCTCAGTGGGAGGAGTCTGCTTCTCCCTTTCCTTCTGTTGCAACCCCTGCTTGTGCTCTCTCGCTCATGCGCGCTCTCAAATGAATAAAATCTTTAAAAAAAAAGAAAAAGAAAACCAGTCTAAAAAATTTTCAAAATGCACTAAATCTTTTTAAATATTTGCCCTTCTCCCCACCTTGGCTCCAATCTCTAATCCCTACTAAATTAACACAAGTAATACTTCTTGTTACTGATACTGTCTCAATGCAACTAACTTGGAAGGACATTCTTCTGTTATTTAATAGGGACACAGTCCAAGAAATAACTCTCATTCTCTCCACACCCTCTACAGTCATGAGCTAAATGACCACTCATCAAGAAAAAGCCATTTCGATAAAGAAGATGTGGTATATATACACAATGGAATACTATGCAGCCATCAAAAGAAATGAAATCTTGCCATTTGCGGCGACGTGGATGGAACTAGAGGGTATCATGCTTAGCGAAATAAGTCCATTGGAGAAAGACAACTATCATATGATCTCCCTGATATGAGGGAGAGGAGATACAACATGGGGGTTAAGGGGGTAGGAGAAGAGTAAATGAAACAAGATGGGATTGGGAGGGAGACAAACCATAAGTGACTCTTAATCTCACAAAACAAACTGAGGGTTGATGGGGGGAGGGGGGTCGGGGGGGGGTGGGGTTATGGACATTGGGGAGGGTATGTGCTATGGTGAGTGCTGTGAAGTGTGTAAAGCTGGCGATTCACATACCTGTACCCCTGGGGATAAAAATATATGTTTATAAAAAATAAAATTTAAAAAAAAAAAAAAAAAAAGAAAAAAAGCCATTTCAGGGGCGCCTGAGCAGCTCAGTCATTTAAATGTCTGACACTTGATTTCAGCTCAGGTTGTGTGTGTTCTCAAGGTTGAGAGATCCAGCGTGGTGTCACGCTCTGCCATTAGTGATGAGTCAGCTTGGGATTCTCCCTCTCCCTCTGCTCCTCCCCTCCCATGTACTCTTCGCTCTCTAAAATAAATTAATCTTGAAGAAAAAGCCATTTTGGGGGTGCCTGGGTGGCTCAGTCATTAGGTGTCTGCCTTTGGCTCAGGTCATGATCCTAGCCAGGGTCTTGGGATCATCGGGCTCTCTGCTCTGCTGGAAGCCTGCTTCTCCCTCCCCACTCCCCCTGCTTGTGTTCCCTCCCTATCACTCTGTGTCAAATAAATAAATAAAATCTTTAAAAAAAAAAAAAAAAAGAAAGAAAAGAAAAGAAAAAGCCGTTTCAAAAACAAAGGCACATACTGAGTAGGCACATTCCTAGAATTAGATTTTGTACTTTGGGTCAAATTGCTCAGACACTAAGATGTGTTCTTGTAAATAAAGGTTTGCTTTATAACAGCACTAAAGGCGTTACCTCAGGATTATGTGATGCGGTTACCATGACTCCTATTGTAGACTTGGTCTGTTTTGACCTCAGGACAGCTAACAATCCCATGCGAAACATGACATGATCAAGATGTTCTGCTTTTGTTCGAAAACCAGCAGTCCCATATTGAAGAACGAGTCCACTGGGCTTGGCGTGTAATGCTGAGTGTTCTTTTACAGCATCTAAATCCATGTCTACAAAATTAAGGAATATTTTTCAAGCAAAAGAAATTTTTACAGGACCATTTGCTTCAACAACTGCCACCCTGAACTAATAGGGTGCCTCGTTCTGAAACCCCACAAAAATTTTTTTGAGAAAGAAAACAATGGTACAATAAAGTTCTGGAGGTAGACATTACCTAGAAGATCCTGCCCAACTTGTATCATTCACTCCAGGACAGATGGCAATTACCCCAACTCATCTCTCATTTTGGCTCCAGGGCTATTCCTGGACACAGGGTAAATTTAAAATGGTCTACTCTCAACTAAAACGAAGATTCCACACATAGACTCATAGACTCCTACACAATCAAAGATTACCTCATTTCACAAATGGAAAAACTTAAGCTTGGACCTCAAATAACCTAAATTTACATGGGTAGTTAGTGACAAATGGAGCCTAAGGTTATACTGTCAAAAGGACTGGGACTACATATCCAAAATATCTAGGAAATCTGTTGGTTCTTCTGTTATTCTTCCCAGACCACACACACAGAGACACACCCAGAGGAAAAGGGAAGGGCAAAAGCTTCCTCTCTAAGACTGCCCAAACCTCCTAATGTACCTCACGGAGGATTTTTCTATTTTTGTAAGGGAGGATCAGGACACCCTTCTAAATTAAGCTCTGAAAGCAACATCTTCCTTTTACCTTTAATTGGCTCCTAGCCCACTAGTAATTCCTTCTCTGCGATACTCCAATTTTAAGTGGACCTTGGGGGTTTCCAACCTCAGCTGTATGTACTTCTTGGATCAGTCCCATTCCCAATTAGCCCAGGGATGAGCACCAGTCCTATCTTGTTTTCTTCATTTTCCTTAGTTGCTTCAATGAACAAAAGTTAAAGGAAATGGTGAAAAATTTTTGCTTCTGTCCAGCTAGAAAAAACTGGTATTCAGCAAGCTAATTTAGTTTGGTCCAAAGTGACCAAATCTCTTTCACAAACATCAATACACTTCGTTTAAAAACTGACCATTCGGTAATACATCATGATTACTCATAAGGGCGTAAACCAGTCCTGTCAAATCTAGAAAAAAAAAATTTTTTTTTAAATAAAAAAGATAAAACGCTTTCACCCTTCAAAGCGTCTTCGGTCCCAAAACTACATTCAGTGGGTGTGAGAATGCTTTTATTCAAAACACTTAAGAGCCCAAACAGTGACCACTCTAAAAAAGTTGAGAGCATCCCCCTTCCTCCATTCAATTATCAACCGCTTGTTTGTTCCGCTTCCCTTCCAGCCCCCACATGGCCGCACCTTTCCCGACTCTCAACCCTGAGCCACCACCTCCCGCCCCAGGTCTCTGGGCCAGAACACCCAGCACGAGACCCTCGGGCCCGCTCTGAAGGCGCAGGGCGGTGCGTCCCGCGCGCGGTCCGCGGGTCAGTCCGCTAGCCTGCCCACTAACCTACCCGCAGCCCATCGGTAGGCCGAACCCTTACCGACTGGAAACTCCATTCCAGTCGCCTATCCTAAGGGCCCCACTCACCTCCGCCAGAAGATACCCCCTCACCTCCACCTCACGGAACAACTGATCCGCGGCGGCACCTCCTACCTACTGAAGCTCTCCGAACCCGCAGACGTGGCCCTGCGTGTCTTCCGGTCCATAGCCGCGCCCCCCCAGCCAATCATGGCCGGGGAGGATCCGCCGGCCCCGCCTCTCCTCGTTGCGGATCATGCGCAGCTCGCGCCTGCGGAACTGCGGATCCCGGGTCTGACAGGGTTTGGGGCTGTTTCCATTGAATGACCGGGAAGGGTGAGGCCCCCGCGGTGGCCCAGGGGTTGGGGCCGAGGGTCGTGGGCCATCAGAGCACTGCGACCGGCAAAAAACGCAGTCCCCGCATCCAAATTTGGGTCTCAGAGGGTGGCAGTCTTGCGTTCCTGGGAAGCCAGGGTTCCTAGTGGTCGCAGATGGGGGGTACCAACCCTGATTTGGGGCATCTGACAAGGTGGCCTCGGGCATTTCCCCTTTACCCTCATCCCCATCTAGATCTTCGAGGTTCATCTCCCCAAAGTGACTCCCGGAGCCTTCTCGAGCCGCTGCCCCCACCCCATCTCCCCGCACCAGCTCACACTAAACATTGTTTCATTAATGTACCTGTAAGATTCCCCCTTAGCCTGGGCCTCTCGGGACAGAGGCCAAATGGACCCAAATCGTCCGGAGCTATCAAGATGCCATCCCGGGAGGATGTGGCTCCCCAGAGAGTCGTAAAGGCCCGATCGGGAGGGGTCCTTGGCGCTGGGTCCGAGGCTCCGCTACTGGCATTAGGGGCGGCGGGGCTCTCAAGACCCCAGAACCTAGGGATGCGACCACAGCCTCGCCAGACTGCAGGCCTCCCTCGCCACAGGGCGCAGCTCCGCCCAAGCCGGAGACCCTACTGGGATTCGCAAGTTGGGCTCCTTGCCTCTCCCAGGATTCAGGCTTGCAGAGTATCTGCAGGGGTTTGCGAACCACCTGCAACGGAATAATTTGGAACACCTGTTGAAACTCCAGATTCCCGGATTTGAAGCGGGGGTGGGGGTGGGGAGGTAACGGACTGGGAATCTGAATTTTTAACGAGGTGTCTTAAGGGAAGCTGTACATACTAGACTTGGGGGTTGAGAGATAAAGCGAAGAAAGAGTGTAAGTGTCCCCTGTTTTTGCCCCTAGCTGTCAGTGCATAGCGTTCCTGCAAAACTGCTGAACGGAAAAGGACCTTCGGGAAATTTCTCTGGACACCGCTGAAATTAACAAACCTAGTGGCCCTGGGCCTTTCCAGTTTTTCCTGGCAAGTGGATTTCGAGGCAACATGTCTGCTTCAGTGAAAGAATGCCTGCAGCTTCAGCTGCTGGAGATGGAAATGCTGTTTTCTATGTTTCCTAACCAAGGCGAAGTAAAACTTGAAGATGTAAATGTCCTGACGAATATAAAGCGATATTTGGAAGGCACGAGGGAGGCGCTGCCGCCAAAAATTGAATTTGTGATTACCCTCCAGATTGAGGAGCCCAAGGTAAGTACTCTGCGTTGTTTTCATTGTTGCCAGGTGCCCTTTTTTTTAGTGGAAACACTTGGAACATGAGATTTCTGTCCAGGAAGCAAATGGAGAATATTCCAAATTCATATATCCTTTATTTGTTTGAAAGTGAAATGTGTAAAACATGGGATGCCCTTGTAAATTGTCTTCAATAAATATCTTGAATTTTACATAAATATGCACATCTTTTTAACAAATATGTGGTGTTTTTATTAAAAACGTCTGGCAGTCTCATACTACCATTACTATTCTGTTCACTCACGTTTTTTACAATTCCAACTATTGTAGTATATTTTGTATTGTACATGTATCATGATTTTTATAAAGCTAAATATTGCCTTTAGCAAAACTGACTTGTAAGGAGTGGATGAATGTTTCTTTGGTGGCACCATGACACAAAGCAAATACAGACAGGAAATCTAAATCCTTAAAGTGAATTTACCTTCATCTTCTGATCCATTGTCTCTAGCAACATGAGCATAGCATAGGTAACAAATGGACTAGGCTTTTGAGAACACCTCCTCTAGTGATTTCCTGCTCACCCTTCAGCTGTCATTCCCTTAAAGAAGATCTCCTGCTTCCCAGAGTGACTTCTGTCTCACCAGTCACACATTTCATCAGATCCCTGTGCTTCTCACCATTGAAATTAAGTACTTGCGATGTGTAATTATTAGTTTAATGTCTTTCTCCTTTACTAGGCTCTGGTCTTCAGGAAGAGCAGAAATTGTGTTGCATCTAGCTTCTTCACGTCTTCATCCCAGCATGGGGTCCCTGACACATGGTGGGCGTTCAGTAAACACTGGAATGCGTGAATGCATAAATGGAAGAAATAGCGTGTGTGGTGTTCTCAGTACAGTCTCTGGCCCATAGCTGACACTTAGTAGTAGCGATAACTGTTACGTTTATCAAAATCATGCCGTTGCCACTGATAAACTAGCTTAGTTGATTTTCTGGTTCTTAAATCTATTTGATTTTCATTTTAAGGTGAAAATTGATTTGCAAGTAACCATGCCTCACGGCTACCCCTACGCAGCGCTGCAGCTATTCGGACGGTCGTCTGAGCTCGACCGACAACAGCAACTCCTGCTCAACAAGGGTCTCACTTCCCATATAGGGACTTTTGATCCAGGTGAGCTCTGTGTATGTGCGGCAATCCAGTGGTTGCAGGACAATAGTTCCTCCTATTTTCTGAACAGAAAGATTGTTTTTGAACCATCTACACAAGCAAAGCCAGTCAAGAACACATTCCTCCGAATGTGGATCTACAGTCACCATATATATCAGCAGGACCTAAGAAAAAAGATTTTGGATGTTGGGAAAAGGTTGGATGTGACTGGATTTTGCATGACAGGAAAGCCGGGTATAATCTGTGTGGAGGGCTTCAAAGAGCACTGTGAGGAGTTCTGGCACACAATTAGGTACCCCAACTGGAAACACATTTCCTGTAAGCATGCTGAAAGTGTCGAAACCGAAGGAAATGGAGAGGATCTGCGCCTTTTCCATTCTTTCGAAGAATTGCTCCTTGAGGCCCATGGCGACTATGGATTAAGGAACGACTATCACATGAACCTGGGCCAGTTCTTAGAATTTCTCAAAAAACATAAAAGTGAGCATGTGTTCCAGATATTATTTGGTATTGAAAGTAAAAGTTCAGACGCCTAGGAAGCTAGTAAGAGGCCTGTGCTTATAATTTCTCTAAGTCGGTATTTCTGTGAATAAGACCAAAATAAAAGGGCTAGTGGCTGTTTGGCATCCTCTGTGAGACCCCTAGCCCCACAATTTTTACCTGGTAATGAAACACAAAGGCCTTTTAACTTTATAACAGTGCAATTGTGATGTTATCTCTATGTTCTTGTGTTAACTGAAAACTATTTAATTGTAAATTAATAAAAACAGTCAACTTAACCAGCGAAACTGACTTGATTAAAGAGGCGTCCAAAGCCCGTAATTAATATCAATAGTCAAACTGCAGCCCTGAACTCATACATAATATTCCTCTCTCGTGCCATCAGCACATGATGACGCAGCACATTTTCTTTCTTTCGTTATTGGGGAATGGATTCTAAGTCAAGTTTAAAGTGAGAGGAACACATCTTGACTACATTCCTTGCTTGAAGTTAAACCCTGTGTTTATAGTTCTTTTTCTTTTAATAAAACTCGATCCTGACTATGGTAACAGAGGAATCAGAGCAGGGAAGTCTCAAGAGTAATGAAGATGACATGTAGTGCTCTGTGTTCTCTGCCGGGCTGTTTTCACCAGCTGAGTCATGATATTAAGGATAAGGATACCATAATAGTCTTAATTCTTATACCCAAAAAAAGATGTGGTTTCATGCCTACAAAGTGTTCCCCGAGTACTACATACTGGCAGCCTTTGCCTGTGCACCGGGACATATTGTTTGTAGGACGGGAGTGTTGAGGAGGACCACAATGGCAGGCTCTGCTCCATCACCTTGGGGGGTAAAATCAAGCCGTGCATTTCGGTGAGAAGTCACTGCCATCTCCTCTAAAGATATCTGGCTTCACCAGCCTTTGTCAAAAGTGAGTTTATTTTGATGACAGGGACCCCTATTTAACTAGCACCTGCCACACCTTCTTTTCATTGCAAAGTATCCACCCTCCCCAGGAATTTCTGGGAGTCCTGCCTGTGTTAAGAGATGTCCTGAGCTGACCCTGCAACTTTCTCTGGTTTCCGTGGTCTCTCTTTAGCCACTGCTGCCCTTTCTCTGGAAGCATTTCATTCTCCAGCTGCTGTCAGGCACCCCACTGATGCGCTGGTCCCCTCAGGATGCCAAAAATGGATGCTCAAAGGGGAATGAGTGCCTCACTCCCTAGGTCACGATACATTCTCTTAGACGCCAGACGTTGCTGCATGTGCCGGGGAGCTTACAGAATTTTTGGTGAAATGGTACATTCTGTGTCTAGGATGCAGACACATGTCCTTGAGCTAGGGCAAGGATATAATCAACAGCAGACCCTGCACTAAGTTGACTGCCTTGACCTTGAGGCCTTGGAACTGGGTCTACTCTGTCCTGCCCACACTATTAGCTCAGAATGAGTTTCTTTCCAGGGCACAACTCAGACCTTTAAACCAAGGCTCTCGTCATGGGCCTGCCCTGCCAGATGATCCAGTTTGCCCATTCATGTCTTAATCCAGCCTTGGATGTGGCTAGGGCCCAAGCCAAGGACCTTATACTTTACCTTTATCGATATACAAAGGGAAGAAGTAGAACTTATATTGCCAAAGACTCATTTCTCAGTCTTCGTCAGGACTGAAAACAAGATAGTCTAGGAGCCAGTATCCTGCATATTCTCCCCAAGACCATCAGTAAGTAGCATTCACAAGTTTTTAGGCCCTAAACAGATGTGACTCCATTTTTTTTCCATATTAGGTGTCATCCACCTAATAATGTGCCTAACCCTCTCATAGAGGATTTTTTTTCTATGATTAAATTAGCAGAAGTTGTGATGGAAAGATGAAGAAGCTGAAAGAAGTATAACATAGAATTAAAAAATTATTTGCTTAATTCACTAAATGAAAGGAATAACTTATTTTATGAACTCTTTACTGCTGTAGCTATTTCTGGTGGTAATTTTTTAGGACCCATTTTTACATGCTTGGTATTACCATGCAGCAATATATTTTTCCTATCAGAAACACTAATAGTAGACATTAATTATGGGAGAAGTATAGGTTTTATAGGAAAAAAAAATATATATATATATATATTATAATTCAAAGCTCAGCTTTGTGTGTATAGTAGACTGCTAGTTTTCTTTGCCCAGACTGAGGGGCACAGGCAACCCTCCTACACACACACACACACACACACACACACACACACACACACACCCCACTTACTCCGAGGAACTGCCCTTTCTCTGTATGGTTTGGGAGAAGTAACTGGAATCAAATCACCCTCTAGCAGCCTTCTAGAGAGATGGTTTTGAGCTCTTGCCGCTTAAATCCATAGTGCCATCCTCATTTCCAGCCTACTGAATGTTCAGTTGCTCAGCACTTCTGAGGTACCCAACATCTGCCCTTTTTTTTTTTCTGGAAAGTCAAACGTCAGTCTGAATCACTTGGAATTTAAGAATCGTGATATTGTATACATTATTTTTTAAACGGTTATTTGGAAAGTATGCACTTTATAAATATTGCAGTGTCTTTTTAAAACTTACTGATTAAATCAGCCTTTTTTCACCTATGTTCTCTGCTTCTCATTCCTTACTGGTCTAGTATGTGTTAGGCTAAAGGCTGAGGATACTTGCATAGTGGATTAAGGAGTGGGCCAAGTGAGTTGACGGACATAATACAAGGACCTCTAAAACATCCCTATATTAAATCAGAAGTATGTTGCCTGTGAATTTGAGTTTCCATATATGACTGTTTTAACATGCCAACCATTCCTTCCGAGAACTTGGGAAGGCCTGAGGGAGCCTACCTGAGGTCTTCACAGAAACTTTTTGAACAGAACAGTTTTCTTTCATTTGCTTTTATCTTATGTAGCCCAGTAGTAAGTTGAAAGAACAGGTATTTTCTGAAGATAACATGCTTTGCTCCAAAATCCTTGTTTTATACAGAATCCTGATTTACCTCAAAACTCTGAGCTCGTTGAGTCTCCCTCATAAGGTCTGCATGGTAGAACTACTTTCCCTGCAGCCTTTTTCTGAGCCCAGTTAAAGCTAGAAGCATTTGGATCAACCCATAAATCAGTCTGAGGAGTGGACACACATTTCAAGGAAGCCCAGCAAACATTGAAGGACCTCCTTGGTCATAGGGGGAATGAAGTCCACAATCAGTTATTCCCCATGGGGGTAACATCCTAACACGCATCGGCCCTTCAGTCTCCACATGCTTGGCTGAGGTGGCAGACTCTTGTACTTTCATGAGATCTTACCAGGAATTCAGTAAATCTAATGCCTGTGCTCTACGTCCTATGAATGTATCATCAATTTGTCAGACCAGCGTGATGCCCTGTCTAGCAGTGAGATGATCAAGGTTTAGTGTCAAGAATTAAATTCTGGTGCAGAACCAGAGAGTTAATGGAACATTGAAAAAAGGCAATCTATAATGTTTATTGGTAGCACAAACTTCTTCAGTGGCCCCCTACTTAATGGAATATAGGAAAAACAAGAAAGCATCGGCCTAATCAGTAGCTACAAGAAAGAGAACTTGTCTGTCAGCTGCAGTTGGAATCACCATCTGACCAACTTAATGTGATCCAAAGATCATACTGAGTTAAGATGTGCTAAAAATCACACCCCTGTTTCTCTTAAAGATTTTGATAATGAGACTTACCGCTGCAAATCACGGGTGGTTCCAGCCAGAATAACCATTTTTTTGTGTGTGATTAGGGATCCAATGTGGTGATAGATGATGAAGAAATTAATCTTCACTGAGAACTCTTCACTGAGCAAATGACTAGACAATGGATTTGTTCCTATATACAGTTAGTCCTAAGCATACAGTTAGTTCCAGAGACCACAGTAATTTCTAAGGCCCTAGAAATTTGCATTTATTCAGAACTCTGTTTCCAGGTGATTTCCAAAGGACATTTCCAAAAGTGGTTTCCTTTCTGCAATGCATCGTTATTCTAGTAAATGGAACCTCAAAGGAAGATTTTGGATATTACAGAGTCCATCACCTTAGGGGTCTTTCATTCATATCGTCGCATGGCAATTTGCTGAAGGCCTTGACACTCTATATTGGGGGCTCTAGACAGGTTTTTCTGCTGCTGTTGTTATACATATTAAGTAAGGCCTACACTGGGTTGCCCATCTATTTGGTCCTAACCCCAGCTGATATTTAGCTGATATACACTGATGTGGCTGTATCAGTTGTATACTGTATGCCAGTATACACTGGCATTCATTTTTCTTAGTCAATATCTGTGCTGTCCGATTTGTTAAATTTGCAACATCATTTCAGGCTATGAGGCCCAGTGATTTACTGGCCACCACCAAAGATTTCTGTAGGCCAAACTATGCTGATTACTGTGAACCAGCTTCCTACTATAACTGTTTCCACTGTGTCTCCATTTGTTAATTGCTGCAAAGCACTGCTATTCAGCTTCTATCAACCCTAAGATTCTGATGTTTCCATTAAAATAGGGAGCCCATTAATAAAATAAAATACCAATAAAATAAAAAAGGGAGCCCATTTTTAACCACAGCATTTCCCACAAGTCTCCCAGAGCCATCAAAATGTCCTCAATTAAAAAAAAAAAAGTCCTTAATAAAATGCTGATTCCACTAATACATTAAAAGGGTCGTACACCATGACCAACTGGGAGATATTCAAGGGATGCAATGATGGCTCAACATCAGTAAATCAGTTAATGTGAAATATCACTTTAACAAAATGAAGGAAAAAAATCATATGATCATCTCAAAAGATGGAGCATTTGACAAAATTCAATATCCATAATAAAAACTCTAAACAAAGTGTTTATAGAGAACATAATAAAAGCCACATCTTATAAGCCCACAGCTAATATTATACTCAATGGTAAAAAGCTGAAAATTCAATCAGGAAGAAGGCAAAAATGCCCATTCTCACCACTATGTTATTCAACACAGTACTGTAAGTCCTAGCCAGAGCAATGAGGCAAGAAAAATAAATAAAAGGCATCCAAATTGAAAAGAGAAATAAAACTGCCTCTATTTGCAGATGACTTCATAAGTATATATATATAGAAAACCTTGAAGACTCTATCAAAAATCTTGTTAGAACTAAAAAATGAATTCAGTAAAGTTGCAGGATACAAAATCAACATACAAAATTTGTTGCATTCCATACACTAATGACAAACTATCATAAAGAAAAATTATGAAAACAATACCATTTAAAATTGCACAATTGCATTAAAAAAACCCTTGAAATAAATTTAACCAAAGTAATGAAAGATCTGTACACTGAAAACTATAAGACATTAATGAAAGAAATTGAAGATAACAAAAATAAGTGAAAGGTATTCCATGCTCATGGACTGGAAGAATTAATATTGTTAAAATGTCCATGCTGCCCAAAGCAATCTACAGATTCAGTGCAATCCCTATCAAAATTCCAAAGGCATTTTTCACAGAAATGCAAAAAACAATCCTAAAAATTACACAGAACCACCAAGAACCCAAATATTCAAAGCAATCTTGAGAAAAAAGAACAAAGCTGGAAGCATCACACTCCCTGATTTCAAACCATATCATACAAAGCCATAATGATCAAATAGTATGCCACTGGCATAAAAACAGACATATAGATCAATGGCACAAAAGAGAGAGCCCAGAAATAAGACCACACATATATGGTCAATTAACAACAAAGGAGTCAAGAATACAACAGGGAAAGTTGTATTATTGGAATTATTGTATTGTATTATTGGAAAGTCTTCCAGTAACTATTAGAAAAACTGGACAGCCACAAGCAAAAGAATGAAACTCAGCCACTACCTTACACCATTCACAAAAACCAATTCAAAATGGATTAAAGAATTGAATGAAAAACTTGAAACCATAAAATTCCTGGAAGAAAGCACAGGCAGTAAGCACATTGATGTCAGTTTTGGTGATGACTTTTTTGATTTGAAACCAAAAGCAAAGGCAAAAAAAGTAAAAATAAACAATTGAGACTACATCAAAACTAAAAAACTTCCACACAGAGAAAGAAACCATCAACAAAAGGAAAAGGCAACTTACTGAATGACAGGAAATATTTGGAAAGCACATATTTGATGAGGTTAATATCCAAAATATATAAAGAACTCATACAATTCGATAGGAAAAAAATCCTTTAAAAATAGAGGATCTGAGTGCGCCTGGATGGCTCAGTGGGTTAAAGCCTCTGCCTTCGGTGCTCAGGTCATGATCTCAGGGTCCTGGGATGGAGGCCTGCATCAGGCTCTCTGTTCAGCAAGGAGTCTGCTCCCCCCTCCTCCCGCCTCTTCTGATCTCTCTGTCAAATAAATAAAATCTTAAAAAAAAAATAGAGGGTCTGAATAGACATTTTTCCAAAGAAGATATACAGATGGTCAACAGACACATGAAAAGATGCTCCACATCATTAATCATCAAGGAAATGCAAATCAAAACCACAATGAAGTCTCATGACACACCTGATAAAATGCGTATTATTGAAAAGAAATAAATGTTGATGAGGATGTGGAGAAAAGAGTACACTTGTGAATCCTTTTTGGGTATGCAAATTGGTACAACCACTATGGAAAACAGTATGGAGATTCCTCAAAAAATTAAAAATAGAAATACCATATGATCTACAATTCCACTTTTGGGTATTTATCCAAAGAAAATAAAAATGCTAATTTGAAAAGACATCTGCACATCCATGTTTCATTGCAACATTATTTTTAATAGCTAAGATATGGAAACAACCTACATGTCTAATAGCAGATGAATGAATAAAGAATATGTAATTTTGTGTATATATGTGTGTATACATAAATAGTTCAGTCATACAAACGTAAAATCTTGCCATTTGTGACAACATGGGTGGACCTTATGGGCATTATGCTCAGTGAAATAAGTCAGAGAAAGACACTGTGTGATCACTCTTAGATGTAGAATCTAAATAAATAAATGGGGATGTTATGAACAGCATGGTGACTATAGTTAATGCTGTATTGCATAAAAGTTGCTGAGAGTAAATCTTAACAGTTCTCATCACAAGAAAAAAATTTTGGTGATGGATGTTAACTGGACTTGTGGTGATCATTTTGCATTTATATACACAAATATCTAATCATGTTGTATATGTGAAACTAACATAATGACACCCCAATTTTTTAAGAAAATGCTTTTCATGGATGCTGCTACTCCCATCACCGTTGTATTTCTCAAGTCTTTAGTGAAAGGAGAGTCAGTGACAGGTCTTCTTGGGAGACTTTAGATCACCAGGATTACAATGGTTTGATTGCACATGACAAATGTGGAGTGTGACAAATGTTGGAGTGGTCCAACATTCCTATCACTGTAATCTTTGAATTCTTTTACAGTATTTCAAGGAACGCCTGCATTCTCAATTTCATTTAATGTGGGCCACTATTAAGTCTACATTTCAGTCAACTAATTGAACCAACAAGTAGAATGACTTTTAGCTGCTCAAGGCAACACATGGAATCCAGAATCTGTGGCAAGTGCACCCCTATCAATTCTACCAATCCAAAATTGCACTTCTCCTTTCTCAGTACATTTTCAGTATCCCATACATTTTCCCTCAGGTTTTGTCAATATAATTTTTTTTTAAAGATTTTATTTATTTATTTGACAGAGAGATCACAAGCAGGCAGAGAGGCAGGCAGAGAGAGGAGGAAGCAGGCTCCCTGCTGAGCAGAGAGCCCGATGTGGGGCTCGATGCGGGGCTCAATGCGGGGCTCGATCCCAGGACCCTGAGATCATGACCTGAGCCGAAGGCAGCGGCTTAACACACTGAGCCACCCAGGTGCCCCTTGTCAATATAATTTAAAAAGTCAAGAATTCTTTTGGTGGGATTCCCTTTCTAACTATATCCACCACAGCTCCTCTATGGAATCTGATATTTGGTGTATGGAGGTAATGAAGAATAATGTGTGAAGAGTGGGAGGTAAACTGAGGGAGCTGAATACAGGATTTCCAAGCAAGGCAGTTAACAACCTCCTTAGACAGGAAGAGCACCCACTTTGATGAGCAAGGGAGGACATGTCCATTCTTCCAGTTTGCTTAGGGGGTGAGGGGTTTCCTGGGATACAGGACTTTCAGTATTCAAACCTGGGTTATTGTTTACACTAGCTTAGGGTATCATATGTCTTCCAAATCCCCCTACCCATAAATCTCCATTCCAAATCAAGGTCCTACTGTTTCTGATCAATATTCTTAAATACAAGACCTGGTAAAAGCTGTGAATGCAATTCCTGGTGGAATCTGGCAACCAGGAGGATCAAGAATTATCTTGTTATCAATTATTTCAGCCTTACAGCTAGCAAGATAGAAAATATTCTTTTGGTAAAAACATAGGCAATTTCTAGTTTTTATACTATGCCTTGAACTGAGGCTGTAAGCCTTTGAGCCTATATTATCTCTTTCTTAATGAAAGCATCTCTGTAGAAGCAACCACCTCTTCCCACAGTCCTGGATTTCTTCCCCCTTTACACTGTTTGATGGCAGCAGCCATTTGCCAGCCTAAACCTTCCCATCCTCGGATAATGCATTCCATCCATTTTTTGCTTCATGTTTGTGTTTTTGAGGTCCCAAAGATATTTTGCTACATTAATTTTTATTAACTTTATATTTTTGCTATTTATATTTAGCTCTTTAACCTATCTGAGGTGTCCCTTTTTATATGATGTAAGGTAGGGTTCTAGTTTTAATTTTCTCCATGTGGGAGGCCAATCTTCCCAATTCTTCTACGAAACAACCTATATTCCTTTTATCTGTTGATTTTTGTGCTACCTTTGTAATTCACATAATCAAGGGGTCTGTGAGCTTCCATGACTTTGATGCATATGAAAATATCTGGATTTTGGAGGTTAGTATAAGGTAGTGTAAAATATTTCATTAATATTTTAATATCAGTTATGTATTGAAATGATATCCTGAAGATGTCAGTGTACATAAAATGATAAACATGGATTCTACCTGCTGCTTCTTTTTATGAGACCACTAGAAATTACACAAGTAGCTCACTTCCTTTTTCTGTTGGGCGAGGCTACTCTACACTGCCCTCTAGTGAAGACAGACCATGAAGCAGGATTAAACATGGCTTTAGAGCCCACCTCCTTCACTTATCAGCTCTGTGGACTTGGTAGGTTCCTTTAAATACCTGCTTTGTATGGAACTTGTAGGGACTACAGGAAACAGAATACAGTAAATACATACAGAAGACTTGAAACCTGGTAACTAATCATCCAATGCTTATTTCATTATCTTTCTCTGAGAATAAGAAAGTAGTTCATTTATTGCAGTATACAGCAAGTATGACAACACATGCATTAAATGAAGGTCATGCTGAAATTTTTGAATAGTTTTAAAATGTATACCCTGTCATGGTATAATTGCTGAGATGCAGCATTATCATTTTAAAATATAACAATATTTTAAGGGAAAAAGACAATAATAATTTTATTCATTCACTTTTTCTATGCTTTAATCAATCTTTTGCATAAGTAATACATTTAGTTAGAGCTACAAGACAACACGAAACAGACAAGAAATCAGCATTCTGGATCTTTTCAAACTATATTGAGGAAACTCTTCACTAAATGTTACTTTCAGAAATACTCCCACCCCTTCTATTCACACCTAAAACAATCTGCGTAACCATCAACCTTCAAGAAATCATTTTATACTATAGTTTTTCCTTGAATATCATCTTATGCTTTTTAAAAGCTTTACTTCAAACACAAAATCCTTCAAATAGTTCTACAAATAAATAGCAAATGTTATTGCACCTGAGCTTAAGGATTTAAAATTGTTTCCGTTTGTTTAATATTAATTTCTGGGCTATTAACTACTGACAGTAATTAGAATATCTCAATACCTGATGCCAAAAATTTCTGATGTTGGGGGAATTGGTTACAAAGTTTCCTCCAAACTCAGAGTGAGCTCCTCATTACCTGAGCTAATCAAGGAAACACGAGGGCAGCTCACTCATGTGGGAACCCAGCTTGTCTGGGAACCATGCTCTCACTCCTGACTCTGGAATTCTCTGCCCTAAGAGGTCGGCTCCACAGGCAGCCCTTTCTCAAGGAGATTATCTGCTCCCTCAACTCAGCTCTTCCCACGGCTATGCTGAACTGAGAATACTACCCTCGGGACGGGGACCACTACCTGCAAGTGCCGGGCAGCAACAGTGCAGGGGACAGGATTCAGTCAGCGGCAGAAGAAAGGTGCTTTCAGAAGGGATTTCTGACTGAGGACCGAGGTGATAAGAATATGTAACAATGGAGCAAGAATATTAAAATCTAAGGCTGCACAAGGCATTGTAAACAACAGTGATCTTTCTTAGAAATGCTGGAGTTCGGTTGAGCTAAAAGAACTATTGTAATCTAGGATTGGAATAAAAATACCTGAGAAGTTATTTTTCTCTAGGCAACAAAGTAAGTGCTGTTTCTGTTTTTAGCAAAAGTTCACCTATGCCTAAATTCATTATTATTTATAAAAAAAAAAAGTAGATTTTTAATGAAACAGTCAACCAAAGAACTATGGATTTTAATGTTGAGTATATCAATTTATTACTATTTTGGTCTTTCCATTAGTTCCCTATATAAAAATGGTGTGTTTCTCAGTAGTAGGTACAATAGCTTTTAAAGAGAACTTGGGCAAAATAATTAAGAGAGAAACCATAAATAACAAGGAAGTAAATGAAGCAAAATTATCTAGTGTGATGTTTACCCTAAAGTATATTAATATCCTTCCATGAACTTTTATTGTTAAAGTAAAATTCTTAGTCTAATGAGTTATTATAAAAGATCCCAATCTTTAAAAATTATGAAACACTTTAAGATCTCATTAAGAGAATTAGAAATGTCAGTTATTATGCTACTGGTCAAGTTTGGTCTGTATTTTCTGGGCCTCTTTAGGCCAAGAATAACAATCAGGTAGAATCTGGTCATAATCAGTATTATACATCTGAGAGCGGACAAAGTCTTCCTTGTTTGAGGGTTCAGGATAAACTGTGGCTGTCTTTTCTTGGTAAGCATCTTTCACAATCTAGGAATAAAAAAAGAATATTAATTATTTTAATGAACAGAGTTGATGGTGAGCACATGTCAGTTTTTATCTGTTTCAAAAAATTAATTCATGTCTGTTTAAAAAATTAAGTTAGATTATAATAAAAGCACACACACACAAAGGAGGTCTAAAATGAAAATGCAATTTTAAGTCATACAGCAGGAGGAAAATATAATATAAACAATGCAAAGCAAGCATAGAAGATATGTATCAAATGTGATCATAACGGGTCTTCACAGATAACCCAGTGGTGAAAGTCTCCACAGGATCTGAATGATAATTAACTTGAACTAAAGGTATTTATTCCTGCTTAGTTTGAACTCAACGTGCAGTTTCAACAATCCCTATGCTGAACACAGCCTCCTACAAAATGTCCTTATTCATCCCTGCTCACCTAAGCAGCTGGACTCTGTGGTCAGTTTCAATGCTCCTCGCCAGGATCACAGAATCTTTCCCTGTCCTGCTGTCACACTCGCCATTCTGGTCCCGGGTCTGGGGAACCCTTACTGCTGGCTTTCTTCGTTCATGGCTGCACCATACGATGACATACTTTTCCTAACACTACCTAGGTCCACGTGGTCGCACATTATGCCTTTATTCCTTTCTTTAACAAACAAAAACCCTTTCTTTCCTAGTTCCCACAAGGCAATTTCAAACCTTCCTCTGTCAAATCTGCATTTGACTGTTACCACTGGAATGAGAACATTCCAGCTAATCAGAGAAAACAATCTCTATTTCCCCTTGGAACAACTCAAACTATGTCCTCTGTATCGTTAAACCTTCACTCTTCCTTTCTTTGAAAAGAATGGATTCTCCTTGTTGTCAAAATTAATCACTCTATACGTGTCTTTAATTCACCCCAGTTGTTTAAAAAAAAAAAAAAAAAAGCAATCCCTGGGAGCTATTTGTATAATAGAGTTATTTGGATAAGTCTGATTTTGAAGATTATTGGAATGATTAAGTATCTCTTCTCAATGCAAAATTATGCATTTGTGAAAAATTATGGTTACAAAGACTGTGCCATATTATGGAGAAATGTTTGTGAAAAACATGAAATAGATGTATACACCATGATTAGGACGACATTAGCAAAGAAAGTCACACAAAAGAAAAAAGATTTGAGTTGAATACAAACAATAAAACGGCCTACGTTAGAAAAATAGAGTATTGGGTAGTTTCTTCTCTTTTTCCCAAAGTATCTATAGTATGTTGTTATTACTTTTTAACAGCCTTTTTGAGGTATAATTCACTGACTACAAAATCCAAACATTTTAAGTGCACAATTAAATTATTTTTAAATGGGCAGAGTTGTGCAACTGTTACCACACCCAGCTTCCGAACATCTCCATTACCCCGGGGGCCTCTGGTGCTTTTTGCAATGGCTGCATTGAGTTTATGATGAAACGCATTGTTGCATTCCTTGACATAGACTGTGTTCCCTCCTCTTTCTGCTCCCAGGACACACTGTATCATGATCTCCTCTCTCAGTGAGGTCTTCACGCTCTCCTTGTCAATGCCAGACTCTGCAAGAGCAGCTTGGATTCTCCTGTTTTCCTCATTCTCCCCAGACTTAACTTCTGTGCTACTGAAATCGCTTTTGTAAAAGGTTCTGGTAACTTCGTACGCACTAAAAGTTCACCCGGGTTTCTCACTACCACAGCTGTGTCTATTGTAATTTCCACTACCATCGTGACACTGTGTCTTATCTAATTTCTGACACACTGCTTCGTTCTGAGTCTGTTAAAATCCTGACTTCTCATCACTGGCTTCTTGCCTCTGTCTTCTGGACAGAGTGACAAACCATGTTCTATTCTTGATTCTTGCCTGTCTATACTTGCTGTCTTGGTCGCCCCAACCACTCCTGGCCCTTCCCCCATAACCATACAGAAATACTGCCCACACCTTTATATCTAGTGTCTCTTTAAGCTTCAGTCATTTCCATCAACTTGCTGGAATGTAGGGTTTGTATACGAATGTGCCCTGAAACCTCAAGCCTGTGGTCCCCTTAGCCTAACTTCCTCCTTTGACTTAATTCTTTGTCCTGACTTCCCAGTTTCTGTCTCTGCACTCTGCATTTTCCCATTATTCTAGGTATAATATCTGAGTCTTTCTGAACTCCCCCTGAGGCTCAGAAAAGGGTGCTTTTGTACTTTCTCCTCCAATCATAAGCTAACACCTTCTCATTTAAATCTTCAAATTGAACTTAACATGATAATGTGTTGTCCGGGACATTAACAATCCAAACTCCTTAAAAACTAGGAGATATAAATAGTAGAAAATAGGATACTCTTTTGTGGAATCATAATCAAGCAGATCATCTATAGTTTGAAGTATTATGTGGTTTTTGAAGCATGCTCCCTCCCTCAGTCAATGAGACAAATAATGGTATGGGAGTCCTAAATATGGTATTGCTTTGATAAATTTGTTAATGGTTTTGATTTTCAACCAAAAGCAATTTTGCTCCTGAGGCGACACCTGGCAATGTCTGGAGACATTTTTGGTTGTCATAACAGGGCAGAGGCTGCTGGCATCTAGTGGGTAGAGGCCAGATGTGCTAAACATTCCATAACATCCAGGATAACCCCCACAACGGAGTCATCCAGCCAATATGTGCATAGTGCTGAGGTTGAGAAACCCCAGTTTAATCATAAAACATACAAACATAAACATTACAGGCTGACCTCTGCCACCCAAAATTCATCTGTACTAATCCCCAGTACCCCAGAGTGTGATTCTCTTTGGAGATAGGGCCTTTGAAGAGGTAATTAAATTAAACTGAAGCTGGTCGGTGGGCCCGGACCCAAACTGAGTAGTGATCTTACAGGAAGGGTATGTCTCTCGTACCAAGAGAACCAGGGATGTTTGTAACAAAGAAAAGGCGGCACGAAGACAGTGAGGAGGCAGTCATCTACAAGGCAAGGAGAGAGCCCTCCGAGAAAATCCAGCCTCCAATCCCCCATCCCAGATTTCTAGCCTTCAAACTCTTGTTTGAGCCATTGGGTCTATGGCTTTTGTTATGGCAACCCTAGTAGGCTAACACATTTATGCAGCAAAAAAAAGGCCAATTTCTCACTCATCTCAATTAAAGAAAATTTCTCTGAGTTTAGGTTCTTCTTGGCTAATTGTTCCAACAGCTCATCTGTCAGCCCAAAAGCTTTGTTTGCCCTCATTGTTTTGCGTCCCCCACCCGACCCTGCCCTCCCCAGTATTATCAGTTGTGATCTTGAAGATGTGTCTTGACAAGACAGGGGACTCAGGGTCTAAATATTACTCTACCACATCTGCAGTATTTTGGACTCTATCGCAAATGTGATAGGGAAAACAATAAGCAGGAAAAAAAAGATGAAGTGGGGAAACCTAACTGAAATGAAACCCTACTAACTTATTTAGATTATGGAAGAGAAAAGGAATGATAGGGCAATTAATGATTCAGCCCAATTTGTCAATTCCTAGGGATGAAGTGTAGTTACTAGGCTCTGCTGAAGCATTGTGTCTCATTTCTCTGACAAAATAAGCTGATACAAATGTAAATCTCAAGGTGTAAGGGCCTATTCCGCCAGAGCGGCCCCACCCCAGTTGAACAGCCATTTTGTTGTTTATGCGGTAAAATGTAAATGGATCCTGACCCCCCCCCCCCCAACCGGGGAACTTACTTAAAAGCAAGTCAGGGAAACCAGTCCCAGGTAACAAAGCCCAAATACAAGGGTGGGTCAGGTCAGGTGGAGATAACAGCCCACATGCCCGGATGAGTCCGGCCAGGTGGAGACATCCAATCAGTGGCGGGGAGCATACTGTCTCCCTAGTTACCAAGGAGTATGGGCCCCACCCTTTGGGAGCCTTTTGGGCGCCAATTCTGACCAAGGTGATAGGCTAGTTCAAATATCTACTAGACTAAATTGTAATTCAATTGGTCACTTATGTGTGACCTAGCATGACTGTGCAGCTTTCTCTGTGTGTTACAATTTCACTGGCCACCTGTGCGTGGCCAGACCCAACCACATGGCCTTTGCTCTATAAAAGTTAGTCTGGAAAGCAGGGAGGGGTCGTCCTCTCTGTAAGGGGCGGCCCCGACCGGTCTGTTTGACAGTTTGATTCTTGATGCTTGGCACGAAATAAAGTTTTGCTTGACCTTCACTTTGTATCAGTCTCGCTCCTTTAACCATGGACCCATTATTTGGAACCCAACAAAGGAAGAACCTAAAAATGCATATTTAGCAATAGAAGGAAGGAAACATAATGAGACCTGAACAAGAGTGGTTTTACCTTTGCTGCAATTTTCAGAGAAACATCTCTAATGGTGTTCAAAGGAGGATAAAGCCGGCCTTCTTCCAAGTGTTTATCTGATACTTCCTGGGCTATAACCTTTCAAAAAAAGAAAGACAAAACATGTTTTACTTAAGTGTAAGTAAATGAATGGTCACATGTGGTGATGTATAGATGTGGGTCACATTAATGTGATCATCTAATTTCGTCTCTCCCTTTGTCAGGGGTAAAGCTGGCTCCAGAGAGACTTGGGGATTGGTGGGATCACATCATTAGTAAAGACGGGAATGGACTCTGCATTGTCTCTACTCTAGTTCCTTTTCTACTGTGCCATGAAGTGCTGGAAGCTTTTCCTTCTCATATAGTAGGGGAATGGGGGGAGAGGGTCAAGGAAGGCAGAGGAGGAGGACAGAGGGGAGGGAAAAGGACCCTGACAGTACAGGAGGGAAGGGGGCCAAGGCTGATCATGCTGCTTCTCCTGACTCACATATTCCTTTTTTTAAGTTAACTAATTAATTAATTTACTTTTAAATTCAATTAATTAACATATAATGTATTCTTGGTTTCAGAGGTAGACTTCAGTGATTCATCAGTCTTAAATAACATACCCAGTGCTCATTATATCACGTGTCCTCCTTAACATCCATCATCCAGTGACTCCATCCCCCCACCTCCCTCCTCTCCAGCAGCCCTCAGTTTGTTGCCTATGATTAAGAGTCTCTTATGGTTTGTCTTGCTCTCCGATTTTGTCTTGTTCTATTTTTTCCTCTCTTCCTATACTCTGGCACAAGAGGTAGAGCAGGAGGCTGAGAAAGCCATGTTGGAGTCACATTCAAGGAGGATTTCGATTTACCCAGATTCTGAATTATCCAAATCACCCAACTGGCCTCAGCATTTGGTATCCCCAGACCCTTCCCTTTTTCTAAATCAAATGGCATATACTTAAACATTTGCTAAGAGAGTAGATCTTGCAGTAAGTGTTCTTATCTCCCTCTCTCAAGCTCTCTCTCTCTCTCTCTCTCACACACACACACCACACAAAATAATAATAAAGAGAATAGGGAATGGCTTTCAGTGGTGATGGATATATTATTTATGGCATACATTTTGGTGATCATTTCACAGGTATATATAATTTATCTCCAAACTTATCAAGTTGTATAATTAAATATGTATTGCTTTTTGTAAGTCAATTATACCTCAATAAAATATATTTTTTAATGAGAGGGATTGACATTAGATGCCTCCTGATGGGATGCACTGAGAAGGATGCCATTATTAGGCATTTAGTACTCCTAACAAAACCGCATACCTTGAATTCAATCATGAGGAAACAATCAGATAAACCCAAAATGAGGAACATTGTAAAAAACAACTGGCCTGTATGTTCCAAAATGTCAGCACCATAAAGGAAAGACTGAAAAATTCTTGCAGATTAAAGGATTAGTTTAGAGGCTATAAAGGCCTTTTTTTGTGGATAATTGGCAAAATTTGATTCTGGACTGTGCATTAGATAATAATATTAAATCAGTGTTAAAGTTCCTAAATTGAAAGATGGTGCAGAGATCACATTAAAAAAAAAATGTCCTCAAATATCTAGGGATAAAGGGACGTAATATTGTAAGTTGCTCTCAAATGGTTCAACAATAAAGTTCTATATGCTAAGTTCTTTGCTAAAGCTTCTGGGGCACAGAGGTAGACTCAGCAACCTTGAAGTTCCCTCCAGCTCTAAATTTTTGATTAGGTATTTCAGTGGGCAAGTCTAAACCAGTGGGTCTATTATTTAATAGACCTGAGGATGCAGAGAGGAAGGAGAAAATCTTACTCGTTTGAAACATTTTGAATAATCACACACTTATTTTTCTGTATCTCTTAATATGTTTTAGATTGTTTTAATCATGAAATTATTTCTCCAATTGTTTATTCCATCAGCAAGTATGAAAGACATGAGTGAGCATAACACCAAGAGAGGTTAAAAAGCAGTTCCTGCCTTTGAGAAATTTACAATTTAGTGAAGGAGAAAGAAAATGTTGAGATAGGAAAGCCTAGGCTAAAGGTGAAATGTGAGTGTTACGAAATCCAGAGGAACGCTGGAGGGAGCTTGCGTATGGGACTGAAGGAGAACTAGGAGTTAGACCAACAGGGAAGGGGTGGGCCCTCCAGAAAGAAGATTCAGATGGAAGGCAGAGATATATGAGCTGGACTCAGTCATACCCGTGTATCCTGATCAGGAGAGAGGGGTCCATAAAGACAATAAGGATTGGAGCACAGTCAATGCCAAATTAAGGAGTTCTGGTGAAATCCTATGGGTGACTGAGGACGTCTGAGCAAGGTTATTTAGGCAGGGGTGTGGGGTGAAGGAGAGCGAGATGAAGTTACTAGTATAACTGTTGTTTGATCAATATAACATCACATATTATGCAAAATACTAAAAAGTATAATTATATTGACACAAGTTGATCATAAAGAATTTTATAATAAAGACACTGTTTAACTCATTTATTTCTTGCTTTTGAAACAGGGTGTTGAGTAAAACTTTTCCTTTGCCCCAAATTTGGTGATCGGGGCCCCCAGCTCTAGTGCAAAGAGGATGAAGTATTTGACATTATAATGAAGCCACCAAATCAGTGGGGACTGTCACCTCCCTCAGAACCTAAGAGGGAGTGGAATCATGCCACCCCCACAAACACAGCAAGCCCTTCTCAGACACTGATATGGGAAGGATCAGGGACAGTTGCTTGAACCACGATTTGGCCTAGTGGGTAATGCAGTGGCTTTCCCCCCCTTCTTGGCTGCATGCTGCCTCCTCTTGAAGGCTTGAGGTGACTTCAAGGAGGCGGCACTGGCATTCTGTTCCCTACTCAGCCTGAGCAGTTACAGACATGCATATATAAGTAGAGGTGAAGAGAATGGGGAGGGGGCTTGCTGGGGAGCAGCTTGTACCCCTGGAAGGCATGTGCTTCCACGGCTGAGTGACCACTGCAGAGGACAATCCAACAGGCTGGGAAAGCCAAAGGAGGGGAGGGGGGCTGAGCTGGAGCCCAATCTCTCAGGTCATGCCCCAGAGTGTCCTTTAAACTCCTGTATACATGCCCTACAAGAAAATGAGATGCTGGCCCCTGCCTCAAATGGCCTGATCACCTAACAAAGTGGAGAGTTAATAAAAGACATGTTTACCCTCTTCCACACCCCTCTTTCCTGTTTCCAATACATTTGAGGGAATAGGCCTTGATGAGAAGGGGGAGAAGGTTTTTCAGAGCCTGGCCACACTCTTTCCCCCCAAGCCCCTCATGGTGCTAGGGTGGGGGGCCAGTAAAAGCAAAGGGGGCCCTCTGCCAGATGCTGCTGCAGGCTTCTTGTACTGGAGAGAGAGGACACGATATCTGAACTGGATACAAATTCTGAACCGGACAGATGTTTAATCCTTGTTCCTTGTTCACTGAGGTATCCCCAGCACCCAGAATAACGCCTAACACATAGTGGTACTTAATTAATACTCGTTAAAAGTATGAGTGGATCGAAACAGAACTGAACGTTGCTGAGATGCCATTAAGAGAAAGAAGAGAGAGACTTGATAAAGAATTATTCCAAACAACGAGTGGGACAAAATAAAACCATTTTATGTTGATTCCCCATTGAATATAGGCTGCTTACAAAATCTTGTTACTTCTTGTTTTTCTATAAAGGATTTTTAGCAGATTTAAATCAGGTGGCATTTCTTCGATGTTAAAGCAAAAACTTGCGTGGGGATCCAGTATTGTTATTTAACTGGCAAGAGAAAAAAAATGAGTAGCGCGATCTTGAAAGGATAGATAAGCACAGTGGTTGAAAGCTCAGGCTCTGATGGGAAGTAGGTCCATATTCAAATTCTAGCAATTTGAATTGAATTCAGGCAAGTTAATTAACCTTTCTAAGCCTAGTTTCTTCTTTGGTGATATAAGACTAGTAACAATTCCTAATTCAGGGGGTTAAATGAAATCAACACCAGTAAAGAATTTACCACATTGTCTGGGAAAGTAAGTGTTCAATCACATTAGCTATTTCACTTTAAAAAAAAAACCAGATGGCGACCAGCATGGCAGAATGGAAGTAAAATAGCTTTTAGGGTCAGATCTAGCTCTACAACATACTGCTAGCTTATTAGCTTTTTGATTTGGAGGCAAGTTATATAACCAACCAACCGCAAATTATTTCTAGGAGATAATATGTATAATGCGCCTCTCACCATTGGCATATTGCTGGTATCCAACAATATTGTTTCTTCTCAAGAATGTTACACAGTATCATTTTAAAGAGATTGAGGACAGTTAGAAGATGGCTGAGTCAAGAAGAATCAGTGTAAGTCTTTGCTTTCCATGGATGCCTGTCATACAGAGAGGGAGCCAAGAAACTATGGAACAGAGTCAAGCAGCAACAGGTGACAATGGGAAGCCTACTGTTAGGAACCAAACCACTAAAATGGAAGGGACTGACTTGGGGAAAAGGAGAGAGTTTACAAGAGTCTTAGTGTCACTCTCACCTATTAGCTCATTCACTCAAAAATTATTTGGGGCTCTTGATATGCCATTAGTGTGTCTCTAACCACACTGGGTGCACTTTCAAATGATTTCTCTTCGTTTCATTTTGGCAATGTTACAGCAGATGGATTTTCAATTATCCAGTGACTGAAATGAATCCATTTCCTCCAGATGCTATTGTCTATGGGGCTCATCTCTAGTGTCCTCTGGACAGACATCAGGAAGGGGGTGGGATGAGGCAAGTGCTGAGCAGATGGCACAGGAGGAGTAGTGTGAGGGTAGGAGACAGAGGCTTGCATCTCAGGTGTGGACAGGAGGTGCAAAGTCTGTTCCCAGGCTGCTGTACAGACAATGCAGGGCCAGGAGGGCTAACCCAGTGGAGAACTAAGTGCTCTTCTCAGAGTCCAGAAGGCTGCCAGAGTACCAGGAAAGCCAGAAATCTCTTTGTGTAAGAAAAATGCTCAGAAAATCTTCAGGATTGATACTGATCCATGCAATTTCTAGTTCCATAAGAGACCCAACTACTATTCCAGCAATAATCCTAAATTAATAAATTTTGGGTTGCCAAACAAAAAGATTCACCTAGATCTCCTACTTGTAAACTTTATTAACTACAAAATATAATCTAGACAAGGACTTCCCTCTTTGGGCCCTCTAGCAGTGAGCATCTGGGGTGTTGCATTTATTCTTCTTGCTAAGATATATAACTAGTTCTATTTAGCTCCATTCAGTAAGTATTTACTAAGTTTCTAGTATGTGCTTTAGCATTGTGCTAGGTGCTAACGGTGTTTTGAAAGAAGTATATGAAAGACTGTCTTTAAAGAAGATAATTTACAATGTAATTGTAAGGCAACACTTAACTGTTCAAAACATAAAGCTCTCAAGAGCATAATACAAGTAGAAATTAAACTCAATGTCAAAGTGTTAAAGACAGCCATGGCTAAGGAAAAAGATCAAGATGAGCCACAGCGGTCACAGAAGGATTCAGGTGTGAGATGGGACCTAAGAAGAGGATAGGCTTTTATAGATGAAAAATAGTTCTCAGAGTTTTCCAGGCAGGATAATAGAGCAGTTATACAGGTGTATGTATGCACACTGTGTTTGAAGCTTTGGGATGAGTAGAATGGAAGAATGTCAGGCTTTTCTAAGCTTTAGTGTCCTTAGAAAAGGGTGTTACTAATAGCAATGCAAATATTGAGGGTGAGAGAGGGTGAGAAGGTTTTATGCATCTTGTGTTTAAGGAGCAGGTCATTTCTGTAAAAATATCCATCAGGTAACTGGAGACATGGGAAAAGATAAAACCAGAGATACATAGATTTGGCCACTTTTAGAATTAAGATAACGGAGACAAAAGAATGGATGAGATCCCCGAAAGCATAACAAAAAGGAAAGAAAAAAGGACCCAAAAAAAGGACAAAAAAAAAAAAAAGAACGATAGAAAAAAGCTCTTAGTTAAAAGGGACAGGAAAAAATACAATGAGGTGGTATGAAAATCAGGAATGTTGTGTTGAAGCCTGAGAGAAAATCAGGGGAAGCCAAAATGATTTCGCCAGAGAGATCACTATCTATGATAAGAACAAGACTATAGACATTACTTTTTTTTTTTTTCTTCAACGTTTTTATGTAGTGATTATTACTTTGCCTGGATAGAAAATAAAAGAATTTTTTTTTCATGAACCTTGTCACTAGATGGTGCTGGAGTTATTTAGGAAAGCAAACATGGGCTACAATGAGTAAAAGATCTTTCCCCCGCTTTGATGTGACAGTTCCATAGAACAACGATTACATTTTCTTTAATGTATAAACAGCTTTCAAAATCTTTCTGAGTAATTAGACATCTGCTTATGTTTAACAAGATTTTTGAGTTAAATAAACTCTGAGACATCAGCTGTCATGCTTTTAGCACAGTGAAGAGAAAGAAAGGAGCAGAACATTATAGCCTTCAGACACCTGTTCTCACAGAATGAGGACAATTGCTAAGCACTGGGATTATAATCCTTGGATCACATCAATAGCGTAAGACTCTTTATCTATATTCCTAGAGTTCCCCTTCAAACAGAAAGAACAGCATGCTTGCAAGATGAAAATACTTGAATTTTAATCAATTTTTATTTAATTCAGTTTAGTTATAATGTTGTACCGTGGTTTAATTTTAGAGGAAATTCAAATTTCTCATTCATGAATTGCATCCTGTTCAAACATGGTATCAACCAGATGAACATTCTGATTATCAAAAGCGCATGATTTTACAAATATTTGCCTGATCATTGTACCATCGCCCTGAAGCTTGGGGGGTAAGGGGAAGTGATGGGAACCTGAAGGTTATCGTACCTCTTGTGCCTTAAGTAATAAAGTCTTTGGTCTCTGACTCAAGGCTTTTGTGCCAACATCTATGAAACTGTGGAAGAGAACTTGTTATCTTGCAGCTAGGATAAATTTTAGATCCTTCAGTTCCTAGGAATAGCTTAACATTCCCTATTGGGTCTGCTATGTGATATTCTGAGAATCTTTCCTGAAGGTCCACACTCAAATACACATCTGTCCTTTTATGACTTAATAAACACTAATTCCCTGTTTTAATTTTCTTGCTGCTTAAAATATTAGTTTCTATTTTCTGCCCTGAACCTCAGTGATAAATACTTTTTCACTATGCCAAATAAGACTTTCATTTTCAACCTTCAAACTGTTGTTATTGAGGAATTTTTGGAGAAATGTAAATACTTACCATTTCATTATGATGTGGAAACGATATTTTTAATTGTGTCGCTACTGTCACAGAATTCGATTGGAAGTGTGAAGACAAAAAAGGGTTCCTCATAAGAGATCAGAACAGTTTTCTACCTTCTATTTAGTGACTCAGTATGAACCAGCTACCCACCCTTTATTGTTCACTAGGAGAGATTTTCTTCCCCTTTTGACTTTGTACCTTATAGGGAGTGAGCTGAGAAGTTATATAAAGAAATCATTAAACCGCCTACACTGAGCTCATCTGGTGTTATACAGCCTTGGCGAATGTAGAGTATTTTTTTTTAAGATTTTATTTATTTATTTGATAAACAGATAAACAAGTAGGCAGAGAAGCAGGCAGAGAGAGAGGAGGAAGCAGGCTCCCCGCTGAGCAGAGAGCCCCATGCGGGGCTCAATCCCAGGACCCTGGGATCATGACCTGAGCCAAAGGCAGAGGCAGAGGCTTTAACCCACTGAGCCACCCAGGCGCCCCGAACGTAGAGTATTTTACAATACCTCAGCCGTTGTGAGAAAAATCTTATCCGTGATATGTCTCAGTCCACAAGCCACGACACCAAGAGCCACTCCAGGAAACACATAGGAATTGTTTCCTTGGCCAGGATATAGGATCCGTCCATTTGGAAGAGTGACTGGATCAAAAGGACTGCCACTGGCAAAGATCCCACGCCCCTACAACACAGACACACAACTAACTTTAAAAAGAAGCGTGATATTTTAAAATGAAGGTATCATAACAGAACTACTCCATAGTTAAAGTACTGAGTGCTTAAAAGAAGACTAATTTTCATTGACTCTCTAATAAGTCTGGGCAAGTTTTTATGATGTTTGCAGTAAGTTCTGGAGTGGGTGATTATTTCTGTTCTCTGTCTCACTCTCCTCAGAGAAGTGTGCAAAGCACAGGATACCCTGAGATCACCACTCTCTTCTCTGCAGGGGTCCAACTCGTAAGCCTAGCAACCCTTTCTATAGGGGCTTCAGATTATAGACTTCTGAGGATAAAAAAAAAAAATGATAGGTTAACAGAGCATTGGGAAGAATGACATTTTAGGTTAGAGTTTAAGGATCTACACATTTCAACATAATCACTGGGACAAATTTTATGTTTTCCTATGTTGTAAAGAATTATATAGAAAATCATGTAGGAAACAAACTCATTGGCACAAATGGAATAAGCAAATAAAAGGAAGATTAGATTATCAATAATTGTCAAAAATTGTCATATTTTCTCTAATCAGCATATTTTGTAACACTGTTTTGGAGAAACCTCATGTATCGCACACTCCAGATGGCAGTGACTTAGGGCTTTCCAGGTGCTGCAATTCCATACTGCTAATCACAAAGGAAGAGGGGCATCTGGGTGGCCCCGTCAGTTAAACATCCAGCTCTTGCTTTCAGCTCAGGTCATGATCTCAAGGTTGCGAGATCAAACCCCATGATGGTCCTGCACTGGGTATGGAGTCTGCTTGGGATTCTCTCTGTCCCTCTCCCCTTCCCCACCACTCACGTATTCTCTCTCTCCCTCTCTCAAAAAAAAGGAAGACACTGATCTGCAAAGATGAGGGTGGAAATATAGCTGAGAACAGTCAGGCTTCTAAAGAAGGTATAGGAAACCCTTGACAAATAAAGTATCACAATCTAAGAAATCCATTTGAGAAGTCCACAGCACCAAATCCCCAAGACATCATCTAAATGATCACAGGCTGGGCTGTAACTTTTACCCCTATTTAGAGTCTAAATCCATTAAAATGTTAATAGTATTAATTTAATATTCATTTTTAACAAAGACCATAATATACCTTTTGTATATAGGTAAAGTTGTATGATTCAACCTTCATTAGGGTATAAAAAGATGAAAACATATAAGAAAGGTGTTTGCAATCTTTAATAAGCTATCTAGCTGATCTCCCACTACCTGAAATAGTCTCAGCCTGCTACTTCTCCGCCATCTTGACTCCAAGTAGCGAAAATATATAAGAAAACAAATTCTCATCTAGATGTTTGTAGAACACTTACATTTTAGAGAACATTAGGTTCTGTTTTCAGACAAGTCTGATACCTTTTGCTCTGTTTAGCAGATAAAATATTTTATTAAAAGAAACTCTAACATAGCTTATTACTTGATATATAGATTATATATCTTCAAAAAACTGTATCTGAGAAAAAGACCTATAACATTATCTCTCTCCCTGCCTTCAGTGCCTGCCTACTCTTTTAGAATCATCATTTTAGGGAGGAACGACATTCAATAAATGACAGCTAAGCACTCTTATGTATGTGCATTTTTAATATGGGAAGAAAATCTCTCTATACTATGTTGGATTATAGTTTTTCAGGATTCAGTAATCTTTCTGTATTTTATATTTTTAACCTTTCCTGTGGTTAACCTCACCTCACCTGTGCCTGAATCGCTACTTGTCTTTGCTTGTGCCCTTTGGCTGAACCAGTATTTAAATTTTTAGCCTCAAAATGACTTTCAATTTTATTTCCTTTTTTAAAAATAACATAGAACATTAAGTAAGAGGATAAGAAAGAGTTTAGACCCTTTATATTAGACACATTCAGATTTAAAACTACAATTATATAAATTTGGTTAATTGTGTTTGTGTCTATTATTGGTGAGTCTCCAAATTCTTCACACCCACTGAGATATATGGCAAAATCACTACATAAACACTTATTTATTATATGCCTACTATGTGCAATGCACCATGCTAAAATTTTATTGCCCAGAGGAATTTGTTTTCCCTTGTAAAGACTTAAGGACTACCGAGGTGATGCCCTGCAAATTCCCCAGTCTAGAGATGGGTTGAAAATTAAAATTACTGAGGAGACTGAATGCCATCTCAAATAAGAAAGATAAACAACAGAGTAGCTCCTTGCCAACAATTTCAATAATTCTAGTACTGAGCATTTAAGGTTATAATATTAAAGAAGCAGGGCCATCAAGTACTAATTTGTGCAGTGACTTAACTTTATGTCATATTTACCTTCTCCAGTTCATTTTGGATTTATTTCCAAAATAAATGTGCTAGATATATATGACTCAACCACTATTTTGTGGTTATGACATTTTCAAGTCTTTAAAAGGAAGAAAGCTCTTGTCAACCTATCAGTCAAGTATATATTAATACAAACATAGTATAAAATAAGCTATTTTTTTAAGAAACAGTGAAGTACTGAAGCTCTGAGGACTCCTATCGCAACCCGGCTGGATGTCAAAATGGCCGCCCAAACGTACCATCCATGGTGTCCAATTCAAACCCAGGATTTAGCAAAGCAAAAATAAGACTGTGGTTTTATACTGTATGCTTCAATGTTCAGAAATAGCTCGTTGAGAGTTATTTTCATAAGCATCTAGAATCAAACTTTTTCCTTTTTAGCTTTCGTACTTCAATCTTAGATACTTCCAAATCACTTGAGGAAAACTGTCAATAAACACTGCAGTTTATTTTGTTTTACCAAAGAGGAGGATTTGTACAACAACATTCTAGAAAAGGAAATAGCTCTTATCCATTCTGAGTTGTTCACTTTTCTTTCAATCTTGGCTGTTTCATTTTTAAAGATTAAGTGGTAAGAAACTTAGATATCCTTGGCTCCCCTACAAGGAATAAGAATTCGGTTATTAAAATATCAGTCTGCACCAGCACTGGCGGAGCTGGGGGATGGGGAGGGGAGGGTAGAAATCAGTTATACTTTTGCTTTACCTTGGTTAGTTTATAGCACTGCTCTGCAGTACATTCTGCTTTGCTAGTTGGATTACTCAAAGCAAAAATAATAGGCCGTTCATTGAAGGCAGCCATATCTTTGAGAATCTGTTCTGAGAATGCACCACCAATTGCAGCAACTCCTAATGTAGAAACGAGAAACCAGTGAATAGACTACCATTGGTTAATTAATCTAAGAAGTCCCTGCCCTCATAACAATGAGACATGTCAGGTCACTTTCTAATAGATCCTAAACAAAATACAGAATATTTACATTAAAGTGACAAAAAAGAGGTAAGTTTGTTCATGCCAATGATCTTTAGGGTTACAAATCTGTAAGTATCTATACGAAAAACCAGATATAATATTCAGTTCATAATACATTGAGTTAGTGATCCATTCACTAGGTATTTTGATTACAAACATTTATATTAGGAAATTAAAATGTGCCTAGTATATGTTATCTCTGTATGAACAATTCTATGAGTATATTCTAGTCTCTGAAACTATAAAGTAATTATGCTTTATAAACCAGTGCTAACATTTAAGATAATCATTCAATTCAATTGTAAAATTTAAGTATTACTCAGTGAAAGAATCCTAACAGAAGAATAAAGCAATTAGCATAATAGAAATGGAAAAAAAATATTCCAAATATAGTATTTTATAAAAAATAGCAATAAAGGCTTATTACAGTTTCTGTTATAGAGTATTTGCTTTTATTATGATCAATATCATTATTCTCGATACTGTGACCTGTTTCACAAGAGCTTCTAGGAATGAAGTATGATACAAAGTAAAGACTAACATTATATATACACAAAATAAGGCATAAAGTTTTATAACTATGGCTGAGTTTTTTAGCCACATTAAATTTGACTATATTGGGCGCCTGGGTGGCTCAGTGGTTTAAGCCGCTGCCTTCGGCTCAGGTCATGATCTCAGGGTCCTGGGATCGAGTCCCACATCGGGCTCTCTGCTCAGCAGGGAGCCTGCTTCCCTCTCTCTCTCTCTCTCTGCCTGCCTCTCCATCTACTTGTGATCTCTCTCTGTCAAATAAATAAATAAAATCTTAAAAAAAAAAAATAAATTTGACTATATTAAAGATCTTATGTGCACATGCACTATTTAAGCTCCTGTGTTAAGTGCTATGAGGAATATAAATATAGTCCCTGTCTTCAAGGAGGGTCCAGTTGGATAATTCTTTGTTGGGGGGGGGGGGGGGGGCAGGGCTTTCCTGTGTATTGTAGGATATTGAGCAGCACCCCCTAGTCTCTATCCGCTAGATGTCAGTAGCCCTGACCACCTTACCTTCAACCCCTCCAAAGTGGTGACAACCAAAAACATCTCCAGACAATGCCAAATGTTTCTTTGGGCACAAAAATCACTCCCATTTGAGAACCACTGTCTATCTGGAGTAATCAAGCCTGGTGAAGAGCTGATTATGCCAAGGATCGAGAGGTTGACCGAGTTAGCAGAGGGGGCCCCCACTTGGGCTGGAATTGGTAAGACTGAGAAGATGGTACATACTAAATTTACAAATCTAGGTGTCCCTGGGGTACTAATGATTCAGTGAATGTGTAATTGTGTTGGTGAATTCCAAATGTCAAAATCTCAAAGAAGTTAAATTATACCTTAAAAATCAGTAGGAAAATGAATCAGGCCAAAATGGGGTCAGGGTGGGCTTTACTGCAAAGAGGGAGAAGTTTACCTATGAGGGCAGTTGGTTTTATTTCTTGAACAATGGCTTCCAGGCTCTTCATTTCTTCATGTTCATGGGCAAATTCCTCCTTCTCTTGTGTTAGGGCAGCTCTTCCCTAAGTAAAGCAAATAAAAAGAAATGTTAAATCTGCCAAATCATATGTGAGCCAAAGAAATGTCAGAATATTATACATATTACTGGTATTTGGGCTTATTAACATCTTCATGTACCATGTGCTATAGCTGCTCTTACACTCTCTTTTCCAATTATCAGAGTATTCTTTCATTCAGTTTTCAACAAATACTGTGTCTCAGAAAATGTTTTAGGCAATGGGGATGTAACAGTGAAAAAACTTAAGTGTTTCCCTTTCTGGACTATTATTTAATATTAAAAATCTTTTTTTTTTTTTAATATTAAAAATCTTAATTCTATAGACATTCGTGAGAAACCAGCACTAACAAATGGCAATGTGCAAAGTCATTTAAATATCATTTACTAAACATTACTTGTGTTAAATAACAGTCTCCTAGAATGCAGAGCTGGCTTCGGCCACAGTACTTCCAAATTGTGTACTATTGAGTAAAAATAGAACTTGATGCCGTATTTATACCATAGTTTGATTTTTCTGAACAAGAATTAGCTTTGCATATTTTTATCTTAATGTTTTGTTTACAAATGTGTCATGTATTATATCTAGGAAACATCTGGTTATAATTTTCTAGCTGCAAATTTTTAGGATTTTGACTTAAAATAATAAAGCCCCGCCTAATGTTACATGGAGCTTTAAGACTTACAAGTTGTTGTCATGTATTTCATATGATCCCCTAACAATTTTAAGAAGCAGGGCAACTACAGGGTGCCTGGGTGGCTTGGTCAGTTGAGAGTCAGACTCTTGACTTTGGCTCAGGTCATGATCTCAGGGTCGTGAGATGGAGCCCCTTCTGGGCTCCGCGCTCAGTGGGGAGTCTGCTTGGGATTCTTTCCCTTTGCCTCCGCCCCCACTCCAGCCCTGCCTCTGCCTTGCTTGCAGGCATGTGCACTCTCACTCTCTCTCTCTCTCAAATAAATAAATCTTGAAGAAAAAAAAAAAAAAAGGAAGGAGTAGGGCAAGTAATTGGCGTCATTTTACATGAGGAGACAGAGGCTCTGAGATGTTAAGGGACTTGCCCAGGGCAGATGCTGAAACTCAGTCTTTCCAATAATACATATAGCACAGTATAGTCCTGGAGAAAAAGCTTTACAAATGGTATGTTTGTTTTGGTACATTTGTTCTTAAATGGCATATGTCCGATTGCTTATAAATTGTTACCCCTGAAGATGGTACAAATTTCTTGTTTTGAAAGGTTATGACCATTTTATTTCTGTTTTAAAAGATTTATTTATTTTAGAGAGAGAGTGTGTGTGTGAGCAGGGGGAGGGGCAGAGGGAAGAGGCAGAAAGAGAAGCAGACTCCCCACTGAGGGGTCCCCATGAGGATCCCACAACCTGAGGATCATAACTTGAGCAGAAATGAAGAGCTGGATGCTTAACCAACTGAGCCCCCCAGATGCCCTTATTTCTGTTTTTAAAATACACGTGGAGTCTGCTTGGGATTCTTTCCCACTTCTTCTCCCTCAACCTTTGCCCCTCCCCCTGTACATTCTCCCTCCCTACAAGAAATAAATTTTTAGAATCTTAAAAAAAAAAAGTACTTAGGATCATGCCAGGTTTTACTTTCTGTGTGTGTTTGTGTGTGTGTGTGCGCGCGTGTACCAGTTTTTAACAAGAGCTCAATGTTAGTTGCAGTCATAATTAAAATTATTGCAAAGATAATATCTTATTTTGTGTGTATGTCATTTTTTTTCTAATCTATTCATTCATCTATTAATGGACACTTGGGTTGCTTCCTGTCTTGACTACTGTAAATAACACTGCAGTGAACATGGGCATACAGGTATCTTTTCTAGTTAGTGTTAAGATTATTTTTCAGTGTCTCAGAAGAAAATGTTAGATAAATAACCCCTTAGAACTAAGAAATGACTAATGGTGATAACTATAAGAAATGTACCAAAGTTATAGCTGTTGGAATTATGACTTTTTTTCTTCTTCACAGTAATTTTAATCATTATGTTATATACCTGAAACTGACACAAAATGATACGTCAATTATATATCAATAAAAAAACTTACTTCATTCAGAACAAAATTTGAAGCTTACTGTTTCATAATCACTTGAGAGAACATTCTAGTCCCAGTAGTATTAAATTGAGTACAGTTAGGTCACATTCATTCATCTTGTTCATTAAAAAAAAGTCAAAAGCATCAAGTAAATTCAGTTTCCACTTTTATTAGGAAGCATCAAATTGTTCAGTAAAACCTATTACCATAGGCTTTTCAGAATTAGTTGTAGGTCCAATAACCAATAGGTTATGCAAACCTAGACTGATTTCATGAGTAAACACTAAATATTCTCAGTTTTTCTTTTGTATTTATGAGACGTGATTTTTTATTTTATTTTTATTTTTATTTTTTAATTTATTTGACAGAGAGATCATAGGCAGGCAGAGAGGCAGGCAGAGAGAGGAGGAAGTTGGGGCGCCTGGGTGGCTCAGTGGGTTAAGCCGCTGCCTTCGGCTCAGGTCATGATCTCAGGGTCCTGGGATCGAGCCCCGCATTGGGCTCTCTGCTCAGCAGGGAGCCTGCTTCCTCCTCTCTCTCTGCCTGCCTCTCTGCCTGCTTGTGATCTCTCTCTGTCAAATAAATAAATAAAATCTTAAAAAAAAAAAGAGAGAGAGAGCGGAGGAAGCAAGCTCCCTGCTGAGCAGAGAGCCCGATGCGGGACTCGATCCCAGGACCCTGAGATCATGACCTGAGCCGAAGGCAGAAGCTTAACCCACTGAGCCACCCAGGCGCCCCAAGACGTGATTTTTTTTTTTTTAAAGATTTTTATTTTATTTATTTGTTAGAGAGAGAGAGAGCATGAGCACAGGCAGAGTGGTAGGCAGAGGCAGAGGGAGAAGCAGGCTCCCCGCTGAGCAAGGAGCCCGATGTGGGACTCAATCCCAGGACGCCGGGATCATGACCTGAGCTGAAGGCAGCCGCTTAACCAACTGAGCCACCCAGGCGTCCCAAGACGTGATTTTTTTAAAAACTCCCTTTTAATAATATAAAGAAATGTACGACAATACTGAAATCTTTACAACTCTCACCAAATTGCAGGGAGGGGCTACCTGGTGCTCTTATCCTCCTCTCTCTTAGCTTCTCAGCCAGGAAATCTATTTCATTTACATATCTCAATTATAGAGATTAATTCAATATTATCCTAATATATAAACAAAGTCCAGGTTTAATGATAATTTATTAGTCACAAATGAAAAAAAAAAAACAAAACAAAACAGGCATTTGGGAGTACCTCAGAACTCCCTCCAAATATTTTGATAATTCAGACTTTGACTCAGGTCCCAATTCCTCATCATCCATTTCCTGTGTCAGTGTTCTTTGCACTGTAACTTGACAGTTCCTTCCACAAAAGGCAGTTATACTTTCCAAGCCCTGGTCTTTGGACTTGAACATGCAATTTCTTTGGTCAATAAAATGGATGCTGAAATGAGAGTGTGCCAATTCCAAGCTTAGGCCTTAAGAGTAATTGTTGTTTCTGCTTATTCTCTCATGCCTTTGCTATTTGTGCTTTAAAAGTATATCACCTGGCTAGCTGTCTGGTTCATCGAGGATGAAAACCTTGTGAAAAAGACCTGCACCCAACGTATGACTTAGAGCCACCCGGCCAACGTTATCAGAGCTACTCCACCTAGCCCTTAGGTATGTGAGAAATAAATCCTTATTGTTGCATGTCACTGAGATTTTGTGGCTTTTGATAACTCAGCAACAGCTGAGTGAGACAGGGGATAATTTTTTTGGATTCAGGGGATAGTTTTAACTTCAATTATACATTCGATCATTTTTTTTTACTCATTGTTCTTATTGTTGTTTTGGGGATAAGAGGTTCCTTTTCCTGAAATGATTTAATTAAAGTAATGCTTTTACAATCTATCTGTACTTCAATGCTCTTCTTACTGCTTACTTATTTGGCCAAGAAAATAATCTTAGGGGCACCTGGGTGGCTCAGTTGTTAGGCATCTGCCTTCGGCTCAGGTCCTGATCCCAGGGTCTTGGGATCCAGCCCTGCATCAGGCTCCTTTCTCCGCAGGAAGCCTGCTTTCCCTCTCCCACTCCCGTTGCTTGTGTTCCTGCTCTCGTTATCTCTCTGTCAAATAAATGAATAAAATCTTTAAAAAAAAAATCTTGCATTATTGGAAAAGAAAGAAAAATTCTGGTCTTGGATAGGAATAAGAACTTGGAACCATTTGAGAGTTATAGTATTTAACTAAATTATTTCTGAACTATTTCTGGAAATAATATAAGCTAAAATTCGTGACTATTTTTGTTCTCACAACAATGAAATTTCTAGGACAGATACTAAATAAAGTTGCAGCTTGGGGAGACATATTTCTGGGGAATAATAACTTTTAGCTTCCAGCATTCTAAACTAAACACAATGTGTTTTGGGTTATTGCTCTTCCCCAGAAATGCATATACTCAATTTCAAGTATAAAGGCAAGAACTTAGACTAACATCTACCCGAGGCTAGACATGGCAAATGCTATAGAACTCCACATTGTTTCTAGCATGGTTCCTGCACACCTGAGGCTAGAGGGCTAAATGAGATCTTGCAGCTAGAGCTTCTACTTTCAACACAGCGGTCACCAAGCTGAGGTACCTTCAAAGGACCTTGAAGGAGACAATGCACATCATGAAGCAGTGGCCATATGGCTCTTCCCCAAGCCTGTGGTAGTGCTTGTTGGTTTTCAGGCAAAAGCAGGAGTCTCTAGTGTTTAGCCCAACACCCACATGTGAGGCCCAAGTAATGGTGGTGGTAGCGGCCACCATATCTGGCAGCTTTCCTGTTTTGGCAGAGACTGATTCTCCAGCCCGCAGTTAATAGCAGTTTCCTCACTAATGCAGATACGCATTACAGCCATTCCTGAACACTGAGCCCTGTGTCTACTTCTTCTTTGGTTTTCCTTAAAGATTTTACTGATGTACTTGAGAGAGAGAGCAAATGAGTGGGGGGTGAGGGGGAGAAGAAGCAGGCTTCCTGCTGAGCAGGAATCCCAACTTGGGGCTCAATCACAAGGTTCTGGGATCATAACCTGAGCTGAAAGCAGACACTTAATGGACTGAGCCACCCAGGCGCCCCATGTGTCTACTTCTTCTAAGGTTTAGAGATTTGTATTTCACAATGTTTTTATGGACAAGGGAACTTTAATGTGTGCTATGTTCTCTAACAGAAAAAGATCTCAGGATAATTATTCAAACTACTTCAAACTGGCTAGAGTCACCTCAACACAATGTTATGTAATCTTCAGAGCTGCTGGGAAAATGCGTAACTCGTAGAGAAGACAGTGTATCACAGGGTTTGCCTACTGGTCTTTTCTGTTTTCCACCTGACAAAATGTAAGCATTATGCAAATATAATTCAATAAATTTACTATAGTATCTGAAAATGTCATATTACTTTTTCTTTTAAGATTTTATTTTTAAGTAATTTCTACCTCTATTGTGGGGTTCGAACTTATAAACCCTAGATCAAAAGTCACATTCTCCGCTGACTGAGCCAGCCAGGCACCCCCTGAAAAGGTCATACCAATTTTATATCCAAATCCTGAAACCCTTTTCATCTATGGTAGAGAATCCTAATTGTCCACCAATAGTCATGCTCTCCTTTTTAAATTTTTTTTTTAAGTTCTATTTTTGTAATCTTTACTCAGTATGGGGCTCAAATTTACAACCCTAAGATCAAGAGTTGCATGCTATTCTGACTGAGCCAGCCAGGTACCTCATGTTCTCCTGTTGTTGTTGTTGTTGTTTTAATTATATTATTGTGAAAACACAATATGAAATCTTAAATTTTTAGGTGTACAATCTCTCTTTAAAAAAAAAAAAAAAACAACTTGGGACGCCTGGGTGGCTCAGTTGGTCAAGCGGCTGCCTTCAGCTCAGGTCATGATCCCAGCGTCCTGGGATTGAGTCCCACATCAGGCTCCTTGCTCGGCATGGAGCCTGCTTCTCCCTCTGCCTCTAGCCTGCCACTCTGTCTGCCTGTGCTCACGCTCTGTCTCTCTCTCTCTAACAAATAAATAAAATCTTTAAAAAAAAAAACAAAAAAAACCCACAACTTTTTTTCATTCACTCCTTTTTGATAATAAAACTTCCCAGTTTTAGCCAATCACATTACTACCCAGGTGGATACTCTTTCCTAGACTCCTTGCAGCCTAGAGTGGCATGAAACTTTCTCTGGTCAAAAGGATGGAGTCAAAGTGATGTGTACAACTTCTGACTCAGTTACCCCGTCCCCATCCCTATTCTCCCAATCCCTGCCCCATCCATTCCCCACCCTCTCTCCCTGGCTGGCTGGAACAGTGAGACCTGGAAAGCTTCTCTGTACCCAGGGATAGATGATAGACACACAGATGCCCCTTTTCTGCCTACCTCCATACTATTAAGTGACAAAGAGATAAATTTTAACTTAAGTTGCCATATTTTGGGGTCTCCTTGTATAACAATTTAACTTAAAATCTAACCAATCCGGGACCTTTAGGCTAGTAGTCTCTTCATTTCATATCTGAAAACAGCACATATACAATCAGGAAGAAACTGCCTTGACAAACCCTTATCTTCTGGGAAGGCCAATGAGCAAAACATTAAAATCAAGAAATTTTTCAGATTCATAGCAAAGTAAATTCTACCACTTCTCTATACTTAAACAATTGTTGTTTTTTATTCCCAAATTCTTGCTCACTGTAATTTAATACAATTCCTTTTTTTTTCAATTTTGTATCATTGGCTGTAAATAATCTTTTGCGTAGGGGTGGCACTGGGTGGCTCAGGCTGTTAAGCATCTAACTCTTGGTTTCAGCTTCTGTGATGGTTTCAGGGTCCTGTTGTTGAGCCCACCACTGAACTCTGATGTTCAGCATGGAGCCTGCTTGTCCCTTTCCCTTTGCTCCTCCCCTCACTTGTGCTCTCCCTCCCTCCTTCTCTCTCTCCCTCAAATATATAAATAAAATCTTTTAAAAAATAACATTTTGTATATTTGAAAACGATACTGAATCACACTGTCTCCTTTCCCAAGGGAGGAACCCTGATGTTTTTAATCTACATTTCTACTTGAACCCATCTCTCTTCCCTATCATGGTTAGTGGCTCAACTGAACTCTCATATGCTCCTGTTCCCTTCTGTATACCATAGAACTGAAAACTGCACTGGAATAACCAATGTTGAATATGGTCAAGGAAGACCACACTTCCTAGATCTGGCTTTAAATGTTCTATTATTGCATTCTACTATCACGTTTTCTTCTTTAATAGCAGTACAATATGATCAATCTTCCCCTGTGTTTTACTTCAAGTAGAAAGGAGAAACCCCACAAAAAGGATGGTAAGGGAAAGGAACATCTGGAAGATTTCCAGAACTATCAATAGAATAGGAATAGGAAAGACTAAAAAAGAGGAAAACACGCCACTGCTTTGTTTATTTTAAAAAGTGCTTAGGCTAGCCAAACAGTAAGATTCCACACAATCCATGGAAAAATGGCCTGGCCCAAAGCACGAGGTAGAAGAATCAAGAGAAGAATCACAGTGAAGGCTTGCTGAGAGCATCTGGTTTTCCCAGTCTGAGAAAACAACCAGTTCTTGACCATTCAACTACTGACAAACTACATGACAAGGCGAATACATCCACACTGCTTCTGGTATACAGTTTAAAATAAATTCACATATGATCTCTCTAAAAATGGAAATCCATTCATTTTCATTGATTGCTATCAATACAGCATTAATTTGTGATAAATTTTATTGGCTAGGGACATGAATAAATCACTAGTAGCAGAATGCATTCTAATAGCCAACAGCAAATAAATTTACTTTACTCCTGAATTTTCATGAATTATTCATTTTATTCATGAAAAAATTCAATTTTCATGAATTATTCATATTCATGACTATCTCATGATATTCAGAAAAGTAAATAAAAGCTCTCCAGTGAGACACAGAAAAATGCCATCCACAAATGCTAGAGAGAAAACATGGGACTAAGGCTCCGGATCTCAGCCCCAGGCTCTTCCCTTCACGCATGACCTAGGGCATGTCCTTTGAGACTTCCATGGATGTTGATTTCTCCATCTATAGAAACAGTTTGGATTAGTGGTGAGGACAGTGTGATGAAAGTGAGCCAGATCTGAACTTTCCAGAGCACCAGACTCACCTCAGGAAAGAGATTCCTGAGCCCTGCTTTCAGATATTCTAATTTAAGTCCAGGAGGAGGCTCTAGAATCTGTAAATATTTTTTTTTAAAGTCTCCCAGGTGACTAAGATGGTGATCAGTTTTGAGAATCACTGCACCAACTGATTTATCAGATTTCTACCAGATGCATTTTAAAAAGATACGTGATATATTTTCAAAAACATACAAAATGCTTTTTCTTTTACTAAAGAAGAAAAGCTGTAGAACAACCAATTATTATTCACAGATTTCTAGTACTGCTTTGTTTGACTGACAACTTTACATACAATGAAAAATATTTAATGAGGTTTAAATCTCCTGAATTTCCTGGAATGAGAAACAAATCACAAAGAAGATGGATAACCATTGTATGAAAGGCAAAGGTGTATGATTTCAGCAAGAACACTTTGCTTTCTGAATCACAGCAACAGCACAGACAGCTCCCAGCCAGCCAAAGCCAGAAGTTGACCAGAAGACATCTACCCAGTAAGAAACACAGATTACCCACAGTCTCTCCCCCAAAGGCTTGATGACTTTCTTTCTGGTGACTTAGGAAGGCCAGGAATCATGAAATGGAATACGAGCACTACTGAAAGCCTCTACTTGCCAAAAACAGAAGAATCAAAAGACAAAAAGCAAGGTCTCTCCAGTACTGCTGTACCATTTTCAAAGTCTATTTGAAGAACTGGTTTAGATGAAGAAAATACTGGAATGGGACCTCTAGGTCTGGCAGTATTAAGGCAACTGCCTACACCTTCAGACTTCTATTTTCCACACCAATGGCTCATTTTCCTCCTTCTTTCAAAATCTGATTTGGAGTCCATATTCTTTATGCTACTCCTGTCCGTTGGATATGGATATAGAAGATTTCTTGTCTATTCATCCCACTTCCAGGATCCCTTACTGAAACACTTTTTGCCTTCTTTTGGCAAAGTGAACATGGGCATTTCTTATTATAGAAATCCCAAATCCTGTGTGTGTGTGTTGTGTTTTTAAAGAGTCTTTAATTATACCAAATGTATTATGGATAGCTGAGATTTTTTTTTTTTTTGAGTGTTATTATTTCTTCAATCTCCCCTACCCCTTATTTTGTGCCGATTCTTAGGAGAGGAGAGAAGATATAGCTAACCATATTGAATTACTACCTTTTTCAAAAGCACAGATGTCCTGGTGTGGGTGGAAAGGATAGGTAGCAAAGACCTCAAGATTTGGGGTTAGCATTTCATGGCCCAGGATAGATAGAAAAAATTAACTATGGATTGTTACTGATAAATATTTATTCCTTCCTACACACAGGCACTAGAAGACTTCTTCCACAAGGGTTTTCGTTTGCCTTCTCTTAGAATTCATTCATGCCTGTTTGGATATTTTGCCCCATTGCACTGGCCAGTTCTGCTGTCAGGTGATCAGTTTATCAGAGTTTAACTGGGCCCCTCTATGCATCTGTAGACAGGGCCCTCCTTGCAGACTGCCAATGCCATTTCACTGCCAGAATAATTATCACCTGGTCTGATGATGATAGAACTCCATAAATGAGGCAACCACACAGTATACTTTTTAGTTTCTGGTTTTATGTCTTTAAAAAGTGAAGGAGTTTATTATATGTTATGTATTATAAACAATTACATGACAGGTAAATAAAATTAATAAAATGATTCTTATTGGTTTTCAGGAGATTTTGAAAGTACTAAGTATAAAGGACAACAAACAAAAAATCATGTATATCTAAAAGCAAGATTACACTAATTTACAAGTTATCCTCAGACTTACTAGTTCTGTAACAAAAATCAACATAATTTTGACTTTTTAAAAACTTGAAAGAAAAAGTGGTTAATTGAAGCTTCATTCTTCTTTTATATTAAATAGCGCATAAGCTGTTAAATATATAACAGTCTTTTAAAATGTAACTTTATCTTGGCAAGCAGAATATATGCAGTTCTTTATTTTGGCAAGTAAAACATGAGGTAAGAGTGACTGATTAGGTCTAGGCAACAAACTTCACAGTTATTCCAAGTATTGTAAGCCACAGAATTTGGAGTCTCACTTCAGTAAATCTATACTAAAATTATTTGAGATGCTAAAATCTGTATATTTTCTATAAAGATTTCACATAAAAATGTCATTAGAAATCACAAAAGAAATCCACAATCAAAGACTTCCACTTTTTTTTTTAGATATTTACATGTATTACATCCCTAAATATAATGTAATTTGTATATCTTTTTTTCCATGGCTCCAACTTTTTACATGCAGATATTCCCAAAATCTCTATCTGCAGAAGCCGAGACCCTTATCCTGAGTGTCTGTCTTATAACTCTGATTGCCAAGGGGACATCTCCATGAGATCTGCAAAGGTAACTTCAACTTGCTATGTCCAAGCTGAATTACATTATCTTTCTCTTAAACATGATCTCTTTGTTATTCCTTTTCTACAGTAGTGGCCACATCGTTTATCCAGACACCCAAGGAGTCCTGCTAGGTTCCTGCCTATACCACCCTACCCTATTCCTCCCTCCATATTTAGTGGTTACTAAGTATGCCAGTCCTGTTTACTAAACATCTACTGAATAAAATGTCTTTCACTCACCCCCCATAATTACTGCTTTATTTCAGGTACCAATGAATTTTTATTACTACAACAGCTTTGTAACTAGTTTCCTTTACTCCGTTTTCCCTCATTTCAATCCATCCTCCACAATGCCTAGAGTGACAAGACACTAACCCTCTCTGCATAAGTTTCTTCAATTGTTCATTGTCAGGATTTAGAAGAGCTTTTGTCACTGGTCAGTCATCTGCTTCCTTTCAAATCTAAGCCCTAAATGTCTTTTATAGTGAAATATCCTCTTTAGCAAATACTCTTCCTCTGCCTGGAAGGCCATTCATCAATCAATTTATTTATTAACAAAAATATTTATTGCCAATTATGTGCTAGACACTATGCAAGGCTTTGAAGACACAGAGAGATGAAAGACATGATCACAGGTTCAGCCAAGATCTCCTAGTGAAATTTCCATAATACTTCCCTTGTCTCACTTTCAGATAGGAGACATTTAAGACATCTGTGGAGACTCAAGAACTCCTAACTCTTCCTTTCAAACTGAGGTGAAGAAACACCTTTTCTAGGAACCCTCCTCAGCAGGCCCATTCTTCTCATCAGTGCAGCTGGGAACTTCATTTCCAGGGCACCCCTGGTAGCAAGAACGTATTTCTATAACACTTTCATATAGAGACATAACTTTCAGCTTGATTTTTTCCCTCTAGTCTGTGAGCCTCCTGAGATCAAGGGATTTACTGAGTCCCAGAGTCTAGTATGATCCTTGGCCAGGAGGAAATTTCATTCAGCAAATCTCATTTCATGATCATGATATAAATTGTGTGCCCAAAATGTATAACTTTTTCTATTTATGCTGATTCTTCAAAGCTATAGCAGTTTTTAAGCCAAAAAATTGTAAACTTTATGTTTTTCTTATATTGTAAAAAATTACATTTCAAGTTAATAAAATTAATAAAATGATTATTATTTGATTCTCAGGAGATATTGTAAAAGTACTTCCTGTCTTATCTTACTTTCTTATACTCACTTGCCACAAAAAGTTATACATACACTCTTTATTAAGGCAAAATTTGTCTATATTAGTTTAAAACTTTTTTTCTAGCTTTAAAAGAACGTAATTGCTTAGGAGAATTTGGAATATACAGAAAGGCTTTAAAAATAATATGTTTTAAGCTAATACATATTTTATACATTTACTTTCATAATTTTATATGCAACTCAATGTTTTTTAGATTTATTATTTATTAGAGAGAGAGAGAGAGTGAGTGTGCATGCATGCAAGCAGAGGTAGGGAAGGGGCAAAGGAAGAGGGAAAGACAGAATCTGAAGCAGACTCCCCACTGAGCATGGAGACTGACGTGGGGCTCAATCCCTGAGATATGACTTAAGCTGAAATCGAGAGACAGCTGCTTAACCACCTGAGCCAGGCAATAGACCCCACAACTCATTTTTTAAAATATAAAATAATAACATATAACATGGCGTTTTCCTTCTTTCATCTAACATTATATTGGTAAGTCTTTAATGTCATAGTTCTTTAAAAAAAAGTATGTATATGTATATGTAATGGAATATTACTCAGCCATTAGAAAGGATGAAATCTTACCATTTGCAGCAACATGGATGGAGCTAAACAGTTATTATGCTAATTGAAATAAGTAAGTTGGAGAAAGACAAATACCATATGATTTCACTCGTGTGTGGAACTTAAGAAACAAAAAGAGAGAAATTTAAGGAGAAAAAAAGAGAGACAGAGAAGCAAAGCAAGAAAGAGACTCTTAACTACAGAGAACAAAGTGATGGTTACTACAGGGGAGGTTGGTGAGGGATGGGTGATATGGATAATGGGGATTCAGGAGTGTACTTGTGATGAGTAACAGGTGTATGTAAGTGTTGAATCAGTACATTGTACATACAAAACTACTATTACATTGAGTGTTAACTAACTAGAGTTTAAATGAAAACTTCAAAAATGAAAAGAACTAAAACATAAAACATTGTGTATTTCTCTATCTCTATAAAATATATTCTTACAATGGAAACTATTGGCTCAGAAACATAAACTTTTAAAGGTTTTGGATACACAAAAGCCAGTTTTCTAGAAAGTTTGTATACCTTCACATTTGCTTCTATACTAAATTCCAGAAGTCTATGCTGATCACTGGTTATTTTACAAATTCACCTTCAGGTAGCAAGGGAATTCACGAGTTTTTTTTCTGGCAGTTTAGGGAAGAGCACTTAATGTGCAGTAATATTAATGCCTTATAACTAGAAGTAATATTAATGTATAAGTAATATGAATGCCATATAACTATGTAGCAATATGGTCAACCTACCTAGTCTTACTTGGTTCTCACAATAACCTAAGAAGTAGGTCCTGTTATCTTTATTAGAGCTGGGAAACAACCTTGTAGTTAACACTGAACAGCCCATTTATTAAAATGGTATTCAGGGGCGCCTGGGTGGCTCAGTGGGTTGAGCCGCTGCCTTCGGCTTAGGTCATGGTCTCGGGGTCCTGGGATCGAGTCCCGCATTGGGCTCTCTGCTCAGCAGGGAGCCTGCTTCCCTTCCTCTCTCTCTGCCTGCCTCTCTACCTACTTGTGACCTCTGTCTGTCAAATAAATAAAATCTTTAAAAAAAAAAATGGTATTCAGAATTCCCATTCAAACCCTCAAGAATTTATTCCAGAGAAAGTAGCAGGCAAAAGAGTAGCTATTTCATCATCTGTTCTTTTTTTTCCTAGCTAATGTGCAATTCGACAAATAGCCCTTAATAAAAGGAGCTAACCTAGGTGTTTCAGCATCAAACTGCCTCATCTGGAAACTAATTCAAATGCACTGACAACCTACAGAATTGTAAGGAGCCCCTGTACTTCACAGGCTGCTTCTGTAGCCGAGCCAGTCTTCTTTTTCAGAAGAGTATCAATATCATTGTATGACATGGTCATTCATGTATAATGGCTAGTCTTTTAACACAGTGTTGGGGGTAAGATGAGTAAAAGTAGTAGTAATCTTTGAGATGGGCATCCAGAATAGCACATTAATTTTTCTTCAGTTGGAAATGTCAAATTCTTACCTTAACTATTAATCCTTTTGAGTCAACCAACCATATCTTCTTCACGGCTTTCTCTTTTGGTAAACCTTCTTTTTGCATGGCCATTACAATCAGGTGTGCAATCCCTAAGGCAGCCTGAGAAGGACATTATGAAAACAAAACTCTGAAAAGTTGTTCCACATTATAACTTATCAAGAGTTACGTTTCCCTTCATTTTATCTTTGTTAATAAGAAAAAACAAAATGGCTTCACTGACTTAAACAGCTATATTCCTTCATTTATACTGGGAGCAAAGTATTTTTGTCACATTTTGGAGTAAGCTAATGAACAATTATTTACTCTTCTTATCACAACAGAACCACTATTATGTGGTTTGTTCTTTAGCTACAGATAAACCAGTGATATCCTTGACTGTCATTACTTTAATCCTGTTAATGCAATTAAGATTTGCTCCAACGAGAAAATATTGAGCTTAAAAGAATGGCCTGGTCAGCCTTGCTTATTGGACTGTATTGTTTATTGTTGGGCTCCAGCTCCTCTAATTGAATTTGAAGAATGAAGCCTGGTCATTTGGATGGGAACTTGACCAATTAGGCAACAGAATAAAACACATAAATTCTCTGTCCCCACGCATTTATTAATTCTGTTAATTTGGACAAAGAAAGTACTGTGAAATCTCTTGCAAGATTAAAGGAATCAACTTCTTTGGTATTTGATAAATTTTGTGATAATCTGTGAACATCCAAAACCCTTTCAGGGACAAACAAGCATCAGTTTTGAATCATCCAACCATGAATACCTCTGCCCTGCTGAGTATCAAGAAGTGGCCTGTACAATTCATCAAAAACCCTTTGGAAATTCAAAGAATTTGAACTCAAATAAGTTGACTAAAAGTAAATACAGCATGTAACAGCCACACAAATAAAAAACTCAAAAACAAACAAACAAAAAAGCAAACAAAAAAAACTTCTCGAATTTTAATAAGATGTAATTTAGCCTTGATTTTTATTTTGATGTGAAAATGAACTTGTAATTTACATTCTGAATACTTTGACATGTTTATATCTTGGCATTTAAGTTTTAGCTTTGCGTATTTCATTTTAAGAACAAGTAAAATCAAAACCAACACAATATACACAATTTCTACCAGTATAATACATTTCATAATATTCAACTTAAAAATCTGAAGCTTCTTATATAACCACAAAAGTATTTCTCCATTCATTTCATTCTATAATTCTAAACAGATTTGGGCAGCTTTCTCACAAGAAGCTCAAACTCAACTGACATTTTAATTTCTATTTTAGGGGGTGAATTATCACTGGAGTCTAGTTTTCTTCTTTCAAATGATTAACTCATAACAAAAGAGAACAAAAAACAGCCCACTTTTGCCTCCCTGCCATCTCCTTCCAGCAATTGTAAACGTTTTGCTTCTTTTGCATGGGAACAATGCACAACAAGTCTCCAATTCAAATATTTTTTTCTTAAAAACTCGTATGTAGTTATATACGTGCACACTGACTTTTGAGTCAAATTAAGAAAACCCTAATAGGTGCCTCCGGAGGATACTAAAAGTGTCAGATATAATAGCTTAAATACTTCCAGGCTTTTTTTTCTTTTAAGGTTTTATTTATTTATTTGACAGACAGAGATCACAGGTAGGCAGAGGCAGGCAGGGGCGGGAGGGGGGGAAGCAGGCTCCCCACTGAGCAGAGAGCCCAATGCAGGGCTCCATCCCAGGACCCTGAGATCATGACCTGAGCCACCCACTGAGCCACCCAGGCGCCCCTCCTTACAGGCTTTTATACATAATCACAAAATGTAAACTTTTTGTTCCCGCAAATATGCAAAACAAAAGACCACGCCACCATTTGATAATCTCTAGAAATTTAAGATTGTGGAAAGTATCACTATACTTCTATACTAAAGCCTCCTAAGACAAATGAATAAGCCTCAATACTTAACTGCGGTATCTTTCAAAAAAACCTATAGCTGGGGGGCATCTGGGTAGCTCAGTGGGTTAAAGCCTCTGCTTTCAGCTCAGGTCATGATCCCAGAGTCCTGGGATCGAGTCCCGTGTCGGGCTCTCTGCTCGGCAGGGAGCCTTCTTCCCCCTCTCTCTGCCTGCCTCTCTGCCTACTTGTGATCTCTGTCTGTCAAATAAATAAATAAAATCTTAAAACAAACAAACAAACAAACCTATAGTTGCAAAACACTAAAAATCTGAAAGATATCTCAAACTTCTAATTAATGAATAATTAAGATAAACTCTATTCATTAATTTAAGGAAATGTAAGTCTTGGATAAGCAGGTACCTCTCCAGCTCCTTGAAACAGTACTGTTTGATCAGACAGTTTGTTCTTGGTTATTCGAAGAGCCGCAAGGATGCCTGCTACTGCCACAGACGCTGTTCCTAAAACAGGTAGGAAATAGCCTTGAGTAAGCCTGAATCAGATCCTGCCAAACTCGACACCTGGAATCTTTATTCACATCTTGAACTCATTGCACAACAGGGTAACTGGTACAAAAAGGGAACCTGCAGTTGGCTGACCCCGTGCTTAGAGGTGAGGTGAAATTCTCAGGCTACTGACATCAGTATTTTAGGATAGCAGCTCAGTACTATTCCTGATCACTTTCCAAAAAGATTCTGTGACTTAATGTGGTGATTTAATGAATAAGAGCATGGGGTTTGGATTCTTATGTGGATTCCAGCTCAGCTGTTTACTAGCTGGATGAATTTAGAGAAATTTTTTTTAAGGTTTTATTCATTTATTCGAGAGAGACTGAGTGAGAGGGAGAGAGCACAAGCCAGAGGGAGGGGCAGAGGGAGAAGCAGACTCCCTGCTGAGAGCCCCACCAACCACCAGGCTCAATCCTAGAACCCCAGGATCATGACCTAAGCCCAAAGGCCAGATGCTTAACTGGGGCCAGCCAGGTGCCCCTAGAGAAATTATTTTGTATACCGGTTTCCTCATTTGTAAAATAGTTGTACTGTGTGAGATAAAACAGTACTAAGTGCTATTATAGTCTTCCACCTAATTACTCTAGGGACTCTGAAACCTATTACTGATCCCTCTACACAAAGCCAGCACGCAGTAAATGCTTGCTGATATTAGTGGTGGTCATAATTATGTTTTCAATACATCTGGAATTTAACCTTTTAATCTTCGATCTGAAAAAGTGACAGTTAATAGCAATTAAAATCTGCTGTTATGCATCTTTTAATTGGCTTCCTACCTATAATAATCAGGGGTGGGTCCCAAAGGTGCTAGACAAAATTAGTGTAAAATTTACCGACATGAAGACAGTTTTTCCTTATCATGGCCCAGGGTCATAGAAACTTCCAGTTCTACTTTTATTACTTGGACATATAAGCTTTCATAGACCACAGAATGGTTTTCTTGCTTTTAAACATAATTATATAGCTCAACTTTATTGGCTCATGTCTGAAATAAAACTTTGTACCCTCCTGCAGTACTTTCCAGTTGCATCTACATTTTACTCCTCAAAAAACACTAGAAACCTATAATGGTTCCTAGATCCCTCACCTAGGTAGCAAAGCTTAGTTAAACTTTAAACACTCATATTTGGTTTTAAAAAAATAGATTCAGAATAGGTTTGATGAACAACACAATGATGAAGTGTTATATACACCAAGTGCCGAAGATGAATGAGCATTTTACCATCAGTATATTTGTTCCTTTCAATCTTTTGGTTCGTTGTTTCTTTCTTGTAGAATGTGGTAGTCATAAATAAGATCATGATAAATGATAATTACTGAAGATCTGTGTGTCACTTGCATTTTTTAAATTTAGAAACAATGTAAAACATGAAAATAAAATGCTTGCAATTTTGAGCCAGCATTATAATAAATTATGAACTGTGGCAAGTCATATACATTATGTAGAAGCTTCTCTTCTATACATTATTTAAAATGAAAGCCTGTTTTCTTTTGGGAAATACCTAGCAGTGGAATTATTGAATGATATAGTATTACTATTTTTAAGTTTGGGGGGAATTTCCATATTGTTTTCCCCAATGGCATGCCAATTTGTATTCCCAGCAACAGTGCCTAAGGGTTCCTTTTTCTTCACATATTTGCCAACACTTGTTATTTCTTGTCTTTTTTATTTTAGCCAATCTGACAGACATAAGGTTATATCTCATTGTGGCTCTGATTTGCATTTCCCTAATGATGAGTGATGTTGAACATCTTTTCATGTATCTGTTGGCCATCTGTATGTCTTCTTTGCAAAGATGCATAGTCAGGTTCTCTGCCTATTTCTAATTAGATTATTTGTTTTTTGGTATTGAGTTGTATAAGTTCTTTCCATATTTTGGATATTAACCCCTTATTGGATATATCGGCAAACAAATGAAAACACTAATTCAAAAAGATATATGCACCCCTACGTTTACTGCAGCATTATTTACAATAGCTAAGATATGGAAGCAGCCCAAGTGTCCACTGAGAGGTGAATAGATAAAGATGACATGCTGTGTGTACATACACACACACACACACACACACACGCACACAATGCCATAATTAGATCTTGCCATTTATGACATATATGGACCTTCAAGACATTAGGCTAAGCGAAGAAAGTCAGACAGAGAAAGACAAATACTTATGTGTGGCATCTGAAAAATAAATGAATAGGGGCGCCTGGTGGCTCAGTCAGTTAAGCATGCATTCAGCTCAGGTCATGATTCCAGGGTCCTGGGATCGAGCCCCATGTTGGGCTCCCTGTGAATCTATTTCTCCCTCTGCCTGCTGCTCGCTCCCCTTGCTTGTGCTCTCTCTCTCTCTCTCTCTCTGTGTTAAATAAATAAATAAAAACTTTAAACAGAATGAATAAACAAACAAAAAGCAGAACTAATCTATAAATACAGAGAATTAACAAACTAATGGTTGCCAGAGAGGAAGGATGGGCAAAATGGGGGAACGGCAGTAGGAGATACAGGCTTCCGGTTACAGAATGAATAAGTCACAGGGATAAAAGGCACAGTGTAAGAAATAGTCAATGGTAATGTAACAGTGTTGTGTGGTGACAGATGGTAGCTACACTTGCGGTGATCATAGTGTAACATATAGGGTTATTGAACCACTCTGTTATACACCTGACACTCACAACACTATATGTCAACTATACTCAAAAAATAATAATAAATAAAATGAAATGAGAGCCTGTGTAAAACTATGGCTGATCTATACAGAAACAGGATCAGAATGGTTTGTCACTTATATCAAGACAGACTCACAAGAGCAGTTAAACAGAAGAAAAGAGGATTTTAGAGAGGTATAAGCATCCAGTCACTAGATAAGTAGTTACTCACTAATAGTAGCTCAAGCTATTTCAATCTCAGGGCTTTTGAAGTAAACTGGCCTGAAGTTTGGATTTGGGGGACTCTAAGCTCTCTTCCAACCCTGAGATGCTATCATCTTAAGGGTCTCAATAAATTCTACCAGAACCACAAGATCTATCCAGCTGAAGAACCAAAGGTAAAGTATTATCAGCAATCAATGTGTATTATCATTTTGATTTTAAATAGAACTGGGCATTTAAGAACAGAGTAAAATATTTCAGGAGATCCAAACTATAATGTGGTGACATCTTTATATGGTTACGCTGGATCATTCTGCATTAAAAGCCAAGATGTTTTAAGTTTGTACACATTACCTCAAATAAGAGAAAATAAATCTCTGTCTACATTGGATGCCAGAGCCTTCTATTTAAATGTATATTCCATAACATCTCATGAGGACATAAACTTCTCTCCATAGAATTAGTTAATAAAAATCAAAAAGATATTTTTAGCACTACCAAAAAGTTAATTTGAGCATGATTCTTGCACATGTCCTAGTCCTACTTCCTGGTACGAATTTGATTTAAATTTAAATCTACAGTCAAGGGAATAAATGTGGCAAGACAATATTCTATAAAAACGCAAGTTTCACAATAAATTGTTTCAAAATAATTTTTGTTTTGAGACTGAAAACTAAATTTTTAGGAAAGCAGACAGAGGCAAGCTGAAGTTTCTTTGTGCTATGACTTTTAGAGTACTTATTATTTAACACTGATCAAAGAATGACCTCTACTAATGCAGCAATTTGTTAAATCTGATTAGAATTACTATGTATAACTAGCAAAGGAGACTTACATGTAATCAAATAATTATAATCCTCATGTGCTACTAACTAAATAGATCAGACAGAACTAGAAGCAAGGGGAGCAGGAGTAACTTTGTTGAGTCAGGGGCCACAGTATTAGAAGTACATGTCACCGGAGCATGGTATCAAAGGATTAACAGAAGAGATTCAGGACCTCCGGTAGAGTGAGCATGTGCGAAGACATGGAGGCAGGGAGGACTGGTCAAAATGAGGGACTGAACACACAATTTAGTTTTCCCTCCCCCCAATAAACTTTACTAAAACACAGAATGAAGATTTAAAAAAAATAAATAAAAAGATAAAGGAGCCAGAAAAGGATAGCATTTTAGAAGCTAGAAGGCAGATAGGCAAATGGCAACAGACATTAGATATGAAAAAGCTGACTTCTTGGCAGCCATGGGGAATGCTAAGAAGCAATCGGATTAAGAAAGCAGAACTCTCAAAAGTCCTGGCTATAGGAGGGACCAAGCACCTCTGAAAGTGTGGATGAAGAAGAGGTGAAAACCAGGGGCTGCTCAAAAATCTGGTGAGAAGTAATTATAACCCAGATTCTTTTTCCTCACCTTCTAGCAGACGGCTAACCCCCCACACTCTGGAGGTTTATTTAAAAAACTGGGAAATTTATTTTTCTAGAAAGGACATCTGGATTTTAAGACAACAGGCATAAGTGTAAGGCATCGGGGATAATTGGGTGCAAGGATGCCATACTTGAAAACGAGATTAAATGCAAGTTTATACACTCAATATGGTGGACCCCCAATCTTCCCCTACTTGGCTCAAAGAATAATGACAAAAGCTCATCCTAGCAGAAAGCCACTATCAGGGGCACCTGGGTGGCTCAGTGAGTTGGTTAAGCATCTGCTTTGGGCTCAGGTCAGGATCCCAGACTCCTGGGTTTGAGCCCTTCAGGTTCCTTGCTCTTCGGGGCATCTGCTTCTCCCTCTGCTCCTCACCCTGCTTGTGCTCTCTCTCTCTCTCTCAAATAAATAAATAAAATCTAAAAAAAAAAAAAAGAAAGAAAAAAGAAAAGAAAAGAAAGCTAATATCAAGAGAGAGACTGAAAAAAATCTTTTCTGTGGAATCTGAGCAGTGTAAGAGAAACCACCACCAACAACAACAACAACAAAAAAAAAACCCAAAACAGAGACTGATACGGAGGATTTCCTGAAAGAAATGGCTCAATCAAATCAAGTATTGGGTCAGTAAAGACCCAGAATACAAGCTCCATTTGAATACCAAACCTCCCAGAATGTAACAGGAGGGAGAACACAGAACACATGTGAAACTGTAGGTATTAGAGTGTTGTTGATACTGGAGAAGAGTTGGGACAAGATCACAGAGGGACTTCTACTACATACTAACACTAACTATACATATATATAGTTTTATATACATATAAATATATACATAAATAAAACTAAATTATAAGCCTTATAATTATAAAATTATATAATTATAATTTGTTACAGGTAAGAGCTGGCTGCTGAAAGATTCTAAATTCAGAGAGCAGTGTGGGGAGTAGATTTGAGAGTTGGAGGCCGGTGGTATTAGGTAAGTTAGGAAGTCGTTGCAATTACTGAGAGCGGATACTGCAACCATCCAAGAGGGAAGCAAGTTAAGAGGGAGGAAATATTTAAGAGATAAAAATCAACAGGTCTTAGTGATTAAATGCACAGAGCGGGTGAGGAAAAAGTCAAGAATTATTATACATTTTCTTGTTTGGATGACTAGGAAAAAGTTTGCAAGGAAAAGAGGAGTTCAATTTTTGAACTTACGAGCTCTGTCCCTTCTGTCTATGTGCTGCTCAGGGGGCAGTGCCAAGAAGGTAGTTAGATATACATGTCTGGAACTCAGCCTAGAAATCCCAGTCAGAGGGGCGCCTGGGTGGCTCAGTGGGTTAAGCCGCTGCCTTCGGCTCAGGTCATGATCTCAGGGTCCTGGGATCGAGTCCCACATCGGTCTCTCTGCTCAGCGGGGAGCCTGCTTTCCTTCCTCTCTCTCTGCCTGCCTCTCTGCCTACTTGTGATCTCTCTCTGTCAAATAAATAAATAAAATCTTAAAAAAAAAAAAAAAAAAAGAAATCCCAGTCAGAGATAAAGAGATAAAGATCTGGAATTTGAAAACCTGTAGTTGTATTTAGGTCATGTGGGTTGATAACACTGCTCAGTGAGTGGCTAAAGGAGAGAACCCAAATGAAGAAAAACATTTAAGGAATAAGCAGAAGAATGTGATATAGGGGATGGTGGATAAGTAAAAAATGGTTAAAGAGGTAGGAGAAGCAAGAAAGTATGGTACCATGGAACCAAAGGGAATAAGTAGTGATAGACAGAGAAAGGTCAATCAAGAAAGAAAATGGTAAATAACTACTGGGTCTGGTGATTCCATCCTGGTGACCTTTCAGAGAGCTATTTTAATTCTATATGCTGGAGCCGAAGCTGGAGGGCAGTGTGCTGAGGAATAAATAAAAGAAGAACAGATACAGCAGGTGTGGCGTAGCCCTTGGAAGAGCGTAGATAAAAGAACAAATGAGAAGGAGATGGGAGTGGGAGGGGAAGCAGGGCCAACCAAAAATATTTTATTTTTATGTTTTTATGAGAAGAATGACAAGAACTGTTGGAGGAAAGAATTTAGGGTCAAGGGAATTATTTCCAGAATTAAAGCAATTTAAGCATGATATAGGATAATGGGAAGAAGGCAGTAGAGAAAAAGAGGCTGAAGACACAAGAAAAGAAGCTATCTACTAATTCTAATGAGCTTTTCTTAATTGGTCTGGCTTCACTATTAGGAAAGCAAAGTAATGTTTGAAAAATTCTGCTCAATTAAATTCTTTAGTAAGAAGATTGTGACAAAATAGCCCTACATTATAATTCTTGTGCCTCTTTTTTAAAATAAATATGACAAAATAAATTCTAATATAAGAAAATAGTCAAAAAAAAAAAAAAAAAAAGAAAATAGTCCAAATAGATTTTTGTCTTCTAGTATAAAGACATCATAACAGAAATGCAGGGGAATGTAATTATGGTGTCTACATATAAAATAAAGTGCTTTGGAATAATAATGTTACATCAACTAAGTATTAACTTAGAGTCTACAAATAAGAGGAAAGAGTGTCATCAGAATACTGTTTTTTTTTCTGTATAACTTATCTTGTATGATACAGTTATATCTAATATTCTTTCACATAACTTTCACATAATTAAGTGGTGACATGAACAACGTCTCTTCTAAGAGATGACAGCAAATATCAAATTACAACATAAACTAGTAACAGTACCACTTTGAAAAGAACACTAATAGAAACAATAGGTTTTGGGGATTAAGTAATGAAAAGATTATATTTTAGGTATCTTTGCATTACAGCTCAACAACTCAGTAAAAAGCGCTGTCTTTTTACACTTGAAAAATTTATCCATAAGTACATTGTAACAAATGCATTAAACCATTAAAATCCAGATGGACAAAGACTAAAAAGATCACCTATAATCCTACTGCCTAAGTCAAAACATTTTCAACATTCTCATGAATATTCTTACAACTGCTCTCTATATTTGATAATGCAAACTAAAGAAAATTTTAATTTGTAAAAAAAAAATCTCATGTCATGTCTACTGTTTTAACACCCTTTCTGTATGTTTTTCGCTATTATTTTTTTGCTATTAGAAATAACATTACATGCCTGCTTGTGCTTTCTCTCTCTCTCTCTCTCTCTGACAAATAAATAAATACGTAAAATCTTTAAAAAAAAATTCTCTTTGGGGAGCCTGGGTGGCTCAGAGGGTTAAGCCTCTGCCTTCAGCTCAGGTTTTGATCTCATGTTCCTGGGATCAAGTCCCACATCGGGCTCTCTGCTCAGCAGGGAGCCTGCTTCCCCCTCTCTCTCTGCCTGCCTCTCTGCCTACTTGTGATCTCTGTCAAATAAATAAAATCTTTAAAAATAAATAAAAATAACATTACAAAAGAGACTGCATTCCAGAGAGGGCAATGAGTGGCCAGGGCCCTCCTCCAACCCAACACAATCCTTTTTCCCTGCTCTGGGAGGCAGCCCTGTCACCTGCCACCTGGAAAGGGATATAGGAAGGTCTGCCCCTGTCTGGCTCCTCTGGGCTTCTTTGCTAAAAGACTGTGGCTCTTTACCAACTGAAAAGGGCAATCAGAGAAGTGGAAAATACACAACATCAAAATAGAAGTTGATCCATGCTTGATGATGTTCTTTGAAGACGGGAGAAAGGCAGCATATTGTTCTGAGATACGGAAGAACACAGTTTTGATGACAATACATCGGTCAAAGAAGGGGTCAATTCTGAGGCAGTTCTGAGAGTGGGGGAAGAGGCCAAGTCCAAGCAAAATCTCACAAAATGAGAAAAGGAGTATGCTGTGGGTGTTAGCATGTGACGGACTGCCAGAACAACCCCTATATTCTGACCAAGCCCAGAGATGCAACAACCCAGCGCAGCACCACTTGGTACAGAACACAGTTACCACAGGAATGTTGTCCTTACTTGTAGCCGGCTGTGCACAGGAGTTTCATTACACTCTTTGTGGTTACTTGGCAATTCCAGGGCTAAACAGGATGAAGTTTATTGTACAAGTGGAGACATTAGGAGAATTTGGGGTTCTTTCCTTTTTCTTATTGGCTTGGAATTTTCCCGACCAAAGCTGAGAAAGGCAGTGAAGACCACCCTCCAGGACTGTGTAAACACTAGCTAGTGATTGTATTTGGTTTATTCTGGGGACACCTCTTACAGATCAGACCCACCCAGAGCTTCTCTTCTTGTTTACTTCTCCTTGCTTGCCCTTGTCGAGCATACCCCTTGTGTCCAGCTTCCTCCTGGGTCATGCCCAGGGTGAAAAAGCAGCATTGACCAGAGCATGGTGCTGCGTGGGATGCTCCAAGTGCAGGACGTGATGCTGGGCTTCTTAGTCGTGGCCAGCGTGCTGATCCTTATCCAAGCCGGAGCCAGAAATGACTTCAGTATTGTCACGGCTGCCCTGTGTAGTGTACATTTAGTGCACACTTCTGTGAACCATCTACGTCAGGAACAAAACACTCCATTAAAGGGGGGGCTTCATATCAGCCCTGCTTTACAACTATTACTGCCACAGTTTAGGCTCTTCCAGAATAGTTTACTGCATTTGACTGATCAAGAACGGTATGAATATAATGCTGCCTTTTACAAACCAGCTTTACTGTTTTGTTTGGATGTGCCTTTCCTTTTGAAATGAACGTTAACTTTCTATTGCTCCTTCGTTAGTTCATGATTTTTTGGTTAAAAAAAAATCTGGGTTTTATTCATTGTTCAACCTAAGTATGTTAATATTTGTTATTAACATTTTTGTGATGTGAAATTTTAATTCTGGCAATGGGTTTGAGAAGTTACATATAGTGCTTAAAGCCTGTGTTTTCTACAATGAGACAAGTACCTTCTAAATGTCTTTGTTTTTATTATAATAATTTAAAGTAAAACACTTGTGTCGATTTTTATTAAGTATATCATTCTTTTAAAATATTTTTTAAAATATTTGTTTTAAATCTCAAGAATATACATGCTTTAAAAAGATCATTTATGATCAGAGTATAATTAATTGAAAAAATAACATTCAGTAGTAATGTTAACAATAAATAAATAATGTTAGCAATAATGTTAATAAAAATAAATATCCTTATCTAAACAGACATTTCTCCAAAGAAGATACATAAATAGCAAACGGGTAAATGAAAAGGTGCTCAACATCACTCATCATCAGGGAAATGCAGATCAAAACCACATGAGATATCACCTTGTGTCCTAGAAAGGCTATTATCAGAGACAAGAAGTAACAAGAGTTGGCAAGGATGTGGAGAAAAGGGAACCCACGTGCTCTGCTAGCAGAAAAGTAAACTGCTGGGCCACTATGAAAAAACTATGAGATTCTTCAAAAATTAAAAATAAAACTACCATATGATCCAGCAATTTCTCTTCTGGGTATTTATCTAAAGGAAATGAAATCACTATCTGGAAGATATCAGACCCTCATGTTCAGTGCAGTATTATTTACAATTGCCAAGACATGGAAACAATGTGGATATCCATCGATGGATGAACACATAAAGAAAATGTGAAACAAACACAGACACGCACACACCCAATGGAGTATTATTCAGTAGTCATAAGAAAAGAAGGAAATCCTCATCTTTGTGACAAGAGGAATGGATCTTGAGGGCATTATGCTAAATGAAGTAAGTCAGACTGAGAAAGAGAACTACTATAGGAGCTCACTTATATGTGGACTCTAAAACAAAACCAAAAACAAGCAAACAAAAAAAATTCACAGATAAGGAGAAGAGAATGGTGATTGCCTGAGGTTGGGGGTAGGGGTGGGGAGGGTGGGCAAACAGCATGAAGGTTGTCAAAACGTACAAACTTCTAAGTAAGTCCTGCAGATGTAATGTACAGCATGGTGACTATAGTTAACAACATCATATTGTACACTTCGAAGTTGCCAAGAGCCCATTTTAAAAGTTCTCATCACAAGGAAAAAAACCTGTAACCATATGTGGTGATGATGGATGTTAACTTACTATAGTAATCATTTTGCAATATATACATATATAACTCATTATGCTGGACACCTAAAACCAATACAATGTGATATGTTAGTTATCTCAATTTAAAAAGTAAATACATATTTAAAATAAACAAATAAATGCCCTTGCACATTTGCTTTACACACCTTTATTTGCTCAGGATAAGTTTCTAAAAAGAAAATTGTTGTCTCCAAAGAACTGTATGTTTTAAGGTTTTTGATATACACTGCCTCCCCAAGAGTTGCACCACTTTATATTACCATCAGTATATAAGGGTTACGGCATCACTAACACTGGGATTATAATAAAATTTTTGGACATCTTGATAGAGAAAATCAGTTTCTCATTTGCCATTTCATAAGCCATTTCATAAGCTTTTTAGAACTTAATGGCATTGAACTTTGAAGCAGGTTTTCTGGCCAGTGATCTCCTTTTGTGAAAAGTCTGTTCTTACCATGTCTGATTTTTATCTTTTCAATGATCAAAGCATTTAGTATGAGATTGGGCTGTATTTACCTTATTTTTTAAAAAATCCTAACAATCAAACTAGTTTATTATGGCTAAAACTTCTACATAAAATATTTACAATGTCATGTAGAAAACAACTATTCCAGAGAGGCCATTATAAGAACAACTCTTTTTATAATTGATTTTAAATGACTGGAGGATGAGACATTATTTTCATCTGAATTTGCTAAATTCTGATAGTCTCCTGATTATATTATTAAATGTTCAATTTCTTTCCTTTTTTTCTTTTTAAGATTTTATTTGTTTATTTGACAGAGACACAGCAAAGGAGGGAACACAAGTGGGGGGAGCAGGAGAAAGAGAAGCAGGCTTCTTGCTGAGCAGGGAACCCGATGTGGGACTCCCTCCCAGGATCCTGGGATCATGACCTGAGCTGAAGGCAGACACTTAATGACTGAGCCACTCAGAAGCCCCGTAGTGTCCAAATTCTTAATAGATTTAACCAGCACATTTTTCCAGTTAAATATAATTTATAGTTAGAATGCATAAAAGTCCAAATCTCTAGCCAAGACCAAAATCTCTATCATTTAAAATTATTTTAGATCAGTAATGTAGAATTTTAAGTATTTTTAAAATCAAATACTTTTCATAAACTATCTTTAAATAACATATCTGTTCAAAAAAGAAAAGAAAAAAGTTCTCCCAAGGGTTCAGTGTGAAACATTTATTTACATGGTGAAGCAGTAATAGCTACATAATTATTTTTCTTGGCCCTGAAAAGCAATTTCTATGCCCACAATGGGAAAGGAATTACATTGTGGGCAAAATGGTAAAAACAGAAGGTTAAAAAGGTAAAATGGAAACATATGGGGGAAAAGTGTCACTAGGGACACTATTTTGGTATGGAGAAATGCACAAAAATGTTTGGTCATTTCTAATCAGAATCCCACTAACTTGCCAAGAGTTTTCTCTAGTCAGAGATTGGGCCGATTTTTCTCAAATCTGTCTTTTTGTTGGCTAAGGCAGTAACTCTTAAATTCTTATGTGTAAATAGGTAAATATGCAGATTGTGTTTTAGGACAGGTTAGCTGGGGTGAAATCTTAATGATTTAATGCCTCCATTGTGGTGACCCGTTGGGTGGAGGGGGGAGCACTCTGCTGTGGGTCCTCCAGGGCAACTCTGCTTGTAGTGTTCTTGGACTTGGCTTAGCATCTGCCTCAGATTTCCTGCACTCCTGACTTTAATTCAGATGCAGCCCAGGCCTTGACCTCTAAATTCTTCGTCCTAGTTGATAGGAGCTCTGACCCTAGTTCCCAAATGCTCATTTTGTTTGATGATTTGGATTTTAGCATTCTTTGTCTTAAACTGAACTCTGATGCCTACTAATTCTGCATAATGGTTCAAAAGTATGTAATACTGGTCTTTAACGTCTATATGGACATTTCTGTGGGAGCCACAAATTCAAAAGATAAGAATATTAAAGAAAGGACAGTTTGTTCAATAGTTGATGTGGCTATTTTATTTAAAATTTTTTAAGATTTTATTTTTAAGTAATCTCTACACCCAACATAGGACTTGAACTTACAACTCTGAGATCAAGTCGCATGCTCTATACCAACTGACCCAGCCAGGCGCCCCTAACGTGAGGATTTGAGAGACTACTGCAAAATGAACTATAAGTGACTCAGACACTGGTCTACAAAATCTATGTTTGCAGCATGGAAAGCACGCTATAATACCTGTATCTTCAAGTTAGGGCCATAGCTCTGGAAAATTAGACTCCTTACTTCCCTTCTGAAATCCTCCAAATATTCACTTCTCATAAATAAATACTTAAAAAGAAATTTAATAAAACAGGGAGAAAACAAAGTTGAAAGAACGTAAAGCATCCTTGTCATGAAAATGGCACTAAAGTAACAATGTGATTAATATCGCAAAGGAACTGGGAAAAAGATTCGACCAATTACTTTAGCGTGTCCCAAAAGGTACAGAGGCTTATTGTATTTAAACACATTATATTTATCTAGCTATGTCACACTACAGATTTTAAGCATAGTGAATTTTTAAAATTATATTTGTAAAGTATATTTTAGTACATAGGGTCTTTTCACAAACAAGTGTTTGTACTCAACACAAACTCTCTGAATAGAGAAACATCATCCTCGTCTTACATTTAAACTTTTCTTTAACCACCTCATTTCCAATACCATTCACCTTATTTCACTTGGGCTGTCTTCCTCCAAAGTTCCATGTTGGTGCTTCCCATCACTCAGATCTAATCCTTCGTGGAAATACTACATTAGAATACCTCACTCATCATCTCCAATCTCCCACGGTTCCAGTTTATTCAACTGTTCCCATTATACCTATTCTTTAACATCATGGGAGCATATGGGCCCTTCTGTCTTATATCTTCACTTCCTTTCCTACCCAGCTTACCTTGAATATCATCATTGAACGTGCAGTACTGGTTTTGATATTTCTTCAGGAGACGAAAGGCATTTATATTGGCAAAATCTTCAAATTGAATAAGGCAATTCATTCCATACCTACGGGACAAAACATTCACATGAGAAGAAGTTCATGAAATAGCATACAAAAATAAACCTTTAAAATTAGCCTACAGAAAAGACTAAAACATTTTATTTATTTATTATTTATTTTATTTTTATTATGTTATGTCAGTCACCATACAGTATATCATTAGTTTTTGATGTAGTGTTCCATGATTCATTATTTATGTATAACACCCAGTGCTCCAAGCAACACGTGCCCTCCTTAATACCCATCGCCGGGCCAACCCATACCGCCACCCCACTCCTCTCTAAAACCCTCAGTTTGTTACTTGGAGAAACAAACAGTTTCTTTTAAAGGTCCTATCTTGTTAGTTAGTATAAGTATGTTACACAATGTCTGTTCAGCAAATATTCACTGTACACTTACTACAGGAAAAGCACTGTGTTGGCTCTGTGAAATAAAATGACAAAAATACGGTCCCTACCATCAAAGAATTTAAAATTTAGTAGAAACAAAAATATTTTGAAATAAATGAAAAGTAATGTAAAAGTGGTATAAACAAGGAATTGTAGATGTTGAGAGGATAGGTATCACTTCTGGCTGGGGTCACGTAATAAATGAACTGAGTTTTAAGGAATAGCTATGATTTCAAAAATAGAGATGTAGGTTTTCACAAGCCAGGTAAATACTAGAAGCAACATAACTGAAGTGAAAACTGAGAAAGAATACATTTTTCAAAAAACAGCAAGGAAAAAAAATAAGATAGGAAACCTAAAAACAAAACAAAACAAAAACAAAAACAAAACCCCAAAAAACCAGCAAGAAGTCCTAATTGGCTATCATGTGGAGATACATGTAAGGGTGTACTGAAAGAAAAGGTTAGGTTTTTATATTGGAAACCTTAAAATTCAAGCCTAGGATTCTGGTTTTTATTCTATAGCAATGGCCAAACACTGCAGGGTGCTGGGCTTTGAAATATATTGGGCAGATTATTTCTGATATGAACAGCTTACTTGTCTGACTCTTCGTATGCATGGTCACCCACCCACATAACCTAGCCACGGCAAAAGAAATGAACATTACTGATAAGCCAAGATTCTAAGCGTTGCTGGAGAAAGCCATATAGCCATCTAGCCATTACAGATTTATGGCCTCCACCTGAGCTAGACTCTCACTGCTGCTCGATGTGGGATTCCTCTTACTTGTTCCGGGTCAGCATCCACTTCCATTACACCCAATGGTCACTCCTAATGTTTTCCAATCCTTTTAAACTTTGCCCTCTTTCTCTTGTGACCTACATATGCATATGATTTCCCTACTCTAGTACACTGTGCCATTAATCATGTACAGTATTCTTGTTTGTTTTTAACAAAAGAAATTCTAAATTTTTATATAGTCAGAGCTTTCGCTTTTTATTTATAGTTGCTGTCCTTGATGTTATGCTTATTGTGGTCTTCTCCACAAACATTTATTTAAATATTAATAAAAAATTCCTTCTAGTGATATCATCGATTTAGGAAATAATCTCTACATCTGGTATTGTTTTGATTTCATTTTTTTAAAAAAGATAATCAGAATTTCTGTTTTATATATTTACGAGTCAGTATATATAGTTGGTAATTAAAACCGTGAGCATGATTGAGATTCTATTCGGATGCACACACACCTATGTACAGTAGCCAAGGACAGAGTAGTAGGAAACACCGATGCTTAACTGCCGAGGATGTCACCAAGGAGAAAGAAGAAATGATTCCATGTTTAGAAGAAGGCACAGAGAAGTATGACATCCCAGAAGTCTAGGGAATAGAAATTTAAGAAAAAAGAAAATTCATGCAACTATTCCAGCCCGAGTCCATCATTTCCTCTCATCACCTGTGACCAGATATTATATTCTGTTACATACTAGGATTGGTTTCTGTGCTTTTCCTCTTTTATTCTACTATTGCTAGTGGCAACAAATATTCTTTCACTTTTAAATAATATGCATGTGTCTGTATACACTTGCTTATTCTTTACAACCACCCCATGGCACAGGCAGTAGTACTGTTATCTTACATAGGAGAAAACGGCCACAGCATGTTGAAACTGCCTCGTAATAATAGCTCAATGGTAATGATTAGTGCACTGATCTCTTTATCCAGAAAAAAAAAGTCCCTGTTTTAATTACTATAGTTTTTAAATCTCTTAAATACTTAGTGATATTTACTTCTCTTTCTCTTTATGTATTTGCTTGGCTGTGGCAGTGGTTGAAAACACAGGCTTTAGAGTGAGAGCTCCTGGGGTGTCATCCTGTCCTTCTCCTTTATTCTATATTCTTTTTTTTTTTTTAAAGATTTTTATTTATTTATTTGACAGAGAGAGAACACAAGTAGGCAGAGAGCAGGCAGAGAGAGAGGAAGGGAAGCAGGCTCCCTGCTGAGCAGAGAGCCCGATGTGGGGCTCGATCCCAGGACCCCGGGATCATGACCTGAGCCGAAGGCAGAGGCTTAAACCACTGAGCCACCCAGGCACCCCTTTTATTCTATATTCTTAACTGTCCTGTGCTTCTGTCTCCACTAGAATAAATGAGAATAACAATGGCATACTGTCATAGGTTTATCAGAATTAAGTGATAAATGTAAGTTCTCAGTGTGTGAAGACTGACACATGAGTGCCCTATAATCACGAAATATTTTTTACTTAATAGCAACATTAGAAGCAGTGGTCAGTGGGGATCTTCAAAGACCTAACAGAAAATAACTGTCATCTTAAAATAGTATGTCTACTAAAGCTACTCTTCAAGTGTAAGGTTGTGATTCAACTATACTTTGAAAAAAAAAATGAAAATAAAGCATTTTTTTTTAAGTAGGGTTGAAACAAAGACATCTTCAGATAAATAGAAACCAAAGGACTTCAACTAAGGCAACTTTCCAAGGGTATATTTCACAAAGAAAATAATCCCGCAAAAAGTCTATGATAAATTAAAACAGTAAAATATAATAACAAGGAATTTTTGTCCATATAAAATAGTAAAGAGGAATAAGCCTGACAGAGGGAGGAGACCGGGAAAAATTTTCCCCAAACAGCAACAGTAGAGCAGAACAAATCCTTCAAAACAACCATTTCAGGGCTCTGGAAATCAACTAAAGGCAAAGGGAGCAAAAATTTAAAAGGAAAACGTAGGAGTGGGGTCAAATCTTGAAAGGAACATCAAATTTTTATGCTCCTTATGTGTATGATGCCATTCTAGTGAACTCTTTAGGTAGCTTTATTAGAAATTACTAAAATGTTTTTAAGAACTGGTAAAAGCATTTCTCTGGTTAGAAATCACTACTTTCCTTTTACAACCTCAGCAAAGCCACATACTTTGTGTTAGCAACTGGTTACCCCCTGAAATCGAGTATCAGTTGACAACCATCTGGTGCTTGTGATGGCTCCTTCCCTCCTTCTCTGCTTTCCACACAGGCCTTTAGAAAGTAAAGGCTGCACGCTTGTAGACAGAGTCCTCATACAGCTCGCTCTTCACGGGTCAGGTACCCATGTCTAGCAGCACCAGACGATCTGTCATTATGTTCAGAAGCAGCAGAACCTTGTGGTTTCAGTATGTGAAGACGAATCAGAGCCTTCTCAGTTCTATTCCTGGACCCACTACTTACTTGGGTCCTGCGGTTTTGGACTTTATACAGCTTCTCTGTGGTTAAAATGAAATCCCCACAATATGGTTTGCCTTCAGTGTTTAGGACACAATGTGGTCAGGCTACAAGTTTATAATATTTTGTAAGTAAAATCTAGGAGTAACCGGCCATAGGGAGTAAAGTGCTACGCAGGATACTTCATCATTTACAAATGTTTATTTTAGAATTATCCCCTAGAGAATATTGTGTGTCTGTTTTAATTTCATGACTTTTCTCTACCTGGTAGTTAACTCTGATTTGACTCGTAAAGATTGAGAGGCGTCCTGGATTCATTTTGTAATACAGCATCCTGCATCATGTAATAAAAGAAAACCATGCAGGAGATATTTCATTCCATGTTGAACCAACCTTGTCACTATGAAATTATAAGTAGTGGAACACAAGGAACTTAGCCAATTCAATTCTACATAACTATGAAAAGAACCTACTATTTTATGATCAAAATATCACATAAAATAGTGGGTGTAAATGGTTTTAAAAGTTAACAGAAATACCGCCCATAAAATTAACCTGTGAAAACTGCAAATTTTCTCTTGTGGCATTGTTAAATCACAGAAAACCTTGTTATAGTGACTGATCATGGCTGACCCATCTAGCACTAACAAGGGCCAGGCACTGTGCTCTGCTCTCTACACAGATTATGTCATTTAAATTCTTTCATCAACCCGAAGAGGAAGGTAGTTATTACCCCTTTTACAGATGAAGAAACTGAAGCTCAGAGAGATTCAGGGCCATAGCTGAGTGCATTACTGCCAATACGTGGTAGGGCCTGGACTGAACCGCGGGGCCCATGGTTTTAAATACTATCTATACTGGCTTCCACAGAGCACCAAGGTCATGATCAAGTCAATGAAGCGAACAGTATATTTACAAATAAAAGGATGGCAGTGATAAAATAAAGGAGTTATAATTTTACAAAACTAGCAAGACAGCATTTGTATGTATTCAATATACTAGGCATTGTCATCATAGAAAGCATATAAAACAGATATTGGTGAAAACAATGAGTCTTTCTTTGATTATGAACTATTAAGAATTCACTGTATCCAGGTCAACCAAGCACATTTTGAGTTTCCCCAAGAGATACAGTGTCATTCTTTGAGGAATAACTGTATACATGGCACTATACGGTACTGAAGATCTGGGGTACTTTAACTCTGATGGGTACTCAAAGATAATTTATTACAATTATTCATTTTTAATAATGTAATTGAGATCTGAGGGTGCTCAAAGAATTAAGCAGCACTAGGACCCATGGATCTGGTGCTTTAAACGCTGCCAGTCTCACTGTGAAGACAAAGGATATAAGCAAAAATTTAAAGATTCAGGTTAAAAGGAAAATCAGGAGTACAAAAGAGACCACTATTGGATTTAGGGAAGACAGCATGAATTAGAGGAGGCTTCAGCTGGGCCCTTGGCTAGGATTTAAATGAGGAAAAGAGTTGGGTGGGGAGTAAAAAAACAGAGGTCTCAAAGTTTGTGCTGGAGAACATGGAGGATGCTAGTTTGAGGGACTTCAGAAGACCAGTACTGGTGGCTGAGTTTCAGAATATGAATATTCTAGAATTCTAGGATAAGTAATTTGAAGTTCACTGAGGTTCCCTCTGGTCAAGAACCATCCAAGTGTAATTCTTCTTTGTAGGTAAGAATTAAGAACAGAAAATTGTTCACTTCCTTGTTGGTTCACTGTAACACCCTGCAGTTCCACTTCCTGCTATCTTTACATCTGTATCACTGCATCACATTTAGATACTCCTCTCATTTCTTTTGTCACCCCTTCTATTATACTTTGCCGACACTTCTTAATTATTCTTCATGAGAGTGGAGATTACAAAGATTCAACAGTAATCATCCATTCTTTCGTTCTTTTCCCTCTACAGTCTTCCCCTTACCAAGTTCACCAGTTCTTAGGGAATCATGAGTCATCTTTAGACAAATGACTTCTAAATCTTTATCTCTGTTGCTGATCTTTCAAAGAAGCTCCAATTCTCTGTTGTCAAATGACAATAAAAAAGACTTGGAGAAATGTTATATTATGGATCTTTTTTTCTTTAAATGAGAAATAAATGTTTAAGGTAACGTTTTTATATATTGCCAACCATTCTTACTCTGTAATGGATTTCTGTAAAATTTTCTACGGCATCAAAGAAAATTACAACTCTTTTATGTCAAGGCCAACCAAGAATCACAAGCAAAACTGAGTCATTTTGTTTAGGTGTCAACTGCTTCCCCCCAAAAAATAGAAGTTTGTGAGATTGTGAGTTCCTTAAAATTCAACAAATTGCAAAGCTGCATTTGTAACTACAATTTCCACTTAGTATTTTTTTTTAAGATTTTATTTATTTATTTGACAGAGAGAGCTCACAAGTAGACAGAGAGGCAGGCAGAGAGAGAGAGTAGAGAGCCTGATGTGGGGCTCAATCCCAGGACCCAGGGATCATGACCTGAGCCGAAAGCAGAGGCTTTAACCCACTGAGCCACCCAGGTGCCCCTCTGCTTAGTATATTTTATTGAAAAGCATTTTAAAGTTACTTCTTGCCTCCAAAATCAGTACACTCTTTTCCCTTATGATTTTAATATGTATATATAAAGCTCCTAAAAATTCTAAACTTCTTCCTTACAAAACTTACTACCCAAACTTTCCCTATTTCTATCATTGGTACCACCAATGCCAAAAGCACTAAGGGCATTTTCTATTCTGCCTTCCACCTCACATCCCAGTGGTCAACATCTGTTATGTCTTCTTCTTTCTCTCATAGTAATTTTTATGCTTTCTGTTCTAAGTGCCTCAATTCAAGTTCAGGTTCTTTGGACCACATGATTTCAACAGTACTACAATCTCCTGATTAGTCTCCTTGCTTTTATTTTCTTTCCCACTGCAATCATTTACACGTTAAAAAAAAATTTGTCATGGCATTTTAAATAGGTACTAAAATAGGTACTATGTGATGAGATCTTGTCTAACCTTATCTCTGTTATTCTCAAAACAAAACTTTATGCTTCCTTCCCTTATTCATCTATCAAATCAAGTAACATACCGAGTGTCAACCAGGAGTCAGGAATTACTTGAAGTGCTATTGATACATTCTTGCCCTCACAGAGTTTATAATCTTGTGGAGAATACAGTAAATGGGAGATTACAATGCAGTGTAATAAGAGCTGTAATAGAAGAAATTTAAGGCACCAAAATGCAGAGCAGGGGCTCCTATCTAGAATTAAGGGGCTTAGGAGAGGCTTTCTAGAGGAAGCTAGAGCCTGAAGGATTAGTAGGAACTTGCCAAGTTAAGAGAAAGAGGAAGAATTTGGGAGGCAGAGAGAACATACCCAAAAGCCCAGGGTTAAATAAATCAGTGTCATATTGAAGAGCTGAAGTAAACTAAATATGATTGAATCACAGTGTTTACAGAAAAAAAGACAAGACTTAAGGCTAGAGAGGTAAACAGGGCCAGATTATGCAGGGCCTCTAATCAGTATTAGGAGTTTGTATTGACCCTAAGAGTGGACGTTAAATTGGAGTGTGACATGATAATTTTCACTTCAGACTCATGGTGTGATCAGGGTGAAGAATGGATATCAGAGGGGCAGGATTAGAGCAGGAAGCTTACTTAGGAGGCTGTTCCAGAGACCCAGCCTTGCACTTGGAAATGAGAATAAGGGCAGGGACAAGTAGATGGATTTGAGAAACATTTATGACACAGTATTAACAGTATCAAGTGAAGAGAAGCTGATGATGAGGAAAAAGAAATCAAGAATTCCAAGTTTATAGCTTGGGCAACTTGGTAAAGGATGGATTATATTTAAAAAAAAAAAAAAAAAAAAAAGGAAACCTCAGGAGAAGAAGCAGGTTTGATAAGGAAGATCATGAGCAGCTTTGGGTAAGTTGCACTTAAGCAACCACAGAGATATGTAAGGAGAGGAAGCTGTCGGGGATATTAAGATGGATGACTTTAGTATTTTATTTTTTTTAATTTTTTTTAAAGATTTTATTTATTTATTTGACAGACAGAGATCACAAGTAGGCTGAGAGGCAGGCAGAGAGAGAGAGGTGGAAGAAGGCTCCCCACTGAGCAGAGAGCCCGATGTGGGGCTCGATCCCAGGACCCTGGGATCATGACCTGAGCCGAAGGCAGAGGCTTTAACCCACTGAGCCACCCAGGTACCCCCGACTTTAGTATTTTAGAGTTTGAACAGCTGCAGGGAAAGATAAGGCCCATGATAACGGCCATGAGAGTGCATCTCAAGTGATATGGCACTAAAGGCCATTAGAAATGAAGGTCTTAAGAATAAAAAAGGCCAGGCGCCTGGGTGGCTCAGTGGATTAAAGCCTCTGCCTTCGGCTCAGGTCATGATCCCAGGGTCCTGGGATCGAGCCCCACATCGGGCTCTCTGCTCAGCGGGGAGCCTGCTTCCTCCTCTCTCTCTGCCTGCCTCTCTGCCTCCTTGTGATTTCTGTCTGTCAAATAAATAAATAAATCTTTAAAAAAAATTTAAAAAAAGAATAAAAAAGGCCAATATAAGGGTGCCTGGGTGGCTCAGTGGGTTAAGCCGCTGCCTTCGGCTCAGGTCATGATCCCAGGTCCTGGGTTCGAGCCCCGCATCGGGCTTTCTGCTCAGCAGGAAGCCTGCTTCCTCCTCTCTCTCTGCCTGCCTCTCTGCTTACTTGTGATTTCTCTCTGTCAAATAAATAAATAAAATCTTTAAAAAAAAAAAAGGCCAATATATAAGAAAGGTCATTGACATGAAAGTGAAACGGGGCTAAGAACAAGACTTTAAAGAGTAGTTAAGAAACTGGGAGAAGCTAGAGAGATGATAACCTACTTGACATAAACCTCAAAGAAGCACCTGAGGGAGGAGGGTTACATAAGGACGGAGGATTGATAGTCTGAAAGGGACAGAGGAGAGAAGACACTGATCTCATTTCCCAACCCTAAAATGTTGTGTGGACCAATAAGCATCACTGTTTGAAAGCACTACATGAAAAGTGGGAGTCTTACATGGGAGCCATGTTGCCATGAAGCAAGAAGAGAAAGGGAACATCCAGTGAGGAAGTGAAGACAAAGGGAGCCTTTTATTATCAAAACAGTGGAAAGGTGTGAGAGGGAGGGGAGTGTTGGGAGTTTGGTTTAGCGGACATGAAACGTAAAGTTTGAAGTATGGAAAAGCATCAAGTAAGTGAAGGAGTATATCGAACTAGACAAAGGATGTGTTCCTTTTACATTGTAACAATTTCTACTTTAACAGGAAGCCAGTTATAACGATGACATGGAATAAGATTTTCTAAGAATTATGTCTAGAGGTCATGTGATGGACTGCAAAGGTGGAGTGTGGAGAGCTGGGGATACAGGAAGGGGCAGGTTGCATCCCGGTCTCTCCAGTTTGAGGGCAGCACCCACATAGGCTGAAATGCTCAGGACGGTTTTGGCTCTAAAGGACCGATTTGCACTTCTGCGAACCACTGTAGTGTGACCTTCCACTTCTAGCCTGCATCATTTCTTTTGGTCAGAATGCACTCACAGAAATTTAGAAAATGTTTTTAAAAACTCTATCTGCAGATTTAACATAGAGAATCAATGGTCTCAAATGCAGGTTTTGGTAAATACCTTATTCCCAACCTCAATTGTGTCCTTTACTTCTGTAGTTTGAATCACAAAATCTGGCTATGTCTCCTTTTCAATTTCATCTAAATCAAACTATTTCTAAAAGTCAACGACTTCCACAAAACACTAGGGATCAAGTTTTGAGCAGAAAAAGAACTGTATGCTTTTTTTTTTTTTAACTGTATGCTATTTTGCTGCAGGTGATTAGAGGCATAAGATTTTCAAACTAGAAAGATCCTCAGACACCATTTAGCAACAAGCAATGCCCAGAAATGTTGCATAACACCCATGATCACAGGAACAGATACACCAGTGAGTACTGGCCCTAAGCAAAAGAGAGAAAAGTCAAGTACTTGGTGCTTAGGATGGTAGTAGATAGTAAAGTCCACTAAAAATCTAGTAAATCTATTATAACCAGTTCCACTGTTTTAAAGTTCTCTCTTGTAGGTAGTGGATTTGAACAAATACTTTGCGAAATAAGAACTAGATCCACATACTGACTTGGATCAATACCCTCATTCTTACTATTCCCCAAAATCAATATCAGCCTCAAAGGGTTTTTCTTAAAACATCGTCATTGTGATATTTAAAAGATTTGCTATAGGTTCCAAAGATAATCTTCAAAGAGACATTCCAAAAGTACTATTAACATTAATTATTTACAGAGTTCTATGAGTAGTATCTCTTTCCAAAGTAATACTACTCATTCAGATCCAGCTTTGTTTAAAAAAAAAAAAATCAAACACATTATTCTATAATGAAACCTTACAATCAAAGTAAAAATGAAAGAAAGACTGCATGTGTAACTACTCAAAATAAAAACACTGAAAGACAATATACGTTCTTGTACCACTGAATAACAGAAACCTACACATATTATTCAAGACAAATCGGAGAACTGTAGATTTAGAAATAGCTGGGGGCACAAATCCAATGTAAGTTACAAATCTGGCCTCTTTGGCACAATCATTTGGGGTAATGTCAAAGTTTGAACATGAACCACCTTCCATAACTACAGCCCACCTACCAATAATGTGTCCTAACGTTATGTCTATTTATAATTCCATGTTAGTGGTATTTCTTATGTGAGTATTATTGCCTAATACCAATAAAAATACCAAAATATCATGTTCCCTATTTTATTAATAAGCTCTTTTCTTCCCTGGGGGCCTTAAGAACTAAGCCATCTTATGCTCCAGTGGCACTGAAGGTCTTTTAAACCCAAACTGGTTTAAAACTATTTCTACTGGCATCTGTATGGGTATATTTACCTGCCTGTCAATGCTTTTTTCTCTTTAAAATACCTTAATAAGTGGCTGAACTGATTCAATCCAACATACTAAAATTAGAATCCTCTTGTAGAATCCCTAATTTTAAACAATTCTTAGGAACGAAATATAACCTCGTGCTAAAATAGTTTTTAACTTCCTTTTGCATTAAACCATTTTTAAATGATGGTGATACTTTCTTGAATTAACAAGTACACTTATCGTTCAGTCTAAATTTTCAAGCACGCAACTCTGTCTCAGACAAACTGACACATTTCCAAAATCTGATTAACAAAGCTATCTTTGTGTTAGAAGGATAATTTTAGGTAGTTTACTGGGTATGTGGAAGTATAATTTAAGATTTGTAAACTACTAATTTTATTCTGGTATCACTGAAAAATATAAGCCAAGACAAGTAATTTCTGTGCCTAAAATAATACTTATTGAAAAGAACACTTAAAATGAATTTAATAATCCAATGAGTTTAGAAACTAACTACCTGGATTTAAGTTCTGCCTTTAACTTATAAACCTAATCTCTTAACTCACATTCTCAGTCTTTCCACTACTCTTCTGAGAACTTCTTTGGCAATTCTAAATCTATAAAAAGAATTGGAAAAATATACTCAATAAAGGTCAAATTAACAACCCAGGCCACCTACTAGTATGTAAAATATTCAGTTTTTAAAAAAATCTGACTCTGTTACCTATCTGATTTGTGAAAATGAGAAAATAAAAATCCAATCATTTTGCTCTCATTTATTTCCTGTCTTTTTGGTAAGAACCATCCTGACAGGTGTGAGGTGATACCTCCCTGCAGTTTTGATTTGCACTTCCCTGATAATGAGTGATGTTGGGCATCTTTCTGTGTATCTGTCGGCCATCTGTACGTCTTCTTAGGAAAAAAGTCTATTCAGGTCTCTGCCCATTTTCTAATAGAACTGTTTCCTTTTTTGGTGTTGAGTTGTATAAGTTCTTTATATATTTTGGATATTAACCCCTTCTCAAGTATGTCATTTGCAAATATTTCCTCCCATTCAGTAGGTTGCCATTTTGCTTAGTTGATGGTTTCCTTTGCTGTAGAAAAGTTTTTGTTTTTGTTTTTTAATTTTGGTGTAGTCCAATAGTTTTTCTTTTGTTTCCCTTACCTCAGGAGACATATCCATAAATAAGCTGTTAATAAGGCCAATGTCCAAGAAATTATAGCCTATGTTTTCTTTAAGGAGTTTTATGGTATCAAATCTCACATTTAGGTTTTCAATCTATTTTTTCAAGACTTTATTAGAGAGAAGGAGAGGGACAACATGGGCACATGAGCTGGAGTACACCGAGAGAGAAAAGCACACTCCTTATTGAGCACAGAGCCCGGAGCCTGACAAGAGGCTTGATCCCAGGACCCTGAAATCATGATCTGAGCTGAAGTCAGATGCTTAACCAACTGAGCCAGCCAGATGCCAGATTTTTAATCCATTTTGAGTTAATTTCTGGGTATGGTATAAGAAAGTGGTCCAGTTTTCCCAACATCATTGAGTAAAAAGACTGTCTTCCTCCATTGCATATTCTTGCCTCCATTGTCACAGATAATTGACCATATGTGTGTGCATTCATTTCTGAGCTCCCTATTCCATTTCACTGATTTATGTGTCTGTATTGGTGTGAGTACCATACTATTTTGCTTACTCTAGTTTTGTAGAATATCCTAAATTCTGGGATTGTGATACACCTCTGGCTTGGTTCTTCTTTCTCAAGTCTGCTTTACCTCATAAAACCTTATAACAAAGGATTTCAGCGAAATGGTATAGAGCTTCCTGGAATATATTATTTTATTTTTGGATCTATAAACAGGATGCCTGCATATGAATAACTTTTAGATATGCAGCTGTTTTTTCACTACTAAATACCTATTTATACTTTGAAAGAATAATTTAATCATAGAGAAAAGCATGAGAGAATAATATTAGCTAACATCCATGTGTTCCCTACACAATTTTGTGAAATGATGACATTATGCTGTATTTATTTCAGACCAAAAATAGGGCCACACATCACTTGAAACCCCTTCCACCCCTCCTCGATTCCACTTCCTTCTTAAATTTGACTTATCATTTCTGCACATGTTATACTTTTACTACAAATGTATGCTACTCAAAAGCAAACCTGACTTTATTCTCAAGTTTTATACACATGAATAATTGTATATACATCTGATGGGTGTTGAATGGTATCTGATTCTTATGAAATGACGTCTTAATTATTAACAGCTCAGGGTAAGTGGATTGAATGGTCATCTTTTGCAATTTTTTCCCCAATCCTGTAATTTTTAGATATAGTCATGTAGACATATGAAGCACTAGTTCAGTCCATTTTAATGTGCTGTACAATACTGTATGCTATATACATGACACAATTTATTGATTCTCCTGTTGATGGACATTTAAAATACTTTCCATTTTTTACTACTAGAAACAATGCTGCTCTGAAAATTTCTGAGCATGGCTCCTTGAGAACTAGTTTCTCTGGGCTACAAATGCCATACAGTAGGTTATGAGAATCCTAACTAAACTTCCCAAGTGTTTTACAAGTTAGCGCCCCTGAAAGCAGTGTAAGTATTCATCCACAGGCTCACACGCGTTTGGCATCATCAGACTTAAACACTGCTGCCACTCTGATGGAGGCGATGTGGTTGGTAATTGATTTCTGGGCAATGGCAGTGTGGTGCTGGGCAGCCAAGGAAAGAGGCTGCTTGGACTGCCCTTCCAGAAAGAACTTGCCTAAGAGTGCAGCTAGACAGATGCCTCTACCACAGTGGTTTAAGATCCGAGAGGCAGCATTCCATCCACAGCCACACTCTTCCCAGGGGGTCCCCAGTCAATGATGGAGCACAGCAGGAATGCTGGGGCCAGGGCATTTATATTCAAGGTGAACTCATCTAACAAGCACTTAGGGCTCTGGAGCCCCATATTAGGTTGGCTGAGACTCCATCAGATATATACTACAGTCCAAGGTACTCTCTGCCCAATTCTGCTTCCCAGATGTGCATTATGCTCGGAAGGCTTTTTTCCTGCCTAATCCTCCCTTCTCGTTAATGTGTCACAGGCATTATCCCTAATATACTTCTCACACTTCAACACCATCTCAAGAACTGCTTCACAGAAAATACAAACTGATATAATGTATAGATAAGAGCTCGAGCCTTTCCTGAATCACAATGCTTATTACCTCTAGAAGTTGGGCAGGTTATTTAATTACTCTGTACCTCAGTTTCCTTATCTCTGAAATGGGAATAGTAACAGTACCAGCCTTACAGGTCTGAAGGAATTAAATTAATATAAGCCCTTGGAACAACCTCAGGCACATAATAAGCACTCAGTAATTATCAGTTATTTGTCCAATGTGATTTCCTTATTTATCACAAGAGTTGTGATTAAGCTTGAGGATATTTGAAACCGTAACTAAGTAAACAATGACCTGAGAATATTTGTGGGTCCTTTCTTTGGATATGTGTGTGTACTGAGGTAAGTGTTACTGCACGTGAGTAAAGATAGGGTAATCTCAAATAAAATATCAGTGATAAATAGTTCCCATCTGATTATTGTTGTCAATGATAAATCTATATTCTAAAACATGTTCCTCAACCATTGTGTTTTGATTTTTTTTTTTTTTGCTCATAATAAGTTATAAATACAGGTAACATTAAAAAATGCTAACTATAACACTCAAGAAATATCCTTGGGAAGGTTTGATAAAATGCCTTTTATAAACTACGGTATACTTTCAGATTTTATAGTCTACAAATATTGAGACTGTTCTATTAGTTTCCTTTAGGGGTGATATTAAGAATCAGTCAAATAATACCATAAAAATTTCCCAAGATAATGTAGAAGTCAGAATTAGTATTCTTTATTTTTTTTTATTTTTTATTTTTATTTTTTTAAAGATTTTATTTATTTATTTGAGAGAGAGACAGTGAGAGAGAGCATGAGCTAGGAGAAGGTCAGAGAGAGAAGCAGACTCCCCGTGGAGCTGGGAGCCCGATGCGGGACTCGATCCCGGGACTCCAGGATCATGACCTGAGCCGAAGGCAGTCGTCCAACCAACTGAGCCACCCAGGCGTCCCTAGTATTCTTTTTTAAATTGATTTTTTCCCTGAAATTATTTCCTCAGAAATGTCCACCAGTTCCCCCTTTTTTAATCAATAATTTTTCTTAAATCTAGTCTGGTCCTAAAATCTAGAGTAATTATAGTCCCAAATTAATTTATCTATGCAGAAAGATCAAGAGAAGTCAGCAATTAATGCATTCTCCCTAAACTCTTGTCCCCAGAGACCAGGTTAATAAGAATTTGGAAGACAATTAAGTCTTTAAGAATGACCTGGTCAAGAATTAATTGTAATCAGATTCTATTCCCTATCTTCAGTTTTAAAACTAGGGAGTTTGGCCAAATATAAACTTCCAGAATAAGTAGATGCTTATAAAAATAAAAGTCTTCATTAACTTTGTGAAATGTATTTTCTGTCTCATTCCAAAATTCTGTATTTCTCCATAGCAAGAAAAATAACCTCTGTATTATTCCAAAACCCCATATGAAATATATACCCAGAGGTCTGGGCCTACAGACCTCTGTAATGCATTTGTGAAAATAGATCATATATCCCATTCCACCCAATGGAAAAAACACCAGGATAGTATATCAGAAAATAGTGCTGAAGCAAGTGGTGGAAAGTGAAAAAGATTTGTACTATCTTATCAGTAAAATGAGTAATATTATCATCTTTCAATTGATTTGTATAATAAATTTCTATTGAGTTTTTAAGACATATATGTTATTAAAATATATTTCTTATCAGACTATCTGCTTTTAGATACCATCATTTAGCTCATCTTCTTCATTACCACTTTCATTTCTTTTTTAATTGTTAGCTAAACTTCAGAACAGATCAGGTTCCAGGTTTCTGGGTAAATGAGCAATGATCAAAATTCCTCTTCCCTCTAAACCACCACCTCCCAAATTTAAAAAAAAAAAAGCCTGATCTTTATGCAGGTCAAAACCTATTTAATCATTAAACTTTCCTCTGAATAAAGTGATCACCACTTTATTTAGTGATTAGAAACATCTAAGAAACTGGATTTTTCAGAACCATGTGCTACAGTATGTTGACTGGGATTTTGCAAAAATAGCAATCCTTGAGCAAGTGATTTTGAGAAACACTAGACAAAACAAAACAAAACAAAAAAAATAGGTCTCCTTCATTCAGCATTTGAGTTCTCAGAACTCTAAAATACTATTGTGAGCTGATAATCCTTGAGAAGAGGCTGCATAACATGTGAATTAATCATTCTTATTTAACTAGAAAATACCCTTTCACAGCCCAAAAAGAGTTGTAAACAATAATGAAAGACTAAGCATGTGCAACTGTTAAGATAGGGTTAAGAAAGCCCTTAAGTTGTTTATAATAAAGATCAAAACCTATAAGCAGTAATTATTATTCTATACTAGAATAAGGATAGCATTTTTTGGAGGAAAAAATTTTCATTCAAAGGAGGTATATGTATCATTAAAGAGAATAATTGACTTAATTTCAAATGAAGGGAAATTTGTGGCTGAGCTAAGAAGTAAAATATAAGTCTAACAGGGGATCCCTACACAAAATTTCAGGAAAGGACTTTCCACTTTCTGGTAATACAAAATAAAAACAATCTCAAAGAGGAATGGGCTTGTGATTTGAAGATATTTGTCTCTTGGTATCATTTTTTGGTATAGCTCCCTTTTAAAAGTTGGATTTATTAAACAGTAAGAAACTTCACAAAGTTTCACAAAACTCAAGAGGGATCAAAATTTTAAAAGTCAAATATAGTTTATAGACATGGTTTCATGAATCTACCCTGTTTTCTGTTCTGAGGGCTGGTCCTGTCATTTCACGAGAGAAGTGCCCAGCAGCTGAGCCGGGCAATGAGACTACAACTGAGTCATAGGGAGGCGGCAACCGGTTTAGTGAAAGCTGGCAAAGCTTAAATCATAAGCATATGTGGAGTAAAGAAATCCCCACTTTTCTTTCTCATACGAGCTGTATTAGTCACTTTGTTTTCCCATAAACTGATAACAATAACATCTTGTGGATTCTGTGGTATCTGGAAAAAGAAGGAAGGTTTATATTTTCAAATCCCCAGTTAAGAAGGAATTTTTCAATAGAGGAGATTAAAGATTTGGAGTGATGCTGGTTGTAAGCAAAATGTCAACTGTGGGACATTCCAAATTCTTCACATACCAAGCAATGTAAAGGCAATATGAAGATTATGACTTCAAGAGAAAGTTTTCCACTTCATAATCTGAATGTAAGACAGTAGGGACAACATTTAAAAATGGGCACACCATTAAACCAACTCATCAGGGTAGGTTAAAGGACCTAAAAGACACGAATATGAAGTATTCCTGATACTCCACCACCAAATAAATGAATAAACAAATCCACGAACTCTCCTTTGAAACCATAGCACAGGAAAGTCTTAACACCATCATGAATCCTAACAAAGAGAAGGATTTTTTCTTGAAACATAATATGAAACCTTACAGTTTACATCGCTGTGTATTACATTTTAAAAGGTATCAATTCCAAGTGTTGTAGAAGATAGTCTGTGTTTAACACCCCTTAATTGTATCCAAACACAATATCCTAGGCCTTAACACAGAAGTATGTGACAGATTTCTAAAAACCATCTGAGGTAAGAGAAAGTGAAACAAAGGATACCAGGATTAAAGCTGGGGGAGATTTCCATATTGTGCTTTCAAATAATCCTGAGGTTCTATGTATCAGGGAAGCTGTGTTTAGCTCCTTTTAGGAGTAATTGGAAATGAACTCAAGTACTTACTCTGACTGGCTTCCTAAATCTGAGGATTAGGTTCACACAACTAAAGTTCACACAACTAAAGATGAAGCTTTCCTTTAAAACAGAGGACATACATATGTATCTACAAAATACATACATAGTCTCTACAGATTTAGCATGGAAATACTTACCATGTCTATAGCTATATGCAAATGAGTTTATATATGTATATTTTTATATACCTATAGTTCTATATATCTAGAATTTATATTCATATTTATTTATCTGTTTATAGAATTAATCTGTTTATAGATTTGGATTAATTCTATAAAAGCAACTAACAGCTCCTTGGAATAAAGGCAAAAGCTGCAATATTGGGGCGCCTGGGTGGCTCAGTGGTTAAAGCCTCTGCCTTCGGCTCAGGTCATGATCTCAGGGTTTTGGGATCGAGTCCCGCATCGGGCTCTCTGCTCAGCAGGGAGCCTGCCTCCTCCTCCTCCTCTCTCTCTCTGCCTGGCTCTCTGCCTACTTGTGATCTGTCAAATAAATTAAAAAAAAAAATCTTTAAAAAAAAAGCTGCAATATTAGTTTCTAAAATGAGAATTTCAAGTGACCTCTTTTAAGAAGATATACAAAATAAGGTTTTAATATTCCTAAGAGCAAATCTTCTCCAAGACTCCAGTTCAATATAAACAGTGACTAAACATATTATAGAGAAATGATATATTCTCCAGCTCAGAGTCACAAGAGCCTTGGTTTAAAGACTGCTTTCCAAGTTTTCCACTGTTATCAATTTTTAACAAAATATTTAAAAAGTTGTGAAACAATCAAATGTCTCAACTCAAAACATATTTTCAACAAAAAACTCTAAAAGTTAAGTCTTTTCCTGTGACCAAAAACAACATCCCATGACTACAAACAAGTTTTTCTTCTATGGCAAAGTATTTTTTACCTTAAAAAAGGCAGAGGTTGGTTTTCCCTTAAGCTTTTTAAATATAATTATACTAATAGATGCAGATGATTGATTTTAGGGTGCCAAATCAGGTAAAATCACTACCATTTTTGAAAGGAGATTCTGTCTGCCAACAACAAGATGTATTTCAGTTCTGTGTTAAGAAATGAGTTACAGACACTATCTCTGCTGCTTCAGTAAGTCTTACTCCACTGAGGCTCCCCCCTCCACCCCGTTGTTTTTTTTTTTTCCCAAGTTTTTATTTCAATTCCAGCTAGTTAATGTACAGCATAATATTAGTTTCAGGTGTACGATATAGTGATTCTGCCAAGCCTTTTAACTGTACCCACAAGTGTGCCTTTGTGACCTTATTTAGTTAAGTACCTGTTAACCCCTTAAATCAAGTACCCTATTTTCTTAATGAAAAAAGGTTGCATTTTCAACTGCAATTTTTAAATCCTTACGTTGCTTGATTCACTTTTGTGTTGGACCCTGTTAGTCCTTCTTTCCTGAAACTCATCGTTTAGCCTCACTGCTACCTTTCCAACATCTGGCTCCTTCCCTCTGCTGGGCTAATACCCAATAATCTGCTAACACTGACATATGGAAAGGGAGAATATAAAATTATTTTATGTTTACTCCCTGATTTTTAAATTTCTATTTTCCTGCAATATTGTGGGTGCACATGTCCACGGTGATGTTAAAAAGAAGAATGGATGGAAAGTGTGTTTTTATTAATTTCTTGATTGCAAAAAGTTCTATCTCTAGTAACAAATTGCCAGGGGAAAAGAGACAACAACTTACGTGCTATAGTTCTCTAGGTCTATGATAAACTGTTAAAGATTTTTAGACTGAATTCCAGTACATTAAGTCTTAAGACACTCTTTGACATCAGACACAGCAACTTCTTTCAAGACATGTCTCCAAAGGCAAAGGAAACAAAAGCAAAAATGAACTTTTGGGACTTCATCAAGATCAAAAGCTTCTGCACAGCAAAGGAAACAGTCAACAAAACAAAGAGGCAACCCACAGAATGGGAGAAGATATTCACAAATGACATTACAGACAAAGGGCTGATATCTAAGATCTATAAAGACAGTCATCTGTTTTGAAATAAACTTAATCCCACCTCAAAAAAATACTTGAGAGGAATGATAGCATTCCTTTATAAGAAAATACAGCAATAAACATTCTCTCAAATGTAACTTTTAATATAGTTTGTGAACTCCGTAATTAAAATAAGCAAGTCACTTAGATATCCATTATATTATCTTTTATAAACAGAATATTTATATTCTCATATTTACTCACTCTAAGAGATAAGATGTGTAATGCCAACCACTTACTACCATACTTTTTTTTTTTATATAGTGTGTGAAACTCAGTGGCTTTTGAATCTGAACTCTCAGTCCCTACTTTTCTCAGAATCAGCCAACAATTCTACATTTGCAGCAAATATACCTGAAAAACAGTGTGCATGTTACCCACCACAAGTATGCTAGGTCTGGCTCATGGATAATCAGAGGTCATGGAAGATCAGAGGTTTAGTTGGGCTTATGGCAGAACAGTTAGAACACTATGGAGCTCAAGATAATACAACATGGGGAAAGGATTCACACAGGATGTGCTAAGGCAAGTTCAATAGTTCACGCTATAGAACAAAAATAAAATTTGTAATTCAACTCAGTGTGCTGCAAAGGGTCCTTATCTTCTTGGACCTCCTGCTATCTGCATCCCAGACTTCTGAAGCTAGGGTCAATGTCTCTGGTCTAACATGCAAACAAATTGGAAGCTGATACTACAGTCATCACAACAAGAAAAAGCTGAACAAACTCAAAATTAACAACTCTTCGTAGACCAATCATGCTGCTCGCAAAATTGAAGAGACAAACAGCCAAATACAGATATTCATATAGTTTACTGGGAGCAGAAGGCCAGGAGCCACCCTGCCACTGGAGCCAATTCTTTGAACTCTAATTGAAGAATTGCTGGCCGCTCAGTGAAGACTAACTTGAGGGTTAAAAACTCCCAGGGAGCCCACCCATTAGTGGGGGGGGGTGCGGGTGTGACCCTTCACAGTTTTATCCTCCAGGAAACTTACCAGGTTCTCACGGTGAAGATCAGAGAAATTCCTTTATGCTTATAGCAGAAGGAAGGTAAAATAACCATTTTGAAATACTCCCAAATTTTCTGTTCTCCTTAAAAAAGGGCCCTGCTAGCCTTCAAAATGGGGGAAGGGGATTACCCATCTTGGGCTCACTAAAGACTGAGACCTAAACAAAGGACTGGATCATGCCTCCCCTCCCCCCATATTTTATTAACATGTCAGCAGGGTTCCGGTATAACAGGAGATTACACGTAAAAGAACTGCAAGCCTCAGACTCTATTTAAGAAGGATTCAGGAAAATCCAAAGACAGCAAGGGAGACAAAAACAAGGACACTGAGAATATTTTGCCTCTAACACCACAGCTACAGCAGACTCTAACCAACCTAACTCCAAGCCAGAGAACAAAACCCTTACAACTAAAGGCCTACTTAGTTTCTTTTACACCATACATCATATCCAGCTTTCAACAAAAAATCACAAGGCATCCTAAAGAGGTCAAAAATACAGTCTGAAAAGACAAAGAAGTCATCAGACCTAGAATTAGATATGAGAGAGATTTTGGAATAGTCAGACCAGGAATTTAAAATAACTAAGATGAACACGCTAAAAGATCCAACAGAAGGCACCTGAGTGGCTCAGTTGGTTAAGTGACTGCCTTCGGCTCAGGCCATGATCCTGGGGTCTTGGGATCGAATCCCACATTAGGCTCCCTGCTCAGTGGGGATCCTGCTTCTCCCTCTCTCTCTGCTGCTCCTCCCCCTGCTTGTGCTCTCCCTCTTGCTCTCTGTCAAATAAGTAAATAAAATCTTAAAAAAAAAATACAATAGAAAAAGAGGACAGCACACAAGAACATAAGGGTGATGTAAGAGAGAAATGGAAACTCTAAGAGAATAAAGAAAAAATCTGAAAAATCAAAATCATAGTAACAGAAATCAATATTGTATTTGATGGGCTTGTTATTAAACCAGATACAGAAGGAAAAAATTTAGTGAACTCAAAGATATGTCAACAGAAACTTCTAAAACTAAAATGCAAAGAGAGAAAAAGAATAGGATAGTCAAGAACTGTGGAACAAAAGATATAATGTATGCCTAATGTGTATACTAAAAGGAGAAGAAAGAAAGGAACAGAAGAAAGATTTGAAGTAATAATGCTAAGAATTTTACAAAATTACTGACACATGCCAAACCATGGATCTAGGAAACTCAGAGGCTACTAAGCAGGATAAATACCCTACTGCTCCACCAAAAAAACAAACAAACAAAAAAACAAAACTGGTATATCTCAGGTATAACATACACAAACTGCAGAAAATCAAAGATGAAGAGAAAACTATGAAATAAACCTGAGGGGCAAAAACACCTTATCTACAGAAGAAGAAAGTTAATGATACATCGGACTTATCCTCAGAAACCATGTAAACAAGAAGAAAGTACAGGGAGATATTTAAAATGTTTAAAGGAAAAAAAACAAACAAACACCATCTAGAATTCTGTATCCAGCAAAATTATCCTCCAAAAGTAAAGGAGAAATAAAGACTTCCTCAGACAAATTGAAGAAATTTGGGCCAGTAAACCTGCTTTGCAAGCAATATTAAAAGAAGTTCCTCAGTGAGAAGAAAATGATATAGGTCAGAAACTCAGATCTACATAAAGAAAGGAGGAACATTACCTTTTCTATCTTAATTTAGCTAATAGATAACAGTTTGTTCAAAATAATTATGGTAATAATGTATTTGGTAATTATGGGTATGGACAAGTGAGATAAGTAACAGCACTGTTATAAGGGACGGGAGGAAGGAATTGGGACTATTGTGTTTTAACACTCCTAGAGTGTCCATGAAGTGATAATAGTGTTATTTGAAAGTGGACTTGAATTAGTTGTAAATGTATATTACAAACTCTAAGGCAACCACTCTTAAGTTTTTTTTTTTTTTCTTCAAAGAAGTATAAGTGATACACTACTGCAGAAGAGAAAATGAACATAGGGTCAGATTGTTTCTTATATTAATTAATCCCTTGGCCTGCCTTGACTTACAGTACCTATTACATAGGTCTTTAGGAGTTCTGTGTATTTCCAGATTTGGATCCTCCAATTGTTCTATCTTTTTCCTGTTCATCTTTCAGCAAGATGGTGAATATGTTAAGGAAACAAACAAATAAAGCTGCACACAATAAAAGATCCAACAACCACACTGACCAAACCTGTGGAAGTTTGGCCCTTGCCTCCCCATGAACATATAACTGGGTATTCATCGGTTACGACAGAACTCTCTACAGACATGTCTAATAATACTAGTAGTAAAAATAGATTTCTATCTTCAGTGTCTAGAACACCATCTGGCATACAGCATACACTCAACAGTTATTGAATGAATAAATGATTTGATGTTAAAAAGAAGAATATTTGATACCTACTGAGGGGCAACAAAAATTTTTTTGAATGTTATTTTGTCAACTTGCTTTAACATCCATCTTAGAAATAAGATGAAGTCTCCCATATTGTTTTGTATTTCTGAAGTCTAACTCTACACAAGTATTTAAGACTATGCCAGGGAAAGATCTTATATCTGGCATATTAAAAGGTGGTGAGACCAGGTGTCTGAGTCCTTAAACATAAAAACAGTCACTTGTGAAAAAATACTTTGAAAGCTTTTCAGATATGTTTGCATATTTAGGCAGCCTCTCCCTGTGATTAAAGCCAATTTCATGGAAATTGAATATAACTTTTCAAAATATCTAGGGATGATGGTGAATCAAAGTGTACAAAGCGATCAAAATCTGCCCTTAATTTTAATTTCATATGGTTTGGCACTTAAGAAAAAGAACAGTTAATACTAAACTATTCCTTCTACAAAAGCCAGAAGAGACAAGTGAAATAGGTCCTCTCTGATAACTCATCTCCCCCACATTATTTATTAGGTACACTATATTCTCTTACAGCACCCTATGCTCATTTCCACTGGAGGCTTATTTAAAATGTCTATTTATTTATCTCTCTCCCCAGTTACACTGAGTTCCTTAAGAGCATTTACCAGAATGAATGCTTGGCACATAAAGACGCTCAGTGTGTTTGTTCAATGAATATATAATTCAAAGTACCCTAAAAATTTTCTTCAACTAAGTTTACAGGGATCACTGACATGACGGGGGACTAGCTCTAGAAGACTAAGCTAATTTCTCGGTTTACTGGTTGATAATGTTTTTGTTTTTGTTGTTCCCCTTACCCTATCATTTATTTGTTTTCCCTTAGGTCAATATAGCATACCCAAGGGAAAGTAAAACTTAGACAGCTATAAAAATTATTGGTATGACTGTGAACCCACACCAAAGCAAATTCACATTACGTCCTGTTCGCCTACAACATGTTCTTTTCCTACATACAGCATTATATTGCCAAAAATCAGTGAAACCATCAAATTAAAATGGCTATCTTTCTATTTGAAAAGATGTCAGAAAAAATTTTTTACCTCTGAAGGATAGCATTTACAGTTTCACACAATCACTTCCTTCCTCACTGAAAAATAACACATAGCTATAAACCAACATCTAATGCAACCAGTGCACATCAGAGGCATAAGGGTATCCCAGAGAAAAACAGTACTTCCATTCTTTTTCAGTTTTTACCAAAAAAGCCACATGAATTCTTACCAAAGTGACATATAAACATCAACCTCAATTAAGATAAAATTTAGGAAAAAAGGCCAAAACAATGTGATGACTTCCAGGGCTTTAGCTGGATGAACTCTCCTTGTGGGGCAGAATATAATTTCAGAAGAAACCTATTTACTCTGTGTTTACCATTTTTTTTTAAAGATTTTATTTATTTATTTATTTGACAGAGATCACAAGTAGGCAGAGAGGCAGGCAGAGAGAGAGGGGGGAGGCAGGCTTGCCACTGAGCAGAGAGCCCGATGCGAGGCTCGATCCCAGGACCCCGGGATCATGACCCGAGCCGAAGGCAGAGGCTTTAACCCGCTGAGCCACCCAGGAGCCCCTGTGTTTACCATTTAATATGCATAATTATGGTATATATCTGCTTGTTTTGTCTTTTCTTGACATTAGAATGAAAGATTAGAAACAGGAATAGAATACATTATAAAACACAATAACCTTAACAACCATAGTATAATAGATAACTAAAAGTTCAGTCTTGCTAAATGATAGGGACTATTCAAAACCAAATGGATTGGTTTTCTCAATTTTGTTCTTTAGTTGCAAAAGAAGCATTAATATTTTAATTCTAGTTAACTACCAGATAAATCTTTTTTCCCTTTTTAAAAATAGATTTAATTAACCAATATACATCATTAGTTTCAGATGTAGAGTTCAATAATTTATCAATTAGGTATGACACCTGGTGTTCATCATATCACGTACCCTCCTTAATGCCCATCACCCAGTTACCCTGTTCCCCCATCACTTTCCCTTTAGCAACCGTTTGTTCCGTATAATTAAGAGTCTCTCATGGTTTTTCTCTGTTCTCTAATGACTTCCCATTCAATTTTCCCTCCCTTCCCCCATGATCCTCTGCACTGTTTCTTATATTACACATAGGAGTGAAACTGTATGATAATTGTCTTTGTCTGACTGACTTATTTCGCTCAGCATAATCCCCACCAGTTCCATCCACATCAATGTAAATGGTAAGTATTTATCCTTTCTGATGGCTGAGTAATAGTCCACTGTGTATGTATCTCACATATTCTTTATCCATTCAGACCAGATAAATCTTATTGTGAAATATTTTGACATCAGTGATAAATTGAATGCACTCAACAAATATTTCCTGAGTAATTCCTAGCAGTCAGGCTCTGGGGATATAGCAGTGAGGAAATCTTTGCCCTCACAGAGTATGCATCACATTTGTGGGAGATAGACAACAAATAATAAGTGAATTATATACATGTTATGAGATGATAATTAGCACAGAGAAAAACAAATAGAGAAGGGAGACAGAGAAAGCCAGCCAGAATGGAGAGGTGCTATTTAAGACAGAATGATGCAAGGACAGCTTCACTGAAGTGATAAATGAGGAGAGACTTGAAGGAGGGGAGGGCAAGGGACAGAGAAAGGCACGCAGGTTCAAGAGAACAGCAAGGGCAAAGATCGTGAGGTGGGAGCGCACCTGAAGTGTACAAGAAACAGCAAGATTTGGGATGCCCACTGAATGAAACCGCCACTGAATTCACATAGATTTCCTATCTGTTTATAACCCAAATCCCACAAAACATCAGCACAGTGTTTTGTTTGTTCAGGGAATTATAACATTTAGGGAGAGAGAGAAATTTATAGTTTTCAACCAAATTACCTAGCTTTCCATAACTACTTTTTCACAGTTGTTAGGGTACTGCTTATATTCATGGCTACCTGTTTAAAATTCAGCCTAAAGCTTACAGTTGTTGTCATTTCTATCTTCACCGTTATACCAAAAGCTGCATTTATAAGATGTCTGTCCTACAGATGCATGTCATTTGCATGTGACATATCTGGATAACATTCCTTTAGATCCAGAGAGGAATGTCATGCAATGATTAAGAGCCTGGGCTCTAGAGCCAGACTGTGTGGATCTGAATCTCAGCCCAGTCACTTTCTAGTTGGGTAGCTATTGAAATTTACTTAACTCTTTGTGTCTCTGTTTCTTATCGGGAAAAAAAAATGTAATAAAATGGATAAAATGTAAAATGAATAAAATGTAAATTTATCCATAAAAATGGATAAATTGTAAGATTCTCATAGGGCTTTTATGAGGATTAAGAGAATGTAAAGGCACTTAGAGCCTGACATATGCCTGGGTTTTGCTTTTGTGTTTGTTTTTGTTTTTTCACATGTCATCACCGAACTAAGGAAAAACTCTTCAATTACTCATCTTTCTCCTGATGGCAACAGTAAAAATCATTCTTTAACTTTTTAAGATTCAAATGCATAAAAAGATTTGAATGCAGATGCATTCCTGTCTTTAAAGAGCTATTTTTAAATGTCAAGAAAACAAAAATACATTCAAATCAGGTCACCTTCTGATAATTTCTAAGTTAGAAGAAAATATGACTTTTAATACCTAATACATATGAGTGCTCAGCAGAGTGTAAAAGGTACACTTAAAAACAAATTCTTTTGTATTTTATAGCATTTAGGAGAAAAATACAATCAACTGATAAACAGAGGAGCAGGGTAACTATTCTGAGGATATTTAGTCCTTACAAAGTATAAAATATTTCTGGAAAATGCATATTTATATTAAAAGTTCCCTTATAGCCTAAAGGTGTTCTCTGTGTCTATAAATATCACACGTGAAATACTAATTCCCCCACATTCTTTACCCCAGACTTTGGCATCCGTCTCTCTACTTCCTTTTTTTTTTTTCTCGAGAGAGAGGAAGAGAGCTCATGCTAGCACTAGGGGAGGGGCAGAGGGTGAGAGGATCTTAAGCATGCTCTGCGCCCAGCCAGAGCCAGAGGCGGGTCTCAGTCTCACAACCCGGAGATCAAAACCTGAGCCGAAATCCAGAGTCCAATGCTTAACTGACTGAGCCCCCGGGATGCCCTAGCAATTACCTTTCTCCTCTCTAGTTCTATGATTCTGACTGCCTTAGATACTTCACATAAATATACTCACACACAATTTCTTATGGGCAGAATTTTCTTAGGTATGTTTTACTGAAACTGCAGATTCAGTGCCTAGCCTTTCAACCTAAACTGAATGGAAATGATTTTTTTCCAGGTAAATCAACCAAGTTTTCATGAGGGATAGGGCAAGGGAGTCAATGGGAGGTGGAAAGAGAGGTCAAACTACATCTGCTTGTAGGCCAGCTGCTTCACTGCATTTACCCTCATTTTAGGGTAACTCCTTAATCTCTCTTTTGACAAATTCCTATTTCTAAATAACATCTCCCCCACACAAATTCTCCAGGGCCACTTTTAACACAAACACCACGAAAATGGACTAAACATTTTAAGTCTTCTCATGCATTTACTTGCAGCATTTTGATTCTCTGAGCACATGTGAGATTTACAATAGTTGTAAATTCCACTGAGCACAGACTACAGGTCTGGGGTAATCCAAATATTACAGTAATCCAGAGCTTAATTAATAAAACTAAGAAAAGTTAAAGATTAATAGTCGTTACATTTTTAACTGTTTGTAACTGAAAAACAACACAAATGCTTGCTGATTACATACATCACACATTAAGTATGTGACACAAATAAAGCTAACCTTTCATTTCCTATGTAAAAATCCTATTACCTTGAAATACACAAACAATACTAAAGTTTGTCCAAAAACATTGAACAAATACACAATCACTCTATGTTTCACTCATTGATGAAGAATTGCTAGTTTTACACTACAAAGCCATATTTCTTTACATAATTCAGAATCAGTTTCAAATAATCATCCAATATACGTTCCCTTAAGGTTATGCAATCTTCAGATATGACATCTCTGACATTCCAGAACAGAAGATTTTACCTGGGCTCTCAATCGACAACCATTTGTTGAGCATCTATTATGTATTATGATAGTTGTTCTAAAGAAAAAGAAAAAAGACCTAATCCTTGACTTCTGGGATCCTCAAGACTTAGTGCCAACTCAGGTGAAGAAATGTAATGAAATTCGGTGTGATACATGCTATTATAGTGCATCCATGCTCAGGAACCATACAGGAAGTGTCTTTAGACTGGGAGAGTCTAGACATTTAAGCTGAATTAAATTAGCAGAAACAGTGGGGCATGAAGCAGTATATACATAGAAGGGTGACAGACAGTGACATGCACAGGCAGTTAAAATTTTTCTTTTTAATGACTTATTTTATTTTAGAAAGAAATAGCGCACGAACTTGGAGTTGAGTAGGGGCAGAGGGAGAAGGAGAGAGAGAATCTCAATCAGACTGCCGGCTGAGCACAGAGCCCTACATGGGGCTTGATCTCATGACCCTGAAATCATGACCTGAGCTGAAACCAAGAGTCTGATCCTTAAGCAACTGAGCCACCCAGGTGCCCCAAAACTGGTTCTTCATGAGTGGTGCAAAGAATACGTGGTAAGAAAGGAAGGTGAAGTGCATGGGCCAGATCAGGAAGGGATTTTTATGTAGAAGATAAAAAACAGTTAATAAAAGGATAAAGATAAGTTCATGAAAACTTATTAATATAATACAAAAGTCAATGAGAAGTTACTGAAGGGTTCTGAGATGGTGATAAAGGTCTAGGGAAGTTTAGCTATGCAATTGGAGTTAGGACATGGATCAAGGACATAACAGAGGAACTCTATGGATGGATTTAGTAATGAATCTGTTCTTGAGTTAAGTGCACAGGAAAACATTGGAGGGGGTCATGAAAGATACTCAAGAAGAAGAAAGTATTTCAATTTGCTTTGGGGTATAATCAGATGACACAGATATAGATGTCTGAAAGACAGAGAAAGAAAGAAGACTGGTCTAGTTGATTGGCATAAATGGCTGATATATGCCCCAGTCTCATTTTAGTCTTTGCAAAATTAATTCAATAGTTTTTAGTACCTTTGTATCATTTTTATTATATTTATTTTTATTTTCTGTTATAAACATACTTCGAAGCTGACTATAAATTAATACATAGCATAGGGAATATAATGTAAGGCAAATAAAAACTATTTGTGAAATATTTTCTCTTGAATCCATCACCTTGCCATCTGTTTCTTGAGCTCCTAATGAAATAAACTTAAGATTGTAAGAGAAAGCTAAAGTTTATGTAAAACAAAATAGTTTAAAACACTGAATGAGAAGCTTGTTCCTCTGAGTCAGGCATAATTATATAATGTGATGATCAAACATTTCCAACTGACTCATAATGATAACAATGATCAGTGAACTGCTGAATTTTATGATACAGATCAACCCTGAATGTTGATAAAGAAAATACAGCTTCTTTAATATTTTCTTAGAATCCTATAGTTTATTTCATTTCAGAGACTATTTAGTTCTAATCCATCCTCCACTTAAGGCAGAAATATTTATGTATTAAGCATATCTCCCCACAGACTTAGAGTGACAGAAAGGTCACAAATATTAACAGTAAAAATGACCAAGAGCAACAACTAGTGAGTGAATTTTATGTACAAAGATTGTAGTCAGTATTTTTATATACATTATAATTATAATTCCAATCATTAAGTGTTCCTAATATTAAACCAAATTTCTCAACCTATAACTTTTAACTAAATAATTAGCCTTAATCATGCTTCCTAGGGGGAAAAATTATAATTACTATGTATAGCACTTAATAAAAGTAATTTTGGGTTTTTTAATGTTTCGTCTCAATCATCACATCAACTCTGTGAAGTAGGGGCTGTTACTATTTTTCACATTTTTCAAGAAAAGGAATTATGCCATAGGGAAGGTCAGTAACTTTTCCAAGGTTGCAAATGTAGTAGTTGATGGAGCTGAGAATTGATTTCAAAACCCAGGTTTTACTTACGACTTGTCCCTGAGACATGGTCTGTGTAGGAAGACAAAACCAGGTTTCTAAACTTCCCGATGAGTCAGATTTCAAGCCGCTGAAGTAAAAAAGCCATGCCATGAGGCCTCTAAAGGAATGGGCTATGAACCTATTCCAGGCAAATCACTCCAACATGTGCTCAGTATGACTGAACCTTTCCTCCATTCAAATTTCTACACATCCCAATCTAACCATACTGGTTAACGATAATTGTAAAGCTGTTTGTTTTGTTTTCTGTTTACAAATGTGGTGATCGTTACCATGAATACTGTAGGATATGGTATGATTTTGACTGAAATGATAGAACTTTGAAATTTATCAGCTCAAAAAATATTTACCACCAACTTACATTAAATGTAGTTGCTTTATGTAACATACCAACCTCAGTACTTATCTCCACCCCTCAAGGGATAACCTGTTCATGAGGCCTGAGAAAATCAGGTATTCACCCCTCGCCATGTCCTATGGTTCTCCCTTCCACATAAAAACGATGCTACTAACTCATCAAAAGTATAGCATAATTAAAATGTAATTTTCTAGCAACGGTGAAAGACTTGTGCGAATGCACTCACATTCTCTTGTGTGGCCTCCCTTCAAGTAGTATAATTCAATTCAAAGAGAGTTATTGCATATCTATTCTGTGCCAGGTGCTAATGTAGGAACCTGTTCATAAAAAGAACTGGATCCCTGTCCTTGGATGCATATGTTCTAGTGGCTAAGACACACGATCAACAGCAAATGCAATAAATGCTAAATTATATAAAATTATATAATAAGAAAAAATAGAGCATGGGTACAAAGTGGGGCAGAGTTCAGTATTACCTGGGGTAATCAGGATAAGTCCAGAAGAGCATAAGATTTCAACAAACACTGGAAAAGATTAGGTTGTTAACAAGTTGGTTTCTGGGAGAAGACTATCTCAAACAGTGGGGAACATGGCTTGGGAGGTCAATGACTTCAAAGGCCGGGCAAATAGGATGGCTGCAGGATAGAGCAGCGAGAGGTCAGGAGTGGCCATGAAAAGGACCAGCTTTTATTCACTGAAATGCAGCGCCGGTCAACACAGGATATTAATTACAAATTGCTTTCACATTTCCTACTGAACAAAAAAGTCCCCTTAATTTCTGACCTTACCACAAACCAACATTCCAACTTGGCTTCTGTAACAATTCTTTTCCTTTCAGCATCTTTAATCCCCATTAATGAAACTACATCTTGTTCAAATATTGTTATACTATTCCCCCATCAAACTGGCTACATAGATAATCTTTAAACATAAAAACCAAACTGCTTTCATAAGCACATTCCTGCTTTATCTTTGCTTATAAATACATTTAAGTAAAGGAGGGCAAGAAAAGATTACAACAAAGGATCTATTTTGACCCATAAAGGGTTGCTGCTGATGGTGGGTTTTTTTTGCTTCTGTTCATCTGGTTTTGTTTCAGTTTTTTGCTCTTGTTCTTTATCTATCACCACAATTAAGGAAATCTATTCTGAATCTCCTTTTTAAATATTACCAATGAGCATATATATTCCTTCTTATTTTCAATTTATTACACATGATAATATACATGGAAAACTATAAGAAACAAAAGCTTTTAAGGAACTAGCCCACTTTACCTTGCTAAATAAAAGTCAAGAGAATAAAGAAGAGAGGCAAAGAGGAAGCACGATACACAGACTTTGTCAAATCTTAATGATCATCTATAAATAAATAATTATTTAAATAAATAATTAACTAACATAATTTACCTTTAATAAACTCAGATAAAATATTTAGGGATTCCACCATATAGACCTTGATGTCATTCAAAAAGAAAAAGTAGCATGTCTCTTGGCCATCTGCATGTCTTCTTCAGAAAAATATCTATTCGTGTTGTCTGCCTATTTTTTAACAATTATTTGTTCTATTGGTGTTCACTTTTATAAATTCTTTATATATTTTGGATACGAACCCTTTATCAGATATATCATTTGCAAATATCTTCTTCCATTCCCTAGGTTGCCTTTAGTTTTGCTGATTGTTTCTTTTGCAAAAGCCAGAGGTGCTTCAAAGAGTTAAAAACAGAACTACCCTATGATCAAGCAATTGGACTACTAGGTATTTACCCAAAGAATACAAAAACACTGATTCAAAGGAATACATGCACTCCAATGTTTATAGCAGCGTTACGAACAATAGTTAAATTATGGAAAAATATCCATAGACTGATGAATGGATAAAGAAGATGTGGTATACACACACATGATGGAATATTACTCAGCCATAAAAAAGGAATGAAACCTTGCTATTTGCAAAGATGTGGAAGGAACGATAGAGTATTATGCTAAGTGAAATAAGTTCAGTCAGAGAAAGACAAATACTGTATCACTTCATTCTAATGTGGAATTCAAGAAACAAAACAGATGAACACAGGGGGATAAAAAAAGAAAGCCAATCCAGGAAACAGACTTTTAATTACAGAAAACGAAACTGATGGTTACTAGAGGGGACGTGAGCAGGGAGATGGGATAAATAAGTGATGGGGATTAAGGAGGGCACCTGTGATAATCACTGGGTATTGTATGTAAGTCCTGAATCAATAAATCCCACACCTGAAACTAATATTACACTATTTGTTAATTAATTGGAATTTAAATAAAAACTTGAAAAAAAAAGTAATGATGGATACACTAGGAATTTATTAAAATATTTTTCATCTTTAGAAAAACTTCAGTATCTAAAGTGTACTTGTATTATGCAACTAAAACCTTTAGTTTACACAAGCAGAATCACTTTATTTGGGAAATTGTGTGTTTCTCTACTTTACATTAGCGAACCACCTTTCCTTTGTACACGTCACTGTAGCTTCATTCAAGTCGGATTCAATGTTTAAGGCATGCTTTTTCAAAAGCAGTTATTTTATAGCCAGTATGTGGTAGAGTATACTGTGGGATATTCAGAAAATATTGATAATAAAGTTCTTTTTCTGACACAATTTACATTCTAGTAAGAAAAATAGGGCACAGTGGAATAATACAGTCATTAGACTCAAACAAATAGAATAAAATCATGTAAAACATTACACTCATATTAAAGGAATGCTGGAATTAATGCAACTAGAATCAATGATTTGAATAAAAATGATTAGGCAAGGAAAGCACCTAAAAGGAAAAAGCTGTAAACCATGTTCAGCAAGACATAGTAAATTTGACTTGTTCCTCAAAGTCAAATTGGCTCTTCTAAGAGTGGGGCAAAATACAGGCAAAGATGCAAAACTAACAAAATATCCACCTTAAATCTTTGAAGAAATATAAATCTATGTACATACTCTTACATACATACACATAAGGCATACTGACAGATTTCTAATTCTTATATGACCTACTTTCTTCATTCACTTGAAAAAAGTGGAGAGTAAGATATAAATAAACAGAATTTTTAAAATAAATTTTTCTTTCTTTCTTTTTTTTTTTTTTTAGAGAAAGTGCAAATGGGGGGAGGAGGAGCAAAAGGAGAAGGAAAGAGAGAATTCCAACCAATTCCCCCTCAACATGGAGCTCAGACTCACAACCCTGCGATCATGACCTGAGCTGAAATAAAGAGTCAGACGCTTAACCGACTGATCCACCCAGCCACCCTGAGAAATAGAATTTTTAAGAAAAATATGGCTTTGGTTAAATTGTCAATCTGATCTTTCTTTGTATGGAAAAGTGGGAAAAAACTCTGAGTCATAAATTCGATTTGAGTTATGTTCCTTGGTGAGTAACATGGTTGCTGATTTTTCTCATATTGACAGACATTCTTTCCATTTGATTTTTTTTTTCAAATGGTTTACATCACCTTTGGACCACAGAGAAAAATAACAGATGGTGTCCCACAGAGTCAGATGTTTTCATTAAATTTCTTATGAAAACCAAAGTAAATTATGCTGATTAAAATGATGGATGGAATCCAAAAGGCCTCACAGATTTATAGATAAAATCATCTAAGTTATAAATATATCCATTCAACGAAAAAACGTATCAGGCATTAAAGGCAATGACTGGAACAGGTGGAAGAAGGCAGCAAAGAAAGTTAGCCATGAAATTCACTGCAGCAGAAATAGCAGAAAGACAAACAACAGGAATGTATGTTAAGGCCAAAAATTTAGTGTAGCATGGTGAAGAAACTATCAAATTGCAATCTTGTGTAAGGGCAAAGAGCATATAAACTCATATTTCTGATGACTTCTTTAAAAAGAAAAAAATATTATAAATAATAATAAAATAAATTTAGTAAATCTGGTCATGCTAAATCAGGGGCTATATATCTTATTCCTTTGAAATCTGATATAGGACTTCCAAGAAATTTGACCAAATTAATACCTTCTCTCAACAGTCTGAATAGTGTGAATGACACACAGAGGCTTTATTTTCATACTGAATGAATGAAAAAAAGCATCACTTTATGAAAACACCATCATCATACCCTGCAGTATATGGCAGATGGTATGGTTTCAGACTAACATTATTTTTCTTAAATATCATGTGACAGATCATAATAAAATTTGCGATGGCAGCCAACGTTGGGGAAAGTCATCTAAATATTATGGTAATCATCATTGAGTCCATTCCTAGTGCATCCAACTGACTTTTAATTTTGATCATTTAAAGTGAAAAAGGAAAAAATAAAAATAAAAAGAGTTCTTGATGAATAATTTTATTTCTTTCATTAAAAATATAATACTAGCATTTTTTTTAAAGATTTTCTTTATTTATTTGAGAGAGGGAATGAGAGAGGGCATGAGAGGGAAGAAGGTCAGAGGGAGAAGCAGACTCCCTGTGGAGCAGGGAGCCCGATGTGGGACTTGATCCCGGGACTCCAGAATCATGACCTGAGCTGAAAGCAGTTGCTTAACCAACTGAGCCACCCAGGTGCCCATAATACTAGCATTTTAGACCGCTCGGCCACGCTACCGCCCTAATACTAGCATTTTAAAAACTCGCTTGAGGTACAGTTATTTTTCTCATATAGTTAATAATCATCAATTAAATTCTAATATAGAGAATTTAAGGCAACTGAGTTGAAGCAGTCATTACTTGTCTTATTAACATTCAGGAGCAACTGATTCAGGAAAAAGAGGCTACTATATTGGGAGGGGTAAAAATGTAAAGTTTTAGAATATGTTCAAATTTAATGTTTTATCAATTTAATGTTTTATCAACCATTATAAACATAGAATGTTGTATGCAAACCTCACAGTGATCACAAAGCAAAAACTAGTGATAAATACATAAGAGAAAGTGACAAAGAAGTCTGAAAATAACAATAAAGAAAACCATCAAATAAGGAAGGAGAAACAGAAGTAATAGAGAAGAACAACAAAAACAGCCAGAAAACAACAAATTGGAAATAAGTAACTACCTATCAATAATTACTTTAAGTAAAAGTGGAATAAATTCTCCAATCAAAAGACAGAGTGGCCCAATGAATGAAAAAACAAAATGCATCTATATGCTGGCTACAAGAAACTAACTTCAGAAGTAAGGGCACACATAGATTGAAAGGGAAGGGAGAGAGATAGATATTCCATGCAAATGGAAATAAAAATAAACCTGGTGTAACTATACTCAGACAAAACAGACTTAAACAATGTAATAAAGGACAAAGAAGAACATTAAATAATGATACAGGAGTCAATCTGGCAAGAAGGTACAACATTTATAAATACATATGCATCCAACATAGGAGCATCAAAGTATATACAGCAGATACTATCAAAGCTAAAGGCAGAAACTGACAGCAATACACAATAATAGTAGGGCTTTTACCATGCCACTTACATCAATGGAGAGATCATCCACACAAATAATTAGTAAGGAAACAATGGCCTTAAATGACACATTAAACCAAATGAACTTCACAGATATATCCAGAATATTCCATTTAAAAGCAGGAAAATACACACATTTTTCTGAAGTGCTTGTGGAACATTCTCCAGAGGAGATCATACGTAATGTCACAAAACAAGTCTCAATAAATTTGAGAAGACTGAAATTATATCAAGCATCTTTTCTAACTACAATGGTATAAACTAATAATCAATTACAAGGAGAAAACTGGAAAAACTATATGTGAAGATTAAACAACATGTTACTGAAAAAACAATGGGCCATCAAAGAAATCAAAGTAAAAATCAGGAAATAGCTAGAGGCAAAGGAAATCAGAAACACAACATACCAAAATCTATGGGATGCAGCAAAAGTAGTTCTAAGAAGGAAGTTCATAGTGATACAGGTTTACCTAAAGAAACAAGAAAACTCTCAAATAAATAATTAACCTCACACTTAAAGGAATTAGCAAAAGAACAAATGAAGCCTAAAGTTAGGAGAGGGAACAAAACACTAAAGATCAGAACAGAAATAAATGAAACAGAGAGTAAAAATTCAATAAAAATGGTCAATGAAACTAAGAGCTGATTCTTTGAAAGGATAAACAATACTGACAAACTTTTAGCTAGACAATCCAAGAAAAAAAAAGGGGGCTCACATAAAATTAGAAATGAAAAAGCTATTATAGAAATACAAAGTACTATAAGAGACAACAATAAATAATTACACAACAAATTGGACAAACTAGAAGAAACAGCTAAATTTCTAGAAATGCACAATTTTCCAAGACAGAATCATGAAGAAATATAAAATCTGAATAGACTAATTTCTAGTAAGAAGACTGAATCAGTAATCAGAAACCTCCCAAGAAAGAAAAGCTCAGGATCAGACAGTTTCACTGGTTAATTCTACCAAATATTCAAAAAAGAGTTAATATCTATCCTTCTCAAGCTCTTCCAAAACAAATTGAAGAGAAGTAAACACTTCAAAACTCATTTTACAAGACCATCACTACCTTAAAACCCAAACCACATGACACCACAGAAAAAGGGAAATTTCAGGCAATATTCTTGATGAGCATAGAGGCAAAAACTGTCAACAAATATTAGCAAACCAAATTCAACAAAACATTAAAAGGATTATACAGCATGATCAAATGAGATTTCCTCCAGGGATGCAAAAAGGGTTCAACATCTGCAAATCAATGTGACATAGCACATTAACAAAATGAAGAATAAAAATCATATGATCACCTCAACAGATGCAGAAAAAGCATTTGACAAAATTCAACATCTAATTATGATAAAAATTCTCAACAAAATGGATATAGAAAGAATACAGTTCAACATAATAAAGGCTATATATGACAAATCTACAATGAATAACATACTTAATGGCAAAAAGCTGAAAGCTTTTCCTCTAAAATCAGGAATGAGATAAGGATCGCCACTCTTACCACTTACATTCAACATAGTATTGGAAAGTTCTAGTCACAACAGGCTTGAAAAAAAATAAAAGGCAGCCAAATTGAAAAGGAATGAAATAAAACCATCTCTATTTGTACATGCTGTAATACAATATGCAGAAACCATAAATTCTTGACCAAAAAATTGTTGTAGGATACAAAACTGTTAGAAGATATAAAACTCATATACAGAAATCTGTGGTGTTTATATACAATAATAACAAACTACCAGAGGAGATATTAAGAAAACAATCTCATTTAAAATTGCATCTTAAAAAAAAATCTAGTAATAAATTTAACCAAAGAAATGAAAGACTTGTACCTTGAAGACCATGACACTGATGAGAGAAACTGAAGAAGAAGAAGGAAAAAAGAAAACTGAAGACGACCAAAATAAATGGAAAGATATTCCATGCTCATGAATGGGAGGAAATAATTTTGTACTCTGAAAACTATAGAACACTTATGAAAGAAATTGAGTAAGTACACAAATGGAAGAACATTCTATGCTCATTGATTGTACAAGAACAAATATTGTTAAAATGTCTATACTACCCAAAGCAGTCGGCACATATAATGTAATCCCTATCAAAACGATATCAGCATTTTGTACAGAGCTGGAGCAAACAATTCTAAAATTTGTATGAAACCAGAAAAGACCATGAATAGCAAAAGTACTGCTGAAAAAGAAAATTAAAGCTGGAGGTATCACAATTCCAGACTTCAAGCTGTATTACTTCAAGCTGTAAAAATCAAAACAGTATGGTACTGGCACAAAAACAGACACAGAGATCAGTGGAACAGAACAGAGAACCCAGAAGTGGACCCTCAACTCTATGGTCAACTAATCTTTAAGAACACAAGAAAGAATATCTAATGAAAAAAATTATCTCTTCAACAAATGGTGCTGGGAAAATTGGACAGCTATATGCAAAAGAAGGAAACTGGACCACTTTCTTACATCATACACAAAAATAAATTCAAAAAGGATGAAGGACCTATATGTGAGAAAGGAATCCATGAAAATCCTAAAGGAAAACACAGGCAGCAACTTCTGTGATCTTGGCCACAGCAGCTTCTTGCTAGATGTGTCTTCAGAAGCAAAGGAAACAAAAGCAAAAATGAACTATTGGGACTTCATCAGGATAAAAAACTTTTGCACAGCAGAGGAAACAATCAACAAAACTAAAAGGAATGGGAGAAGATAGTTGCAAATAACTATCAAATAAAGGGCTAGTATCCAAGATCTATAAAGAACCCATCAAACTCAACACCCAAAGAACAAAAAAACCAGTCAAGAAATGAACAAAAGACATGAACACACATTTCTCTAAAGAGACATCCAAATGGCTAACAGACATTAAAAAAAGAAAGAAAAAAAGAAAAAAAATACCTCAACATTACTTGGCATCAGGGAAATACTAATCAAAATCACAAACAAGATACCAGCACACACCAGTCAAAATGGCTAAAATTAACAATTCAGGAAACAAAAGATGTTGGCAAGGATACAGAGAAAGGGGAACCCTCTTACACTGTTGGTGGGAATGCAAGCTGGCGCAGCTACTCTGGAAAATAGTATGGAGGTTCCTCAAAAAGTTAAAAGTAGAACTAACCCCTGAACCAGCAATTACACTCCTAGGTATTTATCCAGAGGATACAAAATAGTTATTCAAAGGGACACGTGCACCCCAATGTTTATAACTGCAATGTCCATAACTGCCAAAATATGGAAAGAGCCCAGATGTCCATTGACAGATGAATGGATAAAGAAGATGTAGTATATATACACAATGGAAATTTAAAAAAATGAACTGTTGCCATTTGAACAACGTGGATAGAACTAGGGTGTATTATGCTAAGTGAAATAAGTCAGAGAAAGACAAATAGCATATGATTTCACTCATATGTGGAACCACAAGAAATCCCAAATAAGCAATGCAATCCTGAGAAATAAAAACAATGCTGGAGGTATCATGCTCCCTGATTTAAACTATACTACAAGGTGGTACTGGCATAAAAACTGACATACAGGTCAATAGAACAGAATCAAGAGCCCAGAAATAAATGCACACTTATACAGACAACTTATGGCAAAGGAACCAAGAACATAAAATAAAGCACAGTCTCTTCAATAAGGGGTGCTGGGAAGATAGACAGTCATGTGCCCAAAAAACAAAGAAAGAAAAAAAGAAAAGAAATGAAACTAGAACACTATTACATAAAATCCATAAAAATTAACTTAAAATGGATTAAAGACTTGAATGTAAGACCTGAAACTATAAAATTCCTAGAAGACATATGCAGTAAACCCCTTGACAATGGTCTTAGCAATCTGTTTCTGGATCTGACTCCAAAGGCAAGGGAAACAAAAGTCAAAATAAATAATTGGGACTATATCAAACTAAAAAGCTTCTGCACAGTTAAAGAACCCACCATAAAAACAAAAAGTCAACCTACTGAATGAGAAAAAAAATTGCAAATCATAAATCTGATGAGATTAATATCCAAAATAAACAAAGAATTCATACAGTCAACAATAAAAAAATCAAACAACCTGATTAGAAATGGGCAGAAGGTTTGAATTGACCTTGTTCCAAAGAAGACATACAGATGGCAAACAGATACATGAAAAGATGTTCAAAAATCACTGATCATCTAGGAAATGAGCTACCACCTCACACACGTTAGAATGACAATCACCCAAAAAAAAAAAAGACAAGTCTTAGAGAAGATGTGGAAAACAGGGAATGTAAATTGCTGTAGCCACACTGGAAAACAGTATAGATTCCTCAAAAATTTAGGAATACATCTAGAATATAATCCAGCTATTCCACCTATGGATATTTATTTAAAGAATATGAAAACACTAATTTGAGAAGATATATTTACTCCTGTGATCACTGTGCATTATTTACAATAGCCAAGATATGGAAGCATCCCAAGTGCCCACTGATAGATGAATGGGTAAAGAAGATGTGGTGTATGTACACAATGGAATATTACTCAGCCATAAAAAGAATGAGATCTTGCCAACTGTGAGAATATGGATGGACCTAGAGAGTATTAGGCTAAATGAAGTAAGACAGACAGAGAAAGACAAATACTATATGATTTCACTTATATGGGAAACCTAAAAAGCAAAACAAACAAAAAACAAAAAAAGCAGGAACAGTCCCATACGTACAGAGAACAAACCGGTAGTTGCCAAGAAGAGAATGGGGTGGAGGGAGGGGCAAAATGGGGGAAGGAGAATGAGAGATACAGGCTTCCAGCTACGGAATGTGTAAGTCACAGGGACAAAAGGTACAATATAAGCAATACAGTTGATGGTAGTGTAATAGTGGATGGTGACAGATGGTGACTGTGATGAGCATAGCATAATGTACAGAGTTGTTGAAACACTATATGGTACATCTGAAACTAATGTAACATTGTGAGTCAACCATGCTTCAGTTTTTTGTTTTTTTAAAAGATTTTATTTATTTATTTGACAGAGAGAGATCACAAGCAGACAGAGAGGCAGGCAGAGAGAGAGGAGGAAGCAGGCTCCCTGCTGATCAGAGAGCCTGATGCGGGGCTCGATCCCAGGACCCTGAGACCATGACCGGAGCCGAAGGCAGTGGCTTCACCCACTGAGCCACCCAGGCGCCCCCATGCTTCAGTTTTTTAAAAAAACTGAATATACAACCAGAACAATAGCAACAACAAAAACAGAAATAGCTCATAAATATGGAAAACAAACTGGTGGTTGCCAGGCAAGAGAGGGATATGGGGATGGGGGAAATAGGTAAAGGGGATTAAGAGGTAGGAACTTCCAGTTATAAGATAAATAAGTCACCAGGATGAAAAGTACAGCATTGAGAAAATAGTCAATAAAATTATAATAACGTTGTTTGGTGACAGATGGTGATGACGCTCACCATGGTGAGAACTGTGTAATGTACAGAATTGTTGAATCATTGTGTTGTCCACCTGAAACTCAAAAATGTTAAAAATAAAACTACCCCATGATCCAGTAATTATACTATCGTGTATTTATCCAAAAATACAAAAACATTAATTCAAAGGGATACATGTACTCCCATATTTATTGCCGCATTATTTATAACGGCCAAACTATGGGACACCTGGGTAGCACACTGGGTTAAGTATCTGACTCTTGGTTTCATCTCAGGTCAAGATCTCATAGTGGTTGGGCTCTGCACTTGGCGCAGAGTCTGCCTGAGATTATCTCTCTCTCCCTCTGCCCCTTCCACTTGTGTGTTTTCTCTCTCTCTCTCAAGTAAGTAAATAAATCTTAAAAAAAAAAAAAATACCCAAAGTGTATTGGGCAGCCCAAGTGTCCATCGATTGATAAATGAATAAAGATGTCGTATCTGTATACACAGAAGAATATTTTTCAGCCACGAAAAACAATGAAATCTTGCCATTTGCAACTACATGGATGGAGCTAGAGAGTTTAATGCTAAGTGAAATAAGTCAGTCAGAGAAAGACAAATGTGTGGAATTTAAGAAACAAAAAAATGAGCAAAGGAATAAAAAAGACAGAAAGAGACAAATCAAGAAACAGACTCTGAACTATAGAGAACAAACTGATGGTTACCAGAGGGGAGGTGGCTGAATGGGTGGTGAGGACTCAGAGTATACTTACCATGGTTAGCACTGAGTAATGTAGAGAATTGTTGACCCACTAGCTTGTACACCTGAAACTAATATAACACTGTATGTTAACTATACGGGAATTAAAATAAAAACTAAAAAAAATGAAACTAACATAACATTGTATGTCAACTATACTTCAATAATTTAAAAAAATTGAAAATTAAAAAAAAAAAAAAAGATGAATGACTAGATGATGTCCCCGAGGAAGTGAGGATAGATAGTAAAGAAAAGAGTTTCAAGCTCCAGACCTGAAGCACTCTGAAGTAGAGAGGTTAGGGGGATGAGAATAAATAAGGTGAGGAAAGTATGTTAGAGCAATCACTGAGGTAGAAGGAAACCGAAGAGAGGGGCCTATTCTGGAAAATCATGTAATAAAAATGTTCAGTGAACCTATTTGGGCATAAAATTCATTCCTTATTTAGGATTATTTTCTTTTTCTTTTCTTAGGATTATTTTCTTAACCTATATTCTCAGATGTAGAAATACTAAGCCCAATTGATAAAACTGATGAAAAGGCAAGTTCCAGGAAAACAGATCTGTAGTATTCCACTGGAGATGCTAAATAATATCCAGTCTAATTAATCAGTGCTTTCTGAATTCAGTTTTCCCACTGTTTATTAATTTACCTACCTATAATCAAAGAGTTCATGTTAATTTTCAACAAAAGCATCATTACCGAAAAAGTGTAAGGATTTTGGCAATAAACTTCATAAAAGAGATAACCATATCTATTAATAAAGTAAACAGAAGAAAAGTAAAGTCTGTGCTCAAAAAAAGAGATAACAATAATATTCACCTGATTTACATAAAATAAGTCACATATTATTCTTAGACAGCAATTTGTCTCTGTTATATTTATTACAATTTCATTGTTTCATTTTATTATTCACTTGTTCACTTGTTATCTGTCTATTCTAGCAAAGAACAATCTATATGAAAAGGATTATTTTTGTCTTATTCATCCCTGTATCCCCAGTACCAAACACAGTGCTTGACTTTTAACAAATAAAAATGAATCAAAACAATAAGAAAGAAAGACTAAGTCATTTGACAAGACATTTGTACTAGAGAAATCTAGATCCTGTTAGGGCACAGGTAGCTAAGGCAACTCGGTGGTTTGCTCCACTGGCCAATTTTTCTAAACCAAAAATATTTTGCAGAATCTAGCATTTGTCTGTCATATGGCTTGATAACAGAATATCAGAGGGACGTGTGGGTGGCTCAGTTGGTTAAGCATCTGCCTTTGGCTCAGGTCATGATCCCAGGGTCCTGGGATCGAGTCCCGAATCAGGGTTCCTTGCTCAGCAGGGAACTTGCTTCTCCCTCTGCCTGCCACTCCCCCATTCATGCTCCCTCACTCTCTCTCTCTCTGACAAATTAATAAATAAATCTTTTTTTAAAAAAAAGGAATATCAGAAATGGTGTAGTTAACATTTTTTAAGACACGCCATAATCACAACCTTGAAACTTTTTTTCTTAATTTTTATCTTTATCTAAATGTCCTTGTACTGACCACGGTGACATGGCACTGAGATCTTCCACTGCTGTCCCAGGGACTGTGTCCACTGCAGAGAGTACTATATCACAGGTCATACTCTTTTCTCAGCCTGACCCACATCCAAGGACCAAACAATTCAGGATTATAAAGGCTTGGCCACCCCAGCCCAACTGGGGACACATCTGAAAAGCCACTGTAGCTCCAAAGTTCCCCATGGGGTATGTGGTAAGTGTCATTGGGCCTTCACCCCTCTGCTCATTCCTGCCTCCTTGTACCCCTTCATTAGGGGTTGATCTCTAGGGCATGTCTTATAAACCTCTTGAACACTAAAATTCATTCAGAATCTGCTTCTCAAATAATATCATCTGTGACGGCACTGGGAGTGGTCTGAGAAAGCTGGTGATAGGATGGGGCTCTGCAGCTGGATCACTCACTGCCTGGCTGGTGACGTTGACCCTGTTCCTCGTGGGAGGTGGAGCAGAGAGAATGCCCGACATAGGGGGCAGTCCAACTGTTCAAACTCTCACCATAGTAGGGTCAGACAGTATATCTGCAGAAGGGAACTCGTTAGCTAGAATGATGTGTGAGGTGTTTGAGAAATACAGCAGAAATACTAACTATATGGACAACAGGAAAAGATCACAAAAAGTTGAGGATAAGCAATCATCAATGTAAAAACCAGAGAACCTCCCAAGTAGATACAAAAATGCTCTCAGATTCTACAGCTCCTGGGCAAAGAGAGCTAATCACCAGGAATAAGGATTAATCATCACAGTATTCAAATACTCGCAAACTTCTGCAAGGCAGACCTGCTAAGTCAGGATCCTGGTTGGATCCTGACACAGGAGATATTTGGTTTGATGCCTCCCAAAATCTTGAATTCCCAGATTCCCTAAAACTTTCTGAAGCCACAAAAATGTTCTGCCCTTTCCTCCTTGGGAATCACATACACCAGAAGCTTCTCCCTCCTCAGACAACATGTACCACCCTAACTTTCATCTACCTTCACCTCCTCTCCAGACCCACAGGCCCATAACAAGGGTTATGTCACAATAGAACCCACCTAGGACATACTAGGCTTAACAAAGAAAGAAAAAGGATATTCTACAAAGGAACTGCGAGATCTAGCTGGTTTATATTAATCAGAAGAGTATATATGAGATTAATTTCTGAGGGTGTTTGCTCAGAGGTTAGAATTTAACTATTAGATAAGAAAAAGTTTATTGATTTGAGGTGCTCTCCTGAACTATAGAATTTACAACCGGTAAGAATCTCAGATGGCATAAACTGACTTGTTAGAGTGGTTCTTGGAAACACGGAGAAAGTAATGGCTCATATTAAATGTTGTTGAAATGCCAGAAATACTATGGCAGATGGCAGAAGAGGGGATCACAAAGCTCTGAGAGTACATTCTAGAATACAAGTACTATGTAAGGCCAGAAAACCCATCAGATATTATGTTCTCCCAGAGGGCCCAGAAAACACACCATTTACCACACCATTTACCAAAGTCATAAGGAAGATACCAGTGAGAAGATATCGATATTAACAAGTTGTGGCGATTCTCTTCTGAAAGCCAGAACTGACAGAAGGAAATGCTGTTCTAGAACTGGGATCATTGATAGCAATGGGGATAATAGGTCTAGATGAGGATCAGAAGCCATGAGAAGCCAGGAGGACCTAATTATCATAAGAGTGGCAAGGCTGGGGTTAGTGGGGGGCTGACACACAGAGAATTATTGAGGTAGTTTAAAGAATACAGCATCCCCAGGTGTAAAACAGACAGCTGACAAGTCTACTAGTGAATGTGTACAATCAAAATAAATCAAGAATGAATGAACAAATCTGAGGGAAGTTGTCCCAACAAAGTCACCATATCTTTTTCAACTTCCATGCCTCAGCGAATTTTTGGACTCAGAACCCTCTAATGTAAGAGGCCAAGAATCCAGAAGGAAAGAACTTGCAACACCATGGTAAGAATACGGGGTAATAATTCCCTAAAACCTTCTCCAGTGGGACCTATAGCTCTTTATTCAGGTGACTGTGCACTGGGGGCAGGAAATACCCAAACATTTCAAGGGCACAGAGTTGACAGTGATACCAGAAGACCAAAAGCCTCTATATGCCATCACCCTCCTCATTAGAGTAAAGGCATTTGGAAGTCAGTAATAAACAGAGCCTTGGCCAAGGTCTAGCTTATAATGGGTCCCATTCATTAGCACCACAGACTGACCTAGTGATACTCTCAGTCCCCAAATGTATGAGTCGGAATAGACTAACACTATTAGTAACTGCCACAACACCCATACCAAGTCCGTGGCCTATGAGGTAAAGAGTATAATTATGAAGAAAGTTAAGAGAAAGAATCTGAAACTGCCCCACCCAACCCTGTGAATGCAGTAAGTAAAAACAGCAGCAAAGTATGGGGCGGTAGAGAGAGGGAGAGAGTAGTGTCCCCTTAAGTATCTAACTGGCACACAGGAATGATTCTAATGAAATTGTCCAAGGCTGTTGGTGATTCCATGCTGAAGCCCAACTTCTCGCTTTATCCACTACCATTATCTACCTTATCCTTCTCCCTTTTCCCACTCCTTCTGTCCCCCCACCCTCCAAAGGGGTTCATTCCAAGGGCACGCCTTAACTCCATCTTAGAATGTGATTTCTGAGTAACTCAACTTGCAACAGTCATTTTTCACCTTGAATTTAGGTTACATTTTCTTTTTAAATAGTGTTGGGCTTATCTTCAGGACCACTTCCCAATTTAATTGGGTAATGTCAGGTGTTGCTTCTACAAAACTTTTCCCAAAGCAGCAGCATGCTAGAAACTACTTTTGAAAAGTCTTTGTGAATCTTCTCTGGGAAGAATCTATGGTATAACTCCTGATCTATAGGTATACTCTGCATTTAAAATTACTGATTTTGTCAATCATCATTTCTTTATCAAGGATCTTAGGTAATCCTTCAATTCACTATTTGAAAAAAAAAAAGGCTTTACTGAATCTATATTGACACAGAGCATTCAAAATTAGCTCAAATCTCATTTTCTGAGGAAAGCTTCTCATTGATTCCAAATGGAATTACTTTCTTTTCATTTCATCAGCATTTAAGTATATAAGCCATACGAACTATGTTCATAAACTTGTTTAACAGCTTCTTTGTAAGTATACTGAAGTTGTATATATAGACTCTACTTACACAAATAGACAATAAAAATAAACATGATAAGACCTGCATTTCCCTTTTATTTTACATAACACTGCAATGTTCTCTGCTATCTAAAGAGTTATGGGTAATTTCAAAACATTACATTTTATATAAGAAACTACTAGCAATTAACTGTACCATGCAATCTTGAGCTTAAACTGTACAGTTCCTCAACTATTTCTATGAATAAGTACAGCTTAACCAAATAAGCTAATAACAACAATAAATAAATCAGGCCTATGTTTTTAAAAAGTAGCCCATACTAACTGGCAAATATACTCTGCCTTGAAACCTTAGGCAATGAGAGAGTCAACACATTCTAAATATTGTGCAAGCTGACGAAAGCACTTTCTGCTGTTGCATACAACTTCTTAAAATTAAACCTTATAATAAAAAAAACCCCAAACTATGTCTCTAGTTACAGCTGATTCTACTGATGAGTTTATTTCTATGAAAAACCAAGGCAACATATAGGTTTTAAAATAGCCCATGGTTTCTGTGGCTGCACAATAACAAATGGGATGTCTGTCCCATTAGTGTGACAAAATTCTCTCAGAATACTTTACTAAATTATGGTGGAAGTCTCTTTGCTGAAAGAAAAAAAAATTGGAAAACTTCATAGTAGCACTTGGCCCACAATTAAATGTTACTTAAAATAGGTGTAATAGAGTAATGCATTTTAATCAAATAGTATAGATTTAATCAGAGACTCATGAATTGTGATTGGATGTCCTGGTTCTTAAACATCATTCTGGACTTGTGGATTATACTAACTCACACTCAATCCCCACTTCCTACCACAAAAGGGTCAGATGTACCCACAAAGACGACTGGAAACCACATTTTATTAGCAGCCAGAAACAAAGTACAGACTGCCAATCATAAAATAGCTTGCTCAGGTAATTTGGTCAGTGACCAGTGTCTCATTCACCATAATCATGCATTTCAATAACCACACAATCTAAACATTTTCATAAAAGTATCTTCAGGAACAGCAACAAAGACAACATTTTTTGAAATAGATGCATGACTTTATCTTTAGGTCACTAATAATTAAGACTGTGTGTGTATGCATTTCATATAAATCACTTCTATTACTAAATATACTACACCAAACTTGGACACATTTTATAGTTCATTATGTTAGGTTATCTTGAAATTTTTGAAATTTCAATTCAAATATAGATAAAATAAAGATTATACATACTTGGAAGAAACTGCCTCCATGAATTCATCCAAAAAATCATCATATTCAGGACCTCTCACTCTTCTCTGCCGTAGCCCAATGTACAACGGATCTTTGAGTAAATCCTATTAAAAAAAGTTACCACAGATATAGAAATGATAGGGACGTCATTCACACTTTCTAAGCTCAGTTTCCTCATCTACAGATGTACAGAAATGGAAAAAAAATCTTTCCATACTAAGTGAGAATTACTACTACAGTATTATTTTGTATTACACAGAATATGTCCAGAGTATATGTCAAATAGGAAAAAGAATTTTTAAACACTAAAACATTCTGTTTTATCTGGCAGAAATAAAAGGAATTAAAATCTTTTAGTGGTGCTAATTAGAAAAGTTCAATTCTCATTTTATAAGCAAAGTTTTTCACATAGAAAATACTGAGTTTTGAAATATTATATTAGTTTAGGAAATGGAAAGATACCAATTCTTTTCTTAGATTTGTTTTGTTTCTGAAAGCAAAAATCTTCAACAAACATTTTGATTATACCTTTAGTATATTAGCTGGCTGATGTTAAAAATAAATTTTTAGCCTTAACTAAAGTTTTCTTAAACTTTTTAAACTTTACAAAGTTCAAGTTTTTTCTAAAACTGATAGATATAAGACATTACTCTTACAAGTTTTAGTATATGGTATAATTTATATACTATAAAATACATAACAAAAGCTCCCAGTAAACTAGGAATAGAAATGAACTTCCTCAACCTAATAGCAGGCATCTGTGAAAAACCCACAGCTAACAACATATTTCACAGTGAAAGATTGAATGCTAATTCCCTAAACTGGAAACAAGACAAGAATATCTACTCTTTTTAAAAAAAAAGATTTTATTTATTTGTCAGAGGGAGAGAGTGCACAAGTTGGAGGAATGACAGGCAGAGGGAGAAGCAGGATCCCCACTGAGCAAGAAGCCCAATGCCGGACTTGGTCCCAGGACCCTGGGATCATGACCTGAGCAAAGGCAGATGCTTAACGACTGAGCCACCCAGGCATCCCAAGGATACCTATTCTTGTCACTTCTATTCAACATGACATTGGAAACCCTAGCCATTACAATAAGGCAAGAAAAAGAAAATACAGGAATATGTATTAGAAGGAAGAAAGTAAACTTTATTTATATATGCATGACCATGAACATGAAAAATATTTAGAAATATACATACAAAATAATCCACTAGAAAAAATATGTGAATTTAACACAATAGTAGGCTCTAAGACCAATATATACAAATCAACTATATCTCTATATACTAGCAATGAACAGTTGAAAATGAAATAAAATATACAACTCCATTTACAATATCATTCCAAAACATAAAATTCACAGGGACATATTTCAGAAAATATGTGTAAGCCTTATACAGTGGAAACTACAAAATTTTGCTGAATGAAATTTTAAAAGACAAACTGTTTTTATGGGCTGGAAAAAAAAATACAATCTATGTCATGTAATAGACACACTGTCATCTCCAGTGACCTGAAAAAACAATGTATCTAAGGAACTGTGAATCTGGTGAAAGAGATATACCAAATATGTAAACTGACTTGCCATAGTATAATAAAGTTAAAGCAGTGGATGAGATGAAGAAGAAAATGTTCAGCTTGTGAGCAAAATTTAAAGAGAACATGGAAGGCACAGGACTTGCTTGTAAAGAATTTCCAAAGTAAAATAAGGTCTGCCGTCAAAGATCAAGTGTGTGGTTTTAACAAGTTTTATGAAAAGCTCTGAATGATTTAAAGTGGAGCCCAAAAAACCATCATGGCTAGCTAAAAAGAGCTGGTTCTGCACACACGGACATGCTAGTCAATATAGGAAGGTCTGTTCTGAAAAGAATGATGAGTAAGTCCTTTCTCTAACAGGGTAAACATTAGTCTGATACATAGAAACCTTAAGAAAAAATTAAGAGTGCTGTACTATTTGGATGATTTGGGACAGACACTTCAAAATGAACATTCTTCTCTGGGCCCCCGACTTTCTACAGGTGGAAAGCAGACAGAGAAAGCTGTTGAGCGGCAACACCACCATTTCTTACGGAAAAGGAAAGATATCTCAAAGGATAGACCCAAGAGCTCAGAGAGTAGACCCAAAGGCCTAAAAGAACAACGAACTACAGAACCATTCTAAGGAAACAGAACTAGGCCCCATTTAAAAAATATCCTGTGCCTTCAGGGTAGGTGGCCTGGCAACTTGAGTTCAGGGGCAATTCAGAATTGCCATGAACCACTGAGGGCAATATGATTTCCAATCCTCCCATTTCAAATCGAAGTGTGGATTATGGTTATTCCGTCCCTGTCTCTCCATCGAACTGCTATGAGGAGCCACACCAACGGGCAGATCACAAGAAGCTTCATTTGCATCTAGAACTTATTTAGATGACAGGACCCTGAACTCTGGGCCTGCTGTTGTTAGTGTGATGAAACTTCTGGGAACCTAGGATGGAGATGTGCATATTTTACATGTGGAATGTGAAAAATTTGTGAAGGATGAGAATCTAGATGGAGAAAGGCTGTGCCAAGCATCCTGGCCTTCCTAGCCATCCCAGTGAATCATAAACATTAATAAAACAATAACTGTTTTAAGTCACTAAATTTGGAGGTGGTTTGCTATGGATAACTGATATGTTTTTGCAGGTCTTGTGATGTTAAAAGGTTAAACCATTTAAATGATCTGAGTTAGGATTTGCCTAAAGCCAACAGAAATTACAGTCCAGTTCATACCTATTGTCCTGGTATAATTATTCATAGCATCCTCTGTCAGTGGTTTGGCCAATAAACTCAGTGGTCATCCCACTTACAATATACTGCACAGCAATGAGTTAAGGCTTTCCAGCTAGCTGTAAGTTAACATATTTAATCATATAAATGTATTTCAGATGAAATGTAAAATCCAAAACAGTGCTGTTGTAAAGCCCAGCTGTTTTGTGAGGCCTGAAAACAGTCCTCTGGCAGACTGCTGAACAGCTGAGGTTGAAGCACCAATGAGCTACCAATGGCTGCCAGAACAAGAACACTTTCTCCATGTCTGCAATGTATTTGGATTTCTACAGTAAGAATTAGACAAAGGACATAACTGAGAAAAGATGTTATGTGTTTTGCCTTTTCTCTCATTCTTTCCCATGCTAATAATTAAAGTGTGTATCATTAACAAATCTGACGACAATGAAGAGTCAATTATGAAGATTTATGAACACTTTATCTTGTTATCTTTGAATTAAACCAGGAAGTTATAAAATTCTTTCAGTCACAATGTCCCTGCCAAACTTGCTGTCTTTTAAAAATTTCACGATAATTAAGCCTTGAATAATGAGGGCATTCTTGGAAATCTTACTGACCAAAAAAGTTAGTATCTACAAAAAGCAATTTAACAAGATTACCCAGTTTTGATAATGGCTCCATCCACCAAAAATAGCCTGGCACAGAAGTGATACTAATTCATCGGATTAAAAACTTCTCGAGTACACATTTAAGAGATCTTTGTTGGAAAACGGAGTAGAGTACACATTTAAGAGATCTTTGTTGGAGTACACATTTAAGGGATCTTTGTTGGAAAATAAATGAAAGACTTGAAATTAAGCAAAGACTTTAAAAAAGTTAGACTTCCTTTAGCAACAATTGTCACATACAATATACGTGGTGTCACCAAAGACTTACAAGCATGAAAGAAGGAAAAAGAGTAGGGAAAAAATAGTAAAAGACAAAAATATATAGCAATAGAAGAGTTCCAAAAAGGAGATAAGGAGGGAATACATTAGCAATAGCTCAATTTTGGAATCTTGGAAACTTTTATTTGAAGTACTCATTTATTTAATGCTAATAGAAATCATTATCAACTCTCACCTTGCTCCTTTCTCACATTCCTACCTTTCTAATCCAGAGTTTGAGAATTAAAAAATATTTTCTTAAGAATGAAAAAAAGTAAAAAAAAAAAAAGTATTTTTCATTCCTAAATACACCTTGGTGTGTGTTTAGGGTTGCCAGGCATTCTATATATAAGGACATGGCCTGAATTTAATGATTTTTTTTTAAAGATTTTATTTATTTATTTGACAGACAGATCACAAGTAGGCAAGAGGCAGGCGGAAGAGAGAGGAGGAAGCAGGCTCTCCGCGGAGCAGAGAGCCCGATGCGGGGCTCGATCCCAGGGTCCTGGGATCGTGACCTGAGCCGAAGGCAGAGGCTTTAACCCACTGAGCCACCCAGGCGCCCCGAATTTAATGATTTTTATACTGTGTCCTGTATTGACTTTGTCAGAACACCCTAAATATTCTGTATTCAGCTTTTTTCAATAAATTAACAAAAATTTGGGTGCCTGGGTGGCTCCTAGTTGCTCAACCAACTGCCCTCTGCTCAGCTCATGATCCTGGAGTCCCAGGATTGAGTCCTACAACAGTCTCGCTGCTCAGAAGGGTATCTGCTTTTCCCTCTGACCCTCCCCCATCTCATGCTGTCGCTGTGTCTCTCATTCTCTCTCTCAAATGAAAAATAAAATTAAAAAAATAAAATAAAATAAATAACAAAATTTTGGTAGTCGGGAAAAATATTTTTTTAATATTTTAAGGTCTTCTTTATCATCAAAAAAGCAATATTATCTATCAGAATTTGAGAGGACTGAAAAGTAAAATTAAAAACAAAGAATACCAATAATCTCTACCCACTATTAGCATCTTGATACATATTCTTGTAGGTCCTTTTCCCTATGTTTATGCATGCAGAATACTATCTCTCTAAATGTGCGACAATATCATAGACTGTTTTATAACCCTTTTCACAGAGGAATATATTTAGAAAGTTTTCATGTCACTAGAAGAACATTTTAAAAGCTTGCAAACTGTATTAAAACTCTGCCCTCCTAGAGAGGATGAACAAATTAATCTCTCAACCTAGGGACATCTAAGTATAAATCTTCCTGAACTTACAAGAGAATTACATCCAAATAAGCCCATCATAAACTGAAAACACCTTAGGTTAAAAATGCATTTAATACACCTCATCTAATGAACACCATATCTTAGTTTAGCTTCCCTTAAATGTGCTCAGAACACTTATATTGGGCTACACTTGGGCACAATCATCGACAAAAAGCCTATTTTATAGTAACACGCTGGTATCTCATGTAATTTCTTGACTAGTATACTGAAAAACAGGATGGTTGTCTGGATACAGAATGGTTGTAAGTGTAGTGGCTGTTTAATCTCCTGACCACATGGCTGACCAGGAACTTGTTGCCTTTGACCAGCATCACGAGTGAGATCATACCACATACCACAGCCTGAAAAAAGATCAAAATTCAAAATCTGAAGTATGGTTTCTACTGAATGCATATTGTTTTGGCGCCTTTGTCAAGTCCAAAAATCAGAAGTCAAACCGTCATGTCAGGAAACATCTGTGTATCTATTTTGTTGCAACATCAAGTAAAAGTATTTTTCCATATATACGTGTAGATGTATATGAAATATACACATAAATATATAATATGCAAATGTTAGATATATAAAAATAAATACATATATTTTCATATACAAAATGTCAAGCAGCATTCACCTGTATTTCTCTTTTAACACTTTTGGATACTTTTTATGTTTATTGACCATTTTTATTTCTTCATTTGTAAATTATCTGCGCCCTTACGCCCTTAGGCAAATTTATATTTCACATTTGACTTTTCTTACTGCCTTGAAAGTGTTCTCTGAATATTAAGAACATTATTAATGTTTATCTGCCATATGTTATGAATATTCCCCACTTCAGCATTTACTTTAAAATTTTATTTATAATATACAGATGATCATCTTCTTTGTTGCCATTTACTCATTTTCAAATGAAAATATCATGTTCTGAGGGGCGCCTGGGTGGCTCAATGGGTTAAGCCTCTGCCTTTGGCTCAGGTCATGATCCCAGGGTCCTGGGATTGAGCCCCGCATCGGGCTCAAATAAATAAATAAAATCTTTTTTAAAAAATCAGGTTCTGTAAAGAATATACAATTTTCATATCATCAATACAATTAAGGAAACTAACTGCTTGGGTGGTGGTTAAGCATCTGACTCTTGGTTTCAGCTAAGATCATGATCTTACAGTCATGAGACTGAGTCCAGTGTCAGGCTCTGTGCTCAGTGTGGAGTATGCCTCAGACTCTCTCTCCCTTCCATTCTCTCTCTCTCCCTCTGTCTTTTTCTCTCAAATAAATAAATAAATAAAAGGAAACTAACTGCCAACATTAGCCAAGAGTCTGAGGCATAAAATTTTAAATATTGCATAAAATCAACACTTTAAATGTCAGCAAGCATATGAGCTAGCATGAATGTTAAAAAGTGGTAGAAATAAAAATGATTAAAATTTGACTGTGATTCAGTAAGTCTGGAGCAGGGCCCAGGATTTGGTATTCTTAACACATGCCCCTGGTGATTCTGAAGTGATTGGTTCATAGAACATATATTGAGAACGAGTAATTTCAAATTTATATTATTAAGTTAAAATAAAAGTATTCTACTTCCCAAAAGGTTCCTGTCTCAGGCAAATATCTTGTCTATTTTAGTTTATATAATGGGTATTCCTAAAATATACCACAAATTTCAAGGACTTCTGGATAGTTTCAGTACATATAAAGCCAAACTGAAGAAAGACCCCATCTCATTCCCAAAGCATTGGTGTAGTATCTCAAAAAACAAAGAAATTCTTGATACGATCCATTATCACCTAATTGAGAGAAGGTGAGATAAAAATAGACAATGAAGAAAAAGCACAGGACACTATAAGCTGAAAGCCTGGAAACTAAAGAATCTTCTCTCCTCTGGCTTTATGAAATGATTAGTGCTCATTCCAGTGCAGGATCACTTGTCTGCAATGACAAGAAATTCCATACTGTGAAAGGAAAAAGACAGAAAAGAAGGAGGTGGAGGGACAAATGATGACATTCTAGCTGGGACTCCAAGGTAAGCAGAATAATGACTTCCCCCATCCTTTTAACTTGTAAATATGTTACCTTATGCGGCAAAAGAGCCTGCAGATGTGATTAAGGGTGAGTCCTTGAGAGGGAAAAGTCTTTCCTGGCTGTACTCAAAGAAAGAGCTGTGACGACAGAAGTAGAGCCAGAAAGATACTACACTGCTGGCTTGAAAATGGAAAAAAGAGCACTATGAACCAAGGAAGGGAAGAGGCAGTCTCTAGAAGCTGGAAAAGACAGGCTGTGAAACACAACCCTATGGACACCTTTCATGATTTTAGCCGTTTGAGACTTGTGTCAGACTTGTGACCTATAGAACTATAATGTAATATATTTGGGTTGTTTAAAGCCACTGAGTTTGTAATAACTTTTTATGGTAGCAATAGAAAACTCACACGGGCCACATTTTAGTGTCAACACTAGTCTCTGACATATGGCAGCTACATGTGACAGAAAGTCTATCAGGTTTTTCTTTTCTTCAGTTTCTCTCCATCATAGCCAGTTCATGCCAAATATAAAGGGTATTTTCTGGAACACAAGAGTGAACTTTCTAAATGGTAGGAGGCTTCAACTTTGTGAGTTCAAGTTCCAGCAAGGATTCTAGATCTAGAAACACTGTGTACATGAACTAAAGGTCAGACTAAACATAAAACCAGAATCAGATATCTGAGACCTGGAACATTTGATTTAATAAATGAAAAATAACTATGCAAAAACAACTGTCCATGCCCTCTTGAGGACTAACCAAATGTTATGGCCCAAACTGTGTCCTCACCAAAGTCATATGTTGAGGTCCTAACTCCCAAAACCTCAGAATATGACTATTTGGAAACAGTCTTTAAAGAGGCAATTAAGTTAAATGAGGTCATAAGGGCAGGTCCTAATCCAATGCAACTAGTGTTCTTTTTTTTTTTTTTTTTTTTTTTTTTTTTTTATAAAGAGATCACAAGTAGGCTGAGAGGCAGGCAGAGAGAGAGAGGAAGGCAGAGAGAGAGAGAAAGGGAAGCAGGCTCCCTGCTGAGCAGAGAGCCCGATGCCGGGCTCGATCCCAGGACCCTGGGATCATGACCTGAGCCGAAGGCAGAGGCTTAACCCACTGAGCCACCCAGGTGCCCCGCAACTAGTGTTCTTATAAGAAAAAACTACAAACAGAGGAAAGACCGTATGAAGACACTGAAGGAAAACCAGAGGAAGAAAAGCCAAGGAGAGAGACCTTTGAAAAAATTAATCCTTTTGACACCTTGATCTTGGATATCTACGCTCTTGAACCACCCAGTCTGTAGTACTGTTACAACAGCCCTACGAAACTAAGACACCATGTAATACATGAAGCACATGAAGCAGTCTTTAAGACTGCTAGGTTTTAATAAAACCTAAAGCAGCATGTAGCGAACACAAGGAACACCTACTCACATTTTTAACCAAATAGCAAACTTTGATATTTGTCACTTATAAAAGAAAAGCAGACAAATAATAAACATAGTAACTATGAAAAGATTTTGCAACAATGATTTTAAAAGAAACTGAATGTGGTATACTTTTAAAAGATAACTGAAGAAAATTTACTTCAGGTAACAGAAGTAAATTGTATACAGCTACAGTTTCACAAGTAATAAAGAAAATGTGAACTGTGAAATAACAGATGAAAGATAAGATGGAAACACAAATATCCTACCTAATGAATGCTTTGCTTTGTTAACCTAAAGAATAAGAGTATTTTTTAACCAACCACTTTTATGGCTTGGTTTCATTGTCTTTGGCTTTTTTTTTTTTTTTTAAGATTTTATTTTTAAGTAATCTCTACTCTCAATGTGGGACTTGAACTTGCAACCCCAAGATCAAGAGCTACATGTACTACTGACTGAGCCAGTCAGGGGCCCAATCAGTGTCTTTGTTCTTTAAACCTCCTTTAGGTGAGAGCTGCAGAGATTAAAGAAGTCAGGCAAGTGTGATCTTATAGCAAGTGAAGAATGCCCTATCAATTGGCTCCTAATTTCTCCTCTATAAGTATTTATGATAAAAGAGGAAAGTGTTTCTAACATACAAAAAAGAGATCTAGAGTATCCTGGATAAGAAAATAAGCAATGTTATCAATTTGTTTTTATATTTTTACCATGAGGTAAATTGGAGAGAGATTCACAAAAGAGATGAGATTAAAAGGTTTTACCACAGGAGGAAAAAAAAATTTTTTTAACCACAGGAATGTTTTTACTGAGAGCAGTTTTCCACATGTGAAAATGGAACATAAAGCCCCAAATAAAAACTCCATTACATTTTACACTTAGTCATATTTTATTGAATTAAGTTTTCTTTGTCTTTTAGTAAAGCAGCAGCACAAAATAAGAATAAAGTGTCAGAAGAATTGAAGAAGGATATTAAGTGTTAACAACTCATCTCTAAATATTTTTCTATTCTCCCTTATGTATTAACTAAGAACTATAAACATAAAAATTTAGGTTAGACTGCTGATAAGTTAGCACGTTACTAACATACTTTGAATTCCAATAGCTCACAAGAGAAAAAGAAAGTCATGTGTTGGAGCATTTCTATCTATTTTAGGCAATAGAAAAGTTAATTTATAATCTAAATGGCTTCTATTCTTCCTGATATGTGAGTGCTTTATTGTTAATAGAATACAGTTGATATGTGTGTCCCAAAAGTGTACGAAATTATGAGAAAGTTAAGGAAAAGACAAAAATACATTCTGCTTGGGACGCCTGGGTGGCTCAGTTGGTTAAGCAGCTGCCTTCAGCTCAGGTCATGATCCCAGCGTCCTGGGATCGAGTCCCACATCGGGCTCCTTGCTTGGCAGGGAGCCTGCTTCTCCCTCTGCCTCTGCCTGCCATTCTGTCTGCCTGTGCTCGCTCGCTCTCCTCTCTCTCTCTGACAAATAATAAAATCTTTTAAAAAAAAATACATTCTGCTTTATAAATACAACATACCTCTATTAGTTTTTGGAAAAGGCAGATGTGTACTTAAAAAAATATATCATTCTTCTGATGAACCAAATCAAATGTCTATTTCTTTGCTTAGAAATTTTGGATGCCATATAATATTAGCAGAATGAATTACTGTTGCCATTGCAAATGAAATAATTTTTGTTAATTAGTTATTAAAAATACCTAAGAAAACTCTTCAATTTTTAATATTTATTTTGTAAGCAATCACCTTACTAAGGGCTCTAATTTGGTCACAATTTTTACTTGATTTTCTTGAGTTTCATCAATAAACATGTTACCTATAAATAATGATAACTGATCTTTCCAGTCAAGTATTCCATTTGTTTTTCTTGTCTTATTGCAAAGCCTAGCACTTTCTGAACAGTCAAAGAGAATAGTGATAACAAATATCTTGATAACTTTTTAAAACAATGCCTCTAGGGGTGCCTGGGTGGTATAGTCTGTTAAACATCAGACTCTTGGTTTTGGCTCAGGTCATGGTCTGTTTCATGGGATTGAGCCCCATTTCAGACTCTGTACTCAGCAAGGAGTCTGTTTAGAGATTCTCTCTCCCTCTCACTCTGCCCCTCCCTCCACTCCTGAACGCACACTCTTTCTCTCTCAATACATAAATCTTTAAGAAAAAAAAAAAAAAGAATCACTATTAATTGTGATGTTGCTGATGGTTTGAATAGTTTTTGACATTAAAAGTATTCTGCAGGGGCGCCTGGGTGGCTCAGTGGGTTAAAGCCTCCGTCTTCGGCTCAGGTCATGATCCCAGGGTCCTGGGATCGAGCCCCGCATCGGGCTCTCTCCTCAGTGGGAAGCCTGCTTCTCACTCTCTCTCCCTGCCTGCCTTTCTGCCTACTTGTGATTTCTGTCAAACAAATAAATAAAATCTTAAAAAAAAAAAAAAGTATTCTGCAAGATTCAGTTTGCCAGTATCTTATGAAGGATTTTGCTTCCATATCTATATGCATAAAAGCTAACATTTACTGAATGCTTACAAAATGTCAATCACAATCACAAACACTCTAAGAGCATTAACTTATGGCAACTCTGTAAGGTAGGTACTCGTTTTACATAAGGAAACTGAAGCACAGAGGAGTTAAGTAACTTTTTCAAGATTACACATCTATAAAGTGGTAAAGGTAGGAACATGGGTAAATGTGAGACAAATTAGCAGTTTCTTATTATGTGCTATTTTTTTTTTTTTAGCAGGTTTGAATATCAAGGTTATGTTCTTTTCATAAAATGAAACGTGCAGCTGTGGATTTTCATATGCCCTGGAACACGCTATATTCCTTAAAAGTTTGAAGGATCAAATTCATAATCTTTTATGAGCTAAAAACCGCATCCTATTTAACATTAAAATTTAGACCTATTTTCCCTTTTGTGTGTTTGTCTCTTATATTTCAGTCTAATGCTTGCATAAATCTGGTGACCTGGTTCACAAGCATTTAGCCATTTTGGATAGAGCCTGACCATTTTACCTCACAGCCTAGGAGCCCCAAGAGACACTAACCATGTGATCTGGGGTGAGGGGCTTTGGTTCAAATGTAATCACCAAAGCCCCCCACCCCAGATCAAATGTAATCAGTCAAACTGGTACTTGAGTTCATATGGGCAATCAACCAATCAATCATGCCTAGATAATGGAGCCCCAATAGAAACTCTGAACAGTGGGGGTACATATCAACCTCACACATTAACCCCACAGGGTAACTTGCCCCTGAATCCACAGAGAGGAAAACAGAAGCTTCACACTTGGAACCCTCTGAGACTTTCCCCTAAGCATCTCTTCCTTTGGGTGATTTTTTATTTTATTTTATTTTTTTTATTTTTTTTTAAATATTTTATTTATTTATTTGACACAGAAAGAGAGATCACAAGTAGGCAGAGAGGCAAGCAGAGATAGAGGGGAAAGCAGGCTCCCCACTGAGCAGAGAGCCCCATGTGGGGCTCGATCCCAGGACCCTGGGACCATGACCTGAGCTGAAGGCAGAGGCTCAACCCACTGAGCCACCCAGGCACCCTCCTTTGGGTGATTTTAATGTGTATCCTGTCCCTCTAATGTACCATAACTGTGATTATAATAGCATTCATTGAGATCTATGATTCCTTTTAGTGAATTATCAAGCCTGAGAGTCAGCTTTGGGGAATCTCCCCCCAAACCTACAGTTGGTGTCAGAAGTAAAGACAGATGTGGGGACTTTGTAGTCTGGCCAGCTCCACATACAACTAAGTTATCTTTTTATTTTTATTTTTATATTTTTTTAAGATTTTATTATTTATTTGACAGAAAGAGATCACAAGTAGACAGAGAGGCAGGCAGAGAGAGAGAGAGAGAGGGAAGCAGGCTCCCTGCTGAGCAGAGAGCCCGACGCGGGACTCGATCCCAGGACCCTGAGATCATGACCTGAGCCGAAGGCAGCGGCTTAACCCACTGAGCCACCCAGGCACCCCTAAGTTATCTTTTTAAAAGGAACAAATAATTTACTCTTTTTAAAATAGGAACTCTAGCTGGTCATATATTAACATATAATTTCACCATTACTAAATATGATTTAAAGAGAAATGGGAGTTATAAGCAGATATCAGTAATATAGAGACAAACAATATATTGTAACTGGCAGAGAAATGGCTTGCTGACTGTTCTTAATGGTTTGCCAAATGTCCTTATCTAAGCATTTAATGTATTTTGAAACTAGTTACATATGTATCTCCTTTTTGGCTTCAAAACATCTTGCTGGCAAGATCTTAAATTATTAACTCCATCATTATCTAGGTTTTGCTTAGGCCTTAACAGACAGTAGGTGCTCAATATTTGTCTAAGTCAAGTAAATCTATATAACAGAATTTGAAGAGTTTTGGAAAGGTCTCTCAGGCTAAAAAGATATTCTCAGTGACCCATCAAAGAGTTTAAATTCCACTATTCATTTTCCCCTAATATCTCCTATAGTCCACTAGCAATAAGTAAAAATGTCTAGAAATAACACACAGCATTTGAATAACAGATTAATTTAAATTATCAGATTATTTTCTAATTTAGTAACTTGAAAAATTTTCAAATGTAGTAAGTACCAGTCATGCTTAATGAGAGAAGGGCAAAAGAAAGCAAGATTGACAGCAAGGCAAAGCAAGAAATTTGATGAAGGATCAGTGGATATGGATTCAGTAGGCTGAGGGGGCAGGACGCTGGGCAGAAATGGAGTAACATAAAAAGCACTGGATGCCAAAAGAGGAAAGGGATACTAGGAATACTAGGAGATAATGTGAAAAAACTCAAGACAACTGACCAATCTGACAATTTTAAGACCTCTTTCCATGAAATAAAGTATTTCATATAACTAATACAATCTGTCAGTGCAAGAGTCCTAGTGTTATGGTTTAATCTTTAGTGTATAACTTCATGTCCACATTACACTGACAACATCTCAATAAAAGACCCAAGTTTAGGGGTGCCTGGCTGGCTTAGTCAGTGAAGCAAGTGACTCTTTTATTTCAGGGTCGTGGTTTCAACCCCACACTGGGTGTGGAGATTACTTTAAAAAATAATAAAATCTTTTCAAAAAAACAAAACAAAAACCCAAATTTAAAAGTGAATTCTTACATTTTTACATGCCTTTCTCATCACTCCTTACTCCTCTTCATCTTCCCCTGGAATTCCTAAGATATTCTAAATATTTTATAATTTTAAGATTTTATTTATTTATTTAAGAGAGCAAGAGAGAGTGTGAGAGAGAACACAAGTAGGGAGAGTGGCAGAGGGAAAGGGAGAAGTAGAGGGAGAGGGAGAAGTAGGGAGCCCAACGTCAGGCTCAATCCTGGGACTCCAGGATCATGACCGGAGCCGAAGGCAGACACTTTTTAAGTGGCTGAGCTACCCAGGTGTCCCCAGATTTTGTAATTTTAAACTTTATTTGCTGTCACTGTTATTTACCACAGAAGAATATTTTTTAAATAAATGAAGAAATAAAAAGAAAATCCAAAGTTCTATGTATATATATAATTTTACGATGATTGTTCTAAAAGGTCAGCTTTGATAATTTTTAAGTCATTTCTATTAGTATCGAAAAGGAAAATATCAGATAAGCAGTGTGCTTTTATAAAACGTTTCCTTTATAAAGGTAAATAAGCACTCACATATATAGGAAGTTAAATATTATAACTTTCTCTATTAATGGATATAAAAAATGTTCAAGTTAATATTATACTATTAGTGGGTCAACTGCTTTAGAGGGGAACACAGAAAATGACTATAAAATCTGTACATATTCTACCTTTAATTTCTAGGGTCTATCACCATTAACTGAACCCAAATATTAGCAATAAAGAATGATCAAAAATATGTACTGATATACAACTTTAGGATTCTAAAATACTGATGCAGGAATGAGAAACCATAAATTCCAAATCATCAAGGGGCACATGGGGGGCTTAGTCAGTTAGGCATCCAACTCTTGATTTGGGCTCAGGTCATAATCCCAGGGTCCTGGGATTGAGTCCTGCATCAGGCTCCCTGCTAAGCATGGAGTCTGCTTGTCTCCCTCTCTCTTTGCCCCTCCCCTGATGCTCTCTATAAAATAAACAAACTTTAAAAATAAATAAAAAATAAAAATAAATTCCAAATCATTTTGCCACAGGTTTAAAACAGACTTTTAGAACAAGATTTCATACTGATTAAATTTAGCAAGTCCTTGGGGATTAATTCCTACGTAGTACCAAAACAATAATTTTTAAAAAGAAACTACGATCTCCTAAAGTAAAACATATACTCTATAGAATAATGGTGTGAATATTTTTCAAAGGATAAAACACTAAACAAGCTGGTGAAAGACTGATCACACTATAGAGAAAGGGAAAAAAAGGAAGAGAAAGAATAATTTTCTTATAATATTTGGGGAATGTGTTTGAGGAGGGAGGAAGGAACCAGACAGAAAAGAATGAATGTCATGAAGTTCCTGAAAGCAAGCTCAAAATACAAGAGCTGGTGCTATTTTTTTAAGGTGTCCAGCTGTCTTACAGACTTAAATTGTTTACCTCATTTTCTGTTCCCACATCCAGAGTAACAGGCAGACATTCTTGAGGATTCATCCCTCCGCAGGCTGTATACAGTGCCAGCTTGCCCACAGGGATGCCCATCCCATTACAGCCAAGGTCTCCCAAGCCAAGAATACGCTCTCCATCAGTCACCACGATGGCCTAGAAGAAAAAGTAAAAGCATCCATTAAAAGATGTTTACAAATCCAGGGGCACAGTCCCTTGCCTCTGCTTCTGAAATTAACACTTATGTAATGAAATATTAAGCTGTCAAAAAACATAGATTGAATATACATCTAAGAGATTTCATATGATCTTAACTGTGGAAGAGTGGAGAGAAGAAATAAAGTTGATACATATTTTTAAATCTTTTTTTAAAAAAATACATATATATGATTACTTTAGTCAGTGAAGAAAGAAGAGATGGTATGCACATAAAGATTCAAATAACATCGTGGCAAGTGGGAAGAGTACAAGGAAATAGGACCTCAAAGTGGGAACTAAAGAGGAACCAGTCCCATCTACCTCGAGCATAATTCTGGGAGCGCCCTAATTAAAAAATGCGTAATTGCTAAGTAGCTCCCAAGTGCTCTGATGTTTAGTTTACACATCTTGGCACCATCCTCCTATTTTCACAACAATGTTGATCCATCCTCTTTAACTCCTGTAACCACTAGATATTGTCTACCATTTTTGAAATTTATGAAGTACAGTCTGCTACTTCTCTTACCTGATAATCTTCCACTAGGCTTAAATGAATTTTGTTTAGGTTCTTTCCAATCACCCTGAACGTCTATGAGCCATTCATTTTAATCATGGGGAGATTTTATTTCTATTTTATTTGATATCTGAGTGAATTAACGCATTTAACATCCTTGTTCTGTGATTCATGGCCATTACATGAATTTAAGCCAAACCAATCTTGTGAAACACAATTTATTAGATTTTCCCAAAACTCCTACACTCATTTTTCCATAAAGCCTTGGGAAAATGTCAGTCATTTGACCTTAAATAAACAGATGAATTAAATCTTCTTTTCCTTATTTGTAAAATAGGAATAATAAAGGTACTTTTTAGAAGAGCAGCATAAAAATAGGAACCAACTCTATTTTATTCACTACTGTGCACCAGCACCATGCACAGCATTTGGAACATAGTAAACAATGAATAAACATTAGTTAGTTGCATAAATCTATGGTTCAATAAAATGAGGAATATGATATACAAAGTACATAATACCTGGTACATTACAAATTCTCAATAAATTGTAGCTATCAAGACTACTATTACCATCAAGAGCATTATGCAGAGTCACGGTATTTTAGAAGGGAAATTTAGAGTATATTCAGTCCATCCCTCTTATTTTATAGATTAGGAAACTGAAGATTAGAGAACTGAAATCGTCTAAGGCGACCTGGTTAATACCAAAGAATGGGAAACTGTATACACAAACTCCTCATACAATGTTTTTCCACTATGCCACAGTGCAGAACATATTTTAAAATATACTTTTGAGATCTTTTTTCTGTTCACCTATATTATGCAGCTCTTAAAGAACTACCTTAAAAATAAATACATTTGAGAAGTGGGCAAAAATTATTTTTGCATATCCCATAAACCTGGCCTGTATCAAATTTTCCATGTCTAATTGCAAAGGATCAATAGGTTATGCTGTTTTGAAGAAGGCAACTTGATACCACTGGTTTAGTTGACTCTGATTTAAGATAAGAAAGATAAACAAATACTACAGAAAATTGTAAGCTTGCTTTTTAAACTAAAACTAAATTTTCTTTTTTTTTCTTTAAAGATTTTATTTATTTATTTGACAGGGATTACAAGTAAGTAGAGAGGCAGGCAGAGAGAGAGAGGGAGAAGCAGGCTCCCCGCCAAGCAGAGAGCCCGATGTGGGGTTCCATCCCAGGACCCTAGGATCATGACCTGAGCTGAAGGCAGAGGCTTTAACCCACTGAGCCACCCACGTGCCCCCTAAAACTAATTTTTCAAAGTCTAGCTACTCCAAAATACATTTTTGACATTTATTTATAACACTGTCACAGAGGTACTTTTATCTATTACTGATACTGTATACTTTATGTATGTGTCCTTTAAACAGGTAGTCTAGTTGGTCTGCAAATATTTTAAAAGATATTTTATAAGGAGAGCAACATTGTTATATAACTTAGGTATGATCTGAGTAGTAATTTATGTAATGTTTTCCAGATTCATTAAAGATATTAGACCCAGGGAGTTGCTACTTGTGAGTTTCATCCGTTTCAACGTTTTTGAAAAAGGGGTTGCAAATAACATAATATTTTCACTTATTTTTGATAACACATCTAAGTTAAAATAATCTATGTCTTGTATATAAAATCAAGGGAAAATGTTATTTTTCTTCTTTTCTTCATAAATTTTATTCCTTAAGCTCTCCTCTCATCCTAAGCTATTAAGTTTATTACATAAATATGCCATGGACATTTAGATAGGTGTTAGTTGAGTAATTTTTTCTAAAGATTTACTCATTTATTTGAGAAAGAGAGCATGAGGAGGGGAGGGGTAGAGAGAGAGGAGAAAGAGAATCCCAAACAGGCTCCACGACCACCAAGGAGCCCGACGTGGGGCTCCATCTCAGGATCACCTGAGCAGAAATTGAGTCGGACACTCAACCAACTAGCCACCCAGGTGCCCTTGAGTAATTTTTAAACTAAGTTTTGAGGCATTTGCTATTTGATCTACTTATGCCTTGTTACAAATGCACATTTGTAACATTAATTCACAAACATTTCAACACTAAAGTGTAGATTTTTTTTTAAAGATTTTGTTTATTTATTTGACAGAGAGAGAGAGAGAGAGAGATCACAAGTAGGCAGAGAGAATGGAAGGGAAGCAGGCTCCCTGCCTAGCAGAGAGCCCGATGTGGGGCTCGATCCCAGGACCCTGGGATCATGACCTGAGCCGAAGGCAGAGGCTTTAACCCACTGAGCCACCCAGGTGCCCCTAAAGTGTAGATTTTAATAGTGAAGGAATCTTCTGAAAAATAAAAAATGTGTCATCTACACAGTTTATCATTAAATTGACATTCCCTTGGTTTTTGTTTTTACCTACTTCATATCCCACTTAAGCAAAATCAAGCATTTGCATATCTTCTACACAATAATGAAGTTACAACAGGAGGATTATCTCAGTAAGACGATCATAATTCTCTCAATGATGTCTGCATTTCAGAAATTCCATCTTCCTCCTACTGCATCAATTATTACCTGGGCATTAGCTCACTAGTAACTCTGCATGAGTAGGCAGGGGTTCTCCTGAATGCACACAGACACCCTCACCGTGTGTCCTGTCTTCATGCCTTCTTTTCCTTCCCCAGGGCCTTTCTGCTGTGGCCTACACTTGGATGCACAACTCTTGCCTCTTCTCCTCGGACTGATAAGCCTTCCTCAAGTATTACCTACATAAAGTCATTCGCATCTGGAAATAGGACATTCTATTACTTCAAGTCTAAATCCCTCTTTATGAACTTCAAGATCTTTTATAATAATTTGGTCACCTCTTGGGGCACCTGGGTGGCTCAGTGGGTTAGGCCTCTGCCTTCAGCTCGGGTCATGGTCTCAGGATCCTGGGATCAAGCCCCACGTCGGGCTCTCTGCTCAGCGGGAAGCCTGCTTCCTCCTCTCTCTTTCTCTCTCTGCCTGCCTCTCTGCCTACTTGTGATCTCTCTCTCTATGTTTCAAATAAATAAATAAAATCTTGAAAAAAAAATAATTTGGTCACCTCTTACTTAAGCCATCTTAATGCCATTACATTTCCATAGTTACACTTGGTGTTAGTCAGACCAGCCAATTAATTCACTTACTGCACAAACACATACCATTCTCTTCCTGAACTAGGACTTACATTCATCTGTGCCCTTCTTCGGATAGTATCTTCTTCCCATTCTAATTATCAATGACTAAATTTAAGTTCCAATTTTGATATAAAAATTTAGCCATTTTAGCCTTCTCTGAATGATCATCTTCTCTGAATGAATACAGCATTTATAATTTATACCAGTGTAATTATATATCATCTAATAGATTGCCTTTGTTTCATGTGTGCTTTCAACTACAGTAGAGACCACATCTTATTCTTCAGTATTCTATTACAAGAAACAGCTGCCATTAAGTGCCTATTACGTGCCAGATACTATGCTAGGCTTTTAAAATAATAATTAGTTAGGATCAGGAATAACAGTGAGAGACCAACATTAAGAGCTGAAAGAATAAAGGTAGGCTACTAACAAAGACAAATATTCAGAGATGAGCTAGCAGGAAGAGCACAAAACAAGGTGACTGTGTATTGTCTGGCTGTTATGATGATGTGGTTATTAATTAGTCCTGATACTGACTCATTCTTAATAATCCTCTCTAGATTCCAGTCAAAATGTAAGCGTCTTCTCAGACATCTTATACTACACAGAATTAACTCACTATGGGGGAGTTTCTGAGGACAGGACCCGAGGCTAATGCAGTCTACCTGGGAGAAAAGCTGAGGAAGCAACTTTGGTAAGAAAAGTGAAACAACTGGGAAGATTAGAAATCATGAAAAACATCTGGCTTTACAAGTTAGCCTGGCATAAGCCTTACAGAGCAGAGTCCATCAATACTAGCCACGACTGCTCAAAAGAATGGGAGCAATGCTTTGGGAGTCACAGCTAAAGTGCCTCTGTAGTCATCAGCTTGTTCAACCCTACTCCTAAAACACAGTGATGTAGGAAACCAAAGCAGAAGAAAAATTATTAAATTTCCTTACTACCTACAGCCCACTGAAAGGTCCTTGAAATAGGCAGAATGACATTCCTCTAGGGACTCAACAGCCTAGATGTTAATACTTTGCTGAGGGCAAAAGGCAATCCTAGCCCGACACCCGTCCTCCAGCCGCGCCAATCCCCGCCACCCCACCCCACCCATCATCGGGATCCTGTAAGTGTACTTTAACATATAAAAATTCCTCTGGAAACTTCCTTTATCTCTAAATCCCTCCAAGACACATGCTGGTAATCATCCTCCAAGCATGTGACCCAGTGATATACATCTGAAGGGTCTCATGACTAAGGTTTCATTAGACGGTAATAAATGTCCTTTTTCCAACAATTGCTTGCCCCCTCAAGGTCCAGGAAACCTTGCTTCCAAAATTCCTTAGACGCTTACACTCTCCCTGACCACCCCCTTCCAACTTGAAAGTATCTAATGGGCCACTCCTCATGACTGTGGTACAGCTTTCTGCCCAAGGGTCCTGTCCCCATGCTTTAAAAAATCATCTTTTTGCACCAAAGACGTGTGAAGAGTTCTGTCTTTGCTGTCGGCTTCAAACCCTAATGGCTTGCCTACTTCAACAGCACAAAGTTGCTCAAAGTTGTTTGACACCTAACAGAAAGTTAATTAAAAAAAAAAAAAAAAGCCAGGAAAGGGACAAGTACATCTCACCTTTCTTTGACAAGGAATGCCATAGAGACCATGTCTAAGAGCAAGGGCTCTGTGCCCTGTGTTCAGTTTCCACCACCACCAGACACTATAGTATAGCCCATCCCCCCTTCCTTTCCTTACTGAATTATGATAATTACAAGAGTCAATCCAGGAAGGGTCTCAAACAGAAAGCTACTAAATGTTGGATACTATTCTTGTTTTATTTTCATTAGGTCATTCAGAAAGGGAAGTCAGATGAACAACTGAAGGCCATAATGATAAAGGAAGTGAATGAATGGATTTTTTTTTGGGGGGGGGGTCTGTGTTCCTCTTAGCGGATGATTAAAGCCAACAAATGTGAAAAGGGACTTTGCTTCAAGAAATTCACAGGCAACTTCAACATTTATCATCAATGGGCCAAGAAATGCTAAGAAATCAGATAGAAATAATAGAGAAACTTAGTCTTTAATCGGTACCAAAATAAAATTAATCCAGTATGCAAAAATTGAAGAGATAATAAATTAGGTGACATTCAGTAGAAAAGACAGTGAATGCTGATGTGGTGATCAAAGGCAAAAAGGAAATGCTGATAAAATTAAAGGTCGGTATAACCTGCAGCCCACTGACAAATACCTGAGGCAGGCAGAGTATGACATTTCTCCAGGGACTCCCAATCTAATGTTAATGCCTTACTAGAGGAAAACACCACCTTAGCCTGAGGAGAGCCAGGGCTCCAGGATCCTGCGAGTCTTCTTTAGCAATATGAAAATCCTTTAAGAAACTTCCCTTGTCTTTACCTCCCCCAACTCCATAGTATATCATCAATTGCTCCTCAGAATCCCGCAGCAGTCCTTTGTGCTGGTCGTGTTCCCGTGCCTTAATAAAACCACCTTTTCACACTTGGAATGTCTCAAGAATTCTTTCTCGGCTGTCGGCTCCAAACCCCAACATTTCCACGTCAAATGCTATCTAATAACATGAAAATTATTAATATGTTATGGAATAGGTAAAAGAACAAATTTGCCACAGTGGAAAAATTAGATGACTTACCTTGATGACGTCTTCTGGCCATGCATTAAGAACTGAAGCAATATGCCCTCGATCATGGATACTAATGAAGAGACCTCTAGCAGAAAAAAGAGTTTTAATTTACTTCAGACTTGCCAAAATATCATGAACTTTAAAAATTTTTTTCCAAATCAGTTTAATACACCTCCATTTTTATCAAACTAGTGAAAATTACTACCTTAAATAAAAGCTAGGGATCTTATAAATAAGGGAGAAATTACTTTAAACAATATATTGATATCTATAATAAATTCATTCTTACATTACATATTCTTAAACATTTTGTAATTAAAGAAGTATTCGCTCTTTTATATACAGAGAATTTAAGTAGCATCATGAATTCCACTCATAGATTCACTTAGTTTGTTATTAAATAATATATGTAAAAGCACCTAGAAAATATGAAGCATGTGTAAACAGGGTCATATACTCCACTTACTGGGTATTCACAATGTGAAGAGGAAAGCCTGTATTAGAAATGGCTTTAAGTGGGGCACCTGGGTGGCTCAGTGGGTTAAAGCCTCTGCTTTCAGCTCAGGTCATGGTCCCAGTGTCCTGGGATCGAGCCCCACATCGGGTTCTGTGCTCTGCAGGGAGCCTGCTTCCACCTCTCTCTCGATCTGTCTGCCTCTCTGCCTACTTGTGATCTCTGTCTGTCAAATAAATAAATAAAATCTTAAAAAAAAAAAGAAATGGCTTTAAGTGACAGCAGTCCTTTTGTGTGAAACATACTTGATTTTTTTTAAGTTCAATCATCCAAGTTATAATTCTTTAATTTGCAGTCTTAGTTGCTCTCTGCAACTCTGTCATTTGGAGTCAACTGAAGTCTTTAATACTGCTCCTCTCCCGTCCCCCATTCCCTAGGAAAAGTCTAACAATGAACTAAAAATTCAACTGAGAAATAAATTTAATGTCTTAATCTCATTTAAAACTTTTACTTTACTATTTATTATTGCTAAATGTAACTCAAATACAGAGAACCACACACAACCAACGTACAGCTTAGTGAATTTTTAGAAGGCGACCACCCTTGTATGTAACACCTATTTAAGCAGACACTCTTGTCAGTATTCCAGAAGCCCTCCACGTGTTTCTCCCAATCAAAACCACTCCCTCTTAAGAGTAACAACTGTCCTGACTTTTATGGCATCATTTTATTTATAGTTCTAGCATCCAAATGATAAGCCATCCCTAGACACTACAATTTGTCTTCTAAAGCTTCCCATAATCTGGATTTTGCTAATTACGTTCCTATGGTATAGATTAACAGAGTAATCTTTCTTCCCTACTTCTTGAGAAATTGGTAATTGAATCTAAAAGCTTAATCAGATTCATATCCATTTTTTAACAAGATACCTCATGGTCTGGTGTTATCAGAAGATGTATAGTACTGTCACTAGCTAGACCCTAAGACCTGATCTTTATTGTCCACCTGCTTGTGCTCACCAACCTCTGTCCCACATTATTCCTAAAGCTCCTCTTTCCACCTTCTCTCTTAGGCGTACGGAAAGCAAAGCTATCTCTTAAGCCATAGCAACTGGCCTGGCAAAACTGGCCCAGACCAGCCAGATCAGCCTTGAATTTAACCCCTGACTTGCATCTGCACAGATGGACCATGCAGTGAGTTCTAAAATGATCAACAACTATCTTTATCTGGTTATCATACTAAAATCTCTACCAAAGGAGGGGCACCAGCCGCGCCTCATTTACACAACATACAATGTGTGTATAGGCCTGTTTCCTTAATGGCACATACACCACCTTCTGCCTGCCTCTACTTACAAAGACAAAGCTTCCCTATCTAAATATTCACCCCACCCCAAAATAAAAGGCACGCATTCACCCTTGCTCAGGTAGTCATGGCTTTGGAAGCTATTCCGGGTGATCTCCTTATTTGCCACAAAAAAAAATTACTTTGTGTGTCAACTCAACAGGGTGCTGTTTCTGATTCAACAAGGAGGGAACTCACATTGGTTCAGTTACAGTATCTTGTAGTCCTTTATGTGATTTTAACACTGGCAATGTTTAATATCTAAATTCCTTAATTCATTAGGGTTACAAAATGGAATATTCTAATTCTGTCACTTATTCCTAATTTACTTGCTGAAATTCTTATTTAAAGAGAAATTTCACCATACCTATTGTTTGGTTACCCAATGATAAAGCTGATACAAATGCTGGATTCTTTCTCTTTACTTGTCAGTTTTTGAAATAAAGAGCTCACTTGCCGGGCACCTGGGTGGCTCAGTTGGTTAAACATCTGACTCTTGACTTCGGCTCAAGTCATGACCTCAAGGTGGTGAGACTGGGCCCCAAATGGGGTTCCATACTCAGCAGGGAGTCTGCTTGAAATTCTCTCTCTCTCCATCTTCCTCTGCCCCTCCCCCTGCTCAAATGCTCTCTTTCTCTCTCTCTAAAATAAATAAATCTCAAAAAAAAAAGAGCTCATTTGCTAGAATCCTTCAAGAGCTTCCACTAAAGTGTGTGTGTGTGTGTGTGTGTCTGTCTGTCTGTCTAAATGCATGCGTGTGTTGTGTATGTGTTATGTGTGTCTATGTTTTGGATCAATATGAACTAATGGATTTAAACATATCTGATATGTTTTAATCCACTGTAGTTAGTTTCTTTATGGATACCAAATTGTCCCATACTTAACCAGTGGAAGACTCATGTTGGCCTCAGAGTCCTTTTGATGTGACTATAATTAGTTGGTTTGCCCAATTCAGTGCTTGAACTCATGACCCTGAGATTAAGACCTGAGCTGAGATCAAGAGTCAGACGCTTAACCGACTGAGTCACGGGGCACTGGATGATGATAGCTTTTGACAGCTTCCTTGTTCTCTTTTATGACAAGATGTTCCTTGTTGTCTTGAAAATGTCTGCCTCAGGCCTGAAATGAGCCATTTCTCTAAGAAGTCCTGGTTTCTTTTAGTACAAAATGGTATTTCAAGACCACAATACAGGTAAAAGACATCCCACCTGCTTCCGTTTGGTGAAAGTACTATTATAGAAAAATTACAAAATAATGTTAAGATTCACGTCCTATCTATGGCCAGAATTCTCAAATTCATTCTCTTCTTTTTTTTAAGTTTTGTTATTTAAATAATTTCTACACCCAACATCGGCTTGAATTCATGACATCCAGAGCTGGACACGCTTCCGACTAAGCCAGTCATGTACCCCCACGTTGGCATTCTTCTTTTGCGAAGTTTACCACTATGACTTCCTAGCAACTTCAACTTAGCAGTCTCTGAGAAGCCATTTCACACTTCCTCATTTCTCCTCACCTACATGTATCTTCCTCTCACACTCAGTTGATCATCAAATCTTAATTTCAAACAGGAATAGACTCAATAGGGTGAAAACTGCTTCCTCTTTCTAATATAAACTCTATTAACCCATCTGCATCTTTTTAAATAGACTTCATTTTTTAGAGCAGCTTTAGGTTCACAGTAAAATTGAGCAGAAGGTTCAGAGATTTCTCATAAACTTCCTGCCCCCACCATGTCTAGCCTTCCCCATTATCAACATTCCTCATACCACAGTAGGCACGGACACATCATTACCAGCAGAGCACAGGGTTTACGTTATGGGTCACTCTTTTTTTTTTTTTTTTTTAATATTTTACTTATTTATTTGACAGAGATCACAGGTAGGCAGAGAAGCAGGCAGAGAGAGAGGAGGAAGCAGGCTCCCTGCTGAGCAGAGAGCCCGACGTGGGGCTCTATCTCAGGACCCTGGGACCACGACCTGAGCCGAAGGCAGAGACCTTAACCCACTGAGCCACCCAGGCGCCCAACATTATGGTTCACTCTTGGTGCTGTACATTCCGGGGATCTGGACAAATTCATAGTGCTATGTATCTACAACTGTAGTATCACTCAGAGTAGATTCACTGCTCTGTACATCCTCCCTGCTCTATCTATTTATCCTTCCCTCTCAAGCCCTTAGCAAGCACTCATCTTTTGACTGTTTCCATACCCTTCCCTTGTCTAAAATGTCACAGAGTTGAAATCATGCAGTTTATGGTCTTTTCAGATGGGCTTCTTTCACACAGTAATAAGCATTTAAGTTTCCTCCATGTCTTTTTATGGCTTCAGAGCTCATTTCTTTTTAGCACTGAGTAATATTCCATTGTCGGGATGTACTACACTGTGTTTACCCATTCACCCGCTGAAGTATATCATGGTTGCTCACAAGTTTTGGCAATTATGACAAAGTTCTTGAAAACATTTGTGTGCAGGTTTTTGTGTGGCCATAAGTTTTTAATTCCTTTGGGTAAATACCAGGAATGGAATTACTGGATCACGTGATAAGAGTAGCTTTAGTTTGGGGTGCCTGGGTAGCTCAGTCGGTTAGGTGTCCGCCTTCAGCTCAGGTCACAGCCCCAGAGTCCTGGGATCAAGTTCCGTGTCATGCTCCTTGCTTAATGGAGAGCCTGCTTCTCCCTCTCCCTCTGCCTGCTGCTCACCCTGCTTGTGCTCCCTCTGTCAAATGAATAAATAAAAAATCTTAAAAAAAAAAAAAAAGAGTAGGTTTAGTTTTGTAAGAATTCACAAACTCTTCCAAAGTGGCTGTATCATTTTGCATTCTCACCAGCAATGAATGAGAGTTCTTATTGTTCCACATCCTGACCAACACTTGGTGGTGTCAGGGTTTTGCATTTTGGTCATTCTAATAATTGTGTGGTGGTATCTTGCTACTGTTTTAGTTTGTATTTCCCTGATGTGCAAAGTGGAACATCTTTTCATGTGCTTATTTGCCATCAATATATATCTTCTTTGGTGAGGTGCCTATGAAGATCTTTATGCCCATTTTTAAATTGGTTTGTTTTCTTATTGTTGATTTTTAAGTCATTTGTATATTTTAGATAATAGTCCTTTATCAGATACATCTTTTGCAAATACTTTTTCCCAGTATGTGGCTTGTCTTTTAATTCTCATGACAGTGCCTTTTCTTTTTAGGTAAGTTCAATACCCAGTATGGGGTTTGAACTCATGCACTAAGGTTAAGAGTCACATGCTCTACCAAATAAGCCAGCCAGGCACCCCAATAGTATCCTTCATAATGCAGAAATTTTTAAATTTTAATGAATTTCAATGGATCATGCCTGTGGTGTTGTATCTAAAAAGTCATCACCATATTCAAGGTCATCTAGATTTTCTTCTATGCTATCTTCTGTTATTTTCTAGGACTTTTATAGTTTTACATTTCACATTTAGGTTTGTAATCTTTTTTTCTGGGAGACAACATGACTGTGAGCAGGGGATGGAGGGCAGTGAGGGAGAGGGAGAGAGAGAATTATTAAGCAGGTTCCACAGTCACCATAGAGCCTGAAGCAGGGCTCGATCTCATGACCCTGACATTATGAGCTGAGCTGAAATCAAGAGTCAGACATTTAACCATCTACGTCACCTGGGCCCCTCTGTTTCTGATCCACTTTCAATTGACCTTTGTGAGAGATAGAAAGTCTGCCTAGATTCTTCTTTTTGTATGTGTATATCTAGTTGTTCCAGCCCATTTATTGAAAAGAATACCTTTTCTCCATTGTGTTGCCTATGCATTTCTGCTTTCCCTCATGCTATATTGGAAGAAATTTCCTATTATCAAGGCCACTGTCTCACATGTGCTCTAGATTGTATTCCAGGTCAGCTTTTCAAAGGTTTCACTCCTACGATTACCCATCTCTATGCTATAACATCACTTTCTCTACTGGATTATTCCTATTGGCGTAACAACCTGCCCTGATACTATCTATCTTTTATAAAAACTGGATTTTGTCCCCTACTCTTCTCTCTTCATAGCAAAACCCCTCAAAGACATTTTTTCCCCTTATTGTCTCTATTTTCTTACCTCCTATTCTTTCTTCAATCTCTTAATAAGGCTTTTCTCCCTCACTGCTCCACAGAAACAACTCTTATCAAAGTCACTGAAGACACATCTGCTAAAGACAAAGGTCAACTTTCGACTTTCATCTTTCTTGACTTCTCAACTGTGTTTGACAGGGCTTTAAATATCATGCTCATAGTGATGACTCTCAAACTTCTCTCTTCAACCTAGACCACTTCTTTGAGTTCCAAACTCCAATTTAGCCAACTGGTTAACTTCTCTCATCATTCAGGCCCCAACTCATAGCTTAGCTCTTCAGACAGACCTTTTCTGATAACAGCAATTCAAGTACCTTCACCCTAATATTTTGATCATCTTCACATTATTTCCAAGTATTTGAAACGATCTAACCCTAACCCTAACTACCCCCTGTCCAGTACACAATACATACACAATGCAGCAAGTTCCTTAAGCAAATAGTCTATTTTGCTCACGTTTAGAACCCCAATGCCTATAACTGTGCTGGGTTTGAGTCCAACAATACATGCTGACTTTAGTACTTAAAAATAAGGCTCCTAAAATTAAATTTTTTTTTAAAGTACAGAAAACAGAAATAAACCCAGATTTATATTGACTTAACTAAAAATTATATTATGACAGTAAGTGCTACAGGCAGATTATTGATGACTTTCTGACTCAACAAAAATATTAATCTACCAAGTTGGCACTAAATTATATCCTTTCCTGGGTTGTTTTTTTTACATGAATTTATTTTGTTTCTCCAAAATGATAATAAGCTCTATATAAGTAACATATTTTTTTTGGATCCCTGTCATATCCAACTATGCAACCAATAAGAACTCAATAAATTATTCTAAAGTTAAAATGAAATATATTTGGACTTTTTAAAGAAGGCAATTTTGTTGAACTATCTAATATGTTCTTGGCAATATACCATTAAATAATATTTCTTGGGAACTTGTTAGTTAGCCAAGAGTTTTCAAGCACCACTAGTCTCAGGAAATAGTACTTTTTTTTTTTTTTTAAATGAGGGGGACAATGAATGATATTAAAACTTATATCAGTTAAATGTAAGAGACATTTGGTCACCTGTAATCTCTTACATTGAGCAGAGATTCATTTGTGATTAACGTGCTTAATTTTTTTTTTTTTAAGAGAGGGAGGGAGAGAGAGAAAGAGATGGTGGGAGAGGAGCAGAGGCAGAGGAAGAGAGTTGTAAGCAGGCTCCATGCCCAGCGGCTCAGTCTCACAACCCCGAGATCATGACCTGAGAGAGTCAAGAGTCAGACACTTAACTGACTGAGCCACCCAGGCACCACTGATGTGCTTACTCTTACAGAGAGCTCAATAAATGAAGGATCTGTAATGTCCCACTGAAGTCAAGCATTTTGAGAGAATAATCTGCAAAATGTCATGGAATTCTCCTTGATTAGAAACCTAATGAGATACCCAAAAGTCAGCAGGACATGACTTATACTTGCTGGTATAGAGATAAATATGAAACATTAATCCTTAACATATACACAGAGTTACAGTTATAAAATGAAAACTTCAGACCAGAAGATTATTTATCAAATTTTTAAATGAATGGAATGTCAATAAACATTTTTTTCTCTATCCATGTTCTTGTTGGTCAATTTGTTTAGAATACTTAATTTTTATTTGAAGTATATTAAACATGCCAATTAAAAATACTTGTGCTTCTATATCCATTTCATGTCAGGACTAAGATAATTTTAAAATACAAATCATTTTCTCATGAACATAGTTCAAACTTTTCTCATAACCTCTAACATTGTATACATTGCACTCTCAAAACAGATTTGTAAGAAGAGATATTACTTCTTCATGTTGTCTCAGATAACATCCCTAATCAAGTTTATTTCATATCAAAATAGAATTAACTTTCTACCATGCAACCTTCTATTATACCTAAACTTGTATTTTCTTCTGGAAATTAGTTCATGACCCTGCTCCTGACCCAATGAAGGAGGTAACCACTCTATAATTTTCTGTAAGAATCCTCTCTTCCATACAGAAGCTCATTTTACAATCTTTTGATCTTTTGAAATAAGAAAATTAGACCCCGTATTTTTCACAAAATATGAGTATGCACTAGTGAGTCTTAGGAGTCAGCCCAAAGTTGAATTTTATCAGCAGATCTGAGCTGTTAGGGAAAGAAGTGCTTAAAAAAACAAACAAACAAACAAACAAACAAAAACCTAAGTTAAGGTAATATGTAGGTCTAATCAGGAGCTACCTTGGGTAAAGACACAGAGTTAAGAGGCATATGCCTAAGAGTTGAAAGGAATAGAATAGATTGCCAAAGGAGAAAGAAGGGAAGGCCAAAGGGAAAGCATTACAAACTAGTACCTATATAAAGAAGAGGATGACTAAGAAGAGTCCTGAAAGAAGGAAGGGCGGAAGGAAGGAAGGAAAGGTAAGGAGGGAGGTGGAGGGAGGAAAGACAGAACAGATGAGAGAAAGAAAATGATCTAACTGGACAACCAGTGTTTCTAAAGCCAAGGGAAGTCAAGGAAGAAAGGACAGTGTTAAGAAGGCATGGATCAATATTATCTTCCCACAGTAAATGCTTAGAAGAATTCTAGGAGTGTGTGTGTGTGTGTGTGTGTGTGTGTGTGTGTGTGTGTGTGTGTGTGTTTTGAGAGAGAGAAAGAGATGCAAGCGGGGGGAAGGGGCAAAGGGGGAGAGACAGAATCTTAAGCAGCCTTCATGCTCAGTGCAGAGCCTGACACAGGGCTCAATGTGTGTGTGTGTGTGTGTGTGTGTGTGTGTGTGTGTGTTTTGAGAGAGAGAAAGAGATGCAAGCGGGGGGAAGGGGCAAAGGGGGAGAGACAGAATCTTAAGCAGCCTTCATGCTCAGTGCAGAGCCTGACACAGGGCTCAATCCCACTACCCTGAGATCATGACCTGAGCTGAAATTAAAAGTTGAATACATGGACAATTGAGCTACCCAGGTGCCCCAATTTCTTCTAAGTATATTAAGAATTGTTTTTTCCTTAACTATTTGAGGGTCAAGTAGCCAACATGATGTCCCATCACTATGAATTTAGCTCATTTCCTACAAACAAAACATTCTCCTACATAATTAGAATCAGAAAATTGATACAGATACATTACTAGCCTCTGATTCTCAGACACCATTCACATTACACCATTTGTCTCCATGATGTCCTGCGTAAGAAAACTCCAGCTCCAAATCCCATCTTGTGCTTAGTTGTCTTGTTTACTCGGTCCTCTTCTATGTGGAATATTTCCTCAGTCTTTCCATGAATTCCATGACCTTAATACTTTAAAACTTGCAAGTCAGTGTTTTGTAGAATGTGGCTCTCATTTGGGTTTGTGTGCTATTTCCCCGTGACTAGATTCAGACCGTACGTCCACTGCAGGAACCTCACAGAGGTGATACTGGCTTCCTCTCACTGACCCTCTTGGCGGCGCTGCTCCTGGCTTGTCCCATTATTGGTGAAATTCACTCTGATCACTTGTTTAAGGTCGTGTCTTCCTGGCTTTTTCACTGCAAAGTTACTCTTTTTTTCCTTTGGAATTAACAACCATTTTATGGGATGATGCTTCAAAACTCCCCGTTCCTCAGTCCCACTTTCAGTTTATCCATGTATTTATTTATATCAACGTGGCCTCCTGTTTCTATTTATTTATTTATTTATTTATTTATTTTGAGAGCAGGACTTATTGTATTTTTTAAATTTTTATTTATTTTTAAAAATTTCTTATTTTATTCAATCCATTTTAATCCATAGCAAATATTTGATGCTCAAAATGTTCCAGATGTGGCCAGCAGCAACCCTTTCAAGTGGGCTGCTGTGTCCTTTTGACACATCCCCCTCCCTTTGAGCACTTGCTTCCTTACCGGTACAAGATGTCCTAAGCTCCCCTTTAATTATCCTGGTACAGCCCTAAATGAGCAATTTCTCTAAGGAGCTCTGTTTCCTTTTGATGCAAATGGCACTTAGATTTGAGTGTCAGGTGTGCTCATTGTTACTGGTGTATGGCTGCTCCCAGGGCAACTCAACGGACAGAAAAAACAATATATGTCTACACATACAAACTTTATATGTGTATGTGTATACATACATACATACACACACATATATTTCTGTAGCTACCCATCCTACCTATCTATACAATGAAAACCGTATGTTCATACTAATACCCTCAATTCCAATTCAACACCAGAAGGTTCATTCTAGTGTTCCTCCTTCAGGTTTCATACTTACAACAACTTTCTCCTGTAGTGAGAAACCCAGCTCCCATTATGCTTCATGTATTGACTTACTGTCCTCTTGGATGAAACCAGTCTTGTCTCCTCCCTGTGCAGACACCCTGCTCACTTCACTAAGACTCCCATCTCTGAAGTAGGCAGCCTTCCTCTACTCCCATCTCTGAAGTAGGCAAGCCTTCCTCTCCATCCACTGGGGCTCTGACACCCAGCACCGGACCATCCCCCTACAGGAATCCTCCCTTCACTTTGCGTGGCTCTAACACCCTAAGTCAAACTGCCCTTCTATGTGGATGTTCTTAACCCTGCCCAAGCTCCAACATGGGGGTGTTCTTAACCCTGCCCAAGCTCCAACACTCCAGGCTGGGTCCCCACGCTTTGCATCACAGACTAAGGCACCATGAAGCAGAGGGAGCAGGCGGCCAGACTGCTACTATCACCTCTGAGGAACATGAGAAAATGGCAATGAATGTGTAGAAAGAAGCTATAATTATCCTCAGCTGCTGGAAGAATACCAACCTCTAGCACATCTTTATAGATTAAGGATTTTTATCTTAGAAATACTTCATGTCCAAATTAAAAAAAAAAATTTAAAAAAAAGAAATATTTCTATGTCCTCAGCTCATCATACTTGTGGAAATTATTTTCCTAATTTTTTTATCTTTCACTTTTGTCTGTTGTTGTTTCCTCTTTATATACAGTGAAACAAGTGATTTTTCTTTTAAATTTCTTACATTTCTTTGAAGCATACAAAGTCCTGACTTCATCAATTACTTTTCTATATACTCTGTGGTATGAGGATCTAATATCCCACCTCATACTTTTCCAATTATCACACTTCTGCTATAACTACACTTTGACCTCTTTAATGTCTGTCTTTTGACACCTGCTTTTATTTTTTCCTCTTCAACTTATCAGTCAATCCTGACTGAATTTCCTTCTTTATTCAGCTAAATTTTAACCATTCTGCCAACTATTCTTAACTACCTTGCTTTCCTCTCTTTCCATGACACCCTTTCTGAAAACCTCCAAATCTAAATCAATCCATTTGCCTTCTCTTTTCCTCAGGCCCTATAGAAAAATGATGCTTGAAAAGGCCATTCGGGGCACCTGGGTGGCTCAGTTGGTTGAGTGTCTGCCTTCGGCTCCAGTCACGATCCTGGGTCCTGGAATCGAGTCCTTCATTGGGCTCGCTGCTCTGCTGGGAATCTGCTTCTCTCCCTACTTCTGCCTCTGCCTCTCTGTCTCTCATGAATAAATAAAATCTTAAAAAGAAAAAGAAAGTAGGAAAGAAAGAAAGGAAGGAAGGAAGGAAGAAAGGGAGGGAGGGAGAGAGGGAGAAAGAAAAGGCCATTCACTCAGCTGTGTTCGAGTCATTAAAACCTCAGGGCCTCCCATCCATAGAGATAAAAGGGACATGGTATGTATATACAAATGGAGTATTTTTCAGCCACAAAAAGAGTGAAATCTTGTCATTTCATTAGACATGGATGGAGCTAGAGAGTAAAATGCTAAGTGAAATAAGTCAGAGAAAGATAAATACCATATGATTTTATTCATATGTGGAATTTAAGAAGCCAAACAAATGAGCCAAGGTAAAAACAAGAGAGACAAACCAAGAGACAGACTCTTAACTATAGAGAACAAACTGATGGTTACCAGAGGAGAGGTGGGTGGGGGTAAGGGTGGTGGGGATTAAGAATATACTTATCAGGGTAAGCACTAAATAACGTGTAGAATTGTTGAATCACTATATTGTGCATCTGAAACTAATACAACACTGTATGTTAACTATACTGGAATTTTAAGCTTTAAAAACAAACAAACACCTCACAGTCTCTCCAGTGTCAGCTAGGTCCTCACGACTCCACATGACTTTCTTAAGCATCTTCTACTGGCTATTCTTAGATTACCCATTAAATCTACTTCATATTCCCCCATCCCCACCCCTCTACACTATCATCAGATCAGCATAAGTCTCTGAGGAAAGAGACTTCCAGCTCCTAGCTATCCACCAATAAACTTCCTTCCATTACTCATTGGTGACTAGCATGTCAATATCACTGTCCTCTGGTCTAGTTTATCCTCATGGTGTCACCCTCTGGCCACTTAGTCCTCTTCATCAAATGCTGGCATTCTCCAGGTTCAAAAAAGTTCCCTTTTCAATCTACTGCACAGTGAAGGCCTAGGGACTCTGCTTTGCTCCCTCCCTTGGAGTAATTTTTGAAGTCCCCTTTGCCTCAGCTTCAGCTAAATGTCTGATCTCTCTCCCTTTTTGGTCCCATCCTTGCTTTTGGCATTTGATCAACTAACTCAGCCTGAGAACTATCTAGTTTCCAACTCTGGATGATCTTTTAGGGATTCATTTAGGCATCCCTCCAGTACCTCCAATTCCTCTTCATGGCCAGGCTAGCTCCTAATTGCTTATCGGAGGCAGTTCAAGTGTTACCTCCTCTTGGAACTATTTCCTGACCCCCATTCAAGAGGAGCTGGACTCTCTCTGCAATCCATAGAACCGAGCTGTTTTTCTCTATTACAACATTTATCATATTTGTCATATAGTTTTTCACTTTCTTATATGTCTATTCTACCAGATCATGAACTCTTTAAATCAGGAATTCTGCTTTTCTTACAGAAAGAAAAGATGAAAATAGGGAGTTTATGGAAAGAATATAGGAAAGGAGAAAAGAAGGTCGTTCAGATGTGATTGTGGCACCAGCTGGGCCAATGGTGGTGGGTAAAGTGCTAGAGCAAAAGAAACCAACCAACCAAACAAAAACTGGAATGCAGAAGATGCAGGAGCTCCGAGGTCAATGCATGTAGTTTTGGAGGTCTTTCAAAAATGACAAGACCGGGGCGCCTGGGTGGCTCAGTGGGTTAAAGCCTCTGCCTTCGGCTCAGGTCATGATCCCAGCGTCCTGGGATCGAGCCCCGCATCGGGCTCTCTGCTCTGCAGAGAGCCTGCTTCCTCCTCTCTCTGTCTGCCTCCCTGCCTGCTTGTGATCTCTCTCTCTGTCAAATAAATAAATAAAATCTTTAAAAAAAAAAAATGACAAGACCAAGAAACAGATAGAAGAACTCAAAATTTAGAGGAGACGTCCCTGGGAAAGTATAGCAAGAAGCAGAGCCAATGCCCAGCTCAAGGACATGGAACACCCAGAGGCCGTGAGATCTGTGTTAATACAGGAGCAACAGATCTTAGCGATGGCAAAGGACTTGAGAAATAACAAGGGAACCAGAGCAACTAGGTCTGAGGAAGAATCATGAATTACAGGATCACACTAGCTTTAAAAGAAAAATGAAAAAGTGGTTCAGGCTTCGGTCTGGATAACTCAGAAACAAAACTGTGATAAGACGGAGCCTATCAATGGAGAGGGACTCAGTAGAATGTGTGGGGGACAATGGATGGTGACATCCTTGGGACTGAATACCAATTCTATTATAGAAGTAAAGAAACTTTTTAATTGAGGCCAGAAAAGAAAGGTAGATTTCCCATTTCCTCTAGTCCCCTGCTTCTAAAAGTAAGGTTTTCCATCATCACGTAAGATCCTAATTTTAATAACATGAGTGATATTTTTCGTGGTGTAACTAGTTGATTTTGCTGTGCAATGATAATCTTGTGAATCTGTTTTGTTTATGGAGGACAAGGTTTAAAGTTCTGTTTCTAGTCTTAATCCTCCTGAGAAGGGTAAGTCAGTGTGGTGGGCAGATTTCTAAGATGGGCCCCAAGATCTCCCAGCTGCTGGAGTTCATATTCCCAGTACTACACACACGATGGGTTTTGCTCTAATTAAGTTACGTCAGAGGAGGGAATATGCCCTTTCACAGGTCAAAACTTGGCAGTTATTAAATCAAAGTCCTATGTATTTTTAATCAAATCAACCTTAGTACAATTAGATTTAAGCAGATCATGGGTAATTTTTTAAAGGACCTTCAAAGAACAGCAAAGAGAATTAATGTTTTAAAAGGAAATCATTGGGCGCCTGGGTGGCTCAGTGGGTTAAAGCCTCGGCCTTTGGCTCAGGTCATGATCCCAGGGTCCTGGGATAGAGCCCTCATCAAGCTCTCTGCTCAGCAGGGAGCCTGCTTCCTCCTCTCTCTCTCTGCCTGCCTCTCTGACTACTTGTGATCTCTATCTGTTGAAGAAATAAATAAAATCTTTAAAAATAAATAAATAAATAAAAGGAAACCATCAAAAGATGAGTTTTTAAAGGATGCAGTACAGGAGACATAAAGGAAAAAGGTAACAGTTCTTAAATATTATAGGATAATTACAAAAAGTATAAATTACTATTTCTTAAAACCTCAATCAAAAATAAAAACTTAGGGGAACGTGGCTGGCTCAGTTGGTTAAGCATCCAAATCTTGGTTTCATCTCAGGCCCTGATCTCATGGCTCCTGAGATTAAGCCCTGTGTAGGGCTCTGTGCTTAGCAGGAGCTGGCTTAGCTGTTCTCTTCCTCTGCCCTTTCCCCTACTTGTGAGCACTCTTTCTCTCTCAAATAAATAATTAGATCTTAAGAGAAAAAGAACAAAAACTTAGATAAAACACAAGCCATTCGTGCTTGCATTTGTAGAAGCTCTTCAATATTAAAGGAAAGCTTAGGAAGACTGTAGAAGTGTTAAAGATTTTCTGTGATACTGGAAGTTAAGGAAATAAAGTAGCTAACATAGCCAGGTTTTTCTCGTTCTGTCCTACTATTATTCCAAGATACTATATGACAAGCAGAAAAAGGCACAATAAATTTTACAATTTAACTCTGCAAGGCACAAAACCAGTCACCCTAACCTACCTTGTGTTCAGTCCCTTAGGTGATACTTGCTTCTCCTAAACTCCCTTGTAGTAGAGACAGCAGTAACAAAGACACCAGAAATATCTGCTGGATAGACTAAAATTCTTTGAATATGACATTATAATGAAGAAAATTAAAAATACCCAGAGCTAAGAAGAAGTTAAAATGAAGACAGAGAAAGATGGAGAAAAGACCATAGAATGGTGAATTCCTGTACACAAAAACAATTGCCATGGCACCGATTACCTGCCAAGCATCCATCTTACTTACCCTGTCTCAACCAGCAAATTCTATCAGAATAGAATAATTACCTAGTCTTGCATCTAGGCTGGTATCTCAAGTTCCTTCCCTAATCACAAAGAGTAGCAAAGAAGTAAAGGGGGAAAAGCACTTTCTTCTCACTTTTAAGGGAAAAAATATATATCCTATCAAACATTTTTTGGCAACATAAGGGGGAAAAAATCCTTAAAAAAAAAAAAAAATCCTCCAGTTACTTGATGTCTATGGAATGAGAATCCTATCCAAGGCCAGTATAAACTGACTATTGCAGTGGGATCCAAGAACGGAAATAATAGAGACACTCGATGATGGCACTACAGTTATGCCACTGATTTCATGCAAGAAGTCAAAGCACAGAGGACAAGTAGCAGCAATGAAAACAATGAAATCAACTGCTCCTACACATATAACGTTTTATTCAGACCATTAAGATCTGCCCCAGTATTTACATGAAATTTACCCACTCGAGCTCATGATCCCATGTCCAAAATCTTTAGGGAATCTCTACACTAATGTAACAACCTCTATTAATCATCTTGTTGCTATAAGTGGACTAGAGTTTAATTCTTTCATCCTCATTTCTCTGATAAACAGCATTCTTGGATAGCAACAACTTCTTAGCTGAAGCTTTGCTTTGGGGTTCCTTTCAAATAGCTAATAAAGTAAATCCCACAGCCTTAACTCTGGGCCTTTATCCAGAAGCGTTTCCTTTGCTAATCTTTACTTTCTTTGGAAGTATTCTTGCAGGCTATTTTATATAAACCCAAAATTAGTGATCAAAGCATTTAACCAATTAGTCTCATTTCCTTTTCTAATATTAAAGAAAACTGAGAGACCCATTATATATATGCTGAGAATTTCAGGGATAGGTCTTTATTAACCTAAAAGAAAAATACTGCTGTGTACAGGCATTGTCCCTAGGTAGGCTCTTTTTTTTTTTTTCCTTTTCAGAGAAAGAAAATTCATCAACAGAAAAATATAAGCCACATGGGCAGACTTGGTATACTGCCAAATATAGTTCAAGTAAATTCTTTTAATATGAGGCCACTTTTCCAAAGAATTTTCCAGGGGAGGTTGCCACTGCTGGGTCCTAAGAAACTGAAACCAGTCTTACTCCAAGAACCAAACACTGACCATCTTCCCTCAGATTTAGACCATCCTTTCACAAATTCAAATTTATACTTTCACTGGAAATCTGTCACTGGTTTCCTTTAAGTCAAAGCTGTATGATCACCACTCAAGAAGACTTCCAGAAAATTAAAGGACAAAATTAAACAGCATTAACATAATAGAGTTCTCAGGTTACTTCCTTTGGGAGTTGGGCCTCAATTCCATTTCCATCTGTGTTAGGGACCCTGCTCCAATGCCCTAGTACTGTGTGCTCTCCCATCACAGTGCTTGTCACAAATTGCTTGTTTAGGGCTCATCTCCTCCACGACACCATCTGCTTCATCAGGCAAACTGTCATGTGTGTTTTGTGCATGACTTCACTACAGTGACCCAACAGACTGTTCAGTAAATAGTAGCAGGTTAAAGTTGGCCACAGATGCTTTGACACTCCTACCATAGAAAAGTGGGGTCTATGTGCCCTCCTTGATTTGCTTTGACCAACAGAATATGCCAAAAGTAACACTGTGCTAATTTCTAAGCAATTTTTAAGAAGCTAGCAACTGTCTCTCAAATAAATAAAATCTAGAATGAATGAATGAATGAAAGACAGACTAGCAACTCTGTTTCCAGTCTCCTTTGAACACTTGCTCTTAAAGCCCTAAGACTGACAGATGTGGCTGAGAAATATTTGTATAAGGAGAACAAATACATGAATAGTTTCAAGGGAATCAATTTCCAGATATTTACCTTCTGTTTCTCTGTTTCCTATAATTGATCTACTACAACCTGGTGTGGTTCTCTAAAGACTAATCCCTCATGCAGATTATCCAGTTTTTCTCTCCTTTTATACCAGACCTTCTATTTTATAAAAGAGAGACATCGAGTTACCTATCCTGAATTTTACCAAAATGCACTATCCCAAGGTAGAAGACTTTTGGGTTTCTATTGGAACTGGTGATCCTCTTACAAGTAAAGTGTGGCACTAGAATGAGGGTATTTTGGTTAGTAATTCAGACAAGGCATAGCGTGAATCAGTGGGAGCTGGCCTCAGTCTTGATGGAGACACCAACAAAGGGCAAAAGAATCACACGCTGAAAAAGCATTTTCTTCTCCTCATATATTTAGGGAGAAGCATAACCTTTTCAGTTGTTCTCAATAGTTAGGATATGTCTACTAGAAAAAAAGAAATTTTCGAACAGCTGGAAGCAGTAAATGGTTATTAATATTGATGGTTTTAAATATACACTGAATACGTCCCCAAATTACTAAATATTTCTGGATATGCTGGGTATCTTTTAATAAGGTATTGTATAATTTTATCAAATTTATCACCTATTTATTCCTATTACAGTTAACCCTAGTATTCTATTTTATAAAATAGATATTTTTGATGTCTTTGTCTTAAGGGTAAAATTATTATCTACCAAATCAACCCATTTTTAGCAATATGTATTCTTTCACTATGTATGTTTGTCATTACATCTGACAAAATTAATGGATTTATTATTTACATATATTTCTTACATAATTATTTCTAAAAGCCCAAAACCAGATTTTAATACATGCATACATACACTCTTAGCCAAGTAATATCATGCTTTCTTTCATACTCTTTACTTCATAAAAACTTATAAATTGAGGTATATATTATTTTGCCATATAATAAATGAATGAGATACCGGTATCTTGTTTTATAGTTTACTTTCTAAATGAATGTAAATTTAATTATCTGTACCATTTTAATCTTGACAAAAGGACTTTCATTATCAACCATCTATAAATTATTTCTCATTGTTCTTTATAATATTAAAAAAAAAGAAATATTAACACATGTTTTGAACTGGCAAGTCTTAGGCTGAAAGACTTGATAAAAAGGATTATTCAGGCCAGTAAGGGTACATGGCAAGCACCTTACATGAATGAGCTAAATCTGCAACTTCAGGTTGTGAGAAAAGTATAAGATAGATATTTTCTATTTAAAAAGTCTGTACTGTAAAAGAAGTATGGAAATTAATGTTTTAATTTTCCCAACGCTTTCTGAATATATCAGGTTATATCAGGTTAAACAACATGCTAACATATTAGCAGCTATTTGGTAATATATAATATATATAATAAGTCTTGGTAAAGACTCTAGGATACTTCTCAGAAATTAAAAAAACTGTGACTCTCAACAACTGGGTAACAAAGTATTTTGCAAATTACGTGGTTTCTAATTCTTTGCTTTCAACTTGAAGGAGGAAGTAATTGGGTTGTCATTTGGTGAGTCATTCAAAATAAATGTTTATGATGTAGCTCTATATGATTTTTAGCACATAACTTGGAAAGAGTTCAAAAAATTAAGTGATATTACTGTAACAAAATTCTCTCCAGTCCCGTCTATATATTTGCATGAATAAGGTTTTGCAGCACATACATGTGGAAGTATAAGAAATAGGAATAAAACTGATCCCAAGAATTATCTTCTACCTATAGCTAACATGTCTAGATGTAAACAAATCGGGAGGGGAAAAAAAAAATCCCCATTTCATTAAATGATTTATTTCCAAAACAGTTATTTTTATATTAACAATCAAAATTTAATACATATATCTATTGTTAGATCACCTGTATGCCAGTAATAATCCTAACAAATTTTAACACTTGAAACTTAATTGCAGAGAATAAAAACATTAATGTCACTTAATACATATAGTTTCATTGTACCGAAGTATAACAATCAGTAAAAGCTTTCAAGCATTAAAATGTATTAGACTAGGATATTATCATCAATAGGAGTGGAATGAAAATATAAATCCAAGGAGATAAATGAATATTACAATATTTCTGTTAAAAAATCATTTGTTTTTATATATTTTAAATAGATAATAGAATATGTAAGATTGTATTCCTTTGGATATATTTAAATGAAAAATAACATCAATATATATATCATGAAAAATATATCAATAATTGAAATATGTTAGAAACTACATTCTTTGCAAGTATTCAAAGTTATGATGTAAGTTTTTAGATGTCAAGTTAAGAAGGGCAAGGGGTAAAATTTTTCAAAATTCTCTCAAGGGGTTTGCAAGCGAAATAGTAAGATGATCACTGACACAGAATAATTCAATGCTGTTGAATTTTCACTGATGTTGACAGAGATTCCCACCTTAGTTCCCTAAAAGTTCAGTGTTAAGTAACATTTATTCCTGAATATGACCGGCCACAGAATTGAGCAAAATTCTTAAATCAGTTGAGTGGCAAACCAAGAAAACATACTTCAATAGGGATTAGCAATGATTTAGAATCTAAGAAATAAGAGTTTTTACTGTTTTTAAGATGAAACATATACATTTTGAAAGTCATTTTTTACTATTTCTAGATTGTTCTTACTAAGGATTTGCCTTTCCCATACATTGTGAATAGCTGCAGAATTCTCCCAATGGTGTAGTTTATACACTGGCCCATTTATAATATGACCTGAAGTATCAGGAAAAAAGCTAAGTTCCTATCAAGCATGCCTCTTCAGAAAAGGAAAGAAAATTCTTTGGCATTGGTGAAATAATCCACAGTTACTATTACTGGAAATTTTAAGTTTATACTAATATCTGGCAGTTTATTGGTAACTCAAAATAATTTAATCTTTTAAGCTCCCAAATACATAACAAATTACTTTAAAACAGAGAGGCAACAGGTTGATGAAGAATTATTTGAAAGAAAATTGTAGGAAGCCTTTGGGATCTCAGCCATCAGGCTCTCTCTCAAGACCCTGCTAATTAACTATGTCACACATTCATAGATTGAAAAACAAAGGGACTGATGCTTAGAACACATTAAAACAAAGGCTAGAATGATGGTTTTCATTTCTGGTCTTTTGTTTTTCATTTTAAACTAACAGAAAACAGAAACAACAAATTGATCAAGGTTTTCACTAAATTAATAAAGGTTTGAGGCAGTAACCAATACAAATTATAGATTCAGGAAAACCATGAACTCCTTGTACAACAGCATAGAAGACTGGCAAGCTGTAGTCTGTTTACTGTGAGCTGCAGGAAACCACCCACCCGGGAGGAGAGAGATGTGAAATCCTAATAAGATGCCTTTATAAAAAAATTTTTTAATAGAGGACATAGGCTTTTCACTTAGCCTGGAAGGAACTTGGGGGCTAATGACTGTCTAAAACCTGGGTTTGCAAGACATACTCATTAAAGAGAATATAATGAGGGGGAAGGGAGACAGGAAAAAGAAAATGATCTAAAAAAACCTACTGTAATTGAGTGCAAAATATAGCCAAAGCCCAAGGGTGAAAAGGGAGTTAGTTCTCAAGTCTAATTAAAGGACATATACCATGGCATCTGGAAAGAGGAAAGATGCATTTCTTCAATTTTGAGAGGAATTTATCAAATGGTATTTATATGAAGGACATTGAACAATATATTAGACATTGTTTCCATCAAAAGTATTGCTAAAAAGATATAGAAGACTCTTCTCCATTTGGAATTTCTTTTTCATATGGATCCTAATAAAAACAGAATAAAATGTTAAGTTTAGAATGCCTGAAAATAGGGTTGAATAAATCAAAAATACGCTTCATTGAAAATAGTTTGCTGTATTGTTAAAATATCAAACCAGGAGGTATATTCTTTACCCAGTAATTACTTATCTATTGATTGGGGGCATACGAGTAGAGGGAAGGTGGCAGTTAGCAGATACTTGGACAAGGGAAATCCTTCATATAAAAAGTTTCTTTGGGGAACGCCTGGATGGCTCTGTTGGTTAAGCATCTACCTTTGGCTCAGGTCATGATCCCAGGGTCCTGAGATGGAGCCCCATATTGGGCTTCCTGCTGAGCACCAGCCTGCTTCTTCCTCTCCTCACCATTCATGTTCTCTGTCGCTATCTCTGTCTCTCTCTCAAATAAATAAATAAAATCTTTTTTAAAAAAATTCTTTTAAATAGCTTAATACATAAATGAGACTTCCAGCAACTTATGCATCTGTTTTCCAACCACAAGGAATTCTTCCCACCATAGTCATTGGTGGTTTTCTCTGGGTAGGGAGCGAAAAAGATTATCCTCTGAGATTGTTTTGTACTTTTTATTTTTAGGGGAATGTATCTCATTCCAAATAAAAGAAGAAAGCTGTTCTATATAAATACTCCTTGGTATTGCTCATGTTAGTGAGCTACATACTTTAATATACACACAGTGTTCAAATTACTTCCTTACTTATGTTACTAATAAAATGAATTTTATTAGCACAACATTTCACATTATTTAGTGAACTTTATGCTCTGTTTGCTACATGAGAAATAAAAGAGAAAGAAATCACATTGCCACATCCAAGACTTTAACAGTCACATTAGGAATGTCTTATAACAGCAAAATATTAAATTAGAAGCTAAATTTGGTAGAGAAATGATCTTTGCAAAAAGAAGTACATGACATCACTGTCTTATGTACCTTACTGGAAAAATTAGTGAGCTCACCTTGAGTTAAAAAAATAGAACTCCCAATGTTAAACAGATATTTTTCTGGGTGAGGGCTTCCTTGAGAAACTTTATATACTTTCAATTATTGCTCAGACTTAACAGTTTCCATCTATTTTCGGAAATGCTCGTATTTCCTTGGGCATACCTAATGTAGTATACTGACCATTAGGATGAATAACATACACACTTCCTTTGTGTTCTATGAATACTCAAAAACATGTTCTTGGTCATTTTTTTATGTCTTTACTTGCCAGTGTCTTAGAAATATCTTCATTAATTATATTGATAATACATAACTTATATTTGAATATTGTTTGAAATCTTCTAACCCTAAAAATAATTTGGGTTGATGATTCACATGATACCCATACTTTTCTATTCTTTTTTTTTTTTTTTAAAGAGTTTATTCATTTCACAGGCAGGTGACAACTAGGCAAAGAGGCAGGCAGAGAGCGAGAAGGAAGCAGGCTCCCCACTGAGCAGAGAGCCCTATGCGGGGCTCGATCCCAGGACCCTGGGATCATGACCTGAGCTGAAGGCAGAGGCTTAACCCACTGAATGACCCAGGCACCCCCATACTTTTTTATTCTTACAGTTATCTAAACACACTCTATAGCAGAAGTAGTTATATTCCAGTTATAGCTATTGTAGTCAGTGTTAAACTAAGTTGCAATACTTAGAAAAATAAAATTTTGCCCATAAGATACTTGAGAACTATAGATACATCTGAACTTCAGATAAATCAGTTTTTAATTTCTGCCATACACTTCCTGTCAAAATAGGTTTTAAAAAGATCACCTTATTTAAATATAATCACAATATTCATTTTACAAACAAGGAAATTACAGATTAGGGAGTTTATGTTACAGACCCAAGATCACACAGTTAATAAGAAGCAAGAAAGGGATCAGCACCAGGCCTCTTCGGGTCCAAACCACACTATAGGCTGGACATGTATATTCCTCTCCTGCCCATTTATGCACTCAACAAAGACTGTGCTAAGCTCTGGTAGGTTCTGGGATGAGGTAAAGTGTACAGTTGCTATCCTTTTTTTTTTTTTTAAAGATTTTATTTATTTATCTGACAGACAGAGATCACAGGCAGGCAGAGAGAGGAAGGGAAGCAGGCTCCCTGCTGAGCACAGAGCCCGATGCGGGGCTCGATCCCAGGACCCTGGGATCATGACCTGAGCCGAAGGCAGAGGCTTTAACCCACTGAGCCACCCAGGTGCCCCTACAGTTGCTATCCTTAAGAAAAAAGAAATGGTCAAAAGAGAGACAAACAGAAAAGAGTCAGTTGCTATATATCAGTGTGAAAGTGTGAAAGCAGCCACCCAGGGGCTTGGGTGATACTTAACTTGAGGTGGGGGTCAGAGTGTGAAGAGCAGGAAAGGGAAACAATGAAGACAGAGGAGCAAAGGAGCTAGATTACAAAAACCCTTGAAAGCCATGCTAAGGAGCTTGGATTTTATGGTGGTGAAAATGGGAACTCATCCAATGAGTTTAGTTAGGAAAGTGACACCATTAGACATCCCTTTTGAAAACTCGCTCTCTTTTGAAATGAGAAGGGCCTGATTGAAAAGAGTAGCAGGAGGATTGAATGGACAAGAGCGATTTGGTAAAGAGGTAAAGAGGTAAAGCTGGCAAGGCTCAAACAGCAAAATGAAGGGGAGAAACTCCCGACCATCTATGAGGTGTGTGGTTTAGTGACTGAGTGCGTGGTGTGGCAACTTACAGGGTTAACAAACCAGGGACCACAATGTTAAGCTAAGGAGAAACAGGACCAAGAAGAAAGCGTTAGCGTGGAGATTTTAGTGGGTGGGATGGATCACTGTACTTAGCTGTACAGATGAAGAAGGAAATACGTGAAAGAGGGGAAATGTATTAGGGTTAGATCATGGAAATAAAATGTTAAGCCAATGAAATCACAGGGGACATGGGAAAGAATATATGAAAAGGAGGATAAAGCGGCAGAGTGTTTACATTCTTACAACCACAAGAGTGAGATGAGCCAAGAACACAGCTGGAGTTAAACTCTGTGGAGTAGAAGGGCCAGCTAAGACTGAGCCATGCAGGCAGTTATAGAACTCCACCCAACAGTAATAATATTTTAATTTTAAAAATAGGTTTGCAGAAATGAAATGAATAGTATTGCATGGCACATAAACATTGTCTAGTTATTCTTCCTTGAGGGAAAGAAAGAGTCGGCTCGGGATGGATTTGTGCAGTGGACCAAGGACAAAATCGTAAGAGTACTGACTTGGGTAGTAAATAAAATAAACTGTACTGGGCCTGCATGCTTGGGAAATTCTCATGTCCAGCAGATCTTCTTACCTCCTGCTAATGATTTTAGGGTCACTGAAATATGCTATGTGTTATATACCCACATCACCTCACCTGCTTACAGCCATCACTGCAGGACTAAGAGACTTGCTAGATTTCCTTGCTCCATATCCTGAGAGGATCAAGTCCACTCAGAGCAATGACGACTGATGGAAGGAGAGCCAATATCACAACAGTCTTATTGGTCTTCCTATTTCTATTCTAGCCCCTCATTTCTAATCATTTATCCACATGGCAGCCAGGATAATCTTTTAAAACTTTAACAGAATGCTAACATTCTTGTCTGCAAATATTTCAATGGCTTCCCAAGTCGATGGGAATAATGATGGAATGCTACCAGGCCCCACGAGGCCCTGCAAGGGACTCCTGCCTTATTCGAACCACACCTCCAACTATCCTCTTCACTTTCAGACCTTTTGAACATGCTACTTCCTCAGCCTCAAATGCTTTTTTTCTCCCCCTGGTTTTCACAAGCCAACTCCTTACCCTTCAGGAGTCAGCTTACATAGTGTCTCTTCAAACACGTCCCTCAATACACCATGAAAGGAAATGCCCTCGATACTCTTTATCACCACCTTCTGTTCAGATCCTTCATAATACAAGCTGTGTGCATGTCGTTCTTTGTTCACTTGAGTATTACCTGTGAATTTCAAAGGCAGGAAATATGTCTTTTATTTATCTGTACTCCCTATTAGTCAAGTGTCTGGCATGCAGTGCACACTCACTACATTTCTATCAAAGAAAGGAAGGAGAAAAGAAGTAATGAGCACAGAGAATCAGCAAAAAGATTTTGGAAAGGGGGCAGAGTTGGGGAAGAAAACCTAGCAAGAACTTCTTTTGGAAGAACTGAGTGATCAACAATGTTTGGCAATTTCTAAAACTAGGTTTAAATCTTAAATTACTGTCATTAATTCAATTATTGCTAGAAACCTTTTAAAGAAAACCAAATTTCAACAATATTCATATGAACGATTAGGATTAAACTCTTATAGAATGCAAGATATGAAATTCTTTGCAGGTAAATGCTACAGTATTTGGGAGAATAATCTTAATTAACAAACATAATATATAATTTTAGATTTGAAAGTCACAACACATATTAGTCAATGAGGAAAAGTCTAAGAAACTATATAAGAGTGCAGCTTCCCTGAACAGCTCAGATTCCAGGTAGAAAAATATAATCTGAGATTAAAAAAAAAAAAAAGATCCAACACTGGTCTGGGAGGATGTGATAGTTAATTTTCTATGTCAGTTTGGCTAAGCATGGTATCCAGAAATTTGGTCAAACACTACTCTAGATGTTTCTGTGAAGGTAATTGTGTGTGTGTGTGTGTGTGTGTGTGTGTGTGTGTGTGTGCATGAAAGTAATTTTCAAGTGAGATTAACATTTAAGTCAGTAGACTTTGAGTTAAGCAGATTACCCTCCATAATGTAGCTAGGCCTCATCCAATCACTTGAAGGCTTTATCAGAAAAGACTCACTCCTCCAAAGAGAGAGGGAATTCTTCCAGCAGACCAGTTTTGGGTCTGACTATAGCATCACCTCTTTCCTGGGTCTCTAGCCTATCAGCCACCCTGCAGATTTTGGATTTGCCAGCCCCCACAATTGTGTGAGCCAATTCCTTAAACTAAATAAATCTCTACACACACACACTCTCTCTCTCTCTCTCTCCTGATCCCCTTCCTCTGGGGAGCTCTAATACATCTAAACCGTAGAAAACATAAATTCAAGTCCCAGCTCTGGTACTTACAACCGGGTGATCACTGAGTTTCCTTGGAATGATTGTTTCAATTACAAAATGAGTGGATTGAAAAAAATCAACAATTACCAAATGTTAATGATTTCACTTCTGTATACCACAACTTAACCACTGTTTCCAAATAAACATGAAATGAAAATGTACATAAAAATAACTTTAGGCAAGCTATTATTCATTTATTCATTTTAAAATTAATATGAGCATACAAATTAAGTAGAAATTAATAGATGTTGTTTTGATAGTTAAAATCCAAAGTACTTTCCATGGTAGAAAATACTGGAAAGAATCCTAAGGTAACACTGAATTCAACAGACAGATGGCATTTATTTGGCAAATTGTCAATAAAAATTAACTTCTCCCAGGAGAGAAATAATATACTTACAACATTTTCAGCTTTTAAAATAAATTACCTCATTTCACAGTGAAAATGTTTTACTTCACAAGGTAACACTATTTTTACAAAATATGATAGCCTCCAAATTATTATGAATGTCATTTTTTCAGCCATGAGTCAATCATATTAAGACTAGGACTTATACTGGTAAATGAGAAATTTCTTTGCTTAGAAAAATGTAGAATTCAATAATTTCATACGTAATTAAATAATTTGGAATTCAATCAAATATTTTATAAATTTTATTACTGTGGATGTAAAATACATATTTGGAACTAAAATTGATTATTTCAATTATGCCTTTTAATAGTTATATACATTTTTTTAAAGATTTATTTAGTTATTTGAGAGTGAGACAGAGAGAGAGTGTGAGTGGGAGGGGCAGTGGAAGAGGAATAGAGAATCTCAAGCAGACTCCGCACGGAGCACGGAGCTGGATGTGGGGTGGATCTCAAGACCCTGAGATCATGACCTGAGCCAAAACCAAGAGTTGTTGCTCAACCAACTGTACCACCCAGGTGCCCCTAAACACTTCTATTTTATACTATAAAATTACCTAGGCATACAATAGCCAACCTTTTTAAAGGTATATAAAAGAATTCTTAGATGATAATTATAGATTATTTTGTCAAGAAAACTGATGAAAACAAATCTTCATATTTCAGAAGCATACCTTAAAGGCAAATAGGAAATTTTAGAAAGAGTAATACAAGCAAATTCTAACCGGGCAATTTCCCTTCAACTACTGAGTTGGGCAGAAGGAACCAGTAGGGGAGGTAGAAAGAGAGTCTTAAAGAAAATTTTTACTAATAATGTCTCTAGTAGCTAAACTGCACTAAGTTAAATATATATATATATATATATACATACGTATATATATATATATATATATATATGAGAGTTTAAAAGAATATACAGAAAAACAAATAGTTTGAAAAAAATTACAGAAAAGATTAGATCAGAAGGATGTAATTAAGTAAGAAAATGTCAACATTAAACTTTTTTACTCCATTAAAACTGGAGAAATGTTGAAACCAAAACACTGTAGCCAGGATACAGCTGTGTAAACTGACATGTAGTTTGTGTGTTTGGGGGAGGGAGTAGGAATTCTGGTGAGCTGTGTCATCAAATCACTTTAAATTTGTTTAAAATATTTTTTATTTGAAAATATATTATTTTTAATAATTCCTAAAATTGTGATTAAAATTATCACTAAAATCTTTTTGAATTAGAAAATAGGGTTATTTGAAATGAGGAGTGAGATATTCCTGAAACCTGGAATTCTTCATCTGTAAGCTGCTCTTTTAAACATTCACTGAATTTTCTTGTTAAAAGTGACCTTAGAATTCAACCAGTTTATAATCACACTCAATGCAAGAATCTCATTTATAATGTAAATGACCAGGAGATTATCCAAGCCATGTGAATATTTCCAATGAGGGAGGGTAAGGAAGTCTATTCCAATGTCATATAGTTTAGTTATTAGAAAATCTTCCTCTATATTGAAATTAAATCTGTACCCCCTGTAATAATGTCCATCTGATTTTAGCTCTACACTTGAAGGCTAAACCATGCAAGTATATACTTTTTTTTCCCACATGTAAATCTATCAAATAGTTGAGGACTTAGCTATATCCCTTTCAAGTCTTTTCTTTTAGCCGAACTACTTCTATTTCCTCCAACCCTTTCACATATAGCACGTTTTCAACAACTATCACTGCTTTGGTCACTCTTTTCTGTTTGCCAACGACCCTGAAAAGTATGGCATCCAAACTAAACACGACATTCCAGATGTGATCCGGGTATGTGACGTAAAGAACTACTGCCTTCATTTGGAAAAAAAAAAAAGAAAAGAAAAGAAAAGAAATCTTTATTCTTAGTAATAAAGATGGGGATTTATAACCCCTCTTAAAAATTCATAACGATGCCCTAATTAATATGTTTTCATAAACAATACTGGAGATAAAACTTGGCAATTTTTCTTAATTCTCTGTATGCTGTGTGGAAATTTAAATCAAAACACCTGGATATATCACACAGATTGTAGCAGAGTTATTTTTGGATCTTAAACTTATATTTCCATTCAAGTTTTCCACACTTAAAGTCTCTGCATGAATACAGAGACTTGATGAACTGTTACTTTACACTTTTAAAGGTTTACAGTAAAAGATAAGTTTCACTGCCTTGCTAAGGAGATTTATGTCTATGCATACGCTCAGATAATCTTTAGATCATGATATGAAGAATTAATGTTTGAATCATGCCTACATTCTTCCCATTCTCCAAATTCTTCCTAATTATGGCAATACTTAGGAAAGAAGAAAGTTTGGAATTTGAAACTACTTCTGGGCACACACTGTATTTCCAGGACTCAGATATAGGATATTCTACCTCACTCCACTCAGCACAAGTCACACAGACATTTTCCTAAATAGAAGCATTTAGTGTGCTCAGAAAAAAAAGAAGTTAACTTGAATTACTAGTTTTAAGAAATCATAAGATCTACATCTCCATAATAAATAAAAAACAACTTTTTGCAAATAATTATCTCCAAGAAATCAGCTGAAGTAACAAGAGTCTTGAACTAGTCCAGACATTCTGCACCTCACTTGTTTCATATCTTTGGGGGGAAAAAAAAATTCCAACACATAGTACATTTTCTCATAATTTACAGTTGAGTAGATGCAAATATTGAGCCTATTTCAAGGGAAATGAAATCAATTAACATAATATTCTGAAGTAAGTATAAATCAAGATCAAAGGCTTATTGCTGTAGGTAAATGGTGAAAGTTTATTAACATAAAATATTAAAATGATTGCTTTTCTAGAAGCATTAAAAATTAGCTATTCCCGGGCGCCTGGGTGGCTCAGTGGGTTAAGCCTCTGCCTTCAGCTCAGGTCATGATCTCAGGGTCCTAGGATCGAGTCCCGCATCAGGCTCTCTGCTCATCAGGGAGTCTGCTTCCCTCTCTCTCTCTCTGCCTGCCTCTCTGCCTACTTGTGATCTCTCTCTGTCAAATAAACAAATAAAATCTTTAAAAAAAAATTAGCTATTCCCTTAAACATCAACTATTTGAGTTTCTAGAGATATAGAAAATTCCAATACAGTAAAAAATAGAAGTTACAAACTAAACCAGGGCTTAAAGCCAAATATATTCATTCCCTGGTTCTCAAAAGTCTCCTAAATATTTCCTAGTTGGTCCAAAGTGGTTTGACTGAAGAAAGCCAAATCCATCGAGAACAGTCCTGGTCCATCTGGGCAGCTGTCCTATCCAGGACGACTCAGAGGGATAGGACCGCTCTCACTCCTTCCCAGAAACCCCCGTAGCCTGGAGAGTGAGGTAATGGAGGAGAGCAGGAGAGCTATTAACCTCTGGAAGCTAGATCACTTGACTGTTTACAACACAACAGTCCGGTAACAACTAGACAGCATTAAACTACTGAAAGGTGCCACAGCCTTACTTCAAGAGTTCAACAGTTCCTTCACAGCTATTAGAATTGTCTGTGAACCCATGTTTCTTTTCCCTAAGCAACTTAAATTCTATTTATAAATACTGAGGTACTGAAGTACTTACAGCTTAGCAGAGTGAAATTCCCATCATATACATGTATAGCACATTATAAAAATAGATTAAGTTTAAAATCAGGTAGATTTAATATGAGAAAATTTAAAAACATCATGAAAGTGTTCATTCTAAACTGTTCAATAATAGTTATTATCTTTAAAATCTGCATGATATCATTAGAATACTACTGGGTTAAAGTGGTGTTTAGCCTTGGGAAGTTTCTTTTTCTATTGACTCCCTTTAAGCAGCTATTCTTACTGCTCTTTCACAGATTAAATGACAAAAGCAACACTCTCACCCCGTAAGACTACAAATTTGCTGAACTTTTGGCACAAATTCAGAAACTGTTTCCATAGAGTAAATAATCACCATTTCTTTTTTTCCAATCAGTTGCTTGCTTGTTTGTTTGCTTGTTTATTATGCTCCAGGCCCAGTGTGGAACCCAGCATGGGGCTTGAACTAATGACCCTGAAGATCAAGAGTTGGAGGTTTAACCAACTGAGCCACCCAGGCGCCCTTTATTTATTTACTTTGCAAGTAATCTCTACACCCAACATGAGGCTCGAACTCACAACTCTGAGATCCAGAGTTAGATGCTCTACAGAGTGAGCCACGTGCCCCAACAATCTCCATTTCTAATCACAGTCATGGTATGGTTATGACTATTTCTATATCACAAGGTATTCATCCTCATATAAAATTGCACTTGGGGTAATAAAAGCTTTAGTCCTTACAATTTAAATCACAAACACTCTAAGACCTTTCTGGAATTCTGAAGGAAATATGTATGCAAACAAACTCTAAGTGTAGAAAAACTATTTTAGTATTTTGTTTTGGTTCATCTCATTTCCTTTTATTCATTTCTCTAAAATTTTTCTGGAAAAAAAAAGAACAAAATATAGAACATTTTATTGACTGACCATTAGTCTTGTTGCTAAATTTAGTCATTGTCAAAATCAAAACAGGTATCATTTATGTAGCTTTTGTAATGTGTGAATTTAAATATAAGGAGCTTTACATATATTATCTACTAAATTCCAGGTCCATACATTTAATTGCCTACCAGACTCCCCAACTTGGAAGTCACACAGACATTTAAAACTTAACATGTCCTGGGGCTCCTGGGTGGCTCAGTCGGTTAAGCATCTGCCTTTGGCTCAGATTATTATCTCAGGGTCTTGCAATCAAAGCTGAGCCCTCCATGGGGTTCCATGCTCAGTGGGGAGGGGAGTCTGTTTATCCCTCTCCCTCTACCCCTCCCCCCTGCTAATGTTCTCTCTCTCTCTCTTTCAAATAAATAAATTTAATTTAATTTAAAAAATTAAAAAAAAAAAACAACCCTCAACACATCCTGAAAAGAATTTTCTATCTCCCTTACAAACATATTCCATTATTCTGAAACTGGGTGAATGATACCATCATCCATTTGGTCATCAAGAAACCTGGGAGTTATAATAATACCAGCTACTACTTGGGAACACCTACTTTGTGTCAAGAATTATGCAAGGTATATTACCTATATTAAATCTATTGTCCCCCTCCAAAAACTTGCAAGATAGGTATTATTCCAAGAAATCTTATAGTAAAGAACCCTGTTTAATTTCAGGTAATTCAACTTTTCTTTGATTAATTTTAGCACTAAATGCTTTTTTCATCCTAACTTCTGGCAAACCAATTAATGGTACTAATCAGATCAAACTCTGGAAATGCCTTTTAAAAAAAAACTGTCATCAAACTGCTCATTCTTTTTGCCAAAGTCATATTAGTGATCTACTTGATAAAGATGAGTAGTTAAAAGGAGCATAATATGAGTTTAAAGTTGTATTTTCTGTGTGTAATCGACATTTTACTTCCTCATAGCCTGATTCCTTGGTGTGAGTCCAATTTCTTTCAGATCAATTATTTATGAAAATTTACCTTTCAGAATAATATGCTTAAATAGTAGAAGAAATAAAGAACATACCAGTACTTTATGTTTTGTTTTGTTTTTTATGTGAGTGGATGACTAGGGTACTACTGTTACTCTTTCTATGAGGCAGCAGATAATCAATATATTGATTCAGCACTAACCAGGCACTAAGCTTAAAAGCATGGGAAATACAGGAATAATTTTAAAGTATGATCCCTTTTCTCTAGATGCTTATACTCTAGTTGGGACTAAATAAAGAGTAAAATGCCAATAAGAGAGACCAAGAGGAGAAAACAAAAAACAAAAAACTGAGCTCACAGAGCAGATTGTGATTGCCAAACATGGGGGGTGTGAGGTAGGTGAAATTGGTGAAGAGGTTCAAAAGGTACAAATTTTCAGTTATAAAATTAGTAAGTCATGGGGATATAATGTACAGCACAGTGACTACAGTTAATAATAATGCATATAATAAATAATGCTGCATATAATAAAAATGTACATTCAAAAGTTGCTAAGAGAGTAAATCTTAAAAGTTTTCATCAAAACAAAAAAAATTTCTTATAACTAGGTGTGGTGATGGACATGAACTAGACTTATTGTGATCATTATTTCACAATACACAAAGACTGAATCATTTTATTGTGCACCTGAAACTAATATGTTATATGTCAATTATACCTCAATAAAAAATAAATAAGAAAAATAAAAACAGACCAAGAGTACTTTGATAGAGCATTAAAAATACCAAAAATAGCAACATGACTAATTGCCAAAAGCATGGTAAAATGATAGGTACCTAATCAGAGCTTATGAGAGAGAGAGAAATGTTTCTCGGAAAGTGTAGTGTAAAATATAACAGGTAGAAATATTTCCAAAGAAATTACATAAATCTGCTTTAGTTGCCCTTTATATATATCTGCACTATCAATTTACACAAAATTTTCCCTTAAAATAAGTTTTACAGAATACGAGTAATTTAAGTAACACAGTAAGCTCAGCATTCTGCAAAAATACAAAAAGAATCATCTCTAGTTCCAAAAATCACGCCTCTACCTACAAATTAGCCACAATTAGGTGTGCTGACATAAGCATATTGTACTATCAAATACTGGAAATTCTGCAAGAATTAAAATGTTATGAGTACATGGAACAAGATAATCCAAACAAACTGGACATTCTTAAAAGTCATTATCCACAACATCTTGAAAAACCCACACAAAGTATCTATGGCAAAGAAAAAAGAAATTCCACCCAAGACCAATAAATGGATACTCCAGCATCACACCTTAGGGGAAAAAAATGCTGGAAGAGCTATCCATATAAGAATTTATTTTTGGATACCTAGACAGACTTTAATGCCATATTCAAAATGAAAAATAAATATCCAGCCATAGAAAAATATCATATTGTGACAGAGAAACTAAAAGAACCCCATGAAAAATTGCTTTATTCACTCTTTTTCCTACTTCCACTCTTGCTGAGACCTGCACCTCAGCCCTTACACACGCCATATAGAACACAGAATAGATGTCCTGTTCGTAAAGGTCAACTATTTAATGATTTCTTTGGACTCTTCGAGCACAAAAGATAACATCGAAGAAGTTAATACTGGGCAGGGTCATCATGAACATTTTCTAAGACCATTGACTCCACAAGACCCTTTGCTGCAGGGCACAGATGATTTAAGGAGAATACCTAAATCCTATTCTTTGTTCCCAGATTATCAAGAAGACATGGATACCGACCACCAACCTCAATAAAAATTCCAGGCTCCAGGCAAAGACAAGACTCACTCTTCCTTCCTTTCGCAGTCCCCCAGAAGCTCTGTCAGTATCTACACTCTCTCTCTCTATACCTGCAAAAAACACTGCTCTCACCTCCTCTTGGCTCCAGTTTGATTTTTATCCTGCATTAAATTAAGGCCCCTCTTGGCTGGTCCTGTGGAAACCTCCCCCTGGGTCCTCAGACCCAAGCAGTCTGCATCAGTATCACAAAGATAATATTTAAAATTCTGAGATCAAAAGATCTACCTCTTTGCAATGGTATTAAGCTCAGTACTTGGACTACTATCCCCTAACTTTCACTTATTATATTCCTAATTGCTACCACCAAATACACAAAGTAAATATAACAAGAAGTATAATCCTCCTGTTCAATTTCTGAATGTCTTAGAATACTTGCTGTTGCAGCAGGAAATATTTAATAGACATTTTTTTATTTCAGCTTTAAAAAATAGTCTACTTGCTAACTAAGGTCTGAAGTATCCATCATTATTCAAACACAATCACAATTTCCTTTCCAATTAAATACAATGTATAAATATATATGCCACATGATGTATTTTCAAATAGGTTCCTTTTTTTACAGTTATGGGAGAAGCCAAGAGAATTAATCCATTAAAAAACTTCAAAATCATCAGAAGTTTAGCAAGATATACACATTAAAAATCAACAAGACAGGGCCGCCTGGGTGGCTCAGTTGGTTGGGCGACTGCCTTCAGCTCGGGTCATGATCCTGGAGTCCCGGGATTGAGTCCCACATTGGGCTCAGCTCCATGGGGAGTCTGCTTCTCCCTCTGACCTTCTCCCCTCTCATGCTCTCTCTCACTGTCTCTCAAATAAATAAATAAAATCTTAAAAAAAAAATCAACATGACAAAAAACTGCCATAAAGAGATCATATAGAAATAGTTTTAAGAACTTTACTTTTTCTGTCAGTAAGGCATTCCTTTACCTAAATTTCAAATACTGTGAAAAAGTTGAACCAATAAGATGAATATCTCCACCTACATTCAACATTGTGAGTCTTCTGCTATAAATGTTATGCTACCTCTTCCCTTTCCCTTTATGTATCAATTAATTTTATTTTTGGGAAATCCCCATGTAATCAAATACATTAACAGTTCTAAAGAAAAACAGATGACACTAAGTCAGTTAAATACTATAAATACCCATATCTAAATTCAGTTCCACTTGCCACTGAATGGGTTCAGACAAATCAGGTGTTATGCCAAGTGAGAATTTTTTAATATTTTGACTTTCAAAATTAAAATTTAAAAAATAGATAAAGGATGGTGGGCTGTAGTTTAATCCCCATGGTACAGAGGAAACTGGAGCATACAAAGGGTCAATAATTTATTAAAGACTAAAACAAGTAGCAAAACCAAGTACAATGAAAACAGGCAATCTGGGTGCCTGGGTGCCTCAGCTGGTTGAGCAACTGCCTTCCGCTCAGGTCATGATTTTAGAGTCCTGGGATTGAGTCCTACATCAGGCTTCCTGCTCAGCAGGAAGTCTGCTTCTCTCTCTGACTCTCTCCCCTCTCATGCTCTCTCCTGACTCTCTTGCTCTCAAATAAATAAATAAAATCATAAAAAAAGGCAAAAGAAAACAGGCGATCTACTCCAGACCCCATACTTGTAATCCCAGCTCCAGGAAGCCTCCAATCCAACAGGAAATCCTCATGATTTTATCTATCCAGAATAATTCCATAACCCCTAATTCCAATGCTGCCCTAATCTGAGACGCCATCCTCTCTCACTGGGTTTACTGCACTAGCCTGCTAACCAAGCTATCTGATTCTTCTGTCCGTTTAACGAATAGTAAGAACTGGTGTTCTTTAGCCTACAAGAAAAGAAACTCCAGGTTCTGTACCCTCTCATCTATTTTCCATCAATGACCTCCTCTACTTCTCTCCCCTCTCTCACACTGCCAGCACAAGTCCTTTGTGCTGCTCCTTGTCCCCAGGCATGTTCGCCCTTATGGCCTTGGCACTGACTAGTCCTCCTGCCTGGCACACAGTTCCTTTTGTATCTACATGACCACCCCCTCCCTCTTGCAGTATCATTTCCAATGAGGCCCTATACTGTAAACTTTATTTAAAATTGCAACTGCCCCCCACAAAGTAACTGGCTCTCCAAATCCCCCTTTCCTGCTCTAGTTTTTCTTTTTAACATTTACTACCTTCGAACATTCTAGACAATTCACTTATTTTTTATTTCCCTATCTCTTATGCTCTTAGATTTTACATGTATACCAATACATCCTAAGCCCTTAAAAAATCATCTAGTACATAGAAAATGCTGAAAAATAATTATTTCCATTGAGACTTTTTTTTTTAAGATTTTATTTATTTGACAGAGAGAGAGAGATCACAAGTAGGCAGAGAGACAGGCAGAGAGAGAGAGGGGAGGAAGCAGGCCCCCCGCTGAGCAGAGAGCCGGATGCAGGGCTCGATCCCAGGACCCGGGATCACGACCCGAGCTGAAGGCAGAGGCCTCAACCCACTGAGCCACCCAGGCGCCCCTCCATTGAGACTTTTATGTCAACTTCAACCCAAATACTTTGAGCTATACTTGTCTACATCTCTTATAGTTGTTAGCATTTCTCAGGATCTCACAAAAAGTTATAATTTCAAAAAATGCTTAAATTACATTTTTTAACAGCCAAGTATTGCATGCTCATGATTTACTAAGATTCTTTATGTAGAAATATACTTTATAGACATGGAGAGATGTTCATGACATCACTCAGAGAAGACAGGCAAGAAAGAGTGTATGTAGTATGATCACTTATATATGGAAAGAGTATGTATTTGCATTTACAGGTTTTTCTTGTATGATGACATTAGGTATTTTTCAAACATTTCTCCTTTCTGTATATTCATATTTTCTAATTTTTTCAATAATGAATATGTATTATTTATCTGATTAACAAATAAATACACTTCTTTGCCCCCCAAAAATTATCTTCACAATATAATTACCAGCTAAATTCTCACTCTTGCTCTATGAATAAAATATGTATTCACTGTTAATAAAACTGTTTTATAAATGCAATCTAGATATGTGCTACGAATGTAATTTAAGTGACTGACTACAGCTATTTATCGAATTACTTTCTTTATACAAGGGATGATGTGGCTAATTCTTTTGTTTATACAGAGAGTAATATGGCACAAATGTGCTAAATATTACCACTACATCAATATATCTATGGGAAATCCACATATTCAATCTAACTTTCAGATATTAACTTTGAAATACTCTTTTCAATGGCAGTACTTTTAATAGGCTTTTATATTTGCAGTATAAACTTATAAACATTTCTTTTTTTATCTTTAAAGTTAGAAGCACAAGTAACATAAATATATTCAACTTGAACTTTGGTTGTTGTTGCTGTGAAAAGTATTAATATTTACTTCAATTGTTCCCTGTTTCAAAAGTATTTAAAGTAATGTAATTAACAAAGTAAAGCTATGGATTTAGAAAAACTGTATTCTATATTTTACATGTCCCGTTTTTTTAAAAACACATCCTTAAAGGCTATTACTATTTTGCTAAAGGAAAATCAACAAAAGAGTTACTTTAATGCCAACTCTTAATTTAGAAAATACATTCATTTTTCAGAAAGGTTTGGAATCCTTGCTTTAACTTTTAAAATGTACACATAATAGTATTAAGAACTCTAAGACAAGCCTAATTATGATCAATTACTTTCTTTTCAAACAAAAAACAAATTCAGTTATTGTCTATAAAAAGAAACCTAGGGGCGCCTGGGTGGCTCAGTGGGTTAAGCCGCTGCCTTTGGCTCAGGTCATGATCCCAGGGTCCTAGGATCGAGCCCCGCATCGGGCTCTCTGCAGAGCAGGGAGCCTGCTTCCCTTCCTCTCTCTCTGCCTGCCTCTCTGCCTACTTGTGATCTCTCTGTCAAAAAAAAAAAATTTAAAAGGAAACCTAAATTGGTTTGTAATACTTTTCCATGATCTTAAATCTAGAAGGAAAATATTATTTTTTTAGTATTTATATATATTTATATCTGAACTTCTTTGAAATGAAATTTGACTTAGGTTTTTCCAAACTTAAATTCCATTCAACAATTTTTTAAAATTATTGCAAAAACTTTACAAAAAAATAAGTTCACAAGGGTATTTAACATGAAAGTTTACATACCTTGGCTTCCGAAATGCTAGACTATATTGCTGGCAAGCCAGACCCACAGTGGGGGTATAAACAATAGGCATGAATTTCTCAATGTCAGACATTAGCACACTATAAAAGAGCTTTTCATTTCTGTCCTGAAGATCCATTAAAAGTAGATACCTGTGGAAATTGGACATAATGAGATCTATATTCCCAAAAGTCATGAAACAGATGCTTAGAAATATAAACATTTTTCAACAAAGTATTTTTTACGTCACATAGAAAACAACTGATCAAAAAAGACTTTAGAAATATTCTTAAACACCTCAAAGAATGAAGAACCATAAACCTGAGCAACTGTCATTCAAACTTTAAAATCATTGCTAAAACAACATAGTTTTATGTAATACCTGGAAAGACTTTATCCCTATTTTAAATTGAAAATACCATTAGAGATCTAATTTAAACATTACCTTAACTAAGTAAATAGACTTCATCCTGTAACTTGTAATACTGAATAACCAAGGGAAATGACAAGTAGAAAATAAGGAATTTAGTACCAACCCTAAAAATTACTAAAGTAGGCAAGTTCTTATTGTTTGTATCAAAAGGGCTTTTTCTTTCTAGAGGCATTTCTTTTTTTTTTTTTTTAAAGATTTTATTTATTTATTTGACAGAGAGAAATCACAAGTAAGCAGAGAGGCAGGCAGAGAGAGAGGAGGAAGCAGGCTCCCTGCTGAGCAGAAAGCCCGATGTGGGGCTCGAACCCAGGACCTGGGATCATGACCTGAGCCGAAGGCAGCGGCTTAACCCACTGAGCCACCCAGGCGCCCCTCTAGAGGCATTTCTAACCCAGAGTTCTCTTTCTAAACATCAACCTTATCATGTTACCTGTAACCTTTGATAATTCTTAGAATAAAAGCCAAACTGCTCACTACAACTTCAAATAGTCTTAACAGAATTGTACTTAATCTTACTAGCCTTTTTAAGTTGATTTCCATTCCCTGGAATAGTTGAAAATGCACAGAATGGAGAGTCAGAGATACAAGGATTCTAATGTTTGGCAAACAGATGGGTTGTATCAAACCCTTAAACATTTGGGAAGATGATGACTTTCAGGCATGTTAAAACTGATTTAGTAATGTGGAAATCATCATTCCTAAATCAATAATCAATTCTCAGACCTCATCTTATTTTACCTGTCAAAACATTGACACAGATACCCTTCCTTGGAGCTCAATACCCTCTTTTTGCTTGTCTTCTGGGCCATCATATTTTTCTTGATTTTCCCTCTGTCTCATTGGTCATTCCTTTCCTGTTTCTTTGTTGCTTCCTCCTCTTTTCTGAAAGCTCTCTAATGCCCATATCTAATATATAAGGAAAGTAGGTTGGCTTTACCTTTAACATATATCCAAAGTCTAAACACCTTCATTGCTACCATCCTGGGTCTAACCTCTTACTTGGATTAATGTGATAGTCTCCTAAATATTCTTCCAGCCTACATTCTATTCTTAACATTGCAGACAGTCTTCTTGAAATATAGGTCAGATCAGGTTGATCTTCTGTTCAAAACCTTGAATAGTTTCCATTTCACCCAGAATAACAAAAAAGTCCCTTAGTAGCCTTCAAAGCCATTCATAATCTGTCTTCCCCACTTCCCCTCCCAACCTACCATTCTCCCCTGCCTCATTCTGCTCCAGACACAGCTCTCTGCTGACCCCTGAACACAACAGCTGCAGAACACTGTTCCTCAGATTTCCTCATGGTTAATTACCTCACTGCCTTTGATGATTTGCTCATGAATCATTTCCTCAATGAAGTCTTCTCCTGATTGATATAACAATATAACAACACAAACTGACCATCCCAACCCTCAGCATCACCATCCCAACCCTCAGCCCTTCTTATCCTACTTTTTTTTTCATCAGCACCTGTCAATTTTTAGCATATTAACTTACTGTTTTACTACTTAGTATTTAATAATTTTTTAAAATAATTTACCTAAATTCCATGAAGGCAGAGACCATGGTCTATAATCCCAATATCTTAAAGAGGACCTGACAGTCAGTCAGTTGATGCTCAATAAATATTTGAGGAATAGTCTTTGGTAAAACATGAATGTGACCAGCACTTAGGAGGTAGAGGTAAACGGCCCAGGAAAAGAATTTAAAGTGAAAACACCAGAGTCTGAAGGATAGACTTATGGAACAAATGAAAAGGAGTATAAAGGAATTTAAGAAGCAGCAAACATATACATTAGGCAAACAGGTCAGCCTCTTTCCCCAGCTGCCTCTGTCTTCACTAATGAAAGGTAGCCATGGCAGGGGTGGAGGTTATCCATGGGCTCAGCAACATGGACTTCCACTCACCAAAGCCAACCTTGCTATAGATACTCCTGAATACTCCATCTGCAAGAACAGACCAGCCAGTGCTGAACACCTGATATGGCACCATGAGGGGTGATCAGCAATCTACCTGGTGGCAGGCAGACTACTTCCCTCATGGAAGGGGTGGTGTTAGTTCTTACTGGAATAGATACCTACTCTGGTTACAGATCTGCTTCCCCTGCAAACAATACTTCTGCCAAAACTACAGTCCAAGGATTTACAGAATGCCTTAAACACCATTATGGTATTCCACACAATACGGCTTTTAACCAAAGAACTCAGTGGGCCCATATTCATGGAATTCACCATGTTTCCCACCATCCTGAAGCAGCTGGCTTGACAGAACAGCAGAATGGCCTCTGAAGACTTAGTAATAGCACCAGGTAGGTGGCAACCTACAGAGCTGGGGCAAGGTTCTCCAGGATGCTGTATAAGCAGAGAATCCGTGTCTGCTATATGGTGCTGTTTCTCCTACAGCCAGAACTAAGAGATGGAAATTGGAGTGGCACCACTCCCAATGACCCCCATGACCCACTGGCAAAATTTCTGCCCCCTGTCCCCATGAACTTACGCTCTAATGGCCTAGAAGTCTTAGTTCCAAAGGGAGGAATGTTTCTACCAGGAGACAATGACTCTACTGAACTGGAGGTTAATACTGCTGTTAGCCACTTTGGCCACCATACGCCTCTGAATCAACAAGCAAAGAAAAGAGTTACTGTGCTAGTTGGGGTGACTGATCTGACTACCAAAGGCAAGCTGGACTGCTACTTCATCATCATCATCATCATCATCATTAGTATTAGTATTATTTAAAGATTTATTTATTTATCTTAGAGAGAGAGAGACAGAGAGAAGAAGAGACAACACAAGCAGGAGGAAGGGCAGAAGGAAAGAATCCTCAAGCAAACAGCCAGCTGAGCAAGGAGCCCCATGTGGCGCTCGATCCCACGACCCTGAGATCACGACCTGAGCTGAAACCAAGAGTTGGCTGCTCAACTGAGTGAGCCACCCAGGTGCCCCATCCACTCCATTTTTATTATTAATCTTCAACCCCCAGCAAAAAGGAATGCCTTTGGACTGGACTCCCTTTGGACTGGAACTGCAACTCATCCCTTGGTTTCCAGCCTGCCACTCCACCTACAGATTTAGGACTTACCTAAGCTCCATAATCATGTGAGCCAATTCCTTAAAAATAAGTAAATAAATAATCAGTCAGTCAGTTACTCAGTCTCTTTACATAGAACCAGCAGGATATGTGTATATTTCGGTCTTTTTCTCTGGAGAACCCTAATACAAATACTTACTAGGCATGGGTTTGTTACCTCTTCCAAACTTTGCAATAATATTTTGAAATAACTATTATTTCTTTAAATCCACCAATAAAAAACCTCAGGTTTAGAGAGTTTCAGTGCCTTAATAGGAAAGGGCCAAGCCACAAGTACAGGGCACAGTAGACACCAGTCATGGCAATGGTTGCAACAGGTGGTTTGCTTAAGGCCCCTCGTGAAACACAACCAGAATTTCAACTGAAGACTACCCAGTTCAAGGTAGGGAACAGTATTACCTTCATCTTTGTACAGACACAGAAACTGAGTTCTAAAAGTAAGTGACCCAAATCTGCAGTAGTGTTAGAACCAAGCTTGGAAGTGGGAAAAGTGTGCTTTTATCTATGATGAACTTAAAGTCTTGACTGAAAGCTGCTATGTCCTGTTTTATTCTGTGTGAAAGGGCATTTCCTGATAACTCACCTTCACAGCAACCATCTGATCACAAGGGAAAAGTAGTCTCTTTGAGGATATATTTAGAAACGAAAATTTTCTATTATTCGAATGTTCTTACCAACGGTAAATTTTTATTAAAACATCATTGTACTTATGGGGTGCCTGGGTGGCTCAGTTGGTTAAGTGTCTGCCTCTGGCTAAGGTCATGATCCTGAGGTCCTGGGATTGAGTTCCACATTGGGCTCCCTGCTCAGCGGGGAGTCCAGTTCGTCCTCTCCCTCTGTTACTCCCCCCTGCTTGTGATCTGTCTCTCATTCTCTCTCTCTCAAATAAATAAAATCCTTAAAAAGGGGTTGCCTGGGTGGCTCAGACAGTTGAGCATCTGCCTTTGGCTCAAGTCATGATCCCAGGGTCCCAGGATCGAGCCCCGCATTGGGCTCTCTGCTCAGCTGGGAGCTTGCTTCTCCCTCTCCCCCAACCCCGCTCATGCTAGCTCTCTCTCTTGCACTCTCTCATGCTCCCTCTCAAATAAATAAAGTCTTAAAAAAAAAAACTTTAAAAAAAACATAGTATTTATAGGTAAATTCTCAAACTTAACTACTCTCCAAATCACTAAATATTTTAACTTTCTCATCCAATTAGAAAAATAAACTAGACAACTGCCTAAGAGAAATATAAAAATCATCTTCAGGAATGTTGTTACCTGTCAAAGTCAGAGGTCAGACGCTCAAAATTTTTAATTACTCTAAGAACCTGGATGTCCTGACTGATGAAGCAAGGTGGCAACAATCCATGAATATTCAACTGCTGTCTCTCTTCCAGGGTAAAAGCCAAGTCCTATGGAGAAAAGAAAAACACCATAATTTGAAGGGAATAAAAACCAAAACCTACATACATATACCTACACATAAAGTCCAACAAATACATGGAATTAAAAATTAAAAATCAGAATTAAAAATACATGGTATTATCTAAACATTGGCCATTCAATTGTGAGATCATGTCATCTCTCAATACCTCAGTTTCTCATCTTTCAATATTAGAATACTATAATATTTTCAGATCTGTGTCATTCATATTGTCAGTTTTGAAATTAGGTAATGCAGAAAATGATGTAAAGATATGCAAATGAAAGATATAAATATTAATAATGTTATCCAATATATAAATGAGTTAGAATTGTAAGAGATTTTAAAATTATGAACATGAGTAGGTCACCTATAACCTGCTGTGCCTTCCCCTATAAAATAGATTTTAAAATGCCTTACATATGATTGAGGCACCTGTTCCAACACTTGTCTCTCAAATTATCTCCTACTATTCTTTTTTTTTCAAGTTGATGCTTTTTTTTAAGATTCTATTTATTTATCTGAGAGTGAGAGAGAGCGCACGCATGAGAGAGAGAGTGCACACACATAAGGGCACAAGCACAGGAGTGGCAGAGGAAGAGGGAGAAGCAGGCTCCCCGCTGAGCAGGGAGCCCAATGCGGGGCTAGATCCCAGGACCCCAAATCATGACCTGAGCCCGACAGCAGATGCTTAACTGACTGAGCCACCCGGGCGCCCCATCTTCTATTATTCTTATTATACTCTCAGCTACACAAAATTTTTCACCGTTGCCTGAACACAGCAGTCTTTTACTCTTTCATGACACCATGGACAAAAATGTTTTCCTTGCTTTTCTGCCTTTGAAGTCTAACCTCAAATGCTCCCTCTTCTCTAAAGCCTTTCCAGACTTACCCAATATGCCCATTAGAACCCTGTTATTATTCTATGTTATTTGTTTACAAGAACACTGACTGTTTTATAAAACCTGAGGCTTGAAACCAAGCAATGAAATATAACTGATGGGTGGAATCAAAAATCCAGAATGGACCAAAGAGATTTGCTGGAACATAATGTGAAGGGAAGTAATAGCAGAAAAACCTCAGTAGTCATTAATCTGGGAGAACCGGATGAACAGTTCCCCTGGAGAGGACTCCCCCTGCAGCTACCAAAGCCCCGGGTGTCTCTGAGTAGACTGATGACTGTTCCCCTGGGTCTGGCAATAGTGTGCCAACATGATAATGGTTGTGTCCACTCACTGTAAACATGCCTGATGCTTCTTAGACAACCAGGATGGTACAATGTGTTCACTAAGTTTGCACTGGGTGCTAACTGATGGGTGATTGCACCCATCTCCTCTGCCCCTGAAAGCTTCCTGCAATGGCAGAAGAGTGACTCCTGAGTATTACTCTGGGAGAAAGACAATTTGGCTCATCCTGGAGGTAGATGACACAACCAGCCTCAGAAAGTAGGTGAAGAAGATCAACAGACAAACCACTGTTTCTTCTAATTTTTTATATGTTTAGGCCCATTAACTCATGTCACTGGAGGAAAGCTTTATGTTTGATTCAACTCCTGGGTCGGGGGCAGCCTGAAGAAAGTCAAATAGATTTGTCCCCTGGGTGACCCCTGGTGGAGCTTTCTAAATTCCAACAAGGGTGAGCTGGGACCAGTGGCTCGAGAACCTCCAGGACAAGAAACTGCTTACAATCTTGACTTCTCAGAAGGTCTCCAAATGTCTCAGCACAGGTGTGTCCAGTTCCCAGTAAAAAATCTCAACAATACATGAACATATGTAAAAAGTAGTAAACTCCTAAATATTATGCCTTAAAAATCTGCCTGCAAAATAATAATCAAAATTATCAATATTCTGAGAAAAAGGCTTATTATCAAAAGCACTAACATATGCTCCTGCATTCACTTAATACTGGCACTTAATCATTTATTGGTATATTAGTCCTTCTTTTTACATAAATTTCCCATTGTTGGTCTGACCTATCAGGTCTCCTGTATCTTTTGCCATGTAAATGACTAGCTATCTTTTGCTATCCTTGGATAGTTAGTAACTACAAACACCTCACACTGTTAGCCAAATAGTCTATGGCATAATAAAGTGTCAGTTCAACTCTTAAACAATAATAACCACCAAAAACAAAATTAAAAAAAAACAACAACAACTTGGGATTAAAAATCTGGGGAACTAGGCCAAGTTATTAGGTCCTATTGCTACTCTATGAATTAAAAAAAAAAAAAAAAAGTAAGTCAGTGAGTAAGCAAACTTAAATCTTAAAATCCCTGAAAACTTAAAAATACATTTGGCATAAAAATATGCCAAATACATTATGACTTCACCTAAACCAGTGTTTAATAATGACACATCAATGTGATTCCTACCAACCAGCGGCTCCCCAGAAAGTATTCAGAGGAACAGGAAGTAGAATCTTGAAATATTTAATAATCCTGGCTCTTTCATTTTTTCATACTAACAGAGATATATTCATATATATTTTGTAGAGATCATACACAGTAGCTTAATACATTCTCCTTATTAAACACTAGCTTAATACAGTGAAACACTAGCTTAATACATTTTCCTCATTAAAAGCTGATGTGACAAATATCTGTTTCAAAGAATTTTTACCTCAGAGTTATGCGGTGGGGGTTATCCAACAAAGGATAGTGTATCCAACATATACATGCAGCTTCTAACTTTCATTTGATTCCTTCTGAGTCTTTCATGTCATTAAAGTTTAGACCTCTGTACATATATTAAGTTTCCAGACCACCTATAATTCTAATTCCCTAAAAGCTTTCTCGTACACCCTAGGTTCAACCCTGGTTTTCTCATTTTCTATCTTTCTTTTACTTTCCCTCCTCCTTACAAAACCTTTTGGACTAGATCCCTAGACAGCAGAATGGTATGCAATTTCACCGCAGAGGACAACACACAGGACAACCATTCTTCTGGGCTCTACTAACTGCTTTATGTATATCTTCTTGAGAAAACGGAGACTATCGAGCAGAAATGAAAACAAAATTCCTGGCATAACAAGAGACCTATATGAGAAATTGTGTTTGCACCTAAGAAACTTTGTCCTGAGTAATTTATCAGAAATGATTACCATAAAAGCAGAACGGATACAACCTGAACTCCACACTAACCATCTTTAATGTTTGCAATAAGCTTCAGTAATTTGCCTTGTTTTTTTCCAGAATAAGGAGTCAAAGTAATCAAGTGGAATGGCAAAAAGGAAAACGCTGCCTAAATCACAAAAATCTTTAATCTCTATATGAATAATTCATTGTAAAATGCATTTGTTGTAATGTTTCTTTTTATTATTTATTATTCTGAAATAAAGAGATCAAAGTGTGCTTTAGCTTTAAATGTCAATATTTTGAAATGTTTTATAGTTTGTTTTATAGTTTTTTTTTAATTTTTTTTTAATTTTTTATTTTTTTTCAGCATAACAGTATTCATTATTTTTGCACCACACCCAGTGCTCCATGCAATCCGTGCCCTCTACAATACCCACCACCTGGTGCCCCCAACCTCCCACCCCCCACCCCTTCAAAATTCTCAGATCGTTTTTCAGAGTCCATAGTCTCTCATGGTTCACCTCCCCTTCCAATTTCCCTCAACTCCCTTCTCCTCTCCATCTCCCCTTGTCCTCCATGCTATTTGTTATGCTCCACAAATAAGTGAAACCATATGATAATTGACTCTCTCTGCTTGACTTATTTCACTCAGCATAATCTCTTCCAGTACCCCCATGTTGCTACAAAACTTGGGTATTCATCCTTTCTTTCTTTTTTTTTTTTTTTTTTACAGCTTTATAAACATATATTTTTATCCCCAGGGGTACAGGTCTGCGAATCGCCAGGTTTACACACTTCACAACACTCACCATAGCACATACCCTCCCCAATATCCATAACCCCACCCCCTCTCCCAACCCCCTCCCCCCATCAACCCTCAGTTTGTTTTGTGAGATTAAGAGTCACTTATGGTTTGTCTCCCTCCCAATCCCATCTTGTTTCATTTACTCTTCTCCTACCCCCTCAACCCCCCATGTTGCATCTCCTCTCCCTCATATCAGGGAGATCATATGATAGTTGTCTTTCTCCGATTGTTTTATAGTTTTATAAATATAAATGTTTTATAGTTTATGTGCATATTCTATGCCTATAGAAAGAGAAGTTATTCTAATTTGTCTTGGACACATATTGAAGGGTTCTTTCCCCTAAGTCCTCCAGACTGCTAATTATTGTTCTTTGAAATTAGCTGTTTAACTATATAGAAAATGACTTTGAGAACTTTCCTGGGGTATGTAACCTCATTTCTTCAAAAAACCAATCAGCCAGATGGGATACACATTTCCAAGGTAAAGTTTTCAAATGATTATTTTGCATGCATTCAGCTGTGCAACCAAATCCTCTAGTGATCATCTCCTGTAAGAGGCAGAAAATCAATTATTTTAAACTAATAATATATTAACAACAGCTTCTTTAAGAAAAACATTTGGTGTCATTACACAGCAATTAATTTTTACTCATAGTTTATATAGAGTAATTTAAACTGGTAGAAGTAATGATTACAAAAATCTAAAATACACTTGGTCTTAAAGGGAGGGAAAAATAAAATAAGATGAAATCAGAGAGGGAGATAAACCATAAGAGACTCTTTTTTTTTTTTTTTTTTTTTAATTTGACAGAGAGATCACAAGCAGGCAGAGAGGCAGGCAGAGAGAGAGGAGGAAGCAGGCTCCCCGAGAGAGCAGAGAGCCCGATGCGGGGCTCGATCCCAGGACTCCGAGATCATGACCTGAGCCGAAGGCAGCGGCTTAACCCACTGAGCCACCCAGGCGCCCCCCATAAGAGACTCTTAATCATAGGAAACAAACTGAGGGTTGTTAGAGGCAGGGGAGAATGGGGTAACTGGGAATGGGTGGTAGGCATTGAGGAGGGCACTTGATATAATGAGCACTGGGTGTTTGTTTTTTAAAAGATTTTATTTATTTATTTGACAGAGAGAGAGATCACAAGTAGGCAGAGAGGCAGGCAGAGGAAGGGGGAAGCAGGTTCCCCACTGAGCAGAGAGCCTGACCCAGGGCTCGATCCCAAGACCCTGAGATCATGACCCGAGCTGAAAGCAGAGGCTTAACCCACTGAGCCACCCAGGTGCCCCAGCACTGGGTGTTAAATGTAACTGATGAGTCACTAAATTCTACCTCTAAGTGTTAATTAATTGAGTTTAAATTATATACAAACATATATATATATATATATATATATATATATATATATATATAGTTGGCCCTAGATGCCCTAAAATTTAGAGCAAAATCTCATAACCATAACACCTAGAGATTATTTCATTTAGGTATTATAGGATATTAGCAAGTATAACTATTTTGTAGTTTAAGTGACATGTTTGTTTAATTAATGAAAAGAAAGAGCATCTTTACCTAAGGGAGCAAATGGATTTTTAAAATATTGGATGAGAGGTTTAATTAAATTGTTTAAGTATCTCTCACTTAAAACTTAGCAATTACTAGTCTTTGTAGATTCCTTATAAGGCTGAGAAATTGTTAACCATCGATGTTAATAATACATTTTCCAAACATAGCTCTTAAAATCATTAATAAGATTTTTAAATTCTTGGGGCACCTGGGTGGCTCAGCTGGTTAAGCATCTGTCTTTGACTGAGGTGGAGTTTTGGGGGTCCTGGGACTGAGGCCTGTGTCAGGCTCCTCTCCCTCTGCCCCTCTCCCCATGCAGGCATGCCCTGTTCCCCCTCAAAAAAAATCTTTAAAAAAAAAGATTTTAAAATTCTTCCTGGCCCCAAGGAAGTTTTAAGGTAAATTTCACAAAGTCACCAAATCAGTAAAGTACCAGTTAAGTAAGTAGACTGGAGGTGAGCAGACTGGTCATTACTAGTAAATTATTGAAATGCCAATGAACAAAGTGATTAAAAAAAAAAAGCGAGATCTCATCCAAACCAAATGGGTAATACTAATTGCCAGCAGAGGCCCTAATAATCACATGTACATTTACAACATTCTAGATATGTCTATGGTACCATGTATGGTGATTATTCATATACTGAACCAGAAACATCAGGATTAGAAGATAATCATGTATTGCGACTTTGATTTCTCAATTCTTTGACCTAGTTGAAGAATTTACAGAGTATGGAAATTAGATGGCATAACATTAAATGACACATGAATTTGTAAATGTCCCTTGCCTATTCCTGAAAGAGGAGGAGGAGGACTGGCAAGATGTCTTCCTCTTCCTCTTTCTCTTCCTCTCTGAACTGGCGAGGCATCCTCCAATGTCCTCCCAAAGCATCAAGTATTTCCATCATGCAACTTCTCATACTTCATGATTTCTGCTGAAGGGCTGTTTTATCCAAAGGTCTAGGGGCTTCTTAAGGACAGGTACTATGATATTCACATTTGAATAGCACCCAATAAAATGTCAAAATGGAGCAGGGCCTCAATAAGTTTTAAGTAAACAAATGGATGAATATATGAATCTGAAACAACTTTCCATTTCCATGTAGTTCTGTTCTATGTACAGCTCTTCCTCAACTTACAATGGGGTCACATCCCGACAAACTCCTCATGTGGCTGACCGGGACCTGCAGCCTGCTGCCACTGCCCAGCACCACAAGAGACGATCATACCACATATTATTAAACCAAGAAAATATCAAAATTCAAAATTTGAAATACAGTTTCTACTGAATGCATATCACTTTCACACAGGGACCTAATCACAGACACTCAAGGAATCAGTAGATATAATTCAGGAGTCTTTAGATGTGGGCATCTTGGGGTGCCTGGTTGGCTCAGTCAGTTAAGCGTCCGACACTTGGTTTCGACTAAGTTCACGGTCTCAGGGCAGAAGACTTGAATAGATGTTTTTCCAAAGACATACAGATGGCCAAAAGACACATGAAAAGACGCTCAACATCACTGATCATCGGGAAATGCAAATCAAAACTACAATCAAATGAAAATCACACCTCTCAGAATTGCTAAAATCAGTAAAACAAGAAGTAACAGGTGTTGATGAGAACGTGGAGAAAAAGGAAACTTTGTGCACTGTTGGTGGGAATGTTGGTGGTGCAGCCACTCTGGAAAACAGCACGGAGTTTCCTCAAAAAGTTAAAAAAAAATAGAACTACTCTATGATCCAAAAATTGCACTACTAGGTATTTACCCAAAGGATACAAAAATACTAATTCAAAGAAATACATGCATCCCAATGTTTATAGAAGCATTATCTACAACAACCGTATTATGAAAACAGTCCAAGTGTCCACCAACTAATAATAAAGAAGATATGGGGTGTGAGTGTGTGTGTGTGTGTGTGTGTGTGTGTATACACAATGGAAAAAGAATGAAATCTTGCCATTTGCAATGACATGGATGGACTAGAGTGTATAATGCTAAGTGAAATAAGTCAAAGAAAGACAAATTCCACATGATTTCACTCATATGTAAAACGTAAGGAAAAAAAAACAAGCAAGGGGAAAAAAGAGAGAGGCAAACCAAGAAACAGACTCTTAACTATGGTGAACAAACTGATGGTTACCAGAGGGGAGGGGGAGGAGGGGCATGGGGCTAGATGGGTAATGGGGGTTAAGGAGGGTACTTGTGATGAGCACTGGGAGTTGTATGGAAGTGCTGAATCACTATATTGTATATCTGAAACTAATATTACACTGTATGTTAGCTAATTGGAATTTAAGTAAAAACCTAAAAACAAAACAAAACAGAACTGTTGCAGAGATCAGTGCTTCAGTTTCCAAGGGATATATACTTCACATATCAACATGATATTCCCAGAAACGCCACAAGATGGCTTTCTTACTTCAAATCCACAGTTGAGATTTTCAGAAATGTTTTATCTCCTCTTAGTTACTTTATGGGAGATTGTCATTGCTATTGGTCAAGGGTCTCCAGAAAAACAGAACGAATAGGGTGTGTGTATAAACATCACATATACGAAGAAATTTAGTATAAGGAATTGGCTCATGCAAATATGAAGGCTGACAAGTCCCCAGATCTGAAGTTGGCAAGTTGGAGACCCAGGAGAGCCAATGGTGTAGTTCTAATCCACACCCAAAGGCCTGAGAAATCAAGAGAGCTGACAATATAGTTCTAGTCCAAAGGCCAGCAGGCTTAAGACCCAGGAAGAGCCAGTTTTTCAGTCCAAATCCAAAGGTAGGAAAAAAAATGATGTTCCAGCTTGAAGGCAGTCAGGCAAGAGGGGTTCCCTCTTCCTCACAAGAGGTTCAGCCTTTTTGTTCTATTCAGATTTTCAGCTGACTGGAAGAGGCCCACCCACATTAGAAAGGGAAGCCTGCTTTCCTCAGTCTACCAATTCCAATGTTAATCTCATCCAGAAACACCCTCACAGACAAACCTAGAATAATATTTGACCAACTGTCTGGACACCCAGTGGCTTAGCTAAAAATGACACATAAAATTATTCATCCCACTCACACCAAATATTTTTCGCCAAATATTTGTTGAGTGAATGTTTACATCTGTAAGAAAAGCCAGTGAAAGAGGGATATGTCAAATATGGTCCACAGTCTCATGAAGCTAACAATCTAGAGAGCTTAACAGGATATCACATGAATAGCTACACAAATAATTATAAAATAACAATGTGATAAGTACAGGGGAAAGAAAAGGGAAATTGTCCTATCTAACTTAACTTAGGGCCTTAAAAGGAAAAGAGTTCACTAAGCAGTAATATTAAAATGAGATCTGAAGGACAAGAAGAAGAGTAGGAGTTGACCCCGGTGAAAGGTTCAGGGTGATTGTGCGGGAACAGCAGGGGCACAAACCCCAGGGCAGAAGAGCTTGGCTTCTTAGAGAGAGTAAGGGAAGGAGACATAAACTATGAGAAGAATGATGAAAGATGACCCTGGGAAGACAGGCAGGAACCAGAGCAGGCCAGTCTTTGTTAGCTAGGTAAAGTTCTAAACTTTATCCTAAGAGTAATGGGAAGACCCAGTTCTTTGCCTGATTGGTGATGCCATTTTGTGAAAACACTACAAGTGAGTCAGCAGTGCTCACCCACAGTGTTTGTTATTCACCACGCTGAGGAATCTCCATATGAAGGCTAGCTTGTTAAAGAGAAAACGGTGCTTCAGAACCAGTTTCTGAGTACCAGGCATATGAGAAGGTTCAGTGTGGGCTCATGATTCTCAATCTGTCTTCCATGGCTCTGTATGATTCACTTACATATTCCCAACTGCATCACTTGTCTTCATAACACCACCTCCTGTCCACCACACTAAGGGTGGATCTGATCCATGCCCTTCACCAACAACGTTTTAGGGCACCTGAGTGGCTCAGTAGGTTAAGTGTCTGCCTTTGGCTCAGGCCCTGATCCCAGGGTCCTGGGATCTGGGCAGGGAGTCTGTTTCTCCCTCTGCCCTTCCCCCTGCTTATGCTCTCTCTCACATGATCTCCCTCTCTCTCTTGAATAAATAAAATCTTAAAAAAATTAACATTTTAACTTAGAAAATTAACTTTAAAAATATATACTTTATACAATACTTCTAATACATAATGGAAACATCTAATCACTAGAAACCATTGTTGCATGTAGGAAGGGGAACAAACTAGCTGGGGTACCAAAGTGGGAGGGAGACAAACTTTTCACTTGTATTTTTTTTTTTTAAAGATTTTATTTATTTATTTGACAGACAGAGATCACAAGTAGGCGGAGAGGCAGGCAGAGAGAGAGGAGGAAGCAGGCTCCCTGCTGAGCAGAGAGCCCAATGTGGGGCTCGATCCCAGGACTCCGGGACCATGACCTGAGCCGAAGGCAGAGGCTTTAACCCACTGAGCCACCCAGGTGCCCCTGTATTTTTATTTTTATACAGTCAATCTGTAACACTATGAAAAATATTAAGAACTATTAAGAACCATTTCTCTCCATCTCCAAGAATAATATAACCATACTTATTTACATTTGTTAAATCTCTATCCTTATGTTCTGGCAGTTCTAGCTATGGCAGAGACTGCTAATTGCCTACACTAACATCTGTTTCTCCCTTTCTTCCCCAGCAACAGGACCCCAACATTATTTGGGGTAGTAATGTATTACCTAAAAGACTAAAATTCCAAACTACCCAATAGTTAGATGAGGCCCTATGACTGAGTTCTGAGCAATGACATGTAAGTATAAGTGATGTGTGGGATGTGGGGAAGGACCCTTAAAGAGAGCTGACTTCACTGGAAAGTGGCCATTCTTGTGTTTCTCTCATTTCTTCCAGAAGCCAGCTTGGAATACACAAATGATATCTATAGACCAACTGTCAGTTAAGACCATAAAGTGTTCCTGAAGACGGAAGAGGAGCAATGTTCCTGATGATCCTGTGACCCACCAAACAGGCCTAAATGTCTAACTCTGATTTTCTTCATGTGCCCAAGAAAAACAAGCTACATTTTAACCAAGTCACTATTATTTGTTTTTATTGGTGGTGTTGTTATATATATCAAAACCCGATCCTAAGTGATACACTGGTCATCCCTATACCCACTAAAGGAAAGAGATTCTCCAACACACACCCAACAGCATAATCACCCCACAACGTAGAATGTGATCTGTGGAGAGGTTATAGACACTTCTGAAAGGCAGAATAGAGGTATAAAAAGTTACTTCAACAAATATCCCTCATTTACCCATTTAACAGACTTTTATAGAATACTAACTATACTCCAGGTCCCAAGGGCAACTACATTAAAAGATAAAGCTATGATATAAGCCACCTCCCCAGAGGAATTTTGAACCTTGTAATTTCTGTAGTATTTTCTCCAACACAGCATAAAAAGAAACAGAAGTGAAAAACACCATATCAAAAAGGCCAAGTGGGGTGACTGGGAAGCTGAGTCAGTTAAGATCTTACTCTTAATTTTCGCTTAGGTCATGACCCCAGGGTGCTGAGACTGAGCCCCACATACAGCTCCTTGCTCAGCAGGCAGTCTGCTTAAACATTCTCTCTCCCTCTGCCCCTCCTCCTGCTCTCTTTTTCTCAAATGAATAAACAAATCTTTAAAAAAAGAAAAAAAAAGGCCAAGCAGTTTTCTAAATCCTTAGAATATAGGAATTTTTTAAATTATGTTGAGTTCTTATTTTTACATAAAACATTTTCCACAGAATAACGTTTCTTACTAATATTACTATAACAAATATGTACCCAGTAAATGGCGGGGGGGGGGGGGTATGTGTGAGAATATATATTTGAGAGGAGATTCCCCTGATTATCCCCCTGAGACTTAAAACCAAGGTATACCGAGTTTCACATGTTCATATCCTAAAAATAACAATCTAAGGGTTCTGGTTCTGTGCAAGATGGTATAAGCATATTTTTTCTTGTCTCTCCCCAAGAACCCAACTATAAACTTGTACAGAATGCACTGGGCAACTACCTGAAGACTGAAAATTAAATGGCAACATAAAAATGGGCAAGAAGACCAAAATCCAAGGTACCACCAAACCAACAGTGAATTTTCTGGAGTTTTGCCTTTCAGTGCAGCCTGGTTTCCCCCGACCCTCATCTGTAATCAACTGGCCTTAACTTAAAACACAGCACAAAAGCTAAAAGTGAAACTGAGCTCAGACAGAAAGAGGGCCAAGAGAAGCTTTCTTTTTCTGGTCCAAGAATCAGGAAAGGAGACTCTCAAAGGTCACAGAAAAGGGAAATCCATATTATCTTCCATTCTCTCCAGACTCAGCCCCCGAGGAATCCCATAGTTGGTGACAGGGGCACAATCACCACACATGTCTAAAATTGTAAGAAAGGAAAAGCATTCTTTTTAACCAGAAGAGCAATGGTCCTAAAATCACGGATCAAATGTCTGTTGCATTTTTCTCTGTCTTCCAGTCACTTGGCCCTAAGTACAAATGCAGGTAGAGAAAGTATACTGCAGAGCAAGGAAACTAAAGGCCTAATTTTCTGGCTAGTGAGCTTGGAAGGGGGCCCTCAAGGAGACAAAGTATCAGCAAGATCATAGAAAGAAGGGAATTCAAGAAAGCAATCCCATAAAGTTGTATATGAAATCCCGAACTCACCTCTGAGCTACACATGTATAGATCTGATCTTAAATAGTCTCACAAAGGATTTGAAAACTAAACTTGGTGTAAATCACTGCATAGATCCTAGCCTGGCCACTGGGCAGTACACATGATGGAACAGATCCAGATGGCACTACAAAGTGGCTTTGAAAATGGAATACCGGAACCACAAACCACAGAAGATGGGTCCACCTTATGAATTAATCTAACCAGGTTGAAAATTAAAAATTAAAAAGAACAATAGTCCCTTTGGGATTTAACCAAAACCTAGAATCTCATAATATGCGTATGTATAGGATATATGCAAAAATTACTCAGCAAACAAAGAAACAGGAAAATGTTTACTTTCAAAGGAAAAGAAAATCAATAATGATACAGAGAATAGAGTTATCAGACAAAGATTTAAAGTTTTTGTGATCATACACCAAATCATAAGAGCAAAATCTTCTGAAATGATGGGAAAATAGAATGTCTCAGCCAAGAAGTTATGCTATAAAGAACCAAATGGAAGTTTTAGAAATAAAAAATACAATAACTAAAATAATAAATTCATAGGATAGGCTCAAGAACAGAATGGAGATATAAAAGCAAAGAGTCAGTGAACTTGAAGATGGATCAACCGATCTGAAAAACAAAGAAAAAAACAGGAAAAGAAGTCAGAGTCCAGGGACCCTTGGGACCATAACAAAAAACCTAACATTTGTATCAACACAATGCCAAAGGAGAGCAGAAAGAAAAAATATTTGGAGAAATAATGGCTAAACACTTAACCAATTTTGGCCCAAGATGTAAACTTACAAACTCAAGAAGCGCAGCAAACCCCAAGAAGATAATCTAAAAACAACAACAGCAACAACAAAACCTAAATCTAGAAAAATTGTTTCAAAATGCCAAAAACTAGAAACAAAGAAAACATCTCTAAAGGAGCCAGAAAAAAATGACCCATTGCAAGTATATAATTTGAATGACTGCAGATTTCTCACCAGAAACAAGGGAGGCCTGGGGCGCCTGGGTGGCTCAGTGGGTTAGGCCGCTGCCTTCGGCTCAGGTCATGATCTCAGGGTCCTGGGATCGAGTCCCGCATCGGGCTCTCTGCTCAGCAAGAAGCCTGCTTCCCTCTCTCTCTCTCTCTGCCTGCCTCTCCGTCTACTTGTGATCTCTCTGTCAAAATAAATAAAAAAAAAAAAAAAGAAAAAAAGAAACAAGGGAGGCCAGAAGGAAAAGGAAAGATAATTTTTTTAGAGATTTTTTTATTTATTCATATGAGAGAGAGAGAGAATGAGAACAGGAGTATGGAGTAGAGTCAGAGGGAGAGAGAGAAGCAGACTTCCCTCTGAGCAGGGAGCCTGATGCGGGGCTTGATCCCAGGACCCCAGGACCCCAGGACCATGACCTGAGCCAAAGGCAGACCCTTAACCAACTAAGCCTCCCAGATGCCCTGAGGAATGACATTTTTAAAGTGTTGCAGGTAAACAACTGCCAACCCAAAATTCTACAACTGATGAAAATACTCTTTGGAAACAAAAGTGGAATAAAGACATTCGCAGATGAAGGCAAACTAAGACAACTGGTCTTCAGCAAACCTGCTCTAAAAGAAATGCTACAGGCAATTTTTTTTTAAAGAATTTTAAAATTTATTTATTTTAGAGAGACAGCATATAAATGAACAAGGGAGGAAGAGACAGTGAGGGAGAAGCAGACTCCACCGCACTGAGCATGGAGCCTGACTCAGGGCTCAGTCTCACTACATTGAGATCAGGACCTGAGCTGAAACCAAAAGTAGGCACTTAACCGACTGAGCCACCCAGGTGTCCTGCTAAAGGCAATTCTTTAGATCGAAGAGAAATGATACCTGAGGAAAACCTAAAATGGCAAATATCTGGGTAACTGTAACAGGTTACCTTTTCCCTCTTAAATTCTTTAAAATATGTATGACAATTAAAGATAATAAACATTAAATTATTACATCAAAATTTTTTCTCATAACTCAATAGCAAAACAAACAATCCAATTAAAAAATGGGCAGAGCATCTGAATAGACATTCTTCCAAAGAAGATAAACAGATGGACAACAGATACATGAATAGAATCTCAGTATCACTAATCATCAGGAAAATGAAAATCAAAAGCACAATAAATCACGTCATACCTGTTAGAACGGCTATTATCAAAAAGACAAGAAATGACAAGTATCGGTGAGGATGTGGAAAAAAGGGAACCCTTTATTCCACACTGTTGGTGGGAATAGAAATTAAAAATAAAACTACCATATGATCTAGCAATTCCACCTCTGGCTTTTTATCTACAGAAAACAAAAACACCACATTGAAAGGATATGTGCACACCACATGTTCACAGAAGCATTATTTGAAACTGCCAAGATATGGAAACAACCCAAATGTCCATCAATGGATGAATGAATAAAGAAAGTGTGGCACATATATATGTAATGTAACCTTATTCAGCCATAATAAAAAAGAAGGGAATCTCACCATTTGCAACAACATGGATGGATCTTGAAAGCATTACACTAATAAAGTCAGAGAAAAACAAATATATATGGTCTCACATGTGGAATCTAAAAACAAAACTAAACAAGCTCATGGATACAGGGAAAAGACTGCTGGTTTGCAGAACTGGGAAGTAGGTGGGTAGAAGAAATGGGTAAAAGTATTCAAAAAGCGGGGCGCCTGGGTGGCTCAGTGGGTTAAAGCCTCTGCCTTCGGCTCAGGTCATGGTCCCAGGGTCCTGGGATCGAGCCCCACATCAGACTCTCTGCTCAGCAGGGAGCCTGCTTCCTCCTCTCTCTCTGCCTGCCTCTCTGCCTACTTGTGATCTCTGTCTGTCAAATAAATAAATAAAATCTTAAAAAAAAAAGTATTCAAAAAGCACAAACTTTCGGTCATAAAATAAACAAGCCATGGGGATGAATGTACAGCATGGTGACTATAGTTAATAATACTGTAAACACTGTATTGCATATTTTAAAGTTGCTAAGAGAGTAAGCCTTAAAAGATCTTATCACAAGAAAAACATTTTTCATAACTATATATATGACAGATGTTAGCTAGACCTATTGTGATCATTGTGGTGATCATTTACCAATGCATACAAATATCAACTCATTATGTTGTATACTTGAAGCAAATTTAATGTTATATGTCAATTATATCTCAATTTTAAAAACTCCATGTAATGTATGGCAATTTAAGTGGATGTAATAGTAACAACTATAACATAATCAGAGGACAGTAATAAGACATGATAATAAAGTTTCTACATTCCAACTGAACTGGTAAATGGTCATTTTAAGGAGACCAAAAACTTATGTATAGATTAATTCTTAGAACAAGTACCAAAAAAGGACTATAGAAAGAGATACTGTCAAAAACTCAAAAGATAAATTAAACTGGAATAAATATTCAAACAATATAAAAGAAGACAGGAAAGGAGAAATAAAGAAATGAGACAAAGGAAACAGATACCTAATAATAAAATGGTGAACAGAAATCTAGACATACCAATAATTATATTAAGTGTAAATGTTCTAAAGACAAAAACTAAAAGAGATTATCAGAAACTGACAACAGCTACAAGCTAAATTGATTAGATCATTACCATCTCTCACCTGCATGTTCCTGTAAAGATTAGGAAATGTCAACTTTAATGTGTGACTCTGTATGTCACTATTTCCGGCTCTTCCTTTTAACTTATATCATTGGATCTTTCTAACCAGTAATATCTGTATGTTTTTATTAAGCTTTGATTCTCAAAGGATAGTTATAATACTGTTTTCCATTTTCCCAATTTCTCAAGTGAATTTTCTCATTATTTGGTAAAACAAATTTCCTAAGAAATTTGAGGAAGGAATTCTTATAGAGATAAACAGTTTTTGTCCCTTTGATATGTCCTGCACTGACAGCAGTATGTTAAAGTCTGCTAGTATTAGTGTTTATTTCTCTTTGCATGTCCTATAGCAGGGTCTTTTTTTATGAAGGTAGTTGCTGTGTTATTTGGTGCATAGATATTCATTGCTTTTTAATCTCATTCAAAATTGTACTTTTCAGAATTATAGAGAGTATTGTGTCTCACTTATTGTTTTTTGATATGGATTCTACATTGTCTGATGTCAGGTATAACCCTGTTTGCATTTTCCATGTCTTTATTTTTATCTTTTTATAGCATTTTGTTTTCAATATGCCTTTCATCTATAGCATCATGTGCTTATACTTTGTGAAATGATCTGAAAATAAATTTATTAATAGGTGAATTATTCTCATTTATATTTACTGATACTGATGAGGGATAGAAACATAAAATATTCATGTTTAGCCCAGAAGGTTATTCTGTTGCCAGAGGCTATTAGAACGTTGATAGCTCCAATAAGGATCAAAAACATGCTGGTGACTAAATTCTTTTTTTTTTTTTTTTAAGATTTTAGAAAAAGAGCACATGCATGTGCACAATGGGGAGGGGTAAAGGGAGAAGGAGAGGGAGAATGTCAAACAGACTCCCTGCTGAGCATGTAGCCTGATGCAGAACTCTGCTCCCGCAACCGTAAGATCATGACCTGAGCCCAAATCAGAAGTCAGATGCTTTATCTGACTGAGCCACCCAGGCACCCCTGGTTGCTACATTCTTAAAAGGTCTCATGATTTCCTGGATATCTCATCAATAGTTAATATCAAACTAAATGATAAACACCAGAGAAATCTTGTGAAAGGAGTTTTATGAGCAGAAATTCAAAGAAGACATTATACTTCTTGCACATCCCCTATCCCTTGAGTACCAAGCATATAACCACCAGCTTCATACAGTAAAAGCGCAGCTCTCTTGCTCATGGATCCTGTCCCCATGCTACTCAAATTTACCAAACAGCACTATAAAACGTCTCAAGAATTCTTTCTTGACTGTTGGGTTTGACAACCCCACAACAATATGACCAATATGTTTACTCTCAATTCTGTCACGATTACGTTACAGTTATCAGATGTACAAATTAAGTATAGGATTTTGAATAAGTAAAATTTTAAATGCTTATAAAAATGGTCATTAACCAAGTTTTAGTTTTTTCTGGCTCTGAGCAACCAAGTCAGGACTTATTGTTTTGCTAACTAACCAAGATCTGCCGCTATCAGTAACAATAATGTTCTCATCATTTCAAGATTATTGGTTTAAAAGATTAATTCAATTTGGACATGTAGATAGAAAAACAGAAGGAGGTTGGGCAAGCACCACCAAGGCAAACTAGAGGCTCATATGTGTGACACTAAGACACAGAAAAGAAAGTTACCCTCTAAAAATAGTAGTGAAAAAAAAGTTACTCTCTAATAATAGTAGTGAATAGTAGTGAATGCACTACTTAAGGAAGTTATACAGCATAATTTTTTTAACTATGGATTGTGATTCACATTTATTTAAAAGATTTTATTTATTTATTTGAGAGAGAGAGTGTGTGCACAAGTGGGGGGAGGGGCAGAGGGAGACACTCTCAAGCAGACTCTGTGGGGGCATGGAGCCCAATATGGGGCTCTATCTCACCACCCATAAATCACAATCTGAACAGTAACCAAGAGCTGAATGCTCAACCAATTGAGCCACCTAGACACCCCTCACATTAAGGAAAAAAAAAAAAACACTGAAATAGAATAGGTACTACTAGAATGCACTAAAGGCAGGAAAGTATTGTATTATGATACTTTGTTCCAATTATATATGTATTAGTTTGCTAAGGCTGCCATAACAAAGTACCGACTAAGTGACTAAAACAACAGAAATTTATTTTCTCACAGTTCTGAAGGCTGGAAGTCCAAGATCAAAATGTTGGTAGGGTTGCTTACATTCTGAGGCTTTTCTTACTGACTTTTCTCTTTGTATTCACATCTTCCTTCCTCTTCTTTTTTATTTATTTATTTGACAGACAGAAATCACAAGGAGGCAGAGAGGCAGGCAGAGAGAGAGGAGGAAGCAGGCTCCCCACTGAGCAGAGAGCCCTATGCAGCTCGATCCCAGAACCCTGGGATCATGACTGAGCTGAAGGCAGAGGCTTTAACCCACTGAGCCACCTAGGTGCCCCCTTCCTTCCTCTTCTTGTAAAAGACATCAGCCATATTGAATTAAGGCCCACCCTAAAGACCTGGTTGTAACTTATTACCTCTTAAAGATCTTAGCTCCAAATACCATTACATTATGAAATACCAGGGATAAGTACTTCACTACATGACTCTTGGGAGTCATTCAGCTCATAACATTCACTTATACATACATCATGTATGTACGCTCTGGGTCACAATCAAAAAAGTTTTAAAATACCTTCATAGAGGACTCTGAAGAGACAATTCAAATGTATTAAATATATTCTAAGCTTAAGGGGCCTACTCCTGATTTTATAATGGAGTCTTAGGACTCCATCAGTCTCCAGATTTCCAGGTCTTTCTGAAGCAGTTTATAATTTAACTACCCCAGGGATACTCATAATGCAATTATGAAAATTCGTCTGAACATGTAAGTACTTTGCTGATAGTCTCACTCAACATTACCTGATTAAAAAAATAACCTTAGTGTTTTAGATGTTGGGTTTATTAGTATAAAGCTCTAATAGTTATATTTCCATGTTTTTAGAGACTAGGAGTCATTATTATATTGATTTCCCAAGCTACCAGATTAAACTATAGACACTTAAAGCCATACTGTCTCTTTCTTCTCTTAAAACTCAAAGGCCGGGGCGCCTGGGTGGCTCAGTGGGTTAAAGCCGCTGCCTTCGGCTCAGGCCATGATCCCGGGGTCCTGGGATGGAGCCCCGCATCGGGCTCTCTGCTCGGCAGGGAGCCTGCTTCCCTTCCTCTCTCTCTCTGCCTGCCTCTCTGCCTACTTGTGATCTCTGTCTGTCAAATAAATAAATAAAATCTTTAAAAACAAAAAACAAAAAACTCAAAGGCCTCGGGAGGCCTGGGTGGCTCAGTTGGTTAAGCCGCTGCCTTCAGCTCAGGTCATGATCCTGGGGTCCTGGGATCGAGTCCTGCTTTGGGCTCCTTGCTTGGCAAGGAGCCTGCTTCCTCCTCTCTCTCTGCCTGCTTGTGTGTACTCTCTCTCTCTGACAAATACATAAAATCTTAAAAAAAAAAAAAAGTCAATATTTAAAAAAAAAAACTCAAAGGCCTCAAATATCTTAACAGTTTAATCAGTGGCTAACCTAGATATATTTTTAAGGCCCGAGGGAAAATATTGACATTTTAAATTTTCTAAATTCACTTAAGACAACAACTCTCCTTTGTTTAAAATGTATTACTTTATATGCATTAAGCTAAAAACAGGTAAAAACTAACATATAAGCCATAAGATATTTTAAATATCATTTTAAGAATATAAACATCCACATTTTACCTTCAAGCCCTATGTCCATGTCTAAGAAAATTTCCTAATCACTTAGGTTAGAAACATTTCCAAATTTATTCTACTTAATTGCAACATATCTTATGATTTATTCTGGATCTATATACTATCAAAGTTGGTTGAGTTGGTTCAAGAACATAAAATAATGAAGTAACGAATGGGCAAATCAGGGCAATCTTGAATCTCTCACATTATTTGGTCATGTCAATTTTGAAAACCATTGGAAAACAGTCCAAATATTTGTTTGGTCAGAGTAACGATTTTTTCCAAAGTCAAACAGAATCAAGTAAAGGCTGGTTTCACACCACTGGAGCTTTTAAATTTCCTGTCTCTGCAATTCACTCCCTCTTCTCCCAATAATTTTAACTAGAAAAGCATACCTCTACCTTTCTCTAACAAGCCAAGTTCTTTCGTACTTCCAAGCCTTTACATACTTTGAACAGAGTGCTGAACAGCAAAAAACTTTTCCTTTTCTATTTCTTCACAAATACATGCTTTATACCTGGCATTCTGTGAAAGTGTATGAAAGATTGCAAAGGTTATGTGATGTCAGTCAAACTCAATTATATGAATCTGAGGGTAAAATATAAATCTTCCTTTCCCAGAGAGAAGATATATTTTTGTTTTGTACTATAAAATAAAGAACACAATCCTATCATCCAAGATTCAAGAGAAGGGGGTTAGTACACTACAAAAATAAGTACTTTATAATTGCTCCAGCTATGAGCTCAGACTTTCTATACAAAAGTAATATGTTAATAATGATAGGACTAAAAGACTTCCTGTTTTTAGAATATATAATTTAGAAACAATTAATATTCACTATCTCAAATAATCTTTTGAATATCTGAGTGAAGAAGCAAGGCAGAAACCATATTACAACAGAAATATAAGTGCACTAACAAGAATCTTCTTCATTGCTATATTATTTGAACCAGAATATTACCTAGTATAGTGGGTTCTCAACAAATATTTTCTAAATAAAAAAATATAAAGTAATGAATGAAGTTATCACTTTATTTTGTAAGGACAGTAACTGAAGCCAGTTGAGAAAAGTTCACTCAAAATCTCACAGCTGCTAAATGGAAGAATTGGGACTTATGCTTTCCTCTAGATACAATGTCTTAGAATGTTCATTCCATTACATTGCATTTCTCATACTTGCCCAAAAGATAGAAGGAAATTAGAACACAAAAATGAAAAATCTCAGACTATCTTCAGTGTTTCCTAAACTCCATATCACCAGTCTCAAAAGTCCTCAAATGAAACTCATCTTTCTACTCATTCAAGCACAGTATTTTGATTTTATGCTACCCTATCCTACCGCTGTTGTTTGAGATACAGCAAAGTAACAGGTATGGAGGCATATAGGTACATCCAAATCAGAATGAAATTCATATCAATGGGGTTCCATTAAATAACACATCAGTTTTTATACGCTGAGGCAATCCAGAGAATTGTGGTAGGTAAAAATTCCTGGATGATTAACTCTGGTATAGTTTACACTGAAGAAAAAGAGGAGGTTTAAGGTATCTTTTCCTCATAGTCACAAGACATTTCTCTCTTTTCCCTACAACACCTCCAACTAGGTCTTGACATGCTGAGAAACAAACATCTACAAATGCACTTGCCCAGAGCTCATTTTTTAGATTTAAAAGTTAATAATGCTGGCCAAACAAACTTTAATAAGTCACTAACTTAAACTGGATTAAAATGCCTAAAATATAACAGAGTGATATCTTTTGAAGATTTATTTGTAGGTCATGTTATTATTTAATCTTAAAGACATGAAAACCACATAAGCACAATCATGATAGAACTATCAATTAGAATTTTCTACTAATGCTAGAGAAACAAAGCAAATGAATGCATTTAGAAATAAAAAATAAGTGATTTTTATCATGTGTAAAATTTTAATTTTGAAGAGTGATTTATGAAACATTATTAGTCACATGAAAATTCCTGAGAAAAAATGTGAAATACAACTCATCTAAATCAGAAGGTATCCTTAAAAATCATTAACATTAAACATTAAATTAGATAAGCACATTTAACACAAAGAAAAGCACCTCAAAGATAGTTAGGGCTATGTACAGAAAGATACTGAATCTCATAAATGTGAGGTACTTTCCCAAAGACTATGATGCAATCCTACAGAAATTATGTAATTTGAGTATAAGCAAATAGTAAGAATCATATTACTAATAAAGAACCTTATTTCTCTTCAGTTTTTATAATTTTTTATTTTTTTTAATTTGGATCACACCTACTATTAACCTTGATTTTACCAAGACTAATCACCTCCTTAAGGTTATGTAGCAAGTAATTAAAATTTCATGGATGATCAGGTTTAAACCACATTCCAACTATTCTTCTGTACCCATTAGATACTGTATAATGTATAGAGAGTCAACTGAGCTTTAGAGTTCAATGCAATTTACTTCCAAGAAATTACATTAAACAGGATGTCTTAAAATAATGTTCAAACTACCACTCTAAAAGCTTTTTGCTTTATATTTTTTAATCTTTTCGCTTTAAAAGCTGAGTACTGTTTAAAAGATAAAAGAAATAAAAATGGTTCATTCATTCATTCATTAAACACTTATTCAAAGCCCAATGAGCAAAATTCTGTACTAAGTATGATTCCTGACCTATGACAATCAAATAAGAAAAAATAAACAAAATATAGTAAACACAAAATGACATGATACAACTGGATACATATAAACAGAGGTGTCAAGTAATGATAATAGAACTGAGATAATTAGGAAAGTCCTCCCTAGAGAGATCATTATTAAATCAACTAATGCCATTTTAATTGTAGGAAATTACACACAGGCAAAAAGGAAAGCATTTAGAGATTTTGCAAATATATTTCAAGTGGAAGATTAATTGGGGGACTAATGAGATCAATTTGGATAAGATAGTAAACCTGACAAGACTAATTTTACATTCAGTGTAATAGACACTATTATAGCTCCTTGGATGACAGAAGAGTAACGTGAGGAAAACACTAACTGATGAAGGTATGTTTCTCATATCTACATGTAGGACAGACCATAACACTGAAAATAAAACCAGCAAAACTGTTGCAGTTACCCAACAGGTAAGGTGATGAAGGTCTGTGTTAATATGGCTGAAGGCGGCTTCGTGTAGCCAGATGACAGGCTGGAGTTCTAGAGAGCATGATCTACTTGCCAAAGTTCTCATAAAAATCAACAAAAATTCCTGGGTTATCAGTAAACTTTAAAGCCAAGAGATCTTCAGTGCATGGCAGATCAAGAACATCCCACAGCCACAGTTTCAATGGTACATGAAAGGCAATTCTGTGACTTCCATGAAGCGCCACACAGCTACCTTAGAACTCAATAAGAAAAGCTTATTTCTTTCATCATCCCAGAGTTGGTGAACTAGATTTGTAAATCCAATTTGACACCTATGCAGACAATAAAGTTCTGTTATAAATTAAAAAATGTGTTCTTAACATATTATGCTGCACCCTTCAACTTGGTGGAAGATCTCTGTGATATTATTGTTAAGTAGGAGTTAATTCTTATTGATGAACAGGAGCCAAAAAGATTTCAAGAGCATACATTCCTGATGCAAACAGTAAAGGCATAATGACTCTTGCTCAGTGATTGCCTATTCCATCTACCCACTCGAAACACTCATACTTGCCCATGACTTTGGGAAATTCAAACAGGTTATACCACTCATGCAGTCCTTCTTAGGCGACCGACAACCCATTATTTGGTCATAAATTACAGGAAGCAGATACACATGAAAGTCACACACTGTTCTGTCACATCAGATTTTACCTTTTTTCTACTGAAAATAGACCCCAACCTGCAGAATAAAAAGAAAAATCAAGCTAGCAATTAAATTTTTTTGAAGAAAAAAATAAGTAGAAACTACTCAAAATTTCACGTTTTATGACCACAAATACTGAATAACCCCATATTTGTAAAAGTTACCTGTTACCACGAAATCAAAAAGAACTCACACTAGCTACAATTAAAAGGAATCACAAGTCCTCAAGCCATTAATAATGATCAACAAATCACCAGCACTGTGACCAGAAGGTAAGAACTGAGGTCCAGTTTCTAATGAGAAAGAGCATCTACTAAAGAGATGACCAAAATGACTAAAGAGATCTCTGTGCTGACTGATGCCATTCCCCATATCCTAAAGAAGGAGGATAGGTCAAGAGCACAGGTACACAAAAAGAACAATCTAGAGACAAACCTGGCTATAACATAAGTGTGACGGCTTAGTATCTACCTAAGCAACATTATAAATTAGGTATTTTTCATTTGAGAGAAATATTGGGTGTTTACATTACCTAAGCAGTGAGGAAAAATGAAATGTCACCAGGATCTGAAAAAGGTTCTCTAAACTCCAATGAAATCTTGTTTTAGTAAGAGGTCTTTAAAACAACAACAACAACAACGTTTTAATTTCCAGAAGGCCAGATTCGAAAAACAGGAATGGCTTTGCCCACAGCCCCATGTCTAGGGAAGGATTCTGCACCAGGCCACGCAAAGTGTCCAAGGCAGAAGCCACCCACCACGCATTCCCAGCCTTTTCATCGTGTCTCTCCAGAAACCAAGAGGCCCTGATATCGAGCTTGTTAATGTGATCGGAGCCTTTCAGAACGCATTTCTGCCGGGATGCACCAGTAGGGCCACTTCTCTCCAGAGCAGCCTCCAGCAATTGCCAGGCTGAGGGGAACCGGTAAGTGGGTGGCACGTTCAGGCTGAGCTGGCAGCCCACCTGCTATCTTCACCGAAACAGCAGTTCACGCACTCAGCCTGATACTACTTTCTCCGGCTTGGCTCCTGAGAAGCCAAAAAGTACTGTAAACAAGTTACATCTTCTTTCCCCAAACGGGATGCCGAGGTGCACCAGCACCGGGCTCCCATCACACTGAGGGGCGCGGCGCCTACTGGGCGGCCCCTCCATTCTGCGCGCACAGAGGGCCGCGGGTGTCGGGAGAGCCGGCAGAGGGGCGAGGCGGAGCCCGGGACCCTCCGAGGGCCTGCGTCTGAGCGAAAGCGGCCGCTGGGCCGCCAGGTGGGCCGCGGGCTCACCTTGTTGAGGTGGGGGTTCCGCGTCACGGCGTAACCGCGCTGGTGGGTGTGGCGGCGGCGGGGTGCTGCAGGCTCCATGGCGGGTGCACGGGTGGGGTGCGGGGTCGGCCCGGGGCGTGCGGCGCGCGGTGCAGGCGGCGGCGGATGCTGCTGGGGCGCCCGCGCTGACTGCGGCGGCGGCGGCGGCGGCCGCGCTGGGAAAGAGCCGGCGGTCGGGGGCGGGCGTGGGTGGCGAGAGGGGGTGGACGCGGCGGGAGGAGCCCGCGAGAAGCCGGTGTCCCCAGCCGGGCAGCCTGCGAGAATCGCTGAGTCATGGCAGGAGATCAGCCGGGCCGGCGAGCGAGGAGGAGGAGGAAGAGCGAGGCTCCGGCGGCGCCGCGGGTGCCGGAGGGGAGGCGGCCGCGGGAGTCGCTCCCTTCCACCCACAGGGCTTCTGGTCACAATTGTCCTTGCCCGTCGCTGCGTGGGGCGTGCCTCCGTTGTTCGGGGAATTCTCTTACCCCCCGGGACCTACGCGGGCAGCAAGGCCAGGTTCCCCCGCGCGCCCCGGTGGCCTTGTGGGTACCGTCGCCCCTGGCCGAGGGGAGCCCTTGGCGGGAGCCCCCAGGGAAGCTGGAAAGGAGCGAAATGGAGAGGTGCAGGCAGACACAGCGGCTGCGGGACCACGGGATGGGAGCCCTCACGAAATGGACTCGGGAGTTTGCGGAACACCTCGACTGACTGAGACTCAGACCGCTCTGTCCCTTTCTGTTAGGGGGGCTTCAAAGCTCTGTCCTCCATCCCGAGGCCGGCCGTGTCCGGGGGCCGGACAGAGCCAACCTTGACCCAGAAACCAGAGGCCTGAGTAGAACTGGGAGAAAGGAGAGTGTGGAGCGGGGACACTGAGGGAGTCTGTAGATAATCAGTGGGAATGTTATTTTAATATAATTAAAGTAAAAGTCAAGGTGTGTTCCGATGAAGATGTGTTAGGGCCCACTGAACGGTTCCATTTATCTTGTATATAATTTTGTGAGAGTTAAGAAACCAGGATGTTAAATGAACCTCTTTGAATATTAATGAGGAACTCAATCTTTAAGGGCTTCAGTTTCTTCTTTGGTCAAAGGAGAGGGTCATAATAAATGATATTCCAGCACTGAAATTCTGTTATTATTGATATTTAGACTTGAAGTTTCAAGGAATGGAGGGGCAGTCGGAACCAAGCCAAAAGTAGCTTGAGACACGCAAAAACCGCTAAAGGTTTCTGTGCCCCAGTTTCTTTTCTAGGTAAATAGGATCACTAGTTTCTGCCCTATTCATTTCTACCTCATGATGGTACAAAAGACAGTATTAGGGATTGATTAGGGGTTCGTTTTATATTGCCATAAAGTAGACACCCATCTAATGTTTTATGATACTTTATCAGAAAGATTGCTACAACTGTATTTTTGGGCCACACTTCCATCCAGAAGCTTCTTGGGCCTATTTTTTTAATTCCTTAGAATCATTTGTTTCAAGGGAGAACATTTTATTAATGGGGAACATTCAATTGGCATCAGAGTTCTTTAAAAACATTCATTGCATTTAAGCAACCCTTTTCACCAGGAATGCTACAATCCATAAATATTTAACCCTACCTGGGAGACCTGAGAAGGTATGCTTTACAAAACTCACTCCTGGGAGTTAACTGAGGCATGTTACAATTAGAGTGCTTTATCAGAAACAGAAACAGTTTAATTACAGGCCTAGTAAGCAACATAAGATGCTGAAGAAACAAAAATGTCAGTACACCGGAACCTTATTACAATGCCCCTCGCATAGAAGTTACTGTCTATGTTACCTGTCTATTCCTGTTTCTATGATGTATGATGTACAGATAGGAAAGCTGACATAAATATAGGGAGAAGCTCAAAAAGTATCCGGGCTCTTCCCCCACACCATCACAAAGGAATTACAAGATCCTGTCAGTGCAGGTAAAGAGAAGTAAACATACAGGAGATGTGAATTTATGAAGGGAAATCCAGTCTTCTTGAATGCTAACAGTATGGGGCCTAAATGGGGGAGCCACTTTGTATATTCACGTGCAGTTCTAAGAGAACTGAGAAGCTCTTTTTCCATGCACATGCTATCCAGAACATCAAATTTCAGTCCTTTTTGTTTGTAAGGTTAGGTTTTAATGTAAAAGCAAAACAAACCCAAAATTTTGGAAAGAGAAAAAAAAACTTGTTTTAATTTTCCTTTTATGAAACTACAGTTGTGCAGTCAGCTCATAATTGGTAATGTTAAGAATGGGTGGGATTCACAAACTAAGGGATTAGAACCTGTAAGTTTCTGTTACACAGGTGAGAATACTGTCAGTCAAAATAAAATTTTCTTGCCCAATTTGATGCACAATGAACTCTAGTTATTAAAATAGGATTATAGTTTTCTGATCTATTATCATTGAGATTAAGTACTAAAAAATTTCAGGAAATATAGCACATACAGCATTTCAAGTGTTTTACTTTCTTGGTAAACATAAAAGAACAAAAAGCTCCCACAAGGAAGGATTAGTCTACATCATTGGTGTATATTTGCAAAACATTTCAACACCACCAATGTTAAGTTTCAAGATGGGCATTGGAAATGTCTTACTTTCATGAGGAAAAAGATAGTCTGATAGAAAGATGTGGCTATAGGATATCAAGTAAATGATCCTTATTCATACAGAAAGCGTGTTACTGCTGTTAAATAAGTGATTTTTAAGTTGAATACCTCGAGATGCCTGGTTCTTGATGTGTTTCTGCATGAAGGGAAGACCTTCAAACTTTTGAGGTTTTGAGAATTCCATTGTTCAGCCTATTAGGAAAAAGTCCACCAGGAGAGCTGACCCCAAAATTTGAGAATTTAGTGTAGGCAATTGCTTCCTTGGCCAGCCCCAGGGTAATTGCTAACCAAGGAAAGAGTTGACTTTTTGCTTGCATTCTGCAGTAAGGATATGACTTAGGTTCTGAGGTGGCACTCTTTAACAAGAGGACATCAACAAAAGAAAACGTTTATTAATGTTTGCAGTGCACATCACACCCAAGAAATCAAAGAATAACTCAAAGCAGCAGCTTTAAACTATGGTCTATATGGGATCTTCAGCAAAGAACAATACATTTATAGAGAAATGACAGCACGAAGGAAAGAAGTTTTAGGCTTTCAAAGGCAGCAAACTAGAAAGGTAAATATATGGGAAGAAACTAATAGTAACCTTTGTTTCCTGATTCCTCTTCCCCAAAATATTTATTTCGGGGTGACCTACCCCGGTTTCCTTCACTAGGCTTTATAGCTGTCTCTAAGGAGTCCCTGATGTACTAGGCTCTAAGTTATTGGTATCTGAGTATTGTAAGTGAAATGGGTGTAGGAGTCATTTCATTAGAATATTTTAAAAAGATCTACCCTTATATTATTCTTTAAGCAAAATTTTGTGCAAAAGCCCCAGAATGTCTGGAGCCCTGTAGAGCTGTTTGGTTTTCTTTTTTTTTCCTGAGGAAGGTGGTCTTACTCTTTAACAATTAAAAGCATTATTCCCACATGGACGGGACTGGAAGAGATTATGCTGAGTGAAATAAGTCAAGCAGAGAGAGTCAATTATCATATGGTTTCACTTATTTGTGGAGCATAACAAATAGCATGGAGGACAAGGGGAGATGGAGAGGAGAAGGGAGTTGAGGGAAATTGGAAGGGGAGGTGAACCATGAGAGACTATGGACTCTGAAAAACGATCTGAGAATTTTGAAGGGGTGGGGGGTGGGAGGTTGGGGGCACCAGGTGGTGGTTATTGTAGAGGGCACGGATTGCATGGAGCACTGGGTGTGGTGCAAAAATAATGAATACTGTTATGCTGAAAAAATTAAAAAAAAAAGCATTATTCCCATTAGAGATAATGTAATATCACCTCATTCTTACTATGCACTACAATCATTACAATCACAAAAACACATATTTGTATGTACATACAGACACTGCATGGTGACTGATTCTGGAATAAATCCATACACTAAGTCACAGCATGTAGAGATCATTTATTTCTTAACTGCTCATTTATACCTGAACAAATTTTCATTAAGTATGTTATTAATTTTCCAATGACATAATTTGGTTGTAATATTTTATCTTGTGGAAGTCCATTTGAAAAAGATGCCAGCTGTTTCACTTACTTTAACACTAGTATATTCTGGATCATGTTATACAGTAGTTGTATAGAAATTTAAAAAGATATATTTCCCGTGAGGAGACAGTTGGTTTGTAGCATTGGTGTGTATTTACAAAAACATTTTAACACTACAAACATTAGCAGTTTCAAGGTGGGGCACATGAAAAGGTTTATACGTTGCTGAAGTGATGCAGGTGTACATTTTACAGAGTTAAAATGGAGTCTGGAGACAATGAAGGGAGAGTTCTCACTCAGTGGCACTCCCAGCAGTTTACCTGGCATACCTCAGCGGGAAGGCAGAAGATTCTCTCGCCCAGCAACAGCCCAGCCAGTGAGAAACCACATGACCTTAGCCAATGATATGCCCTTGCAACCTCAAATTCTCCCTCTGCTCAGGTGAACTTTTGTTCAAAGCAATCCCTCCCAATTTCCTTCTTTTCTCTATATAGGGATACTCTTTTTCCTTCCTTCTTGGGACTTGCCTTATGGTTTGCCCTAATTTGCAGTCCCAAATTGCAATTCCTCTGCTACTCCTAAATAAATTTATTTTTTTTAACTGGTTAAATAACTATTTTGTTTTTAAGGTTGACAAAATTTATCAATGAACTGCTTGATATCCATCATTTCCTGGTGACATGAACCATGCATCATGCCTTCATTGGTTTTTAAGGTTACATTGGTTAGATTTACCAAATTTTTTTACCTTCCAACAGCAAGAGAACCAACCATTATGGAAACCAAAGAGTGGTAATCTCCATGGCACAAGAATAAAAATATCTGTTAGCCTTTGATAGGACTCCATGGAATGAAAGCCCACGGGGGAAGTCAGTGGGTACAGGGATAGCTGCCAACTTCTGCTGTGTGGTCCAGCCGTACATAAAAATAAAGCTCTGCCCTGAGAAAATCCTCCCCAAATAATAATGGTAAAAGGAATGCCATTCTTCACTCCTGCTCTATCAAAGTTTTCACATTTTCTGCTAACTCCAGGTTCACCCTCCTTTGAATCTGGTGAGAGCCCAATAATGTTAAACCAAGAAGGCATAGCCATGGTCACAGTTAATGTAACAGGCGTAATGGGCACATGTAGGTAAATAGATTTGATACATGAACTTCTGATACCTGCAAGGTCTCCTGCCCATCCGTGCCCAGTATCTCCATGCTGGGAAGTCTTACAGACATCAATAGTACTGCCTGGTGAGAAGCTGGAAGGAAAGTGGAGCCTGTGAACTGTGTCCCCTCTAGAAAGCACAGTTTGAATATCATGGATCTAGACCAGTGGTTTTCAATCTTTATCCCATTTGAGAATCACCTGGAGAGCTCTAAAAAACACTCTTGAGTGGGCCAAAGAGTTGTTGATTTCAATGGTCTGGGATTGTAGCTTTAGCACCAGGAATTTTTGCCCCAAACTCCCCCAGATGATTCTAATTTGCAGCCAAAGTTGAGAACCATTGGCCTAAAATAATGGTTCTCAACCTTTTGCTTCGATCAAAATCAGTTGGAGGGTATGTTAAAACAGGGCCCCTCCCTCAGAATGTTTGATTCAGTAAGTCTGAGGTGAGGTCTATAATTTGCTTTTCTAGCAAGTTCCCAGATGATGTTGATGGTGAGGTTACCACATTTGAGGACCACTGGTATAGAGCAATGTTATCCAACAGAAACATAATGTGAACCACATATATAATTTAAAATTTTGCAGGGAGCCGTATTTTTTTTTTAAGGTAAAAGGAAACAGGGGCACCTGGGTGGTACAGTTGGTTAAGCACCCGACTCTTGGTTTCATTTCAGGTCATGATCTGGAGCTCTTGGGATCAAGCCCCAAGTCTGGCTCTGCACTGAGTATGGAGTCTACTTGGGACACTCTCTCCCTTTCCCTCTGCCCCTGCCCCTACCCCACTAAAATAAAGCTTTTTTTGTAAAAAACAAAACAAAACAAAACAAAACCAAAAAAAACATAAAAAGAGAGGTGCTTGGGTGACTCAGTCAGTTAAGTGTCTGCCTTCAGCTCAGGTCATGATCCCAGAGTCCTGGGATTGAGCCCTGCATCAGGCTCCCTGCCCAGTGGGGAGTCGGCTTCTCTCTCTTCCTCTCTCCCTCCCCCTCATTGTGCTCTCTCTTTCAAGCTCTCTCAAATAAATAAATAAAATCTTTTTTTTTAAGTAAAAAGAAACAGGTTAAATATACTTCAGTATATTTTATTTAACCTAATATATCAAAAATACTATGTCAATGTTATCAATATAAAAATTATTAGTGAGATGTTTTACCTTTTCTTTGGACTGTTTTTGAAATCTAGTGTATTTTACACTTATAGCACATCCCAATTTGGACACCAGATTTATATTAGAAATACTTGTTCTGCACTTAGATTTTATAAAATTTACAGTTGAAATAGTAGATACAAATACCCAAGTTGTTGCAAACATACCTAAAAGCTTCCAATGACTAAACTGAGTATACATTTTATATTTAAAGTAAAACCAAAGAAAATTTACTTTTTCCTATTTGAAAAATATGTTAAGACTATTTACTGAAGGGGGCGCCCGGGTGGCTCAGTTGTTAAGTGTCTGCTTTGTCAGGATCAGGTCATGATCGCTGGGTCCTGGGATCGAGCCCTGCATTGGGCTCCCTACTCTGCAGGAAGCCTGCTTCTCCCTCTCCTACTCCCTGTGCTTGTGTTCCCTCTCGCTTTCTCTTTCACTGTCAGTTAAATAAAATCTTAAAAAAAAAAAAAAAAGACTGTTTACTGAAGGTCAGTCATTAATACTATCTACCTGTTTGTACAATTTCCATATTGCTAATATGTTGTGCTTCCTAAAGTTCATATGCAAGCCAAAGATTTAAAAATCAGATTACATTTTGTCATAGAATAATACAACAAATGCTTTCAGGGTATCCTATTAATGCCCCCTTTAACACATAATGCTGAAATATACAAAGAATCAAGGAGTGATTCCCTGCAGGATTTTTTTGTTTGTTTGTTTTGTTTTTGAAGACCTCATGTATTTGAGAGGGGTGGGGAACACAGTTGGGGAAGGGGCAGAAGGATAAGCAGACTGCTTGTCAGGCACAAGGTCCCAGGACCCCAAGATCATGACTCAAGCCGAAGTCAGGTGCTTAACCGACTGAGATATTGGATGCCCCTTCCTGGCAGTTTTTAAAAGTAAGATGTTTCTGAATAAAATAAAATGTTTCTGAATAAAATATCAGACAAATTTCAATTTGTCTCAGTATTCCATGAGTAGAATTCTCTTCTATATATGCTCTCTGAAAGTAGATGAGCAATATAAAGATTTAGTTTCCAACAGATGTAAACTATATAACTTGCTTTAGAAGTCAGAATCAACTACAATCACATTTGGTTTTAAATAATTGTTTCCATCTCACTACATAAAGGACATTCATACAATCTTTGCATTAAAAAAGAAACCATGGGAATATTTCAAAATATAAAATATAGTTCAGATTTTCTCTACTAAACTTAAAAACAACTAATTCTAAACTTAAGTGCTCTGCTCAAAATTTTCCAATGGTACTCCACTCATGCATAGAAGCAAAATTATTAATGACTTACAAGAACCACCATGATCTGTCCCAGTTCCCTATCTCTGTAGCTTTGTTACCTTTCCCCTCCTCTCTTACTCTGTTCCAATTATCACTGGACCCCCCCCCCCCAACAGGACAAGCACATTCCTGCCTCAGGGCCTTTGCTTTTGCTATTCCCTATAACTGGAACACTCTTCATGCAGATCTCTACATGGCTCCCTCAGTCCCTTCAAGTCTTAGCCTAAATGTCGTCTGGGACTTCACCAATCATCCCACGTAATAGGACAATTACTATTCCTCCTCCAACCTTCCTTACTCTCTATCATTCTTCCTTACTTAATTTTTCTCCATGTAACTTTTCACATTTAAATATAAAATGAAATTCACTTATTATTTGTCATCTCACTGCCACCACCACTAACATGTCAACTCTCTGCAGTGATAATTTAATATTTTTTTGTCTTTTCTACAGAACTGTACACTTTTATGTTCCTGAACTCTACCTAAGCAACTTTTCTAACTTATTTCACAATCTATTTACTTACACACACTTCTTTCACATGTACAATTTTTATTTGACCGTCTCCTTTAAGTCTTCAGCATAAAGGGAACAGATCATGTCCTCTTTGGCAAAAGATCTATCTGGAAATAACTAATGAGTCATCAGAATTGGAGATAGAAACTTCATTGTTGCAATAACTGGTGAAACAGTCTTTCAAATAGTTGTTGGACTTCAAATCATTCTTGAAAAATTGATGTTTTCAGAGCGCCTGACTGCCTCGATCAGAGGAGTGTGTGACTCTTGATCTCAAGATACTGAGTTTGAGCCCCATGTTGGGTGTAGACCATTACTTAAATAAATAAAATTTTTAAAAATTTTTGTGTTTTCAGTATTCCTCTAAAATGACATAAATTTGGTTGAGGCTATTCTCTAATCAATATTCATTTGGATTGTGTAGTTGCATAATATTTTAGTACCCTGTAGAATTCTATCTGCTGTCAATTAAGTACCTATTCATGAATTGCATGTATTATATTATTTAAACTTAAAAGCACAACTATTATGAAAAAGATCCAGTTCAGTGATTTTTTTCATTTGATTTCACTGAATTAAAATTTTACTACTTTCTTAAATCTGTTTTTTGTCACCAATAAATCTAGATAAAAACCAATTCCCATCATTGTCATGAATGAATCTGTATCATTCCTTGCAAGTAGTTTTTTTTTTTTTTTTCTTGCAAGTAGTTTTTAGTGGAGCAACTCACCCATTTGTTGGTGTGATTTTTTTTTTTAATTAAATTTATTTAAACTAAAAAAACAAAACAAAACAAAACAATTCACCCACTTCCCCCCCCCCCCCCCCGCTTCAGACACATACACACTCCCCAACCTCTGGCAACCTCTACATCTATAAGCTTGGTTTTATTGATTGATTGATGATTCTACATATAAAAGCGATCATATGGTATTTGTCTTTCTCTGTCTGGCGTATTTCACTTACCATAATGTCCTCAAGGGCCATCCATGTTGTTGCAAATGGCAAGATTTCACCTTTTTAATGGCTGAATAATATTTCATTTTATCTGTATATGCATACATATGAATACCACATTCTCTTTTTCCATTCATCCATCCGTGGAAACAGGTTGTTTCCATATCTTGACTATTGTAAACAGTGTTGCAATGAACATAGGGATACACAAAGCTTTTCAAGTTACTGTTTCATTTTCTTTGACTAAATATCCAGAAGTAGAATTGCTGAATCATGGTAGCTCTGTTTTTAATTTTTTGAGGAACCTCCATACTGTTTTCCACACTGGCTGCACCAATTTGCACTCCTACCAGCAATGTAAGAGGGTTCCCTTTTCTCCACATCCTTGCCAACTCTGGTTATTTCTAGTCTTTTTGATAATAGCCCATTCTAACAGGTATAAGGTGCTATCTCATTGTGGTTTTGATTTGCATTTCCCTAATGATTAATGATACAGAGCATGCTTTCATGTAACTGTTAGGCATTGGTATGTTTTTGAACATTGAATTGAGGGTCTCATTTGTGCTGACCACATTTCAAATGCTTAATAGCTACATGTGGCTAGTGGTTACCAAGCTAGCACAAATGTAATCCAATGCATTTGGGTTCTTAAATCAATGTTGTAAGTGACTGAAGAGGTCAAATATACGTATCCATATTTTTGTCATATTCCCTCACATAGTCGTTTGTCCCTTAATTTATTCAAAATGATTATTGGACACTTAATATAATAAGCCTTAGGCTAGGCACTATTATATAGAGATAGACTTATGAGGAGAAATAGCTAATACACAAGTAAAAAAGTTGATAATTACAAAACATGAAGTGTGAAAGAAATTAATGTGCACTTCAGCAATCAGTAACAGGAAGACTAGTTTTAAATATTTATAATGTTTTTTCAACTTTATCTTTTCATAACACTCGGGATGCCTTTTATGTAAGTACTTGAGAATATTTCTGAATGACAGTGTTTCTTCAGGTGTCGCTACAGATAACATCAGTAAGGCTTTGGTTACATGTGTATAGCAGATTTGTTCCCAGTGGAGTATTTCCAGAAATATTCCATTAATTGGGGCACCTGGGTGTCTCAGTCAGTTGAGCGTCTGACTTTGGCTCAGGTCATAATTTCAGGGTCCTGAGATTGAGTCCCACACCGAGCTCCCTACTCAGTAGGAAGTCTGCTTCTCCCTCTCCCTATGTTGCTCTCCCTGCTTATGCTCTCTCTCTCTCTCTGTCAAATAAATAAACATCTTAAAAAAAAAAAGAAATATTCCATCAACTATGAAAGGAGAAACACAAGTAATCATGCAAGTAATAACTAATGTTCCTGTCAAAGAGGTTAACGTTAAAAGTAGTAATTTGAGGGCACCTGGGTGACACAGTGGGTTGAGCATTTGACTCTTGGATTCGGCCCAGTTCATAATCTCAGGATCCTGGGATTGAGCCTCCTTGAGATTCTCTCTCCTTCTCCCTGTGCCCCTCCCACCCCTGCTTGCGTGCGCAGGAGTGTGCATGTGCACACACACACACACACATACACACACACACACACTCTCTCTTTTTCTTTCTTAAAAAAAAAAAAAGTAGTAGTTTGGAATATAGACATATAGACTCTGGAACCAGACTTCCCAGGCTTCTATTCCAGCTTCTCCCCTTCCAGCTTGTTTGCCCGTGTTATATGACTTACCACCTCTGTCTCCTCAGGTGATTGATTTATTCTCACTAGCACTAACACTGCATGAATATTTCTCAAATGAAAGCAAACAGGATAAAGAAATCAGGTACACTATACACTTAGCTTGAACTTTCAAAAAGAAAATACTATCCATTCACCATCACTAGAAGAAATTAAGTGTCCCAAGAATATGATTTTTACTTAGAATTTCAGTAAACAGATGTTTTGGGAGAATTGAGACTTGACGGGTGTTAATACTAATCCTGGGGTATTAACTAATGCACAAGATTCTTTGCATTTTTTGTTCTCATAAGTAAATAAATATTATTTGGAATTGCCTATTTTGTTTAAGTTTCATGTTTTTAAATTTGGAGATGAAGGTGCTTGCAAATACAGGTGAATCCACAGAAGTTCTTGAAGTTTGTTTTGTTTTTCCTAGATATCATCACAGTATAGCTTCCATTATCCATCATTTATCCATCTCAATTAACTGTTTGCATGTGAAGCTCACCACGCAATTGCCCCTTGTACCTGCGCCAGCCCAGACATCTTCCTTAAATGGAGGAGTGATAGAACTGTTCAGGTTCTACAAGAAGCAAAGAAATTACATTACTAAAAACTTGGAAAAGCTTGTAGGGTATTCTAGAGGGGATTGGTATGTAACATGTTGCTCCAAAACTTAGTAGCATGACATGATAACTGTTTTGTTATCTCTTGTGGATTCTGTGCATTCAGAATTTGGGAAGGGCTTAGCTGGTTGGTGCTGGCTCAGGATGTCTCCTGTGGTGGCAATTAAAAAGGAGCTGAGACTGGGAAAAAGTATCCCTGGAGAGGCTGGGGATTGTAGAAGGACCACTCTCCCTCTCTCTTTCCCTCCCTCCCTTTTCATGTAATCTCCGGCTCTCCGTGTGAGGTCTCTCCCTGAGGGCTGGTTGGAGCTCCTCACACACAGCGGGGCCACCTCAGGACAGTGAAGCGGCTTCTGTGGACCTTGAAGACTTCCAGAACAAGTATTTCAGAAAACAGGATAGAAAGCGACTTTCCTTTTGATTACCTGGCCTTGGAAGTCACATAGTGTCCCATACTCTGTATCCAAACAGTCACAAAAGCCAAAGAGGAGTGCCAAAGTCACATGTAAGAAGAGCTTTGGGAATAGGAGATGTGCTGCAGCCATTTGGAAAACACCATCTGCCACATAGGGGTGAAGAGATCTATTTACATTTAGTCCCATCATTATATATATGTATATCATTAGTTTGCCTGAAATAGGCAGTGGGTGGTGCACTTGACATAGACAAATTATCGGCACCAATGTAAAATGTGCATAAGTAAACAGGTTGAGAAAAATTTATTCCAGAAAAGCCATTTAGAGGTACTTCATAATTCAGTTTACATTCAGGCCCTATCCCTTACTACATCTTTGGTGCATCAGATTTTGGAGTCACTGGTGATTCTGAATACAAAGAGGTTTCCAAGTGCTTTCTAAATTGTTCTCAATGTGTTTTAACATGGTATGTTTTCTTCTAATACTTTGAAAAATGGCAACTCTTTGGAACATACGTGTTAGTGCCCAGCCAGAATATTAAATTATCCCTCATACACCATTCTGCAGTATCTTCACTATCTTAAATAGTTAGGAGATTATTCAGTCATACACTGTTAACAAAGAACAGTAAAAAATTGTATATTAGAAACCAAAGGCATTTAGGTTTATTAGAACCATGTACTGATTTAGCTGTAGTAGGAATACCATATTAAAACCAGTAATGGACACTAAATACTGACTAGAGAGAATTCCTTTTTTTTTTTTTTTTGAGAATTTTTTTTAATAGGAAAAAAATATGCTCCAAAGTTATTGATGTTTTATTTCATTTTATTGTTCTGTAGTGTTCAAAATTTGTAAAAAGAGTATATATTACTTTCATATTCAGAAAAAAAAAAAAAACCTGAAAAACTCGGAACATACCCAGGGGAGTGTATGTAATTAAAGCAACATGCTGTAAAATTTTAGGAACCTCAATTATTTTCCTTTTGCTCCAAAGGTTATTAGAGATGATATCTTGGCCTCCTACCTCATTACCTTTCTGCTGTATGGATGCATTAAAGTCTGTCACTGTTTGCCAGTAGGCTCTGGAGCCAACAACATAATGCAACTCTGAGACAGGGAGGGTAAGTTTCATAATGCCTTACTCTGCCAAATACCTTTGCAGATCCACCCTACTTTTCTTACTTTGAAAAAGCCAGACTAAAAACAACCCCCGCAAAAAATCTAAACTTAAAAAATTAAAGCTAAAAAACTTTCTAGAAATATAACCCTTTTTCATAACAATATATGATAAAATTTACCATTTAAGTCCAAGTCTCGTTCAGAATAGATTTGCATGTAATTTAGTTAGTAAATCATTGATTTTCAAATATAACATGATTTTTTTTTAAAGATTTTATTTATTTGTCAAAGAGAGAGAGAGAGAGTGAGCACAGGCAGACAGAGTGGCAGAGGGAGAAGCAGGCTCCCCGCCAAGCAAGGAGCCCGATGCGGGACTCGATCCCAGGACGCTGGGATCATGACCTGAGCCGAAGGCAGCCGCTTAAACAACTGAGCCACCCAGGCGTCCCAAATATAACATGATGTTAACAGGAATTCTCTAAATTGTGATATTATATGGCTTTTCACTTCCCAGTATCCTATACATATTTTGAAAATGTTGATGTTATAATTAGAGAAAATAAACATTAAATATGATTTCTCTCCAAGTCAGGTTTTCAATTGCGAAAAGATAATGTTTCAAAAACCTACTTAACCTTCTCCTTGGAAGGAATAGCTGGGCATTGCTTTAAAATTGCCATTAGTTTCTGACACTATATTAAATAGCCTTCATATCTCAAACAAGTATTGTTTTTTTAAAAAATGAACCAAAATATCACATACATGAAGAGTTAGCCTGGCTGAGTTGCTTTACTCAAGTGGAATTTTAAGTGAGAATATTCTTTGTTTTGGAGATCAACTCAAAGTACATTGGCCTTGTTAGTCTGGAATCCATGGGCTGCTGTAGTGGTTAACACCCAGTGACCTGCCAGAAATACAGCTAAGCCAGAATTAGGCACCAACTATCAATCTGTGATGTCACCAGAAACTTGGCATTTCAAATCTAGCTCGAAGCCGAAGCTCTTAATGCAGTGGCCAAGCTCCAGACGCTCTAGTTTATGGGTGAGGGAGAATATGTATATGAAAGTCTGTATGTACTCAGGAGAGTTATACAAGAGATTCATTCATGACAGATGAAGAGACCCGAGAGAAAGCACGTAGGCCAGAGGGGAAATTTGAGGACTAAAATAAATCTTGCCACAGTGGAAACAGCATGACCAAACCATTTTTCTGAACATATGGTCCAAATTCTGAAAGGAAATTGGGAATCTTTGGGCAGGGGATAAACACTGAATGGATTTGGTAGGAAAGTTATTAAGTCATTCTGGGGTTTTGAACAAATAACCAGTCTTTAAGTACTTGTTTTCCACGCAAATCCATGTAATCATTCAAGATTTCCCAGTTAGAGGAGAATTTATATTGACCGAGGAAATTCACATATAATAGTTTGCTTTCAGATTTAGAGATATATATCCTTTGCTAAAACCATACACAAAATCCACTGGAGAAAGTAGTCAGATCATTTCCTGCACCCCGCCCCCCATGTCCACCCCCAGAGCGCGTTTCTCTTCTGTGGCCAGCAGAGCTTCAAACGAGGATTCTTCCTCACCTTATACTGTGGCGGCTGCCTGTCCTGCAATTCAAATGGGCTTTGGAGAGACCTGAGACCATTATACACAACCCCTGCCCCCGACACACCCACAGCCTTACTGTGATGGTGCGTAGGGGCCGGGCAGGGATTAAGTTTTATCAGGTAAACCAGAACCATACATAGACAGGAATAATCCCCCACACTCCTTTCTTCATGCTTTAGAGACCACTCTTGAGACAACGGGAAAAAATAAGGAGCAAGAAATGACAAGACCATGCTGAGCAAAAAGGGAGGAAACATTGAAAAACACAGGCAAGTTTAGAGCAAAACCATAAAAATCACTGTGTTAAAAGGAGTATATCAAAATGCTCTCAAGGTCTTGGAGTGAAGTTCAGACCTTGCTTGAAGTCTGTTGGAGAATAAATGTTCGAACATTTTACAGGTCAAGTCCCAGAGACTCATACTTTGATTCATACTTTAACTTGCTTGCCCTGTCTACAGAGAAACTGATCTATAATTGTAGAAAATATATTACTTAATACAGATATTAAACTACCTGCACTTTGTTTTCTATCATTTTTCTTGCAATTCTTCTGATGATATATGTTGGAGAAACACTAAGTCTATCCCATGAGGCTAAAATTTTTTTATTCATAATTATCTTTCTCCAATCTATGTATTTTCTTCATAAGTAAATCTGCACAAAGAAAAAGTAAAAGGACATAAGAATAAAGCTCCATACAGTTGAAGCTTTATAGTAGTTTCTGAAAAATTAAAAAGTAGCAGAGAGAGAGAGAGAGAGACACATTGTACTAATTATTAATTCTCTGGTACCTAAAGATCCCACTTTTTCATATGCCTCCCACACCTCTGAGGAGATAATGTTTTACAAATTTGCTAGAATTAGCCACTTTGAAATCTATATCAAACACAGAGGAGGGGTGCCTGAGTGGCTCAGTCAGTTAACATTCAACTCTTGATTTCAGCTCAGAGCATAATCTCAGAGTCGTGATACCAGCCTCAGGTCAGGCTCTGCCCTTGGTGTGGAGTCTGCTTGAGATTCTCTCTCCTCCCTCTACCCCTCCCCCACACTCTTACAAGTGCATTCTCTCTCTTAGAAAGAAAGAAAGAAAGAAAGAAAGAAAGAAAGAAAGAAAGAAAGAAAGAAAGAAAAAAGGAAATTATGACATCATTGTGTTCCTGGCAGTAGATAAGGTGGTTCTTGGTGTATTTGTTATCTACTAATATGTAAGAAATTGCCACAAAACAGTGGTTAAAATAACAGCATTTTTATCTCACAGCTTTTGTAGGTCAAGAATCCAAAGGCAGCTTAGCTGGTTGCCCTGGTTCAGGGCCTCTCACAAGGATGCGGTCAAGGTGACCCCAGGGCTGCTTTCATCTCTAGGTTCGACCCCCTGGGAGAATCAGATGCTAAGCTCGCGGGTGTTGGCAGGATTCAGTTCTTGGTGGGCCGAGCTTGCTCTTTGAGGCCTTCCATAGGGTAGAGCAATCATAGCAGCCTGCTTCATCAGAACAAGCAAGCAAGAAGATCCAGAAAGAGAGTATGAACAAAATGGAAGTCAGTCTTTTATAACCTAATTTCAGAAGTGACATCACATCACTTTTGCCATATTCTATTCTTCAGGGTAGGAGACTGGCAGACAATAAATACACTAATATATACAATATTGGGTAGGACAAGTGCTGTGGGAAAAATAATCAGGATATACCTGAATCCTCTGACTCATTAAGGGGAATATATAGTTCATCTTAAATCAGCCCTCAGGTCTTGCATAAAACTTTTTACGTCAATAAAGTACACTCAGTTCAGTCCAGCAGTTGTTTATTAAGCCCTTACTATGGGCTCGGCCTGGAGCTAGACTCTAGGGAGGCAGGAATGAGCTTGCTGTTCTGAGAAGTGAATTGTCTGGGCTTAGAGGGTATAATTTCCTCTGGAATCTCGCAGGGCTGGATTAGGGTTTCCCCTTTTGTGATCATAAAATAATGCGAGCATTTATGGGTTCACCTCCAAGTCGCATCTGTTTTAGTGCATCTCTTTGCTTCTTGATTGTGAACTGTTTGAGAGCAAGACTTACATTTCATTAATTTCTGAATTCTTAATGCTTGGGGGCTCAGCAGGAGGTCAGTAAATGTTTGTGGAGACACACCTGAAGAGACAGGGATTGTGCATGCCCCGGGACTTTCTCTGACTTCGATCTTAAGTGGTAAAACACAGAGTGGCAGTTTTCTCTCTTAGGTTTCAGTCAAAATCAATGAGTGTCATTGATATGAGACCTGATATGATGTAAGAAATGTATTTATCAAGACCATATGCATTCTTTCCAAGGGAAACTGGTTAGAAACCCATTGCTATGTTTTAGTAACCAAAAGTCCTTCTTTATCTCAGCACTTCCCCATCTTCCCTGACCCCAGCCTGTGCAACAGTCTCACCCATCATGCTCTGCCTCAGTTATTGCCCTAAAATGAGTGAGTGATCTGGGTGCTGGAGAAAAGACAACCAGATTATTAAGGGGATGGCCCCTGCTTTTGCTGGTTTTACTGACAAGTCTTAGAAAAAAAACACAGATTAAGTTTTAAGATAATTTTTACAAAAAAAGAATCAGAGTCAAATGTCAGGTCTTCAGGGAAATAAAGAGATAAAATTCTGAATAGAACTGAATAGATAAAAATTTGAATAGAACGGAACTTCTCAAGGTCAATGTATTCTGTGTGTATATTGTATCAAAACAATGACATCATGTAGCCTTTTCTCTGAATAAGGCCTAATATCTGCCCACACCCAGCAAAATGGCTTTTTGATTCTAGATTTTTCTCAAAGGCAAATGTTTTCCCACACTCAGAAATGTGTTCTTGGCCCTTTGAGTATTCATTTTAGTTCGAGTTTCAAACTTTTGATTCTCAATTCTTTTGTTTAGCTTTTTAAGCATGCGCTATCACAGAAGAGAACATTATTTTTTTCTCTGCTTGATTGATTCAAATAGTTAATAATTATTTCTAGGAATTCTTGATAAAAATACTTTTAAACCAGGAAGTAGGAAGAGAAATTCCACCAGACAATCTCGTGATTTGAGAATGTAACAAATAGGAGGACTTAGAATCAAAGGCCTGCCTTCTTCTGGATTATTGTGTTGTTAGCATACCACACTAATAAACTATGCATCTGGGGCGCCTGGGTGGCTCAGACGATTAAGCGTCTTTCTTTGGCTCAAGTCATGATCCCAGGGTCCAGGGATCTGAGCAGGGAGCCTGCTCTCCCTCTCCCTCTGCCACTCCCCCTGCTTGTGCTGAATCTCTCTCTCACTCTCTGTGCCAAATAAATAAATAAATAAAATCTTAAAAAAAAAAAAAAAAAAAAAAAAAACAAGAAAAAACTACGCATATATTACTATTGCCCAGGAAGAGTTGGATTAAATTAACAACCTGATGATAAATCAACAGCCCTGAATCAGCCTAGAAGGAAATCTCTAATTAAGTATCACTGGGCTCTATCATTTTCTATATTCTTTAACACTCATCAACTTTTTAGATGAAAATGTGAAGGCATACCTTTTGAAAAATAATAGGATATGTCTTTTATTTATAGCTTTTTATTCTGATTCTAAAAATAGGTCATGCTTACTACAGATAATTTAGAAAGCACCAGAGGAAATTACTCATAGCAATGTGACTTTTCTTTCCCAGGGGCAAATTGTATTTCTCAAATAATTTAGCATGGCTCTGAAATAGTTTTGCATTTGCCAGACATCTATTTGATAGGCCCAGCAACATATTAACTAAATTGATGACTGACATGGAGATTAAAAGAAGAGTTAATAGGTAGAAGAGAGTTCTAAGATTCAAAAACTCGCTGCAGTCTGGAAGAATTAGGTTGAAATGAACAAGATAAATGGTAGCAAAAGTAAATGGGAAGCTCTGGTACAGAAACCAGTGTGCATACTGAGGGAAGAGGCAGTGTTCAAAGAGGAGATCCTATGGAAAAGACGAGGCGCTTCTCATTGATGACAAGTCAGCATTTTGCTATAGTCGCTACAAAAAAAAAAAAAAGCTAATGCAAGCTTGTGTACCACTGGTGAAACACAGAATCCAGATGAAGGGATTCTATTTCCATTGGTTCAGGCTACATCTAGAGAAACGTTTTCATTCTACATGCACATTTAAAGACAGTGTTGATAAACCCAGAGTCTTCCCTGTTAAAAATTTTTTTTTTTAAATCATGGGATATAAGAAATAGTTGGAGGGACTGGTTGATGTTTATCTTTAAAAAAAAATCTAAGGGAAGATATTCTAGCTGCCTTCAACAATTTGAAAGAGTCTTCCTTCCTTTCTTTCTCTTTCTTTCTTTCTTTCTTTCTTTCTTTCTTTCTTTCTTTCTTTCTTTCTTTCTTTCTTTCTTCTTAAATGGGCTGCTCCAGAAAGCATGAAGAGGATCAAGGGGTATAATTGTCATTCAGATTTCAGCATAAGTGAGATTTCCTCAGCAATGTCTTGGCTGAAGTAGCCACCTAGTAATGAGTATGTTACCCTATTTTAATTTTCTGTGAAACATGTTATCGCTATCTATTCATTTGATTTTTTTCCCTTTAAACTTAATTCATTTACTTATTGACTGTTGGACTGTGTTTTCTCACTGGAATATAAATTCCTTGAGAATGTGGTTCCTTCTACCTTGCTCACAGTTATATACAGTACCTTGACAGTGTTCCTATAACTATTGAATGAATTAACTTATGGAGAGGCAGTTTTGGGCTTACCAGAAAAAGAGAATTTTCTTTCTGTGGAGACAGAAAAGCAGAGGGGGGGTATCAGTCACAGAGCATACTTTATATTAATTCATTTTATCTTCGTAGTTTATCATTAGCTATCCTTTGAGCACTTACAGGACAGAAATAGGCAAGGAAGTAAAAAAGCTCAGAGAAGATAAGTAATTTTGCCCTACCTCATCTTGCTTGAACTGGGATTATAATCCAGCCTGTTTCTAAATCCAGTGGGATTTGTACTATGCCATAAACAGAGCAAGATTTGGGGGATTTTATGGAGATGAACTTTCCCTCACTTAAGCCAAGGCTAGATGGTCATCCATCAAGGGTGCTAAATTATGCTAGATAATGGATTCTTGAACTGAGTGAGATGCTGGACTAGATCCAACTCTAAAATTCTGTGATTCTATGATAGAATCAGCCCATTCATGATAGGAACTGATTCTGTAATAGGATTTCTTTATGTGGCAATCACAAAGAAGAAAAGAAAACTTTGCTGAAACTATTGCTTGGAACCCAAGAATGTGAACTCACACAATTGCTGAGACATTATCCCTTAATCCTAGCTGAATGCCTTGGAAAGTGCACACAGAAATATACCTGCTTGCAAATGCAATTGCTCCTATAATCTGCAAGTGAAAATAAAAACTAAAACCTCAAAACTATAGAATGGAAAGTTTTCAGTGAAGAAAGTATATTGTACAATGATTGTGGTGGTAATTGTTCCAGATGAATGTCTAAGCAAAACTCATATCATGAACTGTGAAAAGGAGTCAAACAAAGAAAAAAGAATATTGGCAATGTGCCAAAAGTCATTCTTGGAACGAATTAGTCTGCCTATATAGTATTAGCCATGATAGGATTAGCTGATACAAATCACCTCAAAATGAGAATACGTTCTATAGGAGCTACTTGTTACCTTACACCTTGAATATATTCAGAATCTTTTTTTATTTGAACCTCCCCGAACATTTTTTCATGTGTTTGGTAGCCTTTTGTATGTCTTCTTTGGAGAAGTTCTGTTCATGTCTTCTGCCCGTTTTTTGACGTGACTATCTGTTTTGTGTATGTTGAGTTTGTGTGTTGAGATGTTGAGATCTCTTGAGTTCTGTTGAGATCGGTTGAGTGTGTTGAGATCTTGGATATCAGCCCTTTGTCTGTAGTGTCATTTTGCAGCTATCTTCTCCCATTCCGTGGGTTGTCTCTTTGTTTTGCTGTTTCCTTTGCTGTGCAGAAGTTTTTGATCTTGATGAAGTCCCAAAAGTTCATTTTCACTTTTGTTTTCTTTGCCGTTGGGACATGTCTTGAAAGAGCTGTAGCCAATGTCGAAGATGTTACTGCCTATGTTCTCCTCTAGGATTTTGATAGCTTCCAGCCTCACATTGACGTCTTTTATCCATTTCGAGTTTATCTTTGTGTATGGTGTAAGAGAATGGTCCAGTTTCATTCTTCTACACATAGCTGTCCAGTTTTCCCAGCACCATTTATTGAAGAGACTGTCTTTTTTCCACTGTATATTCTTTCTTGCTTTGTCAAAGATTATTTGACCATAGAGTTGCAGGTCCATATCTGGGCTCTACTTTGTTCCACTGGTCTATGTATCTGTTTTTGTGCCAGTACCATGCTGTCTTGGTGATCACAGCTTTGTAGTAAAGCTTGAAATCAGGCAAAGTGATGCCCCCAATTTTGTTTTTCTTTTTCAACATTTCCTTAGCAATTGGAGGTCTCTTCTGGGTCCATACAATTTTTAGGATTGTTTGTTCCAGCTCTTTAAAAAATGTGGTGGAATTTCGATCAGGATGGCATTGAAAGTGTAGATGTCTCTAGGCAGTATAGACATTTTAACAATGTTTATTCTTTCGATCCATGAGCATGGAATGGTCTTCCATCTTTCTGTGTCTTCTTCAATTTCTTTCATGAGTGTTCTGTAGTTCCTCGAGTACAGATCCTTTACCTCTTTTGTTAGATTTATTCCCAGGTATCTTATGGTTCTTGGTGCTATGGTAAATGGAATCGATTCTCTAATTTCCCTTTCTGTATTTTCATTGTTAGTGTATAAGAAAGCAACTGATTTCTCCACATTGATTTTGTATCCTGCCACATTACTGAATTGCTGTATGAGTTCTAGTAGTTTGGGGGTGAAGTATTTTGGGTTTTCCATATAAAGTTTCAGGTCATCTGTGAAGAGAGAGAGTTTGACTTCTTCCTTGCCAATTTGAATACCTTTTAAAATTTCTTTTTGTTGTCTGATTGCTGTTGCTAGGACTTCTAGTACTATGTTGAACAATGGTGGCAAGAGTGGACATCCTTGTCGTGTTCCTGATCTCAAAGGAAAAGCTGTCAACTTTCCCCATTGAGAATGATATTCACTGTGGGTTTTTCATAGATAGATTTTATGAAGTTGAGGAATGTTCCCTCTATCCCTATACTTTGAAGCATTTTAATCAGGAACGGATGCTGTATCTTGTCAAATGCTTTTTCTGCATCAATTGAGAGGACCATGTGGTTCTTCTCTCTTCTCTTATTGATTTGTTCTATCACATTGATTGATTTGCAAATGTTAAACCACCCTTGCATCCCAGGGATAAATCCCACCTGGTCATGGTGGATAATCTTTTTATTTTATTTTTTTTTTAAGATTTTATTTATTTATTTGACAGAGAGAGAGATCACAAGTAGGCATAGAGGCAGGCAGAAAGAGAGAAGGGGAAGCAGGCTCCCTGCTGAGCAGAGAGCCCGATGTGGGGCTTGATCCCAGGACCCTGAGACCATGACCTGAGCTGAAGGCAGAGGCCTAACCCACTGAGCCACCCAGGTGCCCCTAGATAATCTTTTTAATGTACATTGGATCCTATTAGCTAGGATGTTGTTCAGAATCTTAGCATCCATATTTATCAGGGATATTGGTCTGAAATTCTCCTTTTTGTTGCGGTCTTTGCCTGGTTTGGGGATCAGGGTAATGCTGGCTTCATAGAAAGAATCTGGAGGTTTTCCTTCTGTTTCTATTTTTTTAAACAGCTTCATGAAAATAGGTACTATTTTTTTAATGTTTGGTAGAATTCTCCAGGGAATCCATCAGGTCTTGGTCATCATTAGCCATCAGGGATATTAAAATCAAAGTCACATTGAGATACCACCTTATACCAGTTAAAATGGCCAAAATCAATAAGACAGAAAATAACAAATGTTGGAGAGGATGTGGAGAAAGGGAAACCCTCTTACACTGTTGGTGGGAATGCAAGTTGGTGCAGCCATTTTAAAACAGTGTGGAGATTCCATAAGAAATTAAAATTAGAGGGACGCCTGGGTGGCTCAGTTGGTTAAGCAGCTGCCTTCGGCTCAGGTCATGATCCCAGCGTCCTGGGATCGAGTCCCACATCGGGCTCCTTGATCATCAGGGAGCCTGCTTCTCCCTCTGCCTCTGCCTGCCATTCTGTCTGCCTGTGCTTGCTCTCTCCCTCTCTCTCTCTGACAAATAAATAAATAAAATCTTAAAAAAAAAAAGAAATTAAAATTAGAGCTACCCTAAGACCCTGTAATTGCACTACTGCGTATTTACCCCAAAGATACAGATGTAGTGAACAGAAGGGCCATCTGTACCCCAGTGTTCATAGCAGCAATGGCCACAGTCACCAAACTGTGAAGGGCCAAAGTGCCCTTCAACAGACAAATGGATAAAGAAGATATGGTCCACATATACAATGGAGTATTTTGCTTCTATCAAAAAGAATGAATACCCGACTTTAGTATCAACATGGACTGGTCTAGAAGAGATTATGCTGAGTGAAATAAGTCAAGCAGAGAGAGTCAATTATCATATGGTTTCACTTACTTGTGGAGCATAAGGAATAGCACGGAAGACACTGGGAGATAGAGAAGAGAAGTGAGTTGGGGGAAATCGGAGGTAGAGACAAACCATGAGAGGCTGTGGACTCTGAGAAACAAACTGAGGGTTTTGGAGGGGAAGGGGATGGAGAGAGTTTGGGCGAGCTTGGTGGTATTAAGGAGGGCACGTATTGCATGGAGTACTGGGTATGGTGCATAAACGATGAATCTTGGAACACTGAAAAAAATGAAATTACAAAAAAAATCATTTTTTAAAATCAAATACTGAAGTTTCTTTTAAGGGGTCAGTGTAAATCAGATACTGGTGAACAATTAATTAATTAATTGATTGATTAACTCAGGTGTTTGAGAGGAGTTACATTTAGATCTATGGACAAAAGATATTCTGCAAAAGGATTATCTATGATAAAGAGGTTAACAATAGATCAAGGCTTCTAAATTATTATAAGGGACTAACATTGTCACAGAATTTTTTTCTGAAATCTTAAGCACTTCCCAATTTTTGCTAATTTTTTTTGTTTAGCTTTTTAATGCTTATAAATAAGGATATTCCTAGATAATGTACATAAAAGTCGATGCTGAGTTCAGTAGCTATCTGTGAGAAACTAATTTGCTTTTTAATTGGTATAGAAATTGAAAGTGAAAGCAAGTTATATATTTGTAGAATATAAAATATTAGTATGTTTAATCAGTTATCACAACACAAAGGTGACTTGTGGGATCCAAAAAAATCACAAAGTGGTTGTCAGTGAGAAAGTCAAGGGAATTCAGCACAAGGTAGATGGGAACTAGAAATGTCTTCACAAAATAGGATTAGAAGAGTCTTTTCTACATGTACAGTTGGCACACGAAAGTTACCAGGAAAATTTAGTTTCCTTCCTTCCTGTTTATTCTATGTTCAACTCTGGCAAAGGAATCATTGTTATGCACACACAGATCCTTGACTGATGATGATTTGACTTCCAATTTTTTGACTTTGCAATGACACCAGAGCAATACACAGTCAGTAAAAACTACTTAGAATTCTGATTTTTGATCTTTTCCTGGGCTCGTGATGTGTGGCACATCCTCTATTGTGACCCTGCTCGGGGCCGCTGGGCTCCTACTCAGCCACGTGATCACAGGGGAACATAACCAATCTGCTGACAAGAGTTCTGTACCCACACAACCATTGTTTTTCACTTTCAGTACAGTATTCTGTGAATTACATGAGATTTTCAACACCTCATCACAAAATAGGATTTGTATTAGATGATTTTGCCCAACTATAGGCTAATGTGTTTATAGCAGTTTAAGGGAGGCTGGGCTAAGCAAGGATGTTCAGTAGGTTAGGTTGTATTCAATGCACTTTCAAATTATGATATTTTCAATTGATGGCAGGTTTATTGGGATGTAATCCCATTGTAAATTGAGGAACATCTGTAGCTGTGTCTTATTCTGTGAACTAAATATAATTATTTTGTAAACTAAATATCTTAAATGGATTATTAGCAATTACTTTAGAGATATGTAGCCAGGCCTTATCATTTCTATATCGTGTAAAATTGTATTGTGCTAAGTAAATTTTGCTTAAACAAAGAAACTTTTTAAGCTCTTGAGTAATGGATCATACTTGCTTGGCATTAAGATTCAGAATAAAAAGACAGTATATGACATCTGCATATTTAGGCCAATGAAATAAACTGCTAAATTGTCAGTGTGGTGGGATCTGAGATCAGATGCTCCATTATTCTGCTTTTGGTTGAGTAGAACATTCCAAACTCTTGAATCAGAAGGGTAAATGTAATTCATTCAAGATAATTATTCTTTCATATAAATACACCGATCAAGTTATAAAAATATTACCATCTCTTGGGGACAACTTATCACTGTACAATTCCCAAGGGAAATTTGGGACGACACTATTGAACACAAGTGACAATACATGACAGTGATCAACAGAGGAGGAAACATCACACATAGGAAAGGGAAGTATCTGGGAGAAACCAGCCTTGTATCTACATCTTGGTAATGGAATTCCTGATGGCTTAGGCTATAGTAACTGCCCTTTTGAGTAAGGCTAATTGCAGTAGCCAAGATCTTCATATTCTGCTGAAACTTGTTTGCCAAATTTATTCTTTCCTCCATTATATATGCTATTTTTCCTTTCCTCTTCTGTGTATCCCACATTTTTAAATGTATAATTCACTGTCAGTAGAAGAGATACATTCTTTTAAAAACACACACACACACACATATATAATCTATATAATATAAAATCATGTATTTGGATCAGAGGAAACTTCAGACAATGTATGTTCTGATTTCGTCTTTACCTAGCTTTTGATTCAACTATTCCATGGGAAAGAGTGCATCAATATCATGCAATAGATGATTAATATTAAATCAATATTGAGAGTAACCCAGATGCTTGCAATTTGATTTTAAAATCTGACATTTTTATTGAAGTCAATATAAAGAAGGTGACTGTGTTCAAGATTAACTAACTTCTTGTCCATCTCAAAAGAGCAAGAGTTCTTGTTGCCTTGTAACAAGGATGAACATGAGCACATCTGTTCCTAAACATCCACCTAACCAAGGCCCTATTGTTTATTGTGTTCTAGACTGTAAAGACCTTGCCACATTGATTATGTGCTCCCCCCCCCCCGCCGGCCCCGAAGGAGGCTGAAAAGGAAACCAGCATTGTTGGCTATCTGTTTTGTAGGAAGCATTTTGGAGGCACTTTACATACAATATCTTAATTCTCACCACCATCCTGCGGACTGAATATAAGTATTCCCGTGCTCCACTGATAGCCTGGGTCATAGACACTACATTTGACAGAAGCAATTTAAAGACAGAAGCAGATAAACTGATTGTGAGATAGATTTGGAGGCTGCATTGTCCAATATGGCAGCCACTAGCCACATGTGATTATTTAAATTTAACCAACTAAAATTAAAAATTCAGTTCCACAGGGTCACTAGCTATATGTCAAGTGCTTAGTAGGCACATGGGGCTAGTGGTTACTGGATTGGACAGTGCGCATTATAGAACATTCCCCTCATTGCAGAATGTTCTATCTATCAGAATGTTCTCCCCATGAGGTTTGCAAAAGTTAAAATAGATGGCATTTTCATTCCAGATAACAAAAAATGGAGTTTGACATACAACTGAGTAAATAGATTGAGCAAATATTATTTCAATTTTAAATGAAAATTTATCATGTGACCAACAACAGAAATGGCCTTAAACTTTCCCCTCAGCCTGACTAATCTTCAGACAGTCTTCTTCCTCACACTGGGGCCCCTGACTTCCTTTCTCTTAGGTCATTTTCTTTAGAAAACTTGTAAATGATTTTGTTGAGCCTTTGAGGTGTATGTAGAACTTTTAAGAGCATTCTCCTGGTTTTGCAACCCAGGAATATCTTTCTCAATGACTTGGGAGCCAACTCTTTGAAATGTAATCATCAAAGGAGTTAGTACCCCTCTCTCCCAGTTCCAGTGGGAGGGTCAAAGCCTAACTTCAATGGGCACCTTGCTCCAGGTTACAGAATTGCGAGTTTATTATTTTTTTGGATAAAGCCAAGTAGCAAACACTGATGGCCTATGGATCCCCACCCAAATGTTTTCTAGTACTTTCCCACTACCTAACCCCAGCATTTAAAAAGCCCTACGTTTTCTGCTTCAGTGAAGTTTAGTTCCGAGTTAGTTCTGACATCTCTCCCCTAATGCAACAGGCTTGAGTAAAGTCTTTCTTGCCTACTTAACTGCTGCCTCCTGACAGCACACGGTTGAAGAATGAGGCACGAAGAAGTCAGCTGCAAGAGAATGGGGGCAGGGGATGACAGTAGAAAAGACTGTCACCCTGAACAACTCCTCAGTCTCATATTTATTAGAAAGTGATTAACAACCAACAGAGAAGCTGGAATAGGTTACACAGTGACCATGAGTCTTGTAGATACGTAGAAGAAAGGCAAGATATGTCTGGTCACATAGTACATGACCTACAGTGAGTAAGCCCAAACAAAAGGATTATCTAACTGCTGATGCTCTCTGGGCAAGGGGAGATAACTGGAAAATGAAGCAGGCGGAGCTCCATCCTGAGCAAGCCAGGCGTTCCCAGCTGCTTGGCTTCAAGGACGTATATCGTCCTCCCCCACCCCCCCAGAGGTCTGTTGCCAGTACATGTTCCTCTTAAGGCTATATCTAAGCATGCTTGGTAACTACTATAATTTCTCGTAGGTTATATTTTAAGCAGTACATTCTTCTGAGGGACAATTATATTAACTTTGGTGTCATTTTTGCTCATTTTCAGAAAGTGCTCATTGTCATTTTCAGAAAGTGAAAATAATCATTCAAAAATAGTTTTGATGTTTTCTTAAGATAAACCAACTATTAAATGGTCCACATATTTGTAATCATATAGTTATGTGAACAAAGTAAAATGATTTGATTTCAAAGGTAGGTTCAATTCCAGGGTTTAAGGGTATAGAATTGCAATTACATGTAGCTTTGCCTGACACCACTTCAAATCTACACATGTCTATTTCCCAGTTTAACTGCTCTACCATGAAAATATGCTGGGAAAGGAAAGCAAGTTTTGTTTTTTTTTTTTTTTTATCTAGGAACACTTTCTCTAGAACATGCTCCTCCTCTGGCTGAACACTGAAGTAAACCTCATCTAGGCTTAAAATGGTAGAGCTGGGTTCACTGGGGGAACCTTCCAGCAACGTACAGTAGTGCCCCCACTTATCCATGGCGGATACGTTCCAAGACCCCAAAAGGATGCCTGAAACTGTAGGTAGTATCAAACTCTCTATATATAATTTTCCCCCATATGATAAAGTTTAATTCACAAATTAGGCACAGTAAAGAGAGGAACAACAATAACTAATAATAAAATAGAACAATTATAACAATAAACTGTCATAAAAGTTGTAAGATATGGTCTCTCTCTGCCTTTCGGAAAGTGTGTCTCTCTCCTTCCCACAACACTCAGAACTCATTGCTCTATTGAGTAGCTCCAGTAAAGGACAAGTTGCCCATAGACTTTAGTAGCACGAGAAGGAATTTTAGTCTAACATAGAACTGAAGGATATAAAATGGGAAAATCTCACACATGTGTCTGCAGGAATATTAAACTTAAGGACTGGGATATGGATTTCCTGTAAATGCCTGATTCATAGAACACTGATAATATTGGAATTTTCTTAAATGACAGGGGATTGGTCAGGGATTGCCTCATATCAACTTTGGGAAGTTTCAGTTATGGCTTCGGGAGGCATCAGTAAGAAATGAGCCGGCTCAGGCTGGTCTCACAAAATAAGCTGACTTGAGCTGTTTGTGCGACTGGACTGATTCTGTCTGCTCGGGAATTTTCAAAGCTGGTCTCCACTTGGTTTTGGTTTCCATAGACTCTAACCGAGCTCTCTTCTCTTTACATTCCTGCCCATAAATACAGTCCTCCCCAAACCCTCAAGGGACTTGCCTTTTACCATTTTACCATTTTACCATTTACATGTCCTGAACTGCAATTCCTCTGCTGTGCCCTAAAAACTTACCTTTTTGACATTTTTGAGCTTGCCTCAGTTTATCACTTTATTTAGGTTGGCAAGGCCAAAAAGAGTAGAACACGGTTGATAATGATGGAGAAGGTAGAAGTGGCTCCCTCCCATTGGAGCAGCAATCAAAGGACCAGCTTCTGTCTTCAAATATACAGTGCCACCTACACTTCCAGTAGTCTCCAAGGTAGCTGCAGGACAACTATCCTTACAATGCATTCAAGAGAAAACTTGACTGGGGGCACTGGGGTGGCTCAGGTGGTTAAGCAACTGACTCTTGACTTTGGCTCAGGTCATGATCTCAGGGCTGTGAGATTGAGCCCCATGTCAGACTCCATGGTCAGTAGGGAGTCTGCTTGAGATTCTCTCTCTTTCTGTCTCTCCCCCTGCCCCTTCCTCTTCTCATGAACTCTCTCTCTCTCTCAAATTAAAAAATATATTTTTTTTCTAAAAAAGAGAAAATTTGATTGGATTCAAAATATATTCTCATCTTTGCAAGAAATGTACTATCATATTTGTCAATAAAAAATGAGTGATAACACCTTTAAATATAGTTTTAAACATCATAAACTTCTGAGTGCTTATAAAAATGTTCTTTTTTTAAAAAAGATTTATCTTAGAGGAAGAGATAGAGAGTGCATGCACATGCCAGCAAGGGAAGGGCAAAGGGAGAGGAAGAGGGAGAGAAGCAGACTCCCCACTGAGTGTGGAGGTTAGTCTAATGACCTTGAGATCATGACCTGAGCCAAAATCAAGAGTTGGACACTAAACCCACTGAGCTACACATGCTCCCCCTTAGTTTTTTAAATTATTTAAATAAATTTCTCACCAATGTTGATGATCAAGAATTTGAGAATCAATCTTCTGTGAACAGAGGAAAATAACCACATCTGTTTTTTTTTTTTTTTTTAAAGATTTTATTTATTTATTTGACAGAGAGAGATCACAAGTAGACGGAGAGGCAGGCAGAGAGAGAGAGAGAGGGAAGCAGGCTTCCTGCTGAGCAGAGAGCCCGATGTGGGACTCGATCCCAGGACCCCGAGATCATGACCTGAGCCGAAGGCAGCGGCTTAACCCACTGAGCCACCCAGGCGCCCTAACCACATCTGTTTTAAGATGACAGGGCATGTGGGTGTCTAGAACCCGACTTCCCCATATACCAGCTGAGAGGCTGTAAAGCCTGTAACACCTCTGTCTACCTCTTCACTACTTTGATTCTCAAGCCAATGTGCCCCCAGTCATGGCACCCACAGTGTTTAGCTCCAACAGAACTCTGCTGGTCACAAGGACCGTGGATTTCAAGAACAACAAGATCCTGGCCTAGAGCAGCAGTACTAAATTGGTTGCAAAGACACTTTTTTTTTTTAAGATTTTATTTATTTATTTGACAGACAGAAATCACAAATAGGCAGAGAGCTCAATGTGGGGCTCAATCCCAGGACCCCGGGATCATGACCTGAGCTGAAGGCAGAAGCCTTAACCCACTGGGACACCCAGGCGCCCTGCAAAAATACTTTTGATCAGACCTCCTACTCCAGCTCAGTAATTTCCTGGGATACTACGTTGGTAGAGAAAAGCTTTAAACTTATAAAACCTATCAGTGATCAGGCCCTGTCTCCTCCTGAAAGTGGTTGGGTTTAACCTGCTCTTAATGCCCAGCTGTGGCCCAGCAGAGGTCACCAAGTCAGTGAAAGTCCTTTGTTCCCTCACTCCTTGCTTCCCAATGGCCCTCCTCTCCCTCTTCAAGCAGAGAGGTATACTCTCTACCCCATGAAGGAGAAGTCTCCCTCTGCCTCTCAGGCCCCAGTGGCAATGCCACCAACTGGATCCCACTGAATATTTGTGATGAAGATGCGAAAAGAGCTACCAGACATTGCTGCCATTCCCTCTTGCCTTCCATGGCTGCTTGTCACTGCCTGACATTCCTGGCAGAGGCAGGTGCTCCTACAGCCTCTGCTGGTGGTGGGGAGACTTCCTACCTCTCCCTAGAGACCGCCTCTGATGTCCCATCAGATGATGATAGGTCCCCAATGCATTCTCTTGGGCTCCAGATCCTGGAGAATCATATGAGTTACATCTTTAAAACAGTGTTTCTGAAGAAATACAGATCACCTCTTTCCCCAAGATGTCGAGAAATGATCATCTTATCTATGTCCTGCTATGCTGTCTTCTGAATCATGTTGCATAGTCTCCTGTTCATGGCTTCATTCAAAGTAATTTGGAAGAGAAAAATAATTGAAGGGTTTGGAAGAGAAAAATAATCTGAAGGGATTATACATTATTAGAAAGTTTATCCATTCCATTGCAAACATAAAATCTGATATTAGAAAGTTGGTTGCAATACTATATAAATTCAATATTTAGCACCCATACTTTTAATTTTCTTATTGTAGTTTTGGAATAAAAAGAAATTATTCTGGATTGCATTGTGCTGCCCCCCCGCCGCCCAAAAAAAGATATGTTGAAGTCCTAACCACCAGTGCCTCAGATTATGATCTTATGGGGAAATAGGGTCATGACAGATGCAATTAATGAAGATGAGGTCATACAGGAGTAGAGTGGACTCTTTGATCCGATATGATGGTGTCCTTGCAAGAAGATGGTTACTGAAGACAGAGGAGACTCAAAGGAAGAATGCCATGTAACAAGGGCAGATATTGGAGTTATACCATTGCAAGCCAAAGAAAGACAAAGATTGCTGGCAAACCACAAGAAGCAAGGAAGGATTTCCCCTACAAGTTTCAAAAGGAACACAACTCTCCCAATATCTTGATTTTGGACTGGAAGTCTCCAGAACCGAAACAATACATCTCTATTGTTTAAAGCCACCTGGTCTGCAATACTTTTTGTGCTGTCCTAGGAAATGAATACAGAAAGTAATGAAAAATTTCACCTCATATAGATACCCTTAAATCTCTTACAACTTGCCTGCAATGTGCCATGCAAATGTTATTTTCTATAAGTTCTATATTTCTATATATGTAAAAGCTGGGCAATAAGGTCCTCCACCCTTCCTGAACACACTGGTGTTTCCTAAGAGGTTCTGTCCTTAGCTCTCTTCTCAGTTAACCCATTCTTGGTGGGCAATCTTTTCTACTCAGTATACAGCTGAAGGTTGAGTACTTCAGTTCTGGGTCTCCAAGCTCAGATCCATCCCATGAGCCCAGGCCTAATATCCAACTGTCTGCTGAACTTGTAGTTCCCACAATCAGTCAAGACTGCAAGACTAAAATAAGATAATAAAATTCTCAGGGTGGCTTGAATTCAGATGACACAGACAGGCTTGGAGATGTAGGTGTCTGGGCATTACTTCAGGGCCCAAATCTACCTTTTTTTTTTTTTTTTTTAAGATAAAGATCCTTCCCTAGGACATTCCTTGAGCCCATTTCCTATCATAGTGAAGACAGGGTTAAGAACCATTCCTGATCCTAGAAAAGAACACAGTCAATAGCTTCTTTGACATCAGCCATAGCAACTTCTTTCTAGATAGGTTTCCTGAGGCAAGGGAAAAGAAACAAAAAAATAAACTATTGGGACTTCATCAAAATACATAGCTTCTGCACAGTGAAGGAAACAAACAGTGAAGCTAAAATACAAGCTATGGAATGGGAGAAAGTATTTGCAAATGACATATCCAGTAAAGGGTCAGTATCTGAGATATATAAAGAACTTCTAAGACTCAACACCAAAAAACCAAATAATCCAATTTAAAAAGGGCAGAACACATGAATAGACATTTCTCCAAAGAAGACATACAGACGACCAACAGACACATGAAAAGATACTCAACATAATACATCCTTAGGGAAATGCAAATCAAAACTACAATGAGATATCACCTCACACCTGTCAGAATGGCTAAAATCAACAACACAACTATTGGCAAGGATGGAGAGAAACAGGAACCCTTGTGTATTGTTGGTGGGAATGCAAACTGCTACAACCACTCTGGAAAACAGTATGGAGGTAATGGAAAAAAAGAAGTTAAAAATAGAACTATCGTATGATCCAGCAATTACACTAGTGGGTATTTACCCAAAGAATACAAGAACACTAATTCAAAGGGATACATGCACCTGTTTACTGCAGCATTATTTACAAGAGCCAAGATGTGGAAGCAGCCCAAGTGTCCATAAACTGATGAATGGATACAAAAATGGGACACACACACACACACCCATACCCACCCACCCATACCCACCCACCCACACACACACACACAAATGGAATGTTACTCAGCCATCTGAAAGAATGAAATCTTACCATTTGTGATGACGTGAAAAGAACTAGAAAGTATTATGCAAAAGGAAATAAGTCATTCAGAGAAAGACAAACACCATATGATTTCACTCATGTGTGGAATTTAAGAAAGAAAACAAATGAGCAAAGGGGAAAAAAAGAGAGAGAGGAAAACCAACAGACACTTAACTAGAGAGAACTAACTGATGGTTAGCAGAGGGGAGGTGGGTGGGGGTATGGGTTAAATGGGTGATGGGGATTAAGGAGTGCACCTGTTGTGATAAGCACTGGGTGATATATGGAAGTGTTGAATCACTATATTGTACACCTAAAACTAATATTACACTGTATGTTAGCTAACTGGAATTAAAGACTTAAGAAAAAAAAAGAACTATCCCTGAAGAATATCATCATTTTGGGGAGCTGAAAATGCTGACTAGATGTAGTACACCATCTATGAGAAATCTACACTGAGACAGAACCAAACACGTCACACATAGTAACTGGCTGGCTTGTGATGTTAAAGAGAAACCATTCACCGGACTCTTATTAAAAGAAGCAAGACAGGGGCGCCTGGGTGGCTCAGTGGATTGAGCCACTGCCTTCGGCTCAGTTCATGGTCTCAGGGTCCTGGGATCGAGTCCCGCATCGGGCTCTCTGCTCAGCGGGGAGCCTGCTTCCCTCTCTCTCTCTCTCTCTCTCTGCCTGCTTCTCTGTCTACTTGTGATCTCTCTCTGTCAAATAAATAAATAAAATCTTAAAAAAAAAAAAAGAAGCAAGACAGATTTTACCCAAACTACTGCAGCATGGGAGAGAGACTTCAGTATAGAACTGAGGTAAATTCTGCAAACTGAAGGCAGGAGGCTTTTTAAGTCCCAAGTGTTTAAAAAAAAAAAAAAAGAACTGCAGGACACAGTGTGTCGGGAGGTGGGTGGTCAGTGTGGTGAGCCCATCTGTGTCTGCTAACAGGGGTCAAAGTTATACACCCCCACAGAGCCTAGGAGACAAAAGCCCTATCCTTCTTGATGATTACATTTCAAAAGGATGGTCCCATATCCTTGAGAAAGGCATTCCTAGATTGTAGAATACACAATCTGAAGGACAGAGAAAAGATTTACAATCATGTATTTTCTAAAGTAAATGTTCCAAGAAAAGGGAGGTCAGGGGCCTATAGGCAGGTTTTGTCTAGAACAAACAATAAATTCTTTAGGCAATGTTGAGTTTTCTCAGGCATGGCATTTTGAGGGGCCTTGGGTCCTCATGCTACGAACACAGATTTGAGCTGATAAAAACTATATTTGTGTTTGTTCAAGTCTTAATGTGGGAGGTGGGTGAAGTCATTTGTGTTGAAAGCTACAAGTTCTCTAGAGGCAAAGGTTGAGGCCTAGTTAGGAACAGTACTCAGAGGAGTCTAATGAAAGTTTAGGCAAGGAAGGAGACTTTGTCAGTGACTGTAAGAATTCATAAAGAATTCCTCCCATGACACTAGTGTTCTCCAAGAATAAAATGACACATGTTAATTTTTTACTATTTTAAAAATACCTAATAGTCTAGGCTTATGCCTTTTGTGAAAAGCAGGGGTCAGACTCAATGAACTGGCAATGTCTATTATCACTCATGTTCAAGAGGCAGAAATTTAATTCATATTAATGAAGCTGAGAAAGGAGTTAATTAGAAAAGCAAACTAGGTGGTCTCTGAATCTTTGGGTTGCATCTTTTATCATAAGTAAGCAAATGGACTTTGTACCCCGCCTAGATATTTTACCTTGAAACATGCTTCATGCTCTAAGGAAAAGCTAGATCTTTCAACAAATATTCATTTTGTGCCTATCACATACTTGGCTCTGTTTTAGGCACTGAGGATACAGTATTGAATAAGACAGATAGACCACTACTTTTAGGGGGTTCATGCTTTAATAGTGGGAGACAGACTATAACTTAGAAAACAAGTAAGACCATTTTAGTTGAAACATTTTATAGAAAATTGCTGTAGGATAATCCAAACAAGGTAAGCTGATAGAGTGTGATGGGCTGGGGGAGATCTGCTTTAAATGTGGAGGTCAGGGAACCTTTCTGAGCAGGCATTTAAATTGAGACCTGAGTGGTCCTAAGGTCCTACAAAGATCAGGGGAAAGGGCATTCTGGACAGAGGGCACATGTGCAAATGGCTTGGATGTGAAAATAGTTTTGGTGAGTCGACAGAACAGAGAGGAGTGGCTGGAGCATAATGCATGAGCAGGGAATGGTCTGAAATGGGGCTGAGAAGGACAGCCAGGTTACATAGGATCTTACAGACAGTGATGAGGAGCTTGGATTTTATTCTATGTGTAATGGAAACTCATGAAGGATTTTATTTTTATTTTATTTTAAATATTTATTTATTTGAGAGAGAGTGTGAGAGAGAAAGCATGAGCAAGAGGAGAGATAGAAGAAGAAACAAACTCCCCACTGAGCAAGGAGCCCAACTCGGGGCTCGATCCAGGACCCTGGGATCATGACCTGAGCTGAAGGCAGATCCTTAAACAACTGAGCCACCCAGGCTCCCTCACGAAGGATTTTAAATGGGGATGATCTTGAGAACATTTTAAACCTTATATTTTTTTTCTCTTCAATAATTTTGGTTGTTGTGAAAAAGAATGGTAGACAGGAAGAGTGGACGTAGGAGAGCAGTTTTGAAGGTGTTAGCAAAATATGAAGCATATGTGATGGTAGTTTTTACCAGGCCGGTATGGTGGCAGCAGCAGAGAGCAAAAAGACACAAACAGATTAAGGATGTATTTGAGAGGGGAGCTCATTTATGAATAGATTAGATATTGGGAAAGGAGAAATTAAGAAAGACGGTTTGAGGGAAATGTTGAGGGAAAATAGGTTTGGGGAAGTAGTTAAGAGTCAACTTTAAAAGGAAATGTCAATCAGGCATTGCATATATGCATCTAGGAATCAGCAAGGGTTCAAGCCTGAGCTGTATATTTAGGACTCATCTATTTAGGGCCCGTGGGTGGCTTAGTTGGTTAAACATTTGCCTTTGGCTCTGGTCATGATCCTGGCATCCTGGGATCAAGTCCTGAACTGGGCTGCCTGCTCGAGAGGGAGTCTGCTTCTCCCTCTACCTGCTGCTCCCCCTGCTTGAGTGCTCCCTCTCTCTCTCTCTCTGTGAGTCAAACAAACAAATAAAATCTTAAAAAAAAAAAAAGGGACTCATCTATTTGAACATCACCTTTAGGATTTGAGGAGCACAAAACAGAACAAAAAGTGGGAATATTGTAGCCAAATGGGCAGAAGAAGAAGAAAATACAGTGGTCTGTGTTATTTGTTACACTTAATAGTAGTAGTTACTATGTCTTGCAAATGGGCATTTTGTATGCTATATGTTAAATGTACCCATAGGCACATCCAAAAATATCATGGGGGAAGAGAGAGAGACTTTGCCATTATGTTTTATGTGTTTTATGGTGTCAGAATCCTCAAAGTGTATATTAATTTTGCAAGTTGAAAACAGTGCACTCTCTGGTAAAGAGGCAGAGACCGGAAGTGCCAACCATCATCTCCAGGTGCATTCTTGAGTTATGCATCATCAACACTAGTAAATGCAGTGAGTCCACACCCTCACTCACTTATGGAAATAGTAGGGTAGAGCAGAAGAGCTCCAAACAGAATGGCTCCCACCGGCCACCCAAGGCTATGGCTCACGGCGCCATTCATTATCATAGCGTGATTGAACAAGCCTTTCCCGACACATCCCCAAAGATCATCAGGCTGGGCCCCTCACAACCAGTAGGCAGTTTGGCCATGATTGCTTATACCCAATCCCCACTGCTCATATGTTTCAATAAATTCTTCTTTTTATGAGATTGTATATTGTCTTGCCGCAGGTCAGAGCACTCTAGAATTCTGCCAACACTGGTCAGGTATGGGAGATGTAATTTAGAAAAGGTGCCTTTCTCCTTGGCTTTGGGTTGAGTCTCAGCATACCCATGCCCAGTTTCTGTGGCCATCTATGCGTGACAGCAGCTCCATAAATATTACTGTGCAGCCAGAGTTTAATAAGCATTTTGTGGAATTAGAATGAAAAATTATGCTTTTTCATTTGTGGGGTGGTTGGATGAAATTATTATTTTCTTCAAGCTTTAATGTTCTATTTATTTGAAATGAATGCTACAGATTACTATTCAGTAGAAACTATCCTGGCAACACGGTCTTCTAGTCTTGCTGAAATGCCTCCAGTGAACAAGAATTTTCAATTCTCAAACTCAGTCTATTCTAAGGGAGCGCTGTTGTCGTTTAAAGCTGGTGTATTCCTGGTACGTACAGCAGCGTCTGGCACAGAGTAGAACTAAAAATAAGAACTCACACACTTTGGATCAGTTATGGTTTCATATCTCAGTTTTTACTCTTTAAAACTGTGTTTTTGGAGGGGCACCTGGGTAGCTCAGTCAGTTAAGTGTCTGCCTTCAGCTCAGGTCATGATCCCAGGGTCCTGGGATCAAGCCCCGTATGGGGCTCCCTGCTCACCAGGGAGCCTCCTTCTCCCTCTCCCTCTGCCTGCCCCTTTGCCTACTTGTGCTCTCTCCCTATCTCTCTGTCAAATAAATAAATAAATAAAGCCTTTAAAAAATAAAAAATAAAACTGTGATATTGGAGATGTAAATCTTGCAAACCTCACTTTCAGCCTCTATAAAATGCAGTTAAATTGTTTTTCTCCTTATGTGTCATGAGCATTCAATGTGAAGTGTGAGCAATATTCAGCAATGCTGAGCATCTGTAAATGGTGGTAAGGTGAAATGCTATTGTCCAACATGAAGGCTTCTCCTCTCATTCCTCTCACTCCATGACTCTCAGTCATTTGGCCACTAGAACTGCAGTCTAAACCTTCCATTGCCTCCAATAAAACAACACTTCAAACTGTCAAATTATTTTATTTTATTTTATTTTATTTATTTTTTCAGTTCTTCAAGAAGGACCTGGATGCATAAGTGACCCAATTCCTGCTTACCCTGCCTCCTCCCATCCTCAGAATACATAATGATCCTCTGATCAGGGAGGCAAGAGGTGGGGTTAAAGAAAAAGCAAAAGTGTGTGGCTGAGTGTCCCCACCTGGCATCCCCCTTCCCCCCAGCACAGTCACACAGGTTCTGCAGCTTGGCACCCACAGCTGGTGACTTCTATCTAAGCCCTATGCTCTGCTGCACAGCCTGGTGTGTTTGCAGAGGAAAAAAGGCCCCCCTTCTGGGGAATCTTGAACTGACCTAGTTTACACTGATATGACCTTTTCCCTGCAATTGGAGACTTGAGATAAACATCTGATAGACGTAGAAAAAAACAAAATTGTTTTGCAGATGTTCGTATTTGACTTACAAATCCTACTGGCTGTAGGAACATTTTGCTTTTATCAACCAAAATATTCACATACTCAATATACCACTCTCCTTTTAATCCAGTGATCATATTTCTGCCCCTGCCCCCACCCCTGTGCCATGGAAATATAACTTACCTTTTTTTTTTTTAAGATTTATTTATTTATTTTTGAGAGAGAGAGAGAGAGCATGAATGGGGAGAGGAACAGAGAGAGAAAGTGTAAGAATCCCAAGCAGCCTCCCCTCTGAGTGCAGAGCCCTGTGCTGGGCACTCAATCTCAGGACCTGAGATCATGATCTGAGCCAAAATTAAGAGTCAGGCACTTAACCGACTGAGTCACCCAGGTGCCCCAAATATATCTTATCTTTTACCCAGTAACTCTGCAAATATTTTATTTTATTTTTTATGATTTTATTTATTTATTTGACAGAAAGAGACACGGCAAGAGAAGAAACACAAGCAGGGTGAGTAGAAGAGGGAGAAGCAGGCTTCCTGCTGAGCAGAGAGCCCAATGAGGGGCTTGATCCCGGGACCCTGGGATCATGACCTTTGCTGAAGGCAGATGCTTAATGACTGAGCCACCCAGGAGACCCTCTGCAAATATTTTAAAATGGAAATCCTATCTCTCAGATTTTCTCTAAATAGTATTCTTAGGCTCGTTAATCATTTATCACATAAAATGAATCTAGACCCTTACATTATAGTTACTGTTATCTGTAAATGATCAAGCATATTTATATGTCTCTCTTACAGGCCAGTGATCAAACTGGGTTTTGTATTTTATGTACAAATTGTATTCTGTGAAATGGGATAATCTTCTTGACACTAAATTGCTAAAGAACATTTGAAATAACTGCTTTAAAACATAGTGCCACGTTCATCTATTCATATCTGGATAAAATTACAAGGCAGAAAAACTCACCACAAAAAAAAAAAAAATGAACAAGAGGCAATACCAATGGCTAGGGACCTAATCAATATAGACATTAGTATTTGTCAGAACTAGAGTTCAGAATGACAATTATCAAGGTGCTAACTCAGAAAAAGCATGGAAGATATTAGAGAATGCCTTTCTGGAGAAATAAAATCCCTTTCTGGAAAAATGAAAGAACTAAAATCTAACCAAGTTGAAATAGAAAAAGCTATGAATGAAGTGCAATAAAAAATGGATGTTCTTACTGTTAGGATGAAAGAGGCAGAAGACAGAATTAGTGTTATAGAAGACCAAATGGCAGAGAATAAAGAAGCTGAGCAAAAGAGAGACAAACCACTACTGGACCATGAGGGGAGAATTCGAGAGATAAGTGATACCACAAGACAAAACAATATTAAATAATTGGGATCCCAGAAGAAGAGAGCGGGGGGGGGGGGGGGGCAGAAGGTATATTGGAGCAATTATAGCAGAGAATTTCCCTAATTTGGTGAAGGGAACAAGTATCAAAATCCAGGAGGCACAGAGAACCCCCTTAGAATCAATAAAATGGGTCCAAAGCCCATCATCTAATACTAAAACTTACAAGTCTCAGTGGCAAAGAGAAAATCCTGAAAGCAGCTTAGGACAAGAGGTCTGTAACATACAATGGTAGAAATATTAGATTGGCAGCAGACTTATCCACTAACCTGGCAGGCCAGAAAGGACTGGCATGATATATTCAGAACACTAAATGAGAAAAATATGCAGGCAAGAATACTATATTGAGCTGGGCTGTCACTGCAAATAGAGAGAGAAAAGCTTCCAGGACAAACAAAAACTAAAGGAATTTGCAAACACCAAGACAGCCCTACAGGAAATATTGAAAGCAGTCCTCCAAGGAACGAGAGAGCCTAAAAGTAGCAGACCAGAAAGGAAGAGACAATATACAGTAACAGTCACCTTACAGGCAATACAATGACACTAAATTCCTGTCTTTCAAAAGTTACCCTGAATGTAAATGGGCTAAACACCCCAATCAAAAGACACAGGGTATCAGAATGGATAAAAAAAACAAGACCCGGGGTGCCTGGGTGGCTCAGTGGGTTAAAGCCTCTGCCTTCAGCGCAGGTCATGATCCCAGGGTCCTGAGATCGAGCCCCATATCGAGCTCTCTGCTCAGCAGGGAGCCTGCTTCTTCCTCTCTCTCTCTCTGCCTGCCTCTCTGCCTACCTGTGATCTCTATCTGTCAAATAAATAAATAAAATCTTTAAAAAAAAAGACCCACCAATATGCTGTCTACAAGAAACTCATTTTAGACCTCCAGATTTAAAGTGAGGGGATGGAAAACTATTTATCATGCTAATGGACGTCAAAAGAAAGCTGGGGTGGCAATCCTTATATCAGATCAATTAGATTTTAAGCCAAAGATCATAATAAGAGATGAGGGAGGACACTATATCATACTTAAAGGGTATATCCAACAAGAAGATCTAACAATTTTAAATATCTATGCCCCTAACATGGGAGCAGCCAACTATATAAACCAATTAATAACAAAATCAAAGAAACACATCAACAATAATACAATAAATAATAATGGACTTTAACACCCCCCTCACTGAAATGGACAGATCATCTAAGCAAAAGATCAACAAGGAAATAAAGGCTTTAAATGACACACAGGACCAGATGAACATCACAGATATATTTGGGACATTCCATCCCAAAACAACATTCTTCTCTAGTGCACATGGAACATTCTCCAGAATAGATCACATCCTGGGTCACAAATCAGTTCTCAACCGATACCAAAAGATTAGGATCATTCCCAGCATATTTTCAGACCACAACAATCTGAAACTAGAACTCAGTCACAAGAGGAAAGTTGGAAAGAACTCAAATACCTGGAGGCTAAAGAGCATCCTACTAAAGAATGAATGGGTCAACCGGGAAATTAAAGAAGAATTTAAAAAATTCATGGAAATAAATGAAAATGGAAACACAACTGTTCAAAATTTGGGGACATGGCAAAGGCTGAGAGGAAAGTATATAGCAATACGAGCCTTTCTCAAGAAACAAGAAAGGTCTCAATTACACAACCTAACCCTACACCTAAAGGAGCTGAAGAAAGAACAGCGAAGAAACCCTAAACCCAGCAGGAGAAGAGAAATCATAAAAATCAGAGCAGAAATCAATGAGATCAAAACCAAAAGAACAGTAGAACAAATCAATGAAACTAGGAGCTGGTTCTTTAAGAGAATTAATAAAATTGATAAATCCCTGGCCAGACTTATCAAAAATAAATGAGAAAAGACCCAAATTAATAAAATCATGGATGAAAAAGGAGAGATCACAACCAACACCAAAGAAATTAAAACCTTTATAAGAACATTTACAAGCAACTCTACACCAGCAAATTTGACAATCTGGAAGAAATGGATGCATTCCTAGAGACATACAAATTACCAAAACTGAACCAGGTAGAAATAGGAAACCTGAACAGAACCATAACCAGTAAGGAAATTGAAACAGTCATCAAATTCCCCCAACAAAAAAGAGCCCAGGGCCAGACGGCTTCCCAGGGGAATTTTACCAAACATTTAAAGAAGAATTTATACCTATTCTCCTGAAACTGTTTCAAAAAATAGAAATGGAAAGAAAACTTCCAAATTTGTTTTATAAGGCCAGCATTACCTTGATCCCAAAACCAGGCAAAGACCCCACCAAAAAGGAGAATTACAGACCAATAGCCTTGATGGACATGGATGCAAAAATTCTCACCAAAATTCTAGCCAATAGGATCCAACAGTACATTAAAAGGATTATTCACCACAACCAAGTGGGATTTATCCCTGGGCTGCAAGGATGGTTCAACATCTGCAAATCAATCAATGTGATACAATACATTAATAAAAGAAAGAACAAGAACCATATGATACTCTCAAAAGATGCTGAAAAAGCATTTGACAAAGTACAGCATCCTTTCTTGATCAAAACTCTTCACAGTGTAGGGATAGAGGGTACATACCTCAATATCATCAAAGCCATCTATGAAAAACCCGCAGTGAATATCATTCTCAATGGGAGAAAAACTGAGAGCTATTTCCCTAAGGTCTGGAACATGGCAGTGCTGTCCACCGTCACCACCGCTATTCGACATAGTACTAGAAGTCCTAGCCTCAGCAATCAGACAGCAAAAAGAAATTAAAGTCATCCGAATTGGCAAAGAAGTCAAACTCTCACTCTTTGCAGATGATATGATACTTTATGTGGAAAACCCAAAAGACATCACTCCAAAACTCCTAGAACTCGTACAGGAATTTAGTAAATTGTCAGGATATAAAATCAGTGCACAGAAATCAGTTGCATTTCTATATACCAACAGCAAGACAGAAGAAAGAGAAATTAAAGGAGTCAATCCCATTTACAATTGCACCCGAAACCATAAGATACCTAGGAATAAACCTAAAGAGGCAAAGAATCTCTACTCAGAAAACTATAAAGTACTCATGAAAGAAGTTGAGCAAGACACAAAGAAATGGAGAAACGTTCCATGCTCATGGGTTGGAAGAATAAATATTGTGAAAATATTTAGACTACCTAAAGCAATCTACACATTTAACACAATCCCTATCAAAATACCATCCAATTTTTTCAAAGAAATGGAACAAGTACTCCTAAAATTTATATGGAACCAGGAAAGACCCTGAATAGCCAGAAGAATGTTGAAAAAGAAAACCAAAGTTGGGGGCGTCACAATTCCAGACTTCAAGCTCTATTATAAAGCTGTAATCATCAAGACAGTATCGTACTAGCACAAAAGTGGACACTTAGATAAGTAGAACAGAATAGAGAGACCTGAAACAGACCCTCAACACTATGGTCAACTAATTTTCAACAAAGCAGGAAAGAATGTCCAATGGAAAAAAGACAGTCTCTTTAACAAATAGTTTTGGGGGGCGCCTGGGTGGCTCGGTGGGTTAAGCTGCTGCCTTCGGCTCAGGTCATGATCTCAGGGTCCTGGGATCGAGTCCCGCATCGGGCTCTGCTCAGCGGGGAGCCTGCTTCCCTCTCTCTCTGCCTGCCTCTCCATCTACTTGTGATCTCTCTCTGTCAAATAAATAAATAAAATCTTTAAAAAAAAAAAAAACAAATAGTTTTGGGAAAATTGAACAGCCACATGCAGAAGAATGAAACTGGACCATTTCCTTATACCACACACAAAAATAGACTCAAAATGGATGAAAGACCTCAATGTGACAAAGGAATCCATCAAAATCCTTGAGGAGAACACAGGCAGCAACCTCTTCGACCTCAGCCATAGCAACTTCTTCCTAGAAACATCTCCAAAGGCAAGGGAAGCAAGGGCCAAAATGAATTACTGGGGCTTCATCAAGATCAAAAGCTTTTGCAAATCAAAGGAAATAGTAAAAAAAACAAAAAACAAAAAACAAAAACAAAAACAAAAGACAACTGACAGAATGGGAGAAAATATTTGCAAATGACATATCAGATAAAGGGCTAGTATCCAAAATCTATAAAGAACTTATCAAACTCAACAGCCAAAGAACAAATAATCCAATCAAGAAATGGGCAGAAGACATGAACAGACATTTCTGCAAAGAAGACATCCAGATGGCCAACAGACACATGAAAAAGTGCTCCATATCACTCGGCATCAGGGAAATACAAATCAAAACCACAATGAGATACCACCTCACATCAGTCAGAATGGCTAAAATTAACAAGTCAGGGAACAACAGATGTTGGAGGGGATGCAGAGAAAGGGAAACCCTCCTACACTGTTGGTGGGAATGCAAGCTGGTGCAACCACTCTGGAAAACAGCATGGAGGTTCCTCAGAAAGTTGAAAATAGAGCTACCAGCCATCTCACTACTGGGTATTTACCCTAAAGATACAAATGTAGTGATCCGAAGAGGCACGTGCGCCTGAATGTTTGTAGCAACAATGTCCGCAATAGCCAAACTATGGAAAGAACCTAGATGTCCATGAACTGATGAATGGATAAAGAAGAAGTGGTATATATATATATACAATGGAATACTATGCAGCCATGAAAATACTCCAAAGTCTTGCCATTTGTGGTGATGTGGATGGAACTTGAGTTTATCATACTAAGCGAAATAAGTCAATCAGAGAAAGACACTTATCATATGATCTCTCTGATATGAGGAATTTGAGAGGCAGGGCAGGGGGTCATGGGGCGACTAGAAGGAACAAATGAAACAGGATGGGACTGGGGGAAGGAGAAAAACCGTAAGAGACTCTTAATCTCATGAAACCAACTGAGTGTTGCTGGGGGGGTGGTGGGTAGGGATAGGGTGGCTGGGTTATGGACATTAGAGGAGTTATGTGCTATGGTGAGTGCTGTGAAATGTGTAAGCCTGATGATTCACAGACCTGTACCCCTGGAACAAATAATACATTATATGTTAATTTAAAAAAAAAAAGATATTTGAGGTGGTTGGAGCTTGAGGCACCCAGGGCCCAAGATGCTGCAGACCCAGGACCTGGAGCAGCTTGGAGGTGGTGAATAATATCTCTTCATTCTGCAACAAAAAATGGCCTCCAATAAAGCTACATTGCAAAAAATGGGAAAGAAACAGAATGGAAAAAGTAAAAAATGTAGAAGAGGCAGAGCCTGAAGAATTTGTGGTGGAAAAAGGACTGGACCGACGTGTAGTGAATGGGAAGGTGGATTATTTCCTACAGTGGATGGGATTTACAGATGCTGACAATACTTGGGAACCTGAAGAAAATTTAGATTGTCCAGAGTTCATTGAAGCATTTCTTAATTCTCAAAAAGCTTGTAAAGAAAAAAATGGTAAAAAAGAAAATATCTATCTGACAGTGAATCTGATGATAGCAAATCAGAGAACAGAGATGCTGCTGATATCAAGAGGCTTTGCCAGAGGTCTTGATCATGAGCGAATAACTGGTGCCACAGACAGAGAGAAATTAATGTTTCTCATAAAATGGTAAGAGTCGGATGAGGCAGACTTGGTGCTGGCAAAAGAGGCAAATATGAAGTGTCCTCAGATTGTAATTGCTTTTTGTGAAGAGAGACTCACTTGGCATTCTTGTCCAGAAGATGAAGCTCAGTAATTGTTTGTGTTGCTTTTTATATATATCTATATCTATATCTATCTATTTATCTATCTATAATCTGGGTCTTTGTTTTTTGATTTATTAGTGTGAAGAAATAACATTCTAATGAAAATCAAGTTTGATATGTTTGTTTTGAAGTAGTATTGGGGGAGTTGTTGGTGTTTTTGCATCTATAGCATTGGTTACTTTGAACAAATAAAAGCTTTCTGTAGTTGCTTCCTTTATCAGAAAAGAATATTTGAGACCCTGGTGTATTATCCCCCTGCATTAGAAAACACCTTTTCTAAATGTTGGGGGAAATCTTCATAGTCATTACTCAGTCAGAATTTGTGTTTAACTCCTATATGCCTAAGGACCATTCTGGGTTTTTTATTTATTTAGGGGTTTTTTGTGTGTATTCTTAAAATACATACATAAGTGGTTTTTGGTTTTTGTTTTTAACATTCACCAAAACAAAACCAGCATTTTATAACCATAGATAAGCCCATGTTCCAGGAAGCTATCATTTTCATCTATTTAAGAAATAAATCACTTAAATTTAAACTGAAGTTTTTCCTGAAGCCTTAATCTTTCAAATTTTGTAATTAATTGGACAATTTAAATATAATGTAAATAATTTAAATTGGATAATTTAAAAGCAGCCATATCAGCATCCATATCCTTATCTACAGTCATATAAACCCAAGTTTATTTGCAAGATCCCTGAAAGGAAAATTTTATCACCACCAACAACCTCCCCACCCAAATGACAAAACTAGACTCATCATGTGTTTTAATTAGGTAAGCGAAACTTTAGTTAAATGGACATTTAAAGGTTCCTTCTAGTGAACCATTCCTTTGCAGGAAGTTGAAATCTCGGGGCACCTAGGTGGCTCAGAGGGTTGACCCTTTGCCTTCAGCTCAGGTCATGGTCTCAGGGTCCTGGGATGGAGCTCTATGTTGGGCTTCCCACCCTGTTTCTCCCTATCTCTCTGCCTGCCTTTCTGCCTGCTTGTGATATCTCTCTCTGTGTCAAATAAATAAATAAAATCTTAAAAAAAAAAAAAGTTGAAATCTCTGAGCTGTATTGACTAAAAGGTCATGATTCATGGACTAAGACTTCGTTCATGGAAACTAATCATAATCAGATGGTTAGAGATGTTGGCAGTTTAGCACCTGCTGGAATAAATGGGTGGACAGACTTCTATAATCCAAATTCTTAACCTGCATATTTTTTCTTTACCCCAATTCATTCTTGACATGTAGGCTCAATCTTTTCAGTATTTGGGTTACTTACTGGCTCAGCAGAAACCAGGAAAAACAATAACTTTGTAATCAAAATGGTATCCAAGTGTATATTGTTTACTTTATTGTAAATACTGGTAAACAGTGGTCAGTAAATAGTTTTATATTCCTTTAAAATATGTGAATAATGAATAAAGTAATAAATGAGTAAATGAAAAAAAAACATAGCAACACCTATAAGGGTGTAGTAGGAACTCAAATTTTTGTCATTTAAATAAATTTCTCTTGTCTTCATTCTGAACTTGGTCATCTCTTTTAGACCCTTCATAAATGTTAACATTCATTGTGGTTATTATAAAAGACCTTTATCACTCAGAAAAAGCCTTATTGATCATACCTATAAAATTTAATTAATTAATTAAAAGTGAATAGTATGCAATTAAAGTGAATTCCGTACTCTCTCATTTATGTCTTGGAGAAGATTACAGATTGTCTATAACATGGTACAGGCAAATGGCAGATGGTGTGAATATCAGCCAAATCCCAAAGAAAAAAATCAGTCTACTCAGAATGTAAAGCAATTTTGTAAGGGTTTTGCATTTCCTACTTCCGCATGGCCTTACACAAGCAATGACTTCAGTTTCCAGTGGATGTCAAAGATGATGGCTTGATAGGGAACAAACAATTCTAGTATTAGAGCTATGAGTTAGTGCATTGACAGCTACCACCAGTGTAACCTCCTCTGGATCGAACAGCTTGCAAGTTGACATCTCTATGCTGTTGTCCTTACAGTTTAAGCACAGCTGGACAAAACTCTTTGTTTTGCCCCAAAGAGAATTCTGCAGATGTGCAGCAGGGACAAGAGGAGCTCCTGAGTCCCTAAGGATGCTTGTCACTGCTGACTGAGAGCAGCGTCTAATTCTAGGCATTATGCTACATGGCCTCCTGAGCAAAGTCTGGGAAGAGATCAGGATTGACCAAGTCCATTCCTGCCTTGCAGCAGATTTCTGCGCAACCAAAAAGGAACAATTAACAGGTTTGTATCAGCAAAATTAAGTCATTGAAAACATCTCCATTTAGTAATGAAATGGTTTTATAAGGATTTAAAATTTTCATTAAGCTCCTCAGACATTTACTTTTTATTTTTTAAAAAGATTTGTTTATTTGAGAGAAAGAGAGAGGGAGACACCATGAGCTTGAGGAGCAGAGGGAGACACCATGAGCTTGAGGAGCAGAGCATCTCAAGCAGGCTCCATACTTTGTGCAGAGTGTGACATGGGGCTCTATCTCACAACCCTGAGATCACGAGCTGAGCCAAAATCAAGAGTCAGATGCTTAACCAACTACACCACACAGGTGCCCTTCTTCTTCTTCTACTTCTTCTTCTTCTTTTTTCTTTTTTTTTTACAATTTTTTAAATTCTTAAGTAATCTCTGCATGCAATGTGGGACTTGCACTCACAACCCTGAGACCAAGAGTCTCATGCTCCACCAACTGAATCCACCAGGTGCCCTCTCACCCATTTTCTGATGGCTTTCCTCTTCCATCATTGCCAAAGCTGTTTTTTGTTTATTTTTAACTGTAGTAAAATATACACAACATAAGATTTCCCATTTTAACCAGCATACAGTTGAATAGAGTTAAATAGATTCGCATTGTTGTGCTGCCAACCTCCAGAACTCATTTATCGCGTAGAACAGAAACTCTGTACTCATTAAATACAGCTCCCTGGTCTCTGCTCCCTTACCTGCTCCTGGCAACTCCATGTTACTTTCCATCTTTATGAATTTGACTGCTTCATATAAGTGGAATCATACAGTATTTGTCTTTTTGTGACTGCCTAATGTCCTCAAGCTTCATCCATGTTGTAACATGTGTCAGAATTTCTTGCTGAATATTTTTAAAGGCTGAATAATATTCCACTGTGCATATACACCACATTTTCTTTACCCGTTCACCCCTCGATGGACACTTGGGTGGCTTCCACCTTTCGAATATTGTGAATAATGCTGTTGTGAACATGTGTGCACATGTATCTCTTTAAGCTCCTGCTTTCAATTCTTTGGGGTATATACCCAGAAATGGAGTTGCTTGATCAGACAGTAATTCTATTTTTAATTTTTTGAAGACTGCTTTCCACAGCAGCTGCATCGTTTTCCATTTTCATCAGCCGTGCACAAGGGCTCCAATTTCCCCACAATCTCACTGACACTTGTTATTTTCTGTTTTTCTGGTAGTAGCCATTATGGACTGAATTATGTCCTTCCAAAATTGATATGTTCAGCCGCCTATATGGCTCCGTCAGTTAAGCTCTGCCTTCAGCTCAGGTCATGATCCCAGGGTCCTGGGATTGAGTCCCACATTGGGCTCCTTGCTCTGCCCCTCCTCCCCTCAAGCATTTTCTCTCTCTCTCTTCCTCCCCTCCCTGGGGCGGGGGAAATTTTTAAAGAGAGTCTTTAAAAAAAATTCATATGTTCAAGTTCCAATCCCCAGGAAATCACCATGTAACCATATTTTTAGATAAGGCCTTTAAGGGGTAATTAAATTAAAATGAGGTCACAAGAGTTAGCCCTAATCCGATCTGACTAGTGTCCTTATAAGAAGAGATTAGGTTATCCGGAGAGAAACCAAGGGTGTGTGCACGCAGAGGAAGGGCCACGTGAGCACAGAGGGGAAAGGCTGCCACCTGCAAGCCAAGGGGAGAGTCTGGCCTTAGAAGAAACGGAACGTCTAGCTTCCAGAACCGTGTGAAAATACGTTTCTGCTGTCTAAGCCCCCCTGGCTGTGGCATTTGGTTTCGGCAGCCCCAGCAAACTAACCCAGTCATATTCCTTATAAGTGTGAGGTGGTAGCTCACTGCAGTTTTGTTTTGTTTTTAAAGATTTTTATTTATTTGACAGAGAGAGAGACAGCGAGAGAGGGAACAAAGCAGGGGCAGGGGGAGTGGGAGAGGAAGAAGCAGGCTTCCTGCCCAACAGGGGCCTGATGTGGGGATGGATCCCAGGACCCTGGATTATGACCTGAGCTGAAGGCAGAAGCTTAATGACTGAGATACCCAGGTGCCTGCTCATTGCTGTGTTTTGTGTTTTTTTTTTTTTTTTTTAAAGATTTTATTTATTTATTTGACAGAGAGAGATAACAAGTAGGCAGAGAGGCAGGCAGGGGTGGGGGAAGCAGGCTCCCTGCCGAGCAGAGAGGCCGATGTGGGGCTCGATCCCAGGACTCTGGGATCATGACCTGAGCCAAAAGCAGAGGCTTTAACCCACTGAGCCACCCAGGCGCCCTTCATCGCAGTTTTGATTTATATGTCCTTAATGGTTGCAACATCTTTTCATGTGCTTCTTGGCCATTTGTCTCTTTTGAGAAATATCTATTCAAGACCTTTGCCCATTTTCTAAATTGACTTGTTGGTTTCTTTGTCGTTGAGTTGTAGGAGTTCTTTATGTATTCTGGATGTCAATCCCTTATCAGATACATGACTTAAAAATATTCTCTCCCATCTGTCATGTGGATTGCCCTTTGAGGCACAGAAATGGCAGGAATGGAAAAAGAAAATGACAACAGTGCCCACCAGAACTTATTTTTCAGTAATGCCATTTGTTACCTGTTCCAAGAGTGTTTCCCTACATTGAGTCTCAACCAGGAAACTGACCCATGAGAAACCCTGTTACCACAGTACAGAGGGTGGCAGTTTCCTAATAAGTTAAATACATGCGCTGTGTGATACATAGTTTCACTTAATGATAGGATTAGAAAGGAAATAAGAACAGAGTCTACTGGGGAGGATCTCTAAGCCAGGAGTTAGGAAATACTGGCTCTGGCTGGCTCTGTCAGCAAATTAAGCGACAGCTCAGAGGCGCTCCTAGGCCCCATTCACCTCTGCCAGCTCATTTAGCAAGCAGGGGCTGTGGTTTTGGTCTCATCAGGGCTTCTAGGAGCCTTAGCTGGGTGGATGAGGGCACATGACTATAAAAGAGTGTCTTACAGAAAGTCGGGCTCCGGAAACAAAAAGACAGTCTAAAGGCTGCTGTGCAGGGAGGCAAAGACAATCTGTCATCAGGTCACCCAGGAAAAGAGCAAATGAAGGCAGAGTTCCTAAGTCTCTAGGGCAAAGCCAGAGCAGATCTCCTGAAAAGCCCATACAAAGAGCAGATACCCTTTGGGGGCATTCCTTGGCCACAACTCCAGGTGTGAAATGAACCAGTAAAAACACCAAGACAGGGGCGCCTGGGTGGCTCAGTGGGTTAAGCTGCTGCCTTCGGCTCAGGTCATGATCTCAGGGTCCTGGGATCGAGCCCCGCATCGGGCTCTCTGCTCGGCGGGGAGCCTGCTTCCTCCTCTCTCTCTGCCTGCCTCTCTGCCTGCTTGTGATCTCTCTGTCAAATAAATAAAAATAAAATCTTAAAAAAAAAAAAAACACCAAGACAGTGCAGATATCCTCCTAATTAGATCCCTGGTTCATTGTTACTCAAAGCAGGATCCAGGAACTAACAATCTAGCATCACCTATGAGGTGGTTAGAAATGCAGAATCCCAGCTCCATGCTAGAACTGTTGAATCCAGCTCTGCGTTTTTAACCAGATTTCTGGTTGATTCTCACACTCATTAAATTTTAAAAAGCATTATCAGTGAATCATTTGTATTACCACATGCTTCCTGGCTGTTTATGAGCACCGTGGCTCAGAGGTTTTCAACAGGGAGAGGTACAACTCCCTCAGACACATTGGGAAGGTTGTGGGGGCATTTGGTTGTTACAATGACTGTAGGGGTGACTGGCATTTAGTGGACAAGTGCCAGGGATGATAAACATCCCACAATGTGTAGAATGGCCTCTCAGAGCAAAGAACTGTCCCACCCAAATGCCAGTGGTATTCCTAATGAGAAACAGGTTGGCTATTTCTTAATATGTAAAATAAGCCATTGGGCTAAATGGATTCCAGTGTTTTCTCCCAGCTCCAAGAATCTTTTGTTCTACCACGGTCTTCACGCTGATTTAGAAAGTTCTCAGCGCTGTCTTCTGCTCCCTCTAATTATGCCTTCTGTAAGCCCATGTCATTTTCACTTAGACAATCCAATGGAGCCAGTCACAGAGATTAATCTTAATGAACATAAGTTCGTATCATGCCCTCTTGCATATAACTTGCCCATTCTGGTGAGAATTCAAAGAGCCCTTTCAGTCAACTTAATGTATTTGTCACTGTGATGCTAGTAACACCACAAAGTCTGGAAACATTATGGTCAGCAGTTCGTAGTTCAAGGCAATCATTGCCCTGTCAGAGTTGAGCTCAAGTGGCTCTCCCCATTCTCACAGCCTCTGCCCTGTTTGGATTAACTGCAAGTTGTGCTGGGAAGGCAGGGGAGTAGTGACACTGCCCGAGAGGCAATGCTCCAACAGCTGTTTAACATTGTCTCCAAAGGGAGAGCTCAGGCGGCAGACACGTGGAGGGTCACAAGTAGGGCATGGTGAACCTGACCACACCAAGAGCTTTCGGACTCTGTGGGCCTGCTGGAGGAGATTCGGTAAGATGGGAACTGGGAGAATCATAAGAGGATCTGAGTCAACAATTGAGCTTCTCTTGAGTGTAATGTCTCTTTTGAAAATGAAAATGTGAACTCGCTATTTACCCCTTCGTCCTCAAAGGCAAGTATCTGTTAAAAACTATGAACTTCCTGGTTGAAAGATAGTGTGTTCCTCTAAAGCACTGTCAGTATTTACCATCATGCTGCACGTGACACGCCACAGGTGCAAGGGTTAAGAAATTAATGTTCTTTCCATCACTACAGCTCAAGGGAAAAGCAATACCCTAGAGATGATTTTTCCCTGGTGTTATTTGTTTCGGGGTTCTATGGAGCAGTATCTGTCAGCAGGCTCACCATGTTACCTTCTCGCTTCAAAAATTAATGGCATGACTGGGGCGCCTGGGTGGCTCAGTCGGTTAGGCAGCTGCCTTCGGCTCAGGTCATGATCCCAGAGTCCTGGGTCAAGCCCTCCAGTGGGCTCCCTGCTCGGCAAGGGGCCTGCTTCTCCCTCTCCCTTTCCTGTTACCTCTGCTTGTGCTCTCTGTCAGTCAAATAAATAAATAAAAAATCTTCAAAAAAGAAAATTAATGGCATGATTGACAAGCACAGCCTTCTGACTGTTGGTATGCAGGTGCCTTCTCTGTGTATATAGGTCAGTGGCTGGCCATTGAGATACACCAGCAAGAGACACAGTGCTGAAATCTGTGGCTTACTCAGAGTCAGTCCCTAGTGAATTAATCATGCTCCAATCTAGCCCTGACCAGCAGTATAAGAGACATTTTATTGTTGTTATTTTTTTTTAAGATTTTATGTATTTATTTGCCAGAGAGAGAAAGAGAGCAAGAGAGCATAAGACCACAAGCATGGGAAGCAGCAGGCAGAGGGAAAAGCAGACACCCCCGTGAGCAAGGAGCCCAATGCTGGACTTGATCCCAGGACCCTGGGATCATAACCTGAGCTGAAGGCAGATACTTAATATACTGAGCCACTCAGGTGTCGCAAGTATAAGAGAAGTTCTCTTGGTGTGATTAGGAAAAGCAGTTGGTTGCTAAAGGCAATTCAAAATCATAAAAACATGTCTTGTCATTTTATTTTATCATAAAATGTATAAAGGCACATGACTTGTCAGCCCTTACTGAAATCTATTCTTTGAATCTGCTGATGTGAAGGATACCAGGACCACAGATTTACATAAAAAACACGCATACTGCGTTTTTCACTGTCCACTCTCAGTTTCTTGAAAGTGGAATGAGAACTAAAGCCACTTCTGAAACACCCTTGGTGCAGATTCTGGACTTTTAGTGTTTTCTTTTTTTTTTTTTTTTTTAAAGATTTTATTTATTTATTTGACAGAGAGAGAGATCACAAGTAGGCAGAGAGGCAGGCAGAGAGAGAGAGAGGGAAGCAGACTCCCTGATGAGCAGGGAGCCCGATGCGGGACTCGATCCCAGGACCCTGAGATCATGACCTGAGCCGAAGGCAGTGGCTTAACCCACTGAGCCACCCAGGCGCCCTACTTTTAGTGTTTTCTAATCTTTTATAATTGTTTTGTCAAGTATTTTCACCACATTTTAAAAACTATTGAATTGGGGCACCTGGGTGGCTCAGTGGGTTAAAGCCTCTGCCTTCGGCTCAGGTCATGATCCCAGGGTCCTGGGATCGAGCCCCACATCGGGCTCTCTGCTTAGCGGGGAGCCTGCTTCCTCCCCTCTCTCTCTCTGCCTGCCTCTCTGCCTACTTGTGATCTCTGTCTGTCAAATAAATAAATAAAATCTTTAAAAAAAAAATAAAACTATTGAATCTTTCCAGGAATTGACAGTTGAGTTTTCACAGTAACTTCTTTTCACTTTTGTACTTATTAGTTTGCAGATTAAATAATATAATTAAAATCACAGGTTCAACAGGTATGAAAAAGTTTGGGAATCAACACAAATTTTTTTTTTTTTAAGATTTAAAAAAAAAATTACTTATCTGACACAAAGAGAGAACACGCACAAACGGGGGGAGCAGCAGAGGGAGAAGCAGGCTCCCCACTGAGCAGAGAGCCTGACTAGGGGCTCTGACATGCTTGATTGACTGAGCCACCCAGGTGCCCCCAATGCAACTGACTCTTAAGACGCTCACCATTCACCACATGAGAATAGTAGTGTGGGGCCTATTAGTGAGTAGGCTTCTAGCCATGAGCAGCTGTCAGGCCATAAGTATGTACATCTTTTACAAAGGGAATGGAGAGGACCAATTTACCCCCCTAAAATTTGTGGAAGGCCTAACCCCCATAGGACTGCATGTCGAGTAAGGAAGTAATTAAAAGTTAAATGAGGTCTTAAGGATGGGGCCCTGATCTGAAAGAATTAGCATCCTTTTGAGAAGAGAAGCTAGAGCTTACTGTCTCTCCATGATGCAAGGGCACAGCAAGAAAGTGGCCATCCACAAGCCAGGAGGAGGGCCTTCACCAGAAGCTGACCCTGTGGACCTCAGTGCAGGACTCCCAGCCTCCAGAAGTGTGGGATAATAAATTTCTATTGTTCAAGTCACCAACGTCTGTGGTGTTTTGTTTAAGCCACCCAATCTTTAGTATTTGTTACAGAATTCTGAACAGACTAATGTACTATCCCTTTATACTCAACGTTATGTCTTTGGTTCTGAGGAACACTTAACAGTAAAGTTCATTGGGTCAATACAAAATTATTACCATTTCTGGAGAACTGACTTTAAATGCAGAGCCTAAGCTAATGGATCCTGATAAACAGTATATTCAATTTTATTTCAGGCAAATATTGGAAAGGATTTACAGACCTAATTCTCATAGTGAACTATTGAATGGAGCTACTTAATCAGCTCCTGGACTTCTCACTAAAAAATAATCAGGGAGCCCTTTATATGTTAGACATCTTTTCTTCCTGTAGGATCTGTCAGCAAGAGTGTCAGGGTGTTATTATAGGTATATGATATATTTACATTACATAATTAGTATATATAATTATAAAAGTGGCATATTATATAATAACATATTATTATATAATATAGCTATAATATAGTAATAGCACATACATATGGGTATTCTAAGTCTATACTATATGCAGTTGACACTTGAACAGCATGGAGGTCAGGGGTGTTGATCCCCATGTAGTTGAAAATCTGCGTGTAACTTTTGCCTCCTTCGAAACTTAAGTACTAATAACCTACTGTTGACTGGAAGCATTATGAATAACATAAACCATCAAATAGCACATATTTTGTATGTTATATGTATTACATACTGTATTCTTATAATAAAGCTAGAGGAAATATTAAAAGAAAACCATAAAAAAGAGAAACTATGTTTAAAGTACTATAATGTATTTATTGGAAAAAATTTGCACATAAGTGGACCCATGCAGTTCAAATCCATATTGTTCAAGAGCCAACTGTATATATACATTGATATCATATAATATACTCTACCATATACTATCTTATATATAGTAATATTATATAGTTAAGTATGTATAGTAATATTACATAGTTAAGTAATAGTGTATAACTATAGTAATATTATATATAGTAATATTGTATAGTTAATATTGTATATTATATTATATATAGTAATATTGTATTACAATAGTAATAGTGTATATAGTAATATTGTTTAGTAATATTATATTGTATATAATATACCCTATAATATACTATATTATATAGTAATATATAGTAATATTGTATAGTGTATATGTAAAATTATATATGTAATGTTGTATACATAGTAATATTTTATAGTATTGTATAATATAGTTAATATCTTATTATATAGTAATATTATATATAGTAATATATTATGTAGTAATATTGAATAGTAATATTGAATAGTTAAGTAATATATTGTATATTGTATTTTTATAATAATATTGTACAGTAAAATTGTATAATTGGATATAAGGATTCAAAAAAAGTCACAAAACTGTAATTATTTTCAACTTATATGATTTTCTACACAAAAATATCCAAAGGAACCAAGAGATAAATGGTTATGCAAACCAACTACATCTCTCCAAACCAACAACAAATAGTTCAAAAATATAATTTTAAAGATGTTATTTATAATAACAACAAAACATGTATGGTATCTAGAAATAAATCTTTAACAAGTGTATAAGACTTTTATAAAAGAAAAATAAAAAGAAAACTTGAAAGATAATAAAGAAAGAAATGTTCACAGATGGAAGTCTCAATAACAAAGACATCTGTTCTCCCCAAATCCAAAGTCCAACAGACTTTTTTGATAAAAGTTAACCAGCCTTATTCTTGAGTCCATCTGAATGAATAAAGGACCAGGAATTGCCAAAACAATTTTGAAGAACAAGGGGATTCACTAATCAAAATAAATCATGAATCTTCTTTTCTAAAGCTACAGTACTTAGGACAGTGTAGTTTAAGACAAGGTAAGACTAGTTCAGGGATAAAACAAATAGATTGATGGAAGGCCTATAAATAGTTCCACTTCCATATGGAAGCTTGTTATGAAACAGAGGAGGTGTTGCAAATGAGTGGGGATAGGACAGGAATAGCTAGTTTTCCATACTGAGGGAAAAAAAACCTCAATCTCTACTTCATATTTTTCCTCAAAACAAATTTCAGGTGAATAAAAGTATAAATGTGGACAGAAAAATTTTTAAAACTTTTAGAAGAAAATATAGAAAAATGTCTTTATGACTCTAGGTTAGGAAAGGATGGTTTAGATAAGATTTAAAAATTATACATCATAAGGAAGAAGATGAATAAATTAGGCTAAATTAAAATTTAAAAATTCTGTATACCAAAAGACACTATAAATGAAATCAAGATAAACCCCAAAGTGAAGGAATTTATTTAAAAGCATAGAAGTAATAAAGGACTAGTAGTGAAAATATGTAAAAGCAGTTCTACAGATAAAATTTAAAAATATATCCTAATAGAAAAAAGATCAAAGGGCAGGACAGATGGTCAATGTATAGAATAAGAAATTTGAATGAACAATATAGGAAAAGATGTCTAATCTTATTGGTAATTGGTAAATAAGAAATGCAAATAAAAAATCAGCTTCTATTTCACACCTATTGCAAAAATTTAAAAGTCTGACAATACCAAATATTAGGAAGGATGTGAAGAAATGAGCACTTCATACACAGGTAACAAGAATGCTACCTTGTAGAGCCACTTCAGAGAGCAATTGAGAGTATCTTGAGAAGTTGAAAATATGCCTTCCCTATGACCCAGAAATTCTCCTATATACTTGGACTCATGCAAAAAAAAAAGTGTTCTCTGCAGCTTTGTTTGAGATAGCTAAGGATTAGAAAAAAACCTAGTATTCAGGAGTGCCTGGGTGGCTCAGCTGGCTGAGTGTCTGTCCTTGGTTCAGGTCATGATCCCGGGACCCTAGGATGGAACCCCATGACAGGCTGCTGAGTGGGGAGTCTGCTTCTCCCTCTGTCTCTGCCGCTCTCCCCATCCCCCACTTGTTCTTTCTCTCCCTATCTCTCTATCAAATAAATAAATAGAGAAGTCTTTAAGTTTTTTAACCTAAATATTCAACAGAGGAACTGATCGTCATATAATCACAAAATATACAGTGAAAATGAGCTAACTAGAACTGTATTTCCCAACATGGCTGTAGGAAAAAGGCTTACTCTATTTTTAAAAAATTTTTATTTATTTATTTTAGAGAGAGAGTGAGAGTGTGTGTATGTAACAAGGGGAAGGAGCAGAGAGAGAGGGGGTGGGGATAAGCAGACTCCAACAAGAAGCTTGCAGCAGGGCTCAATCCCATGACCCTGGGTTCATAACTCCAGCCAAAACCAAGAGTGGGAGGCCCAACCAACTTGAATCACCCAGGAGCTGGAGGCTTCCTCCGTTTTTGATGGCTGACTATTGACAGCCCTTAGATCCTCATGCCTCTTCTCTGTCTGTGCTATATCTAGGTAACCTAGATAAGACAGCTAGAGCACACCACTCTCACCCTTTGCACAGTGGGCAGTTCAGACCTTCCAAAGCCGAGCCTGTACAAAAGAACCCTTCCCTAGTCTCATCTCCTACCCAGCATAAGAGCCCAGTTCATTTTTTTAGCTTCATTCTTTCTTCACTTCTGACTGAACCTGACCCCTTCTCCTTAGGGACTCCTTTTGACCTTTTTGTGTGAGTAAGAAGCTTTATTTCATATCCATTGGTGTCTATGTGTCATTCTTCCCAATATCTTTATAAATTCCTGGGTGAGGGACTGTCTAGCTTTCAACCAGGAATATTAGGTACCCAAATAAAATAAAACTGTTAACAAAAACATAATATTGAGAAAAAAAAAAACAAAACAGTTTGCAGAAAGTAACAGACAACATGATGTCATCTATGTAAAGTTAAAAATCACGCAAAAAAGTATATTATATATTATTTATGGATACATACATGTTTTTTAAAAGTATAAAAACAAATGTGGAATGAGAAACATCAAATTCAAGATGGTGAATAACTGAAGTGAGGAGAACAGGACTCTGGGTGAGAGTACACATGGTTTTTATATGGGTCAGTAGTATTTTATTTCTTAACCCTGATAATGCATACAAAGTGGTTTACTAGATTCTCTAGACTTTTTTCCTATGCTCGAAATGTTTTCAAGCTTTTGAAAAAAAAATAGAAAGGAAAAATTTAGAAACCTGACTATACTTTGCTGGGATACATTAGTCAAAAAATATACCCATAAAATACTCCTGATAAAAATGAACATGTCTCAAAGCAAGTTGTTTTTCTCTGAGAATAGTGCCTACAAAGAAGGAGGTGAAGATACAGGAGAAATGGGCCACTTTTCTGCATAATAAATTATCACAAACTTAGCAGTTGAAAACAATACCAATTCATTAGCTCCCAGTTCTACAGGTCTGAACACAAGAAGATATCACCTTACCCCTGTCAGAATGGCTAGAATCAAAAAGACAAGAAGTAAGAAGTGTTGGAGAGGACATGGAGAAAGAGGAGCCCTCATGCACTGTTGGAGGGAATGTGGATCATAGTATGGACATTCCTCAAAAAATTAAAAACAGGATTACTGTATGATCCAGTAATTCTACTGCTGGATATTTTTACCCAAAGAAAACAAAAATACAGGGGCGCCTGGGTGGCTCAGTGGTTAAAGCCTCTGCCTTCGGCTCAGGTCGTGATCTCGGGGTCCTGGGATTGAGCCCCACATCGGCTCTCTGCTCAGCAGGGAGCCTGCCTCTTCCTCCTCACTCTCTCTGCCTGCCTCTCTGCCTACTGATCTCTATCTATCAAAATAAAATAAATAAAATCTTTAAAAAAAAACCAAAAATACAAATTCAAAAATATACTCACACATTTTTTATCCGGGTTTATTGCAACATTACTTACAATAGTTAAGACAAGGAAGTAACCTGAGTGTCCATCAAGAGATGAAGAGATAAAGAAGATGAGGTATAGATACATCTCTATATTAGATTAAGAATATTACTCAGCCATTATAAAGGATGAGATCTTACCATTTGAAAAAACATGGGTGGATCTAAAGGACATTAAGCTGAGTGAAGTAAGTCCAACAGAAAGAGACAAGCACCGTATTATTTTACTTATATGCGGCATCTAAAATATAAAACAAATAAACAAAGAGACAACAAACAAAAACCTGACTCTTTTTTTTTTTAAAGATTTTTATTTATTTGACAGACAGATCACAAGTAGGCAGAAAGGCAGGCAGAGAGAGAGAGGAGGAGGAGGCAGGCTCCCTGCTGAGCAGAGAGCCCGATGTGAGGCTAGATCCCAGGACCCTGGGATCATGACCTGAGCCAAAGGCAGAGCATTGTTAACCACTGAGCCACCCAGGCGCCCCAAAAACCTGACTCTTAAATGCGAAGAACAAACCAGTTGTTGCTAGAGGGGAGGTTGGTGTGGGTTGGATGAAATAGATTAAGGGGATTAAGGAGTACCAATTTCCACTTATAAAATAAATAAGTCACAGGGATGAAAAGTACAGCATAGGAAATATAGTCAATAATATTGTAATGACATTGGTGACAAATGGTGACTATGTGTATGTGAGTGCTGAGTAATATATAGAATTGTTGAATCATTATATTGTCCATCTGAAACTAACATAAGACTCTATGTTAATTATACTTCAATAAAATATATATTAAAAAATTAAAGCCCCCCACAATTAAGCAACACCCATTTCATTAAATACCCATTAAGCAGCACCAATAGCTCATAGTCTCCTGGGTCAGAAGTCTAGGCATAGGATGGCTGGGTTCTCTGCTCAGGATCTCAAAGGCTAAAATCAAAGTGTTGGTTAGATGGAGTTCATGTCTGGAGGCTCTGGGGAAGAATTATCTTCTAAGCTCATTCAGGTTGCAGGACAGAGGTCCCCTTTTCCCTTGCTGGCTACCGGCCAGGGGGCTACTCTTGGCTCCTAGAGGCCACCTGTATTCCATGCCACGTCACCACCTCTATTTTCAAAGCCACCAACTGAGATTTTCTCCCTTGTTAAATTCCTCTTGTATTTAAAATCTGATTTCTTCTCTTACCTCTAGAGCCAGATTTAAAGGATGGATATGATTAGGTCAGGCCCACTCAGACAATCTTTCCATTTTAGGGTCAGCTGATTTGGGACTTTAAATTACAACTGCAGAATTCTTTTCTAGTGAAACCTAGATTAGGGCTTTATTCAATCACTGGAAGAGAGTGTATGTGTACCAGGAGTCAGGGATTTAGAGAACCAAATTCCACCTACTACAGACTGAACTATGGAGGGAGAACATAGAATAGAAAGTCAACACCAGGGGAATTGCCAAGTGGTAGACATGTTTGTCCTAGATGTTTAATGATAAAGATGGGCTAGTATATCTGGCTCATGAAGTTCTGAATGCTTAAGACTTGGGGGAAGAAAACAAGGGCCATGGAAATCTCTGTGATCTTGGCCAACTGAAGTTCAATCAGTAAGAGGTATCACAGGCACGTGTTACTGACAAAGGTAGCCACAGGCAGATCAATAGAAAACTATTTTGCTATTTGAACCAGCTTTCCAATTAATGTAATTGTAAATGATAGGTAAATATAAATCTAATATAAATACAAAGTTAAATAGAACGATAACTGCATATAGGTATAAACAAAGCATTTTAAAAAAAACAGCATATAAAGTTGAAAAGAAAGGAGATAATTTAAATTGGGGGGAACTGTATTTTATTTTCTATATACATTTAGACCATGTAATTTTCATTCTTCTGAATTTCTGCATACCAGCTATTTGCATTTTAAACATATTGTAAAAGAAATTAGAAAAAATTGATTATTTAATTAGTAATAATGACAGCATTTAACATGCTTTGGTGTGGTCTATCTTCTCTTTTCTGAGTTTCTCTTACTACTTCCCTATTTGTACCTTATGTACCAACAAAACAGAATTGTTCTTTTTTTCCCTAAACCCATCACTATACCTTTGGCCATATGTCTACCTCTGATGATACCTTCAATGCCATCAAATTCTACCAAACTTGATAGTACCTGTCAGATTCCACTGATCCTTTAGGGACCATCTCAATATCGCCGCTTTCTTGAAGCATTCTTTGACCTATCCTAGCCTTTGATGAAAATAATCTTTTCCAGAAATTCAGGTTCATGTCAGTTCCTACCTTACCCTATGATTATTTGTGTTCATATTGTAGCTCCCTCAACTTGACCGTGTCTTTGTGCAGCACTCAATTTGGACTCTGTCCTTTCAGATTACCCATGGGACCAGGCAGAATACCTAGCACCACGCGTATTTAAAAATCGTGGATTTGGGACACCTGGGTGGCTCAGTCGTTAAGCATCTGCCTTTGGCTCAGGTCATGATCTCAGTGTCCTAGGATCGAGCCCCATGTCGAGCTCCCTGCTCAGTAGGGAGTCTGCTTCTCCATCTCCCACTCCCCCTTCTTGTGTCCCCTCTCTTGCTGTGTCTCTATCAAATAAATAAAATCTTTTTTAAAAATCATGGATTCAACTATTAAATGCATATATCTTTTTGTCTATCTCACAGTGCCAAATCAAGGTAAAAGAAATGATTGTAATTCCTGCTGCTAAAGAAGACCACAGCCACAACAAATAGACCTTCGTTACAATTATGTTTCAAAAATTATTTCTCAAAATTCCCCAAAGTTTAGTTTCACCATTTCAGCAAACAAACCCTTGGTTAAACAGAGTCTCCACACATGCACAGCCTTGCATCAGACCTGAGTGCTACCAGCCTCGATAGTGTCAGTCCTCGAGCTCCTCTAGGCTGCCTGCCGCAAACCTTTCCTAAATTCTCTCTCCCCATGAAGCGTTCCAAGCAAAGTTTGTCCACATCACCAGAGGGAGAGGAAGGTGTTTTCTTAAGAAATCAGTGAAAAGGGGCACCTGGGTGGCTCAGTGGGTTAAAGCCTATGCCTTTGGCTCAGGTCATGGTGTCAGGGTCCTGGGATTGAGCCCCGAATCAGACTCTCTGCTCAGCAGGGGAGCCTGCTTCCCCCTCTCTCTCTGCCTGCCTCTCTGCCTCCTTGTGATCTCTGTCTGTCAAATAAATAAAAAAATCTTAAAAAAAAAAAAAAGAAATCAGTGAAAAAAGAAAAAGTCCACAAGAAAATGAAACAAGTCTATGTTTCTCTGGTGACAGGAGTGGCAGACATGTCACCCTCCCATGGCTTTCATGAATTTCACAAGATTTTATGGCACTATATACTGAATTAAATTAGGACATCACTCACATCTGCCCCTGGAGATATTTTATGAAGATGCAACTATTTTCTTCAAACACCTGAGTTAAATTTTGGCCTACAAGTTAAAATGGTTTGACAGAACCATTTATTTGGATAGGCCATTATGCTGTCATTTAACAGATTACTTCACTATACTGAGAAATTAATGAAGAGATATAATGAAGTTATAAAATATGCTCTTAAAATTCATCAGTTATTTACTTAGGACTTCAGGCAACATTCACATGGCACACTCTAAAGGCAGGCACATGCACACACATATGTTCGTGCACACACACGCACACAACACATGCACATATGCAAACACACATACGCACTCACACGCACGTACCCATACATATCTATACATATGGACCACATGCTCTGTAGTGGAAAGCCAAAGAGTTTCACATAGCAAAAATTATAATCACAATGCAGAAGCATAAAATTACGAAGTGTGACTGTGAATTTTGGTGCACAAGGTTTTTGACTTAGTGATTAATTCCCTATATCATCAACACATCCCAAGTTAATATAATAGAATGGCTAAAATAGGGGGGAGAAATTTTGACTAATCCAAAAGAAGACAGCAAAGGAGGAGCAAAGACAAAAAACAAAAGAAACAAATGAAAACAAATTCCAAGAAGGTAGACTTTAAATCATATGAGTAATTAATTACATTAAATATGAAAAGACTGAGCATTCCAACTACAAGTCAGATGTTATTATAGTGAATAAAAAAAGACTCTACGATATTTTTATAATGAACTTTAAATATTAAGACATAGAACAGTTGAGGGCGCCTGGGTGGCTCAGTGGGTTAAGCCGCTGCCTTCGGCTCAGGTCATGATCTCAGGGTCCTGGGATCGAGTCCCACATCGGGCTCTCTGCTCAGCGGGAAGCCTGCTTCCCTCTCTATCTCTCTCTCTGCCTTCTTCTCCGTCTACTTGTGATCTCTCTCTGTCAAATAAATAAATAATCTTAAAAAAAAAAAAAGACATAGAACAGTTGAAAGTAAAATAATGAAAACATAAATATCCTAAACCATGTAAACACCAACTGTAAGAAACTTAAAAATTAAGGTTATATTTATAAAAATTATAGCTGTGGATATAATAGCAAAGAAGACTCCAAGACAAAATGTATTATCAGGTACAAAGAGGGACATTTAATAATGATAAAAGGACCAAGTTAGTAGGAAGGTATAATAATCTCTGATGGGCATGTGCTTGATAGTATATCTTCAAATAGAAAGTAAAATTTGACAGAAATAAGTAGGTAAATCCATAATCAGAATTGGAGATTTTAAAATATTGCTTTCTGTAATGGGTGAAAAGACAGGCGAAAATTACTAACAATATATAAGATAAGAACAATCTGACCTAAGTGGACATTTGCAAAGTACTTATAAATTATTACAGCCAACAACTATGAAAAAGAAGAAAGAATATGTACTATTTAAGTGCACATAGATCATTCACCAAAGTAGACCATATTCTGAGCTACAAAGCAAATCTTGCTAAATCTCAAAGGACCAAAGCTACACAGAATGTTTTGTGACCACAATGTATTAAGCTAGAAGTCAGTAACAAAAAGTTAGAAATCTCTCAAATGTCTGGAAATTAAGAAGCACATTTCTAAATTATCTATTTGCCAAAGAAGAAATCACAAGAGAAATCAAATTCAACTATTTTGAATGGATAATAATAATATTAATTAGCAAAACACGTGAGATACAACTAGAACAATGCTTATTAGGAATTTTATGTTAAAACATAAAATTTTATGTTGGAATTTTAGGTTGAAATTTAAAATTTCAACCTAAAATTTCAACCTAAAACTCCAAACTAAAAATTTTAGGTTGGAAAAGAAGAAAGTTTTAAAATCAATGATCCAAGCTTCTACTTCAAGAAGCTAAAAAAGAAAAAAAAAGAAGCTAAAACAGAGCATTAAAAATTATGCAAGATCTCGGGGCGCCTGGGTGGCTCAGTGGGTTAAGCCGCTGCCTTCGGCTCAGGTCATGATCTCAGGGTCCTGGGATCGAGTCCCACATCGGGCTCTCTGCTCAGCAGGAAGCCTGCTTCCCTCTCTCTCTCTCTCTGCCTGCCTCTCCGTCTACTTGTGATCTCTCTCTGTCAAATAAATAAATAAAATCTTTAAAAAAAATTATGCAAGATCTATACAGTGAAAATTATCAAACATTGTTCAGGAAAATTGAAGAAGACCTAAATAAATGAAGAGAGGCATCATTGATGGGATATTAAGAAAACTGTTCTTCCTAAATCGATCCATAGATTCCACACAATCTCAATCAAAGGCCTAGGGGGCTTAATTTTTGTGTCTGTAGAAATCGGTAATCTGAATCCATAACTTATTTGGCAATGCATGGGACCTAGACTAGACAAAACAATCTTTAAAAAAAAAAAAAAAAAAGAGGGGCGCCTGGTTGTCTCAGTTGGTAAATGTCCAACTCTCAGGTCATGATCATGCGGTGGTGGGACAGAACCCTGCGTCAGGCTCTGTGCTCAGTGTGGAATCTGCCTTGGATTTCTCCCTCCCCCTCTGCCCTTCCCCGCTCATGTGCACATGCGCTCTTTCTCTCTCTCAAATAAATAAATAAATAAAATCTTAAAGAAGAACCACATTGGAAGATCCACACTAACAGATTTTAAACTTACCCTAAAGTTTTGGTAATTAAGACAGTGTGATATTAGCATAAAGATAGATAAACAGATCAATAGAACTGAAGAGAATCTGGGAATAAACCCAGGTCTGTATGTTCTCTTGATTTACTAAAAAGACCTTCATGCTCTTCAGAGAGAAAGGATGGTATTATTAACAAGTGATGCTACAGGAACTCGACATTCATGTGAAAAAGAAATAAAACGTGACTCTTTTCTCAGCCCATACACAAAAACCAGTTCTAGGGAGATCAAATGCCAACTTGAAAGCTAAAACTACCTCTGAGAAGAGTTATTAAATAGGACACAAACAGCACAAACCAAGAAAAAATTTTAATTGACAAATTGGTCTTCCTCAAAATTTTAACATTTTCTCATCAAAAGACGCTATTTAGGTATTGAAGCAGGCACTCCAGAGGCTGGAAGAATGTGTTGATAATACATACACTGATGAAAGATTTGTATCCAGAATATGTGAAAGACTTTTACAATTCAATCACAATAAAACAACCCATTTTTTTTAACTGACTGAGCCACTCAGGTGCCCCTCACAATCAATTTTTTTTTAAGGCAAAAGATTTAAGGAGATAATTTACAAAAGAAGATGCATAAATAGCCAATAAGCAATAGAAAAATATTTACCAATATTTATCAGGGAAATGCAGATTAAAAACATGATGAGATCCTTCTATATACTCAGCAGAGTTCTGCAGACTGACAGTTACTTGTGTTGACAAGATGTGGAATAATTGAGACTCTCATACACTGCTCTTTGGCTGTTTCTATTTCAAGTGAAACAAACGTCTTTTCTATGACAACTGTGCCCATAAAAAGACTTATGTTAGACTATTCAATTGCATATTCACTTATAATAGTAAAAAATTAAGAAGCATCCAAATATTCATCACAAGAATAATGAAGAAACAGGTCACGGTATATTCACATAATGGAATGCTTCACCATAATAAAAAAGAAATATATATAAGCATGGGTGAAACTGAAAAACACGTTGAGAGCAAAAGAGAATACACAGATACAAAGCAGTGCATACTTATAATTCCATTTATATGAAATTCTAGGACAGACAAAGCTATTCCCTAGTGACAAAAGTTAGCACGGTAGTTCCTTTGAGGTTGGTTTTATTGTCTGGGAAGATACCATGGGAACTCTTTTCAAAAGATAGATATGTTCTACATTTTGATTGGTGATAGTTACATGGGTTTGTTTATTAAAAGTTTATCAAGTTGTGTTTTTAAGATTTGTGTATTATACTCTATGGAAACTATAAGTAACTTTCATGTTAATTGTATATTAAAAATAATCTTTAAGCTATATACATTTGTAAAATTTTGACAAATTGTTACCTAAAAGACAAAAAGAAAAAGAAAAATATGGGATCTTCAATTTGTAATATAAGAAATACATTGAAGCTCTATTCCACTCAAAACTGAATTTTGAGGGGTGCCTAGGTGGCTCAGTGGTTTAAGGCCTCTGCCTTCGGCTCAGGTGATGATCCCAGGGTCCTGGGATAGAGCCCCACTTTGGGCTCTCTGCTCGGCAGGTAGCCTGCTTCCTCCTCTCTCTCTGCCTGCCTCTCTGCCCACTAGTGATCTCTGTCTGTCAAATAAATAAATAAAATCTTAAAAAAAAAAAACCCTGAATTTTGAGGGCTGAGTGGCTGAATTGCACTCAAAATTGTGCAGTAAGTTACTGCATTAATGGTAGGCTCAAAACCCAGTAACAGCTCAAATTCCTAATTATATCATAAATGTCATATTTTAATTAAGTTGTTTGAATCAGAATCCAAATAAAGTATGAATATTACAATAGGTAAATATCTTCTAAGTTTTGCCATTTAATCAATAGGTTCTCCTCCATATTTTATTTTTTCCTTGCAATTTATTTTTTAAGAAAATTAGTATTTTGTTTTGTAGAATTTTCTACAGTTTGATTTTGCCAATTCCATATCTTGCTTTAGTTCCTCTAGCTCCTGTCAACTGATAGCAAAAATTAGAGGTTTAATCACATTCAGATTCAATGTTTTTAGCATGACTATCTCATCTTTGACATTACCTGTTGAGCTTTTCATTTCTGTTACCATAATCTCATTTCGAATAATTCTCTTTGGTTCTTTTTCCAAATATCTTGGCTTCTTAAAAAAACAATCTCTTCATCTTTATGCATATTTTCAATTCTTTTATTTCTTTAAATGTGTGAAACAAACTTGTTGAAAATTTGACTTATAATTCCAGTATCTGCAATCTCTGTGGGGTTGGTTCTCCTGAATCTTGCTCCTGTGTCTTGTATCTTGGTGAGCTTACATTCCTCAAAACGTGTCTGAAAGAATTATCTGAGGTCTGTCTTGAAAATGGTTCAATATAAATGCAACAAAATGATTCAGAACTCCCAACTTCTTGAGCCACAAGCCATGGATCCAGAGGAGTGGCCACAAGACCAGAGTAAAACAGGTGGCAGTATGACAGATGTCACTCCTGCACCATAGTCCCAAGCTGATCCCGGTGTCACAAGACTCTTAGGAAAGCCGTGGAGACCTCTCACGTCAGCTTCTCTCTGCCTGAGCAGTTTATACTTTGCTCTTCTTTTTTTTTTCTTTTTAAGATTTTATTTATTTATTTGAAGGAGAGAAAGCACAAGAAGGAGGAGGGTCAGAGGGAGAAGCAGACTCCCTGAGGAGCGGGGAACCCCATGCAGGACTCGATGCGGGGACGGCGAGAACATGACCTGAGCCCAAGTCAGATGCTTAACCGACTGAGCCACCCAGGCACCCCTCCTGTTCTTTTCCTATTATACCCTAATTTTCTGACAGAATCTCCTTGAGGCTGAATAAAGGAGCAGGGGCCAGGGAACAACTATTGAGGAGAGAGAGCAACCTGTGCAAAAGTAGTCTTTTAAGATGATCAGATTCACTTCAAAATAATCCTGGATGGGGAGGGGGATGTGTGGAGTATAGATGAAAAAAGACAATAGTTGAAGCAGGTGCTGGGGATGTGGGCATTCCTTCTATTCTGCTATTTTTGTGTATATTTGGAGAATTTTGAAACTCTCCAAAATGAAAAGTTTTTGGGAAACCAAAACATCGATAGATGGATTTAACAAAAGATGGGTTTAATAATCTATATATTTCTAACAAAATAAACTGGAAGATGGATTGGAGAAAAACTGGACAGAATGCAACAGAGAGGGGGAGAAAAGGAAGCTGAGAGCCCAGCACCGTTATTGAAAGCTGGAGCATAGAAGTTGATAAAAGTAGAGGGAGAAGAAGAAAGGGGGCGGGGAGTACAAAGAGAGCACTCCTGGGAATTTACCTGGAAGGATAATGTAGGTTTTGGTTCTTGCTGGTGCAGATACTCAGTATGGACCAATTTAGATCCCTTCCTTAATGTCCCTGAAGAAAGGGACCTATCTTCCTGGCAACACCATCACCTCAACCAAGGTCCAGTGGGAAGGAGTGCCCCATCTTAGTGAAGCACAAGTGCCCAAGAAGAGGATCTGGACAACACTGGCTTCCCTCCTCATGTTCAACCCCACTATTTGGGAGACTAAGAGCAAATGTGAAAATAGCAAAATTTGCAGCATTTATGGATGCTCCAGATGAATATAACTTTTCTTTAAAAACTGAAGCACCCTGCCATCATCATTAGGTCACAAACATGCTGTACTTTCAGTTGATTTGTGACGAGTCTTCTGTGAAATGAAACAACAAAGAGACAAAAACCCCTTAATTTTAAAATGTCAATAGCAAACTGTACAAACATTTTCAAGAATATGATAGGCAACTGGAGAATGTAGGTATTGGTAGGGAAAAAAATGGTTCTTGTCTATGATAAGAATATTGATTTTAAGCTTTACAATCAGTAAGTTGATTATATTTCTGGTAATAATACAACATTTTGTTAAATCCTTAAAAAAAAGAATATTGACTTAAAAAAGGATTAATAGACTTTATGTTTTAGAACAGGCTCACAGAAAAATTATAGGATAAGTACTCCTGCACATAGTTTCCTCTATTATTATTATTTTTTAAAGATTTTATTTATTTATTTATTTGAGTAGAAAGAGAGAGAGCATGAGTGGGGGGTGGGTGGGAAGGCAGAGGAAGAGGGAGAAGCAGGCTCCCCACTGAGCAGGGAGCCCAATGTGGGGCTCCATCCCAGGACTCTGGGATCATGACCTGAGCCAAAGGCAGCCACTTAACCCACTGAGCCACCCAGGCACCCTAGTTTCCACTATTATTAACCTCTGGTATTAGTGTGGTTAATTTGCTACAACTGATGAGTCAATATTGATACATTTTTATTTATTAAAGTCCATAGTTTATATTAGGGTCCACATTTTGTTGTATATTCTATGTGTTTTGACAAATGGGTAATGTCATGCACCCACCATTACAATGTCCTACAGAATAGTTTCACAGCCCTGAAAATGCCCTGTGCTCTACCTATTCAAGTCTCCCTCCCTTCCCCCAATCCTCTGGCAACCACCAATATTTTTATTGACTTTACAGTTTTATCTTTTCCACATATCAGATAGTTGGAATCATAACATGTATTTGTCTCCTCAGGTTGCCATTAGGAGATACCACACAGTAGGCGGCTCAAACGACAAAATATTTTTTCCAGAGTTATAGAGGTCAGAAGTCCAATATCAACACCATAAGCATTGGTGTCTGTAGAGACCTCTATTTCTGGCTTCTAGACAGTCCTCATATGGCTGCTCTGTGTTCACACAGAGAGAAAGAGAGCACTGGATCTCTTCTTCTAAGAGCATGAGTCCTAGTGAATAAGGGTCCCATCCTTATGACCTCATTTAACCTTAATTGCCTCCCCAAATGGCTGATCTCCAAGTACAGTAACATTGGGGGTGAAGTCATTAAATTATGGATTTGGAGAGACACAATTCAGTCCACAACATACCATATGTGGCCTTTTCAAATTAGTATCTTTCACTTAGCGATATGTACTTAAGGTTTTTCCATGTTTTTTCATGGTTTAATAGTTAATTTCATTGCAGAATAATATTTCATTATTTGGATATACAACTGTTTGCTTATCCATTGACTTACTGAAGGACATCTTGGTTGCATCCAGTTTTTGGCAATTATGAATAAAGCTGCTACAAACATTCATGTGTAGGTTTTTGTATGGATATATGTTTTCAACTCATTTAGGTAAACACCTGGGAGAACTATTACCAGATTTTATGGAGACTCTGTTTATCTTTGTAAGAAAGTGCCAAACTGTCTCCCAAAGTAGTGGTACCATTTTGGATTCCCATCAGTAATGACAGAGTTCCTGTTGCTCCACACCCAAATCATCATTTGGTATTGTCAGTGGTTTGGTTTTTGCCATTCTAGTAGGTAGGTAGTGGTTATTTTAATTTGTAATTCTTTAATGACTTCTGATGTTAAGCATCTGTATGTTTTGTATCTGATGTTTTGTATGTATCTGATGTTTTGCCATCTGTAGGTATTCTTCAGTGAGGTGTCTATCCAAGGTGTTTGCCCATGTTTTAAATGGTTGTTTCCTTATTGAATGTGTCCTTTACAGAGCAGAAATTTAAAATTTTAATGGAATACAACTTGCCAGTTTTTTCTTTCATTGATCATACTTTTGGTGTTGTATCTAAAAGTTATCACCAAACCCAAAGTCACCTAGGTTTTTCCTATTTATCATACAGAAGTTTTATGGTGCATTTTATATCTGTAATCCATTTGGAGTTAATTTTTGTGAAAGGTATAAGGTCTGTGTCTAGATTTTTTTTTTTCCATGGGGTTATCCAGTAGTTCTAATACCACTTATCAAAAAGATGATCCTTTCCCTTCAATTGCTTTTGTTCTTTGTCAAAGATCAGTTGACTATTTTGTGTGGGTCTATTTCTAGACTATCTACTCTGTTCATTCTATTGGTCTGTTTGTCTGCTATTTCACTAATAACTAACTGTGTGAATCACTGTGCCTTTATACTAAGTTTTGAAGTCAGGTAGTATTATTCCTCTTTGTTCCCTGCCAGTGATGTGTAGGCCATTATGGGTCTTTTGCCTTTCCATATAAACTTTTGAATTAGTTTGTTAATAGCCACCAAAATAATTTTTTGGAATTTTGAGAATGTGCGGAATCTATAAATTAAGTTGGGAAGAACTTATATTTTGATAATATTGAGTCTTCTTACCCATGAACATAGACTGTCATGGAGTGCCTGGCTGGCTCAGTTGGTAGAACATGTGATGCTTGATCTTGGGGTTGTAGTTTCGAGCCCCACATTGAGTGAAGATATTCCTTAAAAGTGAAAAAAAAAATCTTTAAAAAGTAAAAAAAAAAAAAAAAGTCACCTCTCCATTTACTTGAATATTCTTTGATTATTTTCACCTGAATTTCATAGTTTTTCTCATATTGATCTTTTACATAGTTTGTTAGATTATACTCCGGTATTTATTTAAAACATTTTTTTAGTGTTCATGTAAATGGTGTTTTTTTAAGACTTGAGATTCCAGTAGTTTACTGCTGCATATGGAAAAATCGCTGCCTTTGTACTATTGATCTTGTATCCTGCAAACTCGCTGTAATTGCTTGTTGGTTCCAGCAGTTTTTAGTTTTTTAAATTTGTTCTTTGGTATTTTCTACATAGACAACCATGCCACCTGTGAACAAAGACTGTTTGATTTCTTACTTTCTAATCCGCTCATTTTTCCTTTTCTTGTCTTTTTGCATTAGCTGGAACTTCCAGTATGATGTTGAGTAAGAGAGAGAGGTGAGAGAGGACATCCTTGTCTTGTTCCTGATTTTAGAGGAAAAAGCATCTAGTTTCTCACCATTAAGTATGATCTTAGCAATGCATTTTTTGCAAATGTTCTTTATCAAGTTAAGGAAGTTCCTCTATATGCCTAGTTTGTTGAGAGTTTTTATTATGAATGGGTGTTGAATTTGTCAAATGCTTTTTTGTAATTTAGTAACATGATCATATGATTTTTCTTTTTTAACAGTTGATGTGATAGATTGTACTAGCTGGTTTTTAAATGTTGAACCAGCCTTGCATACCTGGAATAAATGCCATTTGTTCTTGGTGAAGTATACTGAAGTCTGAAACTTACTTTGAAATGTACTTTTTTAAAAAAGATGGATAGAGATATATTTTTGTAACAAAATGTTAGAAAAGGTTATAAATCTATAGACAAGGAATATGGAATCAGAGATAAATATAAAAATGAAAATGAAAATGATGTGATTTGTGGTGTTTGTGTTATTGTAATTTGTTTTTCTCTTTTAATTTAGGGCATTCTGAATGTTGCCAAAAACTTTTTTAAAGCATCAGTGGCAAATCTTCACTGAGTTGTTGTTGTTGTTGTTGTTTTTTTAAGATTTATTTATTTTGGGCGGGGGAGAGAAAGAGAAAGCCAGTGGGGAGAGGAGAGGAGGGAAAGAATCTCAAGCAGACTCTGTGCTGAGTGGGGAGCCTGACTCAAGGCTTGACCTCATGACCCTGAGATCATGACCTGAGCCAAAAATCAAGAGTCAGATGCTAAACTGACTGAATTACCCTGGCACCCCTCCACTGAGTTTTTTAAAAAGTTTCTTTTAATTCTGTAAAAATGTTTCTATTTTAAAACTCACAGTTTTTAGCCTAAAGGTCAAAATTCTATCCAATATAACTTTTTCACTAACAGCAGAAATATTCTTTCTCTTGCACCCTGATGCTTTTTTTTTCCTTATTGACTTAAAAAAAATCTAATTAAACACATAAAACTGTTTCATTTTTTTCTAATGTCCCAAATTTTATAAGGACATACTAGACATTATGGACAGGAGTGAAGGAGTTAAATTTGTAGTAAAGTATAAAACGGTCAGCCAGGGGCGCCTGGGTGGCTCAGTGGGTTAAGCCGCTGCCTTCGGCTCAGGTCATGATCCCAGGTCCTGGGTTCGAGCCCCACATCGGGCTTTCTGCTCAGCGGGGAGCCTGCTTCCTCCTCTCTCTCTGCCTGCCTCTCTGCCTACTTGTGATTTCTCTCTGTCAAATAAATAAATAAAATCTTTAAAAAAAAAAATAAAATAAAACGGTCAGCCAGCCTCTCACCACACGTCTATTCATTACCACTGGGTTTAGGGAATGATTTCTCTGATCTTGGAGTTCCACAAGCAGAACTATAGTTCTCTGCATTTGGATTGCTCTTTTACTGCAGCTCTGAAAAACTTTTTTTTAAGAGAAAAGAGGACTAAATTACTCAAAAAGTCTGTTTTGTGTTTTTTTTTTTTTATTTTTAGGTTTTTTAAAATTTAAGTAATCCAATGTGGAGCTCAAACTTAGGACCCTGAGATCAAGAGTTGCATGCTCTTCCAACTGAGCCAGTAAGGCACCCCCCGCCCAAAAAGGATGTTTTCAATAAACAGAGTTCAGATTTAAACATCTAAGTCCAGCAATATCAAAAAGAAATGTTTATTGTTGCATTTTTTCAGATGTTTTCAACCTTAGAGAAAAACTTTGACATTTCAAATGAATAAGTTTAATTATCCACAATATTCAAGTTATTGTGCTAGACATATTTTGGAAATGTAACAACGAAATGGAGAATGTCCCTATTTCCCAGTACAGAAATCCCAACATTTCAAACATCATATGGCAAGAACAACACCAGCAGGAGTAGGAGAGAGGCTCGTAGTGCGACTTTGTGGAGAAGGGGGTGTTTGGGCTTAGATGAAAAGCAGCTTCGGGGGAAGGGCTTTTCAGAAAGGAGCATGTTATCAGCGTTCTCCGGAGAAACAGAACCAATAGGATGTACGTATAGAGTGGAAGACTTACTTTAACGAATGGGCTTATGGGATTGTGGAGGCTTGGCAAATCCAAAATCTTCAGGGTAAGCTGACAGGCTGGAGACCCAGACAAGAATTGCATTTCAAGCCCTAATGTGGTCTGCTGGCAGAATCTTCTCTTCCAGAGACCCACCCACACTATGGAGGGAAATCTGCTTTATTGAAAGTCTACTGACTCAATCTCATCTAAAAAATACTTTCATAGATATATCTAGAATGTTTGACCAAATATCTGGGTAACACAGCCCAGTCAAGTTGACATATAAAATTAACCATCACAAAAGAATTTTGAGGTGAAGAGGAAAAAGCTGGAAAAAAAAAAAAAAAAACCAACAACAACCCTCATATTAGATAACTTTGATCTCTTAGAGGAAAATGAGGGATTTGTTGGAAGGAAGACTCAGGGTTGGTGGCAACTAAAAGCACACCCTGGGGACAAGGATGGGATTTGGAGATGTAGAAAGTATTTGGAATAGCATTCAGAATAACCTTTATGTTTTAAGAAATGTTGAACTTTAGTCAGGTTTCTTTTTCTTCTTCAGCATGATCTCTAAAAGAGGAAGAGCTGTGGAATCATACCAACTGAAATTTGAGTCCTAGAGACCCACACACTAACCCATTATGTGGCCTTGGGAAAATAACATGAATTCTCATAGTCTCTGCTATAAAGAGCAAATAAAATTATTTGTGTCAAAGTGTCTAGAAAAGGGGTGGTTATTTAACTAGGGGTGATCTTGCCCCTCAAAGGACATTTGGCAATAACTGGGGACATCTTTGGTTGTCACAACTGGTGGTGATGGTGGTGGGGAGGTGTGTTATTGGCATCTAATGGGTAAAGGCCAGAGATCTTGCTACTAAACCTCATTCAGTGTCTGAGATAGCACACTCACCACCCCCCTCCCCCCAGCAACAAAGAATTATCCCGTCCAAAATGTCATAGTGCCAAGGCTGAGAAATCTCGGTCTAAAAGGCATTATAGAAACAGTAAATGTTGTTTTCTGTCTTTATATAAATCATGGTAAACCAAATGGAATAGAATTTTTACCCAAAAATGACCACAACTGAAGGTTTTTTTTCCTAAAATATTCTGATGTAAAGAAGGAAAAGTGTAATTTAGAGACAAAAAGGAGACTCCATTCAAAAATAGAATTCTCTCACAAATAAAATATGAACGAAATCAACAACTTCAAGAAATACCAAAAGTCCAAACTCCTGGTTATAAAAAGGGCCTTCCTATTCCTTTTGAAAAACTCTGGGCCAGGACAGACTCATTCTAATATATTGTATGCTACAGAAGCAAATTTTGAGGGAAACTTTCAGTTGACTGGGATTTACATTTACATACTTGTTTATATGTTTTTCCTATATCAATGACGTATTTTAGAAATAAAACAGAGAACCCAGAAAAATTGAATGGTTAGGTTTTATCTAGCTTTATGTGTAACTTCTTTGCTAAAAAAAAATCTGAAATTCTTAGGCAACTTCAGAGTCAACACAGTATAGCTTTACCTAGAATATCTCAGAACCTCTGGTTCCTCCCAGTGTAGACACTGAACAAATATGCAAAAACAAGGCAATTTTAATTCTCCCAAAATGATTTGACCATGTTGCATCAAAAGTTCAAATGACGTCTATTCTATCTGAATGGGGCTGGGAGGAAGGGCAGCTCTGTAACCCCATTAGGTCGTCCTTGAGCACTTAGTAATGCTGTTACACCTAAGGCCCACCTTCATTTTTAGTCTTTTTCTTTACATTGTGGTAAAACACGCAAAAACAAAACTTGCAAAACCTGCAAAAACAGTCTTTTCCTCATTAAATGTGGACAGGAATTTCAAAAATTATTTTGAATTTAATGGTAAGTTTTAAACTAAGAAGTCATATCAACCAAAAATAAGACAGGGAAGAAAGTACATGTAAGGCCTGATGCTTGCTCACTGGCCAGCAGCCTAGAATTCCTTCCTTGGCTTCAAGTCATTAACTAAAGTCTAGAGAAAAGGGGAGGAACCATTATTCCTGGAAATGGACAGAAAGGTGTCGGTGGAGGTTAGGGAGGAACTGAAGACCATGGCTGAAATGAGTCATGCTACCCTTGTAGAGAGTGTTTTCTAATAGCACTGAAAAGAGGAGTGGCCATCTAAGCGGAGCCCACTATGCCCTGTACTTCTGAATATTCTATTTCATCCTATAAACAGTCTTTTAGGGTTGGGATAATCATTTCCATTTTTCACTTAAAACTAATCAGGCTGAGAGAGAGAAGACATACCCTGCATGAGTTCATCTAGCTGGTAAACAGCCATGGTGGAATTTACACCTAATATGAGAGGAATGTTGAATGACTGGAAACTGTACTTTGATTTGTGCGTGTCTATGATGAAAACAGGCCTATTGTGGATGTGTAAAAAATTAATAAACTTTGTTTTTAAGAAGTTTTATGTTGCTAGCTTGTGGGGGTTTTATACCAATTTTATAAATAATCTATAACAAGATGAGAAAATTGAAATTCCTTGGAGTCCCTCAAACTCCATGTAACCATTTCATGCATCTTCTGTACGGTTATACATACCTAGGCAATTTGACAAAAATGGAATCATGTATGTTCTTTAACAATTCAAAGGCATTTTATAATATAGATTTTTTTTGCTCTTGTCTTCCTGCCTCATCCATTTCATTTGCATAATCACGTACACATCTATGGATGTATACATATCTGCCCATATATACACATTTAGGTTTTCTGATTGTTGCTTTTATATTGATGGGATCATTGGTATATGACCCTCAGTGTACTTCACTTACACTTTGAGAAACTCCCTCTAAGTCAGCTGGTTTGGATCTGACTTATTCCTGATGGAATAATGTCCTAGAGTACAGGTATACCACTGTACCATTTTGCTTTGATGGGCATTCACTTTGTTTCCTCTTTTTCTGCTACTATCTAAAAACCATTGCCATAAATATCCTTGTACATAGTCTTGACCTACTGTGAACTCTAAAATCATCCTTTCCCTTCATTTACTCTCCATGTTCAGTCCCCGACTCACTGAATTTTATCCCCAACATATCCTGGACTCTGTCCTCTCCCGGTCTCCAGGGCTCCAGGGTTCCTGCCTACCTGGAACCTTTGTAATGCTTAGCTTGAACTTCTTAATACCTCTCTGCTGCCCTTTCTACTTCAAGTTCTCTTTCACTTCATTTCTCTCTCCTAACAACACATGCTTCTGCTTCAAGGAGTGTCTTTTTAATATGCAAACTGACCTCATCTTTTTAGGAAGCTCCTTACCATGTAAATAGTCCAGTTAGTGAAGAGAAATGATAATGCATTTGAAAGGATAAATGGAAACCAATACTTAGACTGGATACAGGACAGACAGGAAGGCACGGAGACAACTGTCAAACTCAAGAGGACCTGTTCCATCTGTATTGTTAACTCTGACTTAGTTTCAATTATCGTCAGGAGGGAATGTGGTCCAGACTTGCCTGACGTAATTTTTCACACACAAAAACTGAACATTAGGATTTTCATGGTAACCTTCCAATTTATTAGTTACACCAAAACATCTTCAATGGGAAACATTGACCCTGAGAATCCAATGGGGCTCCATCTGTTTGTTATTTCCATCTCCTACTGCTCGGCTCCTCAGGCCCTTTCACTCTGACCTCTGGTGGTCACTCCTTGTTTGCTCATCCTCTGGGAGGTCACTTCAATGTAATGAAGGCTGTTTGATTTAACTGAGGCTTTGTCCTTGGATCTAGTCAGAGTGTTGGGGCATGAGAACAGAAGGGAAAGCATCACAGAGAGAAGAGCTGACATTAGAGGTCCCTGGTCTATTACCTCTCCTAGGAGTCATGTGGAGGCACAGAAATCAGTTCTGCTGGTCCCCTGGGAGTGAAGTAGTGATCTCTGCCAGATGTCACCCATACAATTCTATTCAGGGACCACTTCTCTGGATCTACGGAGTTGGAATTCTAGCTCTATTTATTGCACACCCATGATGTGCCAGGCCACAGATGAAGACATTCACATACCTTCCCGCATTTATGCTTCATAACCAGGTGAGTTTTATCATGCCAACTTTTCGGATAGGGAACTTGGGCTTTGAGAGTTTAAGTGGCTCGCCTCAAATCATATAGCTTATATGTGGTTGTGTTCAGTTTCAAATCTCAGTCTTCCAACTTCAACTACATTTCCATTGAGTGCATTGCTGTTACAGGCCCAAGATAGATTCAGTGCCATATCCAGGGGCCATGTAGAAGGAAGAGGAACTTTGCTCTTCCTGATTGGATACACGATGAAGAGTACAATTTGTGCGGGACCGTTCTGACCCCAATAAAGATCTTTATTGAAAGTCCATTAGTTATTTATCACTAATTCCAGAATAAAAGCACATGTAATAATAGAAGAATGCTACCAGGAGCTTCCAAGCTTGAAGCATAAATGATTGTGCCCCATTAGTCTCAATTTACATTCCTATGAATTCAGCTTTACAAGAGTCTATGTGCTCCAGCAATGTCTTGTGAAATCCTGTTTCTGAGAGACTTTCTGGTTATGGCCCAATGTTTTCATCCTAGCTATCATGCCTGGAGTTCATGTCTTCTTCAGGTTTTTTATTCATACTTATTTGTGATGGTTCTAGGTTAAGTCTCAGTGATTTCTGTGGGAAATCCAGTTCTTCTTCTTTTTTTTTTTTTCCCAGTTTCTTCTGATGATCCTCTCTATTCTCTAAACTACAGAGGAGAGTGGCAAAAAATCCTTAATTCCAGTCCATTCTTGGAGGCTTTTGCATTTTCTCAGTTCATTAAACATCTAAATTCCAGATACTGCACTTAGTGCTGGAGATGGAAGTTCTGGTGCCCTTGAGGCTCTCATAGTCCAGTTTGGGAGGCAGACATGGGAACAAATTCCAAAAAAGTGTGGCAAGTACCCAGATCCTGGGGTGGCACAAAGGAGGAAGAGATGAACACTGCCTATCTGAGAGAGCAAATGGAAGAAGGGCGACACCATGGCTTTAGTGAAGGACCCAGTTTTTCAGACTTCATTTGGGAACACATCATTGCTTCTCCTCAGGTCACACAGAAGGATGGTGAGAGTCAGTGGTTCTGCAGGTGTGTGGAATGCCAGCAACCACTCCTCACATGAATGGACTGTAGGTAGCTCCTGTTGGAGTACATCTAATCTGAGGACAAATGCCATCTTATCTTTTACTTTGTCTTACCATTACATTTGCTTAATGTACTCAGTCTGTCTTAACCAAAAAACCTGGGTTTTTAAACATGCAGATCCATACTCCCTCATGGGTAAAGTGTTTTGAGCAAACTTTGGGATTAAAAGTTAACAGAAAAGCTTCCAGCCACAGCACATCATGCCCCTTCTATAAGGTTGAGTCATCACTTAGACCTTGACCATAATCCATGAAGCGTCTCCTCTTCCTGACTTTCCATTGCTAAAACTTTCCAAGTACATTTCCATGACAAATAAGATGTAGCTTTGGATAAGGAAGTTGTTCTATTTTGGTCGGAGTCTCTTGGGAAATCAAGTCTAGGGAAAAAAAAACTAAGTGGTATAGCTTTAATCATGGCCAGGAAAGACAAGGATCACCACTTCTCCATAGATCACAATATCCCCAATGCCCTAAAATGTGACGAGATGTATCCAAGCATTTTGGTTCATTTCTGGTGAGTTTATACCAAAGCTTGCATTAGGCTAGGGGCCAATAAGGGATGGGTAGTTATGAATTCTATTGGTGCATTAATGGAGAGATTGGGTTGTATTAAAAATAGTTTCATAGGGACACCTGGGTGGCTCAGTTGGTTAAGCAGCTGCCTTCGGCTCAGGTCATGATCCCAGTGTCCTGGGATCGAGTCCCACATCGGGCTCCTTGCTCATCAGGGAGCCTGCTTCTCCCTCTGCCTCTGCCTGCCACTCTGTCTGCCTGTGCTTGCTCTCTCTCCCTCTCTCTCTGACAAATAAATAAATAAAATCTTTAAAAAAAATAGTTTCATAAAATCGTTTGTCATGATTGTCAAAATATTGGAACAACAAGTCCAGGAGTGTTGGGGGGGAGGAAGATTAGCAACCTCAATATGTGTGTGTTTTTTTAAAACAATTAAAAAAATTGATAGCATTCCCTACAATGCATTATTTACTAAGATGGTAGGAGTCACACAGTACAAAGTATCCATTCTCATGTAGAAAACTGGGTGTAGAGTAGTGGAAAATTGTAAGATCATCATAACAGGACCAGAATGGGGAGCATAAGGTGTTAGAAGGGGCCCATTTGTGCTATAGTTGTGTGTGGGTGTACTAAAGGCTACAGAAAAGCTAAAGGATTGTACTAGGCCAGGAGAAGGAATCTTTGTTAAGCTAGAATCCTGAACCAGAGAGGCAGAAGTTATCAAGCATCAGGGCCAGATGAATGAATGCTAGAAATGAATTAATTAATTGAGTTTTAAAAAGTCAAGTTGATGCTAAGACGACCTCAGATAGATGCAGAAATAAAGTGGAATAGGGCTTGAGGTAGATTGAAAAGTGATGTCACCAAGGAGGCAGATAGGAGACCCCAGACTCTGTACCCCACACAAAAATCAACAACTAGGCAGCTCTCCATGAATAAAACAGATCTGGAAGACCTCTGGAAGCCAGTCCAGAAATTTCAGCAACATACTGAAACAAACAGCATAAAAAGCGAAGGAAGACAGCTTGATTTTGCCTGCATCATCCCATCCTCCAAGCCAGCATTGCTCCACATCAAGAAGAAACTTCCAGGCTACAAAAGAATCCCCCCTGGGGTGCCTGGGTGGCTCATTCAGTTGGATGTCCAACTCTTGGTTTTAGTTCAGGTCATGATCTCATGGTAGGGAGTCTGCTTGGGGATTTTCTTCCTCTACCCCTTCCCTTGCACTCTCTCTCTCAAATAAATAAACAATTCTTAAAGAAAAGAAAAGGAAAAAACAAGAGAAGAGAAGAGAAAGAAAAGAAAAGAATAAAAAAGAAAAGAATTCTCCTTGCAGGGAAGGAAAGAACATCCCCATAGCTGGCCTCCACCACTGTGTGCCTGGTCAAGGCTAGCTCCTCTAGCTGCACCCTTATGTATTATCAGCCTGACACCCATCACTGGCCTTCATTGATGTGCATGTGCTCAGGGAGAAGACTGCAGCCATGGGAAAGCACGCCAATAGCCAGAATCTCTACAGCTGCTTATGGGCCCCAATCAAGCCCTGGTTTTGGTCCCTACCTGCAGCGAGGCCCTCCAGCTGTGCATTTGCATGCCTCAGCCCAACCTCCAACACCAGCCTCCACTGCTGTGTGCCTATTGCAAGACACAGCCGCCACGGTAGTACATGCCAAGAGCTAGGGCCCCTGCAGCCGCCAGTACACCAGTAGGGAGCCTTCGCCCCTGCCACCTGCCTTGGCCCCCACCACTACATGTGTTTTTGAAACCAGCTCCTGCCATGATACAGGCACTTGCATTTGTCCCCTACAGCAGTGTGTGTGTGTGTACCACTGACTCTGGCCACTACCAGTACCTGCCTTAGTCCTTAGCTGTAGCCTCAGCAGACACCATGCTGTGCTCACCCAGGACCATGTAGTTGTCAATGCTGTGGACCCTGAGGCAATGGCCTGAGGCAATGAGCCACATGCTCCCTTGGACCTGGTGTTGCCGCACATACTTGGCCCTCAGTGGATTTTCAGCACTGAACTTGTAGACCATAAGAAAATGGGTTCAGGGATGCCTGGGTGGCTCAGTTGGTTAAGCCACTGCCTTTGGCTCAGGTCATGATCCCGGGGTCCTGGGATCGAGTCCCGCATCGGGCTCCTTGCTTGGCAGGGAGCCTGCTTCTCTCACTGCCTCTGCCTGCCTCTCTGCCTGATTGTGTGTACTCTCTCTCTCTCTCTGGCAAATAAATAAAATCTTAAAAAAAAAAAAGAAAAGAAAAGAAAATGGGTTCATATTCTGAGCTCTGAAAGAAAGAAACTGCCAATGGAGAATACTTTACTTAGCAAAGTTGTCCTTCAGAAACAAAGGCAAGATAGAGTTTCCCCAAAAAACAAAAGCTGAGGCAGTTCATTACCACTAGACCTGACTTATAACAAATGCTGAAATGAAAGGATGATAATTAGAAACATGAAAATATATGAAAATAAGCAACACACTGGGAAAGGTGAGTATGTAGCCAGATTCAGAATACTCTACTACTGTAGTTCCAGTGGTGTGTTGGCCACTTAATTCTAGAATAAGGATTGACGAACACAAGTAATAAAAATTGCTATAGCCATCATATTATGTCAATGGATACACAACATACAAAGATGTAAATGTCACATCAAAACCTTAAGTGGTGGGAGATAAGAGTAGAGTTTTTGTATGTGATTGAAGTTAAGTTGTTACTAGCTTAAAAATGACTGTTATGTTTATAAGATGTTTCAGGTAAGTCTCAGAGGAATCACAAATGAAAACCTATAGTAGATACATACAAGATCAGGAGAAGGGAATCAAAATATATCACTACAGAAAATTCATCACTTCACAAAAGAAGAAAGCAAGAGAGGAGTAAAACAACAAAGAAACTACAAAATAGCCAGAAAACAATGAACAAGATAGCAATAGTTAAGTCCTTACCTATTATTAACCACTTTAAATGTAAATGGATTAAATGCTCCAATCCAAAAGCATATAGTGGCTGAATGCATAAAAGAACAAGATCCGACTATGTACTGCCTACAAGAGACTCCATTCAGCTTCAAAGGTGTATATGGGCACCTTTGTATATAAGCAAATGGGAACAAAACAGAGCAGGTAATTACACTTATATCAGACAGACTTCAAGTAAAAAACTGTAACAAGAAATAAAGAAGGTCATTATGTAATGAGAAAGGGGTCAAAGTATCAAGAGAATATAACAATTTTAAATATATAGGCACCCAACATAGGATTACCTAAATATGTTAAGTGAATACTAACAGACCTGAAGGAAGGAATAGAAAAAAATACATTAAGAGCAGGGGACTTCTATACCCCACTTTTAACAAGTGACAGATAATCCAGATATAAAATCAATAGGGAAAAATGGACTTGAACTACATTTTAGATCAGATGGACCTAACAGCTGTATATAAAACATTCCATTGAATAGCAGCAGAATACACATTCTTAGGTGAACATGGAACATTCTCTAGGATAGATTATTTGTTAGTTATAAAACAAGTCTCAGCAAATTTAAGATTAAAACCATATCAAGTATGTTTCTGACCACAATAGTATGAAACTAAAAATCACTAATGGGAGGAAAACTGAAAAATTTACAATATGTGGAAGTTAAACATCACACTCCTGAGCAACAAATGGGTCATGGATGAAATTTAAAGAGAAATAAAAAAATATATTAAAACAAATGAAAATGGAAACATAACATACCAAAACCTTTGGGATATAGCAAAATCAGTGCTAAGAGGAATGCAAATAGCAATAAATGCCTGCATTAAGAAAAAAAAAAATCAAACAACCTAACTTTACACCTCAAAGAACTATAAAAACAAGAAGAAACTAAGCCTAAAGTTAGTAGAAGAAAGGAAATAACAAAGACTAGAATAGAAATAGATGAAATATAGAATACAAAAAAATAGAAAAGGTCAACAAAATTTAGAGTTGGTTTTCTTGGTTGGTAAATAAAATTCACAAACCTTTAGCTAGACTTACTGAGAGAGAAAGAGAGAGAGAGCTCAAAATCAGAAATGAAAAATGAGATATTACAACTGATACCACACAAATACAAAAGACCATAGGAGACTAATATTAACAGTTATATGCCAACAAACTGGACAACCTAGAAGAAATGAATAAATTCCTAGAAAATACAACCTAACAAGTCTGAATCATGAAGAAATAGAAAATCTGAACAAACCAATAACAAGTAAGGAGATTGAAGCAGTAATTAAAATCTTCCCAACAAAGAAAAGCCTAGGCCTAGATGGCTTCATGGATGAATTCTACTAAACACATAAAGAAGAATTAATGCTAATTCCTCTCAAACTCTAAAAAAATTGAAGAGGAGGAACACTCTCAGACTTGTTTTCCAAGGCTAGCATTACCCCAAACAAAAGCCAGACAAGGATACTACAGGAAAGCTACAGGTGAAGATCTCTAATGAATATGCATGCAAAACTTATCAAGAAAATACTAGCAAACTGAATTCAACATCACATTAATTCTTTTTAAAGATTTTATTCATTTCATTAGAGAAAGAGGAGGGGGAGAGAGAGAGAATCCCAGGCAGACTCCTTGCTGAGTGCAGAGCCAGATGCAGGGCTTGATCCCATGACCCTGATATCATGACCTGAACTGAAATCAAGAGTTAGATGCCCAGTGAACTGAGCCAGGCACCCTTGACATCACATTAAAAGGATCATATATCATGTTCAAGTGGGATTTATCCTGAGAAGGCAAGAATGGTTCAATAGATGCATATCAATAAATGTGTGATAGGCCACATTAATAGAATAAAAGACAAAAAACAAATGATCTTCACAGTAGATGCAGAAAAAGCTTTTACCCAAATTCAACATTCTTTCATGATAAAAACTCTAAAAAAATTGGGTACAGAATGAATATATCTCAATATAACAAAAGGCCATATATGACAAGCCTATAGATGACATCATACTCAATGGTAACAGGTTGAAAACTTGAAAAAAACTTACAGAAACAAGCAAGGGTGCCTACTCTCACCATACTGTTCATCATATTACTGGACATGTTAGCCTGAGCAATTAGGCAAGAACAAAATTATAAAAGGCACTTGAATCAGAAAGGAAGAAGTAAAATGGTCTCTGTATACTAATGACATCATTTTATATATAGAAAATCCCAAAGACTCCACCAAAAAAACCCTCTTAGACCTAATATAGCAATCCAGTAAAGTTTCAGGATACAAAAATCAATGTACAATAGAGAACAAACTGAAGGTTGATGGAGGGAGGTCGGTGGGGGATGTTGTAAAAAGGTGATGGGGATTCAAGAGGGCACTTATCGTGATGAACACTGGGTGTTCTATGTAAGTGATGAACCACTGATTTCTACTCCTGAGACCAATACTACCCTGTATATTAACAAGAATTTAAATAAAAACTTGAAACAAACAAATAAAAAAAACCAAAATCATTGTACACAAATCAGTTGCATTTCTATACACTAACAAAGTATCTGAAAACAAACAATTTTATTTGTAATAACAAAAACATAAAACACTTAGGTATAAATGTAACCAACCAAGTTAAATACTAATACACCAAAACCTGTAAAACACCGAGGAGAGAAACTGAAGGCAAAAATAAATGGAACGATATCTTGTGTTCATGTATCAGAAGAGTAAATATTGTTAAAATGTCTGTAGTACTTAAAGGCATCTACAGATTCAATGTAGTCCCTATGACGTTTTTGGTGCCATTTTTCACAGAGATAGAAAAAGAATTCTGAAATTCTTATGAAACCACAAAAAAATCCAAATAGCCAAAGCAATCTGGAGAAAGAATAAGGTTGGAGATACCACACTTCCTGATTTCAAACTATAGTTCAAAGCTACAGTAATCTATACAGGATGGTACTGGCACAAAAACAGACACATTTATCAATGGAACAGAACTAAGAGCCCAGAAATAAACCCACATATACATAGTCAACCAGTATTTGACAAGGAAGCCAAGAATACCCAAGAAAGGATGGTCTTTTCAAACAATGGTGTTAGGAAAACTGGATATCCACATGCAAAGAATAAAGTTAGACTTGACTCTTAAACTACACACAAAAATTAACACAAAATGGGGTAAGGACTTAAAAGTAGGCTTTGAAACCACAAAAATCCTAGAAGAAAACACATGGGAAAAGCTCCTAGTCATTGGTCTTGGCGACAATTTTTCGGATTTGACACCAAAAGTACAAGAAATAAAAGTAAAAATAAATAAGTGGAACAACATCCAACTAAATGCTTCTGCACAGCAAGGGACACCGTCAACAGAAAAAAAAAAAAAGGCAACCTATTGAATGGGAGAAAATATTTGCAAGCCATGTACCTGATAAGGGGTTAATATCCACAAATATAGGGAGCTCATACAGCCCAATAACAAAGAACCCCAAATAATCTGATTGAAAAAATGGGTAGAGGACTTTCATGGACATTTTTCCAAAGCAGATACACAAATTATAGCTGAAAATGAACTCAATATCATTATTATTTATTATTATTATTTAGTATTTATTAAAGCTGCAACAAAATAAATGTCAACTGATACCCATTCGAATGGCTGTTATCAAAATGATATACGATAACAAATGCTGGGGGAGGATGTGGAGAAAAGGGAACCCTGGTTCACTGATGGTAGGAATGGAAATTGGTGTAGCAACTCTGGAAAATGGTATGGAAATCCCTCAAAAAATTAAAAATGGAGCTCCCCTATGACCCATCAATTCCACTCTGGGTATATATGTAAAGATGAAATCACTATTTCAAAGAGATGATCTGCACTTCCATATTCATTGCAGTACTATTCACAGTAGCCAAGACATGGAAGCAACCTAAGTATCTTTGACAGGTGAATGGATAAAGAAAAGTCATACATCGATCTATTTATACAATAATTGTATATTTACATATTTAATGGAATATTATCCAGCTGTAAAAAAAGAAATCCTGCCATTTGAGACAACAGGGATAGACTTGAGAGCTCTGGAATCTAAAAACGTTGAATTCACAGAAGTGGAGTAGAATGGAGTATTTGCCAAAGGCTGAGGGGTGAGGGACATGGCCAGATGTTGATCAAAGGGTATAAGCTCTTCAGTTATAAGATGGTTAAGTTTCAGGGATCTAGTGGACAGCACAGTGACTATACTTAACAATATTGTAATTCTGAAAGTTGCTATGAGAAAAAGACTTAATGCTCTCATCATAACAACTTAAAAATGACAGTGAGGTGAGGTTAAGGATGGGTTAACTAACCTTATTGTGGTAAACACTTTGGAAGGCATGTCTATAAAAAATCATCACCCTGTTTGCCTTAAACGTACACAGTGTTATATGTCACTTATATCTCAGTAAACTTGAGGTTGGGGGTGGGAGTGGTCAGGGTGTAAGGTTCAGGATGGGGCCCCTGAAAATGTGAGAGTTCTTAGAGTCAGTTTCACCTGGGGCGATGACTGAATTAAAGAACTCAGTCCTGGGCCCGCACTAAATCCTCCTGGATTTATGCAGCATTAAACTCCCCTACTGTCTGAGAAGTGCAGATTCTAGGACCACTTCCCTCCAACACCCCCCCCAACCCAAGCTCAACCGTCTTGATACTTTGTTGAAGAAAACGAGGCCCAGGGCCCAGGTATTTAGTGCCAGATGGGACTTCCACTCTGAGTTCTGGGCTTTCTCTAGGACCCCCCCCCCCATGCTCAATTTCACTGGCAAATTTTTTAGTTGACTACATACTCAACATCTATTATATGCCAGGTTCTGTGGCAGAGGGTGGGGATTCAAAGATGTCTATGAAGGTTATGACCTAATTAGTGAGACAGAGAGCTTCAGAACTAATTATTTTATACCAGATAAAAAGTATTAATAGATTTTAATTATATGGGTAAGTGCATATGTGAAAATGCTAAGTGGAAAAAAACGGGAAAATTATATGCGTACGTGTGTGTGTAAAATACATATATATATATATATTCTGATCTCATTTTGTTAAAAAAAAAATACACAGAAACTCGAGAAAGGCAACAAACCCACTAATGAGCCAAGTGTTATGGAATATGCGAAGACCCTGTGTTATAAATACTTGTGCACTTCTTTGCTCTCCCCACTTGGGAGGGCCAGGACCCAGTTTTGGGTGCATCTTGCGCAGACCTGCGGCCCAGTAGCAGTTTAGTGGATGTGCAATCAGTGAGACTCCCTTCCCCCAGGTGGTCCACACTCCCGAGAGGCACGTCTGCCAAGGAGGAGAAGAAGAGCGTGAGAAAGGACGAGGTTAGCGCGCCGGGAGGACAGAAGTAGGCGAGAATCGGAAACTCTTGGCGAAGCCAGTGGGATTCTGGACGGAGGGAAACTGACGCTCTCCCCCTGGCGGCGGCACAGGACGCTCGGCGGGAGCCCGCAGCCCGGCCGGCGAGGGCGCCTGCGGCCACCTGAGGTTACACGCAGCCCTCACCCAGCCCACTGCCCCGCGTGGGATCTGCCCCGTGGGGGGATACGCGCCAGGAAGCGAGATCCCCGGGGAGAGATGGCTTGGGATGGGGTTGGGGAAACAGCTCTGGTTCTTCGGGATGGCTGGGGTGTAGACCGAGAGGCGGGGTAGTGAGACTCAATGAACAACTCCCACACACTCCCCTCACCCTTCGTCCCCAACTTTCAAGTCTCTCCTCGAGACAGCAGGCGGAGGATGCCCACCCTCGGGGGACTGCCATCTCTTGGGAACCGACTCACGCATTTTTCCTGGTGCTCCGTTCTTTCACTCTGGGGACAGAGATGCTGGGGTGGAGGTGGTGGCCATCTGCTCCGCGCGTCCGAGGAACCCCCCTCCTTCGGCCCAGCCCGGCGCCCGGGTTCCTTCCCCCTCCCTCTTTCCCTGCCTCTCCTCTAGCCCACCTCCTCCCCTCCTTTGCCTCCCCCCTGCGTCCGCCCGGCGTCATCGCCCCCTTTCCCCTCCCATCTTGCCGGCCCGCGCACAGCTCGCCTCGGGCCTCCGCGGCAGTCTCCGCCACGAGCTGCTGGCGGTGCCGGCGGGTCCGCAAGGCTCGTGGCAGCAGCCCCCCGGCCGCCCCGGCCAGCGCTCTGACCGCCTGGGGGGAGCTTTGATTCGAGCTGGGCAGCGCCCCAAGCACCGACTAAGCTTCGCAGGTAAGGACGGAGCCACCCCCGCAGACAGGGCAAAACCCAAGATTCTGGACGTTTCCCTGAGAAAGGCAGACCCACCCGAGGAGAGCTTCTTTGAAGGGCTCCAAAGACAGGAATCGAACTTAGCACTTCAAGTCCTCCAAGAAACTACTCTCCCCATAGGCAACTCTGTGTGCCGCCCTCTGCACGGTTGAATATTAACAGTAACAGTGTTTGCATTGGACCCTAAATGGAATTCTTTCTTATAAGCAGTACCAGAGAGGGGACCCTCTTTATTTTTATGATTATTAACAGATGCCGTTGAAAAAGGTGTAAAGCCATTCTTGGAAAGTCTCTGGTTGAAAGCCTCTTTGGCAGGGTTACTATGAAAGCGAGGAATCTCTCTCTGACTTTCTGTCCCTCTGTCTGTCTGTCTTTCATCAGCTTGGCTGCACAGGTCAGCAAAAGGAGCAATGAAAAACATTTTTGAAATGAAATGGAAAAGTCTTGTACTTGCTTTAAAATTCAAGTAAGGGGGGAGAGACAAAGCAAGATTGGCAAAATATTGGTAATTGTTGGAGCTGGGTGATGGGCGTATGGTGTTATGTTTTTTCCTCTTTTATTTATTTATTTTTTTTAACTTTTCCCTCTACTTCTGTGTAGTTGGGAAATTTTCCACAATTGAAGTTTTTGAAAAGTTGTAGGAACACTCCCACCAGCTTCCTTTGGCCTTTTTACACTGTCACGAACTTGAAAAGGGGCTGCTTGTCCTATCTAGTCATCCCTCCCCTTTTATTAACCCTTCTCACTTCTAAAATTAATTCTCATTTTATCCCAGTACATTTGTCTCTACAGAATATTCTAAAAGTCATAGAATCCTGGAGAATTATGCTTAGAATCTGGTTTATAATTTAGAAGGGAGAATGTCCAAGTTCCAGGCAAGTGAGACATCTAGGCTTGAAAGTAGAGGCCAAGTATATGGAATTTTATTTTTACTAGGAGATATTAGAGAAGCCCCTTTAGTGTGAGAGGAGCTTGAGCATGGACACTCTGCCCACTTTTCTTGCACACAACTCAGAAACCTGTACACTCTTAAGATTCTTTTTCATGTTTTTAAATATGAGGTTTTTAGCTTAGTGCTTGGCAGATGGGATGTGCTCTTTATATGTTAAAATAAGCTATTGCTAATGTGAGTTCATTTTCCCCATCGAGTCAATTATTTATCTTTCTCTGTCCAGTGCTCAAATATCCAAGGCCAGCATATCGCATTTTAACAGTAGGATCAGACTTGGAATTCTGGAGGCTGAAGCCCCCTCAGCTGGCATTGAGTTAACTTCGAAATGAGAAATCTGAGCTGAGCGGTTGGGAAACAGCAAAGCCATATTAGTGGTATAAAAATTATTTTCTAACTCCGCTTAACCCACATTTCCCCCTCAAAGCTTCAAATAACTAAAGTGACCTGCAACCAGCCAACAACATCGTGATCCTAAGATGCTTTAAAGCCTGCAGAGTAGCAAAGCTCAAACATTTACACGTATTTTTTGCTCTGAAAGGCCAACTCACAAGATAAAAACGAAGCCAGGAGCCGTATGCTATGGGCTTCCTATCTCTGTGTATGAGCTAGCCCCCAGAGGGTTCCCTTGGGGCTCCCTTAGTGCCATTCACCCCAAAGTTGATTTACACACAGCATATCCATTCCATAAATTGAAATGTCCATGTCTTGGAAAAATAGCTAAAAAAAACAAAAGAGGTTTTATTTTTTATTGTGATGAGAAACAGAAGTTGTGGGTCACTGTAAAATAATCAACTCTGTAACTTTACCATCTTCCTGCCCTCAAGGACTGCCAAATTTTTAAAGCAGACATTACTTTGTCTCCAGCACCGAAACTAAACTCGAAAATAGTGCTATGGTATGGTATTTTGAGTAGAAATTGGCACACTGTCAATGAACTTTCTTGCCATTTCTTTTCAGCATTGAGTCATGGAGAGCTTATCCTTTGGTAATGGATTATATAAAGTATTTGATAAACATATGTGAAATAGTTGGCAAGTTGAAGATTTTTCTTTGTGTCGAAACGACATGCAGCACATTTTCAGAGGCTGTTTAGCAGTGCTGTAGGTCAGAGTGGAAAGGTGCTGGCACTAGGATGGGTTTTGGAAAGCCCACCTGCCAGAAAATTGGCTGGCTGTAGACAGCACCATCAGCCCTCAGTTCATCAGGATAGGCTCTGTGGCCTGTAGATGGGTTTTCTAAATGTGATAAATTCCATATGTGACAACCATTTAGTATATTATTAGCGAATTGGACTTATTCCCCTGCTGTGTCCTACATGCATTCAAAATAAATTCTGTATCATAGCTCAGTGAATGTAAACAATTCAAATGCAGAGCTTTAGATTGGCCTTCCGCGGGCTAGCGGTGCCATCTAGTGGTGGCACTGCGAACAGCAGGAAAGTTCCTATCCCGGGGAGGGGAGCCGTGATTTTCTCCAGGATCACTCATGACTAAGTTAGGTGTTTTCTCATTGGTGGTTTAGCCTGAGACTTTCGAGCTGAGTGGTATCTTAGAGTGTTCCCTTCCAGCTCGGCAGGTCGGGAGGATTATCACAGAGGTTCTCAAACAAGGAAAGAAACTTTGAAATGGTGCATAACATAGTAAGGACTCAGTATGCATTTGTCGAATAAACAAACTTATTTACCCGTTCCAATTCTTGTCTCTCTCTACCATGGCTACCAAAAAGTTTTAACACGCTCTTCTATTTTTAGTTGGAAAACTGCATGACTGTATCGTTTTCCTTAACATGAAATTTTTCATTTATGTCTAAGCCTCTGAACCAAACTTTCTTTCCCACTTGATGTCACTCCCTACTTATTCTTTGTAAACATCCAGGAGAGACAGTTGCAAAAACTAGACTCTTATTTTTATCTACTGCTGCTGTAAAAATGATAAAAAATGTAGAGATTTAAAACACATTATCTTACGGTTCTGGAGGTCAGAAGTGTCAGGAGGGTCCGCGGGGTTGCATTCCTTCTGGGAATTCAGGGAGAGATATTTGTTCCTTGCCCTCTGCTGGTGCTAGAGGCCGTCCACACTGACCCTCCTCCCTATAAGGATCCCGGTGATTACCTGGGCCTCACCTGGATAATTACAGCTCATCTCCTGTAAGAAAGCTTCAGGAAGTCACAGGTGCAGTCTTGCTAACCCTAGGAGGAATACATTCACAGGTGCTGCGGATTCAGGTATGTGGCTCTCTTCGGGAGCCATTTCTGGGCATACCACAGTGAGGTGCACGGCCGTCAGAGATGTAGGAGATTCCTTGTAAATATCTGCCTATGTTTTGGTTCCTGTGGGTTGACATTCATAGTGATCGCTGTCACTGTGGATGCTTGCTGTGCTTGGACATTGGGTTTGTATACAGCAGAGTAGTTTCTCACAAAAAGACTCTCAGATCTCATTCCTGTTTAAACAATGTAGGAACTAATGTTGGGAGAGTTTAAATAACCTTCCTGAAACTCATACTGCCCTCAAAGCCTACTGCCTGCAGAATTCCTGAACACCTTACATCACTGATTACTAGTTACTAGTACTTACATCATGTTACTGTTACTTATATCAGTCGATTACTAGTAACCGATTACTAGTTACTGTTACTTTCTCATCACTAACGCTAGGTGAGGGCCTCAAGTGGGCTGAGAATTAGACTTTTTAAGATACCCCTGCTCCAGGTTTGTGTGACTATTAAAGCTTTTCCAAGTGTTCTCGACAACCTAAGCCACGCGATGCCCGCCTCGCACCTGCTTTCTCTCTCTGCTCACGCCCCTCCCCCCGTGCAGCGGCCTTTTTGCCTAAACCAGCCCTTTGGTCCGTGGTGATTGAGAATGTCTGGGCCAGGCCACGGTGTCTACCCATTGTGTGTCCATCTTTCCCGGGCAGGTGGAGGCTGAAGGAGAGGGAGGAGCGAGGACGGCAGTGCGTGTTTCCGCCTGTTTGTGGTGTGTGACTGGAGACAGTGCTGTTGGGAGGGGCAGCTGGCTGGAGAGGTGGACAGCTACAGGCATGTTGTCAAAAGGGGCTATGCAGTCGTTTCTGTGTCCTAACAAACACATGAGGCAGAAGACGGTGTTAGCCCTCCAAGGTCATTGATCTGAGCAGTCCCTGACCCCCACCACTCCTGGACAATGTGTAACAGCTTCATGCAAAGTTATGGCATGAACTATGGCAGCACTGTATTCACATGAACTTGGACAATGGTGATACATAACACGGACCAAGTACAAAGACAGCCATGAGTAAGGGCAAGTCTATTACCTGGTGAGGGAGGGTAGCTACATGCAAATTCTTTTTTTTTTTCCTCCTCCTTTATTGAAGTATGATTGACAAAAATATATTTAAGGCGTACATCATGTTTATATATATATATATATATAAATATATACACATCATAAATATTTAAATACATATGTGTAAATATATATACATGTGTGTATACATAAATATATATATACATGTTGTGAATGATGACTGCGGCCAAGACAATTAACATATCTATCATCTTACATAGTGCAGATTCTTTTTTTTTTTTAAAGGTTTTTTACTTATTTATTTGACAGAGAGAGAGAGTGATCACAAGTAGGCAGAGAGGCAGGCAGAGAGAGAGGGGGAAGCAGGCTCCCTGCCCAGCAGAGATCCCGATGTAGGGCTCGATCCCAGGACCCTGAGATCATGACCTGAGCTGAAGGCAGAGGCTTAGCCCACTGAACCACCCAGGTGCCCCCATAGTGCAGATTCTTGATGGTAAGTCCATATTTTTATTTTCAGATACAGGAAAAGTAATTCATTTGAAATATTTAATATGGTGAGTAATCATTTAATCTTTCATTAGTCTGCCTCTCCTACTTCAGTTAAATGATACACTTCTCAGGGTAAAAAAACGCCCCGAAACAGGAGAGGTACTGAGTCCTACAACAGAATTATGTCGTCCCATAGTAAAATTCTATACACTCTAGATAGACTCATTCAAAAACGTAGGTGTTTATTTTGCTGTAAACCACCCTCTTGGAGTAATTATTTTGACATTGACTCTGTTTCTTTTCAGGCTGAGGGTCTGAGGCTGTTCTAGAATTCCTAATATAGGTCCAGGTTATAAGTAAGACACAGGAAATGCAATTCGAGTGTTCTGTGGCTGGGTAATGTTTAATCACACTTAAGTTTAATAGCTCTGAGAAAAATATATTGCAAAGCCACGGATATTCACAGACATGAGTAATTAGGAAAGCATTCATTTGGGAAGTCTCTAAAATGTAGCTGTCCTTGAGCAAAAAGCTGAACAAAACAAAGAAAAAGGGAGTTTGAGGGTGTGTCTGAAACTAACCTGAAATCAAAATATTTGGTTGTTTAGTTTTAGAAAGCTGAGTGCTATAGCTTTGGCTTAAGTAATAAGCTATTTTAAAGTGATATTAATTCACCCATTAAGGTAGAATAATAATTATAAAAGCACCTATTACTGACGACTTACTACGCTCTGGGCTTAGAGATAATTCTCTGGATACATTATTTTACTTAATCCCCATGGTTATGTTCTGAGGTAGAGATTACTACTAGTCTCCCGGCTTTGCAGATGAGGATACTGAAACCGAAGTTAACGAATTGCCCAAATTCATGTGCCTGAGAAGTGGTAAAGCTGAGACTTAGCCCAAGTGTTCTACTCCCTCGTCAATACACGTAACCACTATGCCCGTTCAGAGGCTCCTGTATTTTAAATACTAACACAGTCACACCTCTGAGAAAGAATAAGCAAACAATGGGATGCCTGGGTGGCTCAGTGGGTTAAACCTCTACCTTCGGCTCGGGTCATGATCCCAGAGTCCTGGGATCAAGCCTCGCATCATCAGGCTCTCTGTTCAGCAGGGAGCCTGCTTCCCTTCCTCTCTGCCTGCCTCTCTGCCTACTTGTGATCTCTGTCTGTCAAATAAATAAATAAAATCTTTAAAAAAGAAAAAGAATAAGCAAACAAGCAGCGATAGGAAGTTGTCTCTTGTAGATTAGTGTGGTTGTTTCTATTAACATAGACCAAGTAAGAAGGTGGAATAACTGCTGCTCCATTGGTAAGACTTCATCTACAAAAATCCCATTCTCCTTCTTCCACTCCGTTTGTCTCCCTGAGCCAACCCATAATCAGCTGTGTTTATGCTGACTCACGGTGGAGACCCATGACTGCAACCTCACTTTTGTTAACCAAAATTGGAATTTGAAGCCCCGAATCCAAGGCATCTGGAAAACGACAGTCAAGGTCACAATTATAACGGAAAACAGGAAAAAGGAGGATGAGGGAAGACATGGGACTTTAAAGCTTTCAAAATGTTAGGGCTGCCCTGCCAGTGGGGACTTAGATCTTTAGATCAATGAGCTGGTGCCTTTTGGATGATGGGCCCGTGGAGATGTGTCCAGTGAACCATGGGTCGCTCTATCAGTAAGAGCTATCATTTACCTTATGCTGACCGTTAACCACAAGGCAAACTTAGATTTTCCAAAAGCAAGTGTCCTTAAACATTTGTCCAGTTTTAAATTATAGGCCAAATTAGACAGGCTAACTAGATTCATGTCCTCTTATTACTGTGATTCTGAGGTCCCATTATAAAGCACTGCCCTTCCCATGCCCAAGGATAGATGTGGGCATCGTCTTTTTTCCTGTGGTGCATTGCTCCCAGGGCACCAGACGGGCTGGGAAACCCAAGCTCATGCCTGATTTGTAGCATCAGATGTTGGAAGCATTACCTACAAGCCTACTGAATGTTTTTTAGTTGAGGTATGGCGGACATGCCATGTTGCTTTAGTTTCCAGCATAGAACCGTGATTTGGTAATTCTCTCAGCTCTGCTGGGCTCTTCACAGTGGGGCCACCATGGGTCACCATACAACGCTATTGTAATACCATTGCCTAGACTCCCTTGGCTGTACCTTTTATTCCCAAGACTTATTCCATAACTGGAAGCCTGTAGTTCCCGCTCCCCTCCCCCCAGCCTAGTGAGTTCTAATCTTTTTGGATGTATTATTAACTTATTATATAAAAGTATGTTTTTTCTTCATTAATGGCTGAACCATTTGATAGTAACAATTGCTAACACAGTAAAAGAGCGAAGTTTAGAATAAATTTGTTTTGTACACGAAGAGGAAGCAGAGGTCATTTGGAACTTGGTTGAGCAATCATCCCTGGAGAAACTGCTTTCTAGGGTGTGGTTCGGGAGGCTGCCCCAGGGCCTTTACTGCTACTGTGGTTCTCAGACTTTACTGAATATCTGAATCACCTGGAGAGCTTTAAAACATGGGTAGCTGAGAACCCCACCTTCCTTCCTCCTCTCCCCTTCATTATGGAGAGTTTTGTAAAGGAGCTCTGGGTTCGGCTTTAAGAATTAACATTTTTAACAAGATCCCAGATGAAGCTGCCACTGTTGATCTGAGAGGGCAATCTGGGTATCCTTTGATAAAGAGAGTTTATTTTGCCATACACAGGTATGGAATTTTATTAATAAACTATAACATTCTTTTGAGTTGTTCATGTTTCATTTAGAGTCCAAAGGCAGGAAAAACAACAACAACAACAACAACAACAAACAATGTCCCATCTCAAAGCAGGCAGGAGGAGTCAGTCCCCCTTCCTCACAGGAGGGTCTGCATTTTCATTCTTTGCAGGCCTTCCAGTAATTAGATGAGGCCCACCCACATTCAGGAGCAAAGTATGCTTCACACCATCTACTGATTCAAATGCTGCTGTCTTTCAGAAACACCCTCACAGATGCACCCAGAATAATGTTACCCTCTGGTAATAATGTACCCTCTGGCCTAGTCAAGTTGACATATACAATTAACCATGACATGGGGCTTTCTTCAAAGTCTACCTAGAGAATTATGGCACAGAGCCCATGTTTTATTTGGGAAAGAGTAGGGGAACTTCTCTATTTGAGATTCATGTTCCAATTCAGTGATTTGTGTAGCAAAAGATCATCCTGTCCGTTGCCATTTGATATTTGCATTCTGCCTTTCTAATCCCTAACGAGCTTTAGTTGTAAGGCCAAATAGCATAGCAGTGAAAAAAAAATAAAACCTAGTCGGGGAAACAGTATCACAGGATCATGATTTAGATGTCCTCTGTTTGGCCTAGGAATGACTTTCCCACACCGATTACTCCAGGGATCATTAGTATCAAGGGTTGAAACATATAGAGTGATTCTTTGCATTTCTCAACATGGTTATTTGGCTGACTTTCAGTCTTTGGTGTATTTTTTTTTTTTTTTTTTTAAGATTTATCCATTTGAGAGCAAGAGAGAGCTTGTACATGTGTGTGAGTTGGGGGGCAGTGGGCAGAGGAAGAGGGAGAGGGAGAGGAACAGGTTCCCCTTGAGCGGTGAACCCACTGCAGAGCTCGATCCTAGGTCCCCTGAGATCACAGCCCTACGCTGGAATGAAGAGCCAGTTGTCCACCCCTGACTGAGCCATCCAGGTGCCCTTCGTTGCTGTCTTCTTTGTTGTGGTCTTCATCAACTTCTTCTTTTTTTAAGATTTTGTGTATTTGAGAGAGAGAGAGCACAAGCAGGAGACAGGGCACAGAGGGAGAGGGAGAAAGAGACTCCCCAGTCATCTCAGGACCCCGAGATCATGGCCTGAACCAAGGACAGATGCTTAACCCACTGAGCCACCTGGCTACCCTCTTTGGTGTATTCTTATATTAGTTCACAATGGACAGCTGTTGTCATAAAGGAATAAATGAAAAAAGTCAATTTTTAAACATTGTGTCACCCGCACAAAAAAATTTTCTTGATTGAAATTTTGCTCTAAGAATCAGTAGGTAATATCAAATACACATACACACGTTTTTTTGTTTGTTTGTTTTTTTATAAACATATATTTTTATCCCCAGGGGTACAGGTCTGTGAATCGCCAGGTTTACACACTTCACAGCACTCACCATAGCACATACCCTCCCCAATGTCCATAACCCCACCCCCGCTCCCTACCCCCCTCCCCCCATCAACCCTCAGTTTGTTTTGTGAGATTAAGAGTCACTTATGGTTTGTCTCCCTCCCAATTCCATCTTGTTTCATTTACTCTTCTCCTACCCCCTTAACCCCCCATGTTGCATTTCCTCTCCCTCATATACACGTACACACATTTTAAAAAAATAATTTATTTTGCTCTGTTGTTAGGCAAAGAGGCAGAAAATAACTCTGATTTTAGCTTTATTTATTTATTTTTTTTAGACAAAGACATAATATTTCTTCTTGGGAACTACCCACTAAAACATGATTTCAAAGGCCTCAGTAGAGTTACTGAGTTGTTAGCCTTTTGACTCCAATTCAATGAAATAAAATTGATGAAATAGTCATTGTGAAAACTGCATTGGAGATAAAAGAAAATACTAGCTGGTTCAACAAAATCACTGCCAATATACTTACTACTTCGTATAAAGTGACATTTGCCATGGTGATGATTAGAAAATATTGGGACATGAGTGTGGTTTTTTTTCTGAATAATATTCTTTATTGATTTTTTGATGATATCCATTATCTGTAGGGAAGAATGCCCTGTCTCCAAAGTAAAACAAATTACAAGCTATTCAGCAAACAAGACAGTCTAATATTAACTAGAATCACCACTGCTCTGTGTGCAAATATGAGTAGATAAAAATGGAAATGCAAAACTTCTGTATAATTTTGCTGATGCAAATCATGGTAAAGTTTATACGTGATGATACAAATTTGTAATGTCATGTTTCAGTGAAGATACAATGTTTAAACAATAAAGTGGTTCAGGTAGCCTATGTATTTGTTTTATCAAAAGAATACCATTAATGTTGTTAACAAACTTCTCTACTTGTATATGGGCCAAATGAACTCTGTTGTGTCAAGAGATGCCCATATTCGGGCATCTGGGTGGCTCAGGTAAGTGGCTGCCTTCGGCTCAGGTCATGATTTCAGGGTCTTGGGATCGAGCCCACAGTGGGCTCCCTGCTGAGCGGGGAGCCTGCTTCTCCCTCTGCCCCTCACCCTGCTCATGCTCTCTCTCACTGTCTCTCTCTCAAGTAAATAAATAAAATCTTAAAAGAGAGAGAGAGAGATGCCCATATTCAGCCCTGCCTCAGAGATAACTTTTGCTTGTCATGACAGAGCTCCATATCTTTTGCTGGGTTGTGGACCTTTCCTAACATTTCTCGTTAGCTTTTGTACCATGCCAAAACCCAAACCAAAAACCAACCTTCTCAGAAAGCATCAAGATAAAAGCTTTGTAGGAATAATCAAACCTGGAATTATCCCAGCTGTCTATAAAATGAATAGCATATGCTAAGCCTTGATATTTTAACTATTAGTTTAAAATGACTCAGAGAATATAGCTCACAAATAGTAGTGACCTGGAAGTTCAAAATTGCTCTAAAGACATGAGCAGACACTTCTCCAAAGAAGACATACAAATGGCTAGCAGACACATGAAATATTCAGCATCATTAGCCATCAGGGAGATTAAAATCAAAACCACATTGAGATACCACCAGTTAGAATGGCCAAAATTAACAAGACAGGAAACAACAAATGTTGGAGAGGATGTGGACAAAGGGGAACCCTCTTACACTGTTGGTGGGAATGCAAGTTGGTGCAGCCACTTTGGAAAACAGTGTGGAGATTCCATAAGAAATTAAAATTAGAGCTACCCTAATACCCTGCAATTGCACTGCTGGGTATTTACCCCAAAGATACATAATGTGCATAACAGCAATGGCCATAGTTGCCAAAGTGTGGAAAGAACAAAGATGCCCTTCAGCCAACGAATGGATAAAGAAGATATGGTCCATATATACAATGGAGAATTATGCCTCCATCAGTAAGAATGAATACCCAACTTTTGTATCAGCATGGATGGGACTGGAGGAGATTATGCTGAGTGAAATAAGTCAAGCAGAGAGAGTCAATTATCATATGGTTTCACTTACTTGTGGAGCATAAGGAATAACATGGAGGACATTGGGAGAAGGAGAGGAGAAGTGAGTTGGGGGAAACCAGAGGGGGAGACAAACCATGAGAGACTGTGGACTCTGAGAAACAAATTGAGGGTTTTGGAGGGGAGGGGGCTGGGAGGTTGGGGAAGCCTGGTGGTGGATATTAGGGAGGGCACGTATTGCATGGAGCACTGGGTGTGGTGCATAAACAGTGAATTCTGGAACACTGAAAAGAAATAAAATAATATAAAATAAAATAAAATGGAAAAAAAGACTAAAGAATGCTCCCACTGTCCCCTACCCACACAAAGCAGAAACTGGCAAACATCAATTCTATGAAATAGCTTTACATACCAGTGAGCCTAGAGAAGCAGGAAAAGAGGGCAGGAAGATGAAACAATAGAAGGGTTATTATATAATGTATCAAACACTGGCAACTAAAAAAATATTGAACAAGGCACTGTTCTTAGATGATGAGACTAATGATGAAAGGGATTCTATTTAATCTGGATCATGTTCTCCCAAGTGGCAAATTCAGAACCACAGCCTTAAATTCCCACAACTAATTTTAGTCTGAAGTTCTACTGTAAGGCACTTCTTGTATGTTGCTTTGCTTAGATGGTAGTTCCAAGCACAACTTGGTTTTAAGAAAAGTGCATGGTATGTCACACCACTGGTCGGCTTGGTCGGCAAACCACGGTTTAAGGAAATTCACTGTATTATAATGAACATTTTTGGAGCTCTGTGCTAGGCATTTATGCTCTAGTGATGAGGAATTTGTAATTGTTGCTCTTGAAGAGGTAAGAGCAGGGGAAAATTCTGGATATTTGCTGCCATCTTTGTTTCTAAATCACCTGGAAATATGTTTGTAGGAGACCTAGGGAGAGAGAGTGGCTCAGGCAATAGGGGACCCCAGTTCACCACCCCATATTACCTTCCCATGTGTAGGGCCGTCTGGGGAGGTAGAGGTAGATGTGGCTCGTGGGGGTGGGGGAAGGTGGGTTAGAGTTTGTGGAAGGAAGATTGGGTGAAATGCAATTTACTAATTTTGGAAGTCTGTGTGAGCCTGTTTGGCAGGGTGTTTATCTAATCTCAGTAAAATCTAATAAGGATCCCAGTTGTGGTGATGGTACATTAGGGACTCAAGGCCTAAATGAAATGGGTAACATATTTAAAAAGAGGACATTATAAAGCTTCTCTCTCTTTTTCTATCTTTAAGGACAAAAGAGAAGAACAAAATGGAAAGTATGCTATTTTGCTGGATATTTCTCACCCTTGGGTGGACCCTCATTGATGGATCAGAAATGGAACAGGATTTTATGTGGCACTTGAGCAAAATACCCCGGGTGATCAGTGAAAGGACTTTCCATCTCACCAGCCCCACCTTTGAGGCAGATGCTAAGATGGTGCTCGGTAGAGTGTGTGGTATTGAATGCCAGAAAGAACTCCCAGCTCCCAGCCTTTCTGATCTGGAAGATTCTCTTTCCTATGAGACTATCTTCGAGAATGGCACCCGAACCTTGACCAGAGTGAAAGTTCAAGATGTGGTCCTTGAGCCCACTCAGAATATCAGCAGGAAAGGGGCATCTGTTAGGAGGAAGAGACAGGTGTACGGCACAGACAGCAGATTCAGCATCTTGGACAAAAAGTTCTTAACCAATTTCCCTTTCAACACAGCTGTGAAGCTCTCCACGGGCTGCAGTGGAATTCTCATTTCCCCCAGCCACGTTCTAACAGCTGCCCACTGTGTGCATGATGGAAAGGACTACATCAAAGGGAGTAAAAAGCTAAGGGTAGGATTGTTGAAGATGAGAAATAAGGGTGGTGGCAAGAAGCGGAGAGGTTTTAAGAGGAGCAGGAGAGAAGCCAATGGTGGTGACCAGCGAGAAGGTACCAAAGACAATCTGGAGAGAACCAAGGCTGGAAGAAGAAGAAAGGAATCTCGTCGGGGTCGGGGAGTTGCTGAGGGGAGGCCTTCCTTCCAGTGGACCCGGGTCAAGAATACCCACATTCCCAAAGGCTGGGCTAGAGGAGGGAAGGGGGACGCGGCTTTGGACTATGACTACGCTCTTTTGGAGTTGAAGCGTGCTCACAAGAAGAAATACATGGAACTAGGAATCAGTCCGACCATCAAGAAGCTGCCTGGGGGAATGATCCACTTCTCAGGCTTTGATCATGATAGGGCCGATCAGTTAGTCTACCGGTTTTGTAGTGTGTCTGATGAATCCAATGATCTCCTCTATCAATACTGCGACGCCGAGTCAGGCTCCACTGGTTCCGGGGTCTATCTGCGTCTGAAAGAGCCAGACAAAAAGAATTGGAAACGCAAAATCATTGCGGTCTATTCGGGCCACCAATGGGTGGATGTCCACGGCGTGCAGAAGGATTACAACGTGGCCGTGCGCATCACTCCCCTCAAGTACGCCCAGATCTGCCTCTGGATTCATGGAGATAACGCCAACTGTACTTATGGCTAACAGAAATCTGCAGCGAGTCAATGGATCATCTAAGTCGCAGAGCACACCAGCTATGATTATGGTAGCAAGATCACTTCCTAGGTCATGCCTAGACTTGAACCCTATCAACATTTTTATAAATTTAGCTTTTCAAAATTAGAAGATTTTCATATGTTTAAAAAATACTTAGGTATAAATAACCGAAACTAGATGGGCACCTCAATGTCAAGTATATATTCTTTACATGGTGATAAGTATCATTTGAGGGAAGTTTTTTATTTCTTTCTGCCTTCCTAAGATTAGACACTTTAGAAACTTCAGACTGGTACCATAAATAATATGTGATTTCTTAATGGACTTTTTCTCAGGGTCCTACTCTATCAAGAATCTAATAGGGTGCTTGCTAGTTGCATATTAAATGTGAAACTGCATATATAGGTACAGATGGTAACATGATTAGAGTCAGGGTAAAGACAATAACTTACAACAGGCTGTATTACTTGGAGATGGACCCATTCAGCTCATGCCCTCCGTGTTTATATAGTGTTTTCTGTTGGGTCTGAGAAACTTTGGTTTAGTTGTTGTTGTTTTTAAGAAATACAAGATCCAGGGGTGCCTGGGTGGCTCAGTGGGTTAAAGCCTCTGCCTTCGGCTCAGGTCATGATCCCAGGGTTCTGGGATCGAGCCCCACATCGGGCTCTCTGCTCAGCAGGGAGCCTGCTTCCTCCTCTCTCTGCCTGCCTCTCTGCCTACTTATAATCTCTGTCAAATAAATAAATAAATAAATAAATAAAATCTTAAAAAAAAAATTACAAGATCCAGCAACCTTTATAAACAAAGCTAGTGACTAATTTACTACTTTAAAAAATATCAACTGAAGTGTGCATTATTTAAAAATGGGAAAAATGCTTTCTTCTAGGAAATGAATCTAGTTTAAAAATAGGGAAGATCTTAAATTTTAATGCTCAAAATATGGACTTTTCATGAAGGCAGAGGGAAGATAGTTCACAAGTTACAAATGGTCATATTTTGAAAGCCTTGTCATTTAGTACTAGTCTTCTGTGTATGAGGTGTTAAGAGTTTAAGGTCCAAGAATTTTAGTCTTTCTCAAGAGAGAGCCTTTTCCTCCTTGATAGATTTCAGCATTCTTAATGGGGCCACACACATATTATTTTGGCGATTGCTCTGACTAGGAGTTTTAGATAAATCCCTAAAAACAAATAGTACACATAAAATTTTTACAAGAAGGTTCTGATTCTTTTCATCACAGGCCAAGGCTGTATACTCGCTCAGGCCATCATGACGGCCCCAGCAGAGAGAAGGCAGTGGCTGTGTTCAGGCAAACCACAGCTGTTACTCACAGTTTTCTTGAATGAACAGATATTTTTTGAATGGTTGTAAAAGTGGGTTCGTTCAGGCCATTATGTCTAAAGGGTTTTAGTGATTTGCAGTTGAGTGCACCATAAAATTCAGGAATTGCAAGTCTAAATTCTGATCTGCTATTTTGGGCAGTTTCTAGGGCACACATTCTTCTCACCTAAGTCACTGATTCTGTCAGAGTTCAAATTTATTTTACTTGTTATTTTTTTTTAAGAGCATGGGGAGTTATACCCTTGATTAGTATGCAAAAGAATATTTGAGTACGTTATGATAACGTTAGGATACGTTATGATTTTGTAAATCTTGTCCAAAATAGCTGGAATTCAATACAAGTATACATTCTTTTATAGTGTGAATCTGTTTAAAAATCATTCAATAAAAATTAAAAAAATAAATCAATCGTAATTCTTACTCTATCCACATATATGTTTTATATACAGGGTTTTAGCAAATATTAAATTGACTGTGTCATTTACTAAAAAAAATGATTTTATTTAATTCTAACTGCATTTCACTAAGCAATATTTTGTCATTAGTGCATGTGGGATAGGGCTATAGACTCAAAAGTTTTGATCACATCTTTTTTGGGGAAACATCTATATGATCACTGCAACTGAAAGTGTGTTGACATGAATTCTGCACACTTACATTATGGCAAATGCACACATACAATCTTCATCTTAGACCCTTAGAAAATAATTCTTGGGATTTGCGTAAGTTCAGAATAACTTAGGGTGCTTGGTGTTAACAGTTTGGAGCCTATGCTTAAATTCTGAATACATATGATTTCCTTAAAATCATTGTGCTTTCTGAAAATATAAAATTTAACCTATTTTATTTGCAGGGGTTTATTTTGTCATTCTCTCTTCTTTTCCAAGTGAATCATGAATCTTATGTGACCTATTTAGGACTACCAAAGTATACTACCTTACTCAGAAAGTTTTACTTTGCACACTTTTCCTGTTACACTTCTCAGATCTGAAATAGAAATTGACTTCACGTAGCTAAAGAAATACACTCATGCACACTCATGATGTCTTTTGGGTATAAAGGTCTATAGGAGTTTCTGCCGAAAAAACTTATCAGTGATTTGAATTCAAATAACTATAGTATTTACAGAACAACTGAAACTTAAAATGTGTGATTTTTTTTTAGGCAAATAATGTATTTCATTTTATATGTTTTTTTTTTCTTGTTCAAATGGATAAACGTGTGGACAGAAGAGACAAGATTTTTTTTTCTTTTTTGATGTGCTTATTTAAATCCCAAATGTTCTTTTTGAAAAAAAAGATTTAAATGCATATGTGGCCAGGATCAGAGTTCCAGACAAATCATTAGCTTTTTTATTTGTAGATCAAAGGATACTTTGAAATTCTTTTTTCATAGAAAGAATCTCAGGATCAGAAGAAACCATAAAGATCATTTAGCTTAACTCCAAAACTTTTTAACTTCCCTCCATCACATTCCTTTCAAATGGTTGTCCAGTAATAAAAACTTCACTGCTTAAATATTGGTCAGTTATTAAAATTAATTCAGGAATATAACTTACTGTTTTAGTTTAAATTATTAGTCCAGTTTGTTACATTCTGCAAAAATTATGTTATCTTGCATTTTATTCCAATCTCCACATTTCAATCACTCATAATTCTTTGACCTTCTGCTAGCAAATTGGGTATTTGCTCTTATAAAAAATGAACTATGGGGGCGCCTGGGTGGCTCAGTGGGTTAAAGCCTCTGCCTTCGGCTCGGGTCATGATCCCAGGGTCCTGGGATCAAGCCCTGCATCGGGCTCTCTGCTCAGTGGGGAGCCTGCTTCCTCCTCTCTCTCTGCCTGCCTCTCTGCCTCCTTGTGATTTCTGTCAAATAAATAAATAAATCTTTAAAAAAAATGAACTATGATCCTTAATTAAGAACATTGGGGGGGGGCACCTGGGTGGCTCAGTTGGTTAAGCAGCTGCCTTTGGCTCAGGTCATGATCCCAGCGTCCTGGGATCGAGTCCCACATGGGGCTCCTTGCTCGGCGGGGAGCCTGCTTCTCCCTCTGCCTCTGCCATTTTGTCTGCCTGTGCTCGCTCTCTCTCCCTCTCTCTCTGACAAATACATTAAAAAATCTAAAAAAAAAAAAAAAAAGAATATTGGGGTAAGGCAATTGAACCAAGCACTGAGCATTAAAGAAATGTGAATCTCTAGCCGGAAATGGCCTGGAAATAAGATCATATATTCTTTTACGTGGTGGTGTCACTGTAACAATTAAATACATTTTGGCTACTGATTTTAAAGATTACCTGCCAAGGCTTAAAAAACGGTTTTATGTTTATTTAGTAAACATCTCCAATTAATTAATGGAAGAATATTTCTAATAAATTGATTTTTTAGAAAAAGCTGAATTGCTTTTTCTCTAATGCCCTAATCATAAGGTTCAAAGATACTTAGGCGATTCAGTCTAATTGATTGTGAAATCATGTTCTCATCAGATGAGATCAGTGTTTGGGGGATTCGTGACTCTTTATTGATTCACTATTTAATTGAGGGGAAAACCCTCTTAGATGGTTTTCTTTTCTACTTATAAATAAAGCCTAGGGAGGGAAATTCCTTGCATACTACTTTCTGGGTTTTGTACTGGTAGTTTGATTCAGTTAGTTCAAGCGTCTAGAGCGCCGTGGCCAATTTATCTTGTAATCCAAATCTAGGCTAGTTTGCTTTCCCTCCAGGTAAGACGTTGTCTTAGTTTGGGCTACCATAAGAAAATACCATGGATTGGGGGCCAAAACAACTAAAACTTTGTTGGGTACCATCTTGCTGTGGACTCACGTGACCTCTTCTTTGTGAACATTCAGAGAGAGTGCAAAACGAGCTCTTTGGTGTCTCTTCTTATAAGGGAATAATCCCATTATAAGGGCTCCACCTTCATGACCTTATCTAACCCCAATTCCCTTGCTAAGACCCCATTTCCAAATAGCATTACATTGGCGCTATGAGATTGGGGGGGGGGCACAGTCAGTCTACAACAGGTGTCCAGACAAAAGCCTGAAGTTGTACCTTGTGCCAGACTGAGGAAACTCACAAATACAGCAGGCAGCTGAGGAACTAGGCAAAGGTTGTGAACAGCAGCTCAAGGCAACCAACCACTTTCTTACCACTTTGATCATCATTAGCTCAAGTGCTTGTACCTGGCGCAGAGGAGGTGTTCTAAAAAATATCACCAAGTACACCTTGAGGCTTCCTCTTTCAGGACATCACTAATTCTGTGCGAGGCTCCAAAATGCCAGAGGCACCGTCTTAACTGTATATTGCACTAAAGATACAGCTACATATTTAAATAATGGTAATATTTATTTGCAATGAATTTTATCATGGGAAAACCATAGCATGACAATTAGGGAATCAGCTATTTGCCATATTCCCTCCTGACTCCTGTGTGTGTTTCTGACAAAAGGACCTACAGACAGGAGCCAGGCACCCACAGTATCCTCACCCTCTCCATATGCCACATAAACATTTAATCAGATCATCCCTACCTCAAAATTTGCCCCTGAAATCTTTTGGCTTGGGTAGTATTTAAAATTTTCCAGTAACATCTTAAAATCCACTTACTTTCATCAAGTAGGGACAAACAGGCTACTTAGCATATCTACTTCAATCTACACTGCAGTCCACGTGATCATATGATCCATGATTGCTTTCCAGCCTGGTGTTACCAAATGGAGGCTGGTTAACAGTTCCCATCAGTGCTGGTTAACATTTTACTAATACTGAAATTCACATTTATGTCATTGAAATCCTCTATGTATCGATTCATAGGCTGAAAAAGTGTGTACGCTTTCACCCAAGTGGCACAGATAAAGGGAATACTTCAGAAACTGGTCCCACAACCGAACACAGAGCTTGGAAGCTTCCCTGCTCAGCCTGATAACCACGCATTTCCTTACTCTTCTATATATTTTACTTTTAATTTCATCAGCAATTTGTAATATGCCATGCAATTAACATCTGCTACCTCGAATTTCCTCAATGGGTCATTTCAAGTGTCCAAAATATAACAAAAAAATACAAGGCCCAAAATGAGTGGTATGAAACTACTTTTGCTCTATCTCAGGAGCCTGAGATCATGACCTGAGCCAAATCAAGACTCCGATGCTTAAGTGACTGACCCACCCAGAGGCCCTGTTAACAAAGTTTAAAAAAAAAAAATTGGGGGGGGGGGGGCGCCTGGGTGGCTCAGTGGTTTAAGCCTCTACCTTCCACTCAGGACATGATCCCAGGGTCCTGGGATGGAGCCCCGCATTGGGCTCTCTGCTGAGCAGGGAGCCATCTTCCCCTTCTCCTTCTGCCTGCCTCTCTGCCTACTTATGATCTCTGTCTCTCTGCCAAGTAAATAAATAAAATCTTTAAAAAAAAAGTCTTATTTAAGAGAAATATCAGCGATCTACATAATTGACCTGTTTTTATACTCAAAAGAATTTTTAATCTCAAAAGTCAAGAAAAATATCTTTCCCAAATCTTTTCTCGAACCCCCAACCTCCTTCACTGCTAAATATTTGTGCATCGTGAATGTTAATGTGTTACTACAGGTTCAGAATCCATCCTACAGCTGCATCCAAGGTGTGCCTGCACTTCGCACTAGAGCAGAGAGATACAGCGACTCTGGTGTGATGGAAAACATTCGGGATGGGTAATAAAATACCTTTAATTGTCTAACTACACTAGACTGCCTTACATAAGGTCAGCAAATATAATATGCTGATACAGTTAATTTTATAGAATTATAGAAATTCCCTGATATAATTAAAAGAAAGAAAGGCTGGCATTTCCTATGAGCAGAGGTCAACAATCATCTCTCCAGCAGACAGGGAGTTTGTGTGTGGGGCATGTGCTGGGAGGGTTAGGGTATTGTACCTCACATTCTCTGAAGCTAGCGCTCCCTGCTCCTCACCCCCATTATGTTACTCCCAAGCTTCCAGCTTACTGGGGTTTAGCTAACAACCTAACGTTTTTCTAAAAACTGCCCATCAAGGAGCTTATAAACTAGGTAAGCAATTCAGGGATTTCCTGAAAGTAATCCTTACAGTACTGACACTTCTGGATGGTAAGGGGAAGTCCCTCTGGGCTCTAAGCGCCTTCCTCTTACCAGCCCTTCTCCTGCCATTAATTGGCAGAAGTCAAGACTTTGCAATTTTTGGTTTACTTAAACTATTGCTAATGACTCAGATACCCGATCACAAAACAACATATATCTCAGGGTATAGGAGAAAAGAATGCGCTAGTACATAGTAGATCTGGGAGGACACATGAATTTTTTCTACCTCAAAACCACTTTAAATGGATCTACTGTTAGAAAAACTTGCAGCTAACAATCTTAGAAGATACAGCTTCAAATTTTTCAAGAATTTTTCTTTGCGATACCTACAAACTTGCTGTTTATGCTTTCTTTTAAAAATCACCGTAGGCTTGGTGCCAAGATTATACTGCCAAACAAAAGTACCACCTTATAAAGCAATTGCCTAAAAATAAAAACATGTTGTTTTGGAGACGGGACCTTAATTTAGTGTTTTGCTGCTGCACTTAGAACATTTACTTTAAAGGGCTTTCTTTGTGGCCCGGGAAACTAAGGGACACTACTGTACCCACCAAATGGGCAGCTGTGCCACTTCATGTAGATCACCATGTGACTGATGTGGTTCCACGCAAGGATGTCCTGGGCAGTTGTAGGCCCACAGATGGCGGCATCTCTCTCCTGCACATACCCCCAAATTAAAGCTTGGCTTTGGGTGGAAACTATTGTATCATAATGTAACATGGACCACCTTTTTTATGAGTGGTAACTAAATGTCTCAATTTTTAGAGGAGATGAAACAAAATACTCTTTGTGGCTTTCCTAGTTTGAAGTCTTTAGAAAGTTTCTCTTTTCTAAAATTCTCTGGAATCATTTGTAACTTTTAAACAGAGCTACTCACTGTGATTCCAGTGGCTCTCTGGGTTTTCAGTGGTTTCCCTTAGCCTAGTGGTTTCCAAGTTTGGCTGCTCATTGGAATGCTCTAGGGAATTATTTTAGAAAGCCTGTTTCCATGGCCTCCCTAAGATTTACCCTGGAATCCCCCAGAGTGAGGCCCAGAGATTTATATTTGATAAAGCTCTCCAAGCACTGATGATCATCCAGGTGTGGGAACCACGTTCATAAACGTGTTTCCTAAAGGAATTGTTCTTCCACCTTCCACAGCTCTCCCTTTGTGCATGAGGATGTTTGTCTTTTTCTTACAGGTTAAATGTTTTCTCAGCTTTACCTGCCTTTATACATGTTCTGTAAGCTACCACAAGGATTCTGGTAATGAAAGTGGTGGTAGGGTCGCCTGGGTGGCTCTGTTGATTGAGCATGATGATCTGGGATGCCTTCAGCTCAGATCATGATCTGGGATGCTGGGATGAAGCCCCACATATTGCTCCCGGCTCCGTGGAGAGTCTGCTTCTCCTTCTCCCTTGGCCCGTTGCTCCTTCTGCTTGTGCTCTCTCTCTGTCAAATAGATAAAATCTTTGGGGGGAAAAAAGTGGTTGTAAGCTATCAAATACATACATAGTATTCTTTTCAGTATTTTTATAAAGTGGAAATATATTTTAGCAACAACATTGTTATAATACTGTTTTATGATGGTAAGAAATGAGTCAAATTTACAAAGCTCGAACGTATGTGATCATTTTACAATCTGTGACAAAATCCAAGTTTACATACCTCCTGAAAATCAGATACTCTATAATTTTATTTATAATCCACTTCACAATGTAGGTTAGATCAATTTAATATAATTCAACAATCTTTGATTGAGTCCAACCTTAGGCACATAGGATATAGAGTGAAGTCCTAGATGCTACCCTTCCTCAAAGAATTCATAACATACTAAGGAAGTCAGACATATATTTTAAAAAGTAGTGTGGAAAAGGTTTTCTTATAAGGTGCTGAAGGAACACATTTAAAAGGATTGACTCTCTCAGGGTAGGCACATATGAAACAAGAAAGGTTTCTTAGAGTATGTGACACATAGGTTGGGTTTTGAAGGATAAGTTGAAGTTTGCCAACCTATCAGTGGGGATTTGTGGGGAGAGGAGGGCATCCATGGGAGGGGAAACAGCCTGTGCAAATGTATGGAAGTGGTGTGTTGAGGCTACAGTGAGTATTTAAGGATTGTTGCTATAGGAGATTAGCACCTCCTACTGGTGGGGAATGGCAAGAAATGAGGTTACCAAGCTAGACTTCGAGCCTTGAAAAGATTTCTGGACTTGGATGCAAGGTTAGAGAGTTTTGACTTTAACCTAGTTGACCAGGAATTCATGCAGGTTTTTAAGTTAGAGAACTGTGATCAGACGGGTATTTTGTGAAGGAAACCTGGCAGTACTTTTAAGGCTGGATTCAGGTGGGTTTGGGTAGGGATTAGACTAGAGACAAAGAGCCCAGGGAAGAGGCCACTGGAGCTGCTGTGCTAAGTAAGTGGTAGTGGGAATGGCAGGAGAGCGCAAGGTGGGAGACCTTCTGAGAGCAGAATGCTCAGTATATTTAGTAGCCCTCTGAAGGCAGGAGAGAATCGAGGGTGTCGTGTCATGGAAGTGGAGACTTGGGAGACTAGGTAGATGGTAAGACCAGCAAGCAGGACAGAAAAACTAGGCTTGAGGAAAAAGATTAATGAGTTCACTTTTAGACATGTATGTTTAACATTTTTGTAGACTATCAGTAAGGTTGATAACATCCATACACAAAGAATGCAATGCCAAGAGAGTTATGAAACAAACATGTGGTTTTCTTAGTGAACTAACCCTTAGTTAACACATAGCCACCCAGTAAGCCATTTGACTCTATTTTACTCTGAAGTCAATCACATAGCAACCACACCTTTGTCTCTGTTCTAAAAACTAAATGGTCCTTTTATTTTTTATTTTTTAAGATTTTATTTACTTATTTGACAGAGATCACAAAGAGGCAGGCAGGGGGGGGGGGGGACTCCCTGCTGAGCAGAGAGCCTGATGCAGGGCTCAATCCCAGAACCCTGGGATCATGACCTGAGCTGAAAGCAGAGGCTTTAACCCACTGAGCCACCAGGTGCCCCTAAGTGGTCCTTTTAATTTGGCTTTGAAGCCACGGTTTTGTTTTTCCTTGAGAAGGGATAGGTGTTCTAAAAATCTGGCCCTCAATTTACATTTAAAATATTGCATACATAGTCACAGCTCCATTTCCCATTTTCAATAGAGTGCCAAATCCAGGTGGCCCAAAATAGCAGAGAGTTTAAAAAAAAAAAAATTCCAAATTTCCTTGGGATATACTGATAAGTCTTTTCAGGCTGTAAAATTTACTTCCTGTTTAGGTTTTACTAAGACAATTATAAATTATGCAGTTAGTTGACTTACCCCAGAGATGTTCTCTGAAAGAGAGCAACGAACCATGGGATGTTTGGGTGTGTGGAGATGAATCTAGTACTCAAGATTGGGCTAATGGCAGAGGACACCATCATGAAAAGATGATTATCTCCCCCTCGCCTGGCTGGGTAGGACCCTTCTGTGTCCTGACCCTTGGGTGCTGCCGTCTGCAGGCCTGGCTTCCGCTTCAGGCTCAGGTCTCTCGCAGCCATAGGTGATTAATCAAAATTATCTCACTCTCGCAGCCCTGATGGCTACCATCTGCCCATGTCATGTTTTCTGGTTATATTTAACTTCGACAGTATCTTCCATCTCCAGTCATCACTAGTTTTTTTTTTTTTTTTTGAAATCACTGTCAAAGTATATTTATTAAACTTTTTGATCTCCAGGTAGACAGACTTAACTCCATTATAAAGCATTTATCACGTCAGCAACTTCCATTTAGGTTCTTAAAAAGTATCATCAGGTATTGGAAACTCTAAGAAGGAGTCTCTAGGAGACTGAGTGGAACTCTGGTGGGTGTTGTGCCCTGCCGGGACACCCTTTCCCAGCTGACACACTCTTCCCCCAGCTCTGTGTTGAATTGTGAGTTGCAGTTTTTTAGTTTTGATCGAGACCAGAGTGAGCAAATGGGAGGTGGGGGCACAGAGGAGAGAGAATCTGAAGTTGACTCACCGGTTAGTGTGGAGCCCAATGGATAAGTCTTTTCAGGCTGTAAAATTTACTTCCTGTTTAGGTTTTACTAAGACAATTATAAATTATGCAGTTAGTTGACTTACCCTGAGATCATGACCTGAGCTGAATTCAAGAGTCAGATACTCAACGGACGGAGCCACCCAAGTGGCCCTTAATATTTTTATTTTTAAACGAATTAAAGACATTTGAAGGTTTCTCTATTTTAATTTCTAACATCAGAAGCATTGACACAGACAACCCATATAAACGAGAGCTTTTTGAGGGCCTCAATAGAAAGTGCAAAGGTGCAGTGAAACCAGAGTTTGTAAAGGAGATGCAGAGTTACCTACTACAGAGTCCATTCCAGAATCCCTTTAGGCTTCAGAATTGTTTGGACACACATGTACGGAAATGAACTCAGATGATGCAGGGCTGCAGCTCTGAGGGTTTAGCTCCGGTTAATGGCCTCGTCACTAACTCCCCAACACGGCTCCCTCACGTTTCCTCTCACAGAGGGGATCCAGATAATGCGTGTGGTAGTGAAATCTTCTGTCAGCAAGGCTGAAACTGAAATTTTCTTAAAGCCCAAGAGGATCCACAAGAAACTACCACAAAACCTGTTGCCTCGAAAACAGAAACCAATGTGACTTATCCACCAAGATGACACTGATTTTTATTTTGAACCAGGACTTCCATACAAGAAACACTATGATCATCACTGCTGGCAGAGCATGCCCCTCTTCCACCAACAAAAATGTGGGGCTATATTATTAAAGGTATCTACCTAAGAGGCAGAAGGAGGCTTTCACACTATCTTTCTGTGACTTTCCATTTCTTTTTATGTGTATTCCTTTCCTCCTCTTGCAAACCCCATGACTCCTCTGAAAAAGTCTTTGGCCTTTCTTCTTCTTCTTCTTTTTCTTCTTTTTTAAGTATAACAAATAACATAAAAGAGAACAAAGGAGACGTTTTAATATGGAGGAATCACTTGCTATCATTATACCAAATAAAAAGTGACTCAAAATCTTCAGCTCAAGACTTTTTTTTTTTTAATTTTTTTTTTAAATTTTTTTATTTTTTCAGCATAACAGTATTCATTATTTTTGCACCACACCCAGTGCTCCATGCAATCTGTGCCCTCCACAATACCCACCACCTGGTGGCCCCAACCTCCCACCCCCCAAGCTCAAGACTTTTTAATGGATGTTAGTTCTATTAGAATGAGCTGACAGCTATTAAAACTCTACTAACACTTGACAATAAATGTCCATAAGAGAGTTATTCTTCAGTAGTTAGAAATATGGTACTAGCTCAGCAGTGTCCAGGTAAGGGACACCTCTCAGAACTACTGTACTGGTATTCATCCCGCAGACACTTAACCCAGCCCCCACGGAAGTGCTAGTCCCTGAGGATGTGAACTGGCAATGTTTCCTGCCTTTGAGCTCACAACTGGCCAGAGCAGATGCCACAGTCACAGATGATTATAAGATGATATGTTAAGTGCCTTAAGGGCTGATAAGAGTGAGATGAGGAGTCATGACAGACAAGTGGGATTGAGCTGGACTGCTGGACTTGGGGAGGTCATGTCAGGCAGAGGGCCCTGTGAGAGCCAGCTAAGTGCTTGGTGTCCCCTTGCCTCAGGACTGGTGTGGCGATGTAGAGAACCGTGGGCACGTGCCTACAGCCTCATGCACAAACTGTGTGCATGTGCCCACAGCCTCATGCACGCAGAGGTGAGGCAAGAAAGGCAGGCTCACATGCAGAAGGACATCGTGGCTAACCTGGACCCATGTTGAAAATAATTCAGATTCACTTTTTAAGTACCCAGAGCAACTCATTCAGCATCTCATCTATATGACAATTGTACAAGGGCCACCAAGAACCTCACTGCCACCGAGGCTTGAGCGTCCGATTTAAAAACAATGCTCTTGCAGTTTCACCTATTAGGAATTTATACCCTGTGGGCCATTCAATGAGGAGAAAAAGCTGATTAAAAATCCAATATTAAACTGAAAACTACTTAAAGTCTCAAACACATTTCTATCACAAATGCATACAGAGTAGTACATGACCAAAATGTAATCTACAAAAATCATAATATATAACCAGATACTAGCCTCTGAAAGTTAGTTCTTGAGATACAAATCCTAGTTAGATAAGGGCAAGAAAGTTTTAGAAATAAGGATATGCCTGTGGCTGAGAAACACTTCTCTTTGAGAGCGGACTACCTTTTGAGTCATTGTCACAATTGAGTTATGGGCATAAAGTCAGCCAGTTTTCTAGATTTTTACGTCTGAGTTTATGGGCAGACAAGTGTGTGTGTGTAAACTATCAAGTCTTGGAATCCTTCAGCTTTCATGGAGAATTCTTAGAAAACTATTATAAGACTTGCAGAATTTAAAAGAAAGTTGATCCTTTTCTTTTTTGAAATATGGCGGCAGCCACGGAGTCCCAAGTTTAAAGACAGCTGATTGAAATGTTCTTTTTTCCCCCCTTGTTTTTCATTTATTGTAAAATAATCAGAACTACGTTGGCATGAACAGCATTTCTCACTGTGACTGTTACTAAGTTTTCAATATTTTGTATATGCTGTGTGTCCTTTGAAACAGACATTTTCTCTAAAAAATAACCGAAAAGAGAAAGATTATGTTTGCATTTTCTTTGTTCAAGGTGTTTATTGCATCTCAGAGGGCGTACATGCACTGGGTTTTTAAACTGAAATAGAAAGAAATGCCATTTTGAAATTGGTTTCAGGTCATTTTTCCCCATTACAGTGTATGTTATCCCCACAGTAAATTCAGATACAACCACTTTTAAATGGTACCAGACATCTATTAAATAATTTGAAAAATCGGCAAACACCTTTCCAACCCAATACGTTTTTACAAAAAGCTGCCAAGCCACTAGCAACACTGATCAACAGTGACCTCATTTATGCATCAAAATCTTAAGCCAAGCCATCAGCACAGACAGTATGACAACAAATTAAAAATTAAAGAATACAGTATGTACAGTAAAGGATACAATTCTCTGAATTAGTTTAAATTCTAATCACAATGGTACAACAAAACCTACTTTGAGCTCAGTTGAGGGATGGAAGAACACTAGTCTACAGAACACACAAAGAAATACTAAATTAACAGATGTACATAAAACCCACAATAAAATAAAAATATTTGCAGTAATCTTTAAATTACACATATACCTTGGGGTGCCTTCATCATCATTTGAATAGCACATCTCTAATTGCATTTTCACGGACGGGATAGAAACGAACCCTTTGCTTTTCAGTGCATTTAATCAAGAATGAATAAATAGGTCAATTTAGATGCAAAACCTGTCAAATATAATCAAAATATACATTTCAAGATAGTAGTGACTAAATATGGAATTCTTTCCATATGATTTTTTTTCATTCTTGATAAGGTAGATTCAAGGAGAAATATTTATGATGGACGTTAACCCTTCTATTTTTTTTAAAACAAAATTTCTGAACATATACAGTGCCACAAAAATAAACATTTCTCACAACAGTTGAAGTTCCTGTGATTGGAAAAATGTACTCCACACCGAAAAAGTTTTGTATATTTAAGAGTGTTTTCCTTACTATTTGATATTATCACACTATGTAACAGAGATACAGAGAAAAAGAGAATTTATGGGAAGAGTTTAGGTTTGTCCAAAAGTCATATGTACATCAAAACCCTCAAAAACACAGACACGTCTTTCCAAATGGCTCACCATACAATAGCTGCGTCATCCGTCCATGGGCGAGGTCCAGAAAAGCACTAAAGGCATCAGAAACATCCATTCATTGTTTTTACATCGTACAACACACAAATAACCCAAATACACTACAATTTTGAGAGTAGGGATAACAGCTAAGGTAGTACACATTCCTAATGTTCACTTTCACAGCTGTGCTACACATTTTGGAAGAGAAGTTACGAGTAAGCATTGGGTTTGGTACTGGTGGCTCACTTTGAAACTCTGAGCATCAATTTTACTTGAAGTCTCCAAACTCATTATTTTTTTCCTATTCAGTCACAAAAATTGCAGCTGTAAAGATAAAAAGCGCTTGAATTAGAAAACAACATTACACATTCCTCAAACATACTACCTTGCTTGTAGTTTTACCTCATAATTACTACGAAGAGTCTTCATGCAAAAGGTTTCTTTATAACAAATGCACATTTATATACTTGTCATGATTCTTTGCTTAAAGTTTCAGCCAGGAAGAAGTTTTTAGGAAAACTCTTAACGTACAGTTTTTTTAGATAAAAATTCTATCGGCAAAATTTTGAAATATAGATATTACTAGAAATCTCAGAAGTGAGACATCTACTATTAAACAAGAACAGATCACCTTTTAAAAAAGGCAGGGGTGGAAATGCGGTGGCAGCAATTTTCATTATTTTTGGCTTCTTTTGTTTTCAGTTATGGTGTTCAGTGAGTCACTCAGCGATTGAACAAGTAACAGAAGAGAAGGAGGGGGATGACCTTGGAGACTCCACGCCTTTGTAAACATCACAGCTCCTCCTCCCGTCCTCAGGAACACCAGTCCCTGCTTCACCAGTCCTCTCTGCCAGGGAATCTGCCTGGGGTGAAGGCTTAGGCACGTGGGGAACTCTTTTTCATAAATGAGTCTGTGTCTCCCTTTTGACTGGGAACCTCTGAGGGCAGGAGCCATCTCAAGCATCTCTGTTTCAAGCGCTTATCAGAGCTCTGGGCACAGACGAGAGCAGTATTTACTGAACCAGAGGTGGATAAAGGGCTGCTCCTGGCAGTACCCTTAGTCAGTTCTGAACCTGTAATACCTAAGAAGAGCTCCCTGTCTCACTTATGCCTATACCAGCCCAGTCGGACCCAAAAGGGAATAGAAAAGTCAGGCACAAGGAGGAATTACTTGACTGAGATGTCAGAACCTCAAAATGAAAAACTCATTAACCTTGTATAAGAAAAAAAAAATCAAGTAGGAATCCACAAAAATCTTAGTATGCATTACAGAAAGTTAAAATATATACATATACATCTTACAACATATAGGTTGTAAGATGCATAATAAAAATTATATTCCCCCAGGCAATATATTTATTTATTAACATTATGTTAATAAAAAATTAAAAATTATAAAAAAATTATATTGGACAGTGGTCCCAAAACTTTGACAGTCTTACTCCTCTCTTCTATATGTGACATTGAGCAAAGCACTCAATGCCAAGGATCAGTTCCTTTAGCTGTGAAAAGGAGACAAGAAGTATCTTGCTAGTTTATGTCACAGAGCTTGATTTCCCATTGAGAAGAACGAAGGAGCTCATGAGGAAGAAGTGGGTATGAAAAGTACCGTGTGAAGGAAAAGCTGCATTATTACTATTTATCCACTTTCTGCAAGTACCTGTTCAGAATCTACCCACTTGTTAGGGACTGGAGTTAGTAGTAAACTGTTTTCCTTTATCAGTTTCCTTCCATAAATCACTTATTAGTCACGTCATAAATCATATTAGAGATTTCGAACTAGAATGTTAGAAATTTAAAACTCTGCTTGAGTGCAGAAGTTGCAAAGCATAACAATCTGATCTTTATTTGATGAGGCCAAGTAAGGATAAACAAATAAAAAATACAGTTTTGCAGCCAAATATATTTTTAGATGGTTTCTAAATGCAGTGTAATAGATGTTAGCTTTCTATAAATTCCTGTCATCAGGTAATACAGTGGTAATTTCCTAATTTAACGATTAGCTTGGGCAACTTTTTGCTTTATCAGTAAAATGTTTGTGCTTCTTAGAACAACTTGGAGGCTTTTCTCCCTCTTAGTTTTATAAATTAATCAAGATTTTAAAAAATTTATTGATAATTCATTGATGGCTTTTAGTACTGATTTAAAAAACATGAACAACTCAAATTATTATTATTATTACATACATGTGTTCAAAGCATAGAAGTACAAATACCATACCTGAAAAAGCTAAGCATTGCAACGTCATTATTACAAGCCCACAGGAAAAGCTCAATATTAGATACCTTAAATTGTTTACAAGAAATCCTTGATGTTAAGATCCGCTAATGGGTCCTTTGCTGGAGGTTTCTTGGGACTCTGAGTGGCAGGTGTAGGGCTTGGAGAAAGCTAGTGCAGAAAAGCCAGCCCAAGACAGCAGAAATAGAAATCAGAGAGACAAGCATTAGGCAGAGCACATACCACAGAAAACAAACATGCAGAAGATGAGATGGCTAAAGGTTTACAAAATCTACTTTGTTCTACTCAGCGATAGTGTTGTTTAATTTTGGTTTCATAAAGTACACTTTAAATGATCTTTGGCTTTCTTGAAATTCTTCAACATCAGATCTAGCCAAAGTAATATTTGAGGACTCTGGCACAACCATATGGATACGAATTAGGGACGATGTATCAAACTAGTCACATTCAGATATTATGAATATAGAGTACAATAACACAACAATCAACTGCTCTACACAAAAGCATTTTTACTTTGAGTTATTAGTACTATTAAACTAATAAAGAAATTCTAATGACTCTTCCTTATAGCGAGAGTGAGTTTGAGGGAAAAACTTTTGAAAGAAAATAACTTACAGAAAGTCACTTAAGAAATTACTTTAAATTATTAGCTAAATATAGTGAATTTTACATGAAGTGTTTTAAGTGAAAACTGGTCAAGTTTGGAGGCACTGTTTATTTCAAATGGGAAAGAGTTTCCCAGGTGTGAATGTCACTAAATTCCAATATTTCCTGTCCAGCTCACAAAGAAGACTAATTACTAAATGTTATAGGAAAGAACCATATTACACTTGCTGGCAAAAGCAGCAAAGAATTAACTTACCTTGTTTCTGTTTAATTAATACTTAAGTTATTTCATTGTGTGACAGACATAAGCTTTGGAAACAGGCTTCTGCAAGAGTGTTAGGCAATGATGGCTTGAAAAAGGTCATGTGATCTGTATAGAGTAATAATTGACACAGATCTTTTGCATCTATTCCTCTCCTATGCTTATACCTTATAGAAATCCCAGAAATCTGGGATTATGGGGGTAGCAATGTACGTTTTTATTGGTTCAGCAAACAGAGCTCGAGAAAGATTTTTAGATTTGTTCCCATGTCCAGAAACTACTGACTGTACTACCTATCAATCAAATTTCCATTTTTAAAAATAGGAATCATTCTTTATAGAAAGATCAGAAAAGATAAATGCAAGGGTTAAAGTGGTTTGGAAGGTAAGAAACTAAAGAATTGAGGGATGCCTGGGTGGCTCAGTCTGTTAAGTGTCTGCCTCTGGCTGAGGCCATGATCCCAAGGTTCTGGGACCCCACACTGGACTCCCTGCTCAGCGAGGAGACTGCTTCTCCCTCTGTCTGCTACTCCCCCTGCTCGTGCTCCCCCCCACCCCGACAAATAAACGAAATCTTAAAAAAAAGAAACTTAAGAGTTGATTCATCATTAATCATTTGTTGAGATGACAACATCATTAAGGATGATACCAATCAACTGAGATGTAGTGGACTAGTCTAGGCATCAATAATGGTAAACAGTACAACAGTATTTTGTATTCTGAAGTTATAAAGTCCTATTTATTTTACTATTTAGTATAGTCACCTCTGCTGCTTCTCTAATATAGGAAATACAAAACTTTAAGTTTTGTTTTGTTTTGTTTAGAGAGGGAGGGAGGGACAAAGAGAGAGGGCAATAGAGAATCTTAAGCAGGCTCCACACCCAGTGTGGAGTCTGACCTGACACAGGGCTTGATCTCACAACCCTGAGATCAAGACCCGAACCCAAATCAAGAGTCAAATGCTTAACTGACTGAGCCACCCAGGCGCCCCATGTAATCTAAAACTTTTATAAATACGGCATACCATTTCCTAAATCATGATAAATTCAATTAATTGTTTAACACACTGTTTTCATCATATTATCTATGTTTCATTTTCATTCTTTGAATTAAGTAAACTGATGCTACATAACACTAATATCATGCAAGGAAAATAGCTACTTTAATAAAATTGTGTTAATTTATTTCTAAAGCCTTTAGTGCACAAAATACAGTAAGATTTTAAAAACCTTAATATTATTCTTCTAAATTAATAAAAATAGAAATGTCCAGCCTTTTTTCAAAAAGCTCTTAAATAATCATAGATTTATTTAACCATCAAGGAAACATTCATAGTAAATGAGATCCTTAGAATTTTAAGTATATCTAGATTAAATTTAACCCCCATGATTATCCCCCAAACCTTCCTCACCCCCCCTCAGAAACAATAAAAGGCAGGGTTCATTAGTCTCAGAGGAGACTAGAAAATTTCTCATGAAGCCAGTGCTTTGAGTATAGCCTTGAAGGCTAGGGTTTCTCACATTCTAAATCTATCTCTTTGAACACCTACCATTGTCTCTTCTGGTCACTGTGGCTTTCGAAGGGTTAATGTAAAGCAGCCAAAGTAAGATTTGGGAAGAGGCAGACAATAGATTTTGGAGAGGATTAAAGGAAGCAAAACTCAGAAAGTTTAAAGTAGGAATCCTGTGGATAACAATATAAACACCCATTTGGTGAGTAAAAAATACCACAGAAGTGGGTCCCTGGATGGCTCAGTCAGTGGAGCAGCAGACTCTTGATTTCCGCTCAGATCAGGATCTCTGGGTTGTGAGATCGAGTCCTGCACAGCAGGGAGTCTGAGATTCTTTCCCTCTACCCTTCCTCCACCCCTCCCCTCTCAAAATAAAAAAATAAATCTTCACAAAAAATATTTCAGAAGTGAAACCATTTACTGATACCATTGTAATATATTTGAGTTTTTTGTTTTGGTTTGCTGGGCATGGTCCTAGTAAAGTCATAACGTGGTGTTGTGACTCCATCCATGTCAGTTTCTTATGATAAAAACCTCTTTGGTTCTACCTACACCTCCACCTTAAAACAGTTTTTGGCTAGGCAATTTACAAGAGGAATCAAGAACTGGTTACTCATGGGCATGACTATCACTATTAGCAGCAAAACAGTTCAACAGAGTGTATGTTTTACCCTCTTCATAGTAAGAAATTCAGCCTCATCTTAAGAGAAGTTTGTCCTTTGTCCTGGATCCTGGTAGATAACCTCTAAACCCTCAGAACTTCCTGAGTGATAGGAATGTCTTTGTTATTCAGGGTGGGTTCCTGGAACCACCTGATGGTTTACGCTAACAAGAGGCCTCAGGGTGGGGACTAGCCCACCAGAAAGAACAACAATGTAATGAGAGTGTTAGATCTTGGGGACTAGCCCACCAGAAAGACCAACAATGTAATGAGAGTGTTAGATCTTGGGGCCAAGTGGTATCAGCCTGACTTCGAGCAACCCTGGGGAGCTGGAGGTTGAGTTCAACCACACGGGCAATAATTCAGTCAATCATTCCTACATAAGGAAACATCAATAAAAACTCTGCACGCTGAAGTGCAGGTGAGTTTCCTGGGTTGGCAACACTGCATCTGTATTGTTACACATGGATGCCAGGTGAGTAACACATCCTTGAAGACAAAGAACTTTCCTGCTTGGAACCCTCCCAGTTCCAGACTTCACCCTGCACCTCTCTTCTTTTGGCTAGATATAATTTGTATCCTTTCACTCTAATAAAACTGTAATAAATTTCATGCCTTCCTGAGTTCTGTAAGTTGTCGTAGGCTATTGAGAACCTGCAAATCTGTAGGCAGCTGGTCTGAAGTGAAGGGGTAGCCCCTGGGACTCCCAGACTTGTGGCTGGTGTCTGAGGTGCGCAGAGTCTTGTAGGGACTGCTCCCTTAGACTCTGCCGTTTGGCAAACTCGTTGCTGTTAGCTTCACAGTTCTTGGGCACAGCGGGCAGCCTGGAGGACAGTGTCCCTAACCTTGAATTTGGCTACAAGGTTCTGGGAACACATGATAAAACTATGGATCAGAAGTACTCATTTCTCTGGACTGAATGCACAGATACTTCAAACATCTAGCTGTCCTCAGGAACTATTCTGAATTAAGTAGGAGAAGGAGGGAGGGACTTAGGAGAGTGAGTTATTGCTATCATTTTCCTCTGAACCTCACACTATTGGTAATCTGTCTTCCACGTTCCCTCTTTCCTTCTGAAGTAACAGATAGGAGGATTATATCAGGTAAAAACATTTTTAAACAGTTTACCACACGGCAGTTTTATACTTATAATGTTAAAGGACATTAAAAAACTGACCTGTGTGCCAGGTACAGCCGCAGCTCCGAAGGGTGGCCTCATCATGGGCTGAGCAAACATGACTGGCTGCTGAGGCATCATGGGCATGCCTGTCCCAGCAGGAGGCTGCAAAGGGAGAGCGGTTGACAGCATGAGTGGAATCCACTATGGGAATGCCCGGACACTGAAGTCTTTGATGTTTCTGAAAATTTGTGAGGAATGCAGGTCTGTGAGAAAGTATAACTTGTAATTTTGAACAATGAGTACTGTGAGGCTGACAGATGGCAGAGAATCACCATCTCTGGTGGTACAGTAGAAGTCTGGCTGACCACCTATCAGCCTTTTCCCAACCATGCTTTGCTGGTGATTATTTGTCTTCTGTGAGCATGATTCTGAGGAGGTAAAACCTTGTTTATTTATGGAAACTGATTCTAAAATTTGGTAGTGATAAAAGTGATAAATGAAAAGTCCTAGTATAGTGATTAAGAGTTGCTTTTGATGATTGAGCTAAGAATGTGTTTGGTAAATACTACTCCAAAAATGACAAAACTATATACTACAGAAATCATTTTGATGACAGAATTTAAGTATTTTATAGCTGACTTTATCATGTAATGTGCAGACTTTTTAATGTCTAACATAGATGACTTTATTTTTTAAATTTTACATTACTGCATTTGGGGAAGAATTATATTCTGTAGCTGTATTTGTTAATCTGGGATTTGGCAAAGGCCTCAGAAATGTCAGTTACAATTTCTAGCGCAGGTTGTCACTCACCATTCCAAACCCTGCTCCAGGCTGTCCAACAGATGGGGCCCCGGCAACAGGAGGAACCGAACTGGCTGGAGGTACAGCTCCTTGCTACCAAAAAAACCCACAAAACACACACACACACACACACACACACACACAGACACACACAACCAAAAACAAACAAAAAGAACCAACATAATTTGGTTTTAAAATGACAGAATATAATTTTAAAATGCATGCCCCTTTAAATATGTGTGGCTATGTAAAGAAATAGCATATTTCAGTTTTAAATTTTAAAAAATGGCTCTAGCACCATGCCAGTGCTACGAACAAGGTTGCTGACTTGATGTTCACAGCTGTGGTGCTGTCACTAGCTCCCTGGCTTGCAGCTTACTGACAGCACTGGGCTTCCTCTCTACCTCCTTATAAGCTTCTCCTCTACCCTCACTGTAAATGAGTCAAATTTCTCCAAGCTTGTCTTTTCCTCTCGTTATATGCTCCTACAGACACTGGGTAGACATATGAAGAATGTGCCTTCATTCATCTATCAATGTTTGGTTTCCATTTGCCTCGCTCTGTGTGTGTGTGTGTGTGTGTGTGTGTGTGTGTGTGTGTTTTACGAGTTGGGGAAGGGCAGAGGGAGAAGGAGAGAGAATCTTCAGCAGGCTCCATGCCCAGCACCATGGGGCTTGATCCTACAACCACACCTGAGCTGAAATCAAGAGTCGGACACTCAAACAACTGAGCCACCCAGGTGCCCCTTGCACCCCTCCTTTTCCACATTTTTAGATTCTTTTTCTGTTATACTTCTGACTTTTTTTTTTTTTAAAGATTTTATTTATTTATTTGACAGAGAGAAATCACAAGTAGGCAGAGAGGCAGGCAGAGAGAGAAGAGGAAGCAGACTCCCTGCTGAGCAGAAAGCCCAATATGGGGCTTGAACCCAGGACCTGGGATCATGACCTGAGCCGAAGGCAGCGGCTTAACCCACTGAGCCACCCAGGCGCCCCATTCTCTCTGACTTTTTGACTGCTATATATTTGCACAAGGGTCAAAATTAATTCTAGTTTTAGGAAGCATTTAGAAGACTACACATAAAAAGCACAAATATCCCATTTCAGGTACAGGTTTTATAGTTTTCACTCATACAACAAGGCCCCCAAATATTTCCCTTATGTTTAGAACACTAACCCAGGATGCTTGGTTGGCACAGTCGGTTAAGCATCTGCTTTCTGCTCAGCTCATGATCCCAGAGTCCTGGGATCAAGTCCCACATTGGGCTCCCTGCTCAGCGGGAGCCTGCTTCTCCCTCTCTCCTCTGCCTGCCACTCCCCCTGCTTATACGCTCTCTCTTTCTGACAAATAAATAAATGAAACCTTTAAAAAACCCCAAAAAACTAACCCTACTGCAATTCCTTAAACTTAATCATTAAAGCAAAATCCTAATGAAAAAAAAAAAGAAAATACTATAGTGATGTCAGCAAAAATGGTGAAGTCAGGAACTCTGAAACTCTCCCCAATCCGTACAGTCAGTGGAAAAACAGCCAACAACTATGAGAATCAACTATTTTAGAACTCAAAGCTAACTCAAAGCTTGCAGCAACCAGGAAAGTACTTATTCAAGAAAACCAGCTGGATGTTGGCAAGAATAGTGAGCTTTGTGGCATCTTAACTTACCCTGTTTCATCCACTGTTCTCCAGCTCAGCTGTTGTCTTGAAAATAACAGCTTACATTCTCAGTAATAGTACCAGAGGGAGCAGAATATATTTATTTATTTTGTCTCGTCTGGGTGGCTCCCTGGAAAGACTGGCTCAAAGACTTGTCTTTCTCTCACCAAACTGGGAATGTACCTGGTGCTGAAGTTGTTGTGGAAAACATTTACAGGCAAATGTTTTAATTGTTGCTGTCTGAAGCAACGGATAACAGGGCAAATAGTAGACTAAACAAAAAGCTTGGAGGAAGTCTGGAGAAGGAGATGTTTGGGGGATTAAGGGTGTAAAAAGTGCAGACATACTCCTGGGAGTTCAGAAGCTCATGCACATGGCCCAGGGTTCTGTGCGTGCTCAGGAAAGAAATGAGAAGGCCTCTAGCTGACCTTGAGGCTTTGACCAAGCAATCAGTGATTGTGATGGCTAAGGCAGAGCAGCAAACTGCCTGGTTGACTCTACAGACATGTCCCAACTCAAAGCCCCTCTCTGCAAGGACTGGGAGATTTTCTGATTCAAGGAATTTCAGTAATAGCTATCTAATCCTTAGCCGACCCCTTAGCTCAAGGAGCAGAGACTTTAATAGTCACACATAATAAAGAACAGACACTACAGAACTAGTTCAGAGTGGTCACTCAACAACAACAACAAAACAACAAAACAAACAACAACTACGACAAAGTAACCACAACAAACCTGTGGGGAAGAGACAGAATCTGATTTCTAGAGTTGCCACATGATAAGATTCATAATGTCTAGGTTTCAACGAAAAATTCTGAGGCATACAAAGAAACGAGAACATACGGCCCAGATGCAGGAGAAAGATCTAAAATCAATGACCTAAATTTCCACATTGAGGAACTGGAAAAAAAGAAACTAAACGCAAAGTAAGGAGAAGAAGGAAATAATAAATACGGGAGCAGAGACAATAAAAACTAATTGAAGAAGTCATAACAAATCTAAATAGTCAAATTTCTCCAAGCTAAAGAAAAAGACTGTGTCAGAAACCAAAAAACTTCCATCAGCAATCAAAAAAGCCCTGAACCATATGATAATTTCAACAGCTGTAGAAAAAGCATTTGATAAAATACAGTATCTGTTGACGATAAAAACTCTCAACAAAGTTAGAGGGAATATACATCATATACATATATACATATAAATAATAAAGGCCATATATGAAAAACCCACAGCTAACATCATACTAAATGGTGAAAAACTGAAGGCTTTTTCTCTAAGATCAGGAATAAGACAAGAATATCCACTCTCACCACTTTTATTCAACTAGTACTGAATATCCTAACTGCCGCAACCAGACAAGAAAAAGAAATAAAAGGTGTTCAGATTGGTAAGGGAGAAGCAAAACTCTCACCATTTGCAGAAAAACTCTCACCAATGGCACTGTATATAGAAAACCCTAAAGACCCCACCAAAACACCATTAGAACTGATAAGAGAATTCAGCAAAGTCACAGGATACAAACAATATACAGAGATCTGCTGCATTTCTCTAAACTAATAATGAAGTAGCAGAAAGAGAAGTTAAGAAAACAACTATACCAGAAAGAATAAAATACCTAGGAATAAATTTAACCAAGGAAGTGAAAGATCTGTACTCTGAAAACAATAAAATTGATGAAAGAAATTGAAGATGATATAAACAGATAGACCTTGCTCATGGACTGGAAGGACTAATGTTATTAAAATGTCCATAATACTCAAACCCATCTGTAGATTCAATGCAATTCCTATTAAAAAAAAACAAAACAACTAATAGTATTTTTCATAGAACTAGAGCACAAAGCACTAAAATTTTCATGGAACTACAAAAGACCTCAAATACACAAAGCAATCTTGAGAAATAAGAACAAGGCTGGAAGTACCATAATCCCAGATTTCATAATTCCATACCAACAGTATGGCCCTGGCACAAAAACAGATATACATAGATCAATGGAACAGAATAGAGAGCTCAGAAATAACCCATGCCGATGTGGTCAATTCATCTATGACAAAGGAGACAAGAATATACAATGGGGGAAAAGACAGCGTTTTCAATAAATGGTGTTGGGAAAACTGGACAGCTACAGCCAAAAGAATGAAACTGCACCACTGTCCTATATCATTTGCAGAAATAAACTCAAATGGACTAATGACCTAAATGTGAGACCTGAGACCATAAAACTCCTAAAAGAAAGCATAGGTGCAATCTCTTGGATATTGGCCTTAGGAACATATTTATGGATATGTCTATTTAGGTAAGCGAAACAAAAGCAAAAATAAACTTGAGACTACATCAAAATAAAAACCTTTTACACAGCAAAGGATATCAAATCAAAATCAACAAAACAAAAAGGCAACCCGGTGAATGAGAGAAGATATTTGCAAATAACATATCCAATGAGGGCTTAATACAAAATATATAAAGAACATACATAATTCAACAGCCAAAACCCCAATCTGATTAAAAAACGGGCAAAGGACCTGAATAGACATTTTACCAAAGAAGACCTATAGATGGTGGACACAGGAAAAGATGCTTGACATCATTTACTATCAGGAAAATTCAAATTAAAACCATAATGAGATGTCACCTGATACCTGTCAGAATGGCTAATATCAAAAAGACAAGAAATAACAAGTGTTGGTGAGGATGTGGAGAAAAGAGAACCCTCACATGCTGTTGGTGGGAATGTAAATGGGGGCAACCACTGTGGAAAACAGTATGGAGGTTCCTCAGAAAATTAAAAGTAGAAATATTAAGAGTCAAAAGAATAAATAAAATCTTAAAAAAATATATGATCCAGTGATTCCACTATTTACCAAGAAAATGAAAACATTCATTCAAAAAGATACACACACCCCTATGTTTATTACAGTATTATTTATAATAGCTAAGATATGGAACAACCTAAGCATCCATTAAAAAAAAAAGATGGGGGTGCCTGGGTGGCTCAGTGGGTTAAGCCTCTGCCTTCAACTCAGGTCATGATTCTAGGGTCCTGGGATCGAGCCCTGCATCAGACTCCCTGCTCAGTGAGGAACCTGCTTTCCCTTCCTCTCTCTCTGCCTGCCTCTGCCTACTTGTGATCTCTGTCAAATAAATAAATAAAATCTTGAAAAAAAGATGTGGAATATATATGAAATGGAATGTTACTCAGCCATAAAAAAGAAAGATCTTGCCATCTGTGACAACATGGATGGACCTAGAGGGTATCTGCTAAGTGAAATAAATCAGACAGAGAAAGACAAATACCATATGATTTCACTTAAATGTGGAATCTAAAAATAAACCAAAGGGGCACCAGGGTGTCTCGGTATGTTGAGTGACTGCCTTTGGCTCAGGTCATGATCCTGGAGTCCCGGGATCAAGTCCCACATCGGGCTCCCTGCTCAGCAGGGAGTCTGCTTCTCCCTCTGACTCTCTCCCCTCTCATGCTCTGTCTCTCACTCTCTCTCTCTCAAGTAAATAAATAAAATCTTAAAAAAAAATAAAAACAAATAAATAAACAAAAACACAGATTCTTACATATGTATAACTGGTAGTTGCCAGAGGGGAGGTGAGTGGGGATGAGCAAAATAGATGAAGGGGATCAGGAAGTACAAAATTCTAGGTATAAAAAAAAGTGCAGCATAGGCAATATAGTCAACAATAAAAAAATTCCACCACAGAAAAGCCCAGAACCAGATGGCTTCACTGGTGAATCCTATTAAATGTAAAATGAAGAATTAACATCAATCCTTCTCAAGCATACAAAAAAGGAAAAAAAAAAACTGGCAGAACACTTTTTAATTATTCTTTGATGGCAGTATTGCCCTGACACCAAAGCTAGATAAGGACATTAGAAGAAGACTACTGACCAATATCCTTTATGAACCCTGATGCAAAAATTCTTGACAAAATACTAGCATACCAAATCCAACAGCATACTAAAAGAATTATATACCATAAGTAAGTGAGATTTATCACAGAAATGTAAGGTTTGCTCAATCAAAGTAATACATCATATTAACAGAATGTAAGGAAAACACCCTACATAATCATGTTACTAGAGGCAGAAAAAGCATTTGACAAAATCCAACACCCTTTCATGACAAAACAAGCAAAATGACAAACAAACATCACTCAACACACTAATATTATAAGGGAAATCCCTCAACTTGAACAGAGGCATCTGCAAAGAATGCACGGCTATCATTATAATTAACAGTGGATGACTAAAAGCTTTCTCCTTAAGACGACAAAGATGTACTGGAAGTTCTAATTGTGGCAATCAGGTAGGAAAGAAAGAAAGAGCATCGAGAAAGAAAAAAAGAAATTAAACAATCTCTACTTGTAGATGACATCACCTTATATATAGAAAATCCTTAGTAATTTATATACAAAAGAAACCACCAGAACTAATAAATAAGTTCAGCAAAGTTGTATGATATAACATCAATATAAAAAACTCAGTTCACTGTCCACTATCAATGAGCAATTAAAAAATACAATTACAAAGGCAATTCATTTACAGTAGTGCTAAAGATAAAATACTTAGAAATAAATTTAAGAAAAGAAATACAAGACTTGGGGCATCTGGCTGGCTAAGTTGGAAGAGTGTACAACTCTTGACGTCAGAGTTGGGAGGTTAAGCCCCACATTGGGTACAGAGATTACTAAAAATAAATATATAAATAAACTTTAAAAAAAAGGACAAGACTTGTTGAAACATTGTTAGACAATTTATTAAAGCACTGTTGAAATAAAAAACAACTTAGATAAATAGACATCCTGTGTCCAAGGATTAGACAATTTAAGATTAAGATGGCAATTTTTCTTAGTTGCTTTATAGAGTTAGTGCAACCCCTATCAAAATTTCAATTGCTTCTTTTGGAAAAATGGACACTTGGAACCTAAAGTTTATATGGAAATGCAAGAGATCCAGAATAGCCAAAACAATCTTGAAAAAGAAGAACAAATTTGGAGGACTTACACTTCCTGCATTCAAAATTTACTACAAAGCTACATCGAAACAGTGATGGTACTGGCATAAGGACAGACATATAAATCAATACAACAGAATAGAGAGTCTGGAAATAAATCCAGACACCTATGGTCTACTGATTTTTGACAAGGATGCCAAAACTAATAAATGAAGAACATTTTTTTTAATAAGTGTTTTTTGGAAAACTGGATTTCCACACGCAAAATAATGAATATGGACACTATGTCAACATCATATATGAAAATGGGTCTAAAATAGTGAAAGGGCTAATGTAAGAGATAAAACTATACAACTCTTAGGAAAAAACATAAGTGTAAATCTTCAAGACTGTGGATTAGGTAACGGTTTCTTACATATGACACCAAGAGCACAAGGAATAAAAACAGAAATAGGTAAGCTGGAGTTTATTAAGGTTCATCAAATTTATCAAAGGACACTGTCAAGAAAATAAAAAGACAACTCATAGAATGCGAGAAAATATTTGTGAATCATATATTTAATAAGTATCTAGTATCCAGAGTACAAAAAGATCTCTTAGAACTCAACAATAAGAAGACAACCCAATCATAAAATGGGCAAAGGATGTGAAGACATTTCAAAAAAAAAAAAAAAAAAAGGTACTAATGGCCAAGAAGCACATGAAAAAGTGCTCAACATCATTTGTCATTAAGGAAATGCCTATCAAGACCCTAAATGAAACCTTACATATTGCTGGTGGGAATGTAAAAGGAAGTGGCTGCGGGAAGGTCTGGCAGTTCCTCAAAAAGCTCAACAGAGGGTTACTCATGAACCAGCAATTCCATTCTTAGGTATATGCCCAAGAGAACTGAGGACATATATTCACACACAACCTTCTATACAAATAAAGAAGTACTTTTCTTACTAGCCAAAAGGTGGAAATGACACAAATGCCCATCAGTTGATGAATGTGGTCTATCCAAACCATGGATTACTCAGCCATAAAAAGGCACGAAAGTACTGATACCGGCTACAACATGGATAATCTTGAAAACTTTGTGCTAAGTGAAAGAAGCTGGGCACAAAACCCTCCATACTATAGGAGTCCGCTGATATGGAAATACCCAGAATAGACAGATCTATAGGAATGGAGTAAATTATTAGGTGCCAGGAGAGAGGGAGAGGAGGAAATTGAAGAGGGGCTGTGTTTCTTTTTGGGGTGGTGGAGATACCGTGGAATTAGATAATAGTGATGGTTTCACCACATTGCAAATATACTAAAAAATCACTAACCTGTACACTTTAAAATTGTGAAGATGGCGAATTTAGGGTTTTTGTAAATTTTATCTCAAAAAATTTTAAAAAAAATACTGCAATACTTGAGAAGCAGCAGATGCAGTCGAAGTTCTGAAAACAGAGTAGAGTACAGAACTTCTGTAAGGGACATTTACATTACAAAGGAAATGTCCATCTGTCTGTCAGGGTCTCTCCCACTGTACCAGGAAGAGAAGGTCACCTGTATCACAGGAAGATCTTATCAATGGACAAGACACTGCTGGAAATCTACACAACAAATCTTACCTTTAGATTACCCTGCCTTTCCTGGTAACTTCCCCCCAGCCTGGCCACCCAACAGCTTGCTAGCTTTTGTCTTCATCAGCAGATAGTGTTGAAGCCAGTGGATTAGGCTACCTTGGGGAATTACTCATTTTCCCCTGGGTAGCCCCTATACATGAGGTATACTGTAAGGACCTATTTAGAAACTGTCCCTGCTCCCCTTCCCCCAGGGGATTTACTTGGAGACAAGTCCCGGAAACCAGCTACAGGTAACAGAGCCCAGATACAAAGGTGGGTCAGTAGTGGGCATTGGTGGTATAGTGGTGAGCATAGCCGCCTTCCAAAGGTGGGTCAGGCCAGGTGGAGACATCTGATCAGTGCGGGGATGCATACTGTCTCCCTGGTTACTAAGGAGTATGGGCCCCGCCCTTTGGGCGCCAATTCCCAATCAAGGTGTAATAGGCTGGTTCAAATGTCTACTAGGGTAAACTGTAACTCAATTGGTCACCTAGCATCACTGTGGAGTGTCCTGTGTGTGTTACAATCTCATTGGCCACCTGTGCGTGGCCAGGCCCGACCGCATGGCCTTTGCCCTTAAAAGCTAGTCTGTGAAGCAGAGAAGGGTTGCCCTCTCTTGTAAGAGGTGCGTCCCCAAACGTTTGGTTAGATTCTTGATGCTTGGCGCGAAATATAGCTTTGCTTGACCTTCGCTTTATATCAGTCTTGCTCCTTTAATCACGGACCCATTATTGGGGCATAACAATACATGTTAATAAACTTCTGTTTTTCTCTTGCTAACTGGTCTTTTATTACAGGAGTCTCAGCCAAGAATTCAGAAAGTTAGAGGGGAAGTCATTTTTCCTCACCTACACTATAGGTATTGTATTTTCAGAGTCACTCTTTTTACTCATCATTTCAACACCTTAGGTGGCAGACTATTCACCAGACCCAGAATCCTGTCCCTTACCAAGATTGCATCATACAGTGATATTGTATTATTTATCAGAACTGTTATCATTAAAACTTCATTCTATGAAAGAAAAAAGGTTTTTTATTAGTTATCAAAATAAAATGAACTTATTGGAAATTCCTGAGCAAATAAATGGGCCAAATAATTTAAAGATAGTCTAAGTTTGCTATTGGGCTTACATAGATTAACTCTAAATTTACTCCTCAGGTTATTTTTATTTTCTTTTTCAATGTTCAACTGAATGTTTCATTCATAGGCATATAAATATTAGTTGTTTTTAGGGAAAGAATTGTGGATTCTGTGGTCTCTTGCCAAATGCATTTATTTCTGAATTGCAAGTATCTTCCCCGTTTGATGAAAACTTAAGAGGTCTCCTGTGCACTGGAAAACAGGAAGAAGTAGCCACCGCTGAGACACAGGGTTCTTGATGGCCATGACGACGAGCCCCGCCAGCAGATGTATTTCAAGGGTTCAAGTCCTGTTACGATGCTGAGATCTAACTTTAGTTCTGTGCTCTGGCAAATTCTAGAGCTGAGGGGGAGGAGTCAAGATGGCAGAGAAGTAGCAGGCTGAGACTACTTCAGGTAGCGGGAGATCAGCTAGATAGCTTATCTAAAGATTGCAAACACCTACAAATCCAATGGGAGATCGAAGAGAAGAAGAACAGCAATTCTAGAAACAGAAAATCAACCACTTTCTGAAAGGTAGGACTGGCGGAGAAGTGAATCCAAAGCAACGGGAAGATAGACCGCGGGGGGAGGGGCTGGCTCCCAGCAAGCGGCGGAGCAACGGAGCACAAAATCAGGACTTTTAAAAGTCTGTTCCGCTGAAGGACATCGCTCCAGAGGCTTAACCGGGGTGAAGCCCACTCGGGGTCAGCGTGGCCTCAGGTCCCGCAGGGTCACAGAAGGATAGGGGGTGTCTGAGTGTCGCAGAGCTTACAGGTATTAGAACGGGGAAGCCAGTTACAGAGACAGAGCCGAGGAGTGACTCTCAGCTTGGGGTTACCTTGAAGCGGTCGCAGGCTCGGTAAGCTCGGAGCGCGGCCAGAGGCCAGGGTGACGGGAGTAATTGGGCGCTGTTCTCTGAGGGCGCACTGAGGAGTGGGGCCCCGGGCTCTCGGCTCCTCCGGGCCGGAGACCGGGAGGCCGCCATCTTCATTCCTGCCCTCCGGAACTCTACAGAAAGCGCTCAGGGAACAAAAGCTCCCGAAAGCAAACTCGAGCGGATTACTCAGCGTGGCCCCGGGTAAGGGCGGTGCAACTCAGCCTGGGGCAAAGACGCTTGAGAATCACTACAACAGGCCCCTCCCCCAGAAGAACAACAAGAAACCCAGCCAGGACCAAGTTCACCTACCAAGGAGTGTAGTTCCAATACCAAGGAGAGCAGCGGAATTCCAGAGGAGGAGAAAGCAAAGCACGGAACTCATGGCTTTCTCCCCATGATTCTTTAGCCTTGCAGTTAATTTAATTTTTTTTTTCTTTTTCAATTTTTTTTTCTTCTTCTGCTAAATTTTTTTAACTTTTACCCTTTTCTTTTTTAATGTTTTTTAACTAGTTTATCTAATATATTTATATATCTATATATTTTTTTCCTTTTTATATATTTTCTTTAATGGTTTTCTTTTTTTAATTGTTTCTTTCTTTCTTTTTTTTTCTTTCTGAACCTCTTTTTATCCCCTTTCTCCCCCCTCACGATTTGGGATATCTTCTGATTTGGCTAAAGCATATTTTCCTGGGGTTGTTGCCACCCTTTTAGTATTTCACTTGCTCCTTCATATACTCTTATACTTATCTGGACAAAATGACAAGGCAGAAAAATTCACCACAAAAAAAAAGAACAAGAGGCAGTACCAAAGGCTAGGGACCTAATCAATACAGACATTGGTAATATGTCAGATCTAGAGTTCAGAATGACAATTCTCAAGGTTCTAGTCGGGCTCGAAAAAGGCATGGAAGAGATTAGAGAAACCCCCTCGGGAGATATAAAAGCCCTTTCTGGAGAAATAAAAGAACTAAAATCTAACCAAGTTGAAATCAAAAAAGCTATTAATGAGGTGCAATAAAAAATGGAGGCTCTCACTGCTAGGATAAATGAGGCAGAAGAAAGAATTAGCGATATAGAAGACCAAATGACAGAGAATAAAGAAGCTGAGCAAAAGAGGGACAAACAGCTACTGGACCACGAGGGGAGAATTCGAGAGATAAGTGACACCATAAGATGAAACAACATTAGAATAATTGGGATTCCAGAAGAAGAGGAAACAGAGAGGGGAGCAGAAGGTATGTTGGAGAGAATTATTGGAGAGAATTTCCCCAATATGGCAAAGGGAACAAGCATCAAAATCCAGGAGGTTCAGAGAACCCCCCTCAAAATCAATAAGAATAGGTCCACACCCATCACCTAATAGTAAAATTTACAAGTCTTAGTGACAAAGAGAAGATCCTGAAAGGAGCCCGGGAAAAGAAGTCTGTAACATACAATGGTAAAAATATTAGATTGGCAGCAGACTTATCCACAGAGACCTGGCAGGCCAGAAAGAGCTGGCATGATATATTCAGAGTACTAAACGAGAAAAACAAGCAGCCAAGAATACTATATCCAGCTAGGCTATCATTGAAAATAGAAGGAGAGATTAAAGGCTTCCAGGACAAACAAAAACTGAATTTGCAAATACCAAACCAGCTCTACAGGAAATATTGAAAGGGGTCCTCTAAGCAAAGAGAGACCCTAAAAGTAGTAGATCAGAAAGAAACAGAGACAATATACAATAACAGTCACCTTACAGGCAATACAATGGCACTAAATTCATATCTCTCAATACTTACCCTGAGTGTTAATGGGCTAAATGCCCCAATCAAAAGACACAGGGTATCAGAATGGATAAAAAAACAAAACCCATCTATATGTTGCCTACAAGAAACTCATTTTAAACCCGAAGACACCTCCAGATTTAAAGTGAGGGGGTGGAAAACAATTTACCATGCTAATGGACATCAGAAGAAAGCAGGAGTGGCAATCCTTATATCAGATCAATTAGATTTTAAGCCAAAGACTATAATAAGAGATGAGGAAGGACACTATATCATACTCAAAGGAACTGTCCAACAAGAAGATCTAACAATTTTAAATATCTATGCCCCTAACGTGGGAGCAGCCAACTATATAAACCAATTAATAACAAAATCAAAGAAACATATCAACAATAATACAATAATAGTAGGGGACTTTAACACTCCCCTCACTGAAATGGACAGATCATCCAAGCAAAAGATCAACAAGGAAATAAAGGCCTTAAATGACACACTAGACCAGATGGACATCACAGATATATTCAGAACTTTTCATCCCAAAGCAACAGAATACACATTCTTCTCTAGTGCACATGGAACATTCTCCAGAATAGATCACATTCTCGGTCCTAAATCAGGTCTCAACCGTTATCAAAAGATTGGAATCATTCCCTGCATATTTTCAGACCACAATGCTCTGAAGCTAGAACTCAATCACACGAGGAAATTTGGAAAGAACCCAAATACATGGAGACTAAACAGCATCCTTCTAAAGAATGAATGGGTCAACCAGGAAATTAAAGAAGAATTGAAAAAATTCATGGAAACAAATGATAATGAAAACACAATGGTTCAAAATCTGTGGGACACAACAAAGGCAGTCCTGAGAGGAAAATATATAGCGGTACAAGCCTTTCTCAAGAAACAAGAAAGGTCTCAGGTACACAACCTAACCCTACACCTAAGGGAGCTGGAGAAAGAACAAGAAAGAAACCCTAAACCCAGCAGGAGAAGAGAAATCATAAAGATCAGAGCAGAAATCAATGAAATAGAAACCAAAAAAAACAATAGAATAAATCAACCTAACTAGGAGCTGGTTCTTTGAAAGAATTAATAAGATCGATAAACCCCTGGCCAGACTTATCAAAAAGAAAAGAGAAAGGACCCAAATAAATAAAATCAAGTCAAACTATCACTCTTTGCAGATGATATGGTACTATATGTGGAAAACCAAAAAGACTCCACTCCAAAACTGCTAGAACTTGTACAGGAATTCAGTAAAGTGTCAGGATATAAAATCAATGCACAGAAATCAGTTGCATTTCTCTACACCAACAACAAGACAGAAGAAAGAGAAATTAAGGAGTCCATCCCATTTACAATTGCACCCAAAACTATAAGATGCCTAGGAATAAACCTAACCAAAGAGACTAAGAATCTATACACAGAAAACTATAAAGTACTCATGAAAGAAATTGAGGAAGACACAAAGAAATGGAAAAATGTTCCATGCTCCTGGATTGGAAGAATAAGTATTGTGAAAATGTCTATGCTACCTAAAGCAATCTACACATTTAATGCAATTCCTATCAAAGTACCATCCATTTTTTTTCAAAGAAATGGAACAAATAATCCTAAAATTTATATGGAACCAGAAAAGACCTCGAATAGCCAAAGCAATTTTGAAAAAGAAAGCCAAAGTTGGTGGCATCACAATTCCGGACTTCAAGCTCTATTACAAAGCTGTCATCATCAAGACAGCATGGTACTGGCACAAAAACAGACACATAGATCAATGGAACAGAATAGAGAGCCCAGAAATAGACCCTCAACTCTATGGTCAACTCATCTTTGACAAAGCAGGAAAGAATGTCCAATGGAAAAAAGACAGCCTCTTCAATAAATGGTGTTGGGAAAATTGGACAGCCACATGCAGAAAAATGAAATTGGATCATTTCCTTACACCACACACGAAAATAGACTCAAAATGGATGAAGGATCTCAATGTGAGAAAGGAATCCATCAAAATCCTTGAGGAGAACACAGGCAGCAACTTCTTCAACCTCAGCCACAGCAACATCTTCCTAGGAACATCACCAAAGGTAAGGGAAGCAAGGGCAAAAATGAACTATTGGGATTTTATCAAGATCAAAAGCTTTTGCACAGCAAAGGAAACAGTTAACAAAACCAAAAGACAACTGACAGAATGGGAGAAGATATTTGCCAATGACATATTAGATAAAGGGCTAGTGTCCAAAATCTATAAAGAACTTAGCAAATTCAACACCCAAAGAACAAAGAATCCAATCAAGAAATGGGCAGAGGACATGAACAGACATTTCTGCAAAGAAGACATCCAGATGGCCAACAGACACATGAAAAAGTGCTCCACATCACTTGGCATCAGGGAAATACAAATCAAAACCACAATGAGATATCACCTCACACCAGTCAGAATGGCTAAAATGAACAAGTCAGGAAATGACAGATGCTGGCGAGGATGCGGAGAAAGGGGAACTCTCCTACACTGTTGGTGGGAATGCAAGCTGGTGCAACCACTCTGGAAAACAGCATGGAGGTTCCTCAAAATGTTGAAAATAGAACTACCCTACGACCCAGCAATTGCACTGCTGGGTATTTACCCTAAAGATACAAACGTAGTGATCCGAAGGGGCACGTGCACCCGAATGTTTATAGCAGCAATGTCTACAATAGCCAAACTATGGAAAGAACCTAGATGTCCATCAACAGACGAATAGATAAAGAAGATGTGGTATATATACACAATGGAATACTATGCAGCCATCAAAAGAAAGGAAATCTTGCCATTTGCGACAACGTGGATGGAACTAGAGGGTATCATGCTTAGCGAAATAAGTCAATCGGAGAAAGACAACTATCATATGATCTCCCTGATATGAGGGAGAGGAGATGCAACATGGGGGGTTAAGGGGGTAGGAGAAGAGTAAATGAAACAAGATGGAATTGGGAGGGAGACAAACCATAAGTGACTCTTAATCTCACAAAACAAACTGAAGGTTGAGGGGGGAGGGGGGTTGGAAGGGGGGGTGGGATTATGGACATTGGGGAGGGTATGTGCTATGGTGAGTGCTGTGAAGTATGTAAACCTGGCGATTCACAGACCTGTACCCCTGGGGATAAAAATATATTATATGTTTATAAAAAATAAAATTAAAAAAAAAAATTCTAGAGCTGAACCTCCAAGCAGCAACTGAGGAGAATTTGAAACAAACTGGGAAGAGGAACCTGAGCTCTTGTCTACCAGTACAAACTTTAAGGCAGCAGAAGGACGTTCAGCCCTACATCTGCCCTTTCATCTCCTACTTGAAAGGAGATGTCTACAGACTACCAGGAAATATGGAAACGCTGCTTTGCTGCTTCTGAGGCATAAGTTTTTTTTTTTTCAGTTGTCTCTCTTCTTTTTCTTGAATATTCTTAGAAAAAGAGACTCAAACATTTTTTAAGGAATAGGAAAGTGGAAGAGACCTTATGAAAGAAATAACTGGAGGGAAGAAGCCAGAGGCCTTCTTAAATAATTAAGTCAGAATAATTTCTTCAGTAAAAGCAAAGCTGGAGCTTTGTTAAAAAGCTGCGCAGTAAATGGGATAAAGGGCAGGGAATTTACACAGGCTGCATCTAAGAGTTTATCTTTATAAAGGTAAAATAACTCTGCATTTGACTGCCTTCATCTTGTTGCCTAAAATGTCAAGGAAAATAAAAGAAACAGAAGTACAGTAACTCTGCCCTCTGATAAATTATTTCTGTTGTTCTAGTTTCTCTTTGCACAGCTGTTGTGGATTCTTTATGCTAAAGAGTACTGTCTATTACTTTTCGGAGTTTAATTACAAACAACTCAAAGTCTTCTGCTTCATAAATAAAAAATAAGGAGTTTTGGAGTTTTAAAAAACAATGAGAATATTAATCTCATCCTTAGTGATGGTGCCTGCCAATCAGACAATTAGTGGCTTTGTTGTCTTGAAGAAGCAAAACAGCTGTTAAGTATTTGATGAATTCCCAACATTGTATGGTTAAAGTCTGGATCGCAGGAGATGTGTAGACTAAATAAGCTCTCCAACTTAGCACTATTTTTTTTCTGTTTTGTTTTTTGAGAGAGAGAGAAAGAGAGAGGGAGGAGGTCATGAGGGAACAGAAGGCTGGCTGAGGACAAAGCAAAAGGCTGACACCCTGCAACCTTCCCCTACCCCTACTCCTGGGTGGGACATTTGTGACATTCTTTAGGAATCTCCCAACTATCTTAAAGTTAATACCTTGCTAGAGGGAAAAACCTGGACAATGACTAGGTCCTCTTTAGCATATGAAAGTTCTTTTGAAACCTCCCTTTTTCCTCACCTTCCCCAGCTCCATAGTATATAACTTGCCACCCCTCACAACCCCAGTACAGCAACTCTTTTTCTGCCTGTGGGTACTGTTCCTGTGCTTTAATAAACCACCACATTGCACCAAAGATGTCTCAAGAATTCTTTCTTGGTCATCGGCTCTGGATTCCACCCCACTGAACCTCACCTGTATTCTGAAACTAATTCAGAGGGGCAGAGTGAGTAAAGTAGTTCTCCCTCGTCTGCTTCCTGATTAAATGGCCGCATTGTTCAGTGAACTGTCCAATAAAGAAACCTGGACAACCACTGTCTTCTGGCATCATTCACAATGATCGCCAGTTGTGTGGATTCTACTTGAAATTTTCTTTTTTGTTTTCCTTTTCAGCTTTACTTCAGGCTCTCAGCCACTTTTTGTTTTAATCCTACAGCTGATCTACCAAGTGCCTATATTCTCACCACTCTTTCCTCCTCTGGCCTACCTTAGACGGTTAGCACTTACCACCATGACTGTTCCGAAATCAACCTGTTAAAAAACTATTAAAGCTTTTTCTTGCTGATGAGGACTACTAAAGTACAAGCTCAGAACACATGGTGCCTCTCTAATTTTGCATAGAAGAGAATAGGAAAATTAGTTCCGTTAATTTGGTAATTATAATATAAAGTGTGCAATTTAATGTCAATATGCGGTATTCAGAGATTTATAAGATCAGTTCTAAAGAAACCCTTTCTTTAGGGATTCTATTTACATTTATTGAATTTCTCCCCACCCGGTCCCCAACAAAATAGTAGCTCTCAAATGTTTCTGTTTCTGAGAATGGAGTGCAGCCCCCAAGACAGAGAACCATTTGCCTATGGTCTCTGCATTTATCTGGGCCCCCAGCTACAGGTAAAGGCTTGAAGTCTAGAGTAATAATTATGTCCCTTTTCACCCTCAAAATAAGTCCTGGTTTGGACAATAAATTATATGTTCATCCCAGGCGTGGGTTGGTTTAAGAGATATATAGTTTTTTTTACTAAGTATCCTTTGTAAAATTAAAATGGAGCTCTTTATTTTATAGCTAAATACGGTCCTCTTAAACACTGTTTTAAGATAATGCAAAGAAATATTTAAAGAGATAAATACCTAGACACAATACGCAGTTTTCTCATTGTTGTTTTTTTAGAAATTATGCTTTAAAATTAAGATCTTTTGGACTCTGAACTCACCAAAGGCAGAGAATATTAGTCCTTAAATTACCTTCTTTCTAACTAACAACCATGGGGTTGGGTGGGGAGACTAGAGGTTTTGAGAACTCAAGACTGAGCCTAGAATGTTTTTTCTTATAGAAACTGTGATATAAATTATAATTAGATTAATACTATTAGTATTGTTTAGCGGTAATTTTTAGTTCCAAAGATCTTTTTCCCATTGGTTTAAACTTATTTTTATTTATAAAACTGTAATAATACTGTTTATATATAAAACATTACTATTTATCAAGTTATTTAAAAGAAAACGTTTTAAATCCTAAAATTCAAATATTTAAATTAATTTATGGAGTATGATTATTATCTTTTTTAAGATTATTTATTTGACAGACAGAGATCACAAGTAAGCACAGAGGCAGGCAGAGAGAGAGGAAGGGAAGCAGGCTCCCTGCCGAGCAGAGAGCCCAATGCGGGCCTCGATCCCAGGACCCTGGGACCATGACCTGAGCCAAAGGCAGAGGCTTTAACCCACTGAGCCACCCAGGTGCCCGAATATGATTATTTTTAATGGCATCTAAAGTGTTCATATTCTAATTTATATTAATTCACTTCCATGCATGTTTGTTTGGCTGGGGTTGGTGGGTGATGGTTAGGAACTAATTCTGGCAATAAGGAGAGATGGCATTCAGAAAGCCTTAGAGAAGAGTGTGAGTTAGACAGGTTCAGGGAGTAAGCCAAGGTGAAATTACGAATAAGCCTGAACAGTGACTAGCATTGTTTTTGCTAAAAATGGAGCATATACAGGAAAACAAGTTTTCCTACCCTGGAAATGTCCTTTGTGTGGCTGCAAATCTCACAAAATAATTAGTCTTTATTTCCAGTAATATGCTCTTTCACAGACTGAATGATGGTATTGAGATTCAGTACACAAAAATGAAATCTATTTAAATTCTATAGGAAAGATGGTGTTGGTAGTTTCAATGTAAAAAAATGGTGAGTGGAATTAATAGAGTTTTAAAATGAAAGTCTACTTACACAATAGAAAACTGCCTCACCTTTCTGGTTAAGAAAAAAAAAATCTTACTTATTAAGACGATCAGGTAACAGGCAAGAAATGAGATAAAAATATAGATAATGATCAATGATGTTTAAGGCTTTTGAAAAGTTGTTTCCATAACTGTGCAAACATAGAACTAATATCTAAAGAAGCATAAATACTATTTTGAAATAATGAAAATAAAAAATAGGTTACAGTCTTTATTAAACAGAAAGTCAATGCAAGTTGCATTTTGGTAAATATTGCCTCTGGCTTAGGTTCCTCCTACATGGGTGAAAAAATACAATATCAGTAGCAAAATTAAACAAAGTGCACTTGGTCCTACACACTAGAAAAGTGGCAAACTATCAGCACCACCCCGGCCTCCGGTGGCTACGTACCAAAGGTGCACTTGGTGGGACGCCTGCTGACCAAGTTGCGGGGGCTACCTTCGGCTGCCAGTTGGCTCCACCAGTCAACTTCTTCTCTCCTGCATTCCACTGAAGATCTCCCCTAAAATCAAGCATGTGAAAACACACAAAAGTATTAAAACACACTAATTAGAAAAGAGTGTGTATGGCTCATTAGATTAATTTGGAGTTAGAAGCAGTCCGTTTGAGTTGTTGAGAGAACAGGTTAAAAACTATAAAGGAGTCTTATCATATATCTAAGAAAGCATAAAAGCATTTGATTAAAAAAATAATTTAGAGTTTGGATCTCAATGGTAACAGGAATTTCCTATCACTTCCAATAGAAGAATGTGTCACAAAATTCAACTGAATTCCTCACTGGTTATAAAAAATTTCAAATAAGTATATTCATAAAGACTGTATATCTAGACTCTGTCAAATACCTATATTTTGTTTCATACATGATGGCACTTCTAGATCTGAGAGGGCTCATTGGAAGGTTTCACACAACTACATCACGACTATAACCTGCCTTATAGTGAACTGTAAGATACACCTATTGTAAAATGCATCCCAATTTTAGAAACGTTGAAAAGCACATCTAAAGAAAGGGCACATTGTTTATCATTCTTACTATCCTCCTTAAAATTGATCCTCCATGAGAGAACTTTTAAAACCAGTGTTAGCTAGGAATAGTGTAATGATTCTAGAATTTAAAGCTATTAAAGCACTCAATCCATAATTCCCAAGTATTTCTAGCTATAATTTAGTGGCAATCTTGGAGACTGAAATAGATTGTTGTCTCTTTTCACTGTAGAGCCAACAGTTTGGAGGTTCCAGCAGAATAACAACAAAAACAAAAATCCAGAATATAATAAAAACCAATTTTGAAATTACCTAGCCTGAGAGTGAGTTATTGCTTCAATGAGGTTAACAATCTTAAATAAATATAAAGACACTGTCACAAGAAAACCAGGTAATTTCAAAAACACTTACTTTTTGGATGTGGTACCAGAAATTCCAAGATCTATAAAAGGATAAAAGAAAACAGAATTTAAACCTCTATACTCAGCTTAAATGATATGACATTTAAAAGATCAAAGATTCAGAGGTCTAGAAAAAGTCCATATTTTGCCTAAGAATGACTGTATTCAATTTTACAAAGGAGAAACTATGTTAGGAAACATGTTCAGAAATCTAACATTTTCTTTTACTTCACGTTATACTTAAGGATCACATTTTAATGTCAACTGGTATCCAGGAAGGAGGAAACACCGTAGGCTCGAGACTGTTCTCTTAGAAAGGCCTGTGTGCCTGGCATCTGGGACCCAGCTCAGTAAACTGTTCTCTATACTGAGAGAACACTTTTCCTAATGATACGGGTGGCTTTACGGTGTCTAATCTGCTTGTACAAACCATGTGGTTTGTGCTGTACACTGCTTTCCTTCTACAAGACTGAAATTTGGGGCCATGTCAGGCGGAGTACCTACATGATTAGCATCCAATAAAACCCCTGGGTGTGGTCTCTATAGGGCTTCCGTGGGCAGAAACATCATGTGTGTTGCCACATTTTCTTATGCTTTTCCCCTCATGGGAAGGGGAGAGCATAAGGAAGTCAGCACGTGGATTCTTCTTGGCTTGACTTTGTCTTTTTCCCTGATGACTCAGCTGCGTATCCTTACCATGCTGCTCTAATAAGTCTTAGCTGGGAGGACACCCATGTGCTGCGTCCTCTGAGTGAAGGTGGTCTTGGGGACTCCTGACACAACTGGCTTATCCATGCTACTCTAATCTCAATTCATTTACTACTTCAGCAAATATTGATTGAGTCTCTACAGATGCCAGGCACTGTTCTAAGCACTTGGGATGTATTAGTGAAGAAAACAAAGATCCCGGCTCTGGAGAAATTTGTATTCTAATAGGGTGAGATAGATGATAAAACAATAAAATAATAAATTATATAGGCCCCTCGAAGGTGTTAGGAAAGCCCATGGGAAAAAGCAAAGGAAGAGCAGGGTGCGGGGGATCTGGTCCGTAGGATGAAGGTGAGGGATAGGCAGCATTGAAGAGGTGCTCAGGGAAGACCTCATGGAGAAGGCTGAGATTTGCATGAAGCTGAGCAGAGGCATGGGGGAAAAGTGTTCTAGGCCAGTCCCGTGGTGCACTCTCTGCCTACAGGTAAGTCTATTTCACATTTGGAGAAACTGCCAAACTGCTTTCCACAGTCATATTTTCATCCGCCAACCACAGTGTTAGAGACATTCTCTTCAACATTGGTTATTGTCTTTTCTAATTATAGCCATCCTCCTGGGTGAGAAGTGGCATCTCACATGGTTTTGATATGCATTTCCCAGAAGACTGGTGTGGAGCATCTTTTCATGTGCATATTGGCCATATGTCTATATTCTTTGCAGAAATGCCCATTTAAATCATGCGACCATTTTAAAATTGGGTTATTTGTTTCTTCATGATTGAGTTGTAAGAGTTCTTTATTTATTCTGGGTATAAGTTCCTTATCAGATATATGTTCTACAAATACCTTCTCCCATTCTGTAGGTTATTTTTCACTTTCTGGATAGTGTCATTTGTAGCACAAAAGTTTTTAATTTTAATGTAGTTCTATTTATCTATTTTTATCTATCGTGGCTTGTGCTTTTGGTGTCATATCTAAGAACATTACCCAATCCAAGGTCATGAAGATTTATTTACTAATACATTTTCTTCTTAGAGTTTAATCGTTTTGGCTCCTACATTTAGTTCTCAGCCACTGTGAATTAATTATTTTGGAGAAGGCAAGGTATCTAACTCTATCCTTTTGCATGTGGATATCCAGCTGGCCCAGCACCATTTGTTGAAAAGAAAACTTTTCGCATTGAACTGTCTTGGCACCTTCACTGACAATCAATTGAGCACAGATACTTAAGTTTATTTCTAGACTGTCATTCTATTCCATTGAGGTATATGCCTATCCTGTGAAGCAGTACTGCTTAATGACTACAGCTTTGCAGTAAGTTTTAAAATCATTAAGTGTGAGTCTTCCAAGGTTATGCTTTTTTATTTAGAGTGTTTGGCTATTCTGACTTCCTTGTATTTCCATATGAATTTTAGGTTCAGCTTGTCAATTTCTATAAAAAAGCAAACTAGAATATTGGTAGGGAGTATGGAGATAATTTTTTTCAGTTTTGAAAGAAAGCTTAATTATTATTTTATTATTATTATTTTAGAGAGAGAGAGCACGAGGGGCAGGAGAGGGAGAGAGAGAATCCTGAGTGACGTGAGGCTTGATCCCACAACCCTAAGATCATGACCTGACCTGAAATCAAGAGTTGGACACTTAACTGACTGAGCTACCCAGGTGCCCTGGAAGATATTTAATAAAAAAAAATTATCTATAAAGAAAATCAGTGTTTTTTTTGGGGGGAGTGTTATTACATTCCTATAAATTTTGGTAATATATGAATTCATGTAATCATTACTATAATCAGGATACATAGCAATTTAATTACTCAAAAATATTCTCTCTTGCTATGCTTTGCAATAAAAAATGCACTCTCAGCAGCTAGAGGTTTAAATCCTTTATTTCTAAAGGAGAATATGGATGATACATTGGAGTGCCAGCAAAAGCAGTTACCACTGCCAACTAGCCTTCAGCAAGATGAAATTTTAGAGTACGAATACTCAAATAACCTCTCTATGGGTGTCATCAAAGCATTTTCATGGATGCCCAGGCCAGGGACAATGAATGGGAAAAATATGTCCATTGGATAATTCATAGGAAAAAAAAAGTCTGTATAAAGGACCTTCTAAAGCTGTGAGAAAAATGAAAGGTATCTGCAATGGTGAACCCATTCACCTTAATGAAAAATCAAATTCAGAGTTAAAAGAATAGGACAGTCTTTATACCAGCTGCCCTCATCTCCTAGGACTCTCTCCTTCACTTGCTCATGTCCAGCCTCTGGTCTTCTTGTTCGTTGACTATGCCAGGCAGTTTTCTGCCCCAGTGCCTTTGCACTGGCTATCTCCTTTGCCTGCAAATATTCTCCTTCAGATATCCATGTGGCTCATTCTTCTCCTTTCAAATCTTAGCTCAAATTGTACCTTCTCAGTGAGACCTACTCTAATTCCCACTCTGCAGTATTCCCAATTCCTCCTTGCCTGCTGTTTCTTCTCCATAGCACTTATGACTTAACATACTATAGAATTTATTTATTTGAAAATATTTGCTTATCTCTCCCCTTGCTGAGTACCCTAAGAACAGAAATTATACCTGTTTTGTTTGCTGATTTTTCTTTAGAGCCTGGAAGAGTGCTTGGTACTCAACAAATATTTGTTCAGTGAACAACTTAATATCATATGGATGCTCAATTGTCAATATTTAAGCTACTCTATGTTCTTATTTCCAAGTGAACTAAAAAATTGAATACTTACTTAATACTTAATGCTCTTGGTTTCACACTTGCATATGCTAATTATACCTTTAGTAATTTAGATTAAAAATGGCATGGGTACTGCCTGTGAGACAAAGGCAAAGGAACTGTTTATCTTCCAAGGAACTGTACTGGGTAAAGCACTAAGAATTTCTGTCTGCTCCTTGATATTCTCACCTATACGTGAATCCAGAAAAATAATACATATAAAGAGATAGAGAAAAAACTGCACAGGATACAGTAAGAAACAAATGAAAAAACTGTATTACTCACTGCCTACTAAGCTGGCAAGAGATGAGTCAAGGTCACTCCCAAGGGCTTTGCTTGCTGCCATAGCTGGACTGGGGGGTACCATTGAAATGGGTGCAGGCTGCCCAGCTGGTGCCATGGTTGGCATCAGTAGATCACCTAGACCATCAAACACTGGAAATCAAATAGACCATGTTCAGAATGATTGGGAAAAAAAAAAAAGGCCATATGCAAAATTAAATGGAAATTATTTTCTGAAAAACTATAAAATAAGTAAATATACAATCTTACAAAAGAAGGCACGTAATTGACACTTTTTATGACTATAACACCAAGAATAACATTTCTACATATGTCTACTCATAAAGTACAGAAATACTAGTAAACATAAACAAAGATGGAAAAAAAATATCTGTGTAATGTAAAGAAAGAGCACAGATTTTGGTGTCAGAATTAGGTTCAAATTTAGTTGCATGCCTCACTAGCTGTGTGACTTTGAGAAAGTAACCATCAAAGCTTTAGTTTTCTCATCTATAAATGGGGAGGGTACTAGTACCACATAGTTTTGTTGTGAAGATTAAATTAGATAACATATATGCCTTTATTATAACGTTGCTCTATACAGGCAGTGGATCTCCTGGTTTCCTGTGAAGTCAGTGTTGGAATAAAACCTGATCTAATGGGCAGGACATAGTAATAAGTATCTGACAAACAACTGACCATATTTTAGAAGTAAACATTTTGACAACTTCCCTCATTATAAGCAGGCAATTTTGATTCTAACTTTAAAGGAATGTTTAAAGGGAAAACTATTTTAACTAAGGAATTATGCTGTTATTGATGGTTCCTGATACTATATAACCAATTACCAACTTGTTTAGTTCCTAGAATACAGAAACAACATTCAAGATACAGATGCAGAGGATTTGCATAAATTGTTGCTAGTATCTTATCCTTGTCAAAATTTTTGTGGTTAATTTTCATTAAAAAACTATGAATATTTACTATCAATACTACTGTACAGTCATTCTAAATTGGAAAAGGACAGCATTCAACTAGGCACTGGCAACAGAAGCAACCAAATTGTCAGGCAGGGGATATATTTAGGCTGTTTTCTGAAACACATTTAATTGCCAAAAACTCACCAATTGAAAATTTGTAGTAAGGACCCAGCATGGGAAGAGTAGAATGGAAGAGAATACAAACAAAATGACAGCAGGATGAAAGATTAAAGGCAGGCAAAGAATACTACTTGTGTCCCAACTTCATAAAACCGAGGGCCATGCAAGCTTCAGAGGGTATAAGCAACAGCAGTGGGAGTGTTCACACATTCAGATACTGCATAAAGTGTTTGTTTTCCCTTAACCATCTCTAAACCATGTGCATGTAAGCTCATGCAAACAGATGGTGTGTGTGGTGGTAGATTTCTGCTAAAATTTAAAAAAGAAACACAGAAAAGGATTACAGGTTATCCTTAAATCTTCCAAAATGTACTGAAAATATTTACTTAAAATACAGCACAAGAGACTTATTAAAGTTTTAAAACCAGGTCACCACTCAGTATCTGCTTGTAAGTTTCCTGATATCACACTAACCTCAGGTGGGCTAGTGTACAATCGGAACAAATGAAAAGAACATTTGAAAATCGCCACCTCACCTGATGGGTCAAAGGAGCTGCTGCTAGAAGTTGAAGGCGTTGTTCCAAAAGCTGCCTCAAAGTTGGGCTGTAGCAGGTTATTCTGAGCTGGAGTCACTGGTGATGGAGAAGGAGCCATAAAAGAACCCCCAAACCCTGGGGGAAAAAAAAAAAACAACAGTTCCAGAAAAATATAAGCAGAAACAACTAAAGGTGGGTAAAGGCCAGAAAAACAGTCAGGATGAATTATAGGACACTGAAAAGGGACTGAATGCATGTAGAGAGATGAGAAGTCAGTAAAACTGGGTAGTGTTTTTAAAAGTTTTTTATGTGTCTTGGCATCTGTCATGTACTTTTAAAAGATTTTCATTGATTTTCTAAATTGAAGTATAACATTCAGTGTTCACTAGTCTTTCAGGAGTACAGTATAGTGAATCAACAATTGGATACATTACTTAGCTCATCATGATAAGTGTACTCTTTAATCCCCATCCCCTATGTCACAACCTCATCCCCCCCAACCTCCCCTCCGGGAATGGTCAGTTTTGCCATGTATCAATGAGATCGAAGTTAATTAGAAGTAAGCACTTAAGAATATATACCCTTGTTAAGAAAACCTGTGGCAACCAAGTCTATTATTACAATGGAGCTACATAAAGCTAAGAAGTTCTCACTAGGATTAAAATTGAGATAATTTCATTATATTACAACTTTGTTTCTTCAAATAGCAATACTGGGTAGATAGAAGATGCTTAGTTGTACAAACTGGCTCAGTATGATAATAACACACGAATCAGAAAAATAGGCATGCACTCTTCCACCACATCCTCCTTAATAACTTTCATACATGTTCTAGTCCCATTGCTGCTACTGCTAAGTGTGGGCTTCCCCAGATCAGCTCTCAGGATTTGAAAATGGCCACACAGAGGGGCTTCCCACTTCCAGTGTGGACCTCCTCCAATCTAGTCTCTGCCGTGCAGCTAGAGTGATCTTTCTGAGTAGAAAACGTTGACAAAGTTACTTCCCTAAAGTCCTTCACTGGCTCTCCGTAACTCTCAGATTCAGATCATGCAGATTCCTTTGTATAGAGATCAAGCTCTTCTGTCTCTGTTCCCCTCCCTGCAAACCAGGTTGCTTCCCTAACACCAACACTGGGAGTCAGATGCTCACTCAGGACTGAAGCTCTCGCGCCCTGCTGGCAGCCACAACTCCGCCCACCCTCGCACCCCAAATATGTTTGAGTTACATGCTCTGTGTCTTCTGCATCTGAAACACATCTCCATCCCATTCCCACCAGAGCCTCTGCTCTGGGGATGGCTTTTTAATGTCAGGAGTGGTCTTCTCCTGTTTTTCACTAGTATTCAGCACAATCCCTAAAACACCGAATTAATGTTTACCGAATATTGATACTTCGGAGTATAAAAGCTGAGGAGAAATCAAATGCCACTGGAAAGTAACCAAACTTAAAATTATTTACCTTTTGAAGGCTGGAAGCAAATAATGTCTCTCAAACAACAGATAGAAGCAGAAGCAAATCTCACTCTGTACTGCTTCTGGATAAACACGCAACCGGTGAAGGCAGCGATTTCTTAGTAAGACACTGGAAGACAGTCTATTACCAAAGAATGTATTACTTCTAGAAGTCTTTTCTATATTCATTGGGTTATAAATATTCCTTCCTATCTAGCCACATCTTCTCTTTCACAAACTGCTTGCAAAAACATGAAGAATACTTTAAAAAATCCTTAAACTTTCATTCTATTGGACTAGTTTATAAGTTTGAAAACGACTTCCACTGAAATTCTCCAGCTACTGTTTTCTACAGCTGGGAATAATGTTCAAGTCATGTTGCCAGACACTGATAATGACACAAGTTTAGGCTTTTCTTGTATATGTATGAAAAAAAAATAATTTGGAAAAATTGCTACCTAATAGAGGATGGCCTTTAAAGTTCCCAGTAGCTACCCTGAAGTGATTTTAGTATTTTAGTGACATAGGCATTATGTAACTTTTCTAACTGAAGAAAAGACATTCTCCAGATTTTTAAGAACCAATATTATGAAGCAAAAATGGGCTAGAAGGAAGTATTTTTGTGGATGGGATCATTTGGTTTTAGGGAGAATGATGGTTGTGTTGATGTTGACTTCTTAGAAACATCCCACATCTCAAGCTGGAATATGGCTGTGGTTAATTTAAGCAATTTTTCTATGGTGTGGTTCTCTTTGTTATAGGTGAATGTGGGGACAAGTGTTCTTGGCTCTCAGTTTCGAAAACTTGACCAAGAAGAGACAAATTATTCTAGAATCACAGCATATGAGTGTTGGAGAAAGCCTTTTCATCATCTGATTCAATCCTGTCTTTCCATGACTGGAAGAAGGGATACAAAGGGGAGGTAACATATCCACCCAAGATTCAGTGGTAGAAAGAGAAAAACAGGCATTTACACAAGGTTCATTTGCTTAGTACTGCTGAGTTTCATAAGATAAGTAGATCACATCCACAGGTGAATAATGAAAAAAAAAAATTAGTGACTTCTCCAAGAAAGGGAAGGGTAAAGCCAACACTGGCATGAAACTCACTTCATACCACCAGGGTCACTATTCTAATCATTTTTTTAGGTTGAACCTTATGAACCATATGGATTGCTAATATTTGACAATTTTGGTCCTACAAAAACAGCAGGTTTACATTGTTCAAACTAAAACATACATTAGCTCATTTAATCCTCACAACTCTGTGAAGTGTCACATATGAAAACACTGAGGCCAGAGAAGTTAAGTAATCTGCCCAAGGTCAAATGAGGACAAATGAGAGCCAGAATTCCACACAGGAATCTTCCAGAGTTTGGGATTTTCACTACAATACTACATGGCCTCTTTTCCACAGCTGGGAATAACTCCAGAGTTGTACTCTTCCTGTAGGCTTACAAACTTGACAGAGGTCTAGAAAGATTTCTTTTCCCATTATATTCGGTTCTTATGAAGTGTGTGCCATCACAAATCTAGACTAATTAAAAAGCTATAAAGTGATATAAAATAACCAACTGATTAACTTAAAGAAAAAAATCTATTGCTATACTCTGAATGAAGGGTTAAATAGGAAAATTATAGACATTAATAAGGGGAATTCCCTCTGTCAAATCAAAAGTTTTAGAGTCCTGGAATAGAGGTAAGTAAAAAGAAAACCCAAACCAGTACTCTTTCTTCCTATATGGTTCTAAATTATATTAAGAAAGATGTTCTATGGAATTAAGGTAACAATCAGTAGGCTCCCGGATATCCTACAGGCATATTTGGACTGTCTTCCACTATAACTGAATCACTGTCTCTCTTCAAGTGGTCAAACATCTACAGATACACTGTCTTTGTCTTATGAATCTACCTTCCTAAAGGAAAGAGCTTGCAGACTTAAGGAAGTTCTATTAACTGACATATCAAAACTGACAGTCACAGTTGATAAAACATACCACTTGGGTCAGGAGAGTGAAATTTTTTTAAACTACTGGTAGATAAACACACTCCCACACATACCACCCCTACACTCAGGTTTGCTCCATTATGTTAAAGATAATGTCACCTCAATTACTCTGTAATGTAGTCAGCTGTTAACACATTGCATTTACTAAGATCAATCTGAGGTAGTTAATATCTCTAGGACTAATACCTTTTTGTCCAGCACGTTTCAGACAGCTTCCCCCACCCCAACCACAGCATGAAAGAATTTGTTCTCCGTAGATCTTCCCATTCAGTGGATATTACTAGTTACTAATTCTACACTAAACATATTTATATTTTAAATCAGCTCAAAGACCTCTGTGGCTCTGCTAAAAAGTCATCTGTGTCATTTGGTTAACAGAGAATGCAAAACTACAAAGGGCCTCATGAGACTGGCCTATATCATTCCCATTATTCCCTGTCTTTAGAATTAAAGATAGGATGTGGCACATTCCTATACTAGTTAAAATCTATGGTGCAGTCACCCCAGAACTGTGTCTATTATTGAAAAACATGGTTTTCTTGCTTGATGTCAACCTGAGAAGTTAGGCATAATACACCTAATCTCCCTTAATAATCCATTTTTACATCTGTCATCCAGTAAGCTATATATTTTAGACATCTACATTTTTAGCTGGGGCATCTGAAGAGGAGTTTGAGAGCTTTATTCCACACTGTATAAAATAATACTTCCTTTTATTTGATACAAACTTAACTTTCAAGTTTCCAGTCAGACTTCACTTGAGGTATAGATAATATCTGTATCCTACCAATAATCACAAATGATTTGGAGAGAATTATTCCTTGAGTCTGTTCTCATTGGCCCAAAAAGTTGTCTTTTCTAGAATATTCTCTGGTTCCACCATGCTGGGTACACCAAACAGAATCTGACACTTTTACTCAAGGGGCAGAAGATGACTAAGATGATATTTCATGAATAGTTCAATTCTGGAATTGGTATTATTTGACAGTGCTACTAGTAAATTTGACTAAAAAAGAATAACTATTTTTATGAGAGATAGGCCCAGTGTAAAAGACTATCTATTTAGTCTGTTTTCTTATTTTAAATTATATACCAATTTTTGACAAAGCTTTCTTCCACAATTTTGGAATGATTCTTTATTTTTGCTTTAAAATCTCTAAAAATCATTTTGAATAATTGATTATACCACATATTTATGCATTTCCCTTGTTACATATATGTAAGTTTATTCCCTCAAAAAAAATTTTTTTAAAAGATTTTATTTATTTATTTGACAGAGATCACAAGTAGGCAGAAAGGCAGGCAGAGAGAAAGGAGGAAGCAGGCCCCCTGCTGAGCAGAGAGCCTAATGTGGGGCTTGATCCCAGGACCCTAGGATCATAACCCGAGCTGAAGGCAGAGGCTTTAACCCACTGAGCCACCCAGGTGCCCCTCCCTCAAAAAAATTTTGAGGAGCAAGAGCCCCTGTTCAGCATTAGAGAGTCCACACCTTCCATTATTGTATATGCGTATTTTTCCTTTTTATTCTCACAAAATAGTCTTATTACTAAAAGCCAATAATAGAAGAGTCTAAAGACTCACAGAATACATCTCTCTCTCATTCTCTTTATTGGTTCAAACTCCTACTTGGAACCTGATATTGTGGACTTCCTTGTTGTCTATGATTGGGTTCATTTATCTTTAAAACAAACAAACAGGGGCACCTGGGTGGCTCAGTGGGTTAAGCCGCTGCCTTCGGCTCGGGTCATGATCTCAGGGTCCTGGGATCGAGTCCCACGTCGGGCTCTCTGCTCGGCAGGGAGCCTGCTTCCCTTCCTCTCTCTCTGCCTGCCTCTCTGCCTTCTTGTGATCTCTCTCTGCCAAATAAATAAACAAAATCTTTAAAAAAACAAACAAACAAACAAACAAACTTCCTCTTTATTTCAACAGCTTGTGGACTTAACTGGTCTCTCCCCATAGACACCCACACAAGTATACTACATTTTTTTTTTTAAGATTTTTATTTATTTATTTGACGGAGAGAAAGAGCACAAATAGGCAGAGAGGCAGGCAGAGAGAGAGAGGGGGAAGCAGATTCCCTGCCGAGCAAAGAGCCGGATGCGGGACTCAATCCTAGGACCCTGAGATCATGACCTCAGCTGAAGGCAGAGGCTTAACCCACTGAGCCACCCAGGCACCTCAAGTATACTCCATGTTAAGCTTCATTGCAGATTACCATAGCATAGTGCCCCAAGTATTTGTTCCACCACTGATACTCATTGAACAGAAATATCCAGGCAATCTGAAAACTCTGAAATAGCCACTGTCAGCTAGATTAAATATATATAAGTGTATGGGGCGCCTGGGTGGCTTAGTGGGTTAAAGCCTCTGCCTTCGGCTCAGGTCATGATCCCAGGTCCTGGGATCGAGCCCCGCATCGGGCTCTCTGCTCAGCAGAGAGTCTGCTTCCTCCTATCTCTCTCTGCCTACTTGTGATCTCTGTCTGTCAAATAAATAAATAAAATCTTTAAAAATATATATATATATAAGTGTGACTGGGATTTTATACTGTGTACATTAGCAGGAGTTTTTTTTTTTTTGGCTAGGAAATTTGCTTCTAGCTCGTATTTAAAATTATATTGATATTACATATTTTTCTATGAGAACATGGACCTAAACAAATATGAGAAATGTTTTTCTAGAAGCAAAACAGAAGTATGAAAAACTAGGCCAAATAATTAAGACCTAGAGAAATTAGAATTCAAAATCTTTTATATCAGGATATAAGCTAAAAGAATAGTTCGCCTCCTGCCAAGTAAATCAGACTCAGATATGTACAAATTAAATTATAAGAATTGTTTGTAAAGTGGGGTGCCTGGGTGGCTCTGTTGGTGAAGCATTTGCCTTTGGCTCAGATCAGAATCCAGGAGTTCCAGGCTCAAGCTCAGCAGGGAGTCTGCTTCTCCCTCTGTCCTTCACCCCATTCGTGCTCTCGCCCTCTCTCAAATAAATAAATAAAATCTTAAATAAATAAATAAAACCTTACAGAAAAAAAAGAACTGTGTGTAAAGCTAGACATTAAAACCCATTCACATCTACTTACACTAAAAGTTAAATAAAAAACAGAGAAAGAAGAAAATGTGCACTAAATAATTTCCCATCATTAAAAAAGTCACAAGATGTTGCGGTGGAAAAAATGGGACACGTACAGTCAATAAAAGGTATGTAAAGACACTGTCACTTCCATCACTAATTTCCTCCTTTTCTCTCCCATTTTACTAAGATTTTAGGACAGACGCCACAATTAAGCAATGTAGGCTTGCTTTTGGTGAATTGTTCTAACCTGTACTTTCTGTGTACTTCCCTTTCTGGGCCTTCCTGGACACAAAGCTGTGCTGCCAGGCTTGGGTTCCCGGTGATGAACTTAGCAGTAGGTGACCAAAGTCTTCCTGTTTGTTCCAGATTTAGACCGTTTTAGACCCTATCTCACCCCTAGGAGCAAATCTCCTGGTTCTACCACTGACTTCTACATTGAACTGAAAGGGAACATTGTCTTTTTCCATAGGCTTTGACCGGCCTCTCTGCACCTACTTCCAGTGTTCTTTGCTCTTTTGGAAACATGAGATCTCAGGTTTCAGCCCTGGAAGCACAGGGAGGTTAAATGGGACGAGGACAACATGGCTTTGCAGCCCTGGAAATGCTTAACACGGTGGACCAGACTCCCGCCAGGCTGCTGTGTGATAGGCTTACAACCCCTCTTTGGGGCCGCTGTAACCCAGAGAGAAAGAAAGACTTCTCAGAACTCTGCAAAAAGCCAGAACACTTGATTTCATATGCTATCTCAACCATAGTTATAACTGCAAAGCCAAAGGTTTATAATCAATAATCTCATTTTGAAATTGATTAGGTCATTTCCCCCAAATAGCCATTTAAAACCATGCTATTTCTGTGGCCTGTTAAAAATCCACTGCTGAACCCTGAAAACCTGAACTAAGGTTCTTGGTTTTGTAAGAGCTTGAAGGTTTCTGTGGCCAGTTTGAAGCTACGATGAAGAATACCCAGGCCAGAAGAAAAATCAGGCAAGCTAGTATTTTTTTTTCCCCAAATAACCAACTGTGTTTTGTGTTAGGCGCCCTGCCTCTTATCATATTTGCAGCTTCAAGGTACACAGCAACATTCCAGTGGAACCCTGGTTCTTCACCATTCAGGAAAATACCAGCTGGAAGTCACTGGTATGAAGTAGATTCAGCAACCAGCAGTGTCATATTTAACCAGCGTAGTCTGGAGAGAGGACAGACACAAACGAACCGCTACTGCCCCGGAGAAAGACGGTGGAATAGCCAGTCTGAATGACCACTGGAAAGGGAGGGCAGCAGCTGGGCTGTGCTTACTCTTGCCGGGCTCTTGAGAGAAGAATGGACCTCATACCAAACTTCCTACAATATTGAAAGGTGATGAGGGTCCTCTTGTGAGGTCACTGCTCACTATTAATTAGACCAAGAATGAATGTTCTGTGCCTGCTATACCTGGCCAGGACTGTTCATTACATGAAAAAATAAGACCAGGTCATAAACTCTTTCAAGGATAACGTGACCAGCAGGAATTTTAAACTGAGAGACTCCGAATATGGCAACTTCCTTGTGCCGACGTGACCCACATTCTCACCAATCCCCTGCCGACCTTTCAACCAAAATACATCCCTTGTGGTGACTGGGGAGGGACATTGGTAGCTGCATCTCAGTATCAGAGGCCTCACTGATGCTACAGCTGCACTTCCTGCTACGGCCACTTCTAAGTCAAGTCAGAGTGAGGAAAGCCAGGAGTGTCTTGTGAGTTTGATCGATAACCTCAGCCTGAAACTCACTACTGTGGTCTTGCAAACGGCAAATGCTCTGCCTGTAAAAGCAGTAGTTTCTTGATCCGGCTATCACTAAGCACACTTTGCCTGGCCTCCAAGGAAGACTGATAGTTGACTTTTACGATCTTTGCGTCTTTGAAATGTTACATTTCATTTTATCTATCCCATCCTGTCAATAAGCGATAATCCTAGGCATCTTGTACCAGTCTACTCCACACTATGGCCTGGTGAACTGGGATCTCGCCAGAGGTTTTCAGATTAAAAACTAACAGCAACAACAACAACAACCCAACTAGTTTAAAAAAAGTGGCACAGGCAGCAGCAGCTTCAACCCTGGTAGAAATCTGACAGTTTCTCCTAGAGTGATTCGTGTTACAGAATCAGTTGTCAAACATAATGGTATCTTTCCACAAAAACTCCTTTAAAAAATGGGCACAGGCAATACAAGATAAAATTTGCTACATAAACATATTACTTTCTTAGTAAACAAAAAGAAATGTACTTGCTGAAAGTAAGGCATTTGGGAGCACCCAAGGAGCCAAAGGGGTGACCTGTATACAACTATGATTTTAATACTCATTTCATAAAATCCTGGGAGATACCCTTCTATTTGTCAGTGTCTTGTTTTTCAATTTTATGTCTCAAAAGGGAAAGAAAACATGCACCTTGAAATTTAAATATCTGTTACTTACAAAGATATATCCAAACTTAACTTCCACAAAATACCATTTTATTTTAATTTAATTAATTACCAGCTAGTAGGTCTGCCGACGCTGATGAACTAGAAGCAGCCTGAGGTGCAGGTTGGGGTTCAGAAGCACTACTTCCAAATGCATCTACCCATTATCCATTGTGCAGCACAAAAGTAAAAGAGTGTGAACAGTAAGTACAGTAAGTAAATTAAGTGTTTTGCCAAGAAATGCATAGACATGACACTGTATGGTTGAGCTTATCACTTGTGGATATACGAAATGACTGAGTGAGCTGAATTACACTCTGACCAGTTTATTCTCTCAAAAAAGAGTTCTGGAATATTGCAGATTAACACCCCTTTGTAAGAGTCAGACAATTCTTTTTTTCAAGAATAAAAGTTTTGGTGTAAATCTTGTGATCTCTTCAAATAGGACCAAGATTTAAAAAATTTTGCCCAAAAGAAATACAATGGAATTTTCCCATTTAGAACTCTATTAAACTTAGAAAAAAAAAATTAACAGACTGAACTCAAGCAGCAGCAACAACACTTGTACCCATTTATCAGAGTTCAGTGTTTATTTGCCCCACATTTTGACCTCCTGAATGTCAGAGACTGTGACACCATCGTCCCTGTCATGTACTCATCATGGCACAAACCATGATGCTTCCATGTACACTAGGTAAGGTACTCAGTGTGGGTCAGCTTGCTGAGAATGGTATTTTAGCCCATGGCGTACACATCTATGGACATTCATGAAGAAATCACTTCAAACCTGTGCTTTTCCCTATAAATTTACTGCTAATAAATGACTTAAAATGCATCACCCTAATGAGTAGTACAAGAGTTAATTCAGTACATCTCCCTACCCTCAGTTAACATGTAGAGTAAGGGGAAGATATATTTAAAGCAGTGAAACATCTTCTGGTTCTCTGGAAGGATTTTAAAACATTAAGCTCAATAAACCCTACAGATTAATGAAGGGCTATATGGCTTATGTTCTCAGTTTTGACTGGCTTATTTGTTTTCAATTCTAAATCATCGAGTTAATGGGTATATTGCTATTAAGAACACAGAAATGTTGATGTAGCCAACGGATCAGGTTCGCCAAGGAACAACAGTAGAAGGAAATTCCAAACAGTTGATTCTACATAAAAATGAAGAGAAAGTTAAAAACACAAAGACTTCAAATGAAAAATGATCTGGTTCTGTCAGGCATGCATTGAAAATTATGACGAACGGATGAGGATGAAGAGGATGATGGCAAAGAAATGGAAAAGATCTTAGAAACTTAAGTTTACAGTGAAGAGATGGAAATAACTTTGGAGTCAAAGAAAAAATGATGGAATATAACGAAAGAGAAGATGTAAAGACTCTTCTGAGGGGTAAGAAAATAAAGACTCTTTTCGTGTTGAAGGAGGAGAGATACGCACCCCCAAAAAGGTCTATCACACCTGAAGAATCCACCTTTGCTGGAGAGGCAGTGGTTGCAGGAGATGGTGTCGCAAATGCATCCACTGTGGTGAAGCAGACAACAGGGAAAATCGTGTGTCACCCAAGGGAAAATGAAACCATGAGCCTTCACAGATGGCTTCTTAGGATTTCATGTTTAACAGCAGGCGGTAAGATTGCAGATAGTCTTAACAGTTAAGACAAAGCAAATGGATTCAAAAATACACATTTTGCAGAAGAAAATAACATCTGCCTTCTTGAACTCAGAGGGTTTAGTGTGGTCGGCGGTGGGGCGGGGGGAGGGGAGGCATCAAGAGTTGTCTCTCTTCACCAGCATTAGATTGGAAATTATGAACCTCATCCATTGGTGATGGGCCAAAAGGAGATCTTTTTTTCCCCCCAAGTGGATTTTGAGTTTCAAAGAACTCCAGACAAACCTGAATGTTTTGGTATCTGCCTCTCCACACATAACCCCCACCAGACACATCAGACGGGTTTGGCCTTGGCAGGAGCACTCACCAGATAAGAGGTCAGCAGTGAGAGAACTCTCAGGCACAGGAGAGGCCCCTTGTGGTGGAGAGGAGAAAGCATCTTCCGAAAGTGAAACAAACCAAAACCAAGCAGAGGTAAGTAGAAAGCTGAAATCAAAGTTAAATATCTAACAAACGCATTATCACAGGGGAGCACAAAGAGTTCAGTCATGAGAATATTGGGGGGAAACGAACGTTCAAAAACAAAAGGGGGGCTTCGGTTTTTACCTGTCCCAAACAGGTCTATGCTAGGCGCAGCATCCGGCTTAGGCGCCGCGGCAACTTCCGGAGGGGCCTCAAACAAATCTAAGACCAAGAACACACATGCCTTTACTCAACTCCATAAGCCCACCTGACACAGCAGCATCACTTCCCAGTTCTGCAGGAGCCCGGGGGGACAATTCCGAGACAAGCAGTGCGGAGTATACACAGTGGTCATGCAGTAAGTGTTGTGGATGCGGGGCCTTACAGGTGCCAGATGGAGAGAGTTCAACAACAACAAAACGTTACCACCAAAGATATCTAGAGCAGGAGGAGCGGCGGTGGTGGTGGCGGAGGTGGTGGCGGTGGCGGCGGCAGTGGTGGCGGCGGTGGCGGTAGTGGCAGCAGTGGCAGCTGCGACAGCGGGAGCAGGAGAAGGAGCAGTGGCAGGAACCGGAGGGGCTGTGCTAGCTGTAGGGGTAACTACAGGAACACTGGTCTCAGGTGGCTTCATTGCAAAGAGGTCCAGCTCTGGTGCAGCCTCTGCACTACCTTCAGACGGGGCAAAGGGGTCTTTTGGAAAGGAAAGCGGAGACACACATTCAGCATCAGTGAGGAAAGAGAAGAGAGACAGAGGCGTCGTAACTATGGGTAAGAGACACCTGACACAGATATTCACACACTAGCTAGGCATTAGGCTGCTCCGACTGAACTACTATCCTATCAGTAAGGCTCAGTGATTAGGATGTTTTTCTAAAGAAAAAAAAAAAAAGAAAATTTAGTAGGTAACACAAGTTAAGAAACTTGAAGGCTTCAATGTAAGATAAGCCTATGGTCTAGGATCAGAGATTGTTATTCTTCAAATCCTCAATCTGGGCAATTTGGCAGCTTTAAAATTCATTAAAACATGCCTATATAGGAGAACTCAGCGCTACACAAGAGTGCAATCCAGCAGGAGGGGACAAAAAAACAAAAAACAAAAAACATTAAGAGAGCATACTTGCCCTGACAAAAATTGTCAATCTTGAGAAATTGTCAATTTTGATAAGTATGCATGTCGTCATCTTAATGTTTTAAGTGCCAGCACTACTGAGTCAGTTATGATGAAGGATTCTTTATACTCAGAAGAAATTAAAGTTGGAAAAACATATGGCCACATCTCACTACGGGCATTTCACATCGGGACAGAGAAAACAACAGACTTGCTCGCGACTGTCGACCCACCATTTCCTGAGCATGCATCAAGGGCTGCGGCTACGGGGGCTGGGGTCGCTGGCGCGGCGGCCCCTTCGGATGCTGCAGGGGCCTCCCCGGGAGAAGCTGCAAAGGCATCTTGGGTGCGGTTTGTAAAACAACAGAAATTAAAGGAATAAAAAGAGAAGAAAATATCGTAAAAGAACCGAGTTAAATTGCAGAAAAGGCTCCCTTATACAACATGAATTTCTTTAAATGCATTCTTATGGCCCATGCACTGTTGGTGTCACAGAGTCATGATTCTTTGTGCTCCTTCGTGTTAGTTCCATGCAAGTGGTATAGGGTTCATACTGCTGAGGCCCTATTAGGATCCATCAGGTAACAAGATTCTCATTGTATAAGGGCTCGGAGAAGCATGTTTTATGTAACATTAGAAATTAATGGATGTGAAGATTAAAACCCCCAAATAACTTTATTACATGATTTAAGACCTTACTCTTTTGTGGCCAGTGAACACTTATTCACTATGTTACCATGATGGCTCTTTGGTGGTTTCTATCATAGATGTCTTCTTTAATGGCAATGAAATTAAACAAATGATGGTAATGTAAATAAATAATTATAGTTCAAAAAATTTTTATGGTCTAGTACAGGCATAATTACACTGTGAATACGAAAGGTTTACTAAGTATTCATAAAACAGTTAAGTCTTTGCTTATCCTTGAGAAACATTTTCAGATACAACCAAGGATTTAAGGAAATAGATAACAAAATTAGGGTATGACACTTTAATGCCTTTATTTCAACTTCAATTTATCATTGTTTTAAAATGTTGTATTGTTTTCATTATTTGGAAAATGATCTATTTTCAACAAACTAAAAACATAGTTTCATGCTTTAAGACTATAAGTGTATCACTATTTATAGCAGAAAATCCATTAATATACAGGCAGCCCCAGTTTATAAATGCCCAGTATATAAATGGCTGATGTGTACAAACAGCACCCAATGCGTTTCTGCCAGTAAACCATGTGAATTTGGTTAAAAAAAAAAAAATCCTGGAGCCTTCAAAGAGATTCTATAGTTCAAAGGTACAAATAATGAAGCTATCATAAGTATGATTTGCTTAGAAGAAAACTCCTAGAAATATCCACCTAGAATCTACCACTTACCTGCTAGACTTTTCATCCTAAAATGCTGCCTTCCACAATATCTACAAATGTTCCCTAGAACACAGTTCCTCTGGCCATTAAGAAGGATTTATCATATAGGCTTGTGAAATGCTACACAGTATACCCTTTTTCGGAGATTTATGTAGTATACATTAGGCTGCAGGAAGTCCTATAGTCAGGACACTTGTTTCTGAGTTTAATCCAGCGTGATCTAAACTGATCTTAGTACGAAACAGACTTTCTTTCCTGTTTTCCTGTGCTGAGGCCGGGCATTAAGTGGAACAACATACACTAAACTGGTCACTTGGGTCAAAATGTCCTTTACAAAAACACAGATACCCTTAGAAGACACAATGAAACAATTGGTTATTCATATCTTACAGACTCATTTGAACTGCTTTCTTCCCTCAGCTACACAAGGGAATGTGTTTTCGGACCAAGGGTCTGTCAGAGGAGAGGCCAAATAATAGTGGAGTGTGCTAGGCCACGCTTGCTTCCCCAGATGCAATGCTAAGGATACTGTATTAGAGGGCCTAGAGCAGTACGAAAACCCCAAGAGCCAGGGCAGAACACTAGAGAGTAGAAGAGAAAGCTGGCAGGGCTGAAAGCATTTTGCCACAAGTCAGGTCTGTTTTCTTTCTTTTTATTCTCATAAAAGCTTGAACCAAGGCTAATAATACTAGGACTAGTAAAAACAGTAATAGCGGTCACTAGTGAATACTTACGTGTCAGTCACCATGTAAATACTTTGTGGACATTATTAAATTTAATTCCTATAAATATCTCACAATATTGGTCCTATTATCTCCACTTTGTAGGTCAGAGAACAGAAGCTTGCGGAGGCTGAGAGACGACTAAGATCACAAAACAGGCAAAATGGTGGAAGTCAGGATTTGGTTGTAAACTGATGGAGGTCTGTGTGTTTAACTACTATGCTGCACCGTTACGAGCCATGCCACACTCTGTTTTGTCTTTGTAGGATGGAATAAACACCAGTTATATCAGTGTTGGGGGTCAAATAAATATCCATGGGCTGGCCTCTTCAATTATCACCTTTGTGAAAGTAGGTAAAACCCATATTTGCAACCATGTCCTCACAAGAGGTTTTTTCCTTCCCTGTCATCTCCTTTTAATGCTTCTCCTGTTACTTAAAACTAGACATTATAAACTCATCTAGTCCCATCAGAACTTCTCTTAAAGACAGGAGCCCAGCTGCTCCAGGCCTGTCTGCTAAGTCTTCCAGGCCAGGAGGAAGAGATCCGCATGAGTGAGGCTGCAGCTGACCCCAGCCACTGCCTGACTAGCCAGGAAGGAGACCCTAAATGACAATTGTCCAGCAGAGCTCAGCGGGCTCCAGAACTGTGAGAGGTAATAGAATTTTTTTTTTGAACATAAAACAAAACTTGTTCTACTACCTAGCTTTCTTTCATTATCTATGGCAGCATTATCCCTCTGGTTCTGAAAACTCAATCTTTTTCCAGTTAAGTTCTCTTTCCCTTGGTACCCATTTGCAGTTCATTTTTACATTTTGCTTATTTTCAAAAAAAGTGCTATTTCCTTGGACATGCATGTTCCTGCTGTTCTACAATTATGGACCCAGTCCAGACCTTCCCCAGCAAAATCATCTCCTTGATACCATTATAGACCAGTCTTCTTTCCCTTCTAGCAATCTAGGAAGAATTTTCTCTTTAATATTTTAGCATGTGACGACCTTTCTAAAAATTTCAAGTAGCTGTCGTTTTCCCCAACCTGAATTCTCCCCATCTTCTCCAGTCACATACGCCATCTTTATATCACATACTTGGCATAAAGGTTTCAGTCATTGTCAAAAGCCTGAAAGTCACCATTCTAAGTCTTCCCCAAAGGTCCCAGGTTATAAGAGATTATAAGACTCTATACATGAAATCCACTTTTAAGAGCTATATTTAAGTACTGGTTTTAAGGAAGGTTGATTAGTTTCTCAACAAACTTGTACAAATGAAAGCCAGCTTGAGAGCTAAGCTCTCTGTTTTCCAGCCACTTGGTTTCATGCCCACAGACTACGTCCTCATGAAGGCTTGCTCACAAATTGACACAAGTGATTGAAAGGGTATCCTGGTGAATGTGTAGAGGAATTAGTCTCACTTTAGTATTCTCATGCTTAGAAAAATCCTGTGTTGTCACAAACTAACGTGCTGCTGTTAAAGTTTTCAAGTGAAAAATAGAATATTTTAAATAACTTTGTCTTTTATTTTCATCAGTATTTGTAAATTTTACTGATTTTTTTTTAAAGATTTTATTTATTTATTTGACAGAGAGAAATCACAAGTAGGCAGAGAGGCAAGCAGAGAGAGAGGAGGAAGCAGGCTCCCTGCCAAGCAGAGAGCCCGATACGGGGCTCGATCCCAGGACCCAGAGGCTTTAACCCACTGAGCCACCCAGGTGCCCCAATTTTACTGATTTTTTGAAAAGCACAATACTATCTTGCTGTCCTGTTCTGCATGACCACAGCAAGCAGATTTTTTTCTTAAAAGTTCACTTTAAAAAATAAAGCATTTAGTAAATACAATGTTTCTGAAAAAAAGTTTTTAATGACTTACACTGAAATAACTAAAATGTTATGTGGGGTATCAATCTGAATATTTAAAATTGATGGACATTTCCTATTTTTCAAATCTATAATGAGAAGGCACAGAAAACATCAATGTTTTAATATTTCATATTTATGAAATAAATTTGCTACTTTTCAGAAATGAAAGCTCTTTAACTTATTTCTAAAGCTATTTATTTAATATTGATGTACAAGCTAGACAAAACCTCGAAAGCACGTTTAAAAGTCACGTAAACAAATTATCTGGTGCCCTTATATATTTAAGAGTTCTAACACTTACCCATTTTAGTGATACAGATTAAGAAAAAAAAATGGCCAAACTACATGGCTCATCTCTAAATGATTCCTTAAAAGTCAATAAAGAACATGAAAGAAGTTAGGGAATATTCTCAAAAAGTACCTAACAGTGATACACATAGACTTCTGACCATAAATGATAGAAAATTTATAGCTCTCAGAGGTCAGGAAACAGTTTATGGAACTATCCAGATCAATAAAAATGATTGTGATGAGATTTACAGATGTACTCACTCTACCCACAGCCGAATGCCCAGAAAAGATATTGGTAAAATCCCAAGGAAGGCTCCATTCTTTGGCATTAAGTTAGATGGCTTTCTGAAGTTTTAGTCTTTTAAATCTGTATTTCAGGGCAGAAAAAGCCATGACAATATTTACAAACATACAGATTTTTCTGCTTGAGGAATGCAAAAAAATCAGTAATTAGTGATCAACACAAATGGCATGATGGCACAAACACTATTTCAAAGCAATATATTAGGCTTTATTACTCTAGAGAGCCATGAGGGAAGCAAGCTGGAGTTGATTGATTTCTTAAAGGCAATTAATCTCCTTACAAATGTACTGAAAAACAAAAATCTAAATAGCTAAGGATATAGAAATGTTTAAGCACAAAATAGTTATCCATCCTGTCCATATTTTCCTTAAAGTTTTTCTGTCAACATAAGCCCATGAGAAACCACTCATACCCAATGCCAGTTGTATGGGGGGAAAGGGAGGGCGTGAAGAAGTTGGTTTTATAAAGTTAAGCTAAAAATTTAATTTTTGGTCTCAGAAGTTATAGAGGCATTACTGTAACTTTTGCTAGTGGTTTGCTATTTTTAATAAAATATTCCAAAGCTTTTCCCTACTTCTTAAAAAAAAAAAACCCGCTTTCTCCTATAGTAGGAATGGCAGCATAGCAAGGCAGCAGCAACTTCCTTGTGTGGAACTGGCCACGATGCTGTGTCCAGTTTGGTGCTTCTTATCTCAGATGATGTCGGCCAGCCTCAGAGACTGGGGCGTGGCGGGGAGCACAGTGCTACATGGCAGTGTGTAAGCGTACGTTCCCAGGGGAATGTACAGCTCCACCAGAGCTGCCAAGTCTCTCCTGCTCTCCCCATCACTTGCCTCCTCCAATTTCTTTACCATGTTCTCAAAATGCCCTGGGAAAGATGTTATATGGAAATGAAACACAAAAATGATGATGAGTATAACACCATTTGATGTATGTATTTGACATGAGCACTTCTCCAGGTGTGGACGTCAGCACCACTCAGACGGGGAGATGTAAATATACTGGCTTCAGACAGTTCCTCAGGTCCAGGCATATTATACTGCCAGAGTCTACGATACCTGACTCAAGCTCACAGCTATAAATCAACTCTGTCAGAATTTACATCTGCATGTAAAGTACATTTTCAGGCAATCATTTCAAAGCCTGACCCAAACCTGTTTTCCATCAGCATTCTGAGTGTTGTATCAAAAAATCTCTCAAAGTTCCAAAGCCCAAGATGCTCCAAGTTTTTGCTCGTACAGAACAAGCTTACGGTTACAAAAATGGGCAAATCCCTAAACTCTCTTCAGAGACCTCCAAATCTGAACTACTCTTGGATATTTTTTTGTCTTACATCTTTAAAAAATAATTTAAGCCAGGACTTCCCTTTTCATATTCTCCAAGTATTATTCATTCAGCTGGTGTGAATGTGGTAAAAAAAAAAAAAAATCAAACCTAGATATGATACAGAGGTCTGGTACCACTTTCACATAGATTCTACGGGGCAGGAATGTGTATAGGACAAGGGTTCTAAGAGCAATTTAAATCCTTACTTTTAAAAAAACAGAAAAATAAAATGGGCCTAAACCATTGCAACCTTTGCTCTAAAACCATTAAAATTAAGTCAAGATAAAGTTATAAATTTAGCAAAGATAACTCTCTATGAATAAACAGGTAAAAAGTAGTGAAACATTCTGATAGGCTGTCATATAATGTAGACACTTTTAAGCCCCTTAACTCTAAGGTAATCTTCGCAAACCCGGCAGGAAAAGGACCAGTGATGTGACCGACTAACCTCCAAAGAGATCGACGTCAGCAGTGACAGCAGTGACAGTTGTGGTAGTTGAGGCAGAGGCTGAAGCAGTTGCAATTTCAGAAGTTGTAGTAGGAGGGGTAGGTTCTGGTGCAAACGGATCTGAAATTTGTGCTTCAGAGGGAACAGAGGAAAGTGCAGCCAGAGAATCTATGTTGCACCACCAACAGAGAACAGACAGGAGAGAAGAAGAGGAAAGGACACAAGATATACCAGACTCCAAATAACCAAAAAAGGACAGTTATTTAGAGAAGGAAGTCTCTCAAAACAGAAGTTTAAAATAAAGCTTTACTCACCCTCTCCTAAAAGGTCTATCGATGTCCAGTATGTGTCAGCATATGAAGAAATGAGAGAGAAAGCTGAAACATGCAACCACACCAATGTCCAAAGCAGGGTGAGGTACTAACTGAAGACATTTCAGTTGTATGCACCTTTCTGGACCATTTGTAATTTTAAAATAGCGTACTACCTATTATTATCATGGAATGTTTGAGTGAGAAGGGACCTTAGGGATCCCCTAGACCAAGCTTCCAGTTTTATAGATGGGAAAACTGGGAGCAAGCAAGGTCAAGAGACTTACCTGAAGTCCACTCTAAACAACTTTGACAAACTCAATTTCTTACCAGATTTACCATTTCATCTGCTTTGATGGATTTTACTAAACGATAAATATCAATTCTTAAGAAACTGTAGTTAATTAAATGGTATTAATCATCTATTTGATGTGTCACTTCAGTCCAGAAAACCACAGAATAAATACAGGCTTTATGATAACTGTAGTTCAATTGTAGAACGTACCAAACATAGTCAAAGAACTGAGTCCAAGTTTAGGGGCTAGGGAAAAACAACCCTCACCTACATGATTTTTGTCTTCATAAATTTCACATTATTGGATGTTTTTCAATGTGATATATAATCTCCCCATTTATAAACATTACGTGACAACATATGAGAATAATTTTTAAGATGAATGGGACAGATTGTGTAGCATCAAAACTTTTCAGGCCATCTGAGGTCTGCGTTCCTTTCGGAGGTGCATACTTCCTTAGGGTTCAACAGTGGGATTACAGTTCGCATCCTAAATAAAAAGCCGAGGAAGAGTAATTCTTAACTATACTATGACTTTAGGTTAAACATTTAGAGAGTCCAATAGCATTCTTGCATTCCCAGTCATGTGATAAACCCCAGGGCTCATATTTGAAATCATGAATGTTATTGGAAATTTATTTTAATCATAAAGGAATTTTATCAGAACTCATTAGGGAGTTATTTTTTTAAGAGCCTTAAAAACAATGTGAGAAATCAGTAAACTAAAAGTTCTAGAAGACATTTAAAGAATTGGGAAACATAAATTTGACACTAAAAATGATCACATACATTTAACCATGCAATTTGCAAACCCAATAAATATTAAAGTATTCTATAGGCACATTAAGGTAATCAAAGCCCATCCTAACCAAATCTTATATATTTCATAACAACATTAAAAAATTATAGCACACAGGGTACTTCACATTAGAAACAGTTTTTAAATTTTAGAATGTATGTGTAATTAACACCAGCCAAAAGGCAACTATATTGATTTGGGGCTGTTAGCTGATCAGGTCCCAAATCCTGAGAAACAGAAGGTACTTCCAATAATTCCTCAAACCAACAGTATCAGGCCCAATACAACTGTTACTCTATACTCATACATCCTAAATTATTAATTAGAAACCAAAATGGGTAATCAGAAGCCAGACAGACTTGGTTCTCTATTCTCCTGGCATTGGTAGGACTCTCTCTAGTCTTGTTTTATCAATGGCTAGTTCAAGATGCAATGTGACTTAGCAGAAGACCTAAGAGCCATGTGATTTAACAGTTTCCAGACTTGTTATTGTCTGGGACAGGGAGTGGGAAATTTATTTTGTATATTTGGTAAGTGATAAAGGAGAAGACTATTTACGACTATTAGAAGGAGAGAGAAATAGAAATATTTTTAAAAAGTATAAAGGATTAAAATACTTGTTCCATGTTTTTGACTAGTGTTTTATTCAGATGGAGGGTTATAAGACTTGCTGCAGTATGACGAAAGATGGAAATGAAAATTTCCCAGGGAAATGTACGACAATTAAAAATACTGGTGCATAACCGATGTTGAAAGCCTTCGCTACAGGTGTTAGTCTCTAAAAATCCCAATTTTCTGGAAGAAATATAATTTGTTATTTCTTGCTTTATGCAAAATTTCCCCTGCTATTAAAGAAAGGCATACATTAGGATGATGAGAACAGTTATTATTCTCAAAGCTACCACATTTTTTAAAATTTATTTTTTTAAATTAACGTATAATGTTATTATTTGCCCCAGGGGTTCAGGTCTGTGAATCGTCAGGCTTACACACTTCACAAAAGCTACCACTTTTTAATAAAATATTAAACTATACAAAACACTCCTCCCCAAAACCCATAGCAGCAGAATTCAATTCACTGGCAAGTAGTACATAATCAGAGTTATTTTTTTGCATTATGGAAATTACCTGAAAATATTCACTGTAATTGAGGAAATAAAACCACAACTAGATAAATACAGAAATCTGTATTTTGCAGTGATATGAAGCAAAACTTCCTTGATTATTATAAAGATTGAATGTGCTAATATATTTAAGTGCTCACCCATACCTGGAGCATATCAATGCTTGCTAATAACAATAGCAGTAGCTAACATTTAAGTCATTACAACTTTCATTACAGAACTCCCAACTTTCAAGCTTCTATAAATTTGTGTGTATGTGTGTGTACACATGCATGTTTCAAAACACCTGCAGATATGCCCCCAGATTTAATTAACAAGCAAATGGTAATACAGGTCACTAAAATTGCTTGTACTGTGGGTAATATTCCCCATGGAAACTATTAGAGTCATATGATTGCATGATAATGGTGAGCCTTCAAATGGATGTTGGTAATTATTTTCTATTAGGTCTCTTAATTCTAATAAAAACCATAACTAGGTCAACTAATTATAAAAAGACTCTAACAGAAATTCTGTATTTCTCAGAAAAAAGAAATTTCACCTTAAGCATTTTAAAGAAGAAATCATCTGTTTCCCACTCTAAGATACACAGAAATACAACACACATACTCACTTGTTTGTGCTGAATTTATTATGAAGAGAAAAACACACTCATTATGGGGCCAAAGGCAGGGATTTAAAAAATGCTGTCTTCTTTCAGTCAAACGTGTTCATTATCAGCCCACAGAATGCAAATCTTATACGCATTACTTAACTTAGGTTTACTAAAATACGAATTTGCTAAAACGTGGTTGTTTTATGCCAATAGGAAAAATACTATCATTTACAAGATGCACCTGAAAATGGGAGTATTTATCAGTACCCATAACCCCCAAGACAAATTAATAAACACTTGAAATGCCCTTGGTGGTTGGAAAACGAATCCTCTTACTAGCATTATGGTCAGATAAGAATATTCAAATAAGTCTATAGTCTTAAGGTTTATAGTTTATTGTTTGGTTATACAAAATTAAAATGCGCTTCAGTAACAGAAGTTTGATTTTATCAAAGAAGATTGAGAAAGTGATTTTATTTATTTTTTGCTTAGAAATAATGAGCCAACCATATTTGTTACAACTTAGCATCATGTTCAACCACTTACTGGGTATCTATAGGAAAAATGCAGACCAAAGGTAACGAATGTTTCTTGATTTCATATTATACAAGTTTACTTCAATTTCTTAAGGCTTATAATTTTTACTATTCTGCTTGGAATTAAAGAATTTATTACTGTTTTTCTCTGTGGCTGAACTTCTACTACTATGAAATACTGCAGTTATAGATATTTTCTTGAGACAGTAGACTAATGATGTCTAATTATCAAAGGGTGACCATCAGGCCCTAAGCCAAGGTTCTGCTAGCCTATCAGGTATTTTGTACAGTATAAAAAAGTGTTCCCTCTGCACCAGCAGATTAGGAAAAGAAAAGCACCTTTTTCTCAAGGAAGAAAAAGGCTCACAGTTTGACTTGCAGAAAGCAGGCTGGATTTTAGTCCCTCTCATCCTGCTTTTGATCAAGACATAAACTGCATGTCCCTATTGAACAGAGCTGACTAAAAACACAGTATTCTGCTTTCGTCTATATCCACTGCTATGTTAATGCTTCAATCACCAATAGTTACTTATTTCTAACAAGACTGAAATATACTCTGATAAAACTGGTTATTAGAACTTATTCCTTACAGTACAGTATCTTAGCAAAAAGTGCCTGAAGATAGAAATGAATAACAATGTTTCCCTGCAATTTTAGAACATTTCACCTAGCTTTATCTTTTCACTTGGCATTCATCTAGTGCAAAATTAAAAAAAAAAACAAAGAAAAGAAAAGAAGAATAATTACTCTTCAATTTCAGGCCAGAGAATAAGGTGAAAAGAGACGGTTTACAGTTTCACTGTTTATTAAAGTTCTAAGTAAATCATTAAATGTTTGATAAGTTCTAAAAATTACAGTATGTATACTGATTTTTAAATAGTTCACAGAATTAAAGACAATACATTCATGTAAAACTGGAAAAATTTTGTATAACCCCACAAATTATAAATTAACACTAAATTTTAAATTATAAAAGTTCTCTGAAAGTCACTAATATGAATTTATGACCAAAAATGTGTGGTTTAAAGATATGGATTCGAAGCATTTTAAATGAACTAGAAAGCACAATTGTTATAGAACACTGTGGTAATGAAAATACATTCTTAGTAAATTGAAATAATCAAATATTTCTGAAAGATGAAGCTCAGAATGAAAGTCTGAGAGCCAGAACACTGCACTTATAAAATCTGAGCAGCAATATTTTCCTTTTAACAACTGAAATTTAATAAAGTTAAGTAAAGTTGAAAGAGCAATTTTATTTTAAAAAATTGATAGCTATAAGCTTAGGAGTTGAACATTTTAACATAAGAGATTTAAATATTTAAAGTGGAAAACACCAATATTTAAAATGCTCATATTTATAATTAGCATTGTAGGACTGGTATGTATCCTACAGATAGATATATTGTAAGACTGGTTATCTGTCATTTATTTTGTTGCCAAATAACTTGCAAATAAAATCAAGAGATTATAGCATGTATTCTGATGTCATCCTGACACATTGTTTAGCAAGCTCACCTAAGGATTATTTAATTATCTATGGGAATGTAACTTTATTTGACTTTGCAATTTAAACGTTAATTAAGTATTCTGATTCTAAAATGATATATTAAAAGTTACAGAACTTGTCTACTAGTGATTGAAGTAATATTCTGTCTGGGAGAAGATAACTTCAAGATTTCATCTTTTTTGCCCCATTGGACATTAACTAATTTTATACTTAATGTACTTAAAGTTATTCTTACATTCCTTTTCAAACATGGGTAAATACCAAGTTCCTCAAAATGTTCTCTGAACTGGACACCTGGGTGGCTCAGTCGGTTAAGCATCTGCCTTCGGCTCAGGTCATGATCCCAGGGTTCTGGGATCGAGCCCTGCATTGGGCTCCCTGCTCAGTGGGGAGTCAGCTTCTCCCTCTCACTCCGCCACTCTCCCCAGCTTGTGCCCGCTGGCTCTCTAATAAATAAATAAAATGTTAAAAAAATGTTCTCTGAACCATCATTTTCATCTTACTGATTTCCTCATCAGTGAGTTAATGTCTTTCACCTGTGCTGTTTTTCCCCCACACCATAGTTTTACTGATGTATATATTCGAGGTGTACAATGTGATGATTTGACATACATATACTTTGTGAAATGATTAGTACAATCAACCTAACACATCCATCATCTTGCACGGTTACTAGTTACTACCTTTATTTTTGTGGTGAGAATACTTAAACTTTACTTTCAGCAAATTTCGAGTATACAATAGTATTACCAACTATAGTCATCAGCTGTACATTAGATCACCAGAACTTATTCATCTCACAACTGACCATTCCTACCCTTTGATAAATGTCTCTCCATCCTGTGCCTTACTCTCCATCCTCTGCCAACCACCATTCTACTCTGAGAATTTGGCTTTTTCGGATTCCACACACAAGTGAGATCTACATATTTGTCTTTCTGTGTCTGGCTTATTCCCTTAGCATAATGTCTTCCACATTCACATCCATGCTTTTGCAAATGGGAAGATTTCCTTATTTTTAGGGCTGAATAATATTTCATTGAATTGATATATAACACATTTTCCTTCTCTATTTGTCCAACAACAGACATTTAGGTTATTTCCATATCTTGGCTATTGTGTATAAAGCTTCAGTGAATATGGGAGGGTAGCTATCTCTTTGATACGTGTGTTCGTGTGTGTGTGTATGTGTGTGTATCCATTAGAAGTAAAATTAGTAAATCATGTGGTAGTTCTATTTTTAATTTTCTGAGGACTATCTATACTGTTTTCCATAATAGCTGTACCAATATACACTCCCACCAACAGTGTAGAGAGTTCCCTTTCCTCCATACCCTCATCAGTACTTGTTATCTCTTATCTTTTTGGTATAGTCATTCCAGCAGGTATGGGGAGATATGATATGGGTTTGATTTGCATTTCCCTGATTAGTGATACTTAACACCTTTCTATGTATTTATTGGCCATCTGTATGTTTTCTTTGGAAAAATGTCTATTCAGGTCCTCTGCCCATTTTTAAATCAAGTTGTTTGGTTTTCTGCTATTGAGTTGAGTCCTTACATATTTTGAATATTAACTCCATATTAGGTACTTGGTTTGCAAACATTTTCTCCCACTCTGTACACTACATTTTCATTTTATTGTTTCTTTTGCTGTACAGAAGTTTTTTAGTTTGACATAGTCCTACTGCTTATTTTTACTTTTGTTGCCTATGCTTTAGTGTCATATGCAAAAAACTCATTGCTAAGACCAGCATCTAAAAAGATTTTTCTGTTTTCTTATGGCTTCAGGTATTATACTGGAGTCTTTAATCCATTTAAAGTTCATTTTTGTGTATGGTATAAGTTTCCAATATTATTCTTGTGCATGTGGATATCCAGTTTTTCCAACACCATTTATTAAAGATACTATCCTTTCCCTGTTGTGTATTGTTGGTGTTCTTGTCAAAAGTTAGTTGACTGTGTATATGTGGATTTATTTTTGTGCTCTCTGTTTTGTTCTGTTGGTCAAGGTGTCTGTTTTCATTTCAGTATCATACTATTATGATTACTATAGCTTTGTACTATACTTTGAAATCAGGCAATTTGAAGTCCTCAGTTTTGTTCTTCTTAAGATTGCTTTGACTGCTTGGGGTCTTTTGTGGTTTGTACAAATGACAGGCTTATTTTTCTATTTAAGGGAAAATGTCATTACAGGTTTTCTAGGTATTTCACTGAATGTATAGATTACTTTAAGTAATATGGACATTTTGACAGTATTAACTTTTCCAATCCATGAATACAGGAATACAGAAACACCACTTTTGTGTTTTCAATTTCTCTCATCAATGTTTAATAGTTCAGTGTACAGATCTTTCATGTCCTTGATAAATTAACTCCTATATCCTTTTGATGCCACTGTAAATGAAATTGTTTTCCTCACTTTTTCAGATAATTTGTTGCTAATGTATAGAAATGCAATTTATTTTTGTATGTTGAGTGTGTATCTTGCAACTTTACTGAATTTATTTATTCTAACAGCTTTTTGGTAGAGTCTTCAGGGTTTTATACATACAAGAGTATGTCATCTGCAGAGACAATTTTGCTTCTTCCTTTCCTGTTTGGATGCTTTAATTTCTTTTTCTTGTCTAATTTCTCTTGCTAAGACTTCCAGTACTATGTTGAATAGAAGTGGAGAGGGACATCCTTGTCCCTAATCTTAAGAGAAAAAGGTTTCAGCTTTTCACCATTGAGTCTGTTGTTAGCTGTGAGCTGATCATATATGGCCTTTATAACATTGAGGTACATTCCCTCTACTTATAATTGTCAAGAATTTTTATCAAAAAGGGATGTTAAAATCTGTTGGTGCTTTTTCCGCATCTATTGAGGTCATAAGATTATTGAGATCATATGATTTTTTTTTTTTAAAGGAGACTCCATGCCCAGTGTGGAGCCCAACAAGGGGCTTGAACTCACAACCCTGAGATCAAGACCTAAGCTAAGGTCAAGAGTTGGAGGCTTAATCAACAGAGGCACCCAGGCACACTGAGATCATACAATTTTTATCCTTCATTCTGTAATACCATATATCATATTTACTGATTTGTATATATTGAATCATCCTTATATCCAGGGATAAATCCAACTTGATTATGGCGTATGATCCTTATAATATATTATGGAATTTGGTTTGCTAATATTTTGTAAAGCATTTTTGCATTTTTGCTCATCAAGGTTATTGGCCTGTAATTTCCTTTTCTAACTTTGGTCTGAGGGTATTACAGGCCTCAAAAATGAGTTTGGAAGTGTTTCCTCCTTTTCAATGTTTTGGAAGAATTAGAGAAGGACTGGCATTAATTCTTGTTTAAATGTTGGGTAGAATTCATTTGTGAAGCTATCTGGTCAGATTTTTCTTTGTTGGGAGTTTTTGATTCATGTTTCAATTTCCTTACTCATTACGGGTCTGTTCAGATTTTCTATTTCTTCATGGTTCTATCTCAGTCAGTCCTATGTATCTAGGTATTTAGTCATTTTTCTGGATTATTGATATGATGGCATATAATCATTCATAGTAGTCTCTTAAGGCCTTTTGAACTTTTATATATCATGTGTAATATTTCCTCTTTCATTTATAATTTTGAGTTTTTGCTCCTTTTTTCTTGTTTAGTCTAGCTAAAGGTTTGTCATTTTGTTTTTTAAAAAAAGCCAATTCTTAGTTTCACTGATCTTTTCTATTGTCTATCTAGTTTCTACTTCATTTATTTCTGGTCTAATCTTTATTATTTCTTTCCTTCTGTTAATGTTGGGATTAGTTTGTTCTTTTTCTAGTTCCTTGAGGTATAAAGCTAGCTTGCGTATTTGAGATCTTTCTTCTTAATGTAGGCATTTACCACTATAAACTTTCCTCTTAGAGCTGCTTTGCAGCATCTTATAGGTTTTGGTATGTTATTTTTTCATTTTCATCTGTTTCTTTTTTTTATGATTTTATCTCTTTATTGTGGGGGAGAGAGAGAGAGAGAGAGCAAGCGAGTGCACAAGCAGGGGGAACGGCAGGCAGAGGGAGATAGAGAAGCAGTCTTCCCCACAGAACAGGGAGGCTGATGCAGGGCTCGAGTCCAGGACCCCAAAGGCAGATGCTTAACCGACTGAGCCACTCAGATGATGCCATTTTCATTTGTTTCAAGATACTTTCTTATTTCATTTCAATTTTTTCTTTGACCCATTAGTTGGTCAGGAATATGTTGTTTAATCTCCACATATTTGTGAATGTTCCAATTTTCCCTTTGTTACTAATTTCTAGTTTCATACCACTGAGATTGGAAATGATACTTCATAGGACTTCAATCTTCTTTAACTTGCTAAGATTTGTTTAGTGCCCTAACTTACAATCTATCCTGGAGAGTGTACTGTATGTGCTTGAGAAAAATGTTTACTCTTCTGTGTTGAGTGGAATGTTCTGTATATGTCAGTTGAACCCTTTTGGAATAAAGTTATCAAGTCCTCTGTTTCCTTATTGATTTTCTGCCTGGATTATCTATCCATTGTTGAAAGTGGCATAAAAAGATCCTCTACTGTTATTGTGTGGCTATTTCTCCCCTTAGTTCTCTTAATATTTATTTTATATATTTAGGTGTTCCAATGTTTTGTGTGTGTGTGTGTGTGTGTGTGTGTGTGTATTTATAATTGTTATATCATCTTGATGGGTTGATCTTTTTATCATTATATAATATAGTGATCTTCTCTGTGTCTTGGATAGTTTTTTGACCAAAAATCTATTTTGTCTGATAAAAGTATAGCCAATATTGCTCTCTTTTGATTATCATTTGCATGGAATATCTTTTTTCTATCCCTTCACTTTACCTATGTGTGTCCTGAAAGTTAAAATGAGTGTCAGAGGCAGCATATTATTGGATCTTGTGTTTCTGTTTAAAATATTCGTTGAACCACTCTGTGTCTTTTTATGTGGGGAACTTAATGTATTTACATTTAAAGTAATTACTATGAGTAAGGACTTATTATTGCCATTTTGTTTACTGTTTTCTGACCATTCTGTACTTCCTCTCTTCCTTTCTTCCTCTCTCAGTCTTCTTTTGTGACTTGTTGATCTTCCTTAGTGGTATGCTTTGATTCCTTTCTCTTTATCTTTTGAGTATCTAGTAGAGGTGTTTTTTTTGTGTGTGTTTATCATGAGTCTTGTAGGAAATAGCTTATAGTTTTAACAGTACATTTTAAGCTAAGAACTTTAACCATATACCAAAAGTTCACACTCTTAGTCTTCTTCCCCACCCCTGACATTTTATGTACTGATATCACAACTTTTACACATTGTGTTTATATTAACAAATTATGGTAGCTTTAGTTATTTTGAATTCTTTTAACTTTTATACTAGAGTTAAAAGTGATTTGCCTACTACCACCACAGTATTAGAGTATTCTGAATTTGACCTTATACTTACCTTTACCAGTGAGCTTTATTCTTCCATATGTTTTCATGTTGGTACTTAATAGGCTTTTGTTTTAATTTGAAGAACTCCTTTAACATTTCTTATGAGGCATGGCTAGTGGTGATGAACTTCCTTAGCTTTTATTTGTGGAGGGAAGTCTTCATTTTTTCATTTCTGAAGGACAACTTTGGTGGGTACAGTACTCTTGGTTGAAGTTTTTATTTTTCCTTTCCATGCTTTGAGTGTATCATCCTACTTAGTCATGGCAGGCAAGGTTTCTGCTGAGAAATGTGCTGATAGCCTTATCAGGGTTCTTTTCTATATGACAAATGGCTTTACTCTTGCTGTTCTCAAGATTTTCTTTTTGTCTTTGACTTTTGTCAATTTGGTTATACTGTGCCTTCTTTGGATTATCTTGCTTGGGGACTTTTGAATATCACAAATATGAATGTCCATATCCATGTCTATCCATTTCGGAAATGTTCAGTCATTATTTCTTTAAATAAGCTTTCTGTTCCTCTTTTTCTGTCTTCTCCTTCTGGGATTCCCTTGATGCATATATTCATTCATTTGATAGCAACCACAGGTCCCATGTGCTTTCTTCATTCTTTTCCCATTTTGTTCCCCTAATTAGCATCTTCTAATGATCTATCGTTGAGTTTGCTGATACTTTATTCTGTCTGATTAAGTTTGCTGTTGAAGCTCTCTATTGAGTTTTTCAGTTGAGTCATTATATTCTGCAGCTCTAGATTTCTGTTTAGTTCTTTCTAATGGCCTCTATCTTTCTATTAAACTTCTCATTTTGTTCATGTACTGTTTTCTTGACTATGTTTTGTTGTCTATTTCTGTTCTCTTGCATCTCACTGAGCTTCATTAAGATGACTATGCTGAATTCTTTGTCAGGGAATTTATAGATCTCCATATCTTTGGTGTCAGTTATTAGAGTATTATGAGCTTCCTTTGGTGGTGTCATGTTTGTTTCCATGATTTTTTGTAATCCATGTAGTCTTGTGTTGGTGTCTGTGCCTTTGAAGAAGTAAGCAGCTCTTCCAGTCTTTAAAGACTCATTTTGGCAGGTAAAGACCTTCACCTGCTCTGCACTAATGACACTGCCCAGAGTATTATAACAGAATCACAACTGAGTGGGGTTGTAGCTGGGTCATGTGGCTACCTGCTGGAAATGCTGTGATGCCCACGGTTGGCGGGCCTCTTGCCAGGAGCTTGGATGGGTTTGGGTATGCCTCATTCCTGGGAGGACCTTCAGGACCTTGGTGAGAAGGGCTAGAACTGAGATAAGAGTCCATTTCAGGGTCTGCCTCTGAGGCCACAGATGGTGGGCTGGTTAGCAAGTGCATGGATAGGTGTGGCTCTCACTGGGTCGCTGGGTAGGCAGGTCTCGTCCTGGACCATAGCTGAATGGAGCTGAGACCAAGTCAGAGGGCTACTTTAAAGTCCATAGTTAGGACCAAGGTCAGTGGGATTGCCTCTGGAGGCAGGGACAGGGGAGTCTGTTGCTGGATTCCTGGGCAGGCAGGACTGACTGTTCCCAGACCATGACTGAGAAAGGCTGGAGCTGGGTCATAGGCCATTTCAGAATTCACAGCTAAGACCAAGGTCAGCAGACCTGTTACCTAAGGCAAGGGCAAACATGGCTCTTTCTGGGTCCCTTGGAAAATGTTGCTGATGGCAGGACCAAGGCCAAACAGGACTATAAATGCATCCATAGGGGCATGGTGGTATTTCTAGATCTGTAGCTAGGGCCAAGGTTGGTGAGTCTCCCATCTGGATGTAGGCCTGCCTTCTCAAAACAACCTTCCTTGATCTTAGGTTCCATTGGGGTTTTACAACCTCCTACCTGGTTCCCAAAGCTCCCCAAAAGGCACTTTGTCCATGAATCGCTGCCAAAATTATTTTTGCTATGGGGAGCTATGATGGGGTACCTCCTATTCTACCACCTTGCTTATATTGTTCCCTCTGTGTTGTTTCTATAGTTGTATTAGTCATTTTTAAAGTTAAAAAAATTTTATTTTGATATTTTGGTACAATAGGGCAAAGTATTTAAAACCAACTCAGTGTAGCATTGAAAACAATTAACTTATTTTTATATTATTATTTAACTTTCTTTTTAATCAAATGCTTATAAAATTTTAATTTTTTCAAGATCCATGAATAAAAATGGTGATCAAGCACTTAGAAAAGTGATTCTTTTCAGTTAGTTGAGTATGGATCTTTTCCAGCACAAACAAGACTATATACCAGATTTCAACTGCTTGAAGTCAAATACAATATGAATTAAAACCAATTTAGGTGTAAAGGAATCCAGGAAGGAGGCTACACCTGAACAAATCAAATTAGAGGTGCTGCCTTTGAGTAATCTCGGAAGTTCACAGGAACACCTAATCCTCTAATCCTCTAATGCCTGACTCTCTCTAGAGACCAATTGTTAAAAATAATCAGAATTTTAGAATAACAAAGAAAAATACTGCCCTCATTTCAACTCTTAAAATAAAAACTATATGACTACTACAGAGAGAGTGTCTGTCTCTCTCTCAGTATATACTTAAACCAATAGGTGCCATTCTTAGCATTTTCTCTCCAAGTTTCCAGCAACATTTTGGATAACCAGAAGGTAAGTATAACAACAACAGCCTGAATAAAAACAACTGAATAGAAAAATAGCATGGCTGTCACGTTTCACTCACCTCCCCATGCGGTGGCTCCTCCAGAAGGTGGGGGTGGCGCTGGTGCTGCAGCTGCTGCTGCCCCTCCAGAAGAAAAGTCTGGCTGGAGGTCCAGGAGATCACTAGATGGTTTAGAAGTGCTGAAAGGACAATACAATTTCAAAATCAGATTTTAGAATTTTATAATGTAGAGGTGTTTTTAAATGAAGACTGATGCCGAAAGCATTAAAGATTTTGGATACTTTAAATCCAGTAAGAGAATAATATTTTGGAAAGTATAGCATATGTTCTTCTACCCCAAGGGTTGGCAAACTACTGTGTAAAGGGCCAGAAGCTAAATATTTTGGGTTTGTGGGCTAGATCATCTATCACTATTTGACTCTGCCAGTATAGCATGAAATATGAACAAATGAACGTGACTTTGTTCCAATAAAACTTTATTTATAAAAACAGACAGTGGGCTAGTTTCACCCATAGGCCATAGTTTGCCAACTTCTGTTCTCTACACAATAACATAGGTAAACCATTCTTCAAGCACTGGGCCACTCAACAAATAAGCCAGAAATTAAGGGGGAAAACCAAAATTCCTCAAATTAAGGGTTTTTTAAAAAAATAAAATATGTTAATTATTTTAATAAATATGTTAATGTCCACTGAGCAGCAGCTGAAGTGCTGGTTAGGAGGACTGTGATAAAAGGAAGCATATTCCAAATATTAAAGGTATTAGAGTAAGAGATTTAGGGGTAATCTTTCCCTTTTCTCTATTTTCTAAAAATTTTGTATGGAAAAAAATTCTTGCCTTAAGATTTTATTTATAAAGCAAAGAATACTAAAATGAATAATCACTAATAAACCTTTTTTTTTCTAAGTTAAACTATAATATATCAAGTTTGCCTAAAAGAGGACTCACCTAAAATACTTCTGTATTTTTTATTCTCATTCAGATAGGGCTGTGTTTTTCAAAGCTCCTCCATCTACAGAAGTTCCAAGGAGGAGCCTAGAGCTCTGCTATTCAAAGTGTGGTCTTCAAACTAGTAACATCCTGAGACACTGTTAGAAGTACAGAATTTTGGGTTTATTCCTATCTTCTATATAAGAATCTTTATTTTAATATGGCCCCAGGCGTTTCATTCAGGTTTGAAACACTGACCTGCAGGTTACCAGACCATGTACCAAGCCACCGGGATGCCAGATTCCCCACTTTTCTTCATAAATAGCAATTTCAGCTTTTCCTTTCTAAAGGTAAATTAGATCTTAAAAAATCCATTTTTTTTTTAAATTTCAAACCACCTGCAACAGCTCAGTTTTGATTTCCTTTTCATAAACACAACGGTCTAAGAGCCAGGATAGGGAAACATGATTAAGACCTGAATCAAAGCTTTAGAAGAAACAATTTATCTTAGTATAGAGGCAAAAAGGACTTGGTTTATCAAATTTGTGATTACAAAAAGCAGAATTAAGCAAGTAAGGGTAACACACATAGTTAATATGGGTACGACATGGATTTATTGCTCAGTTCAAAATTCAGGTCTCCAAATACAGGGCATTCATAATCAGTCACAGATACATCCTCTCAAGACAAAAGGACCAAACAAAAGGTGACCTAAAATTATTATCTGAGGAAACCACTTTGAGTTGGGGTTTCATCTGAGGCAGCCCTGAGATTTTACCCAACACACAGTGTCTCCACTTTCTCACTACTCTTCTGGCCTTTAGGTGCTATAAAAGCTGATTAGGAAGATCCCCATGTTCCCTTCCTATCACCAGTGTCAAGAGTTCCTCATAGGCACCAGCTAATGGGCCTAGAGCTGCAAAGTTTTTCTTTGTTTTTTTTTTCTTTTTGGTTTTTTTTTTTAAAGTGCCTTAAGACACTCTTTGAATTTCATACAAGAAGCTAAATTCTGAAATCATTTTCCACATCTTCACAACTTCAGAAGACTCTGAAGTGTGTGTACCATTCTTCTACCTCCTTTCTTAAATGTGGGAGCAAGAAGATCATTTCTACAGCTTAGGTCTTTCTGATGCTTTGAGAATACAGGTCTAGGGAACTATAGAAAATGTGAACCTAAATATAGCCCAAACTAGCATATGCTATTAGGACTAGCTTTCATTTTGTGAAAATATCTGGGTTCAGTACATAAAAAATAAAACAAAAGGCTAATCAAAATACTAATAAACAGCTCAGTGCATACTCATTAACTAACCTGACAGGGACAGCCGCAGACGCAGTTGCAAATAAATCAACCGGTGGGGATGTATCAATAGTTTTAGCTGGTGTAGAATTAGGAGACGTAACAGTTGTGGCTGGAGAAGACTGAAAGTGAAGATGCACAACACACTCTAGTCAAATGCGAATCTAAAGGACACAGCAACAGGACCGCCACTTTGCAGACCTCTGACATTTGCAGCCATTTTTTGGTAACTCCTTGTGGGAGGAAAAATACTCAAGAAAATTTGAAATGGAGAACTATAATAAATAATCAATATTGGACAACACAGTTTTCAAATTTTAAAAGTTAAATGCAAGTTATATAAAATTATGTTTAAAATATTTGGCTTAACATTGCAATGACTTCCACTTATGTAATTTACATCAAGGCAAACTGTTATTTCCTAAACATAAAATTAGCAGGAAAGATCTTATCAGCTGCTAAAAATGAAGACAATTACCAATCGGAATAACCACTATAAAACCAAGGCCATTCTTTTTCCTTTGCATCCTAACCAGAATTCACATAACATCTTCTCAAGTGTCTTTAAGTTCTGGAAATCAAACTTTCGAAATAGTTCACAGATGGCAGAGAACAATTTATAAATAAGACTCAGGTTACTGACAGTTTAAGGGTATCATGACTATATTCTATCACTAATACAACATAGATAAAATTTAAAAACTGAAATAAAATCTAACATTTATTGTCCTGTACTGGTTTATTTTTTAAAAGAGAACTTAATAGTCAGTTAATATATTAAAAATTAAGATTTTTGTTGAGGTAACTATTCTAATTCCATTTCCCTTTATGTGGTATATTTAATTCTCCATGTATTTACAAGAGAAAGATTAAAGGGGCATCTCAAACTAGTCCACTGATACTTACTGTGAATGAAAATGTGATAAACAGCAAGAAAACATGAAGACTAAGACCAACCAAAGGCTATCAAATACTGCTATAAAGAGACACCTAGGGGCACCTGGGTGGCTCAGTGGGTTAAAGCCTCTGCCTTTGGCTCAGGTCATGATCCCAGGGTCCTGGGATTGAGCCCCACATCGGGCTCTCTGCTCAGTGGAGAACCTGCTTCCTCCTCTCTTTCTGCCCGCCTCTCTGCCTACTTGTGATCTCTGTCGTCAAATAAATAAATAAAATCTTAAAAAAAAAAAAAAGAGACACCTAATTTCAAAGAGACCAAACTTAAAGTTTCAAAAAGTATAAATTAAGAAAAAGGACTGAGGAGATTATAGTGAGGGGTTTTCAGACTTAAGTAGTATTTGTCTAGTATCTCCTTGTCCAAGAACCAAGAAGTCAAAATTCAATAGATGTACAAATGTTAAGCATTTAGCAACTCATGAGCAGTATGGATACTGCTGCTCAGGAAATGTCTACTCAAGCCTTTCTCTTTACCAAAAATTCCAAATTTTTGAATGGAATATGAAAGATCATCTAGGGAATAGAAAGGACCAAACAAATTTAATTTGTATGTTCTCCACTGTGTACACTGACAACTCTCTAAAAGAAATCTGTGGGTTTTTTCAAACCAATACATGTAAATAAGCTTAGAAAGTAATGTTTATGAAGATACCACTGAGAACTTAAAACCAACAATGAAGTTACCAACATAAATGTAAAATGAAGGTCTTCAAAGGCTCACTAAAAACTGCTCTGTAACAATAAGCCCTGAAGAAATGAGAGAGCTAGGAAAGAGAACCAGAAGAATCCTGTTATTACAAAAAGAAAATGTCAATAAAATTTGATTTGGCCAAAATGTAGAAACAGACCATCCCCAATGATGCCATTAATTTTTACCACACTCTATTCTGCAGTCGTACATTGGAATTTTTCATGTAGATATAATGACTTTAAACCCGGTTTTACATTAGAATCATCAGGAAGGTTTTTGTTGGCTTGAGCTGCTGGAGGGAATTTTAGGCAGCCAGCCAGATACTGACACAGTACAGGGTATCTGGGAACCACCAGAACCGTCATAATGACATCCTTCATGTCTGTAATAACAGCAAACACAGAATGGAAATTTATCATAGAGGAAAGAGCACATTTATTACATTTTTGTCTGAAAAATATGATGGCAAATGTGAGCTACAGATCTAGGGAAATAAGTACTATTGTCACTGATAACCATAATCCAATCCTGTCCTTTAGTATGATTAAAAAAAGAGGGAGGAGAAAGAGTTATTAAAATTATGAAAGTGGAGTGTCTAAAAGGCAAGCTTGCAGAAAGACACTCAACCACAACTGACTTCTTTATCACTCAAACACATATAAAATTATGTGTTCTATCTCACAGGGCTGGGATTTAGAATATGTATGTTCTTTGTAACTAGTTTGTTTTCAGTTGTAATATAAATGTATGAAAATTTCTCCTACTTAAAAAAAAAACTTAGTCTAAATAGAGGACTATGTAGACATTGCTATACTAGACTAGATAGAGAAACTAATATAAAGTAGAATACACAAAGTTTACCTTTCCGTTCCTCAAATAATTAAAAATAAAATTACCATAAGACCCAGAAATCCCACTTTTGAGTAGATACCTGAAAAACTGAAAGCAGGAACTCAAACAGGTATTTATATACCAATGTTCACACAACAGCATTATTTACAACAGCCAAAAGGTGAAGACAACCCAAGTGGCCAACTGACGGATGGAAGAAGTAAATGTATGTATACATACAATGGAATGTTTTTCTTTTAAAGATTTTATCTATTTATTTGAGACTGAGAGAGAGAGGGAGAGAGAGAGATGGGGAGGGGCAAAGTGAGAGGGAGCAATAGACTCCCCGCTGAGCAAGGAGCCCAGTGTGGGACTCGATCCCAGGACCCTGGAATCATGAGTTGCACCAAAGGCAGAGGCTTAAGCGACTGAGCCACCCAAGCACCCCCATACAATGGAATATTATTCAGACTTAAAAAGGAAGGAAATTCTGACATATGCTACAGCAAAAATAAATTCCCCAAGATATTACATTAAGTAAAATAAGCCAGTCAAAAAAGTCCAGACACTGTATGATTCCACTTATTTGAGGTAACTAGAGTAGTCAAATTCATGGAGTCATAAAGTAGAATGGTGGTTGCCTGGGGCTGAGGAGAAGCATGTGGAATTAGTGTTGAAAGGGTGCAGAGTTCCAGTTTTGATGACAAAGTTCCGGAAATGGACAATAGTGATGGTTGTACAACAAAATGAATGTATGTAATGCCACTGAACTGTACACTCAAAAATTCCTAAAATGGTCAAAACAAAACAAACAGCCAACTTACCTTACTTAACGGAGAAGGAGCACCAGATCTAAAAGGCAAACAAGAAAAATCAAAACCAAATATACATGGATACATTTGTAGAAGCATTTAAGTTTGATATCACCTGGACAAGCATTAACTGGTTTACACACAGATGTCTTAGCAATGGATAAACTATTTTTTAAAAAAATAATTTATCCTTCACTCAATTATGACATCCTTTTTCAATGTTTTCCATTCACTTAATTTCTAGTTACTACAAGTTCTTAAAACCAAGTTTTTTTCTCTATTTCTAGTAACTCAATTTTTTGAGTTGATCATTATTGCCCACATCCAACAAAAATTAGAATTTCAAAAATGTTGTCCAGACTTGGGGAAAATAAAGCTTTACAGAATTAAAAAAAAAAAAAAAACCCTCTGGTTCATTACTTTTAAAAGTTAGAAAAGTCATTAAGGTACACTGTGATTCATTTAATCATAATTGTGATGCATTAAAAGAACACCGGAATTTTAAAAATCCTTATGAGCCGTGTGCCTGAAATATATCTCAACTTCCACATGTATACTCCTGGTTTGTTATCTTCATGGCTGCAATGAAAGCTATTATGGAAAATATTCCCATTATCCTGTTAGAACTGGTGGGAGCTTGAAAAAGAACAGTAACCTCAATGCTTGTTTCTAAGGGAGTGAGGAAAAATTAGAAAGGAGTAAATTATTTTTTTAAGTGAGATTATTGCTAGCACTGACCTGTACATCATTTCTAGCAAAGGGTTTCAGAAACGACTACCTAAACAGCTTACGTTTTACCAACCCAGGTTGGTGAAAAATAAATTAATGATAAAATAAAATAAAGAAAAAATATTTTGGTAGGAAGCCTACTGTCAGAGTCTTAGAGCATGGCGGGGATGGCTTTCTATTCATCTACAGAGAAAACAACATAAGAAGCACTAGCCAAAAAAATTAGCAGAGATTTAGTAACTGACATTTTGTACAATATCATGAATTTTTGTTTTATTGAGTGTAGCAAACAGATTGAATAATATACTTCACATTAATACTTTTTATGTTCAACCTTATTTGCAAATACCTGCTATTAAAAATTATCATCCTCAAACCTAAGTACAAATATCATAACTGACACAAAATCATTTGCCAAGCTCCTATATGAGCACCTTTACTAAATGACCCTTGTAGTTACCCCGTGGACTAAGCAAATAAATGAAAATCTGTCTCTGTCCAATCACCATCCCACTTACCACATTGTATCTTATTTCTCTGTTTAGTTATCTGTCTTTTCCACTACAGGGTAAATTCTTTGAAGAAAGGGAATCCAGCCCTTTACACAGTACCTGGCATTTTGCAGGCACTGGTATTTCTGTATTATTTGAATTTTAGAATAAGAATGCATGACTCTTTGTATAAAAAATGAACCAAAAGTCTTAAAAATTATTTTGTGTGAAACTAAACTGTCAGGATGAAAGACCCCTGTTCTTATGGCCCACATCTAGACTTCGCCATGATTTCATCTAAGTGGTCAGAACCAAAGGTATGCACTCCCTATGGGGCCATAGCCTTAAAAAGCATCATTAATCACTGATTGAAATCTGAAGGCTCGAGGCTCACAGAAGTAAATAGTTTGCTCAAGACTTAGCATTCTTTAATGGTGGATTTAGGACTCTAGTCTGAGTCTGTATTGATGCCCAGAGCCTGTGCTAGTTTCACATTCCAGCTTGTCCTGATACGAATTCAGATGGGCGTGGCACGTGTGTTCCTCTCTTCCTTTTACCTCTTTCTTCATTGATTTACCACCCTACTACCCTACCATGGGTCATTCACCGTTTATAAGAAATGCTACAATATTTATATATATAGATAATGACACTTAGTAAAAATTAATACTTATTTTAATGATTTCAACAAGAGAAATCTAGTACATACTGAACTGAGCTGGGAAGAATAAAGCACAAATATAATTTTAAAAGAGAATGAATGACCCATGTAGTCCTATTCCAAATTCTGTGAAATGCTACAAATAAATCTGTGGGTTTTTATGATGAACATAGAAAATGCCAAGGTTTATTTCCAGGATGTTAACAGTAAGTCATCAAAAGAGGGAATTTTTTATGTCTTATCCACATCAATAATCTCTACATAATTTTGGCTATAAATGCTAGCCAGAAGACAAACAAAAAGACAAAACACAGATGTGAAAAACCTATCTATGTCATCCAAATAATTTTAATTACAATCGACTTATAAGGTTTCCTGCACCCTCAGCACTTAGTAAACCCACATGTAAAATGAAATCAATTTCTCTTTTGTTCTATGGAATCACAGAAACACACAGTATACAAATATATTACAGTATTTGCATAAAACTTCAAAAATGAGTATCAGTGAATAAAAGCCATTAAATGTAAAGAGTATGCATATTTTTATAGCAGACATTTGAAAACACTTCATTGTCTCAGAGATTAGAATCACTTTATACTGCTTCTTAAAGACAAACAACTTTAATTTTCTTTGTAGCATTGTCTTTAGCACTTCTGCCATATGCCATGGGAACATCTTCTGTTTACTAATCAAATAAAAAAACCTTTTTTCAAAAATCTAAGAAGAATGGATGTATGCCTAAGTGAGATTGTTAGTCTTGATTTGAGAAGACCAAAATAAAGTAAAACCATTTATGCCAGTCACCTTGCTAGACAAAAAAGTATGATGAAAAAATACAGATGTGTAAAAAATGGACAGGAATCAGTTTTAAATGTTCTAAATACCAAATGTGAAGTCTTAAGAGTGCTTTTTGCATTTTTAGTAATAACCAAATGCAAAAAGTCACTCAATGTAGTACTCACCCTTCACTTAAGTTCCCAGGTAAGCACAAACATACAAAGAAGAACACAGTTAACTACTATATATAGTTCATTTAATTTAAAAATAGGGAATAAGCAAAAGACAAGTTCGTATGTGGTCTAAGCCAATTCAGAAAAGAAAAATGACAAGCATAAAATGATTTTAAAGGAGAGAGAAACAATATGATCAAAGGTAATTCAAAACAAGATCACTGGATTTCTATTTCCCTACCCTTAGAAATGTAACTACGCGTACAAAGCTGTTTTCCAAAGATAGCTTCCCGCAGCCACAAGGGGGCGAATGCAGACTTGAAATTAGGGCTCATGAAATTCACCCCGGAAGGTGGCTTTTTCTGGTGACCACAGTACTGGCAGATGTACCACGGGGAAACTGCAGGGTGCGGGGGACTCCGAAGGGACAAGAATACAGAAAAGCTGACTCTTCACCAAGCATTGTGCATTGCCTTGCCAAGGGAGAGGCTTTAAGTCCTGAGGATATACATCTTTCCTTCACGAAAGATCCTTCCACCACAGGAGCAGGGACATTTCTTAGGCTTCCTGGCTCCTTTTGCTTAAATCCTACACAACTCCTTTGGCTTCTTAGATACTCCAATACTGAGTAGCCCCAGTAATCCCTGGAAGTGGGCATCTTAATGCACTCACTCCCGTGTCTCTTAATGCACTCTCATGTCTTTTTAGTTGGCATCAATCTGTCTATAAAAGTCTGACCATGCATGGCCACAATGAAGGAGGGGTAGACCTTGTACTTGCACTGTGGTAACAATCTTAACAGAGCCCCTGGGAGGTCCTGTCATGCATCATACCAAACAGTTCCACCATAACTGCCCGAGAGTTTCCTACAGTGTTGTCCGTCCTCGAAAATTTAAAACAATCAATAATTTTTATACTAACTTGGAAAAGAAGACAGAAATGACACTTAGCTAATGAAACAACAAGCAATAAGTAACATCAGGACATGAATAGATTCTGGGCAAATGCTGAGAGAGAAGAAAAATGAAAATCAAAATGCAACATGCATTTTGATGGCTGTTATCACAGGCAAAATCGAGCATCAGCATACAGCCCTGCAATGATCAGTTCATAGGTTGTTTCTGTTAACTTCTGCTGTCAACGGAAATGAAACAAGCATAAAGCTGCGACCAACAGACAGATTTCAAACTGACTCTGTAGGGACAGTTACAGGTGGAGATAATGAAATATAAAATTGTCCTCAAATTTCAGAATCAGAAAATCTATCTAAACCGCATATGTGGGGGAAAAATGTCCACAACACATGCAGCACATGATTAAGGAAGGCTTAATGAGATAGCCCTCCCAGGATGGGTAAGATTTACACACACACAGACAAGGAGGGTAAGCATCCAAGACTAGCAGATTTATAATCTTTGAGCAAGGCACAAAGACTGGAAAGCACTGGGTCCTATGAAGAGACAAGTCTGATACTTGCCAGAGAGAAGAAAAGAAATGGAACCTGCACATTTTTGCATGCAATGAGGAAAAACAGTAAAAAGATGTATGTGCCCAAGTGCAAAGGTATGCCAATCCAGTAAAACTGCACTTATTGCTGATTGATTGATATTCACTATATAAAAAAGATCCTGAGCAAAATACCAGCAGCATGCCATGCTGAATGTTTCAAGTGGGAAGTGTCTAAAATGCAGAAAACTTATTTGCGGGCTTGGCTTTTTTCACAACAGGGTCCGTAATGTAACAGAATGTTCAAGGCTACCTGTGAAACTGTGCTTGTTTTACTCATGCCCAATGATAACAGCCTCAATTTTTAACATGAACAACTCTTTTTCGGCATATTGTCAATCCCCTGTAAGGGAAAGTATATACATCAGGAAGTTCAGGGAACCTAAGTACAAACTACTAATGTGCTGCAGACAGATTGGCTCTACATGGGGTCACACTGTCCTAGGTTAATCAGACGGGATTTTTGAGGGAACCTGGAAGAATTACAATAAAGCATACCCTAAAACTGTAGGAGTAAAAGTCGTACCATGATACATCTCATTCTTACAAAGAACGACTACAGCATTTTTTTCATCTTATTTAGAATTATACAACTAATGCGTACTTGTTTCCGGGTTTCTTTCCTTCTAATGTATTTAGATGCTGTTCAAGGGTCTCCATAAGACTGCTGGGAGCCTACAATAAGAAAGTAACAATAAATGTCTGCATTGCTTTCTTTCAAAGTAAGTACACTGGAACATCACTGTAACTTTGCGTGGTGGAGTTCTGTGGGTGGACCCCACTACAGATGTGAGGTGATTGCATTCCAGGTTCTGTTGGCACTTAAATATTTAAATCCCATGGAATCTCAGACAGGTCCGTCTTACATGCAGTTAACTCTACTGCGCAGCCAGTGGTGCTACAGCGTGGTTTCAGTGTATGGATTACATTGGATAGACTTTTTCTGTGACATTACTTATATGCAGTAAACTCAAATCGAGTCCACTGTATGTTTCCACAAGACCACACGAACAAGGAAAAGGGAATGGGTATTTGTATCCAAGTAAAAAAATACAAGTGCCTAAATACAAACTTACAGAAGTCTGAAAGTACAGTAAAATCTCACTTATCTACACTTGACTTAAATGTTAGGAAAAATTGTTACTATAGTAAATAAAAGTTGGGGGCAGTGTAAATGATAGTTGTGGAGAAAAGGATACATCTTTGATAGTCAGCAACAATTAAGATTTTATTACTGAGCTATTTGATTTATATACATAATAAAGTAAATACTTCAGCAAATGTGGTAATGTTAAACTACTGTGTATTAGAAGATTTAATGTAGTTCAACTCTTTTACTAAAAGGGACCTGAATGTTTGTTCTTATATTAACATTTCAGGCAATAGAAAGTGATGGCATTTTACTGCATATTAGAAAGAGAAATAATAAGTTCATACATATATTCCATCCCCACTATTCCTCAAGCATTAGAAACTTAATGTTATGTTTAAATAATTTTAACCTAAATGAGACCTTAACAGCAGTGTAAGCATTCAGAGAACAGTACTCCATGAATGAAAATATTTAAGCACATTTATAGACACATTTAATTCTAATAATTATCCTTCAAATTAATATGAAATTAATTTTGAAGACCTTTATGCTAATTGCTAAAATAGCTCACAGAATTCAAGGAAATTCATATAACTGTACATTTTACATGGTACCTATAATGACAAAATCAAGTAGAATTTGAAAATTCTTATTAAGAATTTTTAATTTTAAAAGTTCAGGATATTTAGTATCTTTTTTCACTTCACTAATAGAGTCATGAACCATCTTAACAATTATGTGATTATTATATATGTAATTATGTATTATAAATTATTAAGTAAACAAAAATTTTTTTTGATTATCATTTCTTTTTTTAATTTTTAATTTATTTTTTAATAAACATATAATGTATTTTTATCCCCAGGGGTACAGGTCTGTGAATTCCCAGGTTTACACACTTCACAGCACTCACCATAGCACATACCCTCCCCAATTAAGTGAACAAAAATTTTAACTTGCTAAAAGTGATGGACGTAGGGTAGAAAGAATCAGCCCTATGAGAATTATCTAAAAAGTTATGGCCTATAGAGTAGAAAAAGTAATGATTATGGGGGATATAAAAAATTTAGAAAGTTATACAAATTAGAATTTAAAAAATATAACTCAGGTGAAAATAGACTTACTCAACACAGTCCAATAAACTGCAACTAAGAGTATACCTCTAAGTTATAAAAAAATAAAATTTTAAGAGATAAGGAAAATTTTGCTCCATAGAACAAATAATACAATATAAAGATGTATTCATTGAATAAATGGAATATACACTGTATTCTTAAAAGCAAGAAAACAGAAAAGGCTGCACATTTTTTAGGTGAATTAATTCCCAATAACCTCAAAATTATCATGCTAATTGTCATAATAATAATAATAATTACTATAATTGTCATAGCAATGGAACTTAGGAAGCCTGGACATATAACTTCAAAATGTTCCTATATCTTTTTTTTTTTTTTTCCACTGGGATCATAGTGAAAAAAAAAAATATCAAGCCACAGAACCTCTCTCTGGTTACAAGACACAGGTCCTCTAAATGTTAAATGCAATGTAAAGAAAATGTGATTCTGTGTTAATACTGTCTAAAAGGATAAATGCTACTTAAAGTCACAAAACAATAATTTGAGATAACAAAAAAAGGAGGTGGTGTTTTCTCTTATAAACTTCCTTAGTTATCTTAACAAATAAACCCAAAACCAGAAAGGCAGTTTGCAATTTCATTCTTTTTGCAAGGTTTCTTAATAATTTGTGGATGAAAAGTTTAAAATAAAGTAGCAGTCACAAAAATTAACAATTGTTGAAAAAAATCTTACCACGAGCACAGAATACAAAACTGACTTTCATCTTTAAGGGGAGTTATTTCGTGATAAATTGCACGTAAAATTAAGTTTGGAGCATTTTATCTTAAAGCTTTAAAAATGTCTCATCAGGGTGCCTGGGTGGCTCAGTGGGTTAAAGCCTCTGCCTTCGGCTCAGGTCATGATCCCAGGGTCCTGGGATAGAGCCCCACGTTGGGCTCTCTGCTCGGCAGGGAGCCTGCTTCCTCCTCTCTCTCTGCCTGCCTCTCTGCCTACTTGTGATCTTTGTCAAATAAATAAATAAAATCTTGAAAAAAATGCTTCATCATTTATATTTCTTATATGGACATGTGAAATCTAATAGAAGTAAATTCCTTAAAGCTTTGGAGGGGGGAAAACCCTATTTTGATAGTAATGTGCACAAACGTAGGAATACTGGCTGCCTCCTAACTTTATAGCACTGAGTCTATCTTGGCATGTAGTAGACAAATAAGCAAAAATTGTTTCAAATTTCCAATGAGCAAAACTTTAAGAATGTCCCTGCTGTTATAAAAGGAACTTAAAGGAACAAACTATAATTAGCAGGGTCTTTAGTTGCTTATTTTTTAAAATACCCAAGTCAATAGACCAGTTGGATGGAAAACCAACCCAAGGATCAAGAGTCATTCTGTGGAAGCTAACAGGTAACTGATTCATCAGTGGTACAGGTTTTTTTTTAAAAAACGCTTTTCTTTACCTGTAGTTTTCAGATCAACCAGAATTCCTAACATCAAAACCTAAGATGTTTTTCATAAAAGGAGATATTTTAAATTGAATGTGTGCGTGCACATACACTCGCGCGCGCGCACACACACACACACGCCAAACAGGATATGGTATTTTGAAAATCTTTATCCTGGAACAAATTCAAAGCTGACTGTGAGCCAGGATCCAAAAGGAAGCATCCATCTACAATTCACATGCTTTAGATTCTAAAGCATCATTAAAATGGAACAGGAAAAAAAAAAAAGCAACAAAAGGATTGTTCAAAATTTTGAAGCATTTGAAAGTGCTGAGAAATATTTCAGTTTTGATATCATATTCCACTTCTTATACAATACAGCACTTCTGAATGACTTATTAAAGATTCACCAATGTTCATAATTTAAATGCAATCATGATGATATGATACGCACAATTATTTAAAGAGGGCTACCAATGACCACGCTGGCATTTATATTGTGCATTTTCCAACCAAAATGATATCTGTTAAATTCCTCTTCTCGGCCTTGCTGCAAGAGGAAGTCTAATCCTTTTTTCCAGTTACAAGCAGCCTATTCTTATTCCCAGACGCTAGGTAGCCTCCCAGTCTCCATCTCCTCATTAACCCTCATCCATGCTGGATATTTTGGTTCATTGCCACAGCTAGATTCAGTGGACATGGTGGCTACAGAGGACCTGGCAGAGAGCAGAGATTAGGTTCTAATCTCAAAGGCATTAAACTGAGTCCACACAACCAGGTGTCTCTGACCCATCTCCAGATTAATCCTGGTCCAACACTGTCTAAAGGACTAACCCTAGAACAGCTCACATTCCAGCTCAGACCTGATCATACTGTCATAGTGGGTCTAAGTTGCCAGTTTAATGAGAAGTCTCCACCAGACCTGTGGTAGAGGCTCTAAATAAGAATTAGGGAGAGTGTTTAGTTCTGTCACTCACAATCCCAACAGAAATCAGAATTTGGTTACTTATTAAGAAATTTCAAAGCACAAAATACTTTTGTACTGATATTTTAAATAGACACTGAGAAATGAACTAGAGATTCTTTGTGTGAGTACAAGGAGGTAGTTTTAAAATAAATGTTTACATGGAAGTTTATGTGACTCTTAAGGTCATAAAAGAAAAGCAGAGAAAAGAATGATATTAGATTATAATGAATATCACAGAATACCCAGAGCAAAATTTTACCTTAAGGATAGGATTTCTGTTCCCCAAGTTGTGATAACACAACGTACACCATTAAATAGTATATCTCTCAACTGCTTCTTCAGGGAAGGAGAATCTATAAATTATAATGAATATTATAGTAACATTCAAAATTAAACCCAAGTATGTGAGTCCTTCTTTCAAGGACATACTACAATTTTCTAAAAAAAAAGAACAAGCAGGGCCTGAACTGAACTCACGACCCTGAGATCAAGACCTGTGCTGAAGAGTCAGACACTTAACCAACTGAGCCTCCCAGGTGCCCCAAACAAAAAAATATTTAAGTCCTTTTAAACTTTTCTTTGTCTCTTTCAAATATTATACAAACTGAGACAAATAAGGACCTATTTTCTTCTTAACTGAGAGCCTCTCTGATAATATAGTTAGTTTTACTTTTATTCCACAGTACGAGATGTCTACACAGTTGAAATAAAGATGATTTGCCATTTCTTAAAGCTATTTATTGAACAAAATATTTTAATATCTACCTTTAGGTTAATAGGTATTATTTACCTAGGCTATTTTACCAAACTACAATGTAAATATTTATTATCATTAAATAATTAAAAATTAAAGCACACTGATTGTCTTCATTTTTTTATTACAGTGTTATCAAATTCCTAAATCTGTATCTAATAAAAAGATTTTTAATAGTACCTTGTGCACACTTAATATTTAAGCCACATCCAAAATGATACTAACACCTTATTCAGGTATGTACCTGATCAAAGAACACTGTCTTCTCACAATAGCAAAAATATTTTATATTAATATCTATCTACTAGAAGCAGTGATCTCCCAACTTTTAAAGCCAAAAAATACAATGCCATCATATTCTGAATTATTCTGTGAATTTTATTTGTGAAAAATTATTGGTATTTAACTGGTTATTTTAATAATATAAATATAGAGGTCATTACTTTTGGGTTAATTTTTAATAAAAATTTAAGGTGAATATTATTTCAAATATAGAAACACTGCAAGGGATTACAAAGATAGTCAATCATATGCATTTTGATATTATTAAAAAGGGGGTCATCTTTTATTATGACAATTTTCTCTATTACAATGACTCTTTTTATTTACAAAGACAGAAAACTCATACATTCATTACTAGTATGTAAGATAGAAACTCTACATTCTCTCTTATCATCTCAAAATCTCTAGTTAAAGGACATGTTTGGGATAGAAATTTACCATAACAGAGTAAAGAGTCAATTAAATAAAAATAGTTCCTGCCGATTGTGAGAAAAGTCACATGGAAACTCGGCCCATGTGAATGGTTCTTGATTCTACATCTTAGGAGCCCTACAATACACCCTCTTAACAGATAAAGGGATTGATATGCAACTACTGCTATTGTTTTTGCTGACTAGATGGTCCCCAGAAAAACCACTTATCTACCACTACGACTTTTTGAAAAAGGTTCTTTTATAGTAGGAATTTCTCTGCTTCACAGGAAGACAAGAATCAGTAGAACTATGATTTCAGAGTGTTCCTCTTTCATGCCCCTCCTTCATACCTGGGAAATACTGAAAACTAGGAGAACAAAAAGAAAGAATATTTCAAGTGTTCCAACTACATGCCTACCAATAGTCACTATTCATAGACAAAGCACTTTTAAACATTACTACATAAGGCTTGATTTTGAATCAAGTTCAAGAATGAAAAGATGGTCCCCAAACAGTAAATTCAGTTGCCTATAAAGAAGAAACTATGTTATGAGGGCAGGTAAATCTTCATATTAACTCCAGAAATACATTCAATAGCTAGAAAAAATACGCAAGCTAGAATAATTTCCAAGAAAGTTGGTAGGCCTAAATTCAAAATGCATTAAATGCTTATAAGACTATGTCCTAGGTAAGATCTTTTATGGCAAACTACGGAGTAATACTATCATGCATATTACACTTCCCACTCAGAGAATCACTTACCTGCGTGAGGTCAGGAATGTCACCTTTATCAATGCCAACTTGCTGTGGATTAAAAAAAATAAGGAGTTACTTAGTGGGAATTTTTAAAAATTAATTTCTTTGCATTTAACAGAAGATAACCCACAGAATTAGTTAAAACCACAGCTCAATTCTGGTATACAAGAACTGTCAATCTCACCTTTGAAAGTCTGTCTTGTGTAGTTTTCCATTCAACATAATAGAGCAATGATTTTGTTCATGTAGTTAGATATAATAAAGGTACAAAATTTTACCAAAGGCCAAAAAAGATTCAGGAAATTGAAGTATAAAATTTAAGGTTTCAGGGCTCCTGGGTGGCTCAGTGGGTTAAGCCTCTGCCTTCGGCTCAGGTCATGATCTCGGGGTCCTGGGATTGAGCCCTGTATCAGGCTCCCTGCTCAGTGGGGAGCTTGCTTCCCCCTCTCTCTGTGCCTGCCTCTCTGCCTACTTGTTATCTCTCTCTGTCACATAAGTAAATAAAATCTTTAAAAAAAAAATTTAAGATTTCCTCCATGGCAAGTGGCAGCTAAAAAGTTAAAAAAAAAAATGCTTAGCCTAAATCTAAATAGTTATAAATGCTCAGTAAATCCTCTGGACAGGGAATGTTCATTTAGTTTCAATAACTTGTTCAGGGTATATTATCCACCCCTCTTCCCACAGAGAGAAACATTTTGTTTGTTTCTTACATATCCTCTCAAAGTTTTTTTATGTATACCCAAGGAAATTGGAAATTTATAAATACATATTTATTTCCCACATTATTTTACAATAGTGTATTTATATATATGTATATATATACACATACACTGAGCTTATATTTTTCATTTAACAATATATCTCAGACCTATATCCATATTAACAGAGTTTCTTTATTTTTTAAACAGCGTCTTTTCCTATGATTTATTTATTAACAAATTATGTATTAACGAGCATTGACGTTGCTTCCCATCTCTGGCCATTGCAAGCCCTGCTGCACAGAGCACTGTGCACCTGTGTGGACACATCTGTAGGATACATGTGTAGGAGTAGAATTACTAGGTAAAAGCACAGTGAATTTTAAGTGTTGGTAGCTTGGGGAAGGGAAGCAGTGGAGCAAGGAAGAGCAGAACGGGGAAACAGCAAGAAAGAGTACAAATACGGGAATATATAAATGAAGGTGAATCAAAGAAGAGGGTATGTACGTGTTCACTATACTGCTCTATCAACTCTTTTGTGAGTTTAAAAATTATTCAAAATAAAAACTTAGGGAAAATAGAAGTCATAACATCAATTCTTTCTTTTTATTTAAATGATAAAATTTAGGCTCAAAGAAACAAAGTGGGTTAAAATCAAGTCCCTCTGAGAAATGAACTGTTTTGCTCAAGTTGGTGGAACTGCAGAAGCAAATACATTAAGTGTAAGTGTTGGGCTCCTACAAAGACAGTAAGGCAAACTAGAGATCAGGAAGCCCACTTGTTTGACAAATGCTCTTAGTTAAGTTCTTTTGCTTTCTCTATGTGGACAGCAGGGTTTCTCAGCCTTGCCACCATTCACAATTTTGGATGATAATGCTTTGATAGGGTCTGTCTTGTGCATTGTACAATATTAGCAACATCCTTCTCTACCAACTGGATGCCAGCAGACCTTCCCTTCCTCCAGTTGTGACAACCAAAAATGACTCCAGACACTGGATGCTGGGAAAGAGAAGGGAACAAAATCATCCCGTGTAGAAAATCACCAATGTAGAGCATTGACCCTCATTCTCCTAGAGCAACTTAGGCTGCAGGTTCCTCCCAGAGGTAAAGACATTACCTGCCAATGACCGAACTCTGCTTTAGGGAAGCTAATGTCGTTTCCCTAAATTCACTTAACTATTATAATTATGGAAATTATAAACTAAGATAACTTCATTCCATTCCATTTATTTCCATACTTTAATACCTCTTTAGGTGATCCATTAAAATATTAATATGAATGAAGTCAGTATTTTTGAAATTAAAGTATTACAGATCTTTACTATCGGGAACATTTTGATAAAAGGTGATGTGTTTCTCTTAAACAGATAGTTAACAGAACTTTCTTGAACAGAAAGACATAATTTAGGAATTCTTTCTTGACACTGCTATTTTCACTAACCTGAACTTCTGAACCATAATATAATTGGAGGCTTGAGCTGAGGTGTGACTGTATTACAGAAATCTCATCACTTTCTGTCTGCAAATATTCTGGGAGACATAACTCCTACGACTTGGTATTTAATCTTAGAATAGCAAACTAAGAATAACTTAGTTCTATAAAAAGGGAAGTGTGTTTAGCAGAAATGCCTATTACCTATAAAATAACCATTTTACAAAGTTTCAGTTGCCTGCTCTAGGAGACTTTATTGTAAGAATTCAAAACACGCTAAGTTTTCTACACTTCGAGCAATTTCTCTGGGGTATTTGAATATTTCCATATAAGTTGTTCAACCACTCTGTGTTTTTTTTTTAATATGGCAGATAATTCGTTAATGTTTGCCAAATAGCTAATATATATAATTATATTTTAAAAATGGCAATCTGGAAGTCTTCAGGAAAATGGTACCAATTATAGGGTAGCTACGGGATCTAAGTCCATTCATAAGTACACCACACAAGAACAGTTTGGTACAGAAAGAAGATTTGTACATTTCTTTTTTTTTTTTTTTTGATTTACTTATTTATTTATTTGACAGAGAGAGAGAGATCACAAGTAGGCAGAGAGGCAGACAGAGAGAGAGGGGGAAGCAGGCTCCCTGCTGAGCAGAGCCTAATGTGGGGCTCGATCCCAGGACCCTGAGAACATGACCCAAGCAGAGGGCAGAGGCTTAACCCACTGATCCACCCAGGTGCTCCGCTTTGTACATTTCTTAAGAAATTTCTGTATTTAGGGGCACCTGGGTGGCTCAGCGGGTTAAGGCCTCTGCCTTCGGCTCGGGTCATGATCTTGGGGTCCTGGGATCGAACCCCTGCTTCCTCCTCTCTCTGCCTGCCTCTCTGCCTGCTTGTAATCTCTGTCTGTCAAATTGAAAAAAAAAAAGATCTTTAATAAAAAAAAAAGAAATTTCTGTAATTACCAATACAAACCACTCAACAATGGTTCAAACAATTCATGTCTATATTATGAGCAATATAATTTAAATAAAGAAAACAAATGGTTACTGTTAGCCCATTGTGGGTGTCTATTCTATTAAAAAATAATTTTGTAAATTAGTATCATTCTATAAAAAGTCTTAGTCATAGTGTTCAAATAAAAGTAGAATATTTGTATTGAGTTATTTAGACTCTCAAAATAACATCTAATTTCTGTGTATTTCCTTCTCAACAGCCTGAAATGGGCCCATGCTAACATGAGGTGATCAAGAGACATGAAATAAAATTTTACATCTAAAAATAGAATGAGCTAATAAATAAGTACCCCATTTCTCGTGAAGACCTTACAGTGTTGATCAGACCTTACAGTGCTGATTAGAGAAATGTATACCCCAACCGTCACATGTCCAGCTCCTTACCTATCTAACATATATAATAAGAGGTGGGGGACCGGGTAGCATGTGCACCAGGAATTAATGGAACAATGAAAGGATCTTCCGCTCTGGATGCATAGGCATAATTGATCTTTCCACAGAAAAAGTCAGGCAAATTTTACTAGATTATATTGGTAACTGGGTTAAACCATAGGAAAATCTTATCAAATACAAAAAGTAAAATTGTGTAGCAGCCAAACCAAAAGTTTCAAGCAATTCTATCCTTTCTTAAAGACAAATCAACATCAATAAGCCCATGAGAAATACACATAAACATGCTTTAATGTATATGTAATACCTATAAACTATTCCTTACCCTTTGCTTCCCATATTATTTGTAAATAAACAAAGACTTCTATTCTGATTATGAACTCTATGGACCAAAGGTCAAGAGGCAGCATTTTGTAGTATCAGTCTCCTAATTTGAATGTGATAATTACGATTCCTGTGAATAAATGAAATTTGAAAGAAAATGTACGGACCAGAGTGCTTTCGGAATTGTGTGTATAAAATGCTTGTTCTTGTGCTATATTCTCAAAACGGCAAAAACAGCAAAACCATGGCATGAACCTCCCAAGCTCAAGGCCTTGTATGCTTTGCTGTTGGGCTTCAGAACTCCTCGCACGTGGCGCTCCAGTCAACCCAACAATTTGTTCACTGACAATGTAAGATAAGAATCAACTGTCCAACCTGCGAAAGGACTGTAATAACAATGTCATAACTCTCAGTACCAGTATCAATCAATAACTGGATTTCATAAGAGGAAACCAACTTACAGGCAACCTTGGGAAAACCAACTATACAGTTACAGACAACCTTAAGAAACAATTTATAGACTTCATAAAATTAATGATACTTTAATTTTTTCATTGTATTTAAATCACTGACAAAATAAAAAGGTTTCATTTATGATTTCTACACACTGAGAAAAATAAATGGACTTTCCTAAGGACTTTTTTTTTCAGGGTTCAATAAAAAGGAAGCCCTTCCATATGATCAAAGATAGCTATTAAGTAGAGAGGAGAGATAAACAACCTTGCAAAGCTGTGAATCTGCTCAGTACCCATGAAACTTGTATTTGAACACAGAGTGATTATCTAATTGGGATGCAGGAGTGTAAAGTACCGTTGGAGTGAGAAGTTGGAAGAGAGGACCTCTGAGATCACTTCCAACCCTAATACACTGGGGCTCTGGGACAGAATGTCTTGTCAGACTATAAACCCTATTATTGACTCTAGATACGTAAGTGAATATTCTTAAATTATATTCCCAACACAGGTTACTATTACTTACCTCTGCAACTTTGAGAAATTCAGATACTCGTGTCATTCTAGTTAGAAATCGTTTGTAAATTTCTAGGGCATCTTTACATTGTCCTTTCTTCATTTCAAAAAACTTTTCTGGAAGAGATAGATAAGCATTTTGAAAAGACTATAATATTCAATTTTCTTCTAAGCTTAATACTGTTAATTAAAACTTAAATGAATGTTTGGATCAAAACACTAGGCACTAAACCTCTATGAGGTTCTAAAGCACCTAAACAAAGGGGAACCGTGAAATTTAAGACCAGTGTTAGGTCCTAGGTGTCTCAAAGGGAAGCATTTAAATAATGAAAGCACACCTGAAGTAGAACATATGAAGTATCACAACAAGTTAACTCATGATCCATATATCCTAGAACCCTGCTTTAGAAAACAGCATCAAATATTTGCTGATAATCTCAAAAGTTATGACTGCATTCTATAGCATCATTACTTTCTTACTAGCTCACCATAAACCAATAAGGTATATATCATAAAGCAATAAATTTCTCCGAGTTAAAGAATTCTTTAAATTGTCTATACACTGTATAAACTGATACTTTTGTTGGCCACAAGAGATTTCTTTCAAACATTATAATGTGTCTCTTAGTTATAAAGTAGTGGACTTTTATGAAAAATATTTGGTTTACCAAACTCATCATGGTTTTCTAGTCCACAATTGTATCTTGTTTCTCAACCTTCAACTTCCCAGACAGAAAAACAGAGGATCCCTTTGCTGCTCTCTTTTGCACTCCCAAGACTGGAATTCAGAATTACTAGGGTGCTATAGTTCCATTATAATTACATTACATGAGTGTAGTTTCTCCATATGTGTTTGGAAGAAAACCAGCACTTTATCAGTATTTTTGCCAGCCAGTCATTTATCAGTTCATTCAGTCAATAATTACTGACATGGCAGATGGAGACAGAGAAGGCCAGGGTCTACAATAGCTTCCAGGCAACTCCAGATCATAACTGAAGATGATTTCGTATTCTTTATTATTTTATATTTTCACACAGTGAAACACATGCTATTTTTATATTCTTTCATACTTTAAAGTTCTTCATTTCATTCAGCATGTAATTGTACTACCTTAAAAGTATTTTGAATTTTCTCAAGAAAGGTTTAATAATATATAATTACACAAAGAACTAATTATTGAGGGTAGCTACTCATTACCTTCTGTTGACAGTCTGGGTAATTTTACATTTAACACGGACCTCCCCTGTAGGGCATTCAAGGGAGGCAAAAAGATCAAGAAAACAAACACATACTGTTTTCCACTTAAGATTTGAGAGGGATGTGAATCTTTTAAAAAATGGCCAAATCTAACCTAGGAGGTACTATGCTAAGTGAAGCAAGTCGGAGAAAGACAAATACCATATGATTTCACTGAGACGTAGAATTTAAAAAATAAAACAAACAAAAAATAAAGACTCTTAAATACAGAGAACAAACTGGTGGTTGGCAGAGGGGAGGGGTGGGGGATGGGTAAAGTGGATGAAAGGAATTAAGAAGTATGACATTCCAGTTATAAAATAAATAAGTCACACAGATGAAAAGTACAGCATGGAGAACACAATAATACTGTAGTAACACCGTATGGTGACAGATGGTGAGTGCACTTACGGTCAGCATTAAGTGATGATGTATAGAATTGTCAAATCAATATGTTGATACATCTGAAACTAATATAATATTGTATGTCAACTACACTTCAACTTTAAAAAATGGCTGAATCTAATCTTTATCTGCTCTATCCTGTTTTCTAATGCTACACATAGACTCTTGGTGCTGTAAGGGAACAAATCTTTTTCAGTTAACTTCTGGAGGGAAAAAAGGACTTATTCTGGTAAAATACAATTCTTTCTTTTCTTTTCTTTTCCTTTCTTTCTTTCTCTCTCTCTTTCTCTCTTTCTAAGATTTTATTTATTTGACAGAGACAGAGACAGCGAGAAAGGGAATACAAGCAGGGGGAGTGGGAAGGAGAAGCAGGTTTCCCACCGAGTAGGAGGCCTGATGTGGGGCTCTATCCCAGAACCTTGGGATCATGACCTGAGCTGAAGGCAGACGCTTAACAACTGAGCCACCCAAGCGCCCCTCTTTCTTTCTTTTTAAACAATTTTCACATAAATAATTTCTTTCAAATGTCTAAATTACTTTTCTTTACTACAACTAAGGTCATTTCTTTGCATCAGATCTTCAGCAATAACACAAAAAGAGAAACCAACTGAATAATCTCAATTTCCTTTTAGAACCAATATATCAGACCCTTAAGCAATTTTTCTCTGTCTCTTCTGGATGCTTTTTAAATTGTTCATATCTTTCATGGTAATTCAGGATTCAGGAACAAAAGTAATGACATTTTTATGGCTTTAGGTTATAATTTCCTTTGTTTCAGTTACAGTGGCAATGACACAGAAAAGCAACATGTGCTGATGTAGGAGGAGCGGTGAAGTGCCCTTGCCCTCTTAGGGACTAGGGTAGGGCCAGGAGCAATTCATACTCTTAAGAGAGGGGATGGGTCATCCAGAAATGAGCCTCTGTCTTTATTTCATACTAAAGATAAGATATGTGGATTTTCAGCATTTGAAATGAAATTCCAAACTTGGCTTTTGTAACGTTAATCTTTATAATGTGTTGATAAATTCCCTTTTCATATTAGTATTAATTTTCACAGAATAACTGTCCTAAGGAAAAAGAACCTGATGAAAAGGATCTTATTCCTGTGAAATAAACTCAGGCTTTGCATGTGGACTATCACTTATGCCCATAAGTCAGAAGGAAAGCATATTCTTACTTGCACATCAGTTTCATTATAGTGATAAAATGTTTGCAAAGATTTGCAGCACCAACATTGATTCCAACATGAGATGCAGAGAATTGCTCATGAAGTCCTTGATTAAAACTAACTCGTAATGTATTTATAAAGTTAATTACTAGCACTACTTAGTAAATAAACAAAAAACACACCTGTCTCAAAATACTTAGGATAGTAAGTGTACATATCTTCTAGAGTGTTACTTTCTTTTTTTTTTATTATGTTATGTTGGTCACCATACAGTACATCATTAGTTTTTGATGTAGTGTTCCAAGATTTATTGTTTACATATAACACTCAGTGCTCCATGCAGTACGTGTCCTCTACTACACATCACCGTAGTGTGTTACTTTCAAAAGAGCAATTTAACAGCAATGCTGAATGAAAGCCACTCAACAGCAGAAGGTGATAAGGCAAGAATGCACACCTCTACCACTTTTGAAGTCAGGTTTTTAATATGAAGATACAACTCTCTTTTTCTGATCCTAATGTTAGCCAATAGACTATCCTTTTCAAATTAGATGAAATAAAAATATATATTGCATGGTTCTCATTTTAAAATACAGAGAAAATGCATTCTTACTATAATCTTATCTCTGAAGTCAACAAAAAGAGAAAATAAAACAGAGCAGCAGTAAAATAGATGGTCAAGAGATCTAAGAGAAACACATGGCTTAACGTGTTCAACTGCTAAATGAATTTTAAAGGCAGTAAGTCTGATGTCCTTAAAGCAGAGGCAAGAAACAAACAAGGGTACACTAGTGAGAGGGCATGAGAAGGAATCAGCAGAACTTCATTTCTGACAGCTATGGAGTTGGGTAAGACGAGCAACTCAAAGATTACTGAGGCTTTAGGTTTAAAAGACTATACATACCAACAGAAATGAGATTAGGAAGGGCAAATTCAAGAGTTCAGTTTTGGACATTGCTGAATTTTTTTTTATTCTTTTTTTTTTTAAATTATTTATTTGACTGACAGAGATCACAAGTAGGAAGAGAGGCAGACAGAGAGAGAGGAAGGGAAACAGGCTCTCCGCTGAGCAGAGAGCCCGATGTGGGGCTCGATCCCAGGACCCTAGGATCATGACCTGAGCAGAAGGCAGAAGCTTTAACCCACTGAGCCACCCAGGCGCCCCTGGACATTGCTGAATTTTAAGTATCTAAATTTAAGAGTCTACAAAGAATGACTTGCAAAACCGAAGCTCAGAAGAAAGGTCACAGACTGAAATAATAGACCTGGGACTCATCATAAGGACATCTCCATAAGAAAACACAGGGTTTCCAATGAAAAATATACACAAAAAGCAGAAAAGTAACTGGCTAGGATGAACCTTAGCAAAAACTCACATTTATGAGTGGTAAGGAAGAATAAGATAGGCCCACAAAAGGGAATGGGAAGATCAGTTATTTTGGTTTACTAATAAACACTCCCACCTGAAATAAAGGTAATACAGTGTTGGATTACCTATTAAGAACAGATATCTTTCCCCAATAAGGCAAAATCTCTAAGAGCACTGTGTTTGATTGCCTTACTCAACCCCCATTCTCTCTCTAAACTCATGAGAAGCCAGGATGGTGGATGCAAATTCAGTTCTGTAAGTTAGATGGACCTGTGAGAGATCTGGAAAGTAAACTGAGGCAGAAGCCATCTTCCTATACATCTTTGGCTATTTCTGTGACAAGAAAGTCCCAGAAGTGTAAGATTATTCTTCAGCAGCATTCCACTGTCCACCTCCAGCTTCCCTGGTTTTGAAAAGTAATGGTTATAGTCACATCCATTTGATGGGACTCCCTGCTTCCTCGATTATAGCTTCAGGTGTCTGGGTTCTACCTCCCTACAGCTGCAAGGCAGCTGAGGTGGTGGCAGCAGCTTCTTATTTTTAGTTTACTGCAAAGTGGTGACCTCAGAAGTGGAAGCTTCCCCAGTGTGTAAGAATTTATTATTCTGTAAGTGATTCAGGAACCACTTCCTGCAGCGTTCTGATAATTACTTAAGCACCCAACTCCCTACTTTACATCCCTTTCTAATTAGAGTGAGGAGAGTGGTTTCTGTTTCTTGAATAAACACAGTATTGGGTAGCTGAAGTGGCTGTAGAAATGAGACCCTCAAAAATGCCAGAGATGGGACTCTGGGATTAGATATGTAACTGGCAGGATCTGAAGGTAGTAATGACTACCCACGACTGTCGGGAAATTGGATTCTCATGGTCTCTGCTATATAGGAGCAAAATGATTACTTAAATCATAACCTATGGTTTTCTGAAATGAGCAGCTAAAATGAAGATCATCAGACCAAGCAGCTGCTGGGAGAGACCACCATGATGGGAATAAGGCAAGAAGAATGCAGAGTCAATGGCTGCTCCTGACTCCAAAGGAAAATGACAACACAGGATTTTAAATTATTGGTTCATGCACCAGACAGTGGCACTCCAAAACTGCCCTCAGATAATCTTATCTCTTGCAGACATAGGGCTGTCATCAATGAAAGTCAGGGAGTCTAATCTCGTAAACTGCTGAATTACAATGTATGTGGTTAAGTTAAATCCCTAGCCTCACCACAGTCTCCTTTGTGAAAGGGTATTTGTTGAGAAGAAAAACTAGAAAGGGACCGGGTGATGGGTACTAAGGAGGGCACATGTTGTGATGAGTACTGGGTGTTATAGTTAACTAATGAATCATTGAACACCACATCCAAAACTAATTATGTACTATACAGTGGCTAACTAAACATAATAAAAAACAAAACAAAACAATAACAACAACAACAAAAACTAGAAAGGAGACTGTTTGGGTAGATTCAAACCAAAGTGAGCCACTCTTGCTAGTAGAAGCTTTTCCTTCTCAGTCTGAAAAGGCTGGTCCTGCCTTGCTTGGTGATCCTGAATCAAACCACCTTTCAAGAGGGAATGAAAATTTTTCTCATGTCCAATCCATCTATTTCTCACTTCTGTCCCCTCGCCAACTGCCTCAATACCTAGAATGAGGTCGAGAAGGCAGCACCAAGAGGAAAAAAATATACATGCTAAAAGAAGTCCAAGCTCTTGCAAATTTCTGTTGGCAGTAGGGCTGCCAGATAAAATGCAAGATACTATGTTAAATTTGAATTGTAAATAGATAACTTTTTAGCACAGATATGTCCCAAATATTGCATAGGACTTACTAATATTAAAAAAAAATTCCTGTTGAGCTGAATACAAACGTAACTGGGCATCTTACAGTTTTCCCTCTGTATCTGGCAACCATTATTGATAAGAATGTAGAGAGTTGGTATGGATTATAAAGGTTCTGAACAGGAAGGAAAGTTTATTATATTAGATTTTGTGACACAATTGATAATTTTCAAGTTGGGTGAACATGCCAAGAAACATGGATTCGAAATGCTAGCTGGAGCAACTGGAAGTAGCTCTAACACAGTGATTACCAAACTGAAATCCTAGACCAGGAGCAACAGCACCACTCTGGACCTTATTAGGAATGCAAATTCTCAGGCTCAACCCCAGACCTACTGAATTAGGAACTCTGGGTTAAGGTTTAGCATTCTGAATTTTAATAAGCTCTCCAAATAGTCTTGAGAAATGTCACTGAAACTCAGCCAAGAGCACTTTTTCCTCTTCTGCAGAAGAGACTTTTTTAGGGTGAGTAGGCCCAGGGAAAGGGGTCATACCGAAACTTTTCAGGACCACTAACTCTACACTGATGGGACTTCCTAGGGACTTCACTCTATGTTCTACCAACTTGAGTGGAAGCTTTTTGGGGTAGGTGATAAAAGAAAATGAGATCCAGTGGATGTACACAGCTATCTGTGGTCATTTCCCCAGTTAAGCTGAATATACAGTTGGAAAAGAAACACTTTGAAACTAGCAGAGTCCCCACACTGGTTTCCTGACCTCTTGAAAGATACAGGGGTAGCAATTCCATCATTTCCTCAGTTAGCTTATATATCTGGTTTGTGAAATGGAAGGTGGGTAGAGAGTTACAATAGGTTACTGTGAACCTAACCAGGTGATGACCCCAACTTGCAGATTTCTAGACATGTTCTTCTTACCAGCATAAAATCAGCATTCTTTTTTTTTTAAATCAGCATTATTCTTGACACCTGATAGGCAGCTATCAAACTAGCAAACTCTTGTAACCCTATATCAATAAACGGAGCCCACAAGGAGTAGTTTGCTTTCATCTGGCAGTGATGACAGCATACGCTTGCTGTCTTATTTCAAGGATATCAACCTCTCTGGCTACTACAATCTCATGGGTTATCACGTTAACGACATCAGGCTGATTGAACCCAGTGGGCAAGAATTTTAGTTATGCGAGGTGCCCTGATAAGTCCCATGTATGTCACGGGGTGGGAGAGAGTATTTATGAAAGTTCAGAGACCTGCTACATCAACTAAGTCTTTGGGTCCAAAGGTCTCCTCCATGTGAAAGACAAACTGCTTCACCTTGCAACCCTTATAACTAAAAGGCAGGCAGAAGTTTGCTGAGTTTTTTTAGTTTTAGAGGTAACATATACAACATGTATGTGTTCTGTTCCAAAAAGAGTATCAGGTGTGGTATCCGGTATAAGCAGGATCCAGATCAGGGGAAGGCTCTGCAACAGCTCCAAACTGGAACCACATGGGCCTTTGTTCCCGAAGACGTGAAAGTACTCAAAGTGCCTGCAGTAGATCCAAATGCTGCAGAATGCATCTGGCACACTCCGATAGGAAAATACAGTGGAAGCCTCTAGTGCTTTGGAGCAGAGCCATGTCTTCTTCAGACAGCATCTAATCTACTTTGGAAAAACTGTTCTTGGCTTGCTTATAGAGACTAAGATTCTAACCATAGAATATCGAGTGATCATAAGACCTCAAGTGTTATCTAATATACATACCCATGAGCTGGACAAGTACAAGAACACTCTATCATCAAATGAAAGTGGTATAGAAGCGGTCAGCCTCAAGGCAATCCTGAATACCCATGTGGGTTGTACAAACAGATGGCTCAGATTCCCACTGTACCTACTCTTCTGTTCCACATCTCTCTCTCCAATCATACCCTTGGTCTCTGGGGAGTTCCCCATTACCACGGGTCTGAGGAGAAAAAGAATTCAAGGTTGGTTTAGAGATGGTTTCTCATGCCAGCACTAGTTATTACTATTTTTATTTTTTAAAAGACCTGCTTTACTTGAGAGAGAGAGAATGAGTGGGAGGGGGGCATAGGGAGAAGCAGATTCCCTGCAGAGCAGGAAGCCCAACACAGGACTCGATCCCAGGACCATGGGATCACGAGTAGAAGGCAAACGCTTAACCAACTGAACCAACCAGGTACCCAGTGTCAGCACTAAAAGTGGCTTGCTAAGTCATTTTCCCCACAAAGGGGTGACTTTGAGAGAAGAAAGAAATCTTCTATTGTAGGCCAAACTTCAAAGCAGTATATCTATCTGATTTCCAATTTATATCAAAGGAAAGATGGTGAGTTAGGGCGCCTGGGTGGCTCAGTTGGTTAAGCATCCAATTGTTGATTTCAGCTCAGGTTATGTTCTCAGGTTTGTGGGATTAAGTTCCACATCGGACTCTGGACTCAGCACAGAGTCTGCTTGAGATTCTCTTTCTCCTTCTCCCTCTGCTCCTCCCCCATGTGTGCTCTCCCTCTATCAAATAAATAAATGAATAAAATCTTAAAAAAAAAAAGATGGTGAGGGGGGCCTGGGTGGCTTAGTGGGTTAAGCCTCTGCCTTCAGCTCAGGTCATGATCTCAGGGTCCTGGGATTGAGCCCCCGCATCAGGCTCTCTGCTCAGCAGGGAGCCTGCCCCTCCTCCCAGCCTGCCTCTATGCCTACTCGTGATCTCTCTTTCCCTGTGTCAAATAAATAAATAAAATCTTTAAAAAAAAGAAAAGATGGTGAGACGAATGGAACTATATGAAAATATAAGCAATGCCTAACTGCTGCTGAACTCAATGACCAGGAACTTGGAAAAAAATAAAATTGGAAGATTGGTAACAAGAAGGGCTGGAGAAAAGGTAGTGGGTGGACCTCTCAGAATGAATAAAGAGCAGGAGACAATTTTCATTCCATACAAAGGTAGACTAAAGAGCATATGCCACAAAAAGTTTCTCAGTGATCCAGGGATAAAAGGACTGATGAACATATTGCCTATTATGTCAGAAATGGAAGTCATGAATAGGTCCAGGAACATAGTCTGATATATTTGCATCCTTGCTAAGTCACCAGTTGGTCAATGCCCAAGATCAACCCTGAACTTCTGTCATGGCATCATAACCCAGGGACTATAGAGTCATCCTCCAAGTAACAAGTTAAAGATTAATTCTTTTTACCAGAGAAAAGAGCAGTGATCCCTCTATTCCAGAATAGTTAGTTTATCTTGGGTAAAGATTTATCACCTCTGCCCATATGTACCGCCATCTGGGGAATTACTCTCCCTCATGGTATCTCACACAATATTATTTTGCTGCATAAGAAGTGAGACAAGAGACGCACCCCACAGGATTTGTCAGTCTTAGCATGAATCCCTTCCGTCCAGAAATAGTGGACCTTACATAATGATGGAACAGTCTACAGAAGACACTATTTTAAACCCACTCTAAGAAGATACCTTAAGAGTCAGAGATTCTAGTATATGCTCTGAACCACTGGTCAGTCTATGGGCCACTGTTCACCACAGCTAGAGTATATGGGTCCAGAAAACTAGGAGCTGGAGTGGCTCTTCTATTATACTTAATGAGGTGGCAGTGGCTTCTTATTCCCTATCCATCTCTAGGGGTAGCATCAGAGGTAGCTGTGAGCACAGTGGAGCCGGACTTACTAGGACTTATTCTAAGAGGCAAAGCCTAGAAACTTCAGTCATTCTAGTATTTTACTGAGCACTAAAATCCTTGCATGGAACTCCTTTCCTGCTTAAAAATCTAGAGTGCTTTCTGTTTCTTGCACTTAATCTTGACTGACATAAGAATAGAGAACTGTGACCTGAACAAATTATATATTTAGATTTATCTATTAAATCTTCGCATTCTGATATAGTCTTTATTCAAAGATACCATTCAGCAGTTCTACCTACCAAGTAGGTTAATAACGCCATCATTGTAGCAAGCAAAAAGTTTGATAAGATCTTTGAAAAGAAGCATAAATGCAGCATTTATGACACCATTTGTTAGCTCATTTGGATGCACCTAGAAAAAGATAAAAATTTAACATTTTAATTACATGTTATCAAATGACAATTTTTCTCAGAGTACATGAAAATGTCTTAAGGGATTACTAAGAAATTAATTCACATTCTATAAATCTTCTTATATGTCAGAATATTTTATTTTCATGAATCAGACATGTTTATCTGAACTTTTCATTTTGAGTTAACCACAAATCCACAGGCAGCTGTAAAAAATATAGATGCTATGCATGATTTACCCAGTTTCTCCTAACGATAACATCTTACACAAGTACTGTACAGCAGCACCACCAGCATATTTAGATTGCTATAATCCACTAGTCTTATTCATATTTCCCCAGTTTCGCTTGCACTTCTTTTGTAGGGGGGCTTCTCTATCTATTTGTACCACACGTGTAGGCTAGGGCATTTACCACCATACTCAAGAAAAGGGTATGGTTTTAAGAGACATGTCATGTTGGTATTGCCAGGAGGAAGGGCCATGACCAGACAAAAACAAGTCTCTTTGATGGATGGTGTCATTTAAGCAGTCTATATAAAAAGGCTTCTAATACTAGGCTAAGATATTTAACTATTTAGTTATTGAGGCTAAAGATCCATCTTGCAGCTACTTTACCCTGTTAAACACCACAGGAGACCATCACCCTGCTCTGAACACAAGGTTCCAGGAATGCAACGTTCATAGTTTTCCACGACTTAAGTAAACACCCAGGAAACTGCGCAGACAATCTGGATAACCGCAGTCATCTCTACCATGCTAGCAGCCTACATGAAGTGTTCGTCTGGTTCATCAAAATGAAGGACATCTCAATCTGCTTCCTGAGTAGATTTTCAGGTATACCTAGAGCCCACCTTCAAACAGAAGACAGGACTAACTGTGTAGGGCACGTTATCTAGGGAGGTACATACATCAAACTCAAGCAGTGCATCAATCTGTCCCTGTAGTATCGGCATACTCTTCAGTAGCTTTTCAGGAGCCATTGTCCTCATTACACCATCGGCCCTACAATTGTTTAAGAAAAAGAAAAAGATGCAACTTCCTTGTTTGTAGAAAATTCAAGACCACGTGCATTCTTCCAAGCTGCACTCCCTCCATTTCCTTATTGAACTTGTGGGATGATTTTGAGATATTAAGAGGCTATAGTTGATTCCCCCCTCTACACTACTTCTTCTTCCCCATTCTTATTCCTCAAGCACATGGGCAGTGCTTTCTTCCTCTCTGCACTGCCCTCGGGAAGAAAGCAGTGGTTTGGATAAAAGAAATCAGTTGAATTACTGGATGGATTTTCCCAAATCTGTAACAGAGGTGTAAGTTTTGTGAATGCCAGTTAGTTTTTTAAGAAAGAGAGAACACATGTCTTAGAAGTCTTCAAAACCTGTAGGACTGGGAGTGCGGAGTGTATACTATTAACTCTCAAGGGAAGAAACATGCAAGCTGATAGGCATGGGCTGGCCAAAAGGAGATAGAGTTTAACCAGCTGCAGAGGACACAACCAGAGGTTCATGGGAGAGGGTGCATCAGGCAGGGCACTGAACCCTGTGTCTGCCCACAGGCCCCTTATGGAGCCCCTGCCACCAGTGACGGTCCAGCTGGGCAGTATTAGAGTAGTTGAGGAAATACCCAGCTCATGTCAAGAGGCTAAAAGTGTCAAATTTCAGGGCATCTCCCACTTCAAGGGTAGGGAAAGCATCCCAAAGTATCCTTGTGTGCCCCTTTATGGGATGCAGAAGTTTCTAAGAAGGCTATAGACCTACTGAAGAAAGGCCACAATGCAGCTGGGTACATCAGCTATGGCTGCCAGGGGCCATGTAAGAAGTCAGAGGAAGACATGTAAACTAGAATCATCTCTAAGGAGAAGGGGATGACATAAAAACCTTAAATTTGTAAAATGTTCACCCACAAGAAACTAATTTATTTTGAACACACAAGTTTACATTGTTCAGCACCATAATTAAAACGTAATTGAAAGCTAAGGCTGGGTCACTGTTAGAAAAATAGAGTGTTGCCTTTTTGTGTGAATTCTTGAGACTAAAATATGAAACATTCTACAATACCTTGCTATTATTGCAAGTCAGGAACAGATACAAGATTTCCACAAATTTATGGCTGAACACTTCTGATTAAATTCAACAACTATTTAGAGGGAAATAAATGGTAATTATGAATTAAAATATAAGTGTTTGTTTCAACGAGGTTTTGTCAATCCATGGTTAGTATTAATAATCAGTTCAGTTATGGGGTGTGTGTGTGTGTGTGTGTGTGTGTGTGTGTGTGATACTAGGACATTATTACCTCTCAAGAATAGATTTAACCATATACATGGTTCAGTTTCACTTCAATCAAAACACACTGAAATAATTATTGTAAACTAGAGCCACTGTTCTTTGAACTCTGAATGAACTTTAAATTCTCTCCATTTAAAATTATTTAAAGGAATATATGTCCTTAAGAATTTTGAATTGAATTTAACAAATAAAATGTTATACCATGTCACTTCTGAGCAGTGAATCAGATTTTCTGCATGCAAATATAAATAAAGTAACGTATACTACAACCTCAAGGCTAACTTCTGTAATACTATTGAGTCTCTTTTCTCAGGTGATTATAAACTGGGCCTTCATGACCAAAATTATCTGGCATTTAAGCTTTAGCTAAGTCAAGTATGCCTCAAAGACTTACTCTCAAATAAATATGAGAAAGAAAAAAACATACCCTTTCTTGACTCTGGCAAAATCAAATGCCATCTGTCTGTAAGAGAAAGCCTTTTCATTCAAATATCTACTATAACGCCTTATGAAGGTAGACATATCATAACCTGGGGGAAGGGGCAGAAGAAGTAAAACTAATTAATACAATACCTTCCATTGTGTTTCGCTTAGCACCAATTTTTTTTAAAAAACTCTCCAAATGTAAATAATGCTAGAATGAAGTCAATAAAGGCAGCAGAAAGTCCTCACTTAAAATCTTATTGCAAGCAAAAATACTTTAGGCATGAGACATTCCAAGACATTTCAATTTCGTTATGTTACCATCCAAGTAGAGAAATGTCTTTTCTGATTTTTCCTTGCATTTTTGTTCACCATTTCAACTAACATGCTGTTTCAGGCTTAATACATTTAGCTATCTGAGAACTATCCATTTGCTTGGTGTGCTCGTCTTATACATAATAGGCGACCAGTAACTGATGAATGAGCATATGACCGTAGTTTAAATTTACTAATTTACAAAGAATGTTTAAGACTGGAATCTCTTTTTTTTAAATTAGGAAAGTATCTTTTATTTCATTGCCTTTTGTACTTTCATAAACAAACAACTATGGGTCTAGAATACTGACTGTTAAGGTAAATGCTGAAAAGGACAAAAAGTGAAATATGTAATTTATAAGCTGAGTTCTCTAACAATTAAATATTTTGAAGATCTACAAAGTAACTAATTACTTTAATATTTTTTCTTAAATGCCCAACAGAACTACCAGCTATACTAATTATATATTATGAACCTTCTTACAACAAAACAAAACAAAACCCTGCATCAAAAGCATTATCCAAAAAATTAGAGAACATATTCTCACCATGGGATCCACTTTTGTCCAAAAAATTGCTGAGATTGAACAGTGTATTTCTAGAGGCCAAGTACTGAATAAATCTCTGAAAAACAAAAACTAAGAATTAAAGCCAATATTCCCAAATCATATCTTTAAACAATTTCTGATGCTAAAGGATACTGCAGATTCTCACTACGATTTTTTTTTTACTTAGTTATTATAAAGTTTCCTAGTCTGCTTTCTCTGAGGAGGAAAAAAGACTGAAAAGTACTCACTAAATTAGAATTAAATTTTATGATCATTCATTTTTTATATAACAAAAACACTGCAATTTAATATGATTCAGTAGGTATTCCATATAAAATGGGTAATTTTTATTTTATTAGTATTTTCCAAAATTAAGTATTTTTGTGAAAGCAATTTTCACTTAAAGGTACAAAAGACTGTTCCTACTGGGAAAAATAGTTTTATTGTTTCTTCTAACAATTTTGCCCATTAATGTATTTATATGGTATATACCTTTTAGGTACGAGTAATATTTAATATTCCAATGTCTCAAGAGAATGTTTAACTGCACATTTTTTAAAAAAATAGCTAAACAGAAGATTAAAATTGTACTCTCGATGATTTTGAACATATATTCCTAATTAATGAAAAGTAGAAGAGCCTTCCATAAATGCCTCCCTTCCAAAACAAGAGAAGTTAAGTTTACTTCATTTACCTCATTTCCATGCACCATGAGATGATGTGTTGTGACTAAAGCTTTAAATACAACCACCCAGCTACTGTTTGTTGCCCTCTCAAAGAGTGTGTCGGCCATCTGAGGAATATTAACATTGGTCTCATTGGTAGCCTGGATCAAATCTACAAAAGCAGAAGAAATCCAACAATAATATTAATCATTACATACAAAACGCCATTTCAAATGTTAAACATTTAAGCCTGTTTACTAAAACAGAAGTCCCAAAATTGCTTTGACAATAGCTAACAACCAAATTTAAAAAATTAAGCCATAATATTTTTGCACATGCACACACAAATACATGATTTAGCCAACGCATTTGTGTTTTTTTTTAAGTTTATTTTTTTCCATTGAATTCTCTTCTGAATTTTATCTGTTTTCTGGTACCAATGTCATTCTTTAAAATTACAAACTCCAGGAGAGCTAAGCCTCTTGTTAATTATTCTTTTCTAGTACAATGTCTCAAACATGTACAAGCTTACTCTATACACCAAGTCAAGGCAATAACATAAATGTATTTCTTTGAAACATTAAGCAGCTAAATGCATACTTCACTTAGATTTTAAGTTTGATGAGTGCTAATAAATATATTTGCCACCTAAGTGGCAGAATGAGAGCAAATAGTTAAAAAAAAAATTGTATTACACTTACCTAAGCTTCCAAAAAATACCATGCATGCATTGAATTACTATTATGTGACCTGAGTTTATAAGAGTAAACCTTTAAAATGCATTCACTGTCCACATTTACATATTATCTGTATGACTTCAGCTGTACCTCAGGGGAAAATTTTTTTTTATATAGTAGCCAAGGTGGGCTGTCCAGCATTCAGAGAAAGTGGTGAGTGCTGTCAAAAAGTTATCTGAAGCAAAAAAAAAAAAAAAAAAGTTATCTGAGGCAATCAAAGATCAACATATTAAGAAAAAGAAGCTAAGCCACACCGGGGCAGACTTCAGAGTGGTTCAGTTGATCCTTGAACCACATGGGTGTGAACTGCAAGGGTCCACTTTCACACAGGTTTTTCTTTCTTTTATAGTCCAGTACCATAAATGATTTTCTCTTCCTCATGATTTTTTTTTTAAATTTTTTATTTATTTTAATGTATTTGATAGACAGAGATTACAAGTAGGCAGAGAGGCAGGCAGAGAGAGGGGGAAGCAGGTTCCCTGCTGAGCAGAGAGCCCGATGCGGGACTCGATCCCAGGATGCTGGGATCATGACCTGGGCTGAAGGCAGAGACTTTAACCCACTGAGCCATCCAGGTGCCCTTCCTTATGACTTTCTTAATAACTTTCTTTTCTCACTTTATTGTAAGGAATACAGTATTTTACACATGTAACATAAAAGAAGTACGTTAATTGACTATGTTATCAGTAAGGCTTTTGGTCAGCAGTAGGATTTTGGAGGAGTCAAAAGTTATGCTCAGATTTTTGGCTATGCAGATGGTCGACCCCCCTAACTCCCCGACATTGTTCAAGGGTCAGCTGGTGCTTCCTACGGCATAGTCTGGCCTCCTCAGGATGATACTACAAGACTTCCTTCACAGGCCACACCCATCTTGCAGAGAACTCATGATACTCAGCTACAAGAAAATCCCATGCAACAAATGCAGAGACACAGACCCATCCTTTTCCTTATTCAAAATCCACACTCAGTAATCATGCAACTATGCATCTGCTTTATGCATTTCTGTATTTTACAAAAAATAAGTTTTTAGAAAGTTGATGCTCCATGTCTGAAATAAATTCTAGACTAGAGGCTATCAGTAACTGTTCCAAATTATAAATGGACCAGACCAGGTTTAGCTTTTACTTTATATTAAATTCCAGTCATCATCCCTATTCACTTTAACACCTTCCCTCAATGTTTTTCCTTTATTAGAATTCTACACATCCTTCAGGAAGTCTTTCCTGGTCCCCTTAAATGAAGCCCCATGTGGCCTCCTGCTGCTTTAAAACTTGAAGCATTTCGTTCCTGGTGGTTATTCAGGTTAGATGTATATGGGTTGTTAAGTTTCTACCATACCAAAGCTGCCTGATGGTGGAAACAGTCACGTGAATGTCTGTTTTGTGTGCAAAGCTTTGCAGAGCACTATGGACAATAAACAATTGTTGAACAAATGGACAACCCCCCCATACTATAACCCAAAATATAAGCAAATGGTTCTTTTTTTTTAATTGACATATAATGTATTATATGCCCCAGGGGTACAGGTCTGTGAATCAGTCTTACACAATTCACAGCAGTCACCATAGCATATACCCTCTCCAATGTCCATAACCCAGCCACCCTATCCCTCTCCCCCCCGACCTCCCAGCAACCCTCAGTTTGTTTCCTGAGATTAAGAGTCTCTTATGATTTGTCTCCCTCCCCAGTCCCATCTTGTTTCCTTTTTTCCCCTTCCTTCCCCTCATGAGCCCCCCGCCCTCCCTCTCAAATTCCTCATATCAAAGAGATCATATGATAACTGTCTTTCTCTGACATTATGCTAAACGGTTCTTTTAAAAAAAATCACTAAGCTGTGACACTGTTTTCTAAGTCTCTATCATGGGACTATTTTACACTTGAAATTCAGTGTCAGTCACAAACTCTTCTATTCATTTAGTTATTGAACTGGGCTCTGGGGATACAGAAACATATTGCTGGTCAGAAGAGACAAATACCTGTTCAGATAATAGAGAAAACCATATATGAAATGAGCAAAGAGAGGCAGCAAGAGAGAGCAAAGAAAGCCAAGGTCCAGGGGCTAGCTTAGCCCTGTCTAAGATGTACAACTCTGGCAAATTAAATGCCTCTTTGGCTTAGGGCCTCATCTTTAAAATGGGAAGTAATCATTGCTACATTTCAGGACTATTATAAGGGTTTTAAAGCGTCTGAACATAGCAGGCACCCAAAATAATTGTTTGTAAATACTGCTATACACACAATGCATTATGAGAACAGAGTGGGGTACTAGGAAAGACTCCATGGGGAGGATCCTAAAGTCAGTTCTGCCATGGGAGAGGAGTGAGTAGGACATATTTACCAAGTGTGCAAAGTAGGGAGCCCTAAGAGGTGGTGAGTCTTGGAGGACTGTGGTGGTGTGGGGGCTAGGTATATATGGGCTGGTGGTAGGAGGAACTTAACTAAAGAGCTAGGGCATGACCACTGAGGGATCTCACACATGACTGAACAGTTTGGACTTCACTCTACGGACCAACAGGAGCCCTTGGAAGTATTTTAGCAGAGAGGTATAAGACTTCACTTCTACAGTCAACCACATCATTCAGTGACTACTAAATTCTATCTTCAAGGTAAGCAGAGGCATAGGATAAGGAACAATTACTTTTGTCTGGAAAGATATACTAGAAGACAGGAAAGAGGAAGGTAGAAAGCCCAGTTGAGAGTCAGATGCGGTTAACCTGGCTAATGAATAGGCAGTGGGAACAGAAGGAGATAACGAATGGAGCAGAAAGATACTCAGTTTAGGAGGCTCAACTGATGGGATTTCCAGGTGAGCAAATGGATATTAGAGGGGAAGGGAAAAGGAATTGTGAAAAATTTCAGATATCTGGTTTGGGGTCCAGTAAATGTTTTTTTTACTGAAAAGGGAAGAAAGTTGGTTTCAAAGAAGACAAACTATTTTGAACACAAACATTTGAAGTAGCTGCTGGAGATCTATGTTGAGATGTCTGATAAGGGACTGGAAGCATGTTCTAAAGTTCAGGACAAACGTTTAGCCTCAATACAAATTTGGGAGTCATCAGCAATGAAATGGGAGCTGATATCATGTAAGCAGAAGAGGTAACCCAAAAATCCTAAAAAAAAAAATGGAAATTATGTTATACATAAGTGAAGAAGTAAGAATCAGAGCTAAGAAAGACCAAATGTTAGAGATGAATGGAAGAAAAGTGAGTGAAATTAACAGTCTGATGGTAAGCAGAAGCCCAGGAAAGTGAAAGAGTGAGAGCCAAATAAGAAAAGAGCTTCAAAAATTCAAGAAGCAATAAGGGGTCACCAACGTCAAAAACTATAGAGTCCTCACAAGCTGAACGTGAAGAACAGAACATGTGTAACTATGGGACTACTGCCATGGGAAGGAAATAAAGCTCAAATATAGAATACATATTTATAACATAAATAAGGGAGGAAGGTTTTTTTGTGGTTTAAAGATGGGAGACGTGGTTTAAAGATGTGGTTTAAAGATGGGTTTAAGTATGTTTAACACTAAGTAGGAAAAGGCAAAAAGAGGTGAGGGTAAAAAAGAGAATAGAGATGACTTATGGGAAAGTCTAGAGGCAGAATGAACTCAGAATTCAGGGCTCATAAGTCAGAGTTAGCCTCAAAGAGAAGGGTCACACACTAGGAGAGTAAGGATGGGTGCTAGAGTGGAAATGGAAGAATGATCAGATATAATGCCACTAAGAAGCAAGTCCTCGATAAAGAAGAAATTGTAACTTTTATTAAATCTTGACTTTAAAATATTCATTTTTAAAAAATCCCATGTCAGGGGTTGGCAAACTACTGCTTGCTTCGCAATCTGGCTTGCTTAATAAAGTTTTATTGGAACACAGCCATCCCATTTGTTTACTTACTGTCTAAGGCTTTGTTTATATACTGTTTTCATGCTACAGTGACACAGTTGAATAGTAACAACACTCAATTCAAACTAAATTCGGTGGTCCGCTAAGTCTAATATTTACTCTCTGATCCTTTAGAGAAAATGTTCGCTGACCCTCTTCCATTACTAAATGGGAAGTTTGCATCACACCCCTCTGATGCACAACAGAGATTAATGGTTGTCTCAAGCAAAAGCAATTGCGTGTTCGAACTGGGAGCTGAACTAATTACTTGTGTAGACTACTATTCTACTTGAAAGAACGACTGACAGACTTCATGGTGATTCTGACTTGGTATTCAGCAGTTACTTTCTCAACAATAAAGTGAGCCCTTACCTCAAAGAAAACAAATGACAGTACTGGTGGCCAATGATAAAATTCAATCTTTCAAGTAAAAATCAGAATTTTAGAAAAATTCTAATTTAGAAAAATTCTTACTGTGTCTGCCACAGTAAGCTTCACAATTTTCCCATTCTCTGATAAGATTGTTGGTGACATTAGTATCACTTATATAATGAAATAGGAAAACATTTTGGAAGATGTATCTCAGTGAACCAATATTTTTCAAAAGACTAGAATGAAATGTTACAAAATAATACATTCGAGGCACCTGGGCCTGCCTTCAGCTCAGGTCATGATCCCAGGTTCCGGGGATATAGCCCCGCATCTGGTTCCTTGCTCTATGAGGAGCCTGCTTCTCCCTCTCCCTTTGCCTGCCAATCCCCATGCTTATGCTATCAAATAAATAAATAAAATCTTAAAAAAATACATTCAATTAATTCAAAGTAAAGACAGACCAATGCCAGTAGACTTTAATGTAACAGAGCACCAAAAAAATCCACTGATGTAGTTTCAGAATCAATATTGTGATTTAAATTTAAGAAAACATCACTTAAAGAGTTATAGTATCAAAGGATATCCACAATTTTCTGAAAAAGCTATTAAAAGTGCTTTCTGCTTTCCAACTGTGTATCTGTGTGAAGACAGATTTTCCTCATACACTTTAACTAAAACAATACATCCCAAAAGACTGAATATAGAAACAGATAGGAGCATCTATCTTCTATTGAGCAAGACATGAAAAATATGTATAAAGATATCAAACAAGAGCACTCTTCTCACCATATTTTTGCTTTGGAAAATAATTATTTTCCCTACAAGTACTCTGTGTTAAATATATCAATAGGTTTATTATTGTTATTTTAAAATAAAAAATTTTAAAATTTTCTCAGTTTTGATTTCTAATACGTTAAATATTTAAAGATACAGGTCACATAATTGAAAGCTCTTTGAATTACTAAATAATTTTAAAGTACAAAAGTATCCTGAGACCAAACAGTTTGAGAGTTGCTATTCTTGGTATAGATCTAAAAAGAGAATTGTGAGGTTGTAGAGTATCCACATATTTAACTTTACAAAGTGTTTTTACATAGTGGTTGCAACATTTATATTCTCGCCAGTAGTTTATATAAGTATCTGTCCATTGCTTTACTTGCTCACCAAATAAAGGGTTTCCATTTAAAGAATTTCAAAGACTTAAAGCATAGGCATAAACACACAGAAAAAAAAATGTTGCTGAAAATTGTAAATCTAAATGTTAAATATCTGTCATATTTTAATTCTTTAGAATTCAAAGCATTGGTTGACAGATCTGATATCTACTTAAGCTTTATGTATTTATTTGTCAGAGAGAGAGAGAGAAAGAGAAAGAGTGCACATAAGCAGGAAGAACTGGAGGCAGAGGGACAAATAGGTTCCCCATTGAGTAGGGAACCCAATGCAGGCCTTGATCCCAGGAACCTCGGATCATGACCTGAGCCAAAGGCAAATGCTTAACCAACTGAGCCACCCAGGCATACCAGATCTGGTACCTTTTTAAAGACAGGTTTTAAAATAGCTTTATTGAAATAGAGTGGACATTAAAAAGACTGCACATATTTAAAGGATATTATTTGATAAGTTTTGACAAACATGCCTCCATAAAACTATCTCAAAATCAAGATAATGAACATATTCATCACCCCCAAAACTTTCCTGAAGACCTTTTATAGTTCCTCCTTCCCACCCCTTGCCATTCTTTGCTGCTGTTTCCTTAGCAACCACCAATTTGCCATCAGCCAATATACCTTAGTTTGTATCTTCTAATACAGTAAAAATTCTCTAATAAAGAGAATCATATATGGAGGGGAAGGGAGGCAAGGGAAAGGTCTGGCTTGTTTCACTTAGGATAATTATTTTTAGATTCATCCGGTTGCTACACATTTCAGTAGTTCCAATAGTTCATTCATTTTTATTACTTAGGTGTATTCTGTTACATGGATACAGCAGAATTGTTCATTCACCTATTGATGGACATCTGGAGTGATTCCAGTTTTTGATTATTACAAGTAAAGTTGCTATCAACACTTGTGTATGAGGATGTGGATGGACATATGCTTTCAATTCCTTGGGTAACTGCCTAGGAATAGACTGTTCAAATCATTTTGAAGTAAATACTTAAGAAACCACCAAACTGTTTCCAAAATGGTTGTATCTTGTCATATTCCCAGCAGCAGTGTACTGGCACTCCAGTTTATTTTTTGCCATTCTAACAGGTGTTACATGGCATCTCATGGTCTCATTTCTTTGCATTTCTGTAATGGCTACTAACGTTGAATACATTTTTCATGTGCTTTTTATTACTTTATTTGCCACAGGTATAAATTCTTGCCCATTTTTATCAGATTGTTTATTTTCTAATTGTCAAACTATTTTGGATCAAGTCCACTATCAGATATATAATTTGCAAATATTTTTTCCAAGTCTATGGCTTCCAATTTCATGATTTTTTTTTATTTATACATATTTAATTAAGATGAAATAGGCATAAACCATAAAGAAAAAAATCAGGATAAAGTGTCACTTCCATTTTGTAGGGAGGGGTCAGGAAATGGAACAGATTACCTGGGAAACATCCTAAGACCACCCCAAAGCAGTGAGGTTACAGAATGTTAAAGACAAAATTAGGTATTATTCCACTTAATCTACAAATGAATAAAGGGAGTCAAAACTTTATCCTATTTGGTATAAGAATTTTTACATTTAATATACAGTGAATCATTTCTCAGAAAGTAATATCAGTAAGTTTTAGAAGAAAGAAATTTCCATTACACAATTGACTAGAAAATCTCAAATGCAACTAAGCAGCTATGCTATAGCTCAGTATGTACCAATACATTGTTCTGGGCTAGTGTACATTTCAGTTTAACACAGAACTGCATTTTGGGTTTTAGAAAGGCAGCAATAGTTATATTTTGGCTTTTATTCTAGATGCTTAACACGGTTAAGGCGACAGTTGAAGCATATTAAGTAAAGGTAGTTACAATTAAATGATGATCAACACAATCTCTAGCAACCTACATACACTGTATAATGCTTACATGGAATGAAACCAGTGTACTTAATTGGTATTTTACACACACACACAGAACTAAAAAAACATCAAAAGCAGTCATTCTACATGTACTATGGTTACATATTAAAAATGCAATTATACCATAGAACTAAAGTAATATGAACAGCACTACTTGATATGTAAGATAAAGGTGATTGGTTCTAACACAGAGCTAAGCCTGTATCAGTCATTCTAATGATAATGGCTTGTAAAAGCATCGGGTTTCCAGAAGAGAAACTACTCAATGAAAATCAGTTAAAATCTGTCCAAAGTTTCACATCAGTAAAACCAGGATAAGGCTACAACAATCTTGAAGTGTGAATAAGATATCCAATCAAGACAGTAAGATTCCCAGCCATAATGTAAGATAGAAAGGTCTTCATGCAGCATATGCTCTCTGGCTCCTAGAAAGCTTCATGTGCATAATATAAAGTTAAGTTGCCCAAGAAGTAAACTGGAGTTCAGTGAAGTTTCCATTGTGCCATGACTTTTAAACCTCAGGAATGGTATGATCTATCAGGCTTTTCATAATGCTTGGTGCCATCCGTTTAATAATATGTTCAAAGATAAAAGCAGGCATGATTGTAATAGTAACTACAGTCTCAGATGTTGACAGTATGTCTGCAATTTGAGAATCCTTCAGCCCAATGACATTCTGCCCATTGACTTCACAGATGTTATGTTCTGTGAGAAGACCATTTCTGGCTGCAGAACTATCTTTCACTATGGATGTTATCTTTCCATTTTTAAAGATAAAGCCAACATGTCCAATACTATCCTTATGCATGGTAACTGTCCATTCAAAGGGCCTGTCACGAACAGTCATAGTAATCTTCTCTCCAAAAGCCTGTTTGAGTACCTTGTGTGCTTTATCAGAGCTCCAGCCTGCACAGTTTTCCCCATTGATCTGGAGTACTTGGTCCCCAAATCTCAGACCAACCAATGAGGCTGGAGAATTTGCCTGGACCAGCTGAACAAATATGCCATTATCTATTGATTTAAGCCTGAGCCCAATTTTTCCATCTTGATCCTTACACAAAATGACTTCACGAATCCCTTGCTTAATTTCTGCTCTACGAATCCCAACATCATTACCAGTTACAGGAGCCACCCTATAGTTCATACTGGAAGGTCTTGCTACCAACTGCCCCTGAACTGGTGCTCCAGGGACCACGGCCATATTTGCACGGATTTCTTCTTCATTTAAACTCAGGCCCATGTACTGGGAGAGCTCCGGATACAATTTAGGATAGAGATTTCCATCTTGAGAGATGGGAGCAGAAGCTTCAGACAAAATTGCTGGGTTGCCAGGATTTGCGGAAAAGGCAGTTTGAGCCTGAATAACTTTGTCTACCTTCAGGTCTTCAAGAGATGGGTACAGAGACATTTTTGCAGGATTTTTCTAGGCCACAAGGACCCGCTCACCGCCGTCGCCGCCCCGCCACCTCCGGTAACTGGCACAGACTTCCCCCAATTTCATGATTTTAACAGTGTCTTTCAAAGAACAGAAATTCTCAATTACGATGAAGTCCTGTCTACTAAGTTTTTCTTTAAGCATTCATGCTTTTGTGTCATACCTAAGAAATCTTTGCTTGAATCAAAGTCACAAAGATTTTCTCCTGTGTTTCTTCTACAGGTTTTACAGTTTTAGGATTGTATGTTTAGATCTATAATACATTGTTAGTTTTTTTAATAAATGAAGTATGGATACAGGGTCTTTTTTTTTTTCCATATATCAAATTGTTCCAGCACTATTTGTTGAAAAACCTATTCTCTCCTACTTTTTATTTTCTCACTTTGTACCTTTGTCAAAAATCAACTGACCACATTTCTTGGGGTCTATTTCAGGCCTTATTCTGTTCTATTGATCTATTTGTCTGCTTTTATCTCAATATCACAGTATCTTTATTAATGTAAATTTTAATGATTCTTAAAATCAGGTAGTGTTAGCCCTCTAACTCTATTCTTTTTTTTTTTTTTTTTTTTTAGATTTTATTTATTTATTTGACAGAGAGAGATCACAAGTAGGTAGACAGGCAGGCAGAGAGAGGAGGAAGCAGGCTCCCTGCCAAGCAGAGAGCCGGATGCGGGACTCGATCCCAGGACCGAGATCATGACCTGAGCCGAAGGCAGAGGCTTAACCCACTTAGCCACCCAGGCGCCCCCTAACTCTATTCTTTTTCAAAGTAGTTTTTGTTCTTTTAAATCCTTTGTGTTTCTGTTTTACAATGAATTTATCCATTTTAACAAAAAATGCTGGGATTTTGGTAGACTATATAGATGCTGACTATATAGACTGTATATAGACTATATAGACTGACTATGCTGACTATATAGATCAATTTGGGGTGATCTGGCATTTTAGCAATACTGAGTCTTCCCACGTATGTACATAGTCTGTCTCTCATGTATTTAGATCTGCTTAAATTTGTCCCAACAGTGTTGCGCAGTGTTCGGTATTCAGGTCTCGCGTGTATTTTGTCAGATTCCTTCCTAAGTATTTCATATATTTTGATGATAAATATACGGTAAATGATAAAAAAAAAAAGATGGTAAATGGTATTGTTTCTTTTTCATTTGCACTTCTAATTGTTTATTGCCAGTATTAAGAAATACAACTTACTTTTGTATATTGACTGTATTGCACAACGTTGCTTGATTTGTCAGTTCTTTTTTGTAGATTCTCTCATAAACTCTGCATAGATGACACGATTTATGATAAAGCCAGTTTTTACTTCTTTCCAATCTTGATACTTTTTCCTTATTTTTAAAAATTATTTATTTATTTATTTACTCTTGGTATTGGTATTGGCCAGAATCTCCAATGCAATCTGAAGAGCAGTGGAAAAGAACATCCCTTTCTTTATTCCTGATCTTAACAGGAAAGCATTCAGTTTATTCAGTTTCTTACTAGTAAATGTGATGTTTGCAGTAGGTTTTTCCACACATATCCTATGTCCCATTAAGGAAGTTTCCTTCTATCCCTAATTTGTTGATAGTTTTTTAATCATAAATGGATGTTGGATTTTGTCAAATATTTTTCTGTATCTATCGAGATGATCATATAGTTTTTCCTTTTCACTCTATTATGGTAAATTACATTGATTTTTTTGGTAAATATTTTACTGATTTATTTGAGAGGGAGAAAGTGCACAAGTGGGGGAGAAGCAGAGGGAGAAGCACAAGCAGACTCCCTGCTGAGCACAGAGCCGGACACAGGGTTCGATCCCACAGCCCTGAGATCATGACCTGAGCTGAAATTAAGAGTTGGATGCTTAACCAACTGAGCCACACAGGAGCCCCTACATTGATTACTTTTCAAATGTTAAAGTAACCTTGCATTCTTGGGATAAACTCTTTTGGTCTTGATATTTTATCTATCAGTCAGAAGAATATGTGAGTCTTCCTCTCAGGGTCATGCATTTGAGCCCCACGTTGGGTGTAGAGATTATGTAAATAAATAAAACATTTAAAAAAATAATTTTTACATTTATTTTCATGGGGGGGTATCAGTCCATAGTTTTTTTTTCCTTTAATATCTTTGTCTGGTTCTGCAATCAGAGTAATGGTCTCATAAAATCAGTATTCTCTCATTTTCAATTTTCTGGGAGAGACTGTAGAATTGGGATTATTTCTTTTTTAAATGTTTGGTAGTCTTCTGGGCTGGAATTTTTCTTTGATAGAATGTTTTTAACCATGACTTAAATTCCTTTAATAGATATATAGGGAGACTGAATGAATCTGGGTAGTTTGTCTTTTTCTTTTTTTTTTTTAATTTTTTAAAATTTATTTTCAGCGTAACAGTATTCATTGTTTTTGCACCACATCCAGTGCTCCATGCAATACGTGCCCTCCCCAATACCCACCACCTGGTTCCCCAACCTTGGAAGTTTGTCTTTTTCAACACATTCACCCCTTTCATATAAGGTGTTATATTGGCATCAAGTTGTCAGCAGTATTCCCCTATTGTTCTATTAACATCTATAGAATAAGTATTGATGTCATCTCATAATTACCTGATATTGGTAATTTAGGTCTTTTTTTTTTTCTCTTTCTTTCTGATCAGTCTGGGTAAAGTCATTTCAATTGTATCAATCTTTCTAAAGACTCAGCTCCATCTCTGCAATTCAGAGGAAACTCCAGTTCAGGTTGGGTCCTCCCCTTTGTGCTACAGCCTGGAACCTCTCTCTTGACAGTAAGCTGGGACGATCCCAGAACTCACTTTGTTCTCCATCTCACAGGGATCACTGCGTCCCACCACCTGATGTCCAGTACACTGAAAACAGTTATTCAATATACTCTGTCTAGCATCTCAGTTATTTCAGTCAGAAGGGTAAATATAAACCCTGTTATTCCATCTTGCCACAATGTCTAAGTCTGTCTTTTTGGTAGTTTTAAGCAACTGAAAATATATTAGAAAATCTCTCTGAGGCAAGAAAGTATCAACAAAATTAGAGAATAAAAGAAACAGATACAAGTGGAAAAAGAACTTTAACTTTTGAGAGTTGTAAATAATTGCTCACTAAAATAAGACAATGGCAACAAACATGAATAGCTCTCAAATTCTTGAACACCTATGTCTTTTTCCACTACTACATGAGACTCTCACCCACTTCCACCATGTGGAAAGGTAGCACATGACAGGGCCCTTGTTACCTCCTACCTGGACTGCTCTGTAACCTATTCTCTGGATCACCTCCAGCCCAACTAGACATACTTGTGGAAAAATAACTGCCTAAGTATACAGTTCTGATCTTGGCAGTCATATGCTCAAAAACCCCCTGGGGCCTCCTTCTGTCCACTGCATTAAGTACAATTACCTCAGCCCTGAGTAAAAGACCTTTTATCAGGAGCAGCTACTTTCCTACTCTTTGCTGTGAGTTGTGCACCAACAATACGGTATCGACACTTTTCATGCTGCTTATTGCCTAGAACGACTCTGCCTTTACTCTTTTGTGATCTCAGCTCTTAAAGCAATCTCAAATACTATAACCTCTAAGAAGTCTCTTCTAACATTGGTCTCAGATGGAGAAGATGCTTTAAGTTTTCTCTTCCATGCAGAGTAGGGCAAAGGATGCTGGAATTGGGTCCACAGACCTGGTTTACAACCTAGCTCTGCTACTTATGGACAAGTTCATTTGACCACTCTGTGGCTCTGTATTTTCACCCTGAAATGGGAGTAATATTAACTACCTTATAGGACAGACATTGTCACTTGTGCTAATCTTTCATATCTTCATGACAGTCCTTATTACATAAAATTATAATTGCTAATTTACATATGTCTTTGCTCTACCGGAACTCAAGATCCAGTTAGTAGGAATGAGGTCAGTGTCTGTATCTTTTGATCCCTGGTACCTAACACAGGCACTGACATATAAAAGACACTTAATAGGTGAGACGGCTATGACTGGGTTAGCATTATCTGCTTCAATATAAAGTACTTTCATACTAAAGCTGATAGTTGTATTAAAGGTCTATTTCTTTCCATAATTCTTACTGGATACAACTGAATCACCAAATTAGACAGAAAGACTTACTTTCTATGTCATTGATTTATATATACTTTTATCAGCAGCTTAAATTTAGAAAGGGAACTTATATTCCATGTTTAAATCTCTCCCTAAGTTTAATTACAAGATTCTGTCACACCCCACTAGAACAGCAATTTTCCTTAGACTGAATGCCAGAAAGGGAAACAAAGACTGATCATTCCTTCATCTACAATCATCTTCTAAACTTACCCTCCCCAAAAAGAGACTGAGGAGCTACAGACAACATCCAGTGATACACTAATACACAGATTTTAGACATTAACGTCTCAGAGTGTTTGCCACATGAAATTATATGTAAATTTATTAACGGTTCTTTTACATTTTTATCTTTTTTTTCCTTCCCTCTCTACTCTTTCCCTCCTCTCCTACTAGTTAACAACATTGGAGAGCTCAAACATTTGAAAACAGAAGGTAATCTTTCTAATGTGGGCAATATAAAAAGCTAATGATGCTGATGGTCTAAGGTTGTTTGGGCTCAGAATGAATGGCAGACATCAGTGGCTGCCTCACCAATACCTATTTCCTTCTCTCTTCTTCCTTACCAGCAAATGCCACCCACCCCCCCTGCCTGGCCCACCCATCAGAAAAGCCAAAAAATGCCAGATATGTGCCATCCCTATTTTCCTTGTAGCTACACATGGACACATGAAGAGCAGTCCTTTGGAATAAGCAGTATCATATAATTAACAGAGTGGACACATGCCTCCTCTCCTTCAGTGGACACAGCTGTGTCTGCATGAGACATCATGGTCATCTTGAGACAGGAGGATGGACTTTAGCAAGCTGGAGCCAGCAGTGGGGACACATGAAAAGCCCCTAGGTCTTCGGTACAGTTGCTGAGCTGCTAATCGAACCCTGGAACTACCCCACCTCCAGACTTCTTGTTAAGGAAGATAGTAAATTGGCTCATTAGTTCCAGACTTGGGGCATTCCATCACTTGCAGTCAGAAGAATCCTAAGGGATACAAAACTGCAACAAAACACCACAAAAAGGAGCCAGGCCCATGACTTCTACAGTGTCTTCCAGCTCCAGTATCACTGGAGTATCACATTGTTTCTGACCTTCTACAGAGTTACACCACCCCCAGCAGTGCCTTCCCTTGGATAAGGGGTCCTTTGTGTAGAAGCTCTGTTTCGAGTGAATTGGTTATAGGAACTAGTATACAGAGCATAGATGAAAGGATCACATTTTGGGAAAGAGAGAATATCCTTATCCTATACAGAGAGAAGAACTAATAATATGAAATAATTTTATAAAATACAAATTTTGCATATAGAACTTCTGAAGTGACATGGGGAGGACTGGAAAATAACCAGAACAAAAATATGAAGTAGGTAGCTGGAAACCCCAAAGAAAGTTGGGGAGAGGTGCTGGGAGAACTGTAGCCAGTCCGGTAGGCAGGGCTGGGCATGTGGAATGAAATGACCTTGTGAGGGTTGAGGTGGGAGCGATCCCTAGAGGGGAGATGCTGAGAGTCGCATAAATGACAGCAAAGGTGGGACAGCAGCGTGAGAGTTGACGACCCTCAACTGTTAAGTGTAGACAACAAGGCTGAATGGGACAGGAAATAAGAGAAGAAATACCTGTGGCTTTACAGAAACCAGTGAGGGAGCAGCTTAGAAATGTGACCTATATGATGAACAGTATTTGCAGAACTTACTAACAGTATCCTTCTTCAAATAAGTTCTCCTTTAAATAAAAGGTACAAAATGTGAGTTTTTAAATGTTTTTCACTTAATTAGGCAATATAGCTACATAAAACTTTATTTGTATTTTTATATTATTACAATGTGAACTTTAATGTAACCTAGTTTCTACACCAGGTAAACTATTTCTAAACTATTTTTTTGTATCTCAAAGAAAACTATGTATACTTTGTAACTTTCTTGTGGTCCTTTGCAGAAACGTGTACAACAAAAATCTTCTTACGCTATTTGTTCTCCTATAGGATGTTGGCAGCTTCGAAATAAGGAGATGCAGTACACCGCATAGTTAAGTCATTCAGTTAAGGTTCTGGAGCCAGACCAGACCCATCCAGTTCAATTACCATCTGTTATTTAATAACTGTGTGACCTTAAGCAATGTTGCTTCTCTTAACTTCCATTTCTGCATTACTATGATGGAGCTAATAATGGTACCTATCTGACAGCTATTTTATTAAAGTGGGTAGGGCAAGCAAAATATCTAGCACAATATCTCAGAGCCTGAGACATAAGAGACAGATATCAAAACTCCATAAATATGTATTTTCACATATATAAACACATATATTAATATATATAAAATAACATAATGGATATAGATCCATTATTATATAAATAGTATCAAAATTTACACAAAGATATACATACTCTACTATACACATAGCATAATGCTCACTAAAAGGGATGGATACACATATACACAACTATAATTAGATTCACCGTTTGGCTACTTATATCAGAAAGGAATTGGCATACTTTGTTAATTCACTGAACTCACTCATTAACAAATACTCACTGAATGCTTATCATGTGCCCAGCAGAGATAAGTACTGTGGTGGAAAATAAAATAAGGGGATAGAGAACAATAGTGGGTACTGTTTCAGACAGAGTGACAAGAGAAGGCTTCCTGAAGGAAATAACATTTAAAGAGACATAAACACAGCAAGGAGGGAAAGAGAAGCAGTGTAGGGGAGGCATGTGCTTGTATATATGTTGTTTCTCTTTCTACCCACTTTCTCCTACTCTGTCCTTCTCTGCTTTGACTTCACTCCAAACCACGGGGAATGCCATGCCTTATGTAATGTTTGACCTACAACCAAAGATAGGTCTGTTGTCTGTGTCCACAGAATTATGTCAAACATTTAGGCATCATGGCAAACTATACCCAAAAGTATTCTAAACATGGGTCAGTTTGAGGAGCAGACATCAGCAACTTTTTGAAGTGCGTATTATAAATTATTATGGTTCTTCTGACCCATTGGAGTAGAGCAGATGCTGACCATGCCCTTCCTCAGTGTGACATCATGAGTCACAAAGCATCAGGGAGCCAGCTTAAGTGCCCAACCACCTGCCTGTGTGAATCTGAGAATCTGAGCCCAGGGCCATGTACCACATATTGTGCGAGACTAGGGTCTGGAAAATAGGTAAGCACCCTATGTGCCAAATGCTGCAACCTCAGTTAACTCTGGTTAAGACTCTGGTGGTAGAAAATCATTAGGACGGGGTGCCATTAAGCATTTGCCTTCAGCTCAGGTTATGATCCCAGGGTCCTGGGATCGAGTCCTGCATCAGGCTCCCTCCTCAGTGGGGATTCTGCTTCTCCCTCCCCACTGCCCCAACCCCTCATGTTCTATCTCAAAAACAAACAAACAAACAAACAAAAAACCAAATAAATAAAATCTTAAAAAAAATCATTAGGACACAAATTGGAAGTTTGTGTTTTTGTCTTTTAGGGTCCATCCACAGCCTGCTCTGACATTAACAATGTAACCTTTAAGCAAGTCACTGGATTTCTTTAGCTCAGAGTCTTCATCCATGAGGGAGAAATAATCACCTATGACCACTAGCCATAATATTACATTGCCTTTTTTTTTTTAAGATTTTATTTATTTATTTATTTATTTGAGAGAGAGAGAGAGACAGTGAGAGAGAGCATGAGAGGGAAGGTCAGAGGGAGAAGCAGACTCCCCATGGAGCAGGAAGCCTGATGCAGGACTCCATCCCAGGACTCTGGGATCATGACCCGAGCAGAAGGCAGTCGCTCAACCAACTGAGCCACCCAGACACCCAACTATGTTGCTTTTATATCTTATCCTCTTCTGAATGTTTTGTTATAAATTACCATATGGTTCTCAAAAGAACTCTATGCTTTAAGGACCAGATGACAATTTATATGAATAGAACTTTAAAAGGACATATAAAAAGTAGATAGCACTATAGAGGTACAAGATGACATTTGTAGCAGGCCACTGAAACAGAAGATCTTGGTGTTCTGGGCAATCCACAAAGAATCTCAAGCCAGTTCTCTAAGCTGGCAGTAATTGCTGGAAGGGTGGCCTTTACTGACTTCATTGCCAGGGAGATTTTAGAAGATACGCGCTGTGTGGGTTTCTCCTTTCCTTCTACTGCCACACGACGATCAATGACCTGTGTCTAGTCTTCAGGGGCGTCAGGTAAATTCACTCATGTCCCATTTACTTCATGACCTTAAGTTTTGTTTTGTTTTTTCACAGAGCCTAGGTCTAAAAATAAGCACAAGGGGTTTACAATTAAATCATCGCAAAAAACAGTATTCGAGGGGTCTCTCGAGAAGAGTTTGCTGTGTTCGTAAATTTACCATATCCCAGCACTATCAACCCTGCATGTCTTTTTGAATATCTAACCTAAGTTCTTCATGCTCTGAACATGGCCCATCACTTCGTATTCAGTCTTCAGAAAGGACAAGCCACTTCATCCTAAGTTAAGTCTTAATATGCAACGCCTCCTTTTTGAGTGTTCTCGGGCCATTAAGAAAAGCAGCATTTCATAGTGGGGGCCCAAACAGCAGAAAGGCGGCATCGGTGTTCTGTTCCAATCAAACTCCCTACCAACATATGTGCAGCTTATGTTTCCTAAAAATAAACAGTATCCCAAAATGGCAACTCCTGCTGCAGACACTCAAGACTTTTCCCCTTTGCTGTAGCTACAGCCTGAACTCTAGAATGTCTCCCAAATTCATATCCGTCTTTCACTCCATGGCTAGTGCAGGGCTGGATTTTTTTTTTTTTTAAAGATTTTATTTATTTATTTGAGAGAGAGACAGTGAGAGAGAGCATGAGCAAGGAGAAGGTCAGAGGGAGAAGCAGACTCCCCATGGAGCCGGGAGCCCAATGTGGGACTCGATCCTGGAACCCCGGGATCATGACCTGAGCCGAAGACAGTCGTCCAACCAACTGAGCCACCCAGGCGTCCCAGGGCTGGATTTTATCTACCTTCCATTCCTGCTCCTCCCCTAGGCAGGATTCCTTGGCAACACTTCCCAACATTATCCTATGTCTTTGACCTTACCCAATGTCTTACTTTTATTTTTCAGAACACTTTATGGAATTTCCTAGAAGGAAACATCCAAAAAAACCACCTAATCCTGTTTTCTTTCTGAAATACCAAGGAATACAACTCTAGTTCTTAATACATTTTTATTATTTAAGTATAAAACTTTACTGCAGTAAAAGGAAGAAAAAGAATATTAAAGTGAAGTGAAAAGAACATGTAAGCCTCCCCTCCACACAGATGCTTAATTCCTGAGGGGGGAGAAAGAAGAGGAAAAACTGAGAAAATCTTCTCTATTTGCTTGAGAGGCACTGAACAGCAAGTTGCTGAGACTACATTTACTGATGAACTGATGTAGGGGGAAAAGTAATCATCAGAAATTCAGATATAGGGGCGCCTGGGTGGCTCAGTGGGGCCCTAGGATCGAGCCCCAAAGTGGGCTCTCTGTTGAGCAGGGAGCCTGCTCCCTCCTCTCTCTCCGCCTGCTTCTCTGCCTACTTGTGATCTCTGTCTGTCAAATAAATAAATAAATAAAATCTTAAAAAAAAAAAAAAGAAATTCAGATGTAACAAGTAGCAGTAGCAGCAGCAAGGCAAATCAGTAAGTTGACTCCTAAAACACAGGGTCTTCTCACTATCTCTTCTTTTGCGCTCAGCCCTGAATAGAGGAGGACCCCCACCAGGCTAACTGAGATCACTCTCTTCCATCCGATGGCCAGAAAGAAAGAATTAAGTCCCTGGTTCCATAACAGATGAGGGGGGTTGGGAGGGAAATATCTTTCTGATGACCCATAATGGAATTCACTATCTTTAACCCTAAATATATTGCAACAGCAGTTTCTTTGGTGGTGAGTCCTAAGCTTCACTATTCTCCAGGTACATTATGATTACTACAGGCTCTGGTGAGACATGTAGGGAACTTAAATACTGATCAGAACATTGTTCTAGAGGAAGGTGGTATCTAAGATTTACAAAGCTTCAATGTCATAACTGGCATCAAAATGTGATATACTGCTCATGCCCATTTCTTTAGATAAGCTAAATCAAAATATAACCATATTTCCTATTACACAATGCTTCATTATTATTCATTTTTAATAGCTTTTTTTAAAGATACCTTAACATCTCTTTGGCACTCAGAGCTAAGAGCAAGTCAAGTTAAATATATTTATAAAATCTTCTGGGTCACACAGTTAATTTTTGTCACAGAAAAAGCTAAACCTCTCTTGTGTGTATCAGCAAAGTCTAAAAATTTAGGACTAAAGAGTTTATCACACCACAACTCTTCCTGCCATTCATACCTGTCCCACAATCTGTGTCTAGAACTTCATGCAATTAGTCCACAGTAATAGACACATCACTATACAATTTCAAAGGAGCAAGTTAGGTTTTAACTTCTCAAACCTTCTGTTGCGGCTACTTCTTCTTATCCTATTCTGTAATTTCTGACCTCATTTTAATTTCCCTTCATTCATATGGTATAAAAAATCTGGCCCTGTTATTTCCCACCAAAAATTTACTCTTTCGTGGTTGAACTCTTTAAAACTCTCCATGTCTAAATGCTCGAAGCATGTTCTGCAGACAAAAATCTTCCCAAATGTAGGATATGCCAGCCATCAGTTTCACTCCATTCTCTCCAAATTTAATTCTTCTCAGTTGTGTCCATGTCTTACAAACATTTTATGCTCACCACTAAGAAGTATGATATATAACTTTCCAAGTGTTAAGTTCCCTGGTGCTCAGTCTAGAAGTTTCTTAGCTTTGGTACTACTGACATTTTTGGGCTAGATAGTTCTTGGTTGGAGGGGGCATGGGGACGGTGCTCTCCTGTGCATTGCAGGATGGTCAGTAGTTCCCCTGTCCTCTACCCATGAAATGGCAGTAGCACCTTCCCTCCCCCAGTCAAGACCGTCAAAACCATCCCCAGATAGTGTCGATTTTCCCCTTTGGGACAAAACTGCCCCCTGTTGAAGACCGTTGTCTAGAATAGGAGTGTGGAGGTCTCAGGAGATCAAGTCAGGCTAGAGTAGGGCCCCCAGGAAACTGTCCCAGCTTATAATCAATATTTTCTCCAGTTTTGGTTGTGGGCAGAGGACTGTGCTGTATGAGTAACAATCTACATGAATGAAATATACAGCATTTACTTTTAGCATTTATTGTCATAACCAAATAATATTTACAGAAAAGAGACTCACACTTAATTAAAGACAGGAGTGCCCAGCTTTTGAAGGGTTATGATCTAAAAGTTTACAAGTATACTTAGAATCAAGAATCCATTCAGTTGCAGGGCACACGGGTGGCCCTATGGGTTAAGCCTCTGCCTTCGCCTTAGGTCATTATCTCAGAGTCCTACGATTGCCCCCCACCCTCCCCACATTGGGCTCTCTGCTCAGCAGGGAACCTGATTCCCCCTCTCCCCCGCCCCCTTGCCTGCCTCTCTGCCTACTTGTGATTTCTCTCTCTCTGTCAAATAAATAAATAAAATCTTAAAAAAAAAAAAACACATTCAGCTGAACTATCCAAAATAACCACTGTTGTCTCAGTTAAAAAAAAAAAAAGGCTTAACAACATCAGCAATTTCATATAATTCAACCTAGTAATTTCTTTCTGTAGCAATAGTAGGTTCCCATAAAATCCTATTGAAATATTCTCTCAAAGTCCCCGGGTACTACTGACTTCATTTTCATTTTCCCCAAGAGCAGTTCATTGCTTCTGTTGAGGCTGTCACCTCTCCAGGCCAAGTGGAACAAGATGCACACAGCCTCAGAACTGTTTTGACCCTGCAGTCCAAGGACAGAGAGGCCTATTTCCCATGTTTCTCTAAAGCTCTTTTCTCCCATTTGTGTAGATCCCCAAAATAAAGACAAATGATGAGTCTTTGGATATACAAAAGACAGAAGACTCATCTATAGTTGGCAATATGACAAAGATTACTAGCCAACTCTCTCTCTCACACACACACACACACACACACATGCACACACACACATACATACAGCATCAACGGAAAAACAGAAGAAGAAAGAAAAAAGAATTGCACTTGTTGGAGGTAAAAAAAAATACTAGAGATAACAGATAACTGAAGGGCATACACTTTGAGCAGCAACTGTCTATCACAGATGACAGCGAGGGTTTTGAAGTAGATTAAAGGGTTCTCTATCAATCAACAATCAACTCTGAAATCAGTAAATCATCCCAAAGATGACTAACCATGGTCTACTACTCGCCGCAAATGTTCTGAAATAGGGAGTGGTGGCAGGAATTCTGGACTCAAAAATCCTCGAGATACGGATTTTAAATGTGAAGTTTTACGGGTCACAAAGCTCGCATTACTGAGTCAGAGAAGTAGCTCCCTTGAACTCTGACACCCTCTATACCTTCCATTTGGTGACAAGACAGTCCCCCATTTTCCCTCAACTCTGAAGAAAGATGAGCCCTCCCCGCCTTTCTAGTCACAGCTCATTCTGGGCTTCCGCCCCCTTGGCCTTTCTCCCTACATCTTTAATTTTTCTTTCGATTATACCCTCTCCATTATATCTTTTTAAAAAATATTTTATTTATTTATTTGAAAGAGAGAAAGAGCATGTGTGGGGGCTGGGGATCAGAGGGAGAAGCAGACTCCCTGCTGAGCAGGGAGCCCCATGCGGGACTTGATCCTGGGACCTTGGGATCATGATCTGAGCCGAAGGTGGATGCTTAACTAATTGAGCCACCCAGGTGCCCCCTCCTCTGTATCTTTTAAACATGTGCTTAATATAGTCCATTTCTGAGAACAAAGAAACATGAAATCCATTTTTTGACTCTGAGATACACTCTAGACTCCCTAAACTCACAACTTCTCTGTTTCTTCACTCGTGCCTCTGGAATCCACTACAACTTGTCAGTTCCTATGAGCCTCTAGGAAACGACTGTAATCCTCCCTGAATCTGCTCCAGGATCAGCAGTGATCACTAAACTGCCAAAACCAATGAAAACTCTCTAGTTCCCAACCTAATGCATTTCATGTCCCACTGGACAATACTGACCTCATTTTTAAAGTTGTATGTTTGGGATAGGGGAGAACCACCCTTTTTTGGCCCTTTCCTTATCTCCCCTTTTTCTTCTCAGTTGCCACCAAGGCTCTTCTTCTTCCTACAATCCCTTAAGTAATGGGTGTCCCTAAGACCACTTTATCAGTCCTTCTCCTTTCTCAGTCAAGACTCTCTTTTTAAGCAATCTTTTTTTTTTAAAGATTTTATTCATTTATTTGACAGAGAGAGAGAGATCACAAGTAGGTGGGGGGTGGGGGGGAAGCAGGCTCCCTGCCGAGCAGAGAGCCCGATGTGGGGCTCGATCCCAGGACCCTGAGACCATGACCCAAGCCAAAGGCAGAGGCCCAACCCACTGAGCCACCCAGGCACCCCTAAGCAATCTTTTCAATGCCTCTGCTTCCACTAGACCTAGATAATCTAAAAGTGACTAGCAACACAAAAATGGAAATCATTACCTCCTCAAACCTATTTTGCCTAGCCCATAAAACAGTACTACCATCAGCAAAGGCACCTCAGCTTTCTAGCTCAGCACTTTTCCTTCTTCTGTCTTGTCCTCCATAATCAATTACAACTCATACAGATCCTGCCTTGTACCTGTCTCTGAAACTTTCTCTGCTCTGCCTTAATCATCTCAATATCTTCTCCTTTGAATACTATCCTGTTTATCTCATAACTTGTTCCCTAACCATTTTTTATTTTTAATTGTCTCTCAAAAGTATATTCCTAAATGCAAATGTGAGCATGTCATTCTACTAATGAAACAAATAGCTTCATATGGGCAAGTCCTTCTCAACTAGGTTCTTCAATATCCTAAAGCAGGCACCATAATATGACAAATTGACTTCTCTTTCATGCATCTGGGATGGTATTAGTTATATACCATCACTGGAAGAGCTGAGGAAATAGTTACCTGAGTCATGTTCTATGTTCTGTAGTTCAGACGAGGAGCCCTGGTTGAGAAAGGCTGCCACAGGCTCCTACTGCCCAGCATCCATCATAACCTGCTACTTCTTCACACACAGACTCCAAAAATGGGAGCCCCCTCTGCTCTTTTACACCTGTCTGTATTTGCATATGCTGTTGTTCAAGCCTGGCATTCTCTTCTTCCTGTCTACTTTAAGGCTCTCGTTCATGCTGGAGGTTCACACAATACTTTCATTGGGAGCTTCCTTGGGCTATGCCAAACAATCCTTTCCATGGTCTCTTTACACACCTTTAGAGCTCATCTTATGATATCATGCAGGTTTATTCACATATCTGTGTGATTTACTAGAACAGAAGCTCTGGAAGACATCACCTAAAATATAGTGGATATAAAGTAAAACTTTTTTGAGAGAACCATAATAAAGGCTTCTTTTCTCCTTATCCCCAAAACCTGTGTTAGAAACTCAAATTCTTGGAGTTCTATCCATTATTTAAAAAGAAAAAAATCAGAAACTAATATCACATTGATGTTAAAAACAGTTACAAGAAACCCTTGAGTCACCATGTAATGACTCCTCTTTCTCAAAGGAACAGATGGAGGGAGAAACCCATGACAATTATTCTTAAAATGAGTTACAGCAGTATCTGTGCCTTTTTTCCAGAAGACAACCAACATGTGGCCAAAAAAAGGGGGGGGGGAGGAGGATGTGTAATATCTGCATAGACCTTGCTATAATTCTTTTTAAAGATCATATCTATTTGCTGCTCTAAGTTCCTGTTACAAAAAGGAGCAAAACGTGTTCCTTGCTGTGTAAACAAGGCAAAAATTATGATTGGATGCCACATGACCAAAATTTATGCTTTCAAGAAAGCTATAATAAGGATCAGAACACACCCCACATGGACACAGTTGCCTGGTCATGCCCTCAGAGCATGACTACTGGTTGGGAGGAAACCCCTCCATACCATCCCCAAATACAAAGAATTGTAGCAGCTCATTCCATGCTGGAAGATATCTTATTTCTGGCAGAGGCTATAAGCTGTAGGAGCAATACTTAATGTGTTGCTTGGCACACAGACAAACAGAGAGAATCAAGAAAATCATGAACACTTTGATTTTCCTTGTCCAAAAACATTCATCTCAATGTTATTAAAAAGAATTAAAGTGAGGTCCAACACAAACAGTATCATCCCTCTTTTAGCAGGTTAAAGACTACTGAACACTCCTTAATTTCTCATTTAACCATTTTGTAGGGCAAAACTAGACATAGAACCTGTCCTCTTGAACTCTTTCCTTTTCCTTATCACCACACTAAGTATTATAAACTTCTTCGTATCTTTTACCCTATCCATTTTTTCCAGTGCCCCTGTACACACCGTCTACCAGCCCTTTAGACTTGCTCTGGTCCTCTCAGATAGTCTTACCAAATGGATTACAATCCCTCCAGTCCTCTCCGCATTCAACAAGGCCAATGTTTCCAAGACATCTCATTGAGCTCATCATTCTCTTTTTCAAAACAACTTCAATGGTCTATCACCTACACATAAAATCCAGTCATTTTTTTCTTACACTCAAGGCCCTACCCAATGAATTCCTAAAACTGTGATTTCTTATTTCTTTTAAAGATTTATTTATTTTAGAGAGAGTGTGTGTGTGTGCGAGTGGGGTGAAGGGCAAAGGGAGAGAATCTTCAAGCAGGCTCCCCACTGAGCATGGAGTCCACCATGGGTCTTCATCTCACTGCCCTGAGAATATGACCTGAGCTGAAATGAAGCATCAGATGCTTAACTGACTGAGCCACCCAGGCGCCCCTCCCTACATCTGTGCTTTCATCTCTTTTTTTCTATAAAACTTTTTGTCTTTAACATCTTACTCAATTTACTTATTTATTATGTGTATTGCTTATTGACTATCTATCTCTCACCTCAAATATAAACTCTATGAGGAAAGCATTTTCATCTGCTTGGTTCAGACATAACCCTAGGCATTTAGAATAGTACTTGATGGAAAGTAGACATATTCATTAAATATTTGTTGTGAACCTGGAATGCACTCTGCCTTGATTTCAACTGCCTCATTCTAGCCTTCCTTCATATCCTAGAGTCAGAACCAGTTTTTTTTTTTCCCTTATGTCTTTTACTTAGGTTCTTCCTACATTAGGCCTAGGTAAATTCTTCAAAAATCAAATGAAGTCTCTCAGGTATAAGCTGACCACTTAGTTGACCACTATTTTTGTTAATCAAGTATTCTTTGGAATAAGGTGGTCACACATATATAACTCATAATAAAATTCAGCATTTAGTTTTTAAACAGTTACTGGCCACAGAAGTATTTAACAACAGGGTGCGGGTGTATGTAATAAGTACATCAGAATCTAAATATTAAAGAATCTCTCTTGTTCAAAGAGCTGACAAAGCTCTGTGCTTAAACTGTAGCTAGAGGGTCTTTAGTGACTAATTCAGCAAATAAATTACTTAAATTTAGAGCCCAATAAATTACTTAAATTTAGAGTCCAGTCCCTTAAGTGGGGATAAAATCACTTTCACACTTTACTTTTCTATTGTCTTTAGGTAGCCTGGTTGAATCTCGGGTGTAATATATTAGTATAAACATCCTTCAGGACAATGACTACAACCATTTGGATTAATGGAATGAGTCAATGGCCCACACTAAATTTACCAACTCTAATTTCAATTATTGGAGCTTAATCAAACTTTTCTTTAGTGCTTTTGCACATGGGTGTACAACCGAGTAAGGATGAAATGAAAGCCAATTTCCACAGAGATTAGAAACAACTTGAGGCACTCTTACTAGCATGTCCACAACTGCACATTTGGCTAATTAATAATAATGCCTTTTCTTTTGTTGACAGGCATAAAAGTCCCTTTTTAGACACTTCTGGTGTCTTGCTTTAATAAGATATGTTTACTAGGTTTTGGCTTTCTTGGATAACAATTCTTACATAAACACTTAAGTCATCGGTAAAGGTCAAATTTATCAAGTTTTGATACTGAGAATGGATTTAAAATGATTGATTTAGTTGTAGTTAGCCAGGAGTTCTGTGCTTCATTTAAGCTCACTGTTAACTCTTTAGTTTGCTGAGTTCATAGTGGAGTTTGATGAGCTCTCGTAATATAAGTAGAATGAAGTGTTCTGGGGGGTCTGTGGTAAATTATCAGTCTCTTCAATTGAACATGTTTATTGAATAGATTTAGCTGTTTTTACCTAAATTGTGACAAGGGAAGACATCATTTTAAGGAAAAAACAGCAAATTTTTCCATGCCCTTCAGGAAATAATAATATCCCAAATGGGTCATATGTTTGTTAGGAAGTTCACCTGAAATTCTGCTACAGTGTAACTGTGGTGAAAACTTCCAAATCATACCCATATCACCAAAAACGTAAATATACCAAGAACTTAAATATAATTAATAATATGGCTAATAACATTGTTTCTACATATGTTTCTTTTTCTCCTACCATTTTGTTAGTTCATCTCAGGCAGAGATCATCATGCTTATCCATGAAGATACTTGAGGAAAAGGCATTTGAGGCAGAGGGAAGAGACAGTGCTAAGAAAGAGGCCTCCCTGACTTGTTCAGAAACAGTAAGAGGCCACCAACGTGTCTGGAGCTCAGTATGAGGCAGGGGACGGGGGGGGGGGTGCGGGGGCAAAGGCCATATCCTACAGAGCCTTTAAGTCCATTAAAATGGCTTTTAGTTTTTGGGGTGAGTGAAATGGGAGGTTTTGAGCAAAGCAGTGCCGTGACTAGAATTACATTAAAAAGGATCACCCTAGCTGTCCTGATGAGAACACACTGTTGGGGGTGGTAGAAGGATGGAAGCAGATTTAGGCCGTTGAGGCAGTAATTCTGGTAAGAGAAAATGGTGGCTAGGATTGGATGGTGGAGGTGGTGACAAGTGGTGGGATCTATATATGTTTTTCAGTCAGGCAGAGCCAACAGGTTTTCCTGACTAAATGAATATGGGGTAGGAGAGAAAGAAGAGTCAAGAATGACTTTAATGACAAACGACTAGATGGATGACATTGCTGTCAACTGCGATTTAGATGACTGACATGAGGTCTGGGGGCAAGATGAAGAGTCCAGCCTTGGATGTGCTGAGTATAAGAATCTGAAAATGTTTTCAAACTCATACATTTTGCCTCCATAGTTTGCTCAGCTAAAGAAAGACATTAGGTTATCCCAGTCTCCTAGCTCTCCTTTCCCTTCAGATACAAGCCCACAGCTTCTTTTTTGTTCTTCTTGTTTTGTAAGTTGTTTTTTTTTAATTTAAATTCAATTAGCCCACATATAGTACATTAGTCTCAGATTTAGTATTCAACAATTTATCAGTTGCATATAACACCCAGTGCCCATCATGTCATGTGCCCTCCTTCATGCCCATCACCCAATTACCCCATCCCCCTACCCACCTCCTCTCTAGCAACCTTTAATTTCTTTCCTATAGTTAAGAGTCTCTCATGGTTTTTCTGCTTCTTTGATGACTACCCGTTTAGTTTTCCCTCCCTTCCCCTATGATCTTCTGTTCTGTTTCCTATATTCCACATATGAGTGAAATCATAGGATGATTGTTGTTCTCTGATTAATTTATTTCACTCAGCATAATACCCTCTGGTGCCATCCATGGCAATGCAGATGGTAAATACTCATCCTTTCTGATGGCTGAGTAATACTGCATTGTATATATACACCACATCATAGCTTCTGTAGCAGAATTCTTTTCCCATCTAGCCTTTCCATTTTAAAAAAAAAAAAAGATTTCATTTATTTGACAGACAGAGGAAGAGAGAGAACACAAGCAGAGGACAAGGCTCCTCACTGAACAGGGAGCCCAATGTGGGGCTTGATCCCAGGACCCTGGGATGGTGACCTGAGCCGAAGGCAGATGTTTAACAGACTGAGCCACCCATGCAACCAGCCCCAGCCTCTCCATATTATTCCATTGGTAATGTCCTAGGGCAGGATTTCATTATCACTTGACTCTCTCCACTTTTATCTGACCTTGATTCTCCCTAAGGAGGCTATCTTCTATAAAACCACATGTATATTCCTAAAAAATAAATCTGATGATGGTACACTTTTCCTTAAAACTCTGCTGGCTTCTCACTACTATATAAAATAAAACTTAGGGCTGGCTTCTCATTTCTGTACTACATTGCTCCATCCTACTTTTCTTTTCACTGCACACTAAATATGTCCTGCCCAGTCTTGCTTCTCTGTCTGGGAAAGTTCTATTCAACCCCTAATATCCAGTCAAATATCACAACTTCAGAAAACCTTTTCCTGACAACTTTCAGGCAAAACGGGCCACTCCCTCCTCTGTGCTCTTCCAGTATACACACCATACCTTCACTGTATCACTCATAATGATGAATCATTACTGATTTGTTTATATATCTATCCTATGAGGCTCTCAGTAGAGGCTGCTTGTCTTATCCCTGTTTTCCACAGCATCTCACTAATAAGCACCCTCTGCTTACTGAGCCCCTGAAGGAATTAAGTGTTGCTCAAAGGTACCTGTTCGAGACCTTTCAATTTTAAGTCTGTCACCCTTCTTTGGTTCAGGGTGGGGCTCGGAACATCCTCTCTCATTCTGTCTGCAACATTAGCAATGAAGACCTTTAAGATCATCCAAAGAAAGAGAAGCTGGTAGCAGGGCAAAACAGCTTGATGACAAAGCAGTCATCACATAACTGAACTGTCAGCCAGCCCTTCATATCTGAATATATTGTGGTCTTTAAAACAAGCCTATGAGACTACATGGCACAGCTTTCAAATAATCATCCACTTAAATCCTAGAAATTAAAAATTCCATTTTGACTCTCCTACCAAATTATAAAACTATAAAAGCAAGAAAACCAACCCTAGCAGATTATAGCATGGTCTTCAATAAACATTTACAGCAATGATAAATGAACATTACTACATTCTGCTCACATAAAAAACAGTAAAAAAAATTACTAGAAAAAATAAACACAAAAGAAGCACAAAAGTGGAAACTTCCAAATAACTTTGGGATAAATATTTTTTAAATATGGTAAATATTAACCTAATTTCATATGACGGGTCTCCCTTTATTCTATGTTTAAGATTGAGAGAGGATGGGGCACCTGGGTGGCTCAGGTATCTGCCTTGGGCTGAGGTCATGAATCCCAGGGTCCTGGGATTGAGTCCCACATTGGGCTCCTTGCTCAGCAGGGAGTCTGCTTCTCCCTCTACCTTCCTCCCCCAATCCCCTGCTCCTGCTCTCTTGCTCACTCTCTCTCAAGTAAATAAAAATGGTACTCTTGAGTCAAGGCAAATGTTCGCTCTTTTCACACTTTTCATAGCAGCTGGCTAAGTTTAGCAGTTTAATAAATTAAACAAAAAACACGCAAAAATGTTAAAAAATATAATAGCTCACATTTATAACCTATTTAAGATTTTGACAAATTCTAAGAACTATAACATTTCTAAAGTTTTGTCTGGTCAATTTGCTTATTAATAGTTATAAATTCTCAACCACAACTATACAGCTTACCTACTGTTAGCTAGAAGGATGAAATTCTTACAAAAAAATTTTAAATGATTCAATTATTCAGCTAGCAGTTTTTCAAAAGGTCTTCAGTTCAAACAACGAACATAATATTCTAAACATTATATTTTGCTACACAGTACTAAACATCGTTCACCTTCCTTTTAGTATTAAAAATTGTCTAAGTCCTTCAAATATATTTCACTATTAGTATATACAATATAAACTGAGATTCACCATGAAAACTGATCTTACTTTTAAATCAATTTTACTACCAATTCAAAAATTTTTTTGAAATATTAAAAAAAACTCTTTCCTCAGGGCACCTGGGTGACTCAGTTGGTTGAGCATCTGAATCAGGTTATGGTCTCGGGGTTGAGTGATGGAGCCCCACGTCAGGCTCTGCGCTCAGCTAGGATTATGCTCAGGATTCTCTCTCACCCTTTCCCTTTGCCCCTCCCTCATTAACTCTCATGAACACACATGCTCTAATATAAATAAATAAATCTTTAAATCCAAAAAACTTTCCCCAAGGGCAATTCATTAATGCTTAATGCAGAGCAGTCTATCTAGTGTCTCCCCATTTCTATTCATGTCCTCAACTACAACCTGAGAGCAGTGCAAAATGCAAACCATGATGAATGTAGGCCCCACAAAGTCACTCCATATATTTCAGTTTTATCACTTCCTCCCTCTTGAACATTTCCATGGACAGCTCCCATTATTTTTCTTTAAGAAGCAAGAATCCTTTTTTACGAAAAGACTGTATTTGAAAAGCTTAATACCTAAAAATATGCTAAATCTCAACCTATACTACAGAGTCACAATATATTTCAGGAGATTATTTTAATCAAACATAAGTTACATTAACACTTTTATAATTAGTACTAACATTTGTTGGCAGAACAAAATAAGATCATGATACCAGGCAGTGAGGGTTTAAGTGCCTCATTCCCTTTTCATATCTTCTAGGAATAAACTATTATCTCTCAAGTCATGCAAGATCCGCACAGAGCGGCTGAGGCTGGTCTCCTTTTGCATAGTTACCGCTGCACACGGGACCTGAGAGGTACTTAGGAAGGTAACTGTCAGGACCCAAAAAGGGTTTGCCTCATAATTTGTACAGTACTTAAGGTCAAAGTTTATTGTTGTTATCCCTGGTTTTAAGAAATCTAGTAAGTGTTACCATATCCCCAGGATGCCTTAGAAGAGATTGAGGCCCAAAGAAACAAAGTTCATCTGGACAGTAGCCAGATCCTAGCCAGAAAGCAACAGAGCCTGCCTCATATTATACTAGGTCCTCTGATCACCAAAATGGGCTCCTCTGCTCTACCTTCCACCACCTCCCAAAGTCCTTAGTTAACTCATCTGATAAGTAAAAGCTTCAGTCGCAAGTCTTCAAAAGACAGAACCGATGAGGAGCGAGACAGGCTCAAGAACAGTCACTTGAACACAGTCCCCCACCTTTTTTCCCATTAGCCAGAGGGGGGCCTTTGGCAGGGGTTTTCCCCATCTAGTCCATTTGCTAATGAACTGCCTTTATAACCCACTCTCTTTTTTTCCCTCTCTAAAAACAATCGCATGGTGCTTTAACTGGTTTCCTTTTGGATTATTGCTACTTGTGACACTAGAGACACAGACAACAAGCAAAAAACAAGACACAAAGGAAAATGCCCCCGTAAGTCTTACAGTGACAAACTCTGATAAAATCCTGACTTCTCCCCTCATTATCTGCGGGACTTTCAGTGAGTTCCCTAACCTCTCCGGCCTTGTTTTCCTTCTCTGTAAAGTAGCGATAAGACTATTTACTCACAGGCTTTGTGAGGATGGCAGCAATCAATAACATGCAATGCTCATGCATGAGCCTCTCCTTCACCACAGAGAGCCTCTTTTTTGTTCTTCATTTAAATCTTACAGGAAAAGGCAGTTAATGTACCACACATCAAAAAGTGAATAAAAAAACATCTTACATTAGAAAAAAAACCATATCCATTGTAGGTGCCTAAGTAAGAGCCCAAAGAAAATTTCTTGGTACTGAAATTCAAATATGCTTTGTATAACATATTTCAAGGCAACTGATTGATATCAGACTTGATGCCTAAGGAAAGTTAGAGCTTAAACACAAAAATTCAAACATCCTTTCCCTATCTCACATTATCTGTAACATTCTCTGTTAATGCAAAACATAAAACCAGGAACAACACCCTTTGGCTATTAAACAGAACAGGGAAGAACTTCTCCCCACGGCCTATCCACACAAATCACTGAATTACTAGATTTTTAAAGACAAGGTCATTGCAGGATGAATTCTGGGCTTGGAAACATCCAAGTTGAAAGCCAATCTGGAGTTCTAGGTAAATCCAGCAAATGCTCTGCCTTACCATCTAGCACAGATAAACTGCGTAGACTTGTGACGGCAAATGTGTTTCACCCTAAGCGCCGACTATGATTGAAAGCAGAAATCCAAAGCACTGTCTATGGATGCAATAGGTCGCTAAACCAGAGCTTTGAAGAAAATTGTGCCAGGATCAATCTGCAATGTCCGCCAAGGACAGAGAAGTACGCAGTGACTCTACTGGCTGGCTGTTAGTCATCTGTTTCCAGAATCATCTGATCTCCCTGAAAGAAAAACTAACAGCAGCTAGCTTATTACTAGATATTAACCATCACATGACTATAACAGCAAAATCCCTATACATCTAAGTGGCATACAAAAGTGTTTTAAGATATAAGTGACAAGCTTTAATCCAATTTCTTTTTCCATGGGCTTGGTAGAGTCAACGTTATGGTTTCATATGCAATTTCCTCCTCCTGGATTCACAGCCAATCTTCATTTCCCACTTTCTCCTCATGAGGCCACTGAGTTCTTGCCAGTGGATTATAGGCTAAATGATGTCTGGGCCTGGACATAAACCCTCACCTGCAGTACTGCCCTTCCAATCCCCCTCTCCATTCTGTCCTCTTTCCTCTGTCAGACAAATGCATAGACTCTAGTGGAGGACTCTGAAACAGGTGACAGAATCCCTAGATGGAAGGAGCCATCCACAACAGACTGAGAGGTGGGCAAGACATAAAACTTGTATCAAGTCACTAGCTCTTGGGATTACCAACAAGGTATTTCTGGTTAAGATTCACATTCACAGTATCATGTCACAGACTCATAAAGATAAACCATAACCTGAGCAAAGCATATCAGAATTCTTCCCTATGAGTCTGTAAAACTCTAGATCTAGGAAGAGAATCCCTTTTTCTTGGCGAGGCTGTGGTGATGTGAACCTGGGAGCTTTAGTTCACCATGTTTCCGGACTCACTGAGAAAGTTAGCTTGTGAGAATGAAGCATGCGCTAGGCCACGATTGTATGAAATGGGCTGAAGAAAAACAGGAGGGAGAATCCTAAATAAGCACCAGAGAGGCCTAGTTCACCCTGCCTTTCCTTCAGCTTGGTTATAAGGGCCAAAATGATCCTGTCTTTGCCCAAACTAGTTTGATCTATAGTCCTGTAACTCATAATCATAAGTCATGATTAATATGGGTATAAAGTAGGAAGTGAAAATCCTTCAACCTACAGATAACATTTTGGCATATACCCTACCAAAATATGTATCATGATCATATACACACAGTACTTTAAAAAAGAAAATTATATCATATTTGAAAAATTGGCTTTACATGTCAGATAAACTTTAACGTCATTTTCCAAGGTTGCCCACTATCATATTGTTAGGATACACCACCATCTTTCAACCAAGTATTTAGGTGTATTCAATTCTGTATTTGTATATATATTGCTGCAACAAACACCTTTTAATGCATACTTTTCTGTAGTTTGCCAATTATTTATCAGATATAAATTTATAGTCATCAAATTGCTGGGATTTAAGAGTTTTGAGTAATATTGCCAATTTCCCTCCCCCAAATTTGCACCAATTTATATTCCTGACAATTGAGTGGTCAATCGAAGGGGTACTGAAGAAGTACCGCTGAACTCAACTGAGGAAGCCCTTCTTTCTGAGTTCACAGCATTACTGCACAAAATGATGAGCAGAGTCTGAAATAGGGTCAAAGTACTGTATTCCATTGAGATATAGACAACAGACCCTTGAGAGAGTAATGTTATTGCAGCACAGAGTTCTTCATAAAAATGCAATACAGTATAATAAAAGTTAAGTGACTTCTTTGGAACTATGATGAGCTCCCTTGTGGGGAAAAAAGTACAGAACCACAAAGCAATGAGGAGATGCAGGTAGTAAATGGTGGGTTCAACCTGGTCCTTAGCACAGACTCAAATCAGCCTTCCATGGAAATTTCCAAGGGTACACTCATGCTCATTCAAGGCAGACAAAAATCAGAATGTTCAATGTTAAAATGCTTAAAGAAGAGCCCAGAAGAATGAACACACTGCCACCCTGTTGAGGTAGGAAGACAAAAATGAAAAAAAATAACAAAACTTTGTTAAGCCATGGTCTAACTGTTTAGTCAGATGATGGGTTAATCTGTAAAATGTACAGTCTGAAGCAAATCAAGTTGATAGTGAGATTATATGAAGCTTTCTAAAATTATATTCCAGCTTTTAAGAAAAAAGAAGACAATATTTTCTAATATTTTTAATACTAAAGGAAAAGAGTTGCAGAGGATGATAATGTGGAAATAACTAACTTTGGAGAGAACAGGAGAAAGAAAATTTTCACCTGGATATTTCCTTAACCTCAATTTTTAAAAAAAAATTTAAAGATTTTATTTATTTATTTGACAGAGAGAGATCACAAGTAGGCAGAGAGGCAGGCAGAGAGAGAGGGGGAAGCAGGCTCCCTGCTGAGTAGAGAGCCCGATGCGGGGCTCGATCCCAGGACCCTGGGATCATGACCTGAGCCGAAGGCAGAGGCTTTAACCCACTGAGCCACCCAGGCACCCCCCTTAACCTCAATTTTAATAACAAGTTTTTTCCCCCCCTTGGGTATTAACACACTAATAAACCCAATGAAGTATGGCATAGACATACCTCGATATACTTAATATATATTATGATTTGGGGGAGGGATACTTTTGTTTTCTGTTTTGCATTAAAATTAAGCCTGATTATAAAATTCTATTATTTCAGTGGTGATAGTTGAGGAATGTTATAAATTTTGCTGCCAAATAATAAGACCAAACTAAATGGCCTCTAAAGTTCATTTAATATACACTTTTTAGAAGACTTTCAACTAAGTTACATGAGTCTATAATCTTTTTGGTCTTCACTGTCACCAATGGCATAGGTAGGTTTCTCTAGTGTTACCTCCATGACCCAAGAACCAAGCAACAGACAAGAAGAGGGAAAAGGCACAAAGAGGTCAGACTGGCAAGACACGTACTGGAATGCCATTAGGGACTGTTTCCTGACTATCCACTGCTCAGAAGTGTCTGGGTGTGGTCTGCATTTATGGTGAGTTTGAATTCAGACTATTAAATTACATGTTTGTATATGTATCCACATTTAAATAAGTTGACATTTCTCACACAGATATTTCCTGGCACCAATACAGCAATCAGAACTAGGTGACCAAGGCAATGATCCATTAAGGCACCTGCTCAAGGAAGACATATAAGAATTATTCAGTATTAACCCATAGAGAAGGTATCATTTTGCCTCTTTGGGACTTAGATTCCTCATCTGCAATAACAAAGATTCTCTCCAGCCTAGCTGGCACTCTGTATCTGGTCCCGATTCGCAACTTGGGTCTTGCTTAACATTCTTGGCCCTTTTAAATTCAGTTTTCCAGTAACCTTTCACTTCTTTAAATTCCTAAAATGTGTCTTGTTCCCTCTGAACTTCCTCTTAGAACAGTGCTCAGCAGCTCCTATCTGCACCTCACCTAGGTAGTCCACTCATTCTTCAGGTCTGGTCTTAAACATCGCTTCTGCAAGGCACCTCCACTGGAGTCTTCACTTCCCCTGTTAACACGCCATTCTTTTTGAGCCACTTGAAATTATTTCTTTCATCTTCTGTCTCCCCTACTAAGTTGCCAAGGGCTGTATCTTGTTTACCATGGTATCCTTGCCTCCTGGAACAATTCCTGACATTCAGTAAATACCCAAATATTTGTTAAATGAATAAATAATGGCACTGTGCTAAATAAGTTACTAAAAGCCTCAATACTGAAAGTAATTTCTAATTTCTACAAACAGGCCATTAAAGCCAAATTAAATATGGAACATTTACTGCTCTCTTTGCAAAGGCAAAACAATCCAAAGTTTTAGCTTAATCTTCCTTGGAGATTTTCTAAAACCCTCATGTTTCTAATGGTAATATTATCATGTTAGTGAATAGCATCACCATATATATAAAGAATACCATTTTGATGAAAATTAAGAGTATATAGATACTTTGAAAGAATGTTTTTTTCCATAACTATCCCAACCGTTCATAAAGTTTGTAATTGCAAATTATAAAGTGGATACTGCAATACAGTGCTACCTAACTGTATCCAACTCAAAACAAACTAAAGCAAATGGGTACACACATATATACAACAAATGTTAATGAAGAATTTTCTCTAATATTTATAATCATCTACTATTTAATCATTCATGATATGCACCAAGGGAAATATACATATACTTTAAATCCACAACCCAGAAAACTTATCAAAGATCTAGTTTTCCCCAAATGAAATATTTTAAGTAGGCTCCATGCGCATGGAGCCCAGTGCAGGGCTTAAACCCCCAACTCTGAGAGCAAGACCTGAGGTGAGATCAAGAGTCGGACACTTAACCAACTGAGCCACCCAAGTGCTTCCCTAGATGAAATTTTTATCATGTCACAAGGATGTAAGTGTTGAAAGACCATCAGGAAATGTGCAGCTACGTACATTAAGCAATGTAATGTTTCTTTTTTTTTAAAAGATTTTATTTATTTATTTGTCAGAGAGAGAGAGGGAGAGAGAGTGAGAGAGCACAGGCAGACAGAGTGGCAGGCAGAGGCAGAGGGAGAAGCAGGCTCCCTGCTGAGCAAGGAGCCCGATGTAGGACTCGATCCCAGGACGCTGGGATCATGTCCTGAGCTGAAGGCAGCCACTCAACCAACTGAGCCACCCAGGTGCTTCCCTAGATGAAATTTTTATCATGTCACAAGGATGTAAGTGTTGAAAGACCATCAGGAAATGTGCAGCTACGTACATTAAGCAATGTAATGTTTCTTTTTTTTTAAAAGATTTTATTTATTTATTTGTCAGAGAGAGAGAGGGAGAGAGAGTGAGAGAGCACAGGCAGACAGAGTGGCAGGCAGAGGCAGAGGGAGAAGCAGGCTCCCTGCTGAGCAAGGAGCCCGATGTAGGACTCGATCCCAGGACGCTGGGATCATGTCCTGAGCTGAAGGCAGCCACTCAACCAACTGAGCCACCCAGGTGTTCCTGTAATGTTTAAGTGTTTGTTTTCCTCTAATATTACACTTCTATGGCTTTCAAAACCTTGAGAGAAAATGACCAAGTTTAACTCCTTGCTCTTCTGCAAGGTTAGCAAGTAAAAGTAAAATCTTTAAAGAAAAAGTTTATAGGAACAAAAAAGTTCTGAAATTTGGGAAATATGAAATCTGTGATAAAAAAATCATTCAGCAAATGTTTACCAAAACCTGCTTCCATGCTATATTTGGTGTTAGGGACAAGGCAGCCTCAATGAAATTGCAGATTAGAGGAAAAAAATTTCATTGAACAGGATGCCACTGCAGCTCTGTGAGTAATAGGACAGGGATACACACAGAGGGGCCATCAAAGTTCTGAGAAGAAATGACTGAAGCTAGGTTTTAGAAATGAGATTTTTAAAATATATTAGAACACAGCATAAAGGTCCAGAAGGAATAGAGAGGATAGTGAACCTAATGAATTTCAAAGTTTCTCAGTAATGAATTGTGGTGTGTATGGGGAGACGGAGAGAAGAAAGAAAGGTGGACTGGAAACAGGCTGCTTCCAATTCTAGCATACAGAAAAAAACACACCTGATAATTTAGATAAGTGATACTGGAATCCTTCTACTCAGTTGGGTGAATTCACAAGAAAATAAAAGATGATTCTCAAGGCCAAAACATAAAGAAGATGTAAAAAAAAAAACCCCATGGTTAAGTGATACCGAGGAGAAGGCTCCTGGAGACCAGGAGTTCATGTGGGTGGCCAGAAGCCTTTGATTTTAACAGCCTTACTGGGAACAGAAAACAAGGTCTTTGAGGTCAAGCAAGGTGGCAAGTTGAAAGACCTTTACAGAAAGCTGGGACCCTCAAAAGGTTACTCCCTTTGTAAAATCAATAGAAAAAAGAAAAACAAAAAAGAACACCTTCCAGCAAAGGAACACAACAGAAAAGGTTGTGCCACTTCGTCTAGGTTCTAGGGAAATGAAGAGGAAAAGAAGAAGTCTCTAGGGCTTTTGTAATCATAGCTATCCTTTTGCCCAAGTTTCTGACTCAGATTTAGACTACAGATTCACACTCTTCTATTCAAGACCTTCAGAGCCATATGTGTTTCAGAATTTATGATTGCTCAGATTTTACAAAAGTAACATGGAACATACATCAAATATTAAGTAACACCGCAGTCTAATCTGGACAGCATATCATAATACAACACTACTTCGGTAGCTCAACATACAAACTTTCATGGTAGGTAGTATAAATTTTGCTACCAGATGATTTACAAAACAAAATTTTGGTCTTCTGAGTTTCTAGACTTTGAAATTATGGACTTAGACTTGCACGAGAAGGGAAACTCCAATAGCAGAAATCAACTTAAGATGCTCCCAGGATGGTAGCACTTGTGGGATCTGGCAGAAGCCATTACTAAATCCTCTCTAGGTTATCCTAAGTTCTCAGGATTCCCACAGATGAAGTCCAAAACTACAAACACGTGAGGAAACACTTCATGAGGGTCAGGCAAAAATGAATAGCAAACACAAAGTTTCATGTAATGGATCTATGAGATAGAGAATATGAAATGAATTGCGTTTCAAATGGTGAAGAAAAAAAGAGGAGCTCAAAAATATGAGGAAGAAATATAAGTCATCCAAAAAAGGAGTAAATTTGAAAAACTTCAAAAAAGAAAACTATAAGTGAATAAAATTAAAAACTACAGATGAGTAAAAGCCAATAAAACATAGCTAAAGAGAGAATTAATAAATAAGAAGTATTTGAAAAACAAAGCATGCTAAACATTAAAGAAAGCATTAACTAGAAAAGGTATATTTACAGATACAAAGATATGATGTGAAAATTTAGTGTATATAAAATCATATTTGAAGACAACAAAAAAGAAAATGGGTGTAGGCCACAATCAATAATAAGTAACACTGAGAATTTCCCAGATCAGATAAGAGAAATGAATTCTTAGATTCAGGAAACCCAAGTTCCAAAGAGAATAAAGAAAAGGAAGCTACATCTAAGAGAAAGGAAAGTTTCCAAATTCATTCTAGAAGGTCAGCATTACTCTAATATGAAAATCAGATAAAAACAGTGCAAAAGAAGAGAACTGTAGCCCAATATATCTGATGAACACAAATGCAAAAATCCTCAACAAAATATTACTGAGCCAAATCCAACAATATGTTAAGAAATCATTCACTACCATCAAGTGGGATTTATTCCTGGGATGCAAAGCTGGTTCAATATTTGCAAAACAATCAAGGTCATATATCACATCAACAAGAGAGAGGATAAAAACTGTATGATTATTCCAATACCCGCAAAAAAAACCATTTGACAAAGTATAACATCCCTTCATGATAAAAACTCTCAACAAAGTAGGTGTAGAAAGTTCCTTCTAATGAGGTATGTTGAACATATCTCAATATAATAAAGACCACATATGAAACCCATAACTAATATTGTACTCAATGATGAAAAACAGAGAGCTTGTCCCCTAAGATCAGGAACAAGATCATGTTCACTATCACCACTTTTATTCAGCATAGTTCTGAAAACCCTAGCCACAACAATCAGACAAAAAGAAATAAAGGCATCCAAATTAGCAAGGGAGAAGTAAATCTTTCACTATTTTCAGATGACATGATACTATATACAGAAAATCCTAAAGACTTTACCAAAAAACTGCTAGAACTGATAATTGAATTCAGTAAAGTCACAGGACAATATACAGAAATCTGTTATATTTCTATGCAGTAAGAATAAAGTAGCAAAAAGAGAAATTGAGAAAATAATTCCATTTATAATTACACAAATAATTAAGTGCCTAGGAATAAACTTAACCAAGGAGGTGAAAGACCTGTACTCCTAAAACCATAAAACACTGATGAAAGAAATTCAAGATGACACAAAGAACTGGAAAGAAATTCCCTACTCATGGGTTTGAAGAATACTGTTAAAATTTCTGTACTACCCAAAGCAATCTAAAGATTTAATGCAACCCCTATCAAAATATCAACAGGATTTTTCACAGAACTAGAACAAACAATCCTTAAATGTATATAGAACCACACACACACAAAAAAAACAACTAAATAGCCAAAGCATCTTGAAAAACAAGTATAAAAGGTATCACAATCCCAGATATCAAGATATGCTACAAAACTGTAGTAATCAAACAATATGGTACAGGCACAAAAACCAACACATAGATCGATGGAACAGAATAGAGAGCCCAAATAAACCCAGGACTATACAGCCAATTTATCTCCAACCAAGGAGGCAAGAATATGCAATGGGAAAAAGATGGTCTCTTCAATAAATGGTGTTGGAAAAACTGTACTGCTACATACAAAAGAATGAAACTTTCTTATGTCATACACAAAAATAAATTCAAAATGGAGTAAAGGACCTAAATGTGAGAAATGAAGTCATAACAATCCTAGGAGAAAGCACAGGCATTAATTTCTCTGACATTAGTCATAGTGATATTTTTCTAGATGTGTCTCCTAAGACAAGGGAAACAAAAGCAAAAATAAATGATTGGGACATCAAAATAAAAAGCTTCTGCACAGCAAAGAAAACAGTCAACAAAACTAAAAGACAACCAACTAAATGGGAGGAGATTTTGCAAATGACATATTCAATAAAGGGTTAGTATCCAAAATATATAAAGAACTTACACAACTCAACATCAAAAAAGAGAAATAATCTAATTAAAAATGGGCAGAAATCATGAACAGATTATTTCTCCAAAGAAAACATACAGATGGCCAACATACAGGTATTTCTCCAAAGAAGACATACAGATGGCCAATGTCTACAAGTACTGAACTACTATCTTGTACACGTGAAACAAATATAACAGGTATTTCTCCAAAGAAGACACATAGATGAACACATGAAAAGATGCTCATCAGCATTCATCATCAAAGAAATGCAAATCAAAATCATAGTTATTATCACCTCATGCCTGTTAGAACAGCTAAAGCCAAAAACACAAGAAAGAGTAAGTGTTGGTGAAGATGTGGAGAAAAAGGAACTCTCTTGCATTGTTGGTGGGAAAACAAACTGGTGCAGTCACAATACAATATGGCAATTTCCCAAAGGCAAAAAATAAAACTACCATATCATCTAATATCTAATATCTAATAATTCCATTCCTGGATAATTGCCCAAAGAATATGATAACACTAATTCAAAAAGATATATGCACCCCTATGTTTACTGCAGCATTATTTACAATAGCTAAGATATGGACATAGCCCAAGTGTCCACTGATAGAAGAATGGATAGAGAAGATATGGTGTATATACACACACAATGGAATATTACGCAGCCATTAAAAATAATGGGATCTTGCCATTTGTAACAACATGGATGGATCTAAAGGGTATAATGCTAAATGAAATATGCCAGTCAGAGAAAGACAAATACCATATGATTTCACTCATGTGTGGAATTTAAGAAACAAAAAAAGAACAACAACAAAGAGACAAACCAAAAAATAGACTCTTAACTACAGAGAACGATAGAGATGACAGAGAGAGAATTATAGAGAGAAGTATAGAGAACCATAGAGATGGTTAGGGGGGAGGTGGGTGCGGGGACAGATGAAATAGATGAAGAGGATTAAAAGTACACTTATCATGATGAGCACGGAGTAATGTCTACAAGTATGGAAAAATTGGACTGCTACACAAAAGAATGAAACATCCTTATGCCATACACAAAAATAAATTCAAAATGTATATGTGAAACTATATTGTATATGTAAAACAAATATAACACTGTTATATTAACTATATTGAAATTAAAACTTAAAAAAAATTAGAAAAAAAAAGAAAGCTACATCTACACACAGACACACACTATAGGACAAAACAAACAAGATTATAAAAGCTGCCACAAAAATAGAGATTACCTAAAGGCAGGTAGGCTCATATATGACTTCTTGAAAGGAATAACAGAATCCAAAAGAGTGAAATTATCGGGGCACCTGGGTGGCTCAGTGGGTTAAAGCCTCTGCCTTCAGCTCAGGTCATGATCCCAGAGTCCTGGGATCGAGCCCCGCGTGGGGCTCTCTGCTCCGCAGGGAGCCTGCTTCCTCCTCTCTCTCTCTCTCTCTCTCTCTCTCTGCCTACTTGTGATCTCTGTCTGTCAAATAAATAAATAAAATCTTAAAAAAAAAAAAAGAGTGAAATTATCTTCAAAGGAAAAATAACTGTCAATCCAGAATTGTGTATATAGATAAACTATCCTTCAAAAATATGGGCAAAATTAGATTTTTTTTTTAGACAAAATCAGAATTGACTACTAAAGACTCACTGAACTCTACCCTGCAAAAGGATAGAGTTCAGAAAAATCTTAGGCATAACAAAGTAAAGGTGAGAAAAGAAGTCAAGGAGGACTTACTGACATAAACACTGCCTGTATTGAATAACAATGTCTAGCTTTGTGGGTTAAAACTATGGTAGAATTAAAATACTAGAAAACACAGCATGTAAGTAAGAAGTAGGTGGTTGGAGTAAAATTTCCAAGTTTCTCTTCTTTGGGAGAAAATAAAAAGATAACTGTTTTAGTAGGCATATTAAATTTTTAAAGGTGGATCACTAAAAGAACAGAAATAATACAGATTTCAAACTTCCAAACTAAAGAAAGAGAAAGTTGGAACTCATGTAAAAACTGAAGTGACTAAAAGCAGGGATGAAAAAACAAGCATGGAGAAGTGGTAAGGGCAAATCACTAATGATCCTATCTGTCATTATGGTGGTGGAAGTAGCAGTAATGACACCAGCAGGGGCAACAGTAGCACCAACAACAATTGTAGAGTAACGGTTAACAGTAACAGTGGTAGTAATAACTGATATTCATTGAACTTTTGTGTGTCAAGCTGTGGGCTAGGTATTTTACACACATTATCTCATTTATTCCTCACCAAAGATGAGGTAGGTATTACTATTACTAACCTTTCTTTTACAAATAAGGTTTATTACTGATCTAAAAGCAAAGCAGAGAAAGTTCAGAAGGGGATTTCAAAGAGTTTTTAACCACTGAGCACCCACTGGATGTGAGAGATGAGGGATAACTCTCAAATTAGTGGCTCGGCCAGTTGGGTTGGCAATGTCTGGCCCCTAACAGCAATCCTGTTACTTCAAGCATGGATCAAGCCAAAGACACAGAATATCCAAAGAGAAGGGTAGATGTGTGTGTGTTTTCTTTGGAATGGTGAACTTCTGTTTCAAGAAGCTTGGGTGTGAAAGAAAAACAAGGGACAATAGGTTGGTTGCTGGAAGAGGGCATAGGGTCCAAGGACAGTTGTGTGTAGGTGGCTTTGTTTTAAATGGAGATACTTGAAAATGCATATAAGAGAGATAGAGGAGAGCTTAAAAATACAGATGATGGAATAACTGACATAGAAAGGAGGAGGAGAGTTATCATTTAAAATAAAAGTGCTAACCCTGGGAGAATAATTAATGATGAGGCCCAAAAGCAAAACCACATGAAGTAGACAATGATGCATCTTCTCTCTCTCCTGAGTAGCCAGGAATGGCATATCACAAAATCCTTTAGGAAACATTAGATCCTTCTTAAAGATGCATAATAGAGGAAGTTTATGTATCCATGGGAGGGCAGGAAGGATCCTCACACGTTTGGTACACATGAAGAGAGAGCAGGAACCCAGGGCTGTGGGCTTCAGGGTACAATTCTCTCTCTGGCTGTGCTTCCACCCAGCTGCTCCTAGGAAGATGTCATCCTGTCTTATAGCTGATCATGCAATTGACACTGGGTATGCCATTCAACTACTCTTGCCTTTACGAGAAATAAAACCTAGAGCACATTACAAAAACACCTAAGGGAAAAAAGCCAACATTTCCCTTCACAAGCAGAGAGTGTTTCTCAGTGAAGAGAAAAAAATTTGCCAACAAGGTGAAACTGGAGAATAAATATTTTTAATGGCAAGAAATGTGGCTTTTCAAATTGTTTAAATAAACAATGCTTATATTTGAAGGCTTAGTCAGTAGCAACTGGCTCAGGAGTTGAGTCACCTAAAATACGACTCTGTAAGGAAAGCATCTTAGGTGCTCAGGGAACTGGGTTATCTTGTCACTTCTGACCTTCTTTACCAAGTATTGAAACTTAGATAAGCTCCAAGAATACCCTATCCCAGCATCAATCAATCTGAAGGGAGGAGGGAAGATATTTAAAGGATATTTATTTGTGAAAACTAAGAGATCCATAGCAACTAAGTGCACAGATTAAATTACAGGTAAGACTTCAGCAGCCCTTTATTAAACATTAAAACTCATATGGCAATGTACCAAAAATTGAGATTTTAATCTAAAATGCTGTAAGCTAATATTGCAAATAAGATGTGAATTTACCTACCCTAATATAATTTATATTTTTTCCATATGTTCAATTTTTGTAACATTTAAAAAATTGATCTGAATTACCAATTGTATACTGGTTCTAAGAACATAATCTGCCAACCACACTGATCACCAAAGGAGAGGAAAAAAAAAATCTGAAGTGACCCAAATAGAATTAACATTATACCCCCCCCCCCACACACACACAGATTTCTCTGAAAATGTGGAAGTAAAAAGATCCAGAAAAAAAATCCTTACTGTTCCACTAGCTAACATAAAATCTGCTTAATTATTTTAAGTCATTTCTAAAGCATGCTCCCTGCTATTATGAGATTCTTTGCCACTCCTCTGCTTCACCTGCTCCTGCCAACCCCTGAAACTCATAGAATTTCTCTGCCCCACTCCTGGCATGCTGAGTATTGTCTGGGAAAGTCACTGGACCATACAGATTGGACCCCTTACAGATTTGCTGTATCAGTGATCATCGACTCAAAGCTTTTTCAAAAGTGTATTTCCCCCAGCTCTTCCTGACTGCCTAAAAAATACTATCTTCATGCTTGGGCTGGGTCTTCTGGTGAAATCAAGAAGGAACATGAGCAATAACATCTTTAAAAAAAAAAAAAAAAAAAACACTTTCTAAGGGCGCCTGGGTGGCTCAGTGGGTTAAGCCACTGCCTTCGGCTCAGGTCATGATCTCGGGGTCCTGGGATCGAGTCCCGCATCGGGCTCTCTGCTCAGCAGGGAGCCTGCTTCCCTTCCTCTCTCTCTGCCTGCCTCTCTGCCTGCTTGTGATCTCTGTCTGTCAAATAAATAAATAACATCTTTAAAAAAAAAAAAAAAAAAAAAAAAAAGAAGGAACATGAGCATGCCTTGGTATAGAAGAATGAGAGGTATATTTAATCAATATTAAATAGTGAAATGAGAACAAATGGAACAAAAGTAAAACATACAGCAAATTAGTACATTTCTCATGTTGAAACTTTTATTTCAGTAAACTTTTATACATTGCTACATTGATCTAATTAATTTTATTCAATAATCTTTGCTTACTTTTTGGATCTGTGCACTACAGAAATCTTTATTAAGTTATCAAAAATATAGGTGTGGTATCAACTGAATTGGTGGGCAAAAAGCATTTCTATAAATCAAAATATATTTTATTTTTACTAAGCGGCTGAGGTATAGCAAATAAACTTAAATCTATTGTAATTAATTAATTAAAATTTAGGATTAAAATTTCATTCTGTTCACTCACAAAATTCTTATTTACAGATATTTTATGAATAAAATTAAAGCAGCAGGTATTTTGTGGTAATTTGCCAATATTTGACTTGAATCAAAACACAGTCCATGGGGCGCCTGGGTGGCTCAGTGTGTTAAAGCCTCTGCCTTTGGCTCAGGTCATGATCCCAGAGTCCTGGGATCAAGCCCCGTGTCAGGCTCTGTGCTGGGCAGGGAGCCTGCTTCCCTCTCTCTCTGCCTGCCTCTCTGCCTACTTGTGATCTCTCTGTGTCAAATAAATAAATAAAATCTTCAAAAACAAACAAACAACAAAACACAGTCCATATCTATTACTTCTACCAGACATTCTAATAAGAAATAAAAATCTTTTAATTAAATAATTAATTTGGAGGAGAGAGAGAGTGCTTGAGCAAGCAGGTGGAGGGGCACAGGGAGACAGAATGTCCAGCCGACTCCCTGCTGAGCATGGAGCCTGATATGGGGCTCAATCCCTCTGCCCTGAGATCATAACCTGAGCCAAAATCAAGAGTCAGACGCCCACCTGGCTGAGCCACGCAGGTGTCCCAAATTTTACTTTTTTCTTAATTTGGGAGGACAGGAATCATTTATAAAATGCCAGTCAGTATTTCTCAAACATAAAATTCAGAACCTGAATCATTTGCTCATTAGGTGCATAAGGTCATTATTAAAAACCCTTAAGAGGTTTAGAATGAAAAACAGCATTATGATAACCAATCTTTTCATGAGGTTTGGTTTGAATATTAACAGTAATATCTAAGTTTGAATTTTGATGATGTTAAAGAGGTTGTTTTTAGTTGAGGGAAATTGGAAGGGGAGGTGAACCATGAGAGACTATGGACTCTGAAAAACGATCTGAGAATTTTGAAGGGGTGGGGGGTGGGAGGTTGGGGGCACCAGGTGGTGGATATTGTAGAGGGCACGGATTGCATGGAGCACTGGGTGTGATGCAAAAATAATGAATACTGTTATGCTGAAAAAAAAAAAAAAAACAATATAGCATATATAGAAACTGTTGGTAAAAGCTACGAACAGAAATGAATCTTATACTAGCGCTGCCAAACTTTCCAAGTTTCTCCCTGCAGGTGTTATGTTGGGTTGACTCTATTTCTTGGTTGGTCTTTAGTGACACAGCACTTGGGTAGATACTAGGTGCTTTACTGGATCTTACTATCTTATAACTTGACTTGAGCTATGGTTTATGCCATCAACTACAAAACAGAAAAGGAAAAGCCGCTAAAATGTAAAACAGTTTTAACCAAGAAGGTAAATACTTGCTGAATCCTGGATGTTTTTACGTGTTACCAAATAGGTACACAAAGTTACTAGGAAAAAGAAACAAGGATGTACAGGTGCTCCTGAAAAACTGATGTCAAACTAACACTGGGTCAGATGTTTATCAATGTTCATGTGCAAGTGGCAACATTATTATAGTAGAGAATGGAATAAAAGCTTTACATAATCCAAAAGTACCTTAAGATACATAATCATTTTTTAGAATATTAAAAATATTATTTTAAATTCAATATATACCTGTTGATTATGGTGAAGCTTTTCTGAATATATTTTTCTGCTAAGAAACTTAACTTATTGGAAAAAAGGGGGAAAAAATCTGAGACTGTATGCCTAGAATTTCTTTATCTCTACCTTCTCACCATATATATTTCTGCCCCCAGATGTTAACAAATCATTCCTGAAAATGTTTAAACCATGTATCATAAAGCATAATGTTATAAATCACCAGAATTAATAGTAATTTTCCTGGCCTATCAACCTACAGAAAAAAAAAATACCTTTTAAACTAGTACTTTAAATAAATAATATTTGGAGCTCATTCAGTTAACCTAATATCTGGGGGAAAAATCATAAAACCATAAACTTTAATCTTATAAACTTCCAACCTAAACTCCTAACCCAAAAATTATACAACAAATTAAAATTTAAAAATTTGGCCTCAGATCCCCAGCTCTACATTGTGCTCTTTTCCTCCCAACTACTACTATTCAATATTTTCAAAACTAAAACATTACCTAAGAATGCTTCGGTGCCTATAGGAAAACTTAGTTATGTGTTTGCATGTTCTAATAATAGGTGTGATTCACTTTTATAACTGGTGTTACCGAAAACCTGTGAATAAATTACTAAGGTAGCCAACTGTTATTTAAAAGAACTTAACAAGGATTCCAAGCAAAGATGCCTTCTTACAATGCATATAAATACAACAATATTTCTATTTTCAAATTTTCTGTATCATTTTTCAGTAATGTGATATCAGACAGTAATATGATATCTGTCTTTCCAAATTCTGCCCAAAGGTTGTTTTTAAGTGCAGTTAACTTATTGTATTACTTATTCAAAAAGCAAAACATCAAAAAGAAAAACTAATACTTTTCAGTACTTGTCTTTCACTCATTTTTTTTTTAACTGACTGAATTTAAAGTTCTCCACACATGTCAAAGAGATTGCAATAAGGGTGTGGGTTGTGCTCCTTGATTTCACACAAAGTCATACAAACAGGATGGGTATTTTGGAAATTAAACCATTCAGGCTAATACTGTTCCTTCCCCCCTCCCAACAGAAACTATGACTAAATAAACCACAGACAGCAGTAAAGTGCAGTGGTTAAAAGCTGTTAAAGTTAATTACCTTCCCTGAACCTGTTAAGCAGTGATAAATTAATAAAATAAAGCCCAGTGTCTGGCATATAGTAACTGCTCAATAAATGTTTAACTGTTACGATTATTCACATTAATAATTCAATACCAATTCCTGCTTCATCTGCTTTCTAAATACAGAATCTCCCCCTTACGTTCCACATCTTCAAAATCACCCCACTCACTAACATATGCTGGAGATACTGGAAAACCTCCCACCTTGAAAATTTTTAAAAGGCCATCCAGATCTAAAAGATTAAGGTGACTAAATATTTAGATATGGAAAGGTGAGTCTTTATCCAAATGTTTTAATGAAATGCTCAAATCTGTGAACGTTCTGTGAAATGTATCAATATATTGATCCACCATTTTCATAGCATTTCGCAAATCCATTACCTACAGCTTTTTTATTACGAGTATTTCCTAGACTGACACATACCTTGAAGACATGAGTCACCTTTCCAGAGTTGGGGAAACTGATGGAAAGATGGCTAAATGATTCAGCATGCTGCAGCAAAATGAGCTGGTCATGAATCTATAATTTCTACTTCTGTTAGGTGCCCTGGCCCTGGCGGCCTCTTCCACTCTGTACTGTATATATAACGCATGATACCATATCAACAAATTCTGTTAAGAATTCCCTCAGGAAAGGAGTAATGCTGTTTTCCCCTCAGACAAGCCTCTCAAAGCAAAATTACTCAATTTTACAACACAACAGCCTCACAAGGCTGGACAACCCTTACAACGTCCAGCTGTAAGCTCCATCAAGCTGTGCTTATACACATAATAGGACTAAAGTCAATTCTAACACTAGAGCCATTTTCTCAGCTGCACAAGGCAGACACTAGGGAAGACCTGAAGCAAAAGAAACCCAGAAAATGGGCAAAGGAAGCCAGATGGGAAATGGGTATGGCTACACTTATGTCTCTTAGGCCAACACTGACCTTTACCAACAAATATATCAGAGCAGATCCTGAGCATCTCAGAAAGACTGAAAAGCTGCTACAGAACATGTTTTGGGTACATGTTTTTAAATGGAAAGCCTTTTTCGAAGTCCCTATTTGTCCTTCAATAACAAAATATTGACTGTGATAATCCAATGAAAAATTTTTATCAGAAATCCATGGATTCCAAACTAAATCAAAGCTTTTTTTCCCCATCAAATAACCAATAAAAAGAAAAAGCATTATGAATGAAATGTTTTCTTGTAAAAGTGCACCATCTCGAATGCTGGGAAAGCACATCCATTTTGTGACCACAGCAGAGTCATTCTGCCCAGCAGTTTCTGAGAAAGGGACAAAGAAGTGTGCCAGGATGTGTAAGATGAAATCGCCATTATCTCTGAAGTCCAATTTCCTCATTCAATAGCTTGAATTTATTTTGGTTTGGTGTGGTTACATACAACGTACACTCACACCCCCACACTCAAACATGAAATTTCAGCAGCCACACTGAAAAAGAAGACACTATTTTAAAACTATTCAAAAATGTATTTAGAAAACTAGGGTGACAAGTTTGACCTTTTAGGATTTCATCTTTCTTAATCTTTTCTTTTTGGGAGCGGTATATGACTCTGCAACCCCTGATTTCCTGTAACCTGGACAAAGGGGTGGGGTGTGAAGAAAGAAAAAAAGAGGAGAAAAGTGCCTAATCCAGAATGTACAATTCCTCAGTATTTTATAGTATTAATACACATAGTTTTGTTTTTGCTTTTTTTCCTCCACCAAGACCTTGGAGGTCAACAGGAGAAAAAAAAATGGCTCATACACAAACAAGGTTTCAGAGTTGACCCAAGGCAACACCTCCAGGTCTGGAAATTTAGAGCTCAGGGGCAGCCCAGCTGTGACTTCTGAAAGCTGCAGCATTATCTACAGCAAGCCCAGGCCGCACGCCGGCATCCAGGGCGCCTCTGCCGTGCGCATGTCCCACTTATATAAAAAGATGCTTACAGTCCAGGTGCTTTTTCTTGGGGCCCATCACTTCATGAGTGGTGGCTTTGCAGACCGCTCTCGCAACAGCGGAGCCTGTCACGCTGTACTGAGCGGCGGCGATCCGATCCGTAAGCGTTTGGCCCGACATCTTCTCCGGCCGCGTCTATCACCTCCTCTTCTGCGGGAAGGAAGCGGAGATGGTCCTGCTTTAAACCCGCAGACCCTACCCTCCGAGCACCCCGGCCTTGCCTCCTCCAGCCGCACGGCGGCTCTCTTCTCCTCTGTCCCCGCCCTGGTACCAGCTCTAGGAGCCAGCAACGCGTTAAGCCCCGCTGCTGAGACGCGATCCAGAGGGGTCTCCAACAAGAGTAGGTCCGTCACGGAACCCCAGCACGGGCTCTGGTCCCAGCTTCGTGACACCGTCCGGGTCCCACTCGCCGTGCAGCCCGCCTCTCCCCTCCGCTGCCCGCCTGTCAATCTGCACTTTGCCTGCAACCTGATCCCCGCGTGTCCGACCAGCCCCAGCGTGCGTCGGGCTTATTCCCTGGGCGCCGCGCCCACCGGGTGCCCACCTCTCGCTTGCCCGCCGCGGCGTTTCTTCCTCGTAGCCCGCAGGCTCCGGGGGATGAATCGGATACCCAAGCCCTGACCGTTTCTCTCCTCCTCCTCGCGCTGCTGCGGCAGTGGGCTCGTCCTCCCTCGGGCGCGGTGGAGATTATCCTAGCGTTGCGCCATATTATGCCCTCGCCTCCCCTTCCTTCCTCGCCACCGCCTCCAAAGCCCCGCCGAGGCCCTTCGCCCGAGTCCCCTCCCCTCGCCCCCAATCTCCGCCGCAGGGGCCGCCCGGGGGCTCTGCGGAGGCGCCGGAGTCTCTCGGCGCCTCGCCCTTCCTGGCAGTGGAGCAGAGACGGGCTGACAGCCCAGCCCAGCCCCCTGCCCGCACTCGAGCGCGCCGCGGAGCTGTCACCCAGCCGCTGCCCTTCTCCGCGCCCTAGGATTATCCTCTCCGGATCCGCGCGCTGCCCCGGCGCGGAGGAGGGGGCCACGCCGGGGCCGCGGGTACTCACCCCGCCCCAGGAGCGGCGCCTCCAGCCGCAGGATGAGCGGCGCCTGGGCCGCCGAGGGAAGCCGCGCCGGGTGGGTGTGTGCGGCCGCGCGCGGACCCGGTGCCCCGGGGCGAGATGCCTCCAGCCCTAGCGCGGCCCCCCGCCCTCAGCTCCGGGGTCCCTGCGCCCGCAGCCTGTGGCCCCAGGAGCCCGTACCCGCCCGCCGCCGCCTCCTCCGCCAGCGCTGCCGCGTCTCTCTAGCGATCCGCGCCGCGTTCCCATCCCCGCCCCCACCTCAGCTGTGGCTGCTCCAACGAGTCAGGTGACGGCGGCGGACTAACCCGGGCGAGCTCTCCTCCGAGCGCCTCGCGGCCCCCTCCCAGCTACTCACACACGCCACCCCCACACACACACACCCCCGGGACCGCCGGCTTACAGGCAAGGGGGTGCCGCGCGCGAGCATCCCCGGCCAGCGCGAGACGAGAAGGAGGCGGGATGGCAGGGAGGCCGACACCCACCAGCCAACCAGCCTCCGCCAGGCGCCCAGCAGCCCCTCCGCCGGCTAGACCCGCACCCAGCACGCACTGCGTGCGCGCGCACCGCACACACCTGCCGGGCTACTGCGGGATTCGTGGAGGGCGGCGGGGGCGTTCGAGCAGCCCTGCCAGTGGGCTCTTCAAGTGCTGCTGCGAAGGCCAAGGTTAGCGCGTTGTCGCGCGCGGCCGGGCAAAGCCCAGCCCTTCTCTCCTCTACATTCAGTCTCTGACACGCCCGGCTGTGGGAGGCAGCCGCGGCCGGGAAGGGCAGGGCGATTTAAATGTCAGATTCTGCAAGCCAGCCATGCCGTTACCTGCGTCTCGGCTCCTTGATCTCCTTTACCTGTTTCAGTTGCAGTTGGGAGCTAGGGTGGGCAGGTGATTCTAGCCACTTTCGTCTTAAACAGATACAGAGGTCTGCTGCAAGCGCGAAAAACGAACAAAGTCATCAATCAAGGCCCAAATTATATTCACAGTGATTATTTGGGTGTGTAGGGAAAACTCTTTGTATCCTTAAAAAGTAACGTCTCCCAATTAAATATAGTGTCTGAATGTCTTAAGTATATTCGAATTGCATAGATGAATTTCTGAACGAGGATTTGGACTGGGTTAGTAGTTAAACGTATTCCCATTTTCAAAAATTGCTACTTATTGTAATCTTGAAAAACTTTTACATTCTCCAAGTAGAATCAAGATCAGAATTTAAGCTGTCAGTTTTCTTGACATTTTTTCCTGGCTGCACGTGGCCTCTTAGACCTTAAGGGCTTAAAATGTCTACCTATAGGTATCAGGGTTTTGTGGTGTACTCCTTTTAACTGGTACAGTGTTCATTATGGAGTCATGATTTCATAACTTCAGGGACTGAGTCTTGCACTAATTAGAAATGTGTTGAGTAAAGAAAGATAGCCTAAGACCACCATTCTTGGGTTTCAGATACTAGTCTTGCTGTATGATCTAGCAATAGGACACCTAGATATTTGTCCAAGAGAAATAAAGAGATAATTCCATTTAAAAACATGTACCCAAATTTTGCAGTAGCTTTGTAGAATGGCCCCAAGTTGAAAGAAACACAAATACTTTTCTATTTGTAAGTGGGTAAACAAAATGTGGTCTGTCCATACAATGGAATGCTACTAAGCAGTAACAAAGAACAAACTAACAATGGGGTTAAAAATACATTATGCTAAATCAAAAAAGTCCAAGCTCTAAATGCTACATGTTGTGATTCCATTCATATAACATTCTGAAAAAGGAAAAACTATAGAGACAGAAAGCATATCAGATGTCAGGAGTGGGGGAAGAGACTGACCACAAAGGGACAGAAGGTGACTTGTCATAGTGATGGAAATATTCTATATCATAACTGTGATGATGGTTACACAACCCCACATATTTCTCAGAACTTATCAATTTATACACTTAAAATTGGTGAATATTGTTATGTGTAAATTATACCTCAATAAATCTGATAAAAAGAGCTTTAATGACAATAGTAACATCATACAAAGTAGACTTCAGAGTAAGGAATATTAGTACGGATAAAGAGGTACATTTCATAATGATATAAACTCATCAAGCATATGTAACAATCCTGTATGCTTATATACCTAGGAACAGAGCTTCAAAATAAGCTAAAGCAGGGGTGCCTGAGTGGCTCAGTCAATTAAGTGTCAGCTTTTGGCTCAGGTCATGATCCTCCATCAGGCTCCCTGCTCAGTGGGGAGTCTGCCTTTCTTCTCTCTCTCTCTCTCTCTCTCTGTCAAATAAATAAATAAAATCTTAAAAAAAAAATAAGCTAAAGCAAAAACTAAGAGCTTTAAAAGGAGAAATAGATCCACAATTCGAGGATTTCAACATTCTTAGTAATTGATAGAACAGGTAGATAGAAAATCAGTAAGGATATAGATGGCTTGAAATAACCATATTAACATTTGACCTAATTGACATTTCTAAAGAACTCCACCCAACAATGGTAAGACACATTCTTTTAAAGAACATATGGAACATTCACCAGGATAGACTACAGTCTGGGCCACAAAGCTAGTCTCATAAATTTAAAAGAATTACAATCATGCAAACTGTATTCTCTTACTAGTGTGGAATTTAATTAAAAATTAGTAACATATCTGCAAATCTCTAAATATTTGATAATTAACAACACATTCTAAATAATCCACAGGCCTAACTTTCCCATAGGAAAATTTACTTTTGAACTGAATGATAATGAAAATGCAACATATCAAAATTTGTAGGTTGCAGGTGAAGAAGTGATTAGAAGGAAATTTAGGGCATGAAAATGCTTACATTCACAATGAAGAAAGACCTACGAAGAACTTCAAGTTGCAATCTTAAGAAGCTAGAAATAGTACAATTTAAATTTAGCAGAATTTCCTTCAGAAAAAAAGAAATAATAAAAACAAGAGTAAAAGTTATTAAAATATTAGTCAGACTAGTCAAAGAAAGGAGATGACACAAATTTCCAATGTTAGGAATGAAAGGCAGAATAGATCCCACAGACATTAAGAGGATAAGAGAATGTTATGAACAACATTATGTAGATAAATTAGACAATTTTCATGAAATAATGAAATAGTATAGAATTGTGATTCTCCAACAGTCCAATAGTAATGTCATGTCACATATATTGTTATTAGTTAAGAGGTTTGGAGCAAGTAACATGTTTCCAGTAATGGTCAAAATAATATAGTCTGTAAGTGATTTACTTTTCAAAATTAAATTGGAGTAGATTTGCAGTCAGTCCTCTAATAGGTTGAAATTACATGTTGTTATTTAGGTCCAGATAGCACTGTGAAGTATGGGAGGCCATAGTCTGTATCTGACATACTGCTCATGTCTGTTGTGCTATAGGTGGGAGGGTATCCCACACATGGACATCCTTCTGTCATGGGTAGTAGCAGAAAAATATTTGAAAATCTGTAAACTATCGAAGTGCCATATACAAATCAGTAAATTATGTCAAAAGTAGAACCAACTTATGAAAGGCTATTGGTTGTTTTGGAAGAAGGTCTTACTGAGCTTTAATAATAATGCAAATATGCAAATAATAGCATATTTGCAGTGACAAAGATTAAGAAATGCCAGGTCCTTGGGGCACCTGGGTGGCTCAGTCGGTTAGGCGGCCAACTCTTGATTTCTGCTCAGGTCATGATGTTAGGACTTGGGATCAACCGAGCCCTCAGGCTCCACACTCAGCAGGGAGTCTGCTTGTGAATTCTCACTCTCCCTCTGTCCCTTCCCCCACTTGCACGTACTCACTCTCTATCATATGATCTCCCTGATATGAGGAAGTGGAGATGCAACATGGGGGGGTTGCATGGGGGGGCGTAGGAGAAGAATAAATGAAACAAGATGGGATCGGGAGGGAGACAAACCATAAGTGACTCTTAATCTCACAAAACAAACTGAGGGTTGCTGGGGGGAGGGGGGTTGGGAGAGGGGAGTGGGGTTATGGACATTGGGGAGGGTATGTGCTATGGTGAGTGCTGTGAAGTGTGTAAACCTGGTGATTCACAGACCTGTACCCCTGGGGATAAAAATATATTATATGTTTATAAAAAATAAAAAATAAATAAATAAAAGAAATCTTAAAAAAAAAAAAGAAAAAAGAAATGACAGGTTCCTCTATCTGGGAAAACCTAGAAATACAACCATGAATGTTGTATATGAAACTGAAGGAAAGAAAATTGATCAAAAGGTAGAAATATATTGAGAGGAAGAAAAATGATTCCTTAACAGTATACTCCCTTTGAAGGCCCAGAACATAATAAATAACATTCAATAAATTTTAGTCAAGAAGGGCATTGGTGGGGTTCTGAGTGGCTTAGTTGGTTAAGCGTCTGATTTCGGATTTCAGTTCCAGTCACGATTTCAGAGTTGTGAGACAGACCCCGTATTAGTTTCCACACTCAGCATGGAATCTGCTTGATAGTCTCCCTCTCTCTGCACCCCCTGCCCCTCTCACTCTCTCTTCTGCTCTTAAAAAAAAAAAAAGGAATAGACACTGACATTCAATATTTTTTAAACTGAAAAATCTTTTGATCTCTTTTAATGACCAGATTATATACAATAGACATTTAGAACATGCTTTAAAATATATATATATATATTGAATTTTTTTTGAGTGACTATACATGTATGTCACCACACAGATTTTTTTTTCTAAATCTGATTTAACACCCATGCTTTCTTCTGAGTATCAGATTTAATACAGAAAACCAAACCAACAATGATGACATGTAGACATGATTTATATCAACATCTGAAGGCAAATGTCTCCAAGCTCTTGATTTCAGTTTATTTGTAAGATACAATGAGTGTAAAAGAAACTTTAATTCCTGATTTGTTCAGGCAACAAACTTAGGTGGTGTTGGAAAATTCACATCTTTGTCTAAAACCGATAATATCTTAAGGTAGTTTATAGGGTGATTTTATTCCAAGGATATTTTTTGTCAAAGTAGCAAAAAAAAAAAACCCAAGAGGTCTAAAAATAATTATATTGGAATATATCCATCCCTAAATATAAATATGACATGATGCAACTTAAAAGAAACTGGCAAAAAAAACAAAACAAAAACAAGTTTTGATATCCTGAATGCACTTGTATGGAGACCAAAGATTGTTTCACTTTTATAAGGTGACAAATGAAAGAGATCATAAAACTGATGAGCACTGTAATGTAGCAAGACAATAGCAGGTTGCACAGAATATCAGTAAGATTGAGATTCAAATAACTAGAGTATCTTAGAGAAGTATAGCATTTCATCTGTGAAACCATTCAAGTAAATGAAGAGACAGTGTATGCTAACTCATGACGAACATATTCATTCAGTTTTATTCTGCCTGACAGTCAGGTTAGAAATAAATTTCATGAAGGAGCACCTGGGTGGCTCAGTGGATAAAGCATCGTACTCTTGACTCTCGCTCAGGTCATGACCTTAGGTTTTGAGATCAAGCCCGGCATCCGGCTCCATTCTGGGCATGGAGCCTACTTAAGATCCTCTCTCTCCCTCTCCCTCTACCCCTTCCCACCCGCCTGCACATGTGTGCATGTCTGCACGCAAGCTCTCTCTTTCTCAAAGAAAATTAAACTTAAAAATAAATAAATAAATAAATTCAATGGCAACCAGCATATTTGAAGGAACATATACATTTTACATGTATAATAATGAAAATGATTTAAAGATGGCATTTTCATTTTGCTTCCCTGTTTTAAATCTAATATGGCCGCTCTGGTTTTCTATCGTTGTTCTGGTTACCTATAACAAATTTTGTCTTAATTTTTTTTTTTCAATTCTCTCTCAGTTTTATAATTTAACAGGGCCCTGCTGGGTAGTTCTCCTTTGAAGTCTTTCATTTGGTTGCCATCAGATGACAGCCAGGGCTATAATTGTTGGAATTCTCTATTGGGCTGCCCAAAAGGACTAGTTCATTCACATGTATGGCGCTTGATACTGGCTGCTCACTGAGCTCTGCTAGGTTTGGACCAGAGCATCAACATAGGGGCTCTCTATGTGACTTGGGCTCCTCATGTGAGAGTCCAGAGATGTCATATGTATTACATGGTAGCTGGTTTCCAAGAGGGAATATCCCAAGGTGGAATGTTCCAGGAAACTTGGTAAAAGTTTAAGGTTTCTTATGAATTAAGTCCAAGGTCATACAGTGTCAGTTCTGATATATTCTTTCAGTGGAAAACAAGTCACAGAGATGGCCCAGATTTAAAGAGAGGAGACTATTATGGGGAAGCTCATTGGAGGACCAGCCACGACAGTGATGATACACAAAAGAAAACCTTTGTGAAGAACCTATAAAGAGAAACGTGTGCTCTCAGAAGTATGATGTTAAGTGAATCACTTAAGATTCATTGAGAATGACTGAAAAATAATTGGAAATTGATTTTAAAAATGGCTTGAGCATGCAATAAAATAACACAATGAATCATTTACTCTGGTTTGAATATTCTCTCCCATACCAGGTAAACTCCTATTCATCCCTCAAGACCTCATAACAAGTTATATCATGACCTGCAGATCTTTCCCAAATCCTCTATTTCAGCCTTCTTCTTAAATATGAGGAACTTTAGAGAATTTAAATGACTTTCCCTCTGTCACACTAAGGTAATGGTGTAACCAGTCCTAAACTCTAGTTGTCAAATTTCTAATGCAGTGTCCTTTGAACTGCACCCCTTGGTTCTAATAAAGATATAATAATGTTATGCTAGACTCTCATTTCATTATGCTAATTTGCTCCTTAGTCAGAAAAGCCTTTTTTAAAATGCATGGGCTGGAAAGTATGGTAGTTAATATCGTAGGTTATGGAATTGGCAAGCCCTGGTTTAGGTTCCTGGCATTGGCTCTGACTAGCTGTGTGACTTTAGGCAAATTCTTCAGACTTTAAGACTGAGTTTCCTTATCCATGAAATGGGCATTATCATAAGATCTACCTTGAAGGATCATTATTACCATCAAATGGAATAATGGCATATAGAGCCAATAACAGAGTATGTAGCACATAATGAAAGCCCAGTAACTGCGCCTAATAGTACTCAGTGAGTAGTTGTTGATGGAATAATTGATTTTATTATGTTACAGGTATATTTTTATCATCTTATTTGATTATTTGGAACTACAAGTGTATACAGTTCTCTGATATATTATTCTACTAGTATCACTTCTAAAGTAAGAAAATAAACTACTCATTTACCTAGTTCCTGAGATGTAAAACCAGATTACTTCAAATATCATCATGGGTTGGACTGAGCTCCTACTTTTCCCAGAAAAACAGAGTAGGAAACACATGCACATACAAATAGTCGCTGGGCAATAATGCTGTAGCAGACAGCTGTTCCTTCTGTCTTTTTCCCAATCTAGAGAGACAATTTCAAGGAAATTTTTGGGAAGGAGAAAAGTTTTCTCTGAAAGAGGATTAATCAGGAAAGCCTGTCTGGGGGAGGAAGTTTCCCAAATAAACTTCTAACTTGAAAGCATGTGAGGGCTGAGCCAATGTGCCTCACCTTCCAGAAGTCTATCATCTCTAAGTTTTCCTCTCATGATCTTACTTTCTCTCTGTTTTTGAGGGTTGTTTGTATTTGTTTACAGCTCAATTTACATTCTGGGCTGCTTAGGGTGAGTGACTCAGGCTCCGCCTGATAATTCATGGCATGAGTGTGCAGAAGGCTGTGCATTTGTCTTTGTAAAGCTCCGGGAACACAGCAGTGTGCGGGAGAGGACTTGGTATTCTCACACTTGTCAAATTGTGTAACTGGAATATATGCATTACTGGCCAGTGTTAAAAGTTCTCTTGCAAAAATCATTACTTAGACCAAGTACAATCATAATTATATAATTATCAACTATAATTATATCAGTCAACCATTTCTGTGTCTCCAGTAAAGACAACATTAAAGAGAAATGGAAAGTTTAGGCTATTTGATGTTCAGTATAACCAGATGAGAATGAGCGGGTGTGTTACCATTTAAACTAATTTTGACTGGAACAAGGAAAGCCTTACTCTTTTAAGAGCATAATCCATTTAATAATATTGTTTTTCTACTTGTCTTGAGTATTTTTCTTTGTCCAAGAACTTCCACTTTAGCCATCTGAGAGTCATTATAAAGGACAGAGCATTGTTGTGGGAGGTTTATCAAATTAAAGGACTCTACATATATGATTTATTCTAATGCTTATGTTAGCCTTTTGCTAGAATGTTCCCAAATTAGCCCTCAAATAAAAGTGTAATGAAACAAAATATATAATTTCCTTTTTTAAAAAAAAAATGTTAGTTTGGAGAACCAAATTTTCAACAGAGGATCACATTTTCACTTTTTTTTTTTTTTAAGATTTCATTTACTTATTTATTTTAGAGACAGAGCAAAAGCCAGGGTGGAGGGAGGGGCAGAGGGAGAGGGTGAAGGAAAGAATCTCAAGCAGACTCCTGCTGAGTGCAGAGCCTGATGCAGGGCTCCATCTCACAATCCTGAGTTCATGACCTGAGCCCAAACCAAGAGTCGGACACTTAACTGACTGAGCCACCCAGAAACCCCCACATTTTCACTTTTAAGTAGGAAATAGGTTAAAAAAAATGCTAGAATGCTAATTATTTCCTATGGAGAAATTAAAAACGAGTTGATTGTTGTAATTCTAGGAAGTTATGGCCATTATTGACTTGATCAATGGAAAAATTTCCCTGAAAATTTTCTGTTTTTAACCTAAAACTGGTTTAATTCTACTGTCATTGTAAATGATTTTGGAGGTAGTCATAAAAACAAAACTCAGGAAGTTCTCTGGCATCATCGCTCATCATGTATGGATTGGATGCCTGTTATGTCTCTGTACTGCTGCTTCTAAACGGGTATTATCAAAGATGAGCATTTGGTTTAATGACACCTGAATCAATGTCAGTGGTGCCTCTTTTACATCTGTTAGATGTGATAAGACAGCCAATTTGTTATCATTGTTACTGACTTATTCTACAACCCCTGCAACTTCACTCAGGATTTTGCTGCTAAGAAAGAATGAACATTGACATAACAAGAAAACTCTAAAACTTCCATTTTGAGGACAAAAGCAATGAAATATGAATCAGATGAGTAAGTCAATAAACTTAGTAGTTGTGCAGCCTTATTTCCTAGGATCATCAAAGTATTTCTTATTAACAGACCGCCAAATTTGGAAGATATACACATCTCACTGTATACTGGAGATAAACATACTGCTGTTGATAACTTCAAAGTTTTGTTGGGGGTTTTAGACCTTGGCCTGGTGATATCCAGGGAGGGACATTATTTGGCAGTTACATGGTTTATTGCTGGTTGCTGTCCTTTGCACTTGGAGATGTTATTGATGGCCATTACCACATGGTCCCTAGTAGGGAGCGTAGTCCATTCTGAACTGTGTATATAAATATTGTTGATTGATTCCCAACTACAGTAATGGTTGGCATGGCTGTTTTTGTTTGAGACCTGCCTCCAATACACAATCTCATGCTCATAAGCCCTAGATGGTAATTACATCTGCCCAAATACATCATCTTTCAGGGGCTATCATCCCCCAGCTGCCCACAGCTTTGCCACTTACCAAGCATCGGTATGTCCTTAAAATAGCTCATGTTCTTTCTCTAGTTGCGTTTCTCTAGTTGAGTTTCTCCTAGCAATCATGGCAGCATTTCCATATCCTCATCCTCATCTGCTTCCTTTCCAACAGCTGTGTGTGTAAGGAATCACTTTAATGACAGAGGTCTGTCCTCAGTTAAGGAACTCATTGCTCAAGAGTCATGGTTACCACTTTGTTCATGTCATGACCATCTCAAAGGCTGGATCTGACATTTATGATTGATGTAAGTGTTACTGTCATCCAGGAGTTTAGACAGATACCTCTGAAGCTTGAGACCTCACCAGTTTAAACATTACCAGTTTCATCTTGACCTCCTCGATTTAGAAAGCCAAGGCACCTATCATCAAACAATACGCTATGGCTTCCAGCCCCACAGAGTAGAAGAGAGGTCCTGATTGTGGTAAGGCTACCTCGCAGAGGCTTGTGTAAAATCGGGTTAGTAGCGATGTGCTCATGCTATGGTTAGCAAATTTCTTTCTGCTTGGGAACTTTAAGAATAGAACTGAGCAGAATTATTTGAGAAATAAAAGAACATGAGCTACCTTCACAATGCTGAAGGATATCTTGGGCTAATGGAATGAAAGATTTTCTTACCGGTGTGGAAGAATGTTCTGGTAAAAATAGACATAGATTGTATCAACTATAAGTAAGTTTATGTAGAATAGATTGCTTTAACTGTTGCTGAAAGCATGAATTCTGATGTTTTATTCAGGCTGTTCCAGCTACAGAAAGAGTAAAAAATTACTATAGGGACCTGAGCCCATCTTTAGGGCTCAAAACACAGGGACCTAAGCCCAAATTGCACATACTACGGTAATGATGTGCCAGAAAATGCTAGGTGTCTATTAGCTGTAGTGAGCCAAAGACCAAGCAGGCAGTACTTGGTTATCCTGACAAGTGTTCCATGAGGGGGCAGAGCCCAGGCAAGGATAGAGCAGGTGAAGAGTAGAGGCAGGATTCTAATATTGGTAGGAGGGCTGGTAAGAGAAACCCTAGAACAGTGATAAAAAGTCATTCTTAAATATTACCTGGCTTGATTCAGACTTGGAATAGCACTGATTTTGCAAATATGAACAAAGTAGACCATTTTCTAAAAAAGGGTGCAGAGGCAAGACATCAAGCTCAGCAAAAACTCTGCCCTATTTTAGTCTGATTATCTTGCACTATGGCTTCTTGTGTAAGTTGTCTTCAAGTGGTTTAGAAAGGAGACTATCAATAATCTGTGAACATATTTCCTTCTAGCGCTAAACATATAATTGAAATAATGTAATTATTTTTTGGTTTGTATATTTGGTTTCATATATCTATATATGTTTAAATAAGAAGATTTTCTAATACCCACCACCTGGTGGGTGGGTATTAGAGAGGGCACGGATTGCATGGAGCACTGGGTGTGGTACAAAAACAATGAATACTGTTATGCTGAAAATAAATAAATAAATAAATAATATAAAAAAAGAAGATTTTCAGTTATAACCTCACCTTCTTGCTTTCAACCTTGTTTAGAGTCAAAATAATTTTTAAAACTGGAGCTAATTTGAGAGGTATCCTTTTCATAAAAATCAAATATGTTTTCCTCTACTTGCTTAACTCTTCTCAGTTTTTTACAGATAAATTAATTTCCTGACCATGTAATTGTCCCATTTTACTTCTTAAAACCTGTGCCTCTCTCCAATACACATAAATAAATGTTTGGCCAAGTGAGCTAGCAAATGAATGGGCCAATAACTAACACAGTACATAAAACATAGTAGATGCTCAATAAATGAATTGAATAAAGGAATGAATGGGAAATCATGAGTAATAATGACATGGATGAAAAGAATGGATTTTTCAGAAAATTTAAATTTGTGAAATAAACCAGGAAACTCTAAGGGTTCTTCTGATTAGATGAGGTCAGACACACAGAGAAATTCAAGGCAGACTGCCTGGCACTTTTTACAAATCAACTGGCTTTCCTAAAAGGAATTCTAGACATTGTCATAAGCTATAACTTGACAAAAACATATTAGTCCTTAGAATACTGTCAAGTGAGGTTACAATCATTCAAAGGTAAAGATTTAAAGGGTTAATCACTGCTGCGTTGTAAAAATACTGTAATTTTGTCAGCATAGCAGTACATTTTGATAGAGATAAGCAACAACATTGTAAAATAGTGAAGCTGTCACTGTGACTCATGATTCCTGACCCAAGTTTTATAACCTTTTCTTAAAATCTGCTCGATTTAAAAAAATCAACTAAAGGGCGCCTGGGTGGCTCAGTGGATTAAGCTGCTGCCTTCGGCTCAGGTCATGATATCAGGATCCTGGGATCGAGTCCCGCATCGGGCTCTCTGCTCAGCAGGGTGCCTGCTTCCCTCTCTCTCTCTCTTTGCCTGCCTCTCCGTCTACTTGTGATCTCTCTCTGTCAAATAAATAAATAAAATCTTTAAAAAAATCAACTAAAAACATTTTTCCATAAACTTAAATAAGTAATTGATTAATTTATGCTGCAACAACAATTTTCATGTTTAAGAATTAAATGACAGTACATGCTTTGCTTAGGACCGCATAGTTAGGAAACTGTTTTTTTTTAAACCAAGTGTGTTGAATCATAAACACTGATAGATAAGCCATCTTATGACACAGCTTTAAATAATAATGTGATGTGCCATTAAGTCAATAAATATTTGTTGAAAACTCATCTGCCAGGAACTTGCTAGAAAAAAAATCATTGTGGGTCTTACATTCTAGCAAGAGAAGGCAAGACAATAAGCTAATAAGTAAGTCAATTGTCTAAAATGTTAAAAGATGACAGTGCTACAGGAAAAATGAAGAGTGAGCAGAATCTGGAAACTGTTATGGGGGGAGTGAACATGTAATCTTAGGATGGTCAAAGGTGGGAAGTTCATGGAGGAGGGACATTTGAATAAAGACTTGAAGACAGTGAATGACCCATTGGTGTACAATATATTGATAATTATTATTGTAAATGTCCTTTTGTCCTTTTGAACAGCCCTCATGTGTCTATATATTTATATGATGATATCATTCCCTTGCCTAAAACTTCAGTGACTTCCTATTGTTATAGGATAATGTATCTCCTTATTTTTTTTATGACAACTTCTGAGATCTCACCTCTGCCTCAACCTCTAGCCCCCTGCCTCTTTCTCTTGCTTATTCTGTTTCAGGCACGCTGGATTTATTTTAATTCCCTCCCGAGTACCAGTGACTTCCCCACTTTCAGACCTTCCTACAGGCATTTCTCTCAGCATGTAATTATTCCCTGGACTTTGTTTTTTTTTTAACCTGACCAACTTCCCAACTAGCCACCCATCCCATCTCACACACTATCCCTTATTCTTAGATTCTCATTGCACAGCATTTTTCCTTCCCAGTCCTTACTACAACAATAAACAAATAATTTTTTGTGTACAAACCAAATACCTTTGTTGATATCCTGTAACCTGCCAGACTCTATCCTAAATATTGTATATATAGTAAGTAGATCTGGTTCTGCTTTGTGGCACTAAAAGCCTAGCTTGAGCTAGTTAATCAGAATTTATGTGGAAGTTTCTGAAGAGTGTTAAATCATTGAAGTGAGTCTTATCAATCACTATGCATGTAGGATAGCAGTACGGACCGTAAAGTGATATTCCAATTCTTTGAAATGAAATGAATGAGGAGATGTCTATTTGGTTATCTGGCATATGACACTTCTCAGCTCTTGCAAAATATCTTGTTTAGAAGCAGACGATGACCCTCGTGAGTCAATAAGCCGTTTTGTCAAAAGTGTAACTGCCTAAAAAATATTTTTCACAGAACTTTTAATCAGAAGATTGTATATTAGGCAATGAACTCTATATCCTAAATCATCAGATAAATGGGAAAAAGCCATATACTTAAGAATAAAGAATTCATCGACTTAAAAGGCATTCTAAATGGATTTCATAGTAGCACAAAACAATATGCATTTATTATTCTACTCTAAAGAACATGACAGTCAGTTCAGGTAACTTGTTCTTGAATAAGCAATAAGGTCAGCGCCTTAAAAAAAGAAGAGTAACAAAAAAGGGGAAGCAACTACAGAGAAGCCAAATGTACATTTCTGCATGTATATTTATATATCTGACACCTGCTACTGTGGAATTCTGAAGATCTCATTCCATGCGTGTTATGCTAACAGGAACCGTTTTGTCATGTGTGTTTGAATCGCTGGTGCATTAGATAATACTCTTTCGTCCACTAATTTTCTATATTCTAAGCTTCCCGAGAATGTGAAGTGTCACTAATTTTGGTGTGTGAAGGCTTGGTAATTCTGCTAGCACACAGGAAAGGGCTCATTTGTTTCATCCAGCCATTGGTATTGCCACAAGGTAGAATTTACTTAGCACTACGGTGTGGGGATTTAACATTTTCCCTTGCACTCCTCACTCCGTCATACATATAAATAGAACCATCAATGCTTTCTAAAGTGTCCACAAATAACTTCTTTTTTTTTTTTAAAGATTTTATTTATTTATTTGACAGAGAGAGAGGTCACAAGCAGGCAGGGAGGCAGGCAGAGAGAGGAGGAAGCAGGCTCTCCGCAGAGCAGAGAGCCCGATACGGGGCTCGATCCCAGGACGCTGGGATCATGACCTGAGCCGAAGGCAGAGGCTTTAACCCACTGAGCCACCCAGGTGCCCCCACAAATAACTTCTTGACAATGTGTTTTCATTTTGTTTCTTTGCTTGATGCCTACATTAAAATGAAATTATAACAATTGAGATTAACTGGCTCTTTAGCTACATTTGCAAAGGTGTTAACTGCCCACTTCCAAGCATTTACCAAACTGAACTCGGATGGGTGTGATGGCAGAGCCACTCATATATGTTGCTAGTTTACTTTTATGATGGGACTTTGAAGAAAAATGGCCAAGACTCCACACAATACACAAAAACACACAAACGATATAGTACTTGACAATTAAAACCAAGAGAGTACATTTTGAACATGTTACTCTTGATGACATGTTAAAGTAAAGGATGCTTTTCATACCAGCAGACAGCTGTTCCCTTGGTCCTGCCAGTGAATCAGCAGGGGTGGGTAGGGGGAGGGATGTGGGGGACCCGACCCAACGCTGCATTTAAGAAACTAAAATCCACACTGGGTTTCTCATTTTAAGCTTTCTAACAGTCAATGGGGGTAGTTACTAGATTTCCTAAGTACAAAATACTCATTCTTTTCAGTCTTGTTCCGTGGAATGAGAGATTATCAAAAGTCAGGATGAATAGGGTAAGCATGACTCTACAAACACATAAGCCTAAAAAGAGAAATCCGAATTAGATTCTGTTTTCTGAAAAGGGAGGGGTTGAATGAACAATTCTAGTTCTGGAGCGCTAGAGAAAAATATCATGAGAGCTGACTAAGGGAAAGCGCTACTTTAAAGTGGCCGGTGTGCATTCAGCTAAGAAAATCCCCATAGCAATGGGAAAATGTCAAGAATTTCATAGAGGAGGTAAAAGGCTTTCGTTTCTATTATGCTTGCCCTGCTGCTAGGGTTAACATTAGACAAGATGGGATTTTTTACACGCAATCACTTCAGGACTTGAGTGCTAAATTTTAAGTTTTGGTGGTGAAACTACTTTCTTATATACGAGCCACTGAAAAAATGTTTTGTACTACAAAGTAACGTCTCAGACAGACTCAAATTTTGTAAGTGATTAGACCACGGATCTCTTAGTTAAAGGTGCGCGCAACTTCGTGCCTCTGGTTTCACTTGATGTCCATTTAAAGAGGTCAGTGAGCTGAGGGAGTGGAAATGGTGAGGGTCTTTCATGTGAAGACAGAAGCCACCCAGATCAAGTGGAAAGAGATCTATTTTTATAAACAACTGAAATCACTTAATTGTGAAAGCAGCAAAACTATTTTTTACAAAAAGGAAACATCTCCATTGTAGTCCTCTCAAAACCATTCCTACTATTTCTCGATGACTGTAAAGAAATAATCTGACTCCTTCTAATACTTACTGGAAAGCTATTTTTATGCAAATCTTGTCATCAAGAAATATTTGATGACTTAAATAAAAAGTAACAGTCAATTCTATCTTTCCCTCCTGAGAAAATTTACCAGACTTAGAGGAACCTTGGGAAAACTGTAAAACTAGGGACCTAAGTAAGTAGATAGCCCTGCTTCTGAAACCTACAGGGACTATTAGGATGAACAAAGATCAATAGCCATTTAGGAATATCCCACAACAACTTTACAGCTTCAAAATATGGAAGAGAAATACAATTAAAATAAAGCAATGAAGCATATAGATCACAAAATCCCTGGGGACATTTTTTCCTTTCTTAACACAGATATATTGTTTTATCAGGCTCATCTGAATAAACAATCTACCTGGATTTCAGGAAGGTATTTTCCAAAATCTCTTATGACAACATAATAGATGGGGGAGAGAAGACTGGGCTGGATTACAGGACAGCTGTATAGACACATAGATGTTCAAATAAGATAGGAAACCTTAGGTGTATGTAAGGGGTCATATATTTGACAAGAGCTTTGATCCAGTAATTTGGATGAAAACACAAGAGATAATTTTATCAAGTTTTAGAAAATAAATATGCTAATGTGACTATATTGAGACACGGAATTCATATTCAGAAGAATAGTTGGATTAATTGGTGAAAATTAATGAGATTGAACTTTGAAGGAGGTGCATGACACTTGCCTTCTAATCCCAGTGTCTTTCAAAAAAGACCAAGCAGATTCTCTCAACTTAACAAGGCAAGCTGGAATCTCTCTACACAGGACAGTGGCCAATGGGAACTAAGCCAGGAAGTGGCCGAGGATGCTTAAGTTGGGAGGAGGGGATTGCAGAAGCTTGTATCTACCTGTGCTGTGCCTTGGAGGATAGGGGTCTGCATCAATACTCTGAGGGACACCATGATCTCTGTGGGTGTAAATAGCAGTTCAAGATCATGACACCCAAAAGGAGAGGTAGGCTGTGGATCAGAATTAAGTTTTTTTGTTTGTTTGTTTTTTGTTTTGTTTTTTCATTGTTCTTTTAATGGGTTCTTTTAATGGGTTTGTCTAGGGAAAAAAAAAGCTTCCCAAACTGCTTAAAATCTTCACTTTAAAAAAATTTTTTTAAAAAATTTTTTATAAACATATAATGTATTATTAAGCCCCAGGGGTACAGGTCTGTGAATCGCCAGGTTTACACACTTCACAGCACTCACCATAGCACATATCCTCCCCAATGTCCATAACCCAACCACCCTCTCCCTACCCTCTCCACCCCCTGCAACCCTCAGTTTGTTTTGTGAGATTAAGAGTCTCTTAAAGTTTGTCTCCCTCCCGATCCCATCTTGTTTCATTTACAGAATTAAGTTTTTATTGTCCTAAGGGTTCTGTCATTGTTGGGGCAAGGCAGTGGGGGTTTCTCAGTGGAGGGTTGTCTGCCTACTAGCATCCAGGTGGTCTGACGGATCTAGCTGATAGAGTGGCACAATTCCAGCAGTGGAGGCTAGAAAAAGCTGTGGAGAAAGTCAGTTCTATAGATAAGTGAATGTCAGTCCCAGCAGGGAAAATAAATTATATTCTGGAAATTTCCACAATCAGGATTGCAGGCAGGGGAAGGAGGGAAGCAGTTACTGGGTAGAAGGATGCCTGGGGCCCACTTTGGAGTATTTCTTACTCTGAAGTCCCTAGAATCTTATTCTGGCTCCAGCACTTACTGGTGGACAAGCTACTTAATTTCTCTGCGCCTCTGATAACAGCTATCTCAAAAGGTTTTTGCAAGGATTAAATGAACTGATATTTGTAAAGCACTTGGAACAACACTTGGCAAATAATTAATGCTATATAACTGTTTGCTAGATGAAAAGAAATTAAATGAATATTCAGATTGATGACAGAAATACAAAGACCTACCTCAGCATATAAATGGACAAAGAACATGGACAATCACACAACAGGTGATTCAATGACTGAATAAGCATGGGAAAATAGTCAATATTAATAATAGCCAATGAAACACATCTTAAAAAATAAGAAGATAGCATTGTAACAATAAGGCCATTGTAGACAAGGTGGAATGGATATGTTCCTCTATTCTGTCATAAAACACTAACTCTTCATGTTAGGTGAACTTGTGGGTACTGGTGATAGAAAAATGAAGAACTTAGGGCACCTGGGTGTTTCAATCTGTTAGATATCTGCCTTTGGCTCAGGTCATGAGCTTAGGGTCCTGGGATAAAGTCCCACAGCAGGCTCCCTGCTCAGTAGGGAGCCTGCTTCTCCCTCTCCCTCTGCCTGCCACTCCCACTATGCTTGTGCTTTCTCTTTCTCTGTCAGATAAACAAATAAAATCTTAAAAAAAAAAAGAAAAAGAAAAAAGAAAAATGAAGACCTCAGACTTCCCTTGAAAACTTTAGTTACAGTCCAGTGAGAGGAAAACATGCGGACAATGATTATGAAACAGGGTGATGGACTGTGTATCTTACTCATGTTTACTGAAGCTCTCTTACCCATGGTGCATGTACAAAGGATTACCCCAAGCACAGAACAGGCAGGCAGAGGTTATTAATCCTGCCTGGCTAAGAGAAAATGACTGGGGAACGGTAATCTGAGGCCAGGTTATAACAGACACTTGCATAGTATTGCTAGAGAATTTGACGTAAAGTAGAGAAGGACAATAATAGCTCTTTACTTTCTAACATTAAGAAGTTAAACTCGGTGTGTTGGGGGTACCTGGGTGGCTTAGTAGGCTGAGCATCTGACTCTTGATTTTGGTTCAGGTCATGATCTCAAGGTCCTGGGATCCAGCCCTGGGTAGGGCTTTTTACTCAGTAGTAAGTGTGCTTGAGATTCTTTCCCTCTCTCTTGCCCTCTCCTTCCACCCCTCCACATGCTCTTCCTCTCTCTCTCTAAAATAAATAATTAAATTCTTAAAAAAGAAAAAGAAGAAGTTAAAGTCAATAGCCAGAATATTCATCCAGTAATCTGAGGGGAACAAAGATATCCTTAGATGCTCATTCCTGGAGAGTTAGGGAAAACTAGCATAAGCATTTCTTTCTATTTTGGGAACTAGTTGGGCAATAGCACTGTAGATTCATAGAGGGATTCCTCCAACCCAGTAATTCTGGGAGTTTATTCTAAGGAAATAAATAGAATTATTTATAATAATAAAAACTAGAGATTCTTAATTGAACTGTGACATAGCAACTTGCTGAAAAATTTTGTAGAAGACTTTAAAAAGATGAAAATTTTGGAATCCATGTAGAAATATGGAAATATATTTATGACATAATATAAAATGAAATAGTTCAAGATGGTATCTATGATATGGTTACTACTAAGCATATAAGAAAGACTCAGGGAAAATTTTAAAGAGTTGGCTTGACATTCTGAGATTGGTGAAATTGGGGGTATTTAAGCATTTTTCCCATTTTTTTTGATTAATTTTAATGCAAAAGAAAGTAAAAATTTCTTCATATAGGGCCCGAAAGATAAACATTGGATTAAAGAGACTGTACTGACAACATATCAGATAAAAAAGCCCAGGGAGTTGAATTACTGTAAATTCAAAATAAAACAATTTGATTCACTCCCCAGAAAGTAATCCCATGTTAAGGAGCAAAACTACAAGTAGAGGATTTACAATAGGGAGGTGGCAGCCCTGTTTCACTTGTCATTGATCAGACTATATCTGAATCTTCTTTTGTTCTAGAAGCCATATTTTTAAACATGGATATAGGCAAGTTGGAATACATTTACATAAGAAAAGGTGAGGGAATGAAATTGAATAATGTGCCAATGTTTAATTTGGAAAGGGAAAGGCAACATGGTGATGGGTGGATAGCATATTTATATTCATAAATGATAAGTGTTGTCTTGGAGAAGGTGGGATAGACTTTCTTTGTGTAGATCCAGGAGGCCCCATCAGTGAGCATTATGGAAAAACAGATCTAAATTTATAGAATTAAAACAATTTATAAGACCCGTTCATCCTACTCAAAACAAAATGGTCTATCACAAAAGATGATGAACTCCTTAGAAATTAGACTGGTTTAGCCAGTTGGCATGATTTGTGGGGGATATTACAGAGGAGGTGAGAGTTTGGACTGATGTTTGTTAACACCTAGCCCAATCCTGAAAAGTCAATAACTCAAATTGTCTTCTCAAGAAATCCACAACTTGGCATGCTTTCAAATCTGCAGAGCCTACTTGTTACTTCTCTTTTGTATCATGCTTATGATTAACTGTGTTGCTCTGCTTAGGAATGAGAAAGGGCTGGGTGAGATGTTAGAATGACAGCTGAAATGAAGACAGTTGCTCTTTAAGGATGAAAGGGGTGACTTGAAAAACAGGTTGCTATCAAATCCTTTAGTAATAAAAAGTTGGATAAAAAGTGGAAAGCTTGTGTTATGGTCACTATTCCAATAACTGACATTTTGCAATGAGGAATGGTTTTATTAAATTTCATTCCAGTAAAAGTTAAATCCATTTAAATCCTCAGAAGGAATGTTGAAGGAACACTACAGAACCTGGAGAAAAAACTATGGACTCACACAATTTCTGGTCTTTGAGAATGAAAAATACACTAAAGACATATTTTAAAGTGAATCTTTTTATTCTTGAAAAGATGGTTTCTGAACTAGGAATTTTCTGTGATTGATTATTAAAGACCTAATCTCAAAAATGTCCAAAATAATAACGTATTTATTGCTTCTTATGTCATTGATTTTCATAGGATAACATTCACTTCTTTGGAGTAATGGTATAAACTGAGTCAAAGATTCAGATTATTATTGTAATCCTCCAAGGCTTTTTGCTTTAATTGAATGATCTGTGGGAAACTACAAGGACATAATTCAGCCAAAGAAATGTTCTGAATCTCTTTGGTTTGTCTTCTCATGACCCCTGAAATGTTGCACAGTATAAGCAGCAAAAAAGAACGAACATTGTGGGGTTCCTTCTAATTATAGCTTACTTTAATCTGTTGGGTATTAGGATTTTTTTAATGTGGAATTTTCAGTATAATTGTTGTTATCTATTTTTGAAGTTCCTAAGAAGTGTCCATAAATACTGGGGGTGCCTGGGTGGCTCAGTGGGTTAAAGCCTCCTGTCTAATAAGATTTTATTTGGTTTTATTTTGGTTTGGTTTTTGTTGTTATCAGGAATTTTGTAAATCTTGACTCTTTGATTTGGTTTAAACTTTAGGGTCTTTATTTTGAAAGAAAAGATATGTATATATGTATACATACATATATATATATATAATCTCACATATAGGTATACATTATTTGTCATTTCAAGAAATAGTTCAGAAATTATTCTATCTCATAAACTTTTTTTTCCAGAACAGATTATTTATATTTTAAATCTAGATTTCTTTGGTGAGTGCTAGATCAAATCACATTTCTTTTGAAGATAACAGATATAAATAAATTAAAATGAAAGCATATAACATGCTGGTACCCCAAAACATTTGAAAGCTCTCATTGCTAAATAAACACATAGTCAAATATAAGTGGATTAAATATGAACAATAAGGCTTATTTATTTGATTGCTAATGTCCCTCCCCACCAGCTAGATAATTAGCCCTCAGAACAAATACTTTATAATAGACAAAATGCAAGGTGAAGGAAGTAGAGCTCAACAACTATAAGATTTCTTTCTCCAAAGGGTTATAAAACAAGTGCCCTTAGCATACACAAATACACACAAACACACCCACACATGCCTTCCATCAACAACTGCTGGTGCTCTATCCTATAGACCAATTTTGTTCTTGGCTGACGGCCATGTGTTTTTGGCCTTGAGCCTTGACATTGTCCTTAAAAAAGGAAACAGATGACTGTAGGAAACTAGTCCAAGAAGATGTAGGTCTAGATGATCAAAATAGCTAGCAATCTAAGGGAAACAAATGCACTCATGTCCTTACAGAGCCTGAAGCACTGCCCAAGATTGCCTAAAGGAACAATCCTTTGATGGCATTAATTGATAGAGGAGACCTTGTAGGGACTAAGGAGAAGTATCACATCAAGTCTGAATGTTCCTGCATCCTGGCTACATTCAAGGAATTTTAAATTAGTAATATTTATCAATTACCCTATTTTGAGAAATACAGATTTAACTACTCCAAAAGGCATTAGAGTATGAAAGTTTACGAGGAGAGAGAAAAGAGAGCCTGATTAAACAGAAATCCATGTAGTCTATGTTTCTGGTTGAGAAGTCTAAATAGGCTATCAAGTCTTCCTAAACTTATTTAAAATTTTAACATATCTGAACACAATCTCGGTGAAATTTGGAGGAATTTATATGAATATTAAAATGGATGAAGGGATGATATATGACAGAACTAACTGATTAGGACCTATTTTCCCATCCCACCCATTTTGAACACAGAGAAATTCTAGATAAAATGTAATACCCAAAGCAAGTACATAGATAAAAAAGAGAGACTGAGGGAAAAACAAAACAAAAACAAACCCCCAAAACTTTGCATTCAAAATGAGCTCACAAACCAAAATTTTACCATACGTGAAGACAATCTCAGAAATATGACTAAATTTCTGTACTGTGTGAAGAAATTTAATCTTAGGAGTTCTATCTGACAAAATCATCCATAGGACATGGGTTGAACTCAGATTCAAATAGTATTATATCAGTCGGATAAAAATGTTAAAATAAATACATGTAGAATGCTCAAAAAGCCAAATGAAGGAATCAGAGTAATAAAAGAATAAAATATAAAAAGGTAAAATAAAAAAGTTAAATGGACATGAAAAAAATAAATGCTTTAAAAATTATGAAAATGATGGGCACCTGGGTAGCTCAGTTGGCTAAGTCACTGCCTACAGCTCAGGTCCTAATCCTGGAGTCCTGGGATCAAGTCCTGCACTGGACTCCCTGCTCAGCAGGGAGTCTGCCTCTGCCTCTCCCTCCGACCTTCCCCCTGTCATGCTCTCTCTCTCTCTCATTCTTTCCTTCTCAAATAAATAAATAAAATCTGTAAAAAAATTATGAAAATGAAAAATAGTCATTGAAATTAGAGACCTATTAAATGTAATTGACTTTTTAAAAAATTTTTAAAAAAGATTTTATTTATTTATTTGAAAGAGAGAGATCACAAGCAGGCAGAGAGGCAGGCAGAGGGGTAGGGGGAAGCAGGCTCCCTGCCAAGCAGAGAGCCTGATGCAGGACTCGATCCCAGGATCCTGGGATCATGACCTGAGCTGAAGGCAGAGGCTTAACCCACTGAGCCACCCAGGCGCCCCTGTAATTGACTTTTTAAAACTAATTGATAATTTTTGCATTTAAGATGGAAATATAAAATTCTAGATAACGTTAACAAGATTATAGGTTGGGGGTTGAATAGTTAAATTGAAATAAATAGTTAAATTGAAATTGAGAGGAAGATAGAAGTACTAAGAAAAAGTAAACTTTGTTAGAAATATTTACATATATATAAATATTTAAGTATAATCACCAAAAAATTAGAAATACAGTCTATAGCCTCCAAATCAGTGTGAAGAAAAAAGGAGGAATGTGGAACACATCAACTCCAAAAGAGACACTAAAAGAGGAAAAAAGAAGTAAACAAAAAAATGATACAAAGAGGGACGCCTGGGTGGCTCAGTTGGTTAAGCGGCTGCCTTCGGCTCAGGTCATGATCCCAGCGTCCTGGGATCGAGTCCCATATCGGGCTCCTTGCTCGGCAGGGAGCCTGCTTCTCCCTCTGTCTCTGCCTGCCTCTCTGCCTACTTGTGATCTCTCCCTCTCTCTCTCTCTCTGACAAATAAATGAATAAAATCTTTAAAAAAAATGATACAAAGAAAGCTCCACATAAGGTGTATAAAGAATTCCAAATATATCAATAACTAAAGCAAATACCACTGGATTAAACTCATATATTAAAAGAAAAAATAATTACCTAATTGGATTTTTAAGTCCAACAATATACTACTTTCAGTATACATAACATAAACAAAAACATACAGAAAAGTTGAAAATCAAAAGATAGAGAAAGATAAACATACTATTCCTACTTGAATAGCATTATCAAGGCTACAGATAGGATTTGAGCCAAGACATTAACAGGGATCAAGAAGCATGGCATAATGAGAGAAAGAAAAATCCATGAAGAACATAAATCACAAACTTATAAGTACTTAAACAAATTGTCCTTAAAAATGTACAACACAGGGGTGCCTGGGTGGCCCAGTGGGTTAAAGCCTCTAAAGTCTTCACAGAGAATGTGGTATTTGAACCGGGCCTTGAAATACAGTTGGAATTTTATAAAGGAAAGATAATAGAAGAGGGGCGCCTGGGTGGCTCAGTGGGTTAAGCCTCTGCCTTTGGTTCAGGTCCTAGTCCCAGGGTCCTGGGATGGAGCCCCACATCTGGCTCTCTGCTCAGCAGGGAGCCTGCTTCCCCACCCCACCTCACCCCCGCCTACCTCTGCCTACTTGTGAACTCTGTCTGTCAAATAAATAAATAAAATCTTTTGAAAAAAAGTACAACACAAGTTAAGAAAATAATAAGCAAATTTGACAGGTCCACAATCGTAGTGGGCGATTTGACATAGCTTTCAAAAATGTATAATCCATTGGACATAAAATTAAGGATATGGAACACTAGCACCTTAGCACTAATGATGAAATAACATGTTTGATTTAATAGATGTAAATATGAAATCATACTTTTCATTCAAAGAATACACATTCTTTTTAAGCCCACATGAAAAGTTTATTAAACATTCAAGGCAAGAAGAAATTCCAGTAAATTCCAAAAAGTCAGTGTAATACCCATTGAGTTCTCTCACTATAACAGTTTATTAGAAATTAACAATTAAAAACCCCAAACCTCGAAAATATATAGGAAAACAGGGGCACCTAGGTGGCCCTTGTATAGGAAAATATATAAGAAAATTTTGGAAAAGTTTTGCCAAAAATGTATGTGAACATACCACAGAACCACAATAATAAAAACCGCTGAACACTCAAAAATAGTCTAGAAACAGACAATATTATCATAGACTAAAATAAAGACAGTATCTGTAACTATAAATATCACATATAAAACAATGAGGAAAAATGCCTTGAACTTCAGTAGATAAATGAGCTTTGGAAAAATGAATTATCACAGAGAAGAAATACATTCCAATTTTAGTATATGTGCTGCCGAAGCGAGCACTCGCAGGGAAGAAATACAATATGAAAAAAAAGAAAGAAAGAAATACAATATGAATTTTAAATTTTCTATTTGAACAATGAGATTTTAATTTTCCCTAATCAAATTATGGTACCCAATAAAATATTATGTAATCATTAACATTATGATTATAAAGGATCCAATTATATTCTGAAGGTACAGTATAATTATATGAAGTTTTGATGATATTCCAGATAATAACATAATATGCTTTGTCATAATTTAAAAGAAATCAGCATAGCAAACTGTAAATACAGTGTCATTTTTAACTACATAAAAAATTGGAAGAAAATACATAAACACGTTAACTCTGTTTCTCTTGGATTGCAATTGCGGGTAATTTAATTTCTCTTCTTCGTAATACTCCGCTGTATTCTCTGTGTAGAGCATGTGTTCCCTTTTATTAACAAATTATCACAAAAATAAATAAATAAATAAGAAGAATTTGCATGTGGCTGGAGGTGGAATAACAGAACAGGAAGAAACTTCAAGGATAAAGGAAGTAACAACTTTCGAAGTCCTATTAACACCTGTAAATCTTGCCTAATGACCAAGACTTCTGTCTGCCTTTTCATGTTTATATAACTTAGTATAGGCAAAAACAGAACAATGCAACAAACAACATGAACAAAAGTAATATATTTTTTTGAGATTTTATGTATTTATTTGACAGAAAGATAGAGCACAAGTAGGCAGAGTGGCAGGCAGAGAGAGAGGGGGAAGCAGGCTCCCTGCTGAGCAGAGAGCCCCATGTGGGACTTGATCCCAGGACCCTGGGATCATGACCTGAGCCAAAGGCAGCTGCTTAACCAACTGAGCCACCCAGGTGCCAAAAGTAATATTTTTATTTAATTTTATGCACGTATTCACTGAATAGTCCTAATGATGGTGCTTAGGAAGATGAGTGAACTACATAGTTATATTCCCATGTATTGTTATGTAATTGGATTTCTCATTCAGTTTTTGGTGAATCTTTTGTTGGTCGCTGAAGCCCTTCTCTTAGTAATGTTTATTACATATTTTAATGTTATTGTTTTTTCAGGGTCAATGAATTAATTGATCTGCCAATCTTTACTGAGACACGTTTTCTAGATACTTAGCTTCTGTAGAGCTCCGCTTTCTGGTGCACAGAATGAAGGGTGTTCCAGTGCTGTTCAAACTTTACCGTTTTTGTGAATGACTTAGGCATCCTGGTAAAACACGGATTCTGGTTCTGTGTGAAGGAAGTGAAGCCTGAGAGTCTGTAATGGTCTCTAACACTTATTGTTAGTAACAGGGTTCTAGAGACCTTTGCAGCCCCCAGTTGCTTCAGAGGACCATGTTTCATCAATTCCTGTTAAGGTGATTTCTACAAAATGTGGGACTTAGGGTGAGTTATGCTGCAAAGGATCATTTGTTCATCCTCTCCCTACCAATAATTTGATCACTTGAGACTTGGCTGGAGGGCAGAATGGGGAAGAGACACCTGCCAGATTGTGACTATCAGTGTGGAAAAGATGGTTGAATGGTGGCAGCGGCTGGAGGAGAAAGGTGAATTACACGCTGACATGAGTCACATTTGCTGACTGAGCTCTATTTTATTGATGCTGTGCCCTTCTTCTGCCTTCTCACTGGAACTAATTAAATAGGCCCATCAGGCTGATACGTGATACAGCTTCAACCATACCACATTGTAAAACTACATTTACTTGTCCCTCTCTTCCAAGCCCTGGGGACTCTTCTACCCACTGGTCCAGTGCCAGACACTGAAGGCAATAGAAGACAAGGAGACTCGATTTTCTTCTGTGGGGGAACGTACACTCTGGGTGAGGAGGCAAAAAAGAAGAGGAAGCAATAAAAGAAAAGAGAGAAGAATCTGGATATTGTCACTTACTCTGATGGACTGAGGACATAATGTTAACCTTGCTTTATTTGAGAGAAGTTTTGGGTGGTATGAATTTAATAAGAGAAAACACTGTACCCGAATTGTTCCTAATCAAACTAATTGAACAAAGGGAAATGTTCCAAGAATACCTTTAGTACTGATGGAGAACATTTATTTTCACTGCAAGGCATAGACCCTAGAAACCCTCCATTCTTTTCCTGAATGAAATGTGAACTCTTAAGATAAGGTTGATACTTTATTTTTACATCATTGATGGGATCAAATCATAGTAATGAGATTATTAGTCAATGACACAAATTCTAAATTTATAGCACTAAACTATTTTTTGTTTTTATTTCAAGGAATAGAGTTGATACAATTTTTATTGGCCACTGGGGAAACAAAGGAATTTGGTTTGACAGTTGGTAAGGCAACTGAAAACAATGGCTTAGCATTCTTGATGTTGAAACTTATTCAAAGTACCTTTATTGGCTAGATATTAAAAAATGCACAGAAGCGTAATGCATAGGAAACTGATTTCAGATTAGTTCACAGCAGAGCTCTGTGTCCTTAGATAACATTCTTACTTTGCCTAGTGGACCTTTTTCTGTTTTGGGCTGCTCTCGAGGCAGAACAAAGAAAACTCTCAACTCAAGGGAGGAAAGGATTAATGCCCCCAAATTAGGACTTTTATTTATTTTTATTTTTATTTTTTTTAAAGATTTTTTTATTTATTTGACAGACAAAGATCACAAGCAGGCAGACAGGCAGGCAGAGAGAGGAGGAAGCAGGCTCCCTGCAGAGCAGAGAGCCCAATGCGGTGCTGGATCCCAGGACCCTGGAATCATGACCTGAGCTGAAGGCAGAGGCTTTAATCCACTGAGCCACCCAGATGCCCCAAATTAGGACTTTTAAAATGTTTACCTGATTTAATGGCTAAAGATCTTAAGTGCCCCAAATGGAATTTAAATTTTAGATTCATGATATTCTGGTCTGGATTTAGGGAGACAGGAAAAGGCTAAAGAGGTTCTTGGGAAATGAATCTCACTGAACCTTACAGGCTCAGAAGTGAATATTTACTAAAGCATGGCCTAAGGTCGAACATACTTCTAATGACATTCTATGAGTTCTCTTTTCCCCTGCTGAAAGTAAATCACTTTTCCTTAGAATCGCATCGTTTCCTTCCAAAACCTTTTTTTCATATTCAATCTTTCTTGAAAACTAAACTAGAAATCTCTTTCAAAACTACATTTTAAAAAGCCTTCCTAGTGACCTTACAAGGCACCAAAGATTCAGCTCAGTGAGATTTTAGACTATTTCCCAAAGTGAACGGGGAAGTTTTGGCACACACTCCAGGCTGCAAATTAAGATCAGGCCTGAATGAAATCTATAGTCTTTCAAGTGAAATCTGGGGTCATTTTGAAGGATTGGGATCCTTTTTAGACCTGACATAATCTGCTTTCTGTCCTCATGGATCTCTGGAGTGGAAACCAACCCCCTTTGAGGAAGAACCTGATGCCCCAACTATAAGCACCTTGCTAGGTTTGCCTCAGCTGCAGACAGTCCCTCCCTCAATGGCATACCCTTTCCAGATGTCCCACATCCAGGGGCTGATGGTGGCAGGGTTATAAAGGCCCAATGAGGCCACATGATGATGAACAGTACCTGTTCCAATTTCCCAGGGGAGTGGCTTTATCTTCCTGTATCACAGTTTGACATTTCCCTATACTCAATCTGCCCTCAGCCCTCCCTTACATCTTTGCTGATTATTGCATCAAGTGACAATACCAGGAGTGGTGCCAGAACACAGGACACAAGATAGGGCTTTGGTGCTTGATCGCTTATGTCTAGCTGACCATGAGGACTCCAATAATGGTGATGAGTGGGACATAGTCCCTAGCTCTGGTTGTGAATTAGGCTGGTATATTCAGAAAGAATTCACTAGCAGCTGCCATTTATCAAGCATGTTGAAAAGTAAGAGGAAAGATTAACTATAAGGAAAATAGTACAGAATGCTAATGCTTAGCACCACCGATGTCCTAGAAGATAAAAGCCACAGGATAAGAAGGAATGCTTTCACCAATAGAAATGAATTTGGACTGGGGCACCCAGGTGGCTCAGCTGGTTGAACTAACTTTTTGATTTCGGCTTAGGTCATGATCTCAGGGTTGTGAGATCGAGCCCTCTGTTGGGCTCTGGGCTGGGGCTGAGCCTGCTTTAGGTTGTCTCTCTCCTTCTCCCTCCCCCGAACCTGGGCATGTGTCCTCTCTCAATCTCACTCTCTCTCTTTCTCAAAACAAACAAACAAACAAAAAATGAGTTGGGATTTAGATAAACTGGTAAGAAAACATTTTTATAAGCTCACAGAGTGTTTTGTAGGTAACAACACTCTGGAATACAAAAGAGGAGGAGAAGAAAAAGAAAAAGGAGTTTAAATAAAGATTTCAGAAAAGAAAAAAGTGTGAAGAGTTATCTGCACCAATATAACTTGTAGCAATAAAGCTGATTATTATTGGTCACTCTCCTTTTTAGTCCCTCTTACTTCCCTACCCTTCCTTGTGTTTTCCAGGGGTTAGCTGCATCTACATTTGTGAATTTCAGCTATGAATATTCAAATCCTTTTCACACATGAATGTGTCAACCTTCATTGAGCTATTTGTCATGGTTGATAATAACTAGTTGTGCAGAGTGATAATACATCTCTTTTGTTTATATTGGCAATACTCTTGAATTTCATTTATCTGCATGCATTCTACATTGACCACACCAAAAGCAAAAAATATGAGCATTTTTCTGCCTTTATCACCATGTCATATAGAATTAAGGTACTGAATGAACACAATAAGCATTTTTTTTATTGTGGCATAATTGAGATATAATATTATGTTAGTTTTAGGTGTACAACATAATGATTCAGTATTTGTATATATTGACCAATGATTGCCATGATTAGTCAGTCTAGTTAACATTTGTCACCATACAAATGTGTGTGTGTCATGAGAACTTTTAAAATCAACTCTCTCAGCAACTTTCAAATATATAATGTAGTATTATCAACTATAGTCACCAGGGTTTTTACTGTATAACTGGAAATTTGTAACCTTGGACCACCTTCATCCATTCTGCCCCTCCATCATCCCCATTTCTCTCTGGTAACCATCAATCTGTTCTCTGTATCTCTGAGCTTGATGGGGTTTTTTGTGGTTGTTGTTTTAGATTTCACATGTAAGTGAGATCACACAATGTTTATCTTCCTCTGTCTGATATTTCACTTAACATAATGCCTTCAAGTCCATCCATGTTGTTGTAAGTGGCCAGATTTCCATCTTATTTGTAGTTGAGTGATATCATATATATATGGCTAAAGAAATTATATATAATATATGGATAAAGATTTTATATTATATATAATATTTCTTTATCCATTTTTCTTTTGGTGGGTACTTAGGTTGTTTTCATATCTTGGTTCTTGTAAGTAATGGTGCAATGCACAGAGGGGTATATCTTTATTTTTGAGTTACTGTTTTTATTTTCTTCAGATAAATACCCAGAAGTGGAATTGCTAGATCATATGATAGTTCTGTTTTTATTTTCTTGAAAAATCTTTATACTCTTTTCCATAGTGGCTTCACCAATTTTCATTCCTATCAACAGTGTGCAAGGTTTCCCTGTTCTCCACATCCTCACCACCACTTGTTATCTCTGTGTTTTTGATACTAGCCATTCTGATAGGTGTGAGGTGATAATTCATTATATTTTTGATTTGCATATCCCTGATGATTAGTGATGCTGAGCACCTTTTTATATACCTACTGGTCATCTGTACATCTTCTTTGGAAAAATATTTATTCAGCTCTTCTGCCCATTTAAAATTCAGATTGTTTGCTTTTTTGGTTTGTTTTCTGTTTTGGTGGGGTTCTTTTGCTATTGAGTTGTATGAGTTCTTTATACATTTTGAATAATTACCCCTTATCAGATTCATAATTTGCAAATATTCCTATTCACTACGTTGTTTTCTCATTTTGTTGATGATTTCTTTTACTGTACAGAAGCTTTTTAGTCTGACATAGTATCACTTGTTTATTTTTGCTTTTGCTGCCTTTGATTTTAGTGTCAGATTCAAAAAGCGTCACCAAGACCCATGTCAAGAAGCTTACTGCCTATGTTCTCTTCTAAAGTTTTATGGTGTCAGCTCTTACATTCAAGTATTTAATCCATTTTGATTTGGGTTTTGTGTATGGTTAAGACAGTGATCCAGTATCATAACTTTGCATGTGGCTGTCTAGTTTTCCCAGCCTTATTTATTGGAGAGACTGTCCTTTCCCCATTGTGTATTCTCGGTCCTTTGTTTTAAGTTAATTGTCCATATATATCTGGTTTCATTTCTGGGCTCTCTGGTCTGTTCCATTAATTTATATGTCTGTTTTGGGACGCCTGGGTGGCTCAGTTGGTTAAGCAGCTGCCTTCGGCTCAGGTCATGATCCCAGTGTCCTGGGATCGAGTCCCCTATCGGGCTCCTTGCTCGGCAGGGAACCTGCTTCTCCCTCTGTCTCTGCCTGCCTCTCTGCCTACTTGTGATCTCTCTCTCTCTCTCTGACAAATAAATAAATAAAATCTTTAAAAAAAAATTTATATGTCTGTTTTTATGCCAAAACCACACTGTTTTGAATACACATATATACATATATATATATATATATATATATATATATATACATATATACATATATATGTATGTGTGTGTGTGTATATATATATATATATATATATATATATATAGCTTTATAACATAGTTTGGAATCAGGAAATGTGATGCCTCCAAATTTATTCTTTATTAGCATTTTGTAATGGACCAAAAACTGTGCTTCTCAATCTTCTGATAGAGAAACTCTGGTTTCCTCGAGCCTTTTAAGAACCTTTCTAAGTGATTTTTTTAAAATATATTATTTATTTATGTATTTATTTATTTATTTGAGAGAGAGAGAGAGAGCACATGAACAGAGGGAGGAGGAGAGAGGGAATGAACCTCAAGCAGACTCCATGCTGAGTGTGGAGCCCAACATGGGGCTTGATCTCATTATTCTGAGATCATGACCTGAGTAGAAACCAAGAGTCAGATGCTTAATAGACTGAGGGACCCAGGTGCCCCTAATCTTTCTATTTATTTTGAAAATGAACAGAGGTTAAGACCAAAAAATAATTAGAAGGTAAACGTTGGAGATATCAGAACATTGGTTTAACTAGTACCAGGTAGACAGGTAAAATGACATTTAGAGAAATATATACTACTTCCTTCATATTTTTTATGGATACATTTTTTATGGATACACTTGCCATTTTAGAATAATAGAAATTATCTAAGAATGTTTTTAGGGAAAAAGAGAGAGAAACATTCACTTTTAAATGAAAGCGATCTCTCAGGCAGCACATGGAAACTACACTGAATGGGTTTGTCAGTGAAAGTATAAACACCTTAAGATTTGGAATTCCATGTAAAGCACACATAATCAAGTTTTGGTGGAATCTGTTTTCTCCTCAATGTCGGAGGCGGTATTGTTTACACAAATAAAACAAAGCTAGGAATCAAGAGAATTTGGCCAAACCACCTCAATTCCTGGGACTTCAATTATCTCTTTTTTATATAAATGGTTCTCAAGCCTAGATGCACATTAGAATAATTTGGGAGCCCTCTACAAAGAAAATTCTATCATCACAGATTAGTTCTGCCTTCCTTTGAACTTTATAAAATGAAAGAATACATAATGTACTCCTTTGTGTCAATTTTTTAAGTTTAGCATTATTTCTTTGAAATTATCTTGGTTTATTCTTTATTATTGCTATAAAATATTCCATTAGTATAAATATATCATAAATTATTTATTAACTTCTATAGATAGACAGTTCAGATATTTCTTGTTGGGAGCGACCATCTGTAATAGTGCTATGACAAATTCGGGTCTGTGTCTTAGAGTATACACATGTTCACATTTTTGAGTGGTAGATAGGTAGAACTGCTGACTCATAGAGATTCTGCATGTTTGATTTTAACAGATATTGTCAATCAGATTTCCAAAGTGGTCATTCCAAACAGTGGGCCATGAGAGTTCTAACTCTCTGATGTATGGGATCTTTTAAAATTTTTTAGTCATTCTGGCAGATATCCCATGATATTTAATTGTGGTTTTAATTTTCACTTTCCTACTACCTATTGATTTTGAACAATTTTTTCAAGTTCTTATTGGACATTTGAGTATTCTCTTTAATGAAGTGCCTGTTCAAGGTTTTTGCCCATTTAGACATTGCATTGTTTGCCTTTTCCTTATTGACCTGTAGCGGTTCTTTATATATTTTGGATACAAATCCTTTGTTAGATATATGTATTGAAAAAAGCTTTTCCCTCTCTGTGACTTGCTATTTAAATTTTTTTGCTGTCTTTTGATAAAGAGAATTTCTTAATTTAATGAAATCTAATTTATCATTGTTGTTCTTTATGATTAGAATTTTATGTCTCCTATTTAAGAAATCTTTGCACATTCCAAGGCCATTAAAAATGCCATGTTTTATTTTCCCAGATTTATCATTCTCAATGCTTTCACATTTAGGTCTACAATCCATTTGGAATGAGTATGAGCTAAGAGTCAAGGTTCACTTTTTTCCCCATATAGAAATCCAACCATTTATTTAAAGATTTCTTGCACCTATGTTTATGAGATAGAGTGGGCTATTTTTCACTTTTATTATCATCTCTTTGTCAGATTTTTGTTATCTGAATTATACTGGCATCATAAGGAAATTGGAAAATGTTTCTTATTTCTCTATACTCTCAAAAAGTTTGTGTAAGGTTGCTATTATTTCTTTCTTAAATGTTCAAAAGAATTAACCAGTGATGCCATCTAGGCAGTTTCCCAAATCAAAGTCCTGCTGGGTTAGTGGTAGAGCCTTCCAGGTATTCTCCAGTGTGCCGACGTCTTCTTAATTTTTTTCCTTATTCACTCAGTTATAAAGCCATTTAAAAGTACAAAGGAGAAATTGAATATCATTACAGAAGATTTTCAGAGGCTATTCACAGTAATGCCCAATAAAGAAATTCTAGTTATGGTTTTAAAAAATAAATAAAATATAAAAAAATAAACAAAAAATAAAATCACATGTCATCTCTTCAGAAAACACATTTAAGTGGATGAAAACAGGGAAAAAATAGTTTGTAGGTGTGATAAGTGCTTTCCTTTTTGTACAAAACAAGATAGGAGCACTGTGTCTGTGATCTAAGGACACATTTGCTAGATTTCTAAAAATGTGCCTTCACTAATAGGCCTCCAAATGTTGGCAAAAATAAGCATTGTAATTAAACAAATGAAATGGCATGGCTCTGTTGAACTGTGAGAGCTGGGTTTCAGACTATAGTCTGGTTTAGGGGAGAAGTAGAGAATAAGTAGACAGGCTTGTAACAAGTAGCATCACTATCTGCTTGGGAAGAAGGGAAAAACTGACAGCTCCATTAACTTAGCACTATATTAAGTGACTTGGAAATTATTAACTACTGCAGGTGGGAATTTTCTACACAGAATCTCCCTCTCTCCATCTCTCTCTCTTTCTCTCCCTCTCCCCCACCTCCAACAGCTTTGACTTTCTCTATTACATTTCACCTCCCTGCCTCCCTAACTTCAGTCCATCTTGCCAATACAGCTTAGCCACATAATGCAAAATAAACCCCTATCTCCCAACGAAATCGAAGGAAGACTAGAGAGTAAAACAAACCAAATGAGTGGTCTGAAGAGATACTAAAAAGATGCTTCCTGTGTTTTCGAGGAGAAAGTGCAGACCAGTTGTAGGCCTTGGAAAGAGGGCTCCCTGGGCACTGAGGGGAAGCTAGATGGTTAAAAAAAAAAATCACTGGAAAATTGGGAGAAATATTGGGAGCTTTTAGAGAGGGTTTTAAAACAAGAAAAACTGGTTATAGCATGGGTAACTTTGAGTTTCTGACCCCAGGGTGTAATTGGAGATAATTTTATAAGCAAATGAAGTTACAGTTCAAGTGAACTCAAGCAAGTAAGTGAATATGATCTGGAAACAGAGATGAATCTGTAAACTCAAAGAGAAGCAATTTCATCTTCTCATTAACCAAAGAAGCTGGAAGAAATGTTTCTGGTGTGCAAGGAAGATGGAAGTACAAGCAAGTAGGGAGAGGGCCTGTGAAATGCCTGTAAAATGGCATCACATATGTCAGCTCACATGGGAAAGAATGTATTGCTACAAATCCACATAGCTGTAACCCCTTTGCCTTACATGTAGCAAAATGTTTGTGTGTTCTGTAGAGCTGAATGGACAACTGAAGAGGACTGTAGAAGAACTGAAGGGATCAGGATTCAAGGGGCAAGTTCTCCTCAGGGGAAACATCTGGTTTTCGGGGGGTTAGAGGCAGAAGGTAACCCTGGGTGAGACTGCAAAAAGGTTTTTTGGTAACTGTTTGGCCACCTTGTATTGCCCTAATGTAGTAGCCAAGACAGACATTGTTTACCAAGCTTCTCGACAAGTCCAGTGTGGTTGGCTGCAAGAATTCCATGCAGAACTTCACATCAGTGTCTGGACCTCTACAGCCAGATTTACAGCGTGGCCTTCTTTGTAGCCTTTGCCCGGCTACCAACCAAGCAGAAAAACTCTGGCTCTGATATCACCCTCTGGAATGTGTGATGTAGAGTCAAGACACAGATATGGTGGAAACAGAAATTATAGTATTGAGAAGTCTGTTAATAGAGAGATGCAAATAGAACAGATGCACAAAGAAAAACAGATGTTATGAGAGAGAAATCATAAAGCCAGAGAGAAAAAGAAATACAGGATGAGAGACAGTGACAGAGAGATTTCTGTGGCTCCTATTACATCCAGAGTCCCAACTAGGAGTGGATTCTCTGTATTCTAACATTAAATCTTTATTGGAACTAATCTGAATAAATTCTGTTCGTTGTAAGTAAGAGTCTAACCTGAAACAGAGAGAAAGGGGAGAGAGGAGGGGAGGAGATGTGACGTTGTGATTTATAATAAGAAATAATATTCGGTCTTCCTCCATTCTGTTTTTGGCACAGAGCTCCTAAACCCTTAGAATTTCCTAAGTGAGGAGAGTGACAAAGATGTCTTTTGTTATGTTAATGAGATGACTTTTGGATCTCATCTCAGACTAGGGGCTAATTGTTGCCTGGAGAACCAACCCAGGTATTAGAGGAGGGGGGAAAGGGAATCAGTCCCCAAGGGCCAATCATGCCTATGACATGAAACTTTCATAAAAACCCAAAAGGGGGGCGCCTGGGTGGCTCAGTGGGTTAAGCCGCTGCCTTCGGCTCAGGTCATGATCTCAGGGTCCTGGGATCGAGTCCCGCATCGGGCTCTCTGCTCAGCGGGGAGCCTGCTTCCCTCTCTCTCTGCCTGCCTCTCCGTCTACTTGTGATCTCTCTCTGTCAAATAAATAAATAAAATCTTTAAAAAAAAAAAAAAACCCAAAAGGGCAGGCACAGCTTCCCTTTGGTGCTTCTGGGTTGGTGGACGGACATATGGAGCTATCGGAAGAGTGGCTGGAAGTCTTGTGCCCTTTTTACAAACCTTGTTTTATGCATCTTTTCTCTCTGGCAGGACCTGGATTATATTCTTTTATAATACACTGGCAATCTAGTAGGTAAAATGTTTCTTTGACTCACCCTGTGGGATCTGATGCTATCTCCAGATAGGGTTTGCCAGAATTGAGATGAATTGTAGGACACCTAGCTACTGTCAGAGGATCTCTTGGAGGTACGGGAAAAACACCCACACGTTGGAATCAGTGACTACAATAATAGGAAGGAAAGAAATGATAAAAACAAGACCACTGGCTTCCCTCTTCTCCAAACTTCTCCGCTCACTTCAGGATTTAGCGCCAGAAAGGAACAAGGAAACTCTTCCTTTGTCCACTAGCCCAGGCCCTGGGGGCCAGATAGCCTCATCTTTCCCTCCTGTGGGCTCACCCTGCTTGCTGCTCTGTGGCATCGTCGCTGGGAATTGTGGGCAAAAGAACAGAGGTCTGAGGAAACATTGAAATCCCTGATGCTAAAATGCTGAAATTAATTAAGGAAGTAAAACCTGTTAAACACTCTATTGAACTTCAGATGTAACTCATAAAAGACAAAATTCAATAAGAAAAGCAAATGCAGCCAAGAAATATTTTTGGCTCTAGCAAGTTGATTACTAAATGTTTTCAAGATATGCAAATATCAAATACTAATGCTTTCAGAGAAAAGTTGTGAAATAATAAATGAAAGACAAGGTTTTGTTTCTAATTCTGTATTTATTGTTGCAAAACTGACACTCTGACCTATAATACTAAGAAACAGAGTTCTTATCTACTATTTTGTGGATTTATCAAAAGAATTATCTTGAAAGAATGTCTTGTAAGGACTCCCAAAATATTTTCAGATACTAGTTGGTACATAAGAATTAATATAATTATGTGAAACTCCAAAAAACTGATAGGATAGAAGAAAATAGTGATTTGCTTGTAGTGGGGAGAATGACTAATATTTTAATAAATATTTAGGAAATAATTAAAAATTTAGATGAAGTTTTAGATGTTGGCAGAAATTCATTAGCTGTATGACAGATGTCATGGAAAGACTTGGGGGAAAAAAATCCCCAAACATATTTGTTTGGAAAGGACCAAAATTTCCAAGAAATGTTTTTGACTGTTAAATGAGAGGAAGACTCACATTTAATTCTTGAATTCTTTCTTTATAAAAAGCAGAAGCTAAGAAATTCCTAAATAGAATGAGCAGGTGTGCCATGTAAAATCTAATGGGTCCTTTGGGGAATTCCACATATATATTTTTCAGCTTTATTAAAGTATAACTGACAAAATTATAAAATATTTAAAGTGTCCATCGTAGTGATTTGATACACATACACATTATGAAAGGATCCCCACCATCTAATTAATTAACACATATATCACTTCACATACATATCTTTTGGGTGTTTTGGGGGGAGGTAAGAATATTCAAGTTCTACTCTCTTAGCAGGTATTAGTTACATAATAAAGTAATAAACTTAATAAACATAATAAAGTAATCAACTATAGCCATCATGTTTTACATAAGAACCTCAGAACTTACTGATCTAAGAGTATGTTTGTACCACTTTACTAATCTCTCCCTACTCTCCCAATCTCACAGCCCCAGGTAACCCCTCTACTACTCTTTGTTTCTATGAATTTGACTTTTTTTGCTTAAGATTCCATATGTAAGTGAGAGCATACAGCATTTTTCTTTCTCTGGTGTCTTTTACTTAGCATAATGCCTTCAAGTTCCATTCATGTTATTGCAAATGGTAGGCTTTCCTCCTTACTAATGGCTAAATAATATTCCATTATTAATATTAATAATTAATATTTTACAATTTTTAATTAATAATAAATAACTCCTTAATTTATATGCCACTTTTTCTTTATCCACTCATCCATTCATAGACACTTAGGTTATTTCCATATTTGGCTATTTTAAGTAATACTTCAATGAAACAGGAGTGCAGATACTTCTTTGATAGCCTCTTTTCATTTCCTTTGAATATATACCCAGAAGTGGAATAGCTGAGTCATATAGTAGTGTTATTTCTTAATTTTTTGAGGAAATTTTATACTGTTTTCCACAGTGATTGCACCAATTTACATTCCTACCAACAGTGCACAAGGATTCCCTATTCTCCACATCCTTGCCAATACTTGCTATCTCTTATCTTTTTTTTTTAAATTTTATTTTTTTTTTATAAACATATATTTTTATCCCCAGGGGTACAGGTCTGCGAATCGCCAGGTTTACACACTTCACAGCACTCACCATAGCACATACCCTCCCCAATATCCATAACCCCACCCCCCCTCCCAACCCCCCTCCCCCCATCAACCCTCAGTTTAAGTGACTCTTATCTCTTATCTTTTTGATGATAGCCATTCTATCAGGTGTGAGGTGACCTCTCATTGTTGCTTTGATTAGTGATGTTGAGCACCTTTTCAGTATGTGTTGGTCATTTGTTTGTTTTTTTTCAGAAAAAATGTCTATTTAGTTCCTTTGAACTAAATATTATTAATCAGTTTTTCGGGGGCGGTTGCTATTGAGTTGTATGAGTTCTTTATATATTGTGGATATTCACCCCTTATCAGATATATGACTTCAAATATTCTCTCCCATTCCACAGGACTGGGAATTTAATATATTTTTTTAAAAAGTTTTTTTTAAAACAAGTGTTGGTGAGGATGTGGGGAAAAAGGAAACATCATCCACTGTTTGTGGGAATGCAAACTGGTACAGCCATTATGGAAAACAGTATGGAGGTTTCTCAAAAAGTTAAATGGAGAACTACCCTGTGATCTAGTAATCACACTACTGGGCATTTACCCAAATAATACTAAAATGTGAATTTGAAGCGATATATTGACCCCTGTGTTTACTGCAGCATTATTTATAATAGCTAAACTACAGAAGCACTGCAAGTGTCCACTGATGAAAGGATAAAGAAAATGTGACTTCACACACACACACACACACACACACACACAATAGAATATTACTCAGCCATAAAAAATAATGAAATCTTGCCATTTGTAATGACCTAAATGGAGCTAGAGTATATTATGCTAAGTGAAAGTGAAATAAGTTAGTAAGAGAAAGACAAATACCATACGATTTCACTCATAGTGGAATTTAAGAAATGAAACATGAACTTAGGGGGGAAAGAGAGAGGCATACCATAAAACAGACTCTTAACTATAAAGAACAAACTCAAAGTTGTTGGAGAGGAGGTGGACCGGGGTGGGGGGGATGAATTAAATGGGTGATGGGTATTAAGGAGGGCACTTGTGATGAGCACTGGGTACTGTGTATAAGTGAGGAATCACTAAGTTCTACTCCTGAAACTAATATTGCACTATATGCTAACAAACTGGAATTTAAATAAAAACTTAACATAAAAATAAATAAGTAAAGTGGTGTGTGTGTGTGTGTGTGTGTGTGTGTGTGTGTGTATACAATGGAATACTATTCAACTGTAAAAAAAGAATGAAATCTTGGGGTGCCTGGGTGGCTCAGTTGGTTGAGGGTTTGACTTTTGATTTTGGCTCAGGTCATGACTTTTGATTTTGGCTCAGGGTCCTGGGATTGACCCTGTGTCTAGCTCTGCACTCAGCATGGAGTCTGCTTGAGGATTCTCTCCCTCTCCGTCTGCCCCTTGCCACACTGGGTGCTCTCTCTCTCTTTCAAATAAATAGATAAATCTTTTAAAAAAATGAAATCTCGCCATTTGCAATAACATGGATGGATCTAAAGAGTATAATGCTAAACAAAATAAATCAGTCAGAGAAAGACAAATACGGTATGATTTCATTCATATGTGGAATTTAAGAAACAAAACAAATGAACAAAGGGAAAAAAATTAGAGAGACCAAACCACCCCCCCAAAAAAAACCAAAACAAAAACCAAAACAACAACAACAAAAACCCCCCAGACTCTTAACTATAGAGAACAAACAGTTATCAGAAAGGAGGGAGGAGGGCGGAAGGGTGAAATAGGTAAAGGGGATTAAGAGTACACTTATCTTGAGGAGCACTGAGTAGCATATGGAACTGTTGAATCACTGTATTATATATCTGAAACTAAAATAACACCATATGTTATCTACACTGGACTTAAAACTTGAAAGAGTAGTTTCTTTTATTAACAAAGAAACACATTAAGGAGGTAGATTCTTTTCTACAGGAGCATTTTAACTATATTATTCTTTATTAAGTAGGCTATGGCCAATACACACAAACAAAATTATATATACTATTCTTGCTTATAGAAAGTGTAAGCAAAGAACTGATTTCTCTGTCAAATGCCATTAATTTCCCAATGTTAATCGGCTATGAGTCATAACAAAATAAAGGAAGTTACTTGATTTCTTTTTAGAGATATCAGAAATGTTCCAATCACTCATTTAAAAATGGACTAGAAAGAAGGGACATTATTACAAATCTCACAGACATTAAAAAGATAATAATGCAATATTCTGAACAACTCTATGCCCACAAATTTGATAACCTAGTTGAAATGGACCAATTTCTTAAAAGACACAATCTGTCAAAACTCACACAGGAGAGACATTTTCTGAATTGGCCTACGACTATTAAAGAAATTGAATCAATGACTAATAACCTTCCAAAACAGAAAGCACCAGGATCAGATGGGTTCACTGGTGAATTCTACCAAACATTTAAGAAAGAATGTATACCAATTCTCTATAATCTCTTCCATAAGATAAAATGAGAAAATACTTCCTAACTCATTCTGAGACCAGCATTACCCTAGTACCAAGATGAGAAGAAGACACTACCAGAAAACAACAGCCCAATATCTTTCACAAATATAGATGCAAAAATTTTCAACAGAAATATTAGCAAATCAGATTAAATAACATGTATGTATCTATAATTATACACACCATGACCAAGTGTGATTTATCCCAAGTATCTAAGTCTGGTTTAATATTCAGAATTTGATTAATATAATCAACCACATTAATAGGCTAGGAAGAAAAATCATATGATTGTACAAATAGATGCAGGAAAACATTTGACAAAATCCAACATACATTCATGGTAAAATTACTCAGTGAATAAGACAAGAGAACTTTCTCAACTTCATAAAGAAAATCTACAAAAGCCCCCACAAAATGTGCGACAGCTGATATCACACTCAATGATGAGACAGTGCAAAGATTTTCTGCTAAGATCAGGAACCAAGTAAGGAGGTCTGCTCTCACCACTGCTTTTCAGCATCTTACTGGAAGTTCTAGCTAACACATTAAAATAAGATAAGAAAATAGAAGATATACAGATTAGAAAAAAATAAAACTGGCTTTGTTTGCACATGACATGATCATCTATGTAGAAAACCTGAAAGAAATGACAAAAATACTCCTGGAACTAATAAGTGATCATAGCAAGATTGTAGGACACAATGTTAATATAGAGAAGTCAATCACTTTCCTATATACCAGCAATGAACAAATAGAATTTAAAATTACAAACATGTTATCATTTACTAATAAATGAAAATACATAGGTATAAAATGAAATACTAAAAATGAAATACATAGGTATAAATCTAACAAAAATGGGGCGCCTGGGTGGCTCAGTGGGTTAAGCCTCTGCCTTCGGCTCAGGTCATGATCCCAGGGTCTTGGGATCAAGCCCCACATCGGGCTCTCTGCTCAGCGGGGAGCCTGCTTCCTCCTCTCTCTCTCTGCCTGCCTCTCTGCCTGCTTGTGATCTCTCTGTCAAATAAATAAAATCTAAGAAAAAAAAATAAATCTAACAAAAATAGGTATAAGATCTATAGGAGGAAAACTATAAAAGTCTGATCAAAGATATTAAGGAAGAACTAAATAAATGGAGAGATATGTCATATTCATTGATAGGAAGACTCAATATGTCCAGATGTCAGTTTGTCGCAACTTGGTCTACAGATTCAATGCAATCCCAATGGAAATCCCAATAAGCCATTTTGTGATTATCAACACACTGATTCCTAAGTTTATATGAAGAGACAAACGACCCAGAAGGACCAATTCAATATTGAAGAAGAGCAAAGTTAAAGGACAAAACTATCTGACTTCAAGATTTACTACAAAGCTATAGTAATCAAGACACTGTGTATTAGCAAAAGAATAGACAAACAGGTGAAGGGAACAGAAGACAGAACCCAGAAATAGGTCCACATAAATATAGTCAACTGGCTTTTGACAAAGGAGCAAAGGCAAGACAATGGAACAAAGATAGTCTTTTGAACAAATGGTGCTGAAACAGCTGGACATCACATGAAAAAAAAATGAACAAAAGAAAGAAAAAAGAAATGAGCAAAGACATGAACCTTAACTCCTTCACACACACACACACACACACACACACACACACACACACACACACAAAACCTCAAAATAGATCACAGATCTAAATGTAAACTGCAAGACTTATAAAACTAGAAGAAACCTAGGAGAAAACGTAGGTGACCTTGAGTATGGTCAACTTTCCAGATATAATACCAAAGGCACAATCCATGAAAGAAATCATTGACAAGCTGTTACTTATTAAAATTAAAAACTTCTGCTCTGTGAGAAACTATGTCAAGACTGTGAGAAAGACAGTCCATAGACTTGGATAAAATATTTGCAAAAGAAACATCTGATAAAGAACAGTTATCCAGAACATACGAAAAAGTCTTAAAAACTCAACAATAAAAAGATGAACAATCTAACTAAAAAATGATCAAAAGACTCAAACAAACACCGCACCAGAGGAGATATATAGATGGTCAATAAGCATATGAAAAGATGTTCGACATCATATGTCACTAGAGAATCAGAAATTAAAATAAGATATCACTGCACATATATACAATGACCAAAATCCAAAATACTGACAACATAAATGATGGTGAGGCTGTGGAGCATCAGGGACTCTCATTTACTGCTGGTGAGACTGTAAAATGGTAAGGTCATGGAAATTATTCTTACCATAAGATCCAGCAACAGCACTCCCTGGCATTTACCCAAATGAATTGAAATCTTATATTCACACAAATATCTGCACATGCAGCTTTATCCATAATTATCAAAATGCAGAAGCAACCAACATATATCCTTCAGTAGGTGAACAAATAAATAAACCATGGTATATCCAAAAAATGGAATAGTATTCAGCTCTAAGAATAAATGAGCTACCAAGCTATGAAAAGACATAGAGGAAACTTAAATGCATATGACTAAAGGAAGAAGCCATTCTGAAAATTCTATATGCTGTGTGATTTCAACCTTGTGACTTTCTGGAGCAGGCAAAACTATGGAGCCAGTAAAAACATTAGTGATTGGGATGCCTGGGTGGCTCAATTGGTTGATCGTGTGCCTTTGATTCAAGTCATGATCTTAGGGTCCTGGGATCCAATCCCATGTTGGGCTCCTTTCTCAGCGGGGAGCCTGGTTCTCCCTCTGCCTGCTGCTCTCCTCCACCCCGCTTGTGCTCTTTCTCTCTCCCTGACAAATAAATAAATAAAAACAAAACAAACAAACAAAAAACATTGGTGGTTGCCAAGAGTTAGTGAGGAGGGAAGGATGAATAGTCAGAGCCCAGGGGATTTCTAGTGAAATTATTCTGTATGATACTATAATGATGGATATGTTTCATTACACATTTATCAAAATCCATAGACTTACAATGTCAAGAATAAACTCTAGTGTAAACTGTGGACTTTGGGTGATAATGATGTTTCTGGGTAAGTTCATCAAATATAACAAACGTACTACTCTGGTGTGGGATGCTTACAGTTGGGAGAGGCTGTGCGTGGGTATATGGGGACAGCAGGTACATGGGAACTTTCTGCATTTTTCACCCATTTTTTTCCTGTGAACCTAAAACTGCTCTAAAAAAAAAAAAAATAAATAAATAAAGTTTGTGACACCTGGGTGGCTCAGTCGGTTAAGCGGCTGCCTTTAGCTCAGGTCATGATCCCAGGGTCCTGGGATCCCTGATCCTGCATTAGGCTCCCTACTCAGTGGGGAGCCTACTTCTCCCTCTCCCTCTGCCTGCTGCTCTCTCTACTTGTGCTCATTTTCTCTCTGTCAGATAAATAAATAAAATCTTAAAAAAAAAAATAAAGTTTGTTACTTAACAAAAAAACTGACTAGAAACCTGTATTCAATGAGCATAGAAACAGCACATTGTTTCTATTACACATTGTAACAGGTTCAGGAATTGCCATCACCAATTCCTCTTGCTCCATTTTCAAAGCCCCAATCTCCAAAACTGTCTCTTCTTCCCCTAGCTCTAACAGAGGAAATTTGGAGAAAAGTCCTGAGAAATTTTAGACAAGCAATTTTCCCATATGCACAATAATTCTGCTGATGTTAATGACCAGAAATGTGTCCTTTAGAGACTCGTCGTTAAAAAGCCTCCGCAGGACCAGATGGGATACAACTACTCCACACATCCAATCATGCTAGAGTGATGCAGCATTTTTGTGGTCTTTGAATCTGGCCCAAATTTATTTTCCTCTGACACTGATAGAGGTCTCAAAATATTTTTGATCCGGACCTGAATCGTGGTTTACTTTTCGATTGACATATTCTGCAAGACCTGCAAACACTTGTAACTGATCAATATTTGATTATTGTTTGTGTATCACAGAAAGGCTGAGAGAATGTGTTCTACTACAATTTCATAAACTGAGCAGGAATTTGGAAGTAGGAAAGATGTAAGGGAGCATTTCATAAAACACGCCACTTTACAGGTTAGGAAACTGAGTGACTGTGAACTTAGTGACTCACTAGTGTGTCATAGCCAGTTAATGGCTAACCTGAAACTAGAATCCAGTTCTCTGACTCCAGAAATAGAGTTCTGAGTTCACAGAATGCAAAGTGTTGGCCACAAAAAGGAAATGTGGGGGGCTCCTGGGTGGTTCAGTCAGTTAAACATCTGCCTTCGGCTCGGGTCATGGTCCTAGGGTCCTGGAATCGAGTCCTACATTGGGCTCCCTGCTCGGCGGGGAGTCTGCTTCTCCTTCTCCCTCTGCCGTTCCCCCGGTTGTGCTCTCTCTCTTTTTCTGTCAAATAAATAAATACATAAATATTTTTTAAAAATTTTTTAATAAAAAAAAGGAAATGTGAGAGTATTTGCCGACAGCTTTTCATAACAATATGAATTTCTGATTTGACCAAAAAGAGTTAAGACATCAATTCAGACCTTCTTGGACTTGGTCTTGTTTGCTTGTGGTAGCAAGGCACTGTAACAGAACTCAAAGAAACAAAGAATTTATAGCAGGATATGACTTCAGTTTGCCTCTCCTTAAATAGAAGGCAGCTCTATTTAGAGCACAGGTGTGTTATTAGGGAAAACACACCAACTTTACACTTTGAGTACACTCCAATAGAGTACTTAGATCCTGACAAAGAGAAGTGAGGACATATGCTGAATATTTAATGACACGTTGTTTTGTGGTTTCTTGCAAGCCACAACGTGATGGTAGTATTTGTTTGTTTTGAGTGATGATTAAATCGGGTGCATTATGTTCCATTTGATATGTAGTATCTACCACATCAAAATCATTAGTGCTCTGAGAGGAGGAACAAACAAAACTGTAGCTTTTTGTGGTCCCAGAGAAGACAAACGATATTTTTATCGGTGCATAAATCAATTTTCACAGATAAAATGCATCTTCACCAGGGACCAGAAAATAATAAATTATTCCCTGTACGTGAGCTTTCCAACATGTCCTTTCCCTAAGATGACTTTCTTCACATGTCTGGTTGTTGCTTTCACAACACTCAATTCATTGATTTACTTCCCACGTTGTAATAAAGTGGATACGAGAACTTCTGTTAAGTTTTTTTTTTTTTAATTTCTGTGGAAAAGCAAGGCTGAAGGCTCCCTACCTCGAACTCTATTTAAATATTTTGAATCTACCTGCATGACATTTCTTTCCCTTGCTCAGTCCTCCAACAGCTGTTCTAATTTTAACTTTTCCCCTGACAACTCCTCCACAGAAAGAACTTTGATTTTAGAACCAATATTCACTAAGGAGTATCACAAGCAAGCAGTGTATTGGTTTTTTTTCCCCACTAATTATTCCTTGCTTCTATGTAAGTTAATATTGACATTTTAATATGTGCTATCACATCTGAAAAATTCAATGCTAAGGGCAAACATCTCTTTTGTCACTTACAACGAAACATTGTAACATTCTCTTTCTGTGTCACCGTCCCTGATAATATTGCTGAATTCTCCGGCCCTTCCCTGAGCATTCGTTCATTTCTTCACACTTAGGTATGAAGGATTTACACCAGGCATACAGATCACTTTGAGAAACATAGAGGTGGCAAAAATCATACATCTATCGGCCATTCTTAAAATGTATTATTTCTCCTTCCATATACTCTTTTTTCCTTCAAATATCTTATTTATTTATTTATTTACTTACTTACTTACTTACTTGCTTGCTTGCTTATTTAAGAGGGAGAGAGAGAGAAAGCAAGAGTGGGGAGAAAGGCAGAGGGAGAGCAAGAGGTGAGCAGGGAGCCTGACATGGGGCTCGATCCCAGGACCCTGAGATCATGACCGGAGCTGAAGTCAGAAGCTCAACTGACTGAGCCCTATGGGCCACCTCCCCCTCCAAACACTTATGATTATCCTACCACTTCTCCTTATTGCTGATGGTGAGTGAGCGTGCATGTCTCACTGAAGCAGCTACATGGAGACTGTGTGCAGATATCCACAAACCAGCCAAGCAGACCAGAAAAAGCACAGTTCTTTCATGAGCAGTGAGATCACATATGTGAGAGCAATTTGTATTTGCAGCACAAGATAGTGTAAATGTAAATCCAAGGTATCAAATTATTATTAGGTGCTGCTGAGACAGGGACACTGGACTGGAAGCCAGGGACACTTACTGTTAGACTCATCCGTGCCACCAACCACTTCTATAATTCTGGGAAGTGCATTTAATCCTTTTCCTTTTGTGCTTGTATCTATTTGAGAATGAGTCTAACACCAAACCTTATCCTGTTTTTGTTTTTTATTTATTTTACTTATTTATTTATTTTTAAGATTTTATTTATTTATTTGACAGACAGAGATTACAAGTAGGCAGAGAGGCAGGCAGAGAGAGAGGAGGAAGCAGGCTCCCTGCTGAGCAGAGAGCCTGATGCGGGGCTCAATCCCAAGACTCTGGGATCCTGACCTGAGCCGAAGGCAGAGGCTTTAACCCACTGTAGGGCGCCTCACTTATCCTGTTTTTATTATAATTTGTTACAATCATTTGCCCATGTATCTTTCTTGCGTATTAACATTTTGTTCTTAAAAAAAATTGTAAGAATTCTCCACCACTCATGCATAGCCCTATTCTGATGTGAAGAAAATGCTAAAAGAACTTCAGCTGATGAATCTATTTTACCCATCTGTGCTTCTCAGATCTTCTGGGTAGTGCCTAAGTCTCCTGAGGCCTGTCTGGACTTGTTTAGGGCCCTGGGTATAAAGCCTGGTGCCTGCTTTTTCACAACTGATTTAAAATCAGCTTCATGTAAGGGAGTGAGATGGAGGATGTCAAGTGCCTGGGATCATTTTACAGACAAAACCTCCGCAGAAGATCAGTTGCTGTCTTATCCAACGGAGGCATTTTACAGGATCGCTGTCCAAAGTTCAAACATCTGCACACAAATCCCCCCGCCCCAAAACAGGAGTTCTGCACCCCCCTTCCCCCAGTCTGCCCAATGGAGGCTGCCTTCTTTATTTCTGTCAGGCAAGTAGCCTTCCACAGGTTGAAAGTCACCACAAATGCTTCTGCCAACTAGTTTATAATGCGTGGTTAAGGTGCACTCTCGAGGGAGCCCTATTCCTAGCTGGAGATGGAGGTTTCCCTCTGGGTCAAATGGCAGGAGCAGGATGAAGCCCTATGTCTAGGACTCTGTTGGAATGATCCAAAGCTTATCTCGGAGTTCAGTGGGACAGTGAGCTCTTATCACAGGCTGCGGCGGGACATGTGCCAGTGGTTTGCCCTCTCTGGAGGTGTTTCTCATACTAATAATGCCTGATGTTTATGACACACGGGCTATTCCAGGCACTTCTGTAAAGCACTGTGAGACTGTACATTTAATCCTTTCAATAATCTTGTGAGGTATGTACCACAGAGGAACGGATGCCCAGAGTTATGGAACTTGTTCAGGATGGCGTACCTGTTCAGCAGCTGGTCTGTGATTTAAACATAGGCGGTCATTTGCCAGAGCTTAGAGGTTTATTCCCAGTCATTCTGTCCAAATATATTCACCGAGGAGTTTCTTATCGAATCTCTCTGATAATAATGATACCGAAACTGACGAGACGATGAAGGCTCTGAAATCGCTGCTATCTACCACCGCCTTTCACTAAAGAGACAAACTGATGGCCAAGGGCAGGGAAACGGACTCCTCCTTGTAAGTGGGCTTGAAATGGCATGTCTCCAACATAGGTATCTTTAAAATGAATACATCTGGAGTTGTTAAGAGACTGTGGGCTCATTGCATTCAGTGCTATTTCTCACTTCTTTCCCAGCAAAGACACTAGATATGACATTATCTGACGAGTGATTTTGCTTTGAATATAGTTGCTTCTTTTGTAAAAGTCTCAATCATAGCCTGTGGCTCTTTAACTTGATAAGAGGACATCAGCACATCCCAAGGGCTCATGGGAGGGTGCACAAGTGGACTTCAATTATTAGTGTTTGGAAGACAACAGATTACCCTCTGATCTCCCTCTAAATTAGCTCCATATTGCATTGAAATAGATAGACTCTCTTGTGACAAAAGACGTGAATAATACAGAGCAATCCTCATGTTTGACAAATAGGAGTGTTATTGAGGGGAAGAAGATGCTCACTAGTTGGCAAAGCTATTTTTCTATGGTAAAAGTTGGGAAAGATATGAATGGTTAATTTTGCACTAATGTAGGCATTCTCTAGCCTTCACAAGAAGAGGATAGATGAATGATCTCTACATAAGGACATAATTTTCCCAGGCCACACCTCCAAATCACATGTCTATTTAAAATTATAAATGGCTACCTAATTTAAGGCCAAGATTCAGGTAATAAAATATAGGAGAAAAGTCTTGGGTGCAGAAGAATTTGAAAATTGGAATTATGAGTTAGATGTCTCAATGCCCATGTATTCTCATATGACTTACTAGAGTTACTCTGATTAAATACTGACACAGCTCTCCTCATGTGTTTGTGCAGAAATGTACTTACAAACCTACTACCTTCAGTAGACATTTTTGAGCAGTACTGTGTGCTAACATCTGTGACAGAGAACACTAACTACAAAATAGACTGAGCAGAGAAATCAGTCGATCTGTGAAACACAACTGTTTGATAACATTCGTCAGTATGCTGAAGTATGTTTCACAAAAATGGCAGTTTGGGTAACACTGTAATTAATATCTACATTTTTAGAAAAATGATATTATTCTTTTAAGGCCATACCTTGTGCTGAAAGAAGGAGTCATAAAATCAGTATATGGGGCACTTGTCATCATGGCTAGGGTCATGACTAGGGTCACTAATTTTCCTGAACAGTTCATGTTGATACCTGTTGCCGGGGTGTAGTTATTAATAAGACTCCATTTTACTTTCAAAATTGTCCCAGTTCGGATGACAAATTATATGATCATCTTAGTATTGGCATGTGTCCTAACTCAGACGAGTTCAGGCTGGACACATACAGTGAAGGAGCAATATGACTGAAGTGGGGGTCAAGAAGAAAATCTCAACAGAATAACGATGGAAGGGACAGTAGAGGAGCTCAGAACCGCAACACACTAAAGGCTCAAAATGGTGTATTTTGGTTCCAGAAGATGTTACCCAAAATCCAGTCTGGTCGATGGGAACCAAGTCTCAAAAACCAAGCATGTGGTCCAGTTCTGCTTAGGACAAGACTCTATGCAAGTAACAGTGCCTGGAACAGTTGGCTTTGGTAGTGATGGTGGAGACATACTGGTAGAAGCTGGGTTATTCCCTGCGTGGACTGGCTTAAGTTAGAAGTCACGTCCCAGGCCTAGAAGGGAGACTAGGTTGCTAGTGGAGAAAACCAAGTTATAGATTTTATTGCACAGATTAGTCAGTACAATGGGAAGTAAGAGAGAGTTTCAATGTGGTGGATTCTTTCCAGGTACACTGGATGTTGGGTCCACAACAGAAAAACCAATGACAGATTCAGTCCACCATGACTGCTGCCTCTCTTATTTGTCAGCGTGGGCTCAAGAGCCCAGTGTGACTGAATGACAGATGGGAACCATCACTGTAAGTGCAGATGGAAGGGGCTGGGAAAAGGGTTGTCAAATCTCTCTTTGGGGGAATAAGGAGTAAGCTTAAGAATTTGGTCTTGGGGCACCTAGGTGGCTCGGCCGTTGAGCGTCTGCCTTCGGCTCAGGTCACGATCCCAGGATCCTGGGATCGAGCCCCGCATCGGGCTTCATGTTCAGCGGGAAACCTGCTTCTCTCGCACTTCCCCTGCTTGTGTTCCCTCTCTCACTGTGTCTCTGTCAAAGAAATAAATAAATTAAAAAAAAAAAAGAATTTGGTCTTGAGGCAGAAAGCTTGACACAAGATTAGTTGATTTATAAAGATTTTTTGAGTGAATGAATGCCCAAATGGTGTGGGTTTTACTATTGAGAAGAACCCCAGTACAGAGAGCTATGAGTACAAATGCCAGCCAGTCTTTGAAGGGGAATCAAAGCGTGTACCAGAAACTCACAAGTCTCAAGGTCAGGAACACAATCACACACAGCTGATGGAGGCAAGGACCAGAAACCAGACTGGGCCAAAGGAGGAGCATATGGCAACAAAGGAGAAATACGCCAGACAACGAGCATGTCTATCACTGGATGAGAGTCCCTCACCTGTGTGGGCCTACGGATGTGTAGAGCAGAGGTGCGTCTGTTCCAGTACGCATCCCAGCCGAGTGGTTGGTAAAACTGACCCACAGGAAAGAAGTAGCCCCAAAATGGACTCGATTATGAAGCACCCTGAAAAAAATGAGACAGGCTAGGGTAGCATCCTGTTCTATGCCAATTTAAAAAGCATAAATGCCAAAAAGGTTTTTCTGCCTGCATTGATTCATGTGGTGGGATTGTAGTAAAGATTCTAAGAGAGCTTTCAAACTTTAAATCAATACTGCAACTGTAATATTTTCTCTTACTTGTGGTTCCTGATCATGAAGGAAAAAGGACCGCACATTAAATACTTCCAAAAATAAACTCGAACCTCTTTCACACAAAATGTTCTTAGTTGAAACAATATAATAATATTCAGTGGTACAGTGAACTTAAAACCTACCTGATGGTTCCTCCTGTGGGATATAGGATTGGAAAAATCATATCTCAATTTCTTGGAGAAAAAATAGCATTATATTCTAAGAGAGATAGCCAGTTATAGGTTTGTAATTTGGAGAAACTGAGGTTCCCCTTTCATAGATAAACTGTAGACTATATTTTGATCTGTTCTGTGGGTATTATACTCAAAGTCTTATTCCAGATTACATAATTACATACAAGTATACACATATCTCCAATTCTCACAAGGTGGTACTCACCCTTTTATAGTTGAGGAGACTGGGGATAACTTATGAAAGTCTAAGAGCAGGATACTAGTAAGGGCTTTTAAATCCAGACTAACCCAACTTCAAAGTCCATTTTCTTTTAGGAAACCAACCCTTCCCTCTGCCACTTTACTATGATTATTTTTTTATCCTAGCCCGGTTCTCTGTATGTGCTATGGACTCAATAAACAATACTTACTTATTAAGTTGTATAAATGAGCACAGTAAATAACTATTAAAAGTTCCATCTTGGGGTGCCTGTGTGGCTCAGTGGGTTAAAGCCTCTGCCTTCGGCTCAGGTCATGATCCCAGGGTCCTGGGATGGAGCCCCACATCGGGCTCTCTGCTCAGTGGGGAGCCGGCTTCCTCCTCTCTCTCTCTCTGCCTGCCTCTCTATCTACTTGTGATCTCTGTCTGTCAAATAAATTAAAAAAAATCTTAAAAAAAAAGTTCCATCTTTGATTAAAATCTACAGGTTCCTAAGGTGATAAATTCCTGTTCACTAATGTATCCTGTGCAGCTGGTATGTAATAAAGCATTCAATACACATTTGATAAAGGAAGGGTAAGAGAGAAAGAGGAAGGAGGAGGGACAGGGAAAGGGAGAATATTCTAGCCAGGGATGATCATGGATATGAGCTATATGATCGTGGAGAATGGAGAACAGGGATATGAAATATCAGCATTAGGAGGTAAAGATGATTTTGTAATTATCACCTAATAGATGGAGTGACACCTGAGGCCAAAAATCAAACAATGGAAGGGCATGTCTGGTTCAGCTGAAAAAGAGAGGACCTAAGGAGCAGGTATAAACATGTGAAAGTCTGTGATTTTGAAGGGTGACAGTTTGGATGGCACTGAGGTAAAAAGAGAAGGAGACAGAAAAAAGAGGAAAACCAAAGCGGGGTGGTTAAGTTTCCAGTTATGTCCAGTTAGATGGAGAAGAGGAAAAACTGATGCTTCCCACACAGGGGCAGCTATCATGGCCCCAACAGAGTCCACAACTGTCCAGCCAGCTACTGGAAGCCTCCTGAAAGTCAATGAGGAACATCAGCTAAGTCTGTAACTATTAATATATTATTAAATATAAAATATATTATATGTTGAGAGGCAACATGGGGGGTTTGGGGGGTAGGAAAGGAATAAATGAAACAAGATGGGATCAGGAAGGAGACAAACCATAAGAGACTCTCCATCTCACAAAACAAACTGAGGGTTGCGGGGGGAGGTGGGTAGGGAGAGGGTGGCTGGGTTATGGACATTGGGGAAGGTATGTGCTATGGTGAGTGCTGTGAAGTGTGTAAACCTGGCGATTCACAGACCTGTACCCCTGGGGCAAATAATACATTACATGCTAATAAAAAAATAAAAAAATATTTTAAAAATATATGTTTATTTGAGATATATACCATATATATCTAATATAATTATATATTTGATACTATTAATATAGTGTCACAAAAGGCTGAGGAAGCAACAAGAGCAACTTCTAATATATGTGTATCATGAACCTGCAACAAAACTCGGTTAAACGAAAATGATACCCACCTTGGAGGACATTATAACGCAGTTTATAATATCTAAGAGGGGAATTCTGGGATCAGTCAAAACAGATCCTCCTTTGTACTTCCTGCCATTTCCTTTACCCAGGGTGCATTTCAATTAGCAGATGAAAGGGATCTGAACATTTCAAGGATCAATATGTGAGAGCAACATAAATCTAGGAGAATAATATCAGAAAGGCTTGAATGCAGGATATACTGGAGCTTGTGGAAATGTTAATCATCTTTTTTAAAAGGGTTTCCAGTGATCCTTTAAGCTAAGTTCAGGGCAAGAACAATAAAAAAGAGATATGGTCAAGACTTGGGGCGGATAGTAGGATATCAACAGACAAAAGAGAAAAGACAGGACTTCGGAACTTTTTATTTCTCTCTAGTACAAATGGTATTCAAACTGGGACTCATAAAGTCAATTTAGTTAGAAAGGTACAAAAGACCAGCTTCAGAGAGGCAATCATCGAAAATGACATGCTTTTTTGAAAGTGTTGAAAGTGACAGGCTTATACAAATCATATTCTCCCCGCCCCAAGATTTACTGAGAGATAATTAACTGTATGTCATTATTGCATATACCCACAATTCTTAGAGGTATGATCACAGGGTCTCTGTAGGTAAGCTTGGAGGTTCCTATTGTAAAGTTCAGGTTCTTGAAATAGGAAAAGGTTGCCACAAATTTTTAAAAAGTCAGACTTTGAAGGGTAGATCTTGGAAATACAGATCAGTGAACTTGAGGTCAATGACTGGCTTAATTCTGCATAGATTATTAAATAGACAGACATTGAGCCCTTAGGAAAGCACACCCACCAGGCCACTGCTGGAGGAAACATGGACAGTGGAAGGAGGAAGGAGCTCAAGGTGGACTATGGGATCTGAGGAGCTTAGCAGGCCTGAAACAAAGAAATGAAACATAGAAGGAATTAGAAAGTCATTCTGACAAGGGGCAAGAATGGAAAATCGGATACCAACCACATGCAGAGTGCTGAAGGGATTGTTGAGAGAGCTGCCAGAGACAGCAGGGGACGGAAGTAGGGCTGGAAAGAGGTTTGAGGAAGGCAAGGCTAGTGGCAATGAAACGAACTGGATCTGGTGAATGGAAGCAGTCTTCGCCAGGGATAAACAGGCTCCTCACTGGTTCAGTGCCTTCTGGAAGCTTCTGACTCAGCTGCACCCAGGCTGCTCAAGACCATATGCTCTTTAAAGGGCCAGACACCGGGGACTTAAGTCCCCCGACCCCTCCCAGAGATCCCTCTGGATGCTTTCATTTCTTTGTGTCAAAAAACAAAATCATATTTTGAAAAGAGAAAGAATTTAATTTTATTGTATTGTGAATTGCTTAAGATGCTGCCTCAGGGAAGCCCTGGGCTTGCTTAGTCACCAAACTCTGCGCACTCACCAAGGAAAGGCCCTTTTTTCCTTAGACGTCACCGGAGGCTAGAAATCAGTATTACAGAGCAAGTCATGCTTGACTGCATGCTTTTTTCCCCCTGTAACTTTAATTAAGGATGTTAGGAAAGAAACAGAATACATGCTTTCCTTAATTAATTAAAGTGAATATCGCTTATCATTTTCAGCATCATTTGTTACCATGATAACTTACCCCAAATTAGCTAACTCTTGGCAAAACAGTATCAACTGCTGTAGCTCGTATTTCCTATATCTGGGCAATTCTTTATTAGAAGCTCAGTAATAATGGCAGAATGAAAATATATATATTTTATATATAGAGTATATGTGTGTATATACACTATATATTAAATATATATATAGAGAGAGTATATATGTGTGTATATATACTATATATTATATATATACTTTTTTTTTTCCCCTCCGACAGTTACATCACCCATTCTCTTCTTAGGCAACCTTTCCTCAGATTAAATTTCCCACCTACTGTCATGTATTTTTCTCATCCTTAAATGGGTTCAGAGTTAGGAATAAAACAGATTTCCTTTTCTTGAGGAATCAATCAAGCAATCTCTTGAATTATAAAACTCTTTATTTGGTATTTTCTGCTGTTTCTTCACTTCCTGACGGTGAGATCAATAATTTATAAGAAAATGTATAGTATTGATGATTGGAAGATATTTTTATTTAAAAAAAATATTTTATTTATTTATTTGACAGAGAGAGAGATCACAAGTAGGCAGAGAGGCAGGAAGAGAGAGGCGGGAAGCAGGATCCCCACCGAGCAGGGAGCCCGATGGAGGGCTCGATCCCAGGACCCTGAGACTATGACCCAAGCTGAAGGCAGAGGCTTAACCCACTGAGCCACCCAGGTGCCCCTGGAAGATATTTTTTCTTAAGAAGTTAAACAAACAACTGTTTTTCATGAACTCAGTTTCTCTCTTCACTCACTGTGCTCTTTCTTCCTCCCTGACCCTCACCTCTAATTTTGAAACATTTTATTAAAAACGCTCTCAGTGGTAAACCATAGAAAACACTCCTGCAGTGGTTTAAGCAGGTAGGGTTTGTTTTTCTCACATCTCAGGAAGTCTGGAGGTCGGCAGTCAGGGGCATCTAGAAGCTCCATGATGCTCTCAAGGACACAAGTTCTTGCTGTCACGTGCACACCACTGTCTTAAGCGTGTTAGTTTCTGCCTTATGACTGCTCCACCCTGGGCAGGATAGAGAGAAGAGAACGGCCAAAGGCCAAAAGGCCATGCCCATCAAGTCTGTTCCTTTAAAAAAAACTGCTTGTTTACTTTATTGGTCTTAACTGGAAGAACTGACATCCCCACACCCCTGGTAGGTATCTAGAGAGAAGAGGGGTAGACGGGACAAGCTCAACCAAGCATTATCCTCTACCACACTGAACTTCTTTCCTCCTACTACATCCTATATCTTAGTGCAAGAGTAGTTTTAATGATTCCTAACATGTTTTTGAGTGTTCATACTATGTGCTGAGCATTATTCCATTTGAATCTAAAAAAATCCTATGCAATAATCATCGTGGTTACTGTAGTATTCTCATTTTAAAATTGAGAAGAGAGAGAGACAAGGTCACACAGCTAATGAGTGTCAGGGTGCACACCTGGCCAAATAAAAAAATCCATGAACTTAATAACCGTTAATTTAGTCTCCCAATTGTGAGCTACAGTGTGAAAAACGGACTTAAGAGGTTCTTTTTATCTTCAAACAAAATTGTAACATTCTTGTGTGTTAAGATATCCAAGACTGTTCTGATACCTAAGCTTTTACAATAGAGTGAACCCCTAAGGTGAGATATGAAGAAAGGGAAAAAAAGGAATCAGACATTGTCTACAACCAGGAATTATAGTTTTATCCCATTGCCTCTTTGAGAAGAGAGATCAGGGGATTTGAGAAAAGAATGCTAAGTCTGGGACACAGGGTCTCAGTTTGCATCTCCTCTTTAACACTGACTAACTGGTAGCTAGTTAACACTGACTAACTTGGGCTGGTAAATATTTAGTGCCCGGTTCTCTGAGTGAAGCTCAGAATGTTGACTGATATTTTCATTTATGTTACTGAGACAAAAGGGAAACAGTGAGGATGTATTTGGAATGTCAGTGATGTTACTTCCTTATTAAATTAGATAATGGGGGGGGTGCCTGGGTGGCTCAGTGATAAGCATCTAACTTCGGCTCAGGTCATGATCCCAGGGTTCTGGGATCAAGCCCCACATCAGGCTCCCTGCTCAGCAGGAAGACTGCTCTCCCTCTCCCACTCCCCCTGCTTGTGTTTTCTCTCTCTCTCTGTTAAATAAATAAAAAAAATCTTTTAAAAAATCAATCAGATAATAGGATTATCTTGTATTAAATTCTTTATATTACCTAATCTCGGTCTTTATAAGAGTCCTGTGAGTAGTTCCTCTTAATCATATCATTATGAAATTCAGAAAGGACAGCCAACTGTAAGAAGCATTGAGGATAATTTTGGACCAAATCCTTCAAGGGTATTTAGGAAACATTACTTTATTTGTAGAATCACTAGTAGTAGCTATCAGATACAATCTTGAACTTTTGTGAAGAAAATTGATTCTCTCAAATTCTTATCTTCATTTTAAAATCAAAGTACAGAAAGTATGAAAGAGTATATTTTCACATGTGTTCAAGCGATCCAAACTGTAAACACACAAAAGTATACATTTATTAATTAATAGACTTCCCTGTCTTATTTCTCATAGCTCTTTCCCACATATGGTTTTAAATTCTAATACAACTATGAATATCCTTACATAAATCATATATGCCCCTGTATACACTCTTCAACTCAATAGTTATCTCATCCACCTAGACAAAGTCCTCCAGTCTCTTAAGAATTAAATATGACTAAGAGTAACTACTCAAAGGATTCTTACAAAGATTGAGATTACATAATATGAAGAATTTAATACAAACCCTTGAACTAAGAACCTAATATAAACTCATGAGCCCTTGAATATGGCAATGTTGGGTTTTGCTCTATAATGAACTACCTTAACCCTTTTTTTTAAAAGTCTTTATTTAAATTCCAGATGAAACAAGAAACAGACTCTTAGAACAAATTGATGGTTTCCAGAGGAGAGGCAGGTGGGGGGATGGGTGAAATAGGTGAGGGCGATTAAGGAGTGCACTTATCACAGTGAACACTGAGTAACGTACGAAGTGTTGAATCACTATATTGTACACATGAAATTAATATGACACTTTACGTTAACTGTTGCATAACTGATAAATGTATACTTTTTTGTGTTTACACATGAATTTCATAATGACATTTTACACTCAAGGGTCTTTGCTGGCACAATGACTATTAATTTTATTGTTCTTGACAAAGATAGGCTGTAATTTCTTTTTTTTTTTAATTAATTTTTTATTTTTTCAGCATAACAGTATTCATTATTTTTGCACCACACCCAGTGCTCCATGCAATCCGTGCCCTCTACAATACCCACCACCTGGTGCCCCCAACCTCCCACCCCCCACCCCTTCAAAATTCTCAGATCGTTTTTCAGAGTCCATAGTCTCTCATGGTTCACCTCCCCTTCCAATTTCCCTCAACTCCCTTCTCCTCTCCATCTCCCCTTGTCCTCCATGCTATTTATTATGCTCCACAAATAAGTGAAACCATATGATAATTGACTCTCTCTGCTTGACTTATTTCACTCAGCATAATCTCTTCCAGTCCCGTCCATGTTGCTACAAAACTTGGGTATTCATCCTTTCTTTTTTTCTTTTTCTTTTTCTTTTTTTTTTTTTTACAGCTTTATAAACATATATTTTTATCCCCAGGGGTACAGGTCTACGAATCGCCAGGTTTACACACTTCACAGCACTCACCATAGCACATACCCTCCCCAATATCCATAACCCCACCCCCCTCTCCCAACCCCCTCCCCCTATCAACCCTCAGTTTGTTTTGTGAGATTAAGAGTCACTTATGGTTTGTCTCCCTCCCAATCCCATCTTGTTTCATTTACTCTTCTCCTACCCCCTCAACCCCCCATGTTGCATCTCCTCTCCCTCATATCAGGGAGATCATATGATAGTTGTCTTTCTCCGATTGACTTATTTCGCTAAGCATGATACCCTCTAGTTCCATCCACGTCGTCACAAATGGCAAGATTTCCTTTCTTTTGATGGCTGCATAGTATTCCATTGTGTATATATACCACATCTTCTTTATCCATTCGTCTGTAGATGGACATCTAGGTTCTTTCCATAGTTTGGCTATTGTAGACATTGCTGCTATAAACATTCGGGTGCACGTGCCCCTTCGGATCACTACGTTTGTATCTTTAGGGTAAATACCCAGCAGTGCAATTGCAGGGTCATAGGGTAGTTCTATTTTCAACATTTTGAGGAACCTCCATGCTGTTTTCCAGAGTGGTTGCACCAGCTTGCATTCCCACCAACAGTGTAGGAGGGTTCCCCTTTCTCCGCATCCTCGCCAGCATCTGTCATTTCCTGACTTGTTAATTTTAGCCATTCTGACTGGTGTGAGGTGATATCTCATGGTGGTTTTGATTTGTATTTCCCTGATGCCGAGTGATATGGAGCACTTTTTCATGTGTCTGTTGGCCATCTGGATGTCTTCTTTGCAGAAATGTCTGTTCATGTCCTCTGCCCATTTCTTGATTGGATTATTTGTTCTTTGGGTGTTGAGTTTGCTAAGTTCTTTATAGATTTTGGACACTAGCCCTTTATCTGATATGTCATTTGCAAATATCTTCTCCCATTCTGTCAGTTGTCTTTTGGTTTTGTTCACTGTTTCCTTTGCTGTGCAAAAGCTTTTGATCTTGATAAAATCCCAAAAGTTCATTTTTGCCCTTGCTTCCCTTGCCTTTGGTGATGTTCCTAGAAAGATGTTGCTGCGGCTGAGGTCGAAGTAGGCTGTAATTTCTTAACTTGAAGTAACAAATTCACAGAGAAATTTAAGTCTGTCTCAAGTTATACACAAACATGTAAACAGGTAATGAATTGATGTATGTTAAGTTAATCTTGGGATAAAAAAAAGAAGAAAAAATGTGCTATGTCTTTACTCCCACAAACCTTGGTTCTTAGTAAGAAGCTAAATACAAGAATGCTGAATTTCAGTATTTTCTCCAATTCCCCATTGTTCTTTCCTTAAAATATCCCCATTCTCAAGTCTTAGCTTATATATTTATGTATATGTATATCTTCCAGTATGGGTTATAAAATAGGAAATTCTGATAAAACTCTCTGCATACAGCAAGAAATTGGTCACTGCTTCCTTACTATCATCTGTTTTACTTCCTTGTGAAATAAAATTATTTCCAGATCAGCTGTTCAAAGCCATAGGGAAACCAATGGAATTATTTGCACCTCCTTCCCTCCCTCCCTCTCTCGCTGCATCTTTCTCCTTCTCTCTCTCTCTTTCTTTCTTTCTTTCTTTCTTAAGATTTTACTTATTTATTTGAGGGAGAGAGAGAGAAAAAGAGAGGGAGCAGGAGCGTGGAGGGGAGGGGCAGAAGCAGGCTCCCCTCTGAGCAGGGAGCCTCCCATGGGACATGGGAGGAGGTTGATCCCAGAACCCTGGGATCATGATCTAAGCTGAAGGAAACCACCTAACTAAGCCACTCAGGCGCCCCTGCACATTTCTTTCTTAAAAGAAATTGCAGGAAATAGAAAGCTCATTCTGAAGATGCAGAATTGGTGACAGGCAAATCATGAAAAAGAACTACATTTTTCTCTGGGGCTCTCATCCCTGAGTCTGGGCTCTTTCCTCTTCTCCTCCGCTTCTTTCCCAGTGTCCTCATGCTCCCTTTCCACTACCCATGGTGGACAGCGCTCCATGCTCCATCATATAACTCATCTTAGCAAGTATTTGCATTTTATAAAAACCAAATCCTTAAACTAAATGGATAAAATTTATAGCAAGAAATCCTCAAGTTAGTTTGGGGGTGGTGCGCATGTGCAAAAAGGAGGGGTATGTAGGTCAATGACCTCACATTATAATACCAGTGACCTGATTTATGTATGCAGATTTGCATCTCCAAGACTCTAAACATGGAAATAACATTGCCCTCCCAGACAAAAACATTAAACTATAAAACAAATGCAGGGAGTTCTACAAAGTTCTGGTTTTTCTAATACTTTCTACTTGAATTGGTTTTAAAATCAATCGTAAATGCTTTCAAATATATGGTTTGTCGTTATCTTTGGGCCTCTACCTATCTCTGAGACGCCTTTGGTGATTTAGCCCCGCACACATGGCTAAGATGACAAGCTTGCTTTCTAGGGATAGCTTCGGTAAGGCAGCCTCTTAAGAGGCCATTCAACATGGGGGCAAAAAACCTGCTTCTTTTTAGTCACTTTTGAATTGCTAACAATTTGGAAAGATCTCTGGGGATAATTTTTAGCCTAAAAAATCTTCACAGAAATTCATACAGTCAGAAAGTATGGTAGCTGTGATATCACTGAAGAGAGGTGGGGTGGCATCAAAGAGGTTGGAAGGGCATCAAAAGAGGACTTTACAAGCAAAGAGAGTCAATTATCATATGGTTTTGCTTATTTGTGGAGCATAAAGAATAACACGGAGGACATGGGGAGATGGAGAGGAGAAGTGAGTTGGGGGAAACTGGAGGGGGAGATGAACCATGAGAGACTATGGACTCTGAGAATCAAACTGAGGGTTTTGGAAGGGAGGGGGGTGGGAGGTTGGGTGAACCTGGTGGTGGGTATTATGGAGAGCACATATTGCATGGAGCACTGGGTGTGGTGCATAAACAATGAATTCTGGAACACCGAAAATAAATTTTAAAAAATAAATAAATTTTTTTTAAAAATGGGAAAAAAAAAAAAAAAGAGGACTTTAATCATATCTATAATAATTTAGAAATTTTACAAAAAACATTTATTTATATGTTACTTGGGTACTTAAACGTAATCTCAAATGAATTCATCTTGTTCTGTAAGTGTCATTCAGAACTCTCTGATTTGGGTCCACTCTAATTTTTCTTGGGGTCTCAGTGTGGGTTCCCTGCACGTTACCTAAGCCTCTTCTTGGCATTGCTCTTTCCTCTCTCCCAGCTCCCGAACCAAAACTACCTGCCTTATTTCTCCCGTGAGACTAGGTACTAAATTCCTAAGCCCTTGTCCTGGTTTCCTGAGTCGCAACTTGCCTCTTGTAGTATTTACATTCTGAGAGTGGAGGTCCTGAACTTGAGCTCACCTGTAGCCCACGGTCTTAGCATCTGTCCCCATTCTGAGACCTTCATCCCCTACTCAGCTGAGTTCACCAGCTCCGTGATAGAAGTACGAGGGCTCTTGCCCTTCTCTCTTTTGTCTCTTGCCTCAAGATTGGCAGTTGTCCTATAAACCTGACCCAGGAGCTGGAGCCTTGATCCTGTGGACACATCTCCCCAGGAGCCACTACCCACCCGTGGAACTCCTTGGTATTCCACACCCGGTATTCCATGTCCTCATCACTGTGGCATCTCCATCAGCCTGCTGAGAAATCTCTTTACAGCTGAGACTTCCATGATCCAGTGCCAACTTCTTCAATCCTGAATCGAGCTGTTGAAACAGGTCAGACAGGCCAGGTGCTGCACCCCTTCAATCCTTTGCTCCATGAAAGATCCCTCCAGAAATCTTCCCAATGAGCAGAATGTCAGGTGCTACGTCCATTTAGAACATGGCCAAATCGGCCAGAAAGACACGAGACGTGACCTGAGAGTTGGCGGTGTCAAGACTAGGTGGAGGTTATCTGAAGAAGGAAAGGAGCTGATTAGGCCAAGTTGGCGGGTCAAGACGAATCAAAACCAGGTGGGGTGAGGCCTGGCTGCACAGCAGATTCTGCGCAAAACAACCCAAGCTGATGAAAGACTCAGGCCAGCAGGAGTCTTTCAAATGATTTGGGTTCACCTTGAGGGTCTGGTGATAGGGTGAGGAAAAAGCATAAAGTGATGAGCTCCAGCAGCCAAATGCCTCCCTGCTCCTTCTGCCCTATTTCAGTCTGAGTCAACTGCCATGAGTCACGAAAAGGAAAAAAAAAAAAATCCCAAAATACAGCAGTCACATCCAATGGTACCCTTCTGAGTCACCCATTCTGACATCCTGAACCATGCCGGGGCATTTATATGACAATGAGTTGCTTTATTTTTAAATACATTTGGTATTATTTTCTTATTTCCAAGTAATACAAGGTAATTGCAGAAAATTAGGAAAATGCAAACAAGTAAAATGAACAAACAAGAATCAGCCTCCAATATACCACTTGTATGTATATATTGTTAATATAAAATAATTTTGGTGCATCTTTTATACTTTAAACCATGTACACGTGTGATCTAGCTATCTTTCTACCTCTTTTTAAATGAGATCAGACTATGCATACTGTTGGCAGTTTGCTTTTTTCATGCGACAGCATGTCATAGAGATCTTTAGCAGAAGTACTTTCAAGTAGTTCTTTCCTTTTGCCCTGTTCCTTTCAGAGAATGATCTGACAGTGTTTGACTTTCATACATTCAGTTATTTTGAATTATCTGATACAGTTTTTTGAAAGTGTGTTTTGAACAGCCTCATAGTAAGTTCATTTTGTTGATAAAGATATTGTCAAGGCAGGCAAAGAAAGCAAATGCAAAATGACGAAGACTGGAGAAGTCTGAGCCTGAAACAAAACAATGAATATACTTTGAAATCTTTTCCTGATTTGGCAATAAAAATAAACCACTCCACTTCCCAACTTGTCTCATAAGCTCCTGCAACTTGCCTTTCGATTCAACTTCAATTATTCATAAATTGCTATTGTAATTGTGCTCTTGTGGGTGAAATGCACAGGAAGTATCTAGAAGGCATGCATTCTGTGAAAATACAGGCCTAAGTAACAAAACCCAGAGTGACTCCCCAAATCGCATTTCATGGTTCTTCTTGGCCGTGAAGCCCACTGAATGTGGTCAGTCCCATGCTGTTGGATGTACTACCCTGAGACTTTTCTGCAGATCCTCCCACACAAAAGGCCTCTTGAGCTGTGTTTTGTTTCCTACCCACGCCCTTACCTGGAGTTTATCCTGACCATGGGGCCTCCCACCTTCCGGTGTGGAATTATTGCTTTTCTCAGTAGAGTACAAAGCTCAGACAGGTGTCCACAGCCTCGCTCGATTCCATTAGCACCTTAAATATTGCTGGAACATTTCAGTTCTCGTCTAAATCGTGTTTTTCCTACCAGATACCAAATGTTTTCTCCTCCAATTACGATTTTGGTTTCAGTATTACCAAATTCTCCCCGCCTGTTGATTAAGTTCAATATCTGTGATATATGGCTCAGCTACCTTTACGGGAGTCAAACTGGGCTGCTGATTTCTTACATACACGACTGGCCCAAAGCCCCTTGCAGTGAAATACTGCATTATGTTTTAGAATCAACACAAAGGTTTGAGGATTTGTGGTTACTCGTGGGCATGTGCCTTCTGCGGCTCAGCCATTCAAAGGTAATCTTTAAAATAAGAATTAATGTAATGCTTGTTTATAAGTGCATGGCTGCTGTATTCACAGACTTCCTCTCGAGTGGTCTGTTCTTGTGATGTTCATCCTCCCCATTTCCTTGATACCCTTTGTCACTTCTGGTTATTTTTCCAGTACGTGATATATTTAGCTGCTGTGATTCTCTTTAACACTCCTTTGAGTTGTGTAGCCAGGGAGGCTTTTCTCCCAGTTCCCCTTTATTTCCTCCTGAGCCTTGACCACTTTCTGCCTCTTCATGAGGAATAGCTTCCAGGCCTATGCTTTGCCTGCTGAGTGGGATTTCGGTGACTGGGGAGAGATGCAAACAGTGTAAAGACCTCCTGGTTGGCCATTGTAGCAGCCATCTTTTTCTTGCCCTAAAAGTTCAAATGTCAAATGTCTCGCCCCTCCCTTTTCTGCTTTGACATGTCTCTCAATATCAATTTGTGGTTGTTGTTATTAACGTTTAGAAGGATGCTGGGTTTCTAAGAGCTCAGTGAATGATGTTGTGTTCCAGGGTCCTCCTGGCCTCTGCTCCTGAACCATACCCATCACTCACAATCCTGACAGTGTTCGCCCTTTTGGGTTTCTCATTTTCCCTCCCTCCCTTTTCCCTCAAGGGCTCTGGGAGCATTTATCTTCTCATTAAAGACCATCTATAGCCATAAACCAAGTTTTAATGCTGAGTTCCTGTAGACTCTCTGATCTTCCACGGTTTTTGTTTAATACTCAGGTTTCCTGGCACTCACTCTTGTTTTCTCTTTGTCCTGAGGTAATTTTTCTCTCCTCACTATTTTATCAGAACATAAAACAGATGCCCATCAAACTCAGTGTAAGATTCTGTGGTGTGCCACACTCAGGAATGTAGTCTGTGCGTGGTTATTATTGACACAAAAATGTTAAAATGTTTTTTACCTTTGAAAAATGTAACAAGTGAGCATTCCTTGTAGCTGACTCACAAGGTGCAGAGAGCTATAAATTCAGTAAACATAAATTCTGTCATCTTGTTCTCAATAATTTCCCAAGTCATGATTTGTCAATGCACATAGTTGCTTAAATATTCTGAAATTATTCCTTGATTATTAGAGTTATAATTTCATTCTGAGACTTTAAAAACATGTTAAATTAGCTTTTTGGATCATATGGTGCACCCTAGTGGGGTCTACTTGAATTACAAATGATCCTGTTTCCAACTCTTTCCCACCATTTTTGAGGGGGTGGGGCAAAACTGGAGAGGCAGGAGGAAGCTTAAAAAAAAAAAAAAAACCTATGGCAGTATTCATGATGAAAAAAGCTGAAGAATTTTTTGAGTAAGAGAAGCATATATCTGGAAAGCACACGGAAACATGCAGTTCATTCCATTGCCTCTAATTAGCCCTTCACCCAAGATAATCCAGAAGACAGATTTCTACCCTAAGCATATGTTTGAAGGAGAGAGGATGCGAACCATGCCACGTAAGTATGTTCTGTTCACTTGGAGAACATTTCACATAGATGTGGGATGCCATTATCATCAAATATTTACAGAGCATGGCTTGTGTACATGAAATTGTACTAGATGTTATGATCAGTTTTTCCTGGGCTACTGCATACATCATAACTTATAACAAGCCACTTACACATAATTATATCTTCACTGGTCAAATAATTTAATAGAGAAACCAAAATGGAACTATCCTAGGATGAAGCAGTACCATGACATCATGTGAAATGGCCATATTCTGCCATTAAGTTTCAGGGATCAGGGACAGTCCAGTGTGGGATAGTTCTAGTTCATCCTCTTTTAAAATAGCACGTATTTGTTTCTTGGTGTTTTGTTTTGTTTTAGAGAAAGGAAAGACCAATAGCCAGTGTAGGTATGAGGTTGTGCAAGGTTGCAAAGCTGAGAGGACTGAGGTTGGTAAGAGAACTAGATTCTAGTCGGTACTTTTTCCCCTGCCAGCTGGGACACTGGGGAAGCCAACCACAGTTGGGGTATTCACTTTCCCATCTTCAAAGTTGGGCTGTCAGCCAAATATTACCTCTCTGATTGGCTCATGAGTTGATGCTACCTATAAAATTGCATTATTCTTAAGTAGAAAGACTGTTTTTCAAGGCCCTTGAAAATCTATGGGATATTTAGGGTACATTTAACATGTATGTTAAAGTCCTGTTCTCACTTCAGAAGAAGGTCATTTTAACCCTGTTAAAACTGAACACTAGATGCTGTTAACATAACGCAGGCAAATAAAGACCACAGCAGAATGTTCTTTGAGGGTTCCCTTTTGCTTAGGATGCTTTCCTTCTTTTGGATCAATAGAACTCAGTAACTGATGGTGAGTTTATGGTACTCATAACAGGAATGAATGCCTAATTGCAATATAGGTACTTTTGGTTTTGATAAGCAAATACAGATACAGATAGATTCTGTTAGTGTCCTTACTCTACCCTTCGGGTTAGCATGGGAAATCATTGTCCACACACTTTTCTCATTACTAGTACTACGTTAAATGCATATTATGTATAATATAAGTATGTGTGGATTTGAATATACCTATACACCTACAGTTTTTTATTAAGCCATACTAAAATGCATGTAAACTCTAATGAACAATTTCCAATTCTTGAATTCATACAAGAGATATATTCTGCTGAATGGAGCAAACTTGGAGTTTGAAAACTTCCTTGAGAAATGATTAAGTCCATCTCTTTGCCCACAGCTAAACTTATGTGCCACATTATCTGGGCAGAAAGATAATATTGATCTGTTTTAAAATTCCCCATTCCAGTAGGTTCCCCAGTCCTCTTGAGCAGTGCTAACATTCCTGTATTGAACTGACTCTTCAAATCCTACCCTTCAGTCCAGGATACAATATTAAACTGTGGAAAGTTGAAAAATCAAATAACATAGAGTACAAAATTTATCCTACAAATAACACACGTATTTCCATTGTGGTTTGCTTTTACCTCACCATGCTACCACCTAGGTGCAGTTGAATCATAACTTCACCCTTCGGTCATGATTTAAATAATAGCTATAAGTACTTCATAGGTTCCGGGCAGTATGTAAATGCTAGGCTCATAGTCTGGTGATTCCTTAGATCTTTTTTGGTTTTATTAATGTCTCTAACTTCACAAAATGAGCTCTGGGGTTAACTGATTGATACTAAGCTAAATGGTTGATTTAGTCAATATAGTGCCTGACGACATGTGATCAAAATTTAAATAAAACTCAAGAACAAGGTCAGTTAAGAAAAAAGAAGAGAGTACTATCTAAATTATGTGAGTTCACATGAAATCAAGTATGTTGGGATGCCTGGGTGGCTCAGTTGGTTAAGCCGCTGCCTTCGGCTCAGGTCATGATCCCAGCGTCCTGGGATCAAGTCCCACATCGGGCTCCTTGTTCTGTGGGGAGCCTGCTTCTCCCTTTGCTTCTGCCTGCCACTCTGTCTGCCTGTGCTCTCTCTCTCTCTCTCTGACAAATAAATAAATAAAATCTTTAAAAAAAAAAAAAAGAAATCAAGTATGTTGCTATAGTGTAACATGATTTTTTGTTAGTTTCTCATATAAACAGAAAGCAGATTTTGAAACATCATTAAAAATATTGAAATATTGCTTACCATAGATTGGAAAGTGCCCATCCTCTATGCTAATAAAATGTACAAACTATATAACTTTCAGCTTACTATAGAAGCTTTAATCATTTGCATGGCAGATCTATATTAAGGCATAGCCAAGAGCAATCGAAGAATTTGCCATATAGACACCCAGATCAAGTTTCTACTTTTAATTAGCTGCAAATAGACTCTATATTTAGATCACTTCTCAGAACAGTACTTTAGCTATTATCTCTTATTAAAAAATGGTGGAAATGAGTCATTTTAAAGCTGATAAGCTTTCAAAAATACCCTAATTGACAAATTCATGCTAAAAATGGATACTACATAGATTAGCACAGGAAACAAAATACTATATGATGATTCAATCACCCAGAAATTCACAGGTACTCTGTCTCAGGGGAAGGATTGGTCTCAATCCAGTAATTACCTCCTATAAAGTTCTTGTCTGCCATAGGTCACTTCCTATCATGTAGGTGTTCAGACTCTCTAAATACAAGTGTGGTTAGAGCTGTCACACTATGGCATCCTGGCTGATATTTGACCTAGCTACCTCAATAAAATTTAAGCACATATTTTTAATCTGTCTTTTCTATAAATGCTAAACAACCCTCAAAAGTTAATCACCTCCACTGTCATGAAATACTCTAGTATCAAATGCATGAAGTACTAAAAGCAAGTTTGTAGAGGTGGAAGCATTGAATATAATGGAAGACCTTGGAGCAAATATATTATACAGAACAGAAATTCTCATTTGAAAAGGGCATGCATTTGCTTGAGCTGTTTTCTTCCTGTTACATAAGGACCTGGGAGTCAGCCAGTGGACATCTTGCCACAGAGAATTGACAGATGCCTACTGAGTAAAAGTGGAAACAAGCCAAGGAGCCCCAATTGGCATACTTCATATCGACTATGGAGAAAACATTTGCTTTATGAAAGATATGCAACCAATTTTCCAGTTTTGACATAATTCTTAAAATTTATGAACACATTTATTGCCTCCTTCTTTGAGGTTTCTTAACAACATTTCATACACTCACTTTTTTCAAATGCAATGGTGTTATGGTTCATTATAGACTGGAAAAGAGACTGCAACATGGGATGTGGCCAGAAATATCAACCATTTCAAGATCACAGGCATCCACTGTTGCTTTTAAGATGGTGTTAGAAATTTGTGTGCTTGCATGAGAGTTACCGATTAGTAAAAGTAGTAGGAGCAGAACCCAAAAGTTTCTCTACAAATAATCATTACCCCACAACTCCCCATTTTGTTGGTGTACTTTGTGTTTAATGCCCCAATCTTATTCTCATTGTCTGCATTGCCAGTTCACCATGCAGTATGATGGAGAAGGCATGGGCTCTGAAATTGAACAGATCTGCCTCTAAAGCCAGTTCTCCCACTTCCTAGCGGAATGACCTCAGAAACTGAGCCTCGGTTCCATTATTTAGAAAATAGACACAATACTATTTATTTTGAACGGTTGTTCTGAGGAGGAAATCAGGAAATGCGCTGTTTGTTGCATATAGTGAGTAGGTTTGCAATTACTGTTGCTTTGTTTCAAGTTCACCTTACCCCCTCAAAACAACAAAACAATAAAACTGGGACCCATCATGAGTGTATCCTGGTTTTAGGTGGTGTGAACCTTCAGAATACAAAATAAGTTTTAAAAGTAAATGTGTATGTAGAAGGAGAAAATAAATCATAACCCATTACACGTTTTTAATAAGCTGATCTAAAAATCCAGACCAAACTCACACTCTTTGATTGTTTCCTCATAGGACAACAATTTTGTAACAGCATTTTTGTATATTTAGCAAAGAAAAAATAAACTATTTTCTTTTAGCATTGTTGATTGATCCTTTTTATATTCCATCTAGTTTAAGGAAAACATTTTTTAGGGTCATAATTCATTACTGACAATGCCATGTCATACTTTAGAATTGTTACCAATTTTAGGAAAAATTACAAGTTTCTTTCATATGTAAGTTGCAAGATTTGGGAGAATTTCAACTTCCTTAAGTGATGAGTTTTAAATACTCTTTAAACTGGCAACACTTTTTGCTGATTGTCTTCAAGTGATATTTGGTAGCGTGGACGGAAGATATTTCTTGAAGCTATTCTTATACCTGGTGGACCAGCAAAAATTTAACTGTACCCAGCTGCAACTTTGTACCCCATGATTTCAATAAATCCAAACTAAATGTATTTCCAATTCAGCTTTCCCTCAATTGCATCTCATACTGAGGAGGGGAAGTTAAAGTGGAAAGGAAATGGTCTTCTAGCCAATTGCAGTTAAAATATCTTCGTCTTGCAAAATTTACAAAACATATGACCACAGGAGTAATTGCTAGGGCTCCTTCTAGGGCCTTAGAAGGGGTCCATGTAAGTGAGGGGCCCTGAACCTTCATTACCTTCACCTAAAACTCACCGCTACTTTTCATGTGTTTTCATCTTTTCTCTTCCTTTCCTGCTCATGCTCTGGCCACCTCTTTGTCTCCTTCATTGTTTCAGCTTCCTATGTTCTGACACTGAGCTCTATCCTTACATTGAAACTGCTCTCTTGAATGTAATAATATTCTATAGCTCTTCCTTTATTCTCATCAGACCTGCTCTTATAGCATTTCAGGCTGTCACTCACATGTTCCTTGTTCCTTGAAATGCCCTTTTCCTGTGTGTTTTTGATGACTCCTCCCTCCCCTGTTTGTTCTTCAGCCAAGCAGTCCTTGTGTCCTGGCTTGTTCTGGCTTGTCTTCTCTCACCTCCCACATTGCATGGATCCCTAGAGTACTACTTATCTCTGTGAACTCCGGAGACAACCCTTGGCTCTCACAGTTCCAGCTGTAACCTCTACAAGAGTGATTTGTAAATCTCTGACTCCTGTCTTACCCTTCTGGTATGTTACAGTCTCATTTTTCCACCCACCCCCAAACAAACCTTTTCAAAGTCACATCAAGATCTTAAAACCAAGTGTTCAAAACCTATCTCAACCTCAACCTTCCTAAACTGACTCCATGTTGGTCTAAAGGATATAAATTTTGGAGTAATTCTTCACAAGACCCTTTTTGCCACATTTTATATATCAGGCTGTCTCTACAATGATTCACTGGCCATGTCCCCTTATCCATCTCTCAGTATAAATTCCCATTTCTCTTCATTTATAAGCTTTGAACCTAACCCCCAATGGTATACTTTGAGTAACCAAATGTTACCTGTCTTTCAAAGATTAGTTCATGACCCACATCTTCCATGAAGTCTTCCCTGAATTTTCCCATTAGCACTTATTTTATCCACGTGACAAAATCCTTCTCTGAACCAGGCCTAATTTTGTTGGAAAAGGAGACAGAGTTTAAGGGCTTCAAGAAATCTTGAGGCCTGTCAATTTCTCTGCCATCCCTTTATTTATTCCTCTACTAAGAACATATCTATATGGCATTTTGATATTACCCATACAGGTTTTGGTACTCTGTTGGTGAGATTTTTCCTCCAAATGCCCAAGCTTATTTGACCCTTTATCTTGGCAGGGGGGTTGTGGTGAGGAAATAAAGTTATATGTACATTCAAGTTATTGCTTCAAAAGAGATGGTGCCCACACCATCTTTCTTACCTCTTATGTGACAAAATGATAGGCCATTGTGCTACAAACATAATTCCATGTCCTCATATGAGGAAGGTTCAATGGGTAGCCCCCTCTCTTCTCTAAAAGTGACAATGAAAACAGCCAAGAGAAACTTCTTTTCCATTTGTTATAGTTTGTGAAATTTATCTTCCTGAAAGGCCCTCAGAGACCTCTGCAATGAAGAACAATCATAATCAACTAATTCCAGTCCTTTCCCACCGATGAGGAAAAACAGTTGTATCATTGACCTCGGTTTTGGGCCCAGGTGGGAGAAATTGACCAAGGGTCTTCCAGAACTCAGCTGTATCACTGTTCTCTGAATTTCTACTCCACTTCTAATTCGTATTTCTGGGAAATTGGGAAAGGGAATGTGGGAAAAGCAATGTACTCCTGACGCTCCCTAGAGATTCAGTACCAACAACAGAATTTTTAGAAATGGTTTCTTTATGGGGATCTCACACATCAACCCACAAACTGAAGGATGGCAAGAAACCCTTTAATATTTGAGTTCAAGCCTCAGAGGGGGCAGGGATTTAGTTAATGTAAGATGCCATCTGTATTACCTAATTATTTATTGATCTCTAATCATGTGTTATCTTCCAAAAGACCTTAAGCTTACAAAGGGTTAGAAATGTCTCCTCTTTCTCCTCCCTTTTTGAATTCTCAGACAATGCTCATTAAATAATGGATACTCAGTAAATATGTGCAGATTAAAGAATTAAAAGGATTTTTTTTAATAAAGTTTGTTTTTTTTAAAGATTTTATTTACTTATTTGAGAGAGAGAGTAAGTAAGAGAGCACAAGCAGGGGGAGAGCAGAGGGAGAGGGAGAAGCAGGTTCCCCACTGAGCAAGGAGCCCAATACTGGCTCCATCCCAGGACCCTGAGATCATGACCTGAGCTGAAGGCAGATGTTTAACCAACTGAGCCACCCGGTGCCCCTAAAAAAAATTTTTTTTAAAACATCGAGAAAAATTCTACACATCTGTTTCTTGTAAGGGAATAGATTATGTTCAACCTTGTTTGCCTAAATAGACTTTATAAGCTTAATAACTATTAAATTTCCAGGAACTCTTGAAACATGGGGAACACCACTAAGATTTATGAAGATACTGATACACGCACAATACTCCAGTTGTTCGGTCCTTCCTTAAGATGAGAAAATCCGTCGAACACTACCATCTGCCATCCAAAGAATCAGAAGATGAAAAAAACACACAAATTAAGTCAATTGATGACTCACAAAAGGGATACAAGTGGAAAAGGCAACACATTATATAATGACTAATAAAGTCTGAAACAATGGCAAAGCTGCAAGGGTAGAGGAGGAGGGGGAGGCCGGGGGAGGCCTGATGGTGATTATCCAGTTGCCATGTCACTGCCAAACTACAAGACAAAAAGATGTAGGGGGAAGACGACTAAATTAACTACTCTCTCCCCTCATTATTACCAACCTCCTGTTGCTGAGACACAGGAAAGTGTCTCCTTTCAGCAAGACTGCTTGTTGTGTTTCAATAATATGATTGCTGCTCATTTCTAGGCTAAATCTGTAATCAAAGGTAAGGGAAAAGTGAAAGGATTGAAACGTGCTGATTTGCTCACAGAAACATAGTCACACCCTAACAGAAGCGTGATGATCTATGGTTGTTCACATTTTCTCAGGGGATAACCCAGTCCTGAACAAGAAAAATGGTCCTGGAAAGAACTGGAGGCTGATATCTCATAACCCACACCCATACCCTGATTTCACAGGTAAGGACACTAAGGCACAGAAAGGTTAGGTAATTTGCTCAAGATTACACCGGTTTCATGTCTTAATGAAAAAATCTCTCCATTCTTACTATATGCTATTATTATATCACAGTGCATTTTAATGTATATTAGGATATTCTGTTATAGTAAAAATAGAATAACATGAATTAGCTGTGGTTGTATTATTCAAACATCATTAAAACTTAAAATTCAGTAAAAGTGAGCCATTATGGGGCGCCTGGGGGGCTCAGTCAGTTGAGCATCCAACTCTTGATTTTGGCTCCGGTCATCATCCCCAAGTAGTGAGATCTCAAAACCCTGTGTCAGGCTCCTAACTCAGCATGGAGTCTGCTTGAGAGTCGCTATCTCCCTCTGCCTCTCCCCGACTCTCCACTCGTGTGCAAACTCTCTCTTTCTCTAAATAAATAAATAAATAAATAAATAAATAAATAAAATGTGGATGTTCTTTTTTAAGATTTTGTTTATTTATTTGAGACAGAGATGGAAAGAGAGAGCATGAGTGGTGGGGAGGGCCAGAGGGAGAGGGAGAAGCAGAGTTCCCACTGAGCAAGGGAGTCAGATGTGGGGCTTAATCCCAGGACCCTGAGATCATGACCTGAGCCAAAGCTGATGCTTAACCAACTGAGCCACCCCCCAGGCATTCCTGGATGTTCTTAAAAAAAAAAAAAAAAAAAGTGAACCATTATAATTACTTCAGTTTTTTGAAAGATTTATTTATTTAGTTAGTTAATTTATTTATTATTTGAGAGAGAAAGAGAGTGCGCATGTGTGAGTGAGTTGGAGGAGTGGCAGAGGGAAAGAGAGAGACAGAATCCTCAAGGAGACACCCCTTTGAGGGTGGAGTCTGACATTGACAATCCCAGGACCCTGAGATCATGACCTGAGCCAAGTAAAGAGTCAGGCCCTTAACCAACTCAGCCACCGAGGTGCACAAATAACTATTATTTATTATATATTAATTTATATATACTATATATTTATTATATTATATATTATATATATTTATTATCTATTATATATGTATATATATGTGTGTATATATATACAAAATATATTTTATATATATATATTATGAAGCATAAATAAACTGTAACTGAGGGTCAGTGTAAAATAATGGCATCCCCTTTATTTGTGGTGATTATATTCTAAGAACCCAGCTGGATGCCTGAAACTGTGGTTAGTACTGAACCCAATATATGCTAATATAAAGTTTAATTCATAAATTAGGCACAGTAAGAGATTAACTACAACAGTAATACAATAGAACAGTTATAACAATATACTATAATAAAAGTTATGTGAATGTGGTCTTTCTCTCAAAATATCTATTGTACTGTACTCACCCTTCTTCTGATGATGACGTGACATGATAAAATGCCTATGTGGTGGGATGAAGTGAGGTGAGAGATGCACGGGTTATTACGTAATGTTAGGCTACTACAGGCCTTCTGATGACAAGTCAGGAGGATCATCTGTTTCCGGATGGTGGTTAACCCTGGGTAACTGAAACCATGGGTAAAGCAGTAGTACTGTATCCTGCTTTTGTCTCTCAAGTGATCTCAGACCATATATACTTTTACAATCAAGTGTAAAACCTTAATATAATTATGGATTATCCATTCTTAAATTTAACTCATTTGAAAGAAAAAGGGAAGGCAGGAGCTGCACTTGAGGTGAGCAGAACATAGTGTACAAGGCTGTGAATCACTGTGTTACACACCTGAAACTAATGTCATGTTTGTGTCAACTAGACTTCAATTAAAAGAGAGAGAGAGAGAAAGAAAGGAGATAAAACATTTGAAATATTTATGTTCTACGATTGCTAGAAATTCAAATCTAAAAATATCATTTAGTACCTCAATTCAGAAGGCCTTGAAAGGATATATACGCCTCACGTCTATAAAGTGCTTAGGAACATCTGGCACAAATTATCTTTAAACAATTTTTTTATTTTTTTAAAGATGTTATTTATTTATTTATTTATTTAAATCATTATTTATTTATTTATTTTTACAGAGAGAGAACACAAGTAATCTGGCACAAGTTACTGTTAAACAATTTGTTTTTCTGTGGAAAGAACCAAGATGCCCTTCAACGGACGAATGGATAAGGAAGATGTGGTCCATATACACTATGGAGTATTATGCCTCCATCAGAAAGGATGAATACCCAACTTTTGTAGCAACATGGACGGGACTGGATGAGATTATGCTGAGTGAAATAAGTCAAGCAGAGAGAGTCAATTATCATATGGTTTCACTTATTTGTGGAGCATAACAAATAGCATGGAGGACAAGGGGAGTTAGAGAGAAGGGGGGTTGAGGGAAATTGGAAGGGGAGGTGAACCATGAGAGACTATGGACTCTGAGGGTTTTGAAGGGGGTGGGAGGTTGGGGGAACCAGGTGGTAGGTATTAGAGAGGGCACGGATTGCATGCAGCACTGGGTGTGGTGCAAAAACAATGAATACCGTTACGCTGAAAATAAATTTAAAAAATTAAAAAAAAATAAAATTAAAAAAACAAAAAAAACCAATTTGTTTTTATTTGTTTTTAAGATTTTATTTATTTATTTATTTATTATTTTTTTACAGAGAGAGAGAGCACAAGAAGGAGAACAGCAGGCAAAGGGAGAGGGAGAGGGAGCAGCAGGCTCCCCACTGAGCAGTGAGTCCCACACTGGTCTTGATCTCAGGAGCCAGTGTCCTCAATGAACAGAGCCACACAGGTGCTCCAAAAGATTTGCTTTTAAATAAAACTAATATATTATAAGCTACATTTCCAATAATCTTCAATCTTAGTTTGACCTCCCAGAGGAAGAGACTATGAAGTAAGAATTTAAGTGCAGATAGTTTGGGAGGAGAAAGCAGTGACCAGAGAGAGGAGAGAGGGGACATGAGACAGGCAAGGAAGGTAGTCAGGGCAAGATGGGTGCATTAGGAAGCAGCCAGCTCCAGGGATGAGTGCAACCTAATCCCACCGGGGAAATCCTGACCATGCTCCCCAGAAGAATGAGGGAGCTGGGACATTTACACACCAACTCTCATGAGTCACTGAACGACTGCTGGTCTGGGGAGTGGAGGGGCCACATCTCTGCCCTTTGTTAGGCCCACTGGGGAAGAGGCACGTTCATCTTGGAGAGCAGGTCCTTGGTAAGGAGGGACGTCGGCAACTGGAATTCCAGCCCGTGTGCGGCACCAGCGCCTGCGCCCCCTCTCTCCATTCTGCCTTTCGCTCAGAAGGACGTTTGCTGACTTTAAATCTTTATAACCACATAGCACTTACTCTTGGAAACAATAAAAGATCAACTTATCCCACAAACTCTCATCATGGAGGTTTGCATGAGGGCTCCACAGAAGCAAATGCCCAGTGAGAAGATCCAGACGCCCTGCTTGCAGCTGCTGTGATGATTAAGCACACCATGCCTTACATGGAATCATAGAGTACAGGTTAGTGGGAAAGGAGGCATCAGCAAGAAGCCAAATCTATTGAGTGTACATCACGGCTCTAGGGTATCTCGCTGTTCTCTAGCAAGACTCTCCCTCCCAGGCCCAGGAGTAAAATGATAGTTATTGTTGGGCCTTTATGGTCACCCTTCTTATTTTCTCTATTCGTGAAACCCTAACATTCTGTGTGCCTCATAAATCCTTAATTTATGAGGCAAGGAGGTTTGTAGTTCAGACAGATCAAGTGGCTTATCCTCGGTCAGAAACTGAGTTAGTGGTTCAACTAGAGCCAGAACTGATTCTCCATGGCCAAGGAGATGGTGGGATTCTGAGTAGGAAATCTACTCCAGCTCACCCACTCTCTTCTAAGGTGTATATATTTTCCATTCTCACCCACCCTCTAATTTGTCTCATACTTTTCTTTCTTTCACATAAAGCTTCCCAAATTGGCCAAATGGGCAAATGACCAGATAGATGTTTTTCTTCTTAGTGTTCTCACTTTCATGGTGGTTATGACTTGCATCCCCTTTTTTAGGAAAGAAAGAAGTGAGGCAATGAGATAAACTCATGGGATTAGAAGATGCGAAGAACATTCCTACCCGCTTGTACCATTTTTATTCATCTGTTTCTCAGCTGTATGCCTTACTAAATAGAAAAATGGATTTATTTGTGTGTCTTATAGTTTGCCCCAGTTCTTCCCATATTACACTTTTCCTTAGAGTACACTCCAATGTTTTGTCCTGAAACATCCTCATTCATTAGCCAAACACTAATAATCAAAATTATTTAATTTTGAAAAATTAATTAAAAGGATTTTCCAAGTTGGGAGAAAAACATTCAAGAAAGAAATGTCATGTTTTAACAAGAAAAGGTGATAAAAAGTGGGAAATCACGTGTTCAAGTAAAGTGTGATTTTCACCCTCTTGTTGGATGGCTGGCAGGATGGCTTAAAAGAGGGGAAAAAAGGATCAACTATGTGATTTATATTTGCACGTTGAAATTTGTCCCTAGCCTGAAATCAGATCTCTGTGTTTACTCAGCCATACGATGGAATCACATTACCCCTCTGGCTCATGACTCACAGGAAACACTGGATGATTTTTAAACAGAAAACTAAGCATAAAACACTTTTTTGAGCTTCCTGAGATTTGAGGAGACAAAAGAAAGATAGAAAATGTCTTCCCACAGTCACCACTTGATAATCCTCATCAAGTTCTAAAGACGGCAGAAATACTGATATTTTCCTCTTGTCTATGCAATGTGAAGTATGAAAAGATTCTGTTATATTGTTAAGTGGATTTGTTAGGAGGTTTTCTTTTCAGCTGTAACTTCAGGGTGTGTGTGTATGTATGTGTGAGTGTGAGTGTGTGTGTGTGTATGAAAGAAAGGCAGGGGCATAAGACTGGGAAAACAAAACTTATAAATATCACTAGGCTTCTTATGCATTTCTTTTTTACATCTTCAAAGAGAAACATCATGAAGTTCTACAGTATATAAAGATATAGATTATGATGGCAGAACAGCATGCATTTCTGTTTTATATATATATAAATGTAGAATACAACATATGCATACTACTGTATTTTAATTGCATCAAGAATACCGTATGCAGCAAACATTGGTTGGATTTAGGATTGCTAAGAAAATCCTGCCAATTTAAGGTTTATTTATTTACTATGCTTGGTTATTTAGTTGACGCTGTTTCAATTATTCATATAATGTTCTTGCTAATTTGATCCATACACATGTCTCTTCCTCTCTAATCTGAGAGGCACTGGCTCTTAGGTGTGTACTTAAAATAGAGATCGTATTTTATTTATACTCAAGCATGCTATTCCTATGAAATGCTTCAACATTCAAGTCAGACAAAAGGATGAGCACCAAATCTTGATTTCTTAGTGAATACTCATGTCCTTCTTCTACAGCCTAAACTGGAACTTGAGACCCGAGGAGTACATAGGGAATTCAGATCCTTACATATGAATAAATATTATGAAAAGATAATATCAACTTTATAGACATTTGCAATTGCCAGAAACATCTGAGAATAGTGGCAAATTACTTTAACTATTTCTAACAATGATCCGCTTAGGTAGAAAGTTGAATGAATGCCAGGAGAAAAAGAACAAAATATGAGGTTATTCTGGCACTATGTGGAGACATTCTGATCTGCAAGTAGAAAATGTAGCTTGTTCTTATTCTATACAGATATGATCTCCTGAATCTATAAAACAGAACTATCAAACAGAACTATGTGCGGTGGTTGAAATGTTCTACATCTGCTTTGTGCATTACAGTAGCCGCTGTGTACATATGGCACCAGAACTGTAGCAAATACAATGGAAAAACTGAATTTGAAATTTTGTTAAATTTTAATTAATTTAAATTAAAATATCCACAGGTGGCTGGTGGGTACCATATCGGACAACATAGTCCTAGGAGAAAAAGCTCATTTTTTTAGCCTGAGAGAAAAATCATGGGAGTAGCAGAGTTGAGATAAAATTAGAGATTTTGCTGCCATCAATGGACATGGAGAAAATATTTGTAAGAGACACATCCGATAAAGAATTGTTACCGAAGATATACAGACAACTCTTAAAACTCAGTAAGAACAAAAGCAACCAGACTAAATTAAAAAAAAAATGGGCCAAAAACTTTAAGAGATACATCACCAAAAATGGTGTAGAGATGGCAAGTAAGCATATGGAGAGATACTCTACACCATACGTTATCAGGGAAATGCAAATTAAAAGAATAGTGAGGGGCATCTGGGTGGCTCAGTTGGTTAAGTGTCTGCCTTAGGCTCAGGTCATGATCCCAGGGTCTTGGGATTAAACCTGCATTGAGCTGCCTGCTCAGGAGGGAGCCTGCTTCTCCCTCTGCCTCTGTCTGTTGCTCTGCCTACTTGTGCTCTATCTCTCTGTCAAATAAATAAATAAAAACCTTCAAACAAAAAGACAAACAAGACCATCCTGTGCTGCCGCTACACATCTATTAGAGTGGTCAAAACTCCAGAACACAGACAACACCAAATGCTGGAGAGGATGAGGAGCAACAGGAACTGTCATTCATTACTAGTGGGGAATTGGAAAATGGTACAACCACTTCGAAAGGCAGTTGGGCAGTTTCTTACAAAACTAAATATACTCTTACCATATGACCCAGGAATAGTACTGCTTGGTATTTTCCCAAAGGAGTAGAAAACTTTTGTCCACACGAAAACCTGTGCACAGATATTTGCAGCAGCTCTATTCATAATTTCTCAAACTTGGAAGCAACCGAGATGTCCTTCAGTAAGTGAATGGATAAATTCAATGGGCATAATCTGAAAATATATTAAATTTTTAAAGTAGGAGCTAACTCTAAAGGTTTGGATATCCTTTAAAAAATTTTTTTTTTCAGTTTGGCTTTGATTTCTCTAAGACTTTTGACTCAGCTAAAAATTCCTTGAAAGTCTCTCCTCTTACAGAGTTCTTCAGCTCTCAATTGATTCTACTTCTACTCTTCTATTACTTCTCAGTCTCCATTTCTGTTTCCTTGGTTCCTCTTTTTTATGTGCCTCCTATCTGGGGCTTTGTGCCCTGAGTCCTTAGGTCTCTTCCCTGATTGGGGGGTTGGGGGGACTCTTCCCTTGATGTCTGCTTATTCTCAGTTTCTTTGTTCATTTTTCACTCCGTTCACTTTTCACTCCATAACTATGTTTTTGATTTCCAAAGCAGCTCTTTGAGCTGCAGACTTCACATTAGGCTACTTCATCCTAGCTATTAAATTTTTTCCTGCCTGAACGTTACACACAAACCCAATATTGGAGGATTTGGTTCAAAAACCTCTAATAATTTCTGACACTATTAGGCTACACGTCTATCATATTATACCAAATTGATCTTATCATTGACCTTTTTCCACATCTTACCTTCTGTGGGTGTTTACACTATTCTTTCACTCTTGGGACTAGAAATACTGGTGTTTATAACATTATCTTGTCATTCATCTCCTGAAAGCAATTCAGTGACATCAGTTCTTCCTCTGTAAATGTGTCTCATACTCACTCCACTTGCTTTTTCTACAGGCCAAGCTGGAGGCCCAGGATTCTAAGAGCTAAGGCAGACCGGCCATGGGAATGAGGTGAGGGTTGGTCATGATGTGTGACCAAAGCACAGAGCACTTGGGGCTCATGTTCCATGAATTGATAAGAGGTCAAGGCAGCAAGTCTATGGGAGGAGACTGAGAACAACAATGAGAAATATGGGGAAAGTGTTGTAGTGTAGAACCTGCAAGACAGAGTAAGCAGGTTTGAGAGGCAAGTTTCTAGAAGCAGCTGGGTCTAAAACAAAGGAACTTTTATGAACTTCTGTTAATAAATTCAGGGACAGGAAGGGAACTGCTAAGATTAGAGAGTCTACTAGATTGACTTTTTTCTTTTCCCTGATATACCACCCTAATCTAAGCCCTAATACTACTTAATTATTTTATTACTGTTTTTTCTTAATTGTGTTACCTTTGGCAAGTTAGGAAACTCTCAGTACCTCCTATCTTCATCTGTAAAAGTATTCACACCTATCTCATAGAGTTATTTCAGGATCAAATGTAGAATACTTAGAACAGAGTCTGGCATCTAATAAATGCTAAATCATTGGCTATTGTTATTATAGTATTATATTAATATTATTATTTCATAAGGGTTTTTTGACTGGTCCATCTATCCCCAGACTTGATCATCTCCATTCCAACCGCATTCAGTTTTGTAATCATTTTTTTTTTCATGGTACTTCCTGTGGCCTTCCATGGTTTCCAAATTACCTGATGGTCAGGCCCCAACTCCTCTGTCTATCATGGCCTTCAATAATGGAGCTCCTCCTACTCAACCTGACATCTCTTTGCACCCAATACTTTACCTCTCCTTTTTTCAGCATGACCTACTTCCTGTCTCCTGTGGAAGTCATGACCTTTCATACCACTTCACCTTTGTTTATATTGCTCTCCCTCTCTAGAAGAATCTCCTTCCTTACCTTCTACCCATCTCACTTATAACCAATTTCAGGGCCTAGCTCAAGTTCTATCCCTTCTACTACAGCAGAGGTAGTTTCTGTTGTGCTTTTCCAAAGTGTATGTCTAATAACATCAAGCAGAACGCTGGGCACAATAGTGTTTGATAAATATTTCTACCTTAGTTATCCTTGCTCTTGTACTCAACATCTTAGGTTTTATTTTATTTTAAAGATTTTATTTATTAATTTGAGAGAGAGGAAGAGATAGAGAGCACAAGTAAGGGGAGAGGGAGAGGGAGAAGCCGACTCCCTGCTGAGCTGGGAGCCCAACATGTGGTTTGACCTCTGGACCTAGAGATGGTGACCCGAGCTGAAAGCAGATGCTTAACCATCTGAACCACCCAGGAGCCTCAACATCATAGATTTTAGAGCTTGCTATTGTTTAATAGTTTACGAATATATAGTATACCAGTTTAGAAAGACTTTGATTATATGTCATAGAAGACCACATTAATGGAAGCTTAAACTTAATGGAAGTATATTTATTGTGTATTTCCAAAGTTTCATCAAGTCAAAAAACCCTTCAGTGTCACCATTCTCAGACTATTGGATTTTCACCTATGTGCTCTTTGCTTCACCATCACAACATAGCTGCTGTAGCTCCAGGCATTTCCTCTTCACATGAGTGTCTCACATTTAAAAGAAAGTACCAATGACAAGAGTGCCATCCCTAGTTAGAGAAGCTAACAACAACAACAACAACAACAACAACAACAACAAAAGTATTCTGTGAAAGGAGAAAAGGGATGAAAAATTGACTTAAATAATTCGCCACTTGGGGCAAGGCACATTGCTACCCAAACAAAACCAGAGTTCTGCTGGGAAAAAGAAAGAAATGCCTCTTGAGTAGGCATCTTGTTAGTGTCTGCCCTTCTTTTGTATTTTTGTGCTCTACTGTTGTCTCCTACAGAAATAACGTCTTTATTCCCCAGGGTGCACAGTACGATCTTGAAAACATAGCAGCCAAGCAGCCAGTTAATTGTTTGATTGTTGAATCCTTAACTGCTGTTCAGGGCATTCCCTAAGCCCTCACCTTCTGCCTTTGTTTTGATCCATTTCAGCGTCCCAAGAAGCTACCTATTTTGAAAGTAAGAAAGGTTCAACAAACACAGCGAGAGCTATTAGACATATACATTTAACACACTTTATGTGGATTTCTGCAGAAGCTCGGAAGCCAAAATACAAATTTTGAGTTTTTTTGTTGTTCTCTGCCTGATGTAAACATTATGTGCTTAGCTGAGCTGGGAGTCCTTTAATTATCTTTTCAGGAAGCCTTGTTGAGAGGGCAGATCCTGAAGCGACCAACCAGAGCAGCCTCCTGACAGCCCATGCTTTAAAACAGGACTCAACTCCAAGTAATAATCCCTTTCCTGCGCATGATAGTATTTATCTGAGCACAAAGTAATTAACATCTCCAGCAAGTCAAGTCTCTGATTGCATCAGATGGTCTCAGCAACTCCCAGGTCGCCACCCATCTGGTTGCATTGATTTTGCCATTTGCCAGCATGTGGGTTTCTGTGTGCGGAGCGAGGGGTGGGTGGGGGAGTGGAGGACCATCAGGTGTTTGGAGTAACACGTTACCACATGTGCGTGCTTAGGTTTTTACTGTGGACCCAGTGGCTCCATCCCGCTGCTCAAGTAAGAGACGGACAGATGCTCCTGTTCACGTCACTCTTGGATTTAAATTCTGATACTGTTCCTTGCTTGCTGTCTCTGGAGAGTATCACAGATTGGAAGAGAGAAACGTTTCACAATTGTGGGGGTGAAAAGCTATAGCCTAGCAAATTCCTCAGCTCAGAAAGAAAAGTTCTACAGATCAGGAAAATAATGGCTGCACTTATTTTAAGCCATCGGAGAGGACGATACGTAGAAAAAGGAGCAGAGATTGCTAAATAGGCTTGCCTACGAATGTATTCCCAAATTAGGCATATGCAGATTAATTTGTACGCGTGGCCTAAATATTGCTGTGGAAAGTGAAAAATTCCGAATGTTACCAAATTATTGGGTTATATGACACTCTACACTTTGGATCCAAAGTCTTGCAGTTGCTTTGAAAGTACATGAATGTGGTAAACAAATCCGCATAGGTGTAAGAGAAGTGGCCCAGTTTATACAAAAGTGAGTGCGAAAGCTGGGAAATATCCAGCTCACGTTTCGCATTGTCTGAAGTTGCTGATCAGAAAATTGTCTTAAGATATCATTGAGTAAATATATAGATTATAGAGTAGCTGTGCCACTCTAATTCATGAATGGTCCTTCTGTAGATATGTTGAAACACAATAAAAGAAAATGAGCTGTAGATATTCCACACAAGCTAAACATAATACTTGCAACAAATATCACTTAACGACTAATAAGTGTTGTAAATCTTATCCGTTATTTCGATACACCTTCTTGCTTAGTTTTGTTTTACACACACACAATGCCAACTCAAACTGGAATGAGCATTTGATATGCTCTCATAGGGGGGCTGTGATGATCCTGCTTTGATAGTAACAATTAAAGCCCCCAGGCCCACATGGGAGGTGTGGGGTGACTGGGAGGGGCAGAGCGGGAAATGATCAAAATGGCCCTCCACCCCGCAGTGTTCATGATTGCTCTTTGCTACTGTTGGCTCCAACTCATTTTCTTAGACTCAATTAGCCCCTGCTGATGTTTCTACGGAGAGTGACAGAGGGCGTTCGAACAGTACGCATGGTGGTTAGAGGGGAGGTTCTGGATGGGTTGAAAGCTGGCTGTAACTTAGGCTGTAACTTAGGCGAGTTGTTCATCCTTTCGAAGTTTCAGTTTCCTTTTTTTTGTGTGTGAATTGGGGTAATAATAGTAACTGTCTCATGGGATTAAGGGCAGAGTGAATAAAATAATAATAATATAAATCTTTTTTATTTCTTTTTTAAAATTTTTATTTATTTTTATTTTTTAATTAACATATAATGTATTATATGTTAATATAATACATTATGTATTATAATATATAATGTACCAGGGGTATAGGTCTGTGAATTGCCAGGTTTACACACTTCACAGCACTCACCATAGCACATACCCTCCCCAATGTCCACAACCCAACCACCCTCTCCCTACCCCCGTCCCCCTGGCAACCCTCAGTTTGTTTTGTGAGATTGAGATTCTCTTATGGTTTGTCTCCCTCCCAATCCCATCTTGTTTCATTTATTCTTCTCCTGCCCCCCAAACCCCCCATGTTGCTTCTCCACTTCCTCATATCAGGGAGATCATTTGATAATTGTCTTTCTCTGACTGACTTATTTCGTTAAGCATAATACCCTCTAGTTCCATCCACGTCATTGCAAATGGCAAGATTTCATTTCTTTTGATGGCTGCATAGTATTCCATTGTATATATATACCACATCTTCTTTATCCATTCATCTGTTGATGGACATCTAGGTTCTTTCCATAGTTTGGCTATTGTGGACATTGCTGCCATAAACATTCAGGTACAATAATATAAATTTTTAAAAAGATTTTATTTATTGGGCACCTGGGTGGCTCAGTGGGTTAAAGCCTCTGCCTTCGGCTGGGGTCATGATTCTAAGGTCCTGGGATCGAACCCCACATCGGGCTCTCTGCTCAGCAGGGAGCCGGCTTCCTCTTCTCTCTCTGCTTGCCTCTCTGCCTACTTGTGATCTCTGTCAAGTAAATAAATAAGATCTTTTAAAAAAAAAGATCTTATTTATTTATTTACCAGCCAGAGAGAGAGAGAGAGATCATGAGCAGGGGGGAAGGGGGAAAGGGTAGAGGGAGAAGCAGACTCCCTGCTGAGCAGAGAAGGGAGCCTGATGTAGAACTCTATCCCAGGACCCTGGGATCATGACCTGAGCTGGAGGTGGATGCTTAACCAACTGAGCCATCAAGGCGTCCCAAAATTGTTTAGCCCATTATAAACCCTATAAGTGTTTATTATTGTTATTATTTATTATTTCAGTTATAACTTGGGATAAAAGAGAGGGGTATGGGAAGGGGGCCTTTAAAAATCTATTCCAGACATCAGCCATGCACTCATTTCTTCATTCAAAAGAAAAGCACTCGAATGCCTGTTGCATTGGGACAGATATAATGGCTTTGGGCGCAACACAAGCTCTTGGTAAAAACTCACCTAGGTGAAATTTGCTTTTCAAATTTCTTACCTTCCTTTCAGCTGTCCTCCTTCAGAGTATCGTTTTCTCCCACTGCCCTGGTGATTATGAGCCAATCACTGGAGTTTACCTTAACAGGTAACACTGTCAGCTCAGTCAGCCCCCAACAAATCTCCTGTGCAACGTCCTGTTTTTTTTCTGAGCTTTTTTGGTAACTGGCTCAGTTCTTGCTACGGTGTTAAGTTTTCTGAACTGTTGGTACATTGTAGTAACTCTTCCAGTTTATTATTCCAGTGGGAGAGACACAGGGCCTTATACAAGAGACCTTCTGGTATGGAATTTCATCGTACAACGTGGCTTATGGGGTAAAATCACAGGGGTAGATAAGATGTTCGGCACCTCTGAAGTTAATTCTCACAGGAAGTTCTGCCTATAAGCAGGAATGGCTTGGTGGAGGGTAATGAGGTCCTGTCCCGATATGATAGAGCACGCAGTTCAGTTGGAAATAAGAATTATATCAATTAGACAATAATTCTACTAATAGAATAAAACCTAGTGCACAATATTACTAGATAATAACTGTCAAGTAATATTGTTCTGAGAATATATAAAAATGTCAAAATTATTTAGTAATCATTGAATGTTTACTCTCAAAATATATTTTATTGTGGCAAAATACCACACGTAATATAAAATTTACCATCAGTGATATTTAGTATCTTCACAGTGTCATGCAACCATCACCACTATCTAGTACTGGGACATTTTCATCACCCCAAAAGGAAACCCTATACCCAGGACACTCCTCATCTTCCCTCCCATCAGTCTTTGGCAACTACTAATCTGTTTTTTATCTCTATAGATTTGCCTACTCTGGATTCCTCATATAAATTGACTCCTATAATATGTTGCCTTTTGGATCCCCTTTCTTTTACTTAGTATAGTATTTTCAAGGTTTCATCCATGTCATAGCATGTATCAGTACCTCATTCTTCTTCATGGCTGAGTAATATTCCATTGTATGGAAAGACCACATTTTGTCTGTCCATTTATCAGTTGATTGGCATTTGGATTCTTTCTGTGTTTTGGCTGTTGGGAATAGTGCTTCTCTAAATATTCATGTTCAAGTTCTTTGGGGCACCTGTTTTCAATTCTTTCGGGTATATACTCAAGAGTGGCATTACTGGGTCACCTGATTAACTCTACTTGACTTGTTGAGGAACTGCCAAACTTTTTTTTCACAGTTTCCACTTTATATTGTCACCAGAAACATATGAGGGTTCTAAGTTCTCCACATTCTCACGAACATTTGCTATTTTCAATTTTTTTTTTTTAAATTTTAGCCTTCCTGAATGGTATGAAGTAGTATCTCACTGTGGTTTTGATCTGTATCTGGGTAATGACTAATAATGTTGAGCATCTTCTCATGTGCTTGTTGGTCTTTGTGATAGCATTTTAAATACCTTATCTCAGGGGCGCCTGGGTGGCTTAGTTGGCTGAGTGTCTGACTCTTTTTTTTTTTTTTAAAGATTTTATTTATTTATTTGACAGAGAGAGACCACAAGCAGGCAGAGAGGCAGGCAGAGAGAGAGGAGGAAGCAGGCTCCCACCGAGCAGAGAGCCCGATGCGGGGCTCGATCCCAGGATTCTGAGATCATGACCTGAGCCGAAGGCAGCGGCTTAACCCACTGAGCCACCCAGGCGCCCCTAAGTGTCTGACTCTTGAGTTGGACTTAGGTCATGATCAAGTCTCACGTCCAGCTGCTTAAGATTCTCTCTCTCCTTCTCTCTCTATGCCTCTCCCACCATGTGCACATGCACCCTCTCTCTCAAATAAATAAACAAAATCTTTAAAGTAAATATCTTATCTTGTTTAACTCTTACCATAGACCCGACAGGTATTTTACAGCTGAGTAAACTGAGGCTTTATAATTAAGATGAAATACATTGTCCAAAGTCATGGCAGAATCAGGTTCAAGAGATCTAAGGGAAATGAGCCTGGAAAACGATGGACTTGGGCTACTGAGGAGTATCTGGACCTCCTATGTTAAGAAAAACTTCCAGGGACAGCACAATTCCCAACAAGGCATGTAGGCTGTAGGCAATTTTCCTTTCCATTTTGTTTCTCCTTATGAAACAAAGAAGTAGCCTGTCATAATTTCACCGAGATCTAATTTCTTTCACAAAATGCCATTTTATTTGATTAACTAGAACATTGAGGTCAGGATATAAAAGATGAAGAAGTTAGACTTACATAACCCAATAGGAACAGAATCCAGACTGTATTTCAAAGAGCTTCTGATCACTTAGGATGTTCAAAGAGCTTTGGAACAGGACAAGTAAATGTAGAATATATGCCTTGAAGCCAGGACCCTTGTAATCCATGGATTGGCCAACTCAGTAGCCCGTGAGAGGAATGTCTGTGCATAGATGGTTGCACCACAGATTGGTCATGGGCATGCCACGTGGCCTTGGCCTCTGGTAAAATTTCATATGTATTTTGGTCTACTGCCCTGCCTTTAGATTATTCTGCCATTGGTTACATAATTTGGAAATAAAGATGAATAATGCGTACATAGGAACGAAAGCTCCTACACAGTGCCCTTGATATAGTAGTTTCTAGGAAGAGCCCTCCGCCACGGTAAAAGATGCCTAAAGTCACATGGAGATTGAGCCAAATGAAAGGGAATTTTAAGTTCCAGTCTACTTGACATCAAATACCGAATTATCTTTTACTCGCTATGAGATATTAGAGTGATGTAAGGCACAATCAGTGAAGAGGATGAAATATACACTGGGACTAGAGACAGCAAAGGTTTAATGTCAATAACTTTAAAGTATATCGGCAAATCATATTAACGGACAAAGCTTACTGGACCTGCTATGTGGGAGCACTGTATTCTCCCAGGTAATTGTGTGAGTAACACTTGCCTGTCACATGCCACCTGGACCATGTGGGATGTTTTCATTAGCACTCAGAAGCAGATCTGCAGAGTTTTCTGTTTATTTTAAAGGAGGTGCAAAGTATAAATGTTTACCAAATCTGGACTCAACTCCCTCTTTACCAAATGAGTTTGGTTGTGATTTCTTTCTCAAATGTGTTTCAGTGTAGAGAGAATAGTGTTGGACAGAAAACAGCGGGAGAGTCACTTGGATGCCTTCTCTCCTATGATCTGAGCCTTTCAAGGAAAGTTGAAGAAACTGGCAGGAATTTTCTTATCAAGGATTGTGACTGTATAAATCACCCATCTAAGATATACAGAGTTTTGTTTTTAAGAAATACTTAAGGCAAGGGTTTTAAAAAATATCCACCCTCCGCCCCAGCCCCCAGAATCTTCTGTCCTCATATTAAATAACAAAAAACAAAAACTCCCAGCAAAAGTAACATTTGTGTAAAGACAAGGCATTAGTGAAAACAACCAGGGAGCATTTGCTGGTGCCAGGCTTCGTATCTGGAGCATTTGTTGCCTGGAGAGTGTGGTGAGATAAAGTGAGCTCTTTTATCCTCTGGATCCAAAATACAGACGCCTTAAATCCCGTTTTGGTGCAGAGCTTAATCAGAGTTGGAGTTGAACAGTGAAAACACAGACTCTTTGTAACAAAATCTTTGTATATATGACTGGCTGTGCATGCAGGTACAACCCCGCCGAATCTATTTAAATTCCACAGATATAAAAATATTTATGGACCTTTCAAAGACAGTTATAGGTTTATTTGTGCTATGCGATTCCAAATTAAAAAAAGAAAAACACAAGATATTTTATATTAAAAGCTAATGGAAAATCCTAAGTAGACATTACTGACTTCTTAAAATATCTTCTCTGCCCTAAAACATACTTCACTAAGAGTCGTACACCATATAAACAGAGCTAATAGTGTATCTGTTTGCTGCTAGTCAAAAAGAAGTATAGCACGTTTTTCCCCTTTTACTTTTCGTGTTATTTTGGTTTAACTTCACTAGTTTCCCTGAGAAGTAGAAAATCAGAATGTTGTTGAAAAAGTGGAAAGTGTAGAAAATTATAAAGGAATAAAATCACCTATAATTGCAAACCCAGCTATCACAAAGTTTAATGTTTTGGTCTATTTTTTAGTCTCTTGTCTATGTCTGGATGAGTATGATTACCTACAAAGATATTTGATTACCTACAAAGCTGATTTCACACTGTAAGCAGTTTTTGCCCCCAATTTCTCTGAATTATAAAATGAGATTTTGACATATCACTAAATATTTTTTGAGCATAAGATTTTAAATGGCTCCTTGATATTATCCTTTAATATTTCTGTATTATTGAATAGATTGTTTTTAATTTCTGTTGTGAATGATTCATGGCAAGCATTTTGCTACATAAATTTTTGATACATAAATTATTTCCTTCCCATAGGTTCTAGAAATGGAATTGCTGAGTAATAGGAAAGTGTAAGTTCTTTAAGTTCAAACAGATTTTGCCTTTATTGTACTGAATGAGGGTGCTAATATAAATTTTATAAACTCCTACCACCAGTGGAAAAAAATGTGCCTGTCTCTCTCACTACATTCTCATCCATACTACTTAATAGGGTTAGAAAATTAGTTTCCACTTTGATGTGCCAGAAATAGCATTTTGTTGTTACTTTAGGTTGCTTTTCCTTAAAATTAGTTAAAATATACATTTAGAATTTTTGGTGAATGGCAACTTGCATATTTTCTTTGAAAAATTTTTCATTTTCTGTGGCCATTTCTCTTTTTTTCTGTTAAGTTTTTCTTCAGTTTTTCATTTTTTTAAAAGATCTTATTTATTTATTTGACAGAGATCATAAGACAGAGAGGCAGGCAGAAAGAGAGAGGGGAAGCAGGTTCCCTGCTGAGCAGAGAGCCCCATGGGGGGCTCGATCCCAAGACCCCTAGATCATAACCTGAGCCGAAAGCAGAGACTTAACCCACTGAGCCATCCAGGGGTGCCTCTTCTGTTTTTTTTTTTTTTTTTTCATTTTTAAATAACAAAGACGCTTGTTTAAAAATTTAAGCAAGATAGAATTATGAACAACAAAAATGTGAAAATGATCTTCTACCCAACGGATACATTTTTTTACACATGCCTTACAGACATTTGTTTTTACAAAAACACGCCATTATACGTATACAAGTATGGGATTTTTTTAAACCTAAATTGTATCATTTGCTTTTTCCCTTAAAAGCGGGTCACAGATTTGTTTACTTTTCGGTACTGACAGATATTCCTCACGTGTTGAAAAAGCTCTGTTCTGAAGTAGCACAGTTTATGCCATCATTTCTTTACTTATGCACATCCTATGCATTTTTTTTATGCTTCTTGTGAGTAAGAGGCTCTGGCTTTTTCTCTGTATCTTCCCTCTAGCCACATGTAAAATATGGATTCCGTTTTCCATTATGTCTCTCAGGGAAAAGCATTCTGTCCTATGCAGAGAACATAGTTCTCACTAACCAGGTCTCACTCTCCCTTGAAGAGCCAAGAGCAAGGGACGCCTGGGTGGCTCAGTGGGTTAAGCCTTTGCCTTTGGCTTAGGTCATGGTCTCAGGGTCCTGGGATCGAGCCCCACACTGGGCTCTCTGCTCAGCAGGGAGCCTGCTTCCCCCTCCCCGCTGCTTGCCTCTCTGCCTACTTGTGATCTCTCTCTCTCTCTGTCAAATAAATAAATAAAATCTTAAAAAAAAAAAAAAAGAGCCAAGGGCAAAATAAAGTGCTCTAATAGATGCCATTCTCCATGCTCAGAAATGACAGGACAGGATTCCTGGGAAAGCTGCAGATGATGGCTGACAGCCTTCCCCCATGCTTACTCTAAAACCAGAGAATAGGAGCAGAGCCATTCAGGGCTCTAGCCACGAGAGAAGAGGGTTGAGTCACCACACTGCAGCCTGTCCTCTGCCGAGCTGGTGGCTAAATGCTTGGAGCTGTAGGGCAGGTTGTCCCTGGCCAGACCCAGGGCCCAGACTATTTCTAGTATAGGAACAATTATATATGGCCACAGGCCTGTGCAGCTCTACGCAGCTTGGTTTCCTCCTCTAGGAAATAGCTCAAAAGGCCAGATGAGGAAGAAGCTACCAGGCTCAGCCCCATTTCAACCCCTGCCTCAGAGTGTTTTTTTTTTTTTTTTAAGATTTTATTTATTTATTTGACAACAAGGATCACAAGTAGGCAGAGAGGCAGGCAGAGAGAGAGGAGGAAGCAGGCTCCCTGCGGAGCAGAGAGCCCGATGTGGGGCTTGATCCCAGGACCCTAGGATCACTACCCGAGCCGAAGGCAGAGGCTTTAACACACTGAGCCACCTAGGCGCCCCTCAGAGTGGTTTTTTAAAAATTTATTTACTTTAGAGAGAGACAGAGAGAGAGCGCACGTGGGGTGGGGCAGAAGAAGAGGAAGAGAGAGACTCTTAAGTAGATGCCCCTGGTTCCACTGTCAAGACTAACAATAAAGAGAGAACCAGAAATGTGGTTTGGGACAAGAACCTGATCAAGGTGGGGCTTTTCTCAAAGGTAACACTTTCCTGTTTCATTTTACGAGGAAACTATTGTTATTAAGAATTTCAGGGGTGTCTGGGTGGCTGAGTCCATTAAGTATCTGTTTCTTGATTTCAGCTCAGCTCATGATCTCAGGATCATGAGATTGAGCCCTGTATTGTGCTGGGTGTGGAGCCTGCTTGGGATTCTCTCTCTCCCTCTACCTCTCCCCCTTCCCCCACTTGTTCTTGGGCATGCGCTCTCTCTCTCTCAAAAAATAATTCAAATAATTAAATCTAATATTACAAAGCAAACATGCCATGGAGAGTGAAGTCTAGAATCTTTTATTTCTCACAGGAAGAGCACTACCAAGCACCACTCATTTATCTGGGGATGGAACCTCCAATTTTAAAGTCAGCCTTGAGGCAGAGAGACGTTCCTGAGGGGCCTGAGCCTCTAGACTTTTAGTCAGAACTTCACAGCCTGGAATAGCCTCAGCCAATGAGAGAGACAGGAGTGTTCATATCTGCTATGTTCTGGTTAGTCCAGTGTAACGCCTACCTCTTCATTATGATCACTGGGGTTTTTAGAAACCATCCTGCTGAGGAGGTTACCTAGGAGATGGTGAACCTGTTTGGAGGCAGCAGCGGGTGATAGACACACGCATACTCGAGACCACAGGCATTGAGCCTGATTGCCTGAGCTCAAATCCCAACACAGTCATTTACCAGCTCTAGGTTCTGCAGTTAAGTTGCTCAGTCTCCTGGTGCCAACTTCCTTATCTGTAAATTACCATGAAAAATACCACCAGCCTGAGTCCTCAGGATTGTTAAGACTGTAGACGGATTTGCTATTGTACAATGCTTCTTGCTCTTCCTGTAAATTCCAGAAGGGTCAAATTCCTATAGCAGCATGTCACCCAGTATGTCTCTCTTGGATGGCATAACACTAGGGAAGCCCCAAAATTTCTTGATTCATGTTTTCATAAACAGTTAGAGTTCTGATTTTTTAAGTCAGAAGTTTGGAAAGCTTTGCCCAAGATTGGTTCCTTAACAGCTGTGTCTAGATAATACAATGTGATGTTTAATGTTATGAGCTTATACCTGTTCATAATGTCTACATAAAAACTATCTTTCAACCAGACTTGACTTGTTAAAATCTGAGATTTTATTTACTTTTTAAATGATTTTTTTAAAAGATTTTATTTGTTTGACTTAGAGAGAAAGAGATCACAAGTAAGCAGAGCAGCAGGCAGAGAGAGGAGGGAAAGCAGGCTCCCTGCTGAGCAGAGAGCCAAATGCGGGGCTAGATCCCAGGACTCTGAGATCATGACCTGAGCCAAAGGCAGAGGCTTAACCCATTGAGCCACCCAGGCATCGCAAATATGAGATTTTAAATTGCTTAAAATGTTTTAAATTGCTTAAAATGCTATCAAGTTGTTCACAACCATGGGAAACTGAACTCAATCCTTGCCAGGACTTTAGTTAACTTCACTACATGAAACTTTGCTATGGCTATTATGTTGTCCCGAAGTCCTTGTACACTTTCCAATTTATGGAGATACTACCAAAACATAAAGATCCAAAAGATGAGAATATGGACATCTTTGCAGTGGGGGCTGAGGAGTGAGGGCGGGGAGGCATCATTTTGCCTACCACAAGAATCATGCTGTTGAGTATAAGCTTATCTGTAAGACTATCAAGATCCATCATGGGTTTCTATACCGTAGAATGACTTAGTCAGCTTTTTTTGTTAAAAGATAATGTCTGTAGTGTAGAGGCAAAGATTCTGGACAAGTCCAGGTGGAAGCTGGTGAGGATCGGAACTGGGAAGGGCACGATGTCTAAGGAGAAAAAGGGACATGGAACATTCATAGTAGAATGTAAATGTTCAATCATTCTGACTGTGAAATTTTCACTATTCTATTCTTTCTCAACTTTTTCTTTGCTGAAATAGAGGGATGGAATGTAATTATTTCTTACCCTCTGGGAGAGTTCAAAGACCAGGACTTTCATGCTCTTAGAGAAAGGGATTTGACTATTTTGGTTGCTTTCGATTTAGGCTTTAGATTTAGTGAGTCATTGAGGTCTGTTATAAGTGAGCATAGGGCATGGAAGGGGTAGAGAGGCTGTGGGAATAGGCAGACTGAAGAGAGGAGCAAGAAACGGACATATTATATGGAAGCCCAGATGCCTAGGAATTCATCTGGAGGAAGTGGCCCAAGAAGGGAAAAGCCTAGTACAAAAAGAATGGGCCCGAGGAAGGATCTAGGTCCTCTTTTGTCCTCTTTTATGACAGCCCAGCAATCACTGAACAAGAACTTCTTGCAAGATAAGGCAGAGACACTCCCAAGGCTCACCAAGTCATTTCAGTTTTCCTCCTAGACACACAAGGAGTCCATATTCTCCAGGCCTCAGCATCTAGGTGGGACCATGTGCCTGGTTCTGTCCAATGGGATGTGGATGGAAGTAGTGAGTGCCACTTCCAGACCTGGAATTTAAGAAAGCACCTATGTTTGATCCTGCTTTCCCTTTCACTGCACCCTGGGGATCATAAGTAAAAAGACAGTGAATCTATAGGATAGGAAGAACTTGGAGGACACCCATCCTAGAAGGTTGTGTGGTGAAGAGTATCTACATTAGACTCTGCATACAGGAGAAATAAACATTTATTATCTAAGCCACTGAAATCTGGGGTATATTTGTTAATGCAGCATGACCTTGCCCATCGTGACTAAAACACCAACTGATTGTACTTCGAGTCCCTAAGAGAACATCACTTTGCAGACACCAGCACCAGACCCCATAAGTTTACACTGGGTAGGACATTTGGAAAGATGTTTGATTTTCTGGTTTTTTTTCTGATTGTCCCTAGGTTGACACTCTCCCCCACCCTGGCCATGGCACCCCAGGATGCCTGTGAACCCAAAAGGGGTCAGATCCTAGCCACCTAGTAAAACACTGGGGTGGTGGGAAGGTCTGACCTATACTGAGGGGTCTGAACTGTACTTGCAAAGTCAGCCCATGCAAGGGACCTCTAAGTTGGGACAGCAGTTACCCACAGCTGGATATGCTGAAATTTTTTTTTCTTTTTAAAATTAGAACAAATAGGATCCACATAAATGCTGCTTAATGCCTTCATGGACCTAATCCCTGAAGCCAACTTTATTTTGACTCTGTAGTATGTGCTCTGTCTTAAGCTGAGTCCTCCCCCCCTCCCCAGAGCAGAGCCTGAAACAAAGATTTGTGCACAAGAGGTTTATTTAGCATGTGGTCTCAGGGAATGAGAATAAAGGACTAGAAAGTATAAAGCCAGGAAGAAGAAAAAACTACTACAAGGATATTTTATGAAGTTATTTACTTACCGTTGGCAGCTGAGGCTTGAGCCCACCAAGGCCTGCTGAGAAATATTTAGACAGTTTTAGAACTGTCTACCAAATGATTTTACAAGGAGAAACATTGATTGGTAACCCATTGGCTTGAGGCCACAACTCCCCTGACTTCTGGGCTGTGCAGGGGAGCAAGCCTAGCAGATGCCCATGGTGTCGGAGGAGCTGCCCCAGGTAGGCAGCAAAAGATGTTCAGGGCGAGCTGAAGGCAACGTGTCATCTGCAGGAAGCTCCTGGAAGCCCACATGGCAGTTTCCCAAAGCCAAGGCCGAGAAAAGCAGTGAGGCTGAGAGGATGTGAGGCAGGGCCCAACAGGTATCTGATAGAGAGTCTCCTTCCCAAAATACCCTGATCTCTTCATGGAGAATTCTTGGAGGGCAGGAATTCCTGGCTCCTATTTCCCATTTCCTGGGAGCTGAAAGCCAAATCTATAGATATGTCTTCTCCCTGATGTAAGTTCACCTGGTCAGTGAGTGGCTGACTCTGGGAGGCAGGGCGTACACAACAGAAAGTCCTGGCAAGGATTGAGTTCAGTTTCCCATGGTTGTGAACAACTTGATAGCATTCCCTTGTGGTGGCTTAGGTAGGGTGAAGGACAGCCCAGACCTTGAATCCCCAGGGAGTACAGCACAAACAGAAGTGCTCTGAAGATCCATCTTAGAAAGCAGATGTCAGCAGCAACATTCCCATCGGGCTGTTCTTCTTGGGTGCTAGTCTGTGTTCCCTACTTCCCGGGTCTCTTGGTTCTCATCATTCTTTTGCTTGGATTCCAGCATCCCTTTGGGTCTATGAGCCCCTGATCCCATTTCAATAAATTCCCTTTTCCTTAAAATAGCCACAGTCTGATAGAACAATCAATGAACAAAGAGAAGACAATGTTGGGGGGGTGAAGAAGTAACTCCATTGCCCTTTCTAAACAGATTGGAACTCATCATGTGACTCCACCCTAACTTGTGGAACCAATTACTGGATTCAATATCCAGCATACAATATGTGTATTATGTACGCATTATGGATATTATGGCAGCTATATGGCTGAGGAGAATTCAATTGTCTCTAGAAACCAGCTCTGGCATAACTTGCTAGAATTAACATTCATTAAGGAAAAAAAAAAAGAAACCCTCAAACTTCTGCCTCATCAGCTTATCAGTAATTGTTGTATTAGAAGAAAACTATGCACCCTATTTTATACCGACCTATGGCTTGTTCTTGGGTCTGCTTCAGTCTAACTTGAACTTTAATGATATAATTAAAGACATATTTGGAAATATGGGTTTCCATATTTCCAAATACATATATTTGTCTCTCTTAACACCCTACTTGGATGATGGTGAAGGAATGGAAAAAAGCACACATGCTCAAGGGCAAAGAGAAGGAAAGTATGGAGGACTAGTAACTGAGTCATCAGTTTGAAGAAAGCTGACACCTGAGCCAACAGTGGAAGAAAACAACACCCAGAAACAAGCTGATTCATGCTGCAGACCCCTGGGCAGTCTCAAGAATTGCGGTACCAGTCATCTTTGGAGATGAGAATGGGGGTGATGCTGGAAACAGAAGAATTAGTTGAAAGTCTGTTTGCCACAGTTAGACATCCCTTCCCCAGCATAGGCACCAGGCAAATACCTCTCCCTGACCAGGGCTGAAGGCTAGAAAGGTCAACCCTGACAAGTTCTAGATTTGAGGGCAACGGGCAGGGCAACGGGCATAGCTGAGGTATGGTTGAGGTGCTAGACTGACATGACAGGGGGATTAAATGTATCTTTGACAAGGAAGCATCTTACATTCTAAAAACTTTAGATAGGCTATAAATAATTACTTGTCATGTAAATTTCACCATTTTCACTATCTAAGTATCTATTTCAACATAGCCTCTTTTTTTTTTTAAAGATTTTTATTTATTTATTTGACAGAGAGAGATCACAAGTAGGCAGAGAGGCAGGCAGAGAGAGAGAGAGGGAAGCAGGCTCTCCGCTGAGCAGAGAGCCCAATGTGGGACTCGATCCCAGGACCCTGAGATCATGACCTGAGCCGAAGGCAGCGGCTTAACCCACTGAGCCACCCAGGCGCCCCCTCAACATAGCCTCTCTTAACTATCATTTAAAAATATAACTTTGTGGGGCGCCTGGGTGGCTCAGTGGGTTAAGCCGCTGCCTTCGGCTCAGGTCATGATCTCAGGGTCCTGGGATCGAGCCCCGCATGGGGCTCTCTGCTCAGCAGGGAGCCTGCTTCCTCCTCTCTCTCTGCCTGCCTCTCTGCCTGCTTGTGATCTCTCTCTGTCAAATAAATAAATAAAATCTTAAAAAAAAGTATATAACTTTGGGGGCCACCTGGGTGGCTCAGTGGGTTAAAGCATCTGCCTTCAGCTCAGGTCATGATCCCAGGGTCCTGAGATCGAGCCCCCGCATCAGGCTCTCTGCTCAGCAGGGAGCCTGCTTCCTCCTCTCTCTCTGCCTGCCTCTCCGCCTACTTGTGATCTCTGTCTGTCAAATAAATAAATAAAATCTTAAATATATATATATATAACTTTGGGCCCTTGTAGGACCCAGTCCTGCCTTGCTTTTGGTAATCTTCTGCTCTGGGAACAGGATGAGTCCATAATCATGGTCTCCAGCCTCAGAAAGGAAACCTGCTCAGTAGACCAGCAACCCAGAAACTGTTCATTCTTGTGAGTACTTCAAGGGTTCAGCTCTGCTCGTTGGTTCTTTATAAGACAGTGTTTATAGAGCACATTATCTGGAGCGGAGTTGCTTGGGTTTGAACTTTGGCTCTGCCAGTTAACCACTAAGGGATCTTAGACAAAGCACTGAATTTCCCATGCCTCAGTTATTTTATCAAAAATGAATTTTTAAAATGCTTCCAACTCTTTGGTGGTTATAAGATTTCAGGCTTTTCTATCAAAAAAACCACCCATCAAAATCACACTGTGCTGGAAGACAGAATTTTAAGAACTTCCAGTCATGGAGTAAATATTTGTGCTGCCTCAAAATTCATACGTTGAAATCCTAACCCATCCTTGTTCTGCTGTTAGGAAATGGGGCTTTGGGGAAGTGATTAGTTCATAAGATGGAGCTCTCAAGAATGGGATTAGTGCCCTGATAAAGGAGACCCTAGAGAGATCCCCAACTCTTTCCTCAATGTGAGGATACAGGAAGATGGCAGTCTGCAAACAGGAAGGAGGGTCTCACCAGAACCTAACCATGCTGGCACCCTGATCTCAGACTTCTAGTCTCCAGAGCTGTAAGAAATATATTTCTATTGTTTATAAGCCTCCCAGTCTATGGCAATTTGTCAAATAGGCCTAAACTAAGACACTTTGTTTACAAAACCATGGATTGCTTTATCCTTTCCATGCCCACAGACTTAAATATCAAACAGATCTGAATAATAGGATATCTGGATTTAAAAAAAAAAAAAGTCTAAACACTGTGGCCTAAAATGCCAATTAATACAGGTGGAAGGAATGATGGTGCAAGAAATTGTCATTTTGAAACCATCATCATAGTAATTGATTTAGACAAGAATCGTCAGCGGATTCCAAAACCAGTGGTGAACATTTGGTGAGAAACAGGGTGTTTATATAGCCTCAAAGTATCTCCCCATAGCTACTTATTAATTATAAAGAGAAAATAACTTCACAATGGGGAAACCTGGCAAATACTACTTTAAGGAGGTGATTAAGTTTAATATCACAAATAATGAGACAAAGTCATACCATGTACCACCTATTAGATTGCCCTAAAAGACATAAAACATCACTGCTGAGTTATTCCCCCCAAATTTGCATAACCTGAATTAATCATGAGGAAATGTCACATACCCTCAATTTGTGGAGACTTCTACAAAATAATTGTTCTCAAAAAAATGCTAAGGTCATGAAAGACAAAGCAAGACTGAGGGACTGCCACAGATTAAAGAGAAATAAAGAGACAGGCAAACTAAATTCAGTGCATGATTCTGGATTGAGTCCTAGGCCAGGAAAAGAAATACAGGCATAAAAGGCATAACTGGGATAATTAGTGACATTTTGAGTATTGACTGGGGATTAGATAATAGTTATTGTATCAATGTAGAATTTCCTGATTTTGTTAATTGTGCTGTGTTTCCAAAAGAAATTGTCCTTGATTTTAACATATGCACACACTATTTAGGCATAAAGGAGCATGAAGTCTGCAACTTACTCTTAAATAATTGAGAAAAAATGTGGGAGGGGGCAGCAGGGTGCATGACAAGAAAACAATAAATCAAGTGGGACAAAATGTTTAACAACTGGTGAACCTGGGTAAAGAGCATACAATATAGGAGCCTTGCAATCTGTTCATAAGTTTGAAATGATACAATATTAAAGGTTATTAAAAAATAAATATACCATGGCCAAAAGATTGCCTCCTGGATATAGTATTCTACAGTTAGCATTCAGTGATTAAGGGTGGTCCTAAAAGAACAATTCATCCTGCCATCTCACCTTTGAAACTTAAAGAAAACTTGCTTTCAAACTATACCCAGTGCTATGATCAAAAGCAAGATAACTCCAGGGTGCCTGGGTGGCTCAGTGGGTTAAGCCTCTGCCTTCAGCTCAGGTCATGATCAGGGTCCTGGGATCAAGGCCTGCATCGGGCTCTCTGCTCAGCAGGGAGCCTGCTTCCCCCTCTCTCTCTGCCTGCCTCTCTGCCTACTTGTGTTCTCTCTCTCTGTGTCAAATAAATTAAAAAACAAAACAAAACTTAAAAAAAAAAAGATAGCTCCAGACTCCCAGAGTCCACTGAACTTGTAATTATGAAGAAGGGAATCAACTGTTTTATGAATTATTCTTCTGATTAAATTTCTTGAAAGTAGTTTTAAGTTGTACCTGATGTGGAAGAGTGTGACACAATCTATTAGTTACTACCCCAATATCCATTCTCTCTTGGTAACAAACCTCCTGGTTTTTAGGTAGGGACAGGGTTGCTTACAATAAAAGCTGTGTTTCCTAGCTTTCCTTGCAGCTAGGTGTGGCTATATGGCTAAATTCTGATCAAAGAGCCTAAAAAGAAAAATTATAGAACAACTTCCAAGACGCCTCCTTAAAATATGCCACTGGCCCTTTTCCCCCTCTTCTTTGTCTCTTCTAACAAAATATTACCTGGAGTGTAAATTGATGTTTGGATTTCTACCAGCTATCCTGTGCAAAAAAACAAGATTTATATCCTAGGGATGATGGCACAGAGAGACAGAAGGAACCCATGTGGGTCCCTCATTAAAAAAACTCTCACAGAGCGACTGGGTGGCTAAGTCATTTAAGGGGGCAACTTTTGATTTCACCTCAGGTCATGATCTCAGGGTTATGACATGGAGCCCCACATCAGGCTCTGCACTCAGTGTGGAGTCTGCTTGAGATTCTCTCTCTCCCTCACCTGCTTCCCCTCTCCCCATTGGCTTTCTAAATAAATAAATAAATTTTTTTAAAAAAAGAGCTATCATACCAACCCTGGAATATCTATCTAGTAAACTATATGCAAGAAAAAAATAAACATCCATTTTGTTTAAGTCACTGCTAATTCAAGTTTCTATTATGTATCATAAAACAAAAGTGTTTTTTTTTTTCTTAAATAAGGGGTAAGATCTGACTTAGACTCATAATTTCTATAAAGTTTTCAGGAAATGATTCATTTCATAAGGGTGGATCCCATCAATGTCTCGCTCTAGAGCCTAGCCGAGGCTTCACATAACTTTAGGTGATGAATATTTCTGTGGATGAATGAAAATTCTTTTTGTAAAAATAACTCCAAAATGTTGCCTACAGCAACATTAGCAATTCATCCCAATTTGGTATTGTTTTGGTGATTATAATTTGCTTCAAAGATCACATTAAATATTTTTCTTTCCCTATGAATCTTGGTCAAAAGAGATACAATTCTCATCTAGTATTTCAGCTTGTTAAATGCAGAATTTTATGACTGCTGCTTGCATTCATGGCATTTTTCTTTAATGGATCATAAAGTAAAGGGAATTAGGCAACATAGGCTGAGTTATCCTACAGGAACAAACAATTCCAAAATCTCACTAGTTTAAAACCACAAGGATTTACTTCAGCAGACGGTCCTGCTCCCTTTCTTATTCAGCTGATGGAATCCCCTCCATCTGGACAAGAGGGAGAGGAACGTGACAGATTGCTTATTTGTTCTTATGACTTTGATCAGAAATGAGACCTTTCACTTCCACTCATATATCACTGGCTAAAGAAATCACATGGCCACACCTGACTTCAAGGGGCGGGGAGGGCATCCTGCTATATATCCAGGATGAGCATTCCAGAATTATTGGAGAACACTAATGATTAGCAGCCATAAGATTTCATAATTAATTCTGAGCTCACATCTTCTCATTTCAGTCTTTTCCTGAATTTGCCTTCAGTCATTTTTAAAAAGATTTTAAAGACTTTATTTATTTATTTGAAAGACAGATCGAGCAGTGGGGAGGGGTTGAGGGAGAGGGAGAAGCAGACTCCCCTGAGTCCTTCCCAGGACCTTGATATCACGACCAGAACTGAAAGCAGACGCTTAACCAATGAGCCACCCAGGTGCGCGTGCCTTCAGTAATTTTTAAATATAAGAAAAATCTGATTGGTTAATAGAATGCCCAGCTCCATTTATTATAATTATGGAGAGTAAAATTTTCTGGAGGAGATACAGACTTAGCTCTAACTCTCCTAATCTGCCAGTGTTTGTTTGTAACTACCTGCTGATGAAAAACAAAACAACATGACTTCTCAAAGTCCTATCAAGTCAGTGTAGTCTCTGTTATCTCAGATCGGTGCTTCATTAAGCGTGCAGGACTCCTGGGGGACACCCAGAATGCAGTTAAGGGTTTACAAAATGCTTTCTTTTCCTAACATACCTGTTTGTGGAGACTGAATTTTCTCCCTTCACTTCAATGAAGGCAACATATTGCAACAGATTGAATGCAGAACAGACATGAGAATCCAGTCATCTTTTATTAAACAAGACATTAAAGAAATCTGCAAAAGAAATTAGTTCTGGAAAATATAGTCACTTTTATATGAATACATATTTCATGTTAATATGCAAAGGGTAATTGTTATTTTAAAGGAATTAATAAACATATAGTTTACAATTTGCTCAGTTTTAATTTTTAATAAAGACACTATTGATAGATATAATCAACATAAGCTAAAGGTCTTTGGGGTCCTCAATAATTTTCATTTAACTTTTCATTTTGAAATAATTATTCTCAATGATTTTTTTAAATTTAATTTAATTTTTTTTTCAGTGATCCAAAAATTCATTGTTTATGCACCACACTCAGTGCTCCATGCAATACCTACCCTCCTTAATACCCACCACCAGGCTCACTCAACCCCCACCCCCAACCCCTCCAAAACCCTGTTTGATTCTCAGAGTCCACAGTCTCTCATGGTTTGTCTCCCCCTCCGATTTCCCCCAACTCACTTCTCCTCACCTTCTCCTAATGTCCTCCGTGTTATTCCTTATGTTCCACAAGTAAGTGAAACCATATGAAAATTGACTCTCTCTGCTTGGCTTATTTCACTCAGCATAATCTCTTCCAGTACCGTCCATGTTGCTACAAAAGTTGAGTATTCATTCTTTCTGATGGAGGCATAATACTCCATTGTATATATGGACCATATCTTCTTTATCCATTTGTCCTTTGAAGGGCATCTTGGCTCTTTCCACAGTTTGGCAGTTGTGGCCATAGTTGCTATGAACATTGGGGTACAGTTGGCCCTTCTTTTCACCACATCTGTATCTTTGGGGTAAATACCCAGTAGTGCAATTGCAGGGTCATAGGGTAGCTCTATTTTTAATTTTTTGAGGAATCTCCACACTGTTTTCCAAAGTGACTATACCAACTTGCATTCCCACCAACAGTGTAAGAGGGTTCCCCTTTCTCCACATCCTTTCCAACACTTGTTGTTTACTGTCTTGTTGATTTTGGCCATTCTAACTGGTGTAAGGTGGTATCTCAATGTGGTTTTGATTTGAATCTCCTTGATGGCTAGTGATGATGAACAGCAGTTTTTCATGTGTCTATTAGCCATTTGTATTTAAAAGGGTCCTGAGGCTAAAAGCCTTGTGAAAGTAAATTAAAGGAAACCTCATTTAAAATGGAGTCAGGAAGCCCTGGAGTGGGGAGCTTTCGTGCACTACCACTCACAATAAGAAGCAAAGTTTGCATTCCCCAACAGGAAGAAGCTTACTTTACCTAGGAGGTGGGAGGATAGAATAATTTCTCTTGACTAGCAGCAGCTCCGCTAATGGGAAATTACCACACTCAGCCAATGAGAAGCTGTAATAGACCTTCTAGCTTCCTCCTTTCCTCTATAAAAGCAAGCCCCTCTCTTTTGTTTTCTGGGCTTGCCCAGGGTTCATCATAGTTTTGCTTGTCTCAAATTGCAATTTTCTGCTATTCCCAAAGAAACTCATTTTGCTGGTAAAATAATTGGCTTTTTGTTTTTTTAAAGGACAACAAGTTTAAGAACTACCATCTTAGAAAATACCCCGTTGTTAAATTTCAGTGTAAACTTTAAAAAGACAGAACAACTAAATAGCACTTCCTCTACAATGAAGATTTTAAGGATCAGTGAGATAATGATAACAATTTGTATTTACCAACTCAAGGAGCACTGCATTGTGGAACCACATCTCATTGCTGGGAAGAGTAGTTTGGCATGCCTATATTAAAATTTCAAATCAACTGGCTATTTGGATTACAAAAGAGTATACTCAGTTAATCTATTGAATATTACCTGAAAATAGAACTAGTCACTGAATGAAGATACATGCAGCTACAAAAAACAAAAACACCTTTTTAGGGGGTAAAATTCAAATAATAAAGTTCATTCTCATAACAAAAGTCCTGATGTTGGATATTTCCACAGATGGGTATCAAAATATTCCCAGGATGTTTACATCCTTCCAATCTACTAGTTTCAGGATCTTAGCCCATATAAGATTTCATGAGCCCCAAATCCTGGTATCAAAATTAAGTACAGGTCTGAGAGGTAGAATATGGAGGACTGGTGTGTTTCCTCCCATGCTTTTCTTTTAGGCAGTAAGAGAGACTTTTCCCACAATCACCCTGCCACCATAATACAGACTATTTTTTAAATATCACTGGTCAGAATTGGGTCACGTGACTGCCTAAATTAGTCACTGGGAAGATCACATCGTGATCCTCTCTTTGTAATTGAGGAAGAGACTAGTTTTTCCCAAAGCACTTGACTTCTTCATATCTGCACAAAATCAGGGTTCCTTTAGCAAGAATGAGAATGGGGGGTGGGGAACAGCTATGAGATAGGCAACCAGGGTTCTTGAACTGTCATGACAAGGAAAATGTCTCATTGTAGTAACCAAGACGAGTATGGGATAACAGATAAAATTTAGACAAGTTTTGTAAAGACCACACTTGCCTACTTTTCTTCTTTCAATTAATTAGTCATCACCAAGAGCCTAATGAATGCCTAACAGCATTAAAGATGTACAAAGTCTCATTTTCTTATATCTTCACTGATAGTTCATTCTTAGCTTATAGCTATCTATAAATCCTCATATATATTTCATTCAATAATAATAAAAACTCAATTCTGCTCAATTTCATACTACTACCTTTTGGTTTCTCTACTAAAATATCATGCATATATTGTTGCTGCCATATTTTAGAATGACACCTCTTAAACTTAATACTTTTAGTTAAGATTTGGCTCCTCATTAAACTGGGAGTCATTTACATATTTAAGAAAAATGAATTTCTTTCTATAATCCAAGTAATTCTCTAAGTAATTAATAAAACTCAGAAACAAATACAGAAAAATACTATTCAATATATTTTTCATTATCTGGTACAACCATCAGCTGTCTGGTCTCCCACTAAGAGCATGAACCAACCAGGACAGGTACATATTTTCTGCTATGATTTTATATGGTCTGGATATAGCAGAAATAATTTATAGATCATTTAGAAAATGGCCCTGTCTCATTTTTCATTCAAAGCTCAGCCAAAATGTCATCTCTTCCTATGCCTTCCCTTACCATCCTGCTTAAGAGAAGCTTCCTCCAATTACTTTGTATTAAATCCCTCTTCAATTCTGTCTATACCACTCTTGCAAATCTGTGATTATCTCCTTCATTTATTTATTTTCTGTTTTCCAGCCAATATACAAGCACTATGAAAGCTGGAAATAAGACATGTTGGTCTTATTCAAACTGTATGCTTAATGCTTAATACAGTGCTTGGTACATAGTGGCTGATCAATAAATGTTTAGCTGAATTTAATTTTCTTTTCTGAATCCTTTCTGTTCTGTGTTGCATTCTAAAAACAAAAATTAAAACTAAATCTTGATGTTTATTGTATTTTGGCTACTGACATTTAATAATATAGGATATTAAAATTGCATAGTTAATGACATTTAACATAAAGTGTCAGAAGTGACAAAACTTGGTAAAATACAGTTTTATAATGAGAAGATCAATCTCCTTTTATGTCAAGTGAATATATTTTTACATATTGTGTTTTTATTATATATAATTGATTAGGTAGGAGAAATTAGTCTCTTTGGGGCTAGCATAGAAGTTTAGAAATGTCTAGAAGCGAAGCCATTAAGAAGTCTGAATAGTTTAAATTGTCCAAAGTTAAACTTATGCAAATACTTTGTATCTTCAGTATACTTTGAATTAGAATCACCTTTCATAAACTCTCACTGTGACTTTAATAATATACATCCAACTATAATATAAAGCATATTGTTTTTAGGCCATTACATATTATACTTTACTGTTATTATTAACCAAGTAAGAGAGTTACTTAAGGAGCACAATGAAATCTGGCTGTTTTCAATGGAGATATTCCCATGTATGAGTGTGATTAGCACAGACTTGCTAAATCTCTCTCTGAGCCATCTGTGGCCACCTTCTTGGTTTAAAACAACACACAGGAGCTCTGCTCAGTTCTAAGTCAGTTTTACCACCATTGTTATCTTTATCTGAAACCTGGGAAGAGCCTCAAATGCCTGAAGATTGGAAATGCCACCTTTCACGAAGAATCTAATCTTCGAACTGAAAAAAGACCTCTATGCAATCACTTATCTCAAATAAGATTTTATTGGCATAAAGGGTTGACCACAGAAGTTTCAACCCAACTGTAAGGGGGGAAAAGAGTATTTTAGCTTACTAATAAGTTCAGAACACATTCAAGTGTTTAACCTTCTGATAATGCACAATTAAAATTCTAGTTACTTGAAAACATTTGCTTGCTCTTTAGTTAGATCTCAAATTGAAGTGATGCAGACATTTCTTTTATAATGGCCTCAGTATGAGGGCCTGGCTCCTGACAAATCAGCAATAGTGGAGAATTTATTGACAGAGACCTGACAGATAGTTTGTCACTGCACTCAAAAGTTTGGAGGCCTTAAGTCCTTACTGTAGACCCAGTACACTTTTTTCTAAAGATTTTGCTCTGATCACCAGGCATCAAAGCATTGATGTGGAGCCTTACAGAGACTGCAATGCAATAAAACTAGAACTGTCCAGGCCAGTGTGAATATAACATATGCTTTAAAGCAAATTCCAAAGTTAAAACAGACATTGTAACAACCACTTTCTCTATCCAAGAGGCATATTTTTTAAAGCCCCAAATCAGAAAGACCTCCAATAGGCTTGATTCTGACTGCAGTGTTTAGTTTCTCAAGCCTAGACTGAGTATGGTTAGGAAACAATACTTTAATGTCATATTTAAAGTTTTCTTATTGAGCCATATTTTGCACACCATAAAATTCACCCATTTTTACTGAACAAGTTAATGACATTTAGTAGATTACAGAGCTGCACAACTACCACTGTGATCCAATTTTAGAACCTTTCCGTCACTCCAAAAAGATCCCTCATACATATTATGTGTAGGGTTTTGTGTTGGATTTTTCACTATCTTTTTCCATGAAGACATAATTACATAACCAAAATAAAATACCCCAAATAAGTAATTTAATAAATTTGACTCTGTTGGCATTCAGACACAAATGAATAATTATCCTAGAAAGGAGCACACTTTATATGTACAGTCTTTTAAAAAGGAGTCTAGCTTCTAAGGCATATGTTATAATTTTCCTTAAATAATATTCATAAAATCATGGATAAAAAAGGATGTGCATAAACTGAGACTGGCCCTGCTTTCATACAAGCAAAACTGGCATTCAGGAGGCACAGGGTGGCAATAGCAGATGTGAGTCATTATATTCCTCTCATTCTTTCACACTTCTGTTTCTCACCTTAGTCTCTAAGTAGAGACTAAGTCATACTCTAGTTGAGGTCATCTTTTCCATTGAAAAGGTTGGGGCAACATCAGGTTACATTCAAAATGGGAACCTAATTCTAGCTCTAATTTATCTTTTCATTTAATATTATTTTCTGGGTAACGAAGAAGTACATACTCATCGTTTTTATGGGCTTTTGATTTTTTCCATTCATCCTCCTCAAGGACCATTGCCTAGCATCCTTTCTCCAGGGTTTGCTTCCCTTCTCTTATAGTCATACAAAAATCCCAAAACTAAAAAACAAAACAAAACAAACAAACAAAAAAACCAAACATGTCAGGCACATAGGCACCATGTGTAAGGTGAGTTTGTAATACTTTCTTTTTAGTAAATTACAAACATTGGTGGCTTAGATGTCAGTTAGCATATAAACTCCGCAAAGGTAAGGAGTTTTGTCTCTTTTGGTCCCTGGCATAGCTCAAGCTCCTAGAACAGCACCTGGCACATAGTAGGTGTTCAATAAATACTTGTTGAATGAATGAGGTTTTTTTATATTTTTAATCCTAAAAGATTATGTAGATCTGTCTACCTCATTGCTATGTTATGAAGAGCATATCGATATGTTACATAAAGTACATATTTTAGAAATAGATAAATTCCGAGAAATGTACAATCTACCAAGACTGAAAATTGAAGAAATTGAAATCTGAACAGGACAATTACTAGTAAGGAGATTGAATCAGTAGCCAAAAACCTCCCAACAAGTAAGTCCAGGAGCAGATGGCTTTACTGGTGAATTCTACCAAACATTCAAAGAAGAATTAATGACAATCTTTCTCAAACTCTCAGAAAACAGAAGAGGAAGAAATACTTCCAACTTCATTTTATGAGGCCAGCATTACCCTGATACCAAAATCAGACAAAGATCCTTGTCTGATTACACACCAGTGTTTCTGATAAACATAGAGGCAACAATCCTCAACAGGATATTAAAAAGCTGAATTCAACCATACATTAAAAGGATCATACACCATAACAAAGTGGGATTTATTCCAGGGATGCAAGGATGGTTCAACATCCATAAATCAATCAACATGATACACAATGTTAACAAAATGAAGGATAAAAATAACATCATTTCAAAAGATTCAGGAAAAGTATTTGACAAAATTCAACATCTGTTTATGATAAAAACTCTCAGCAAAAAGGTTATAGAGGGAACATACATCAACATAATAAAAGTCATAGATGACAAGCTTATATCTAACATCACATTCAATGGTGTAAATCTGAAAGCTTTTCCTTCAAGATCAGGAATAAGACAAGAATAACTATTCTTGCTGCTTTTATTCAACACAGAATTGGAACCTAACCACAATAATTAGGCAAGAAGAAGAAATAAAATGTATCCTAAATGCAAAGGAAAAAATAAAACCATCTCCATTTGAAGATGACATGATATATAGAAAACCCTACAGACTCCGCCAAAAAAAAAATGTTGGCTAATAAATGAATTCAGTAAAGTAGCAAGATACAACATTAATACATAAAAATCAGTTGGGTTTCTATACACTAATGACAAATTATCAGAAAAAGAAATTAAGCAAACATTCCCACTTACAAATGTATTAAAAAGATTACATTCCTAGGAATAAATTTAACAAAGGAGGTGAAAGATTTACACTCTGTGAACTTTAAGATACCAGTGAAAGAAATTGAAAAAGACACAAATAAATGGGAAGATTCTGTGTTCATGAATTAAAAGATTTAATGTTGTATAAATGCTTATAATACTTAAAGCAATCTACAGATTCAGGGCAATCTTTATCAAAGTTCCAATGGCATTTTTCACAGAAACCAAACAAACAACTCTAAAAGTTGTATGGAACCAAAAAAGACCCTGAATAGCCAGAGTAAGCTTTAGAAAGAAGAAAAAAGTTGGAGGTATCATTCTTCTTGATTTTAAACCATATGACAAAGTGTTACTCGTCAATACAATATTGGCATAAACACATGCACATAGATCAATAGAAGAGAATAGAGAGCCCAGAAATAAACCCATGTATATATGATCAATTAACTTATGACAAAGGAGGCAAGAATATGCAATGGGAAAAAAAGAGTCTCTTTAATAAGTGATGTTGGGAAAACTGGACAGACACATGCAAAAGAATAAAACTGGATCAGTATCTCACACCATATACAAAAATCAACTCAAAGTGGTTTAAAGACTTGAGCATAAGATCTGAAAACATTAAATTCCTAGGGGAAAAAACCCCTTAGGCTATAAGATTCTCAACATCAGTCTTTACAATGAGTTTTTTCGATTGGACACTAAAAGGCAACAAAAGCAAAAATAAACAAGTGGGACCACATCCAATTAGAGAGGAGGAAACCATCAACAAAATGAAAAGGGAACTTGCTGAATGACAGAAAATATTTGCAAATCATACATCTGATAAGAAGCTAATATCCAAAATATATAAAGGACTCTTACAACTCAATAGTAAAAAAGCAAACAAGCCAATTAAGAAATGGGCAGAAGATCTGAATAGACATTTTCCAAAGAAGCTGTACCAGTGGCCAGTAGGTAAATGAAAATGTGCTCAACATCACTCATCATCAGGGAAATGAAAATCAAAACCATGATGAGATATCACCTCATATCTGCTAGAATGACTATTATAAAAAAAAACAAAACAGGTAGCAAATGTTATCAAACATGTGGAGAAGAGGACACACTTGTACACTATTGGTAGGAAAGCAAATTGGTGCAGACTCTATGAAAAACAATATACAAGTTCTTCAAGAAATAAAAAATAGAACTACCACATGACCCAGCAATAGCATATCTGGGAATTTATCCAAAGGAAACAAAAACATTGACTTGAAAAGGTATCTGCACCCCCACTGCAGCATTATTTATAAAAGCCAAGACATGGAAACAATCCAATTACCCATCAGTAAAGGAATGGATAAAGAAAATATAATACATATATTATACATATATATAATATATATATAATATTATGTAGCATATATATATATATTTGGATATGAAAAAGGAGGAAATTCTGACATTTGGGACAACATGGATGGCACTTGAGGGCATTATTATTATGCTAAATAAAATAAGTCAGAGAAAGACAAATAACATTTGATCTCACTTATATGTGGAATCTTTAAACAAACAAACAAGCCCAAACTCATAGATACAGAGAAGAGATGGGTGGTTGACAAGGGTGGGATGGGTGTTCATGAAATGAATGAAAGTTGTCAAATGGTACAAACTTCCAGTTATAAAATAAATAAGTCCTGGGATGTAATCTATAGCCTGGTGACTATAGTTAGTAAAAATCTTTTGTATGTTCAAAGTTGCTAATAAAGTAGATCTTAAAATCTCCATCACAAGAAAAAGAATAGCAACTATGTGTGGTAAAAGACATTAACTAGACTTACCATGCTCGTTATTTCATAATATATACACATACTGAATCATCATGTTGTACACATGGAACGAATATAATGCTATGTGTGAATTATATCTTAATTTTTTTTAAAAGCACATGTTTTAACTGCACTATTGGTACTCCTATAGATTTCTAAATGAATTTTGAATGTAACATGACTAAGCTCTTTTGGTCTTGGCCTCACCGGAAATGAGCAGCAGCATCTGTATAAATAGGTGGAACAAATGTATAAATATATAAATGGTCTCATTCCAGTGATACGCATTTCTACTGCTCAGTTTACCAAAATTTGATCAAATATACATTTTACCGTACTTTTTTAAATTGGCTCTCCCTTTTGACCTCCTAGTAATTCATTTTTTTTCACAATTTTAAGACAACCGGTGTTCTCTCAGATTCACGTCTCATCATCCCATTACCCCCTCCTTCTTCATGCCAGATCCAGCCAACTTGATTAAACTCCTTTCTTGAGTAGTCACTGGTTCGTACCCTTCAACTGCGTGAGAATCCTCCCCACAGCTTCTGATCTCGTTTCTTCTTTCCTCCTAGGGGACCTGGAGCCATTGCCCAGTCTTTCTCTAGAGGCCTCTCCACTACTGCCTCATCTCTTCATCTTATAAACATTCTTTTGCCTCTTGTCCTCTAAAAACAAAACCCCTCTACTGACCCAATGTTCATCTTCTCTCCCCTTTTTCCTTTCAAAAAGGTAGCTCAACTTACTATTTTATTTTTTCACCTCTATAGCTCAATTTACTGTAAAAAAAAAAAAGTTAAAGTTAAAGTCACTTATGACTCCTACTTGGCAAATTCTATGAACATGCATCCTTATCTTATTTGACCCAGTGGTGGTGCTTAATGCCTTAGGCCTTTCCTCCTTTCCTTCCTTGTTGGAATTCTTTCAGCTCATGGTCCTATCATACCTGCTGTACAAATGCACCTTCTACTACCTTCACCATTCCTTTACAGGGAGGTTCTGTTTTGCTTTATTTTTTTTGCACTTCTCACTTCACAATCAAATGTTGCTCTCCAGAGCTCTGTCCTTGGTCCTGTTCTCAAGCTACAAAATTTCCTGGGAAAATGAATCAGTCCCTACAGTTTTAAATTCCTATTTCTTTTCTTATGACTCCCACATTTGAATCTTTAGTCCTAAGCTCTCTACTGAACTCTGAACCTCATATCTGATTGTCCCTTGGAAAGTTTCTCCACCTACATGTTATTAAGTTTTTAAAAACCGGTTAATTTTATTCCTCCCCCCACTGCCCCCGTTATGACAAATGGCACTGTTATAGTGGAAAGAGGTTCTGTCAGCTAGTGTCCTTAAGTGAAGATGGCTGGAGTAAATCCTACCCACCCAAAATGGAATATAGCATGAGTCAGAAATAAAACTATATTCTAAGGCCATGAGAGTTAGGGTTCCTTGTTATTGCTGTGTATCCCAGCCTGATGTGATGGATTCAAATCCAAAACCAAATTCATTATTTTTCCCTGAACACTATTAACAGAATAAAACAACCTAAAAGCATCTCACCTGCTCTTCCTCTTCTATTCCTTGTCTTCTCTGTCTTTGTTTGAGCTGTCACCATTTACCTAGTTAACCAAGTTAGAAACCTGGGAGCATGTCTAGATTCCACTTTCATCCCCTCACATTTTATGATGCAGGTAGTACTGTAGATTCTATTTCCTAAGTATCCTTCAAATATGTTCTTTCATTCCCATCTTTGCTATACATCTTCTCATCACCTTTTGCCTGAACTATGGCAATGACTTTGTAAATGATTTCATTGTTTCCAGTATCAGCCTTCCCTAAATCTGTCTTCCATATGGCTGCTAGAGAGACTTTTATAAAATATAAACTTTAGGGGTATTGGGGTGGCTCAGTTATTTAAGCATCTGCCTTTGGCTCAGATCATGATCCCAGGGTCCTGGGATCAAGCCTTGTATCAGGATCCTTGCTCAGTGGGGAGCCTGCTTCTCCCTCTACCTGCCAGTGTCCCAGCTTGTGTGGGCTTGCATGCACTCTCTCTGTCAAATAAATAAATAATATTTTAAAAAATGAAAACTTTGACCATTCCATTCTCCTCCTTAAAATATTTCACCACTGCTTACACATTAAATCCAAAATGTTTTATCATGGTACATCAGGCTCCTGTTAGCTCAAGCCCTTCTATCTCTTCAGCCACATCTCTGCTCCAGCAATCCCTACTCCCTAGAAGCACTGTTCCTATCTTCTCTTTCTGTTCCTGCACCACACACAGACAACACCATTTCTTCATCCTTCTAGAAAACCCAATTTAGATGTCTTTTACTCTAAAAAGTTTTTGTGGTTGTCCGAAAAAGACTTATCAATTCCCTCCCTTATACCACTTCTCTGGTTAAAATGTTCTTTTGTTATTGAACGTGGCACTTTTTAAAAACTTTTGCTTATGTGGCCACTGTGGTGCTCATAGATCACAATGGCTGTAACCTTCTTGGGGGTGGGGTGGGGGAGATATCTTATTCCCCATTACATCATTACGCCTGGAAAGCACAGTACTTACCACATTACAGACTCCTTAAAAGATGTTTATGAAACTGAAATGGTGAACATTTCATCAGGTAGCTTAACATTTGTTAAGGATTTTCATTTTTAAACATAGCTTAAAATTTGTTGAGTGCTTCCTATGTGTGAGGCCTTGTAGCAAAGCATTCTGCTAAGTTTTATTTTATTTTGCTAACAATAATTCCAGGGCATTGAGAAATGTATTCGGTACCTGTCCTTACTGATTTCATTACCTGAAACAAACCATATCTCACTTTCCTGTTGGGTAGATCAGTATAGATCCTTAAGTATTAATTAGATAGTTTATTTTCCTACACAGTAACTGAATGAACAGCTGAGACACTGTTACTTACATTAAAAGCTTTTACCTACAACTTTTAAGAAGTTCAGCTCTATTATTTAAAACAGTTTGAAAAAAATTATGGCAGTTATATACATCATCTTTCCTTTGAAGCATAACACTTTTTTTTTTTTTTTGGCCAGGAAAAAGTTTAATGGTTTAAAAAAATAAGCAAACATAGACTTATTTTGTAGTGCGCAAAGTGCTAATCTCAATAGATCCATTAAAATAAAGAATTTTGGGGCATTAATAAAAGTAATGGTCACTCAATCTAAATTGTTAGACATAGAGTTTATAGCATTATGTTATTGCTAGTGTTTTAAACTGTACAAACAAATTCACATACTTAAGTAGCTAGTTTCTTAAACTTAATAGAAAACTTCTACAATCTCAAATGCTTACCATCGTAAACATGTTAAATATAAATAATTGTTTAAATGTTCTAGGAGCTATGGTCCTAAAGCTGGTCACTTCAAAAAGTATAGTAATTACAGCTTATCACAGTAACTATATAATGTATTACACTAAACAGAACAGTTATATACATGAGCCAACATAAAGCTCAGGAGTCACAAAAATGAGGGGATCACTGGACATCTATTTCCAAAGCTTCCACGATGTGTGCGGCAGAAGGGCGATCTTTAGGATCTTCGTTGGTGCATACAGAGAAGAGTTCAATTACTTTCTGGTACGTTTCATCTAGTTCTTCCATATTAACAGGCGGCCTTGTCCCCAGAGCTGCATAGTATGCTTCATCATCAAAGTCACTTTCATCAAAAGTTTGATCTTCATCGTTATCATCTGGGAGATTAATGTGTGGAATAGACAAAGTCATCATTTCCCACAGAGTCAGGACAAAGGCAAATATATCTGCCTTGTCAGTAATAATCCCATTCTCTTCCAAAGCTTCCTTGGGTTTCCAAGGCTCAGTGCCAATGTAACAGGCCTCAGGGTCAGTTACAGTCATATTTTCATCCAGTGGTAGAGAGACTCCTACATCACAGATTTTAATTGTTTCAAAATCACCTTTAATTACAACATTTGAAGACTTTATGTCTCCATGAAGCAGTTTCTTTTCTTGGTGTAGATACTTTAACCCTCTCGCCATGTTCAAAGCAACTTTTAAAATTATGGCTGCTGGAAAAGGATCTTGGCTGTCTTTATTTCGTTCTTCTATTAAGTCATTTAGAGACTTTTCACCTCCATATTCCATAGCAAGACAAAGGCTACCATCACTTGCTTCAGTGAAAGCACGATAACCTACAATGTTTGGATGATGGAGGTTTTTCAAAATCTTAGCTTCATCTATTAGTCTCTTTTGATACATACTTTGATAATGATCATTACATCTAGGGTTAATCTTTTTCACAGCCCAAGGAGAATGAGACAAACCTCTGGGAGATCTTTTCATAAGGTAGACATTTACCCCAGTGCCAAAGCCAAGCTTCTGCATAAATGGAGAGGCAGGAATATTTATACATGGAGTTGAGCATAATGCAGATTTCTTTTTTTCAGATACTTTGCTTGGTGTCTTGAAATTATTGATTTCTTCCATTGTAATAAACACTTTAGGTCCTGAAAACTGGAAGCAACATTAGACATGAAGTTCAAAGGAGGGAACCGTACTTTCTCAAGAACCCTCTTTCTCAAGCCCTACCCTCTCTGTTCCCACCAGAAATCCCTCGCCAATTCCAGCCGCCCCTAAGAGCTGGAACTGAAATTCACTGGGCGGCGGTAAGAAACCATCGTTCCCACCAAGCCAAGCCTGTGCTCGCTGAAGCATAACACTTTTTATCAAGTTTAATGGGCCTTTGTAATAAGTGAAGTTCAACTGAAATAAGAAAAACAGGGTCACAGAGAGGCTGACAACTTGTCCTATAAACTTTTCAAGATTTCATAATCATTCTACACACACCCTGCTTCCACAAAATAATTTCTAATTATCACTGAGGAACAAAATGCCAAGTCGTGACTTGTGTATACAGGAAATTTAAGGCTTCTCTTCAGGGCACTCTGGTAAGATATTGAGGAAAATCACAAAAATAGGAGAAAATAATATAGATCTCTAAGCCTAAATCGCATGACTCCAATCTTAGGATCTCGCGGCTGGAATATTCAGTCTTTTACAATTTACCTTTTGTTATTTTTAAAAATTATTATCTACAAATAACAATAGGCAGACCCTAGTCTGTCACTACATTAACAAAAAATTTCCTTTCGACAGGAGTCTGTTCATACTCCTAGCTCTCATTCTGCCTAAAGAGGAGTTAAGGCCATTCCTTTTAATTCGGTCTGCATCCCAGCGTTTAGCTGACGGGATGCAGAGTTTGTTGCACTGACCACATCCCCCAAAGCCTCGAGTCAAACAATGACGAGCCACTTGGCCTTTTTGCAGAAATACACAAAACGTGTAGAATTGCTTAATTTTATCTCCTCCTAGACTCTTCACTTGGAAATTGGCTGCTCGGGCGAATGTTGTTTTTTCCCCCCCGCAGCCATGTGTCGAAGAGCGATTAACACTAGCTCAACAAAACCCATTCCCGGGCCATTTGGGAGTTGCACGCGTTCGCACCCGGGGTTCAGCCCGTTGCGCCTTCACGCGCAACCTTTTTGTTTATGCGGCGAGCTGGGGAGAGAGGGGCGGAGAGGGAGCGCAGCTCTCAGTATGCAGCAGACAGCCGGGGTATATATATAAAGCTCGGGTCCCGGCTCTGGCGGAGGGAAGAGGCCCGGCTGGCCCGCGAGCTGGCAGCCGCCTTCTGCTGGGCTCCGCCGCGCCATGGAAACCGGGGAGCCTTCGGCTAGCGGAGCCGCCGAGTGCGCGCCCCGCTGTTGCCACCGCTTCCCGCCTGCGGGCCCGGACCGCCCGCCGCGGCGCCGGGTCGCGGACTCCGGCGGCGGCGCCTACCCAACCCCGGCCCTACCGCCCGCGTCTCCCCAGCTCCTCCCCTCCGCTCTCCGCCCCCCGCCGGCCCCGGGGCCGCGCTCGGCTGCGGGCGGTCCTCCCGGGTCTGGGCTCCCGTCTCCTCGGCGCGCCTTGGGTCCCCCACCCCGCAGATCCGCAAGCTTCTGGAGACCGTGGGTTGACACCAGAGGCTGCAAGGAGGAGGGGGCGTCGCAGCACGCGGCGGGGGCGGTGAGTGAGCGCGCGCCCCGGGCCGTGCCTCCCCGGAGGACGGCTGAGCCACCGGGACTGGGTATGCCCTGCCGGAGGGAGACACAGGCCCCGCCCGCCCCTCGCGTACGCTCGCGCCCGCCCGGGGCCCTACCGGAGGCCCCGTGGGTCCTGATGCTGCGAGGGTGTCCTCCAGAGCCACCGACGCACGGATCCGGCCCGGAGCGAGGCTGCTCAGAGCCCCGCGGTTCACCGTTCCCCACGAGCGCGAGGAACACTAGACCACTTTTCCCCTTTCTAGAAGGTGAGTGGTCACTGTGATTGATTTCCTTTCGTCCCCAGATGCCGGACGACACCGGGGTGACCGAAGCCTCAGGAAAGCCTTCCCAATACAGACACCCAGTCAGGTGAGTGACAGGCCTCACGGAAGGGCTCCCGCTCCTCCAGCGCAGGGTAGAGCCGTCAATCGCAGCGCCTAGGTCCCTGGCTGGCCTTGGGGTTCTTCTCTTTGGGAAAATCTGTCTTCAGGGATCCCAGAGGTTCTTTACTCATCGTATTGATAAAGGTAGTTCACGCTCTCACCTAAAAGAACTGTTAATCCGTGCCCACTCAGTAAACTCTTCAAGAGTCTATTATAAAGAGGGAAAGTGGTTGGCATCGTCCAAGTCGACCGGTGACATCATGTGTCTGCAAGCCAGTTTTGTGTTGTTTAATGCTAAATGGTTCGAATGAAATTGACTTCACAACGGGCAGAGTGTGTATATTCTTACTCTTTTGCAAACCAGAAGGAAGAATGGTGTTCATAGTTGCAGATCGCGCTTGACGTGGAAGAGAAAATGGAGTGTGATGAAAATCGTAAAGATCAAGAAGCTTCCTAAAAGGGATAGAGGTTACTTAACATGACAGTGAAGAGCTAGTTTCCCGTTGCTAGCCCCAGGAAGGGAAGTCAGCCTTTCGGTGGAAATCTTTGTAGCTTTTACTCAGGTGAAAGGTTCATTCTGCAGTTTGCTGGCTTCAGGGGGTTGTGAAATGCAGAGACCATGGTATTTGTATGTATATGTTTATAAGTAGCTTGTAGAGCTCGATGAATGTTGATTAATTTTCTATGTAGCGATGGACACAGGAAAAAAATAACCACACCCCTTTGGCAAGTGTTGTAAGTTTAGTTTGGTCAGTTTTAGCAGTATGTAAAGGATGTGAAGTACCTAACTGGGCCAAATGGAGTGGGGCAAGATCTGGGAAGTGTGTATGACAGGATGTGGTTACCTAGCTGAACCTTAAAGTTAGCCAGATGAATGGTAGGTGGGGAAATGGAACAGAAGAAATAGCATAGGTGAAGGGATACAGAGTCATGGAACAACATGGCTCCCAATGGGAGCCTCAAGGACCTGGAATTGGGTGCATGAAGCTGTGATCATTCTAGCAGGTAAGCCATAGGCCGCATCTTCTACACCTTGTTACAGAGTTTTGTCCTATTCCTGAGTGTGGCGTTGGGAATCCATGGCCTTTATTTTGTGGATGGTACTGGGTGTTACTAAAAGCTAGTATGATCAATTTATGTTTCAGAAAATGCACTAAGAAAATGGTATATAGAATTAGTTTGAAAACCAAAATGAAATTGGAAGTTACTGTAATTCAGACAAGCTATGATAAAAAGCCATTCTAAGGCATTAGAAGTAGGGATGGGACTGGGTGAATTTGGGGAATGCTTAGGGGACATAATAGATTAGGCTTATAATGTATTGGATATGTGTAGGTAAGGAAGAGTTGAAAAGACAGAATGATTTCCGAGTTTGTGGCTAGCGACCAGATGAATGCTGTATTAACAGAGTGGAAAATAGGGCTTAAAACAGATTTGGGGAACAAGAAAATGAGTCCAATTTTTCATATATTGTATTTAGTGTGCCTATGGGGTTTCCAAATAGATATGTCCATTAAGGAGCTGTGCACCCACACACTAAGGGGCCTGGAGTCAACATCTTAAGTGGAAATACAGACAATTGGGAGTCTTCAATAAATGAACAGTTGAAGAAATCATGTCAGTAGATCAAGTTTTCCAGGGGAGTGAGAGAGGAGAGATGATCACTCTTGATAAAACACTGGGGAAGGCCAATACCAACCTGTATACAGAGAAAAAGCCATCCGCAAAGGATAGTGAGAAAAATCACTCAGAACAGGGAAGAATTCAGGAAAGTGTGAAGTCCCCGAAAGAGAAGTGGTTACTCAGAGATTCTGGGCAGAGTGTGGTAACAGTTAAACAACATTCTTTGGGTTTGACAGTTCTAGTTAAGCATTAGAAAATTATGTTTCTGGGGCACCTGGGTGGCTCAGTGGGTTTAGCCTCTGCCTTCGGCTCAGGTCATGATCTCAGGGTCCTGAGATTGAGCCCACATCGGTCTCTCTGCTCATCAGGGAGCCTGCTTCCCCCCTCTCTCTGCCTGCCTCTCTGCCTACTTGCGATCTCTGTCTGTCAAATAAGTAAATAAAATCTAAAAAAAAAAAAAAGAAAATCCTGTTTCCTATATAAGAAATCCCTTTCTTTTCTGGACTACTATAGCCATTTATTTGTACTTCTTTTAATTTTATTAATTTCTATCTTGAATACTGTTGAGTATTTCTCATTCTTTTTACTCAGTTGTCAACTTCTTAAGGATAGAAACTGATTTTTTTCATCTTTGAATTATGAATTTCATCTGGCACAAGAGATCACTAAAATTGTTATTGAATGACTGCATTATTGATGATTGCTTATTTAGGCACCAAAATTAAAACTCTTTTTGTCATTCACTTAGAAACATTTATAAACTACATTGCTTACTTTTCTGCCCTTTACAATGGAGTATACTGAGCATAATGTGACCTTCTCTCTGTTAGAAGCACTCTGTTACAAATGGGTACATGGGACGAACTACCCTACGCTAAAATGCACTATTGTTGGTGGGTCAGCCATATCCTTCTTCCTTCTTTGCTTTGGAGGAAAATAAAAGAAGACTAGATGGCAAAATTAATACTTGTGAAAAATTTGAAATTCTGAGGCAATTGTGTTATATGCAAATTGTATAAAGCCAGAATTATTCTCACTATCCCAATATAGTATTCCAAATTCAGTTGTATGAGGAAAGGGGAAGGAGATGGGATCAAGGCTGGTCCCAGAGGAAGCCTTCTTATAGCCCTGGTGTGAGTACATAGAAAAACTTTAAAATATTGCTTTTTGTACTCTTCTAAATGTACGTTGTTAGCTACATCTGCAACTAACAGTTAAATCTGTGAGTTTTAATATACTAGGTGATTTCTGCTTTTCTGGAAGGTGCATAATATTTTGTTGTCTTTATAAAGTTGGGTTTGAGAATTTTTAATATAATTGTAGGATTCATTTTTTTTCTCCAAAGGATTTTGGAAATTGGAAGACAATCCCTCATCTGTATATTATTAAGAATAAATATATCTATAACACCTGAAGTGAGCTAAATATTTACCACAAAGGGTATGAATTTTTTTGATCCAGTTTACAGCTTGGATAAAGTCTTAAAATGATTAACTAGTTTTTGATACTTTGGCAACTAGACTCCCATGACACCTGAGATTATAGCAATTTTAAACTATCTAAAGGCATTCATCAATTGTTAAGTATATGGAACTCTTAAAATTTGAACATTTCATGAGTATAAGGATTCTGAATGTGAAAAAAAATAAAGCATATTATGTTGTCTGCTTCTTTCAGACTATTTTGGCCAAAGTCAAAGTGTTATGATTACTTATATCAAGAAGCAGAAGCTCTTCTGAAAAATTTTCCAATTCAAGCCACAATTTCATTTTATGAAGATTCTGATAGCGAAGATGATATTGAGGAGCTGATCTGTGAAAATTAACCTGATTAGTTACTTGTGATGACATTCAAAGCTTATAGGATTTAAATTTAGTGTACAAATGTATCATAATCCTTCAAACTAATTTATTTGTATATAAATTATTAATAAAATGAAATATTTTGTAATTCTATAGTAGTTTGGCTTTTTTTACCCTTACACTATAAGTCATGCTACCAATCACACAATACTATGTGTTTGCTAGCAGATGGTGGAAAACACTTTAAATCATTGCCCATACTTGAGAATGGGAATTAATGCCATGGTTATTAAATCTTAAGGATTTTTAATGAATGATGAATCAAGTAATACTCACTTTAATACTCCTCTGCTGCCCTTAAATCCAGTAGTAAAATAGCACTGGTGTATAATAATTAGAGCACTTCATTGAGGGACCCCCAGAATTTTTAAAAAAATGTTTAAGTGAACATGACTTGTATGGAATCTAAAAAAGGAGAGCCCAAAGGCTAGAATTTGATCTTTTTTTCCATTTCTGTGTAAGGGGGAGCTAAGACATTTGGCAGATATGAAACATTCTTCTATAGCATCACCTCCTTTGTTCTGACTCCTTGCTCTTGGTATTGTCATTTACAGATTTTCTCGTGGGAAGTGAAATAAGACATTCTCAGTGACTAGTTTTTTTAAAATGTAGACTTACAGAAGAATACATGATCATTTAATGACAGAGAAAACAGGAGCACATTGCAAGTAGAGGTAACCTAGACTATGGTCATGAAGTTCTTTAACTCAGATGCAGTCTCACAATAAACATTTTAATTGCAAATGTTTCTTAGTGTCCCAGAATGATGATGGGTAGAGGTGAAGGTCAGAGATGGTTACCTGGCTAAGAAATGCCTCTTACTTGAATGGCTACATAGATCACTCACTTTTAAAGATACTACAAACATTGATTTACAGGCACTCTAACGACAGGGCAGTTGAAATAGAGCAAGTTCAAATTATGTGTCAGAGTCAGGAAAAGTTAGTAATGGCAGGAGAACAGGGAGAGTTATTTAGAACTGTATTTCTTCTGAAAGGTTTCCCCTCACTGGATTCTACACTCAGGATGTGTTTGTTCTGCAAGGGATATGCAAAAATACCCACCAGGTCACCAATCTCGACCTTGATCATTAGGGACTTCTTTTAGGTGCTCGGTATTTGAACTTCTTTCAATCTGTCCGAATAGTATGACAAGCCACTGCCATTTATCGAGTGCCTACTATTAACCAGGCACTGTACTAGGTAGTTTACATATGACATCTTGTTTAATTCTTACTGAAACCTAAGTCCACGGGGAAAATGAGACTTTGAGATACTTAAATAACTTGCACAAGCCTGCTCATTTATTAAGTGCAGAGATGGCATTCAAACTAAACCTCTTTGATATAACTGTTTGTCTCTTTCCGTGTAGCTTTCAGCGAAGAGAGGAAGTTGGATGAGGAGGAAGAACTTGTGATTGGGTGAATGGAACAGGAGATTTTATTAATTTCTTTGACTCATTCGTTTGTCATTAGCGAGGGTTCTTAAAGGTGAAGCTTCACCTCATAAGCGTGGCTGTGGCTGTTTGCATTTGACGCCTTAGCTCTTAAAAGTTCGCTTTCTTGTGCAGCCGGGTGCTTTAGAGGAGAGAATCTCAGAGAAATAAAAATCTTTTGATAGTATTATTTTATTCCGTATTTCAAGTAGTGTGAGGGTAGGGCTTAACAACAGACACTTGCGTTCTGGGTTAAGACGAGTCTACAAGAATTTATACTCAGATTCTGTCAGCACCAAGGCTAAGGAACAGCTTCGCTCAGTCTTCAACCCTTCCACGGAATAGCTGTCACCTCACTACGGTGCTGAAATTCAGGGTGCAGGGCTAACGCCGCACACGTACTTCTGTCGGGTTCCTTCCCTGCCGGCGCTGCGCTCGTCCCGTTGGCTCCGCCCCCCGCGGCCTCGACGTGCTGCGTCATGGCGCGCCTCACCCCGGCCGACCCCGGAAGTGGGCTGGGGGCTTGGCCTCTGCCCGGCCTCGGAGCGGGAGCAGGAGGTGTTACCTTAGAGGAGTCCAGCTGAGCGATCCTGTCAGGCGGCGGACCCAGGGCAGGGCCGGGTCCAGGGGTCCAGGATGCTGAACGTCCCTTCCCAGTCTTTCCCGGCCCCCAGCTCGCAGCAGCGCGTCGCCTCCGGGGGGCGTAGCAAGGTAAGTGGGTGACACCGTGCCTCTTTTTCAGCTCGCCTCCCGCCGGCGTTCGGTACTACCGAACGGTCCATTCTCTCTTTCGGCCCCCTCTTCCACCTCCTGTCCTCCTCCCTTCGTTCCTCCTGCCCTTGCTGGTTATCTCTTTCCCCGACCGTCTGCAGTCCTCGAACTATCCTAACCTCCCTTTCTCTCAGCTACTGCCCCCCCGCCCATCCTCTTTTCCCCTTCTGGGAAGTCTTTTCCCGCGAATTAAAGTGAGTTGTATATGACAGGGCCAGCACCGTGCTTTTGCCGTTACCATAGGTACTCAGTATTAGCTTCCTTCCCTCAATCAATCCTCGTCTTGGTCTTTTGTACTGCCCTTTCTGAAAGGAGTTGTGAGTGATCTGGGTTCCCTAGGCGAAGGAAAAGGTTGGGCGGTAGCGACATTGACCAGTGACCATCCTCCAAAGGTGGGGACTCCCAGAGCTAGGGAAAATGAGGGGAGCCAGAACAAATGTCTACAATCCTCCCGTGGTTTTACGGGCACTTCTCTAAGTCATGCTGGCTTTCTTCTTCTGGTACCTGTTTTATCACACTGTCTTTACTATTGATACCTCTTGCTGACTTTGAAGCTAATATAATACTCTTTTTGTTGAATATAGTTACTGTTAGCAACAGGTGGAACGCAAATGTGTTTTATATTTATAAAACTTAATAAAATTGTCTCCTGTGCAGTTATTTGTTAGTTCCTCGTTCTGTAAGTTCATCTTCCTGTTTTGTTTATATTTTGTTTTTGAAACTTCCACCTACTTGGACCACTCCCCCCAACCCCGCATTTCTGGACTCTTATGTCTTAGAATAATTTAGGATATTTGCTGACTTTTTTTTTTTCTCTCCACTTAAACTTGGAGTTGACTCTAAATCAGAATTGTGGATTCAGGAATCTGTAGCTTTCATTAGCTTTTCAGAGGTTTGTAACTCCAGATATAAGAATAATAAAGCTGGGATTTATTCGGTGCTTACGGTATGTATGTATGTTCTAAGTATACTGAGTGCTTCATGTGTAGTGTATTAACTCATTTAATCTTTACAATAATCCCACAAAATGGTTGCTTTTGTTATCTCTATATCACAGAAAAGAGAACTGGTTAAGAAATGTTGCTTTGGACCCTAAAAGTTTGATGTGATGTGACTCTGGCCGTGATATTATTTATCACATTTATTGCTCCATAGCTCCATATATCATCCAGCTATCTAATCATCTGTCCCCTCCTTCTTGATGTTTGACCTTTTCTGTCCTTGAACTAAATGCTTGGCTCATAGTATAGTCTTTTTGGAGAAAAAATTTCTGAATTAAAATATAAGAGTTGCTGGCCTTCTGTGTTAAAACTGCAAACCACATTCTCAGTATCCTTTTAAAGGAGAAAGCTCAGAGGCAAAGACAGAAAGTCCACAGGAGGTGATGGCAAAGGTGAGTCTTTGGATCCAAAAAGAGAACGAAATACAGTTATTGCACAATTTGCAAGGAAACTGAAACTTTTTCTCCCCCTTTATGAAATGAGGTAATCTTGCACATATCAGAACCTGATTCAGGATTGTGTGAAATAGGAAGAGGTTGAAAAAAATAGAAGCCAGTTCAGGCAGTTGTATATCATAATAGTGAAAAGCATAGACTTTTGGGTGAGAAAGACCCAGATTCTTTTCCCAACTCCTGTGACTTAGTCTCTGAGTCTCAATTTTCTCAGGTGTAAAAGAGAATAATAGTACCTATTTTATAGGGCCGTTCATAGGATTAAATGAGATGTTTCTTGGTATGTGGTAAGCACTCACTGTGTTACTTGCTCTTAGACTTTCATTCAGATTCCATGGATTGTTGTATGGTTGTTGTGTTAAGCCCTGAGCACAGTGTCTGGTATGGAGTATGTATTCTACATATGATTTTTTATTATTCCACTAATACTAGTAAATAATTATTTTTTGAAAACCTACCATATGCTGGAGATGTGGTCTCTGTTTCCAAGGAGTTTAGTCTAATAGGTTGTACAGACTAATAAAGAGTTTGTATAAATGTCATATGTACTATAACTGTGTTATGACCACAGAACGGTTGGGGTCAGAGGAGGCTTCTGGAGGAGACAGTGTCTGTAGAAGAAAGGGAAGGAATTGGGCCAGGCCAAGGAGCAGGTATTTCCTAGCAATCGAGGAATCAGTTCCCATTTAGCTAAAGTATTTATTTTTTTTTTATTTAAAAAAAATTTTTTTTAAGGATTTTATTTATTTATTTGACAGAGAGAGATCACAGGTAGACGGAGAGGGGGGCAGAGAGAGAGAGAGAGAGGGAAGCAGGCTCCCTGCTGAGCAGAGAGCCTGAAGAGCCTGATGCGGGACTCGATCCCAGGACCCTGAGATCATGACCTGAGCCAAAGGCAGCGGCTTAATCCACTGAGCCACCCAGGCGCCCCTAGCTAAAGTATTTAATAGGAAGGAGCAGAAATTAAAACTCAGAGCTAGCAAGGTAAACTATGAGCAGATATAAAGGGCCTGGTAAGCCACTCTAGGGAATTTAGAGACATTATTATAAGGTAGTGTGGGGAACCACTGAAGGAGGGAGGGCCCAAAGTTAGATCTGCATTTTCTGAAGATTATGTGTTAACTACCCAGTGGATTATGGAATCCACACAAATGAGAGATGAGATGAGTGATTTTGGTTTGGGATGGGAATGATCATATTCTTGTACTTTACTTCATTTATGGGGACCAAGAGACCTAGAAAGTTTCAGGATGGTGAGAATGGGATGATGTAATTGGTAGAAGGAAGGTGAAATTGCAGTGGTACTGCAGACCTATTAACTTGGTTATTTTGGGGGTAAATGAATGCCTACAATAGGCAAGATTCCAGAAAGTGAGGTATATAAATATCTTAGTGTATTCAGTGTGTTATAACAGAGAACCGTATACTTTATAAAGTGGATTATAAACAACAGCAATCTATTTCTCACAAGTCTGGAGACCGGGAATTCCAAAGTCAATGCACCAATGAGTTTGGTGTCTGATGAAGGCCTGATTCTTGGTTCACAGCCATTTTTTCCACATATCTTCACATGACAGAAAGGATGAGGGAGCTCTTTGAGGCCTTTTTAATAAGCATTCATGAAGGCTCTACCTTTATGATTTAATCACCTACCAGAGACCTTCCTAATACCATCACATTGGAGGTTAGGATTTCAGCATGAATTTTGGAGGGGCACAGTCAGTCAGTCTGTAGCAATATACTTCTTCAAATGGGCCTTCTTTTACGTTAAACATTCCTCTGGTACTATGTTACAAATGAGTTGTACAAGTTCAGACAGTAGCTCAATCCCGTCCTTGAAAAATTTCCACTAGGTTGTCTTAATTGGTTAAAATATTAGTAATACCTCCCATCCAAAAGCCTTTAAAGTCTATTTTGAAAAAGCAAAAAACTATCAAAACCAAACATCCTTTACCAAATCTTCTGTGCAGGGGTAGGAAAGCTTTTCTGCAAAGGGCCAGATAATAAGTATTTTAGGGCCACACGACAATTCAGTGTTTTTACTACCATCACCACCACAACATGTGAAAATGATTCTAAGCTCCAGGGTGATACAGAAACAGGCATGGGTCAGTTTGCCAAACCCATCCCTAGAGTGTTACAGTTTTTTTTTTCCCCCATTATTTGAGAACTTTTGTTTCTTTGTGAATTCTTAGAAAAAAGATTGCTGCCTCATGATTTCTAATATTCTATGTATATTGACAAAGAAAATCAACTTTAACTGGCCATTTATATTTTCCTTGTTAAATCTCTTGTGATTTTTAAGGGGAAGAAATTTTGGTCCAAGTTGGTAAGTGACTCCAACATATTAGTGACAAAGCAGAGCCAGGACCAAAACTTGTTTTCTGACTCCAGGTTCAATACTACTCTTGTTTTATTAGATACCATTATGGTGAACATTTGTGTGCCAGAATTTCTAAGCCCTACCTCATAGTCCATTTGTTTTATATCATTCTGTTTATAATTCTAATACAGCAGAGATGATTTTGACAACCACCTAAATCTGTTAAAAAAAAAACTGTAGAATTGTTAGATTTCAGTTTTCTTATCTTTTTGAATGAGAGTAAGAGAAATGATGCAGTCCACAGAGAAGCAGCAGGTGGGGCAGGGGGAAGCAGCTGACTCAAAGAAGCCACATTGAATTCTTCCTTGTTCTTTTTTAGGTCCCTCTAAAACAGGGCAGAAGTCTTATGGATTGGATTCGCCTCACCAAAAGTGGAAAGGATCTAACGGGATTAAAAGGCAGGTTAATTGAAGTAACCGAAGAAGAACTTAAAAAACACAACAAGAAAGATGATTGTTGGATATGCATAAGAGGTATGTGGTATTTATTATGTACTGCAAAAAGTTTTGGCTGGGCTTTCCAGTTGTAATGCCATATGACTTCATGATCCTATTTGATGATAAGATTCACAATTAGATAACAAAAATATGCCTTAAACTGGGCCATAAAGTATATAATTCTGAATTTCGACAATATTTCGTTCTTAGGTACCTGTTTACATAGCCTACCGGCACTCATACTCCCTTAGCAAGAAAGCAAGTGCTTGCCAGGCAGTTATTCAGTAACACTAGCTTATATACAATCACGTCCCACCTTAGTGCCTTATGACAGAATCATTTTGAATGGGAGAAATTGTTCTGCCAGAAAAAATGTCTCTGAGAATCGAAAGTAAATCAGAAAGCCTGTGTGTAAGCCAAATTTTAAGTTCTTGCATGAAGCCATTTTTATTATTTAATGTAAGTTTCTTAGCTTATTAATTAGCTGATTTTTGTAGCCCGTAGCAAAGTACAAGGACCAAACTAGAAATGAGTGGATTGGAGAGAGTGAGCAGAGAGATAGGAGAATAGCTGATAAAAGCAGACCTTATGGTAATCAGCAGCCTTGCATCTCATATGGGAACAAAGGCAATGAAGGGCATGGGAATGTACAGTGGGTTTCTGTAGCAATGTCATTGAGTTATCCAGACATGGTTAAATATGCCACGGTCTTTAAAGTGTCAGTCCTTCACTGGTGTTACACAATTGTAATTTTATTATTGTATAATTATGGTATGTTGTCAGTTATCCTGATTACACTGTGACCTGTATGAGGGTAGAGACCATGTCATGGCAGTCAGACTGTTCTGTCCGTGGTGGCTGGCACATAGAGGTCATCAATATGTGTTGTTTGTTGAATGAATTTGCTTAACATTTTAAAGAAGTTTTGGTACTTAAAGAGGTTGTGTGGTTGTCGTAGTAGATTGGAAAGATGGAAAGGTATCAGTAGGCATTGTTAGTTTGCTAGGAATGCCCAAACAAAACAGCACAAACTAGGTGGCTTAAACCACAGAAAATTATCTCCCCACCATTCTGGAGGCTAAAGTCTGAGATCAAGGTGCTTTTTTCACAAGGCTGTGAAAAGAAGAATGTCTGTGTCTCTCATCTAGCTTCTGCTGGTTTGCTGCCAATCTTTGAAGTTGCTTGGCTTGTACCCGTCTGCCTTCACATTGCATTCTCCCTGTATACTTGTCTGGGTCCAAATTTCCTATTTTTATACAGACCCCAGTCATATTCAATTAAGACCCTACCCTACTCAAGAATGACCTCATCTAATTATATCTGCATTGACCTATATCCAAATAGGGTCACGTTCTGAAGTACTTGGGGGTAGGACTTCAGCATATGAATTTGGAGGGTACGCAGTTCAACTCATAAAAGACACAGTTAGAGTGTGAAATTTTTTTCAGTGGCAAAGGGGGTGGATTCTTCAGCAGGTGATGACATAGCTTGTTCTAAGATAGAAGAACAGCTGCTCAACTCCTCAAAGTTTCTCAGAGAAATACAGCTGTGGATAGTATTCATAACTTGGAATGAGGATTCTGCTAGATGCAAAAAACTCCTTTTGCCATTTTATTTTATTTATTTATGTAATTAAAAAAATTATTTGAGAGAAAGAGAGAGCATGTGTATGTGTGTGCCTCAGAGGGGGGAGGGACAGATGGAGAGGGAGAGAGACAGATTCACCGTTGAGCTTGGAGCCTGACATGGGGCGCCATCTCCTGACTCTGAGATCATGACCTTAGCCAAAATCAAGAGTCAAGCACTTAACTGACTGAGCCACCCAGGCCCCCTTCCTTTTGCCATTCCATAGGGTTTTGAATACCCTTCTTGCTCTTTCTCCATACTGCCCATTTGTTTTACCAGGTGTAAGTATCTGATAGAAAATGACCGCCACACTTTGCCTGAGTGTTTTCTGCTAGGCTGGGTGAGTTGGACACATCTGAGTGTTTTCTGCTAGACTGATGGGTGGACACATCTGAGAGTGCCATAAGAAGCTATAAAGAAAGTGACATCAGATTGGAAGGAGGGAAATGTGTGGGTTAGGAAAAACAGAGACAATGTTGTGGTAGCGATAGCTTAGAAGCTGTGGACAGGTTTTCATCAGAAAATAAGGAGGAAGAACATCAAAGTGGAGGGAAAATCCTAACTTACAGACACAGAAAAGCTTGAGATATGTTCTAGAACTTGGGTTAATTGTTGGACAGTTATAAAGAAGACTAGAAAGGCGAGCTAGGTCAGATTGAAAAGGATCTCGGAAGCCAGGCTGAGAAATATGTCCTTAATTTAGATGGCAGTATGAGCTCTAGAATGTATATGGATATGGGGATAATGTGAAAGGGTATGCCCTAGAAACATTAGTCTTGTGGTGGGTATGGTGAATTAAATGGGACAAAAACCATTTAGCTCATTACAGAAGTTCATGTGGTATTGGGGGAACCAGGATGTTGACAAAGACAATGGAAAGTAGGATGAATGTGAGGCAAAAAGATTAAACAGATTACTGCTAATTTCTAAGACATAATTTAAATCATAATTTAAAGTAAGTATATGACTAAATGTTATTATCTTTTTCTTATTGTTCTAGTTTAAAATATAAATGATATCTTCTTAAAAGGGGAATGTATGCCAAATTTAGCTTCAAAGGTCAGAGATAATATTTGGGCCCAAGTTTTAATCAAAGCTATATCATAGGGAAACATGGTATCATGGTATCGTTTTTCCCTCCTTGATAAAATATTAAATTCCTCATTTGTCTGACAATTGCCCTATATTTAGATCGCTTCCAATTTCAGCTGATTGGGTTAAGGTAGACACAGTTTTTTCTAAGAGATCTTAGACAATATACATTTGGGTGTGGGTTTTTATGGCTAATATTATGGAGATTATTTTCTTTTCTTGAGTATATATCAGTATTTATGCACATGTTCAGGTGTGTTGAGTCCAGTTATATTCCTAAAAATAATAGTGCATAAATAACACTTGGCTGGCAGCAGACTGTAAAATGTAAACTAAAATGAGAGCACTGGCTTAGAGTGATCTGCAAGGCAGTATATGGGGTTTCCAGTTCGTTCAGTTAATCACCATTTTCTGTGAAGTATGTAATTACTGTAATGCAGTAAGAAGGAACTGGAATGTTGAGGGAATAGATAGGAGTGATAATGCTTTTTTAAAAAACTTGTTGAATTGGGCGCCTGGGTGGCTCAGTGGGTTAAGCCGCTGCCTTCGGCTCAGGTCATGATCTCAGGGTCCTGGGATCGAGTCCCACATCGGGTTCTCTGCTCAGCGGAGATCCTGCTTCCCTCTCTCTCTCTCTGCCTGCCTCTCCATCTACTTGTGATCTCTCTCTGTCAAATAAATAAATAAAAAATCTTAAAAAAAAAAATCTTGTTGAATTTACCATTAAGGCATACTTTCGTGGTTTCCTCCGTTATTGCTGTTTCTTTCTCGAGAACTAAAGGTGACTTACAAATGTGCGAAACTGTGAGCAAACATCTGAATCACTCATCTGTGACAGCTCTGTAGAGCTTAGATCAGACTGTTTCCCCTGTAGTGTATTTTATTGCAGGATGTAGTCAGTGTGGGTAATGATATATTGTTATGAAATCATTTTTTGGCAGCATGGTATGTGGCCTTTGATCTCCCTGAGAGTGAGAGCAGCAGGATACAGTCATTTGAATGAATGGTATTTAGAAAAATTTGATTATGGTTAGTAGACTGGGTTGGGCTCTGTGCTCAGTGGGGAGTCTGCTCGAGATTTCTCCCTCTGCCCCTCCCCCCATGCCACGCGCGCGCGCGCACACATACGCACACATGCCCGTGTAAGTTTGTGCCCTCTCTCTCTCTCTCTCTCAAATAAATAAGTAAAATCTTTAAACAATTTATTAGATTAAGTTACTCATAAGGGATTTAATGGATTTCATTTATAACTTAGAAATAAGCATGCTTTGATTTCTCCTAATGCTGATTATCATATCCTAGTAAATTAAAGAGGCCTGCTTGAGATCACTGTAAAGGTGACTTCAAATGGGTCCATACTTTTGTGTTTCGTTACTATTTAGAATATCTTGGGGCACCTGGGTAGCTCAGTTGGTTGAGCGACCAGCTCTTGATTTCAGTTCAGGTCATAATCTAAGGGTCCTGGGATCGAACCCTGCCTCTGTTCTATGTGGGGTATGGAGCCTACTTGGGATTCTTTCTTCCTCCCCCTCCACCCCTCCCCACCATGCTCGCTCGCTCGCTCGCACTCTCTCTCTTAAAGAAAAATAAAAAAGAGGGACACGTGGGTGGCTGAGTTGGTTAAGAGTCTGCCTTCAGCTCAGGTCATGATCCCAGGGTCCTGGATCGAGCCTCGGCAGGGAGCCTGCTTCTTCCTCTCCCTATGCCCTTCCCCCAACTTGTGTTTTCTCTGGCTCACTCTGCTCTCTCTCTCAAATAAATAAAAAATCTTAAAAAAAAAAAAAAAAGAAAATCTTGGTAAATTGATTCTGAGAAATATTTTGTCCTATTATATTTCTAGTCCAGCTTCCTAGATTTCTAGATACATTTACAGTAAACATTTTAAAATTTTACATTGTAGGATGGTAGTGTGAATTAATGTACGTACAGTCAATTCTCATTATTTGTGAATTCCAAATTTACAAATTTGCCTGCTCACTAAAATTGCTTTGTAACCCCAGAAATCAATACTCACAATGTTTTCATAATTATCTGCAGACATGAGCAGCACAGGGGAAAATGTGTTTGGCCTTTCCTACTTGAGGTTGCACAAGGAGATGCTCTGCCTTCCTGTTTCTACTCTTATACTGTAAAGATGCGTCTTTTTTGAGGTCTGTTTAGCGCCATGTTTTTCATATTTTGTGTTTTTTGTTGATGTTTTTGGTTTAAAGAGCCCGCCAAGTATAGTGCTAAAGACTGTGCTGTGCCTCACAGAGAAAATATGTATGTTAAATAAGCTTTGTTCCGGCATGAGTTCAGTGCTGTTGGCTGTGAATTAAATGTTCATGAAGCTACAATACATATTGACTAAAGTGTCTTTAAACAGAAATACACTTTGAGCACCGCGGTTATGTATCATTTGACAAAAATGTGACCAGAGGCGTGCAGGAACCTAACGCTGCCTTTTTTCCTCCAAGGAGCAATGGTTCAGTGTTTGCTAATTCAGTGTTCACAGTGACTTTGTAGAACGTAACTGCCAAGAAAAAAAAGAAACAACTAGGCTGTTTTTTTTTTTTTTTTAATTTATACTCCAGAAATAAAATAAGTTTTATACTTTTGGGGTTAGATTCAAGTCTGCCAAGAACAGAGCTGATTTTTCCAACAGTAGGCTCTTTTCCTGAAGTCTCCTTAGCTCCTTGCTTCACTTTTATTTTGAGAAACTACAGTATTATTTGTCTCTAGCAGAGAAACTTTTTTTTTCTAAGAACAGCTTTTCAAATTTGGGCTGACCTTTTAATTTAAATGCAGTGTATTATCACAACTGTACAGAGCATATCTGAGCAGTAACGTACTTACTATTACAGGTAGCTCAGTCTTCTGTACGCAGTCCTCATTACTTCTGGACAGCAGATTGCCAAACACCTCTCTTCTGCTATTGCTTGCTTGCTTAGGAAATCGAAATCAACATTTTTTTACAGCTACATTTCCTGTTACTCATTTCTAATCTGATCCATAGATTTTCATGTTGTCTGTTCTCCCCTATGAAATGCAAGTAATCTCACCCTTGTCGATTTTAATCATTCTGTCCTGCTGACATCAAAGACGATTTGCTTTCTTTATCTCCTAAGCTGTCAGTCTTTTCCTTGCTTTTGTTTTTGTTTTTCAGTTTTCTTCTTTCCGTCCCTCCCTTTCATACACTAAAAATTCAGTAGTGGAAGAAAACTGGTGGTCTCGGGGCCTTGTCTGACCCACAAGGGTTTTTGTTTGCTTGACTCAGCAGTTTACAAACTTCAAACTTCAGCCAACGTTTTGAAGTTTTTTCCTCTGTGGGAATGTTTTTGATAATTAATTTTAAAAAGAGATATAGGGCCATTCAAATTTTCTCTTGTTCTTATGTCAATTGTTATATTATGTTTTTTCAGTGAATTTGTTCATTGTAATTCTAGTATTGACCATATTGACATAAAGTTGTTTACAACGTTCCCTTATTACATCTTTTGTGTCTTTAGGTTCTGTAGAGGTAAACCCTTTCACAGTCCGGATATTGCTAATGTGAGCTTCTCTTTTTCTTTTTTTTAACTGATCAGTCTTACTAGAAGTTTATCAATTTTATTAACTTCTGGTTTTGATTTTCTTTGTTGGTTGTCCATTTTCTATTTCATTAGTTTTTACTCTTATCATAGTTAGGAAGATGGTTATTTTAAGACTCTTTTTCCTGCCGTGTTGGCATTGATATATTTACAGAGATAACTTGCAGTTACTCTTGTTGTGTTTACCTTGTTGAATTACCTGAGTCTAAGCTTTTATACTTAAACTATTACAGTATACTTTCTCTGGTTTTATTATATTTAACTCTGGATTGAATCCTGATTTAGCATTTGTGTGTTGCTCACTTTGAGTGCCATATGTAAATTAATTCATTAAGAAATTACCATGAGGTGCCTATTACTTGTATTTCTTTTTTATGTTAATTAACAGTCATATAGGATATCCTTCTGGGACAGTTTTTATTTGTAGTAATTTAATGAAGCATAGCTTTTGCTTTTTTTGTTACCTGTGTGTGGTTGTCATCCATAAAAAAATAGAGAAGATAGTTTTGAACTTTTGCTCTATCTTGGCTCCCTCATTTAATCAATATTTCTCATCATGCACTCTATGAGGCTCTGGGAACAACATGGAAATATAAAACAGAGATGACTTTTGATTTTAGGGAATTTATAATGTGGTGGGGAGCACAAAGCATTAATCAAGTCTGACAAGGATTGGGAAGGAGAGGTACACTGTGCCACTTATGACTACAGAAGATAGAGCTGAGATCTGAAAACTAAGTGAGAGTTAACTAGGCAAAGAGGAATGGAACGGCACTCGGGGGCTCTGGGAAGGAGCCTGTCAAAGGCTGGGTGGTGTGATCTTGTGAGAGAGAGATCACATACACACATGTGAGAGTTCACCTTGAATAGAAGGTGCTTAAAGTTAGTGATGTCTGCTGTCTTTGTTCTCTCCTTTGTATTGGAAAGACACACTTTTTTTTTTTTTAAGATTGTATTTATTTATTAGAGAGAGAAAGAGAGCATGAGCAGGGTTAGGGCCAGAGGGAGAGGGAAAAACAGACTCCCCACGGAGCAGGGAGCCCGATGTGGGGCTTGACCTGAGCCAAAGGTGGATGCTTAACCCACTGAGTCTCCCAGGTTCCCAAGACACACTCTTTTCAAAGATCCCACTCTTTCTAAGACCATTTTCCTTCCTAGGGCTCATTTCCACGTGCTCTTATCAGCCCTCTCCAGCCTCCTCATGACTTTGGGCAGTTGTCTGTCTAGCACTATTTAACACCCTTTACTTTTTTGCTTTCTTTCTGCCAACAGCTTCTTCCTTTAATCTCTTCATGACATTGCCCTCTCGGGCTGTGTTTCATTACCTGAGCTTTCTTCTTTAGCACTTGATTTGGACTTCTGTGAGAACATCTATAAATTTTTGGCCATTTTTAGTATTTCTCCTATTTAAATTGAATTTGGGAATACTAATATACTGCTTCTCACCCTACCCCTAGCTTCCAGCAGAGGGCATGGCTCCTGGTTTAGTGTTCAGTAAATGTACCTTGAAACATTTGTATATTTTGATATGTGTAGGAGTTTTAAACCATGGTATGGTTGTAATTATTTCACAAAGTAGTAACCAGTTGAGAAACTTGATATTTAATGTTTCTAGATTATTGGCCCCTGGAGTTCCTTAATCAGTTTGAAACTTTGTTATTTCTGAATAGTTTTCTTATATAGATTCATGGTCCATTATTGAGTTTTGAGCCTGATTTTAAAATGTGTCAGTATTTCCATTAAACTCCTTTTTATAGTTTCTATCTCTGTGATGAAATTTTCCTTGTTAAATGTCATCCAAATTTTCTACTAGTCTTTTTAAAAGATATTAATTATAGTTATTTTAACATCCCTGTTTAATAATTCTAACATATACACCACCTTAAAGTCTGGTTGTGTTGCTGTTTCTCTCTCTCTCTTTTTTTTTAAAGATTTTATTTATTTATCTGACAGACAGAGATCACAAGTAGGCAGAGAGGGAGGCAGAGAGAGAGGGGGGAGCAGGCTCCCTGTTGAGCAGAGAGCCCAATGTGGGGCTCAATCCCAGGACCCTGGGATCATGACCTAAGCCGAAGACAGAGGCTTTAACCCACAGAGCCACCCAGGTGCCCCTGTTTTTCTCTCTTGACAATGGGTTCTTGTCTTTTATTTTATTTTTTTTCCCCCCAGTGTGACTTGTAATGTCTGATTGAATGTCCCACATTGCATAATGTGCACAGTAGAACCTGAGGTATTTACACTTAGAAACGAGTACACTTTTTCTGGCAGACAATTCAATTGAGTCAGTCTGGGTAGCAGTTGAGCTGGTTAGGGGGTTTATAGTTGCCATTGTTACCATCAGCATACCACAGACTTCAAATTCCTCCCAGAGCAGGTTGCTGCTAGACCTGTTTGTTGTGTGGGTCCTGCAGTGGTAGGACTTTCTCCTTGTTCCTATTGCACTCTTAGCCAACAGCCTGCCTGACTGCCTGTGTAGGGGCAGCTCCCTCCGTGCTCCTGGATGATCTTGCTTGTTACTTGGTGTAAGACTTGTGGTTGAGGCAGAAGGGTTTGTGCAATTTTCTTATTTGAACTTCCAGCTCAGGTGGAAGTCTTTGGGGCTCAAGTGCATAGGTTCTATGCACTTGAGCCCCAGAGACTGAACTCTTGTGTCCGTTCCCCAGTGGACATTCTCTTCTGCCTCATCCTCAGCGCAAGATCTAGAACACAGACAGGTTTTTTGCCTCTGCCCAACCTACCCCTCTCCTGACAGCGGAGCTTTGCCTTCTATCAGTAGGGTTGGAGGGGGAGGACAGGGCAGAGGGAGAAGGCTGTAAGCAATTGCCCTGCCTCCCTTCCATCGCTAGAAGTCCTCCATTTTGTATCAGCCCAGAACCCCGAGCCCCGGAGGCTTTGGGTGCCTCCCCCAGTGTTTATCTTGCATTTGCCTAGTGTCAGACCAGAGCACAGGGGGATGTGTTGTTTCCTTCCCTTTCCAGCAGCAGCTAACTTCTTCCTGGTATCAGTGTAGGAATTCAAGGATAGAGGCTTTACTGTACCTTCCCAGCAAATGGATAACTTTTGCTGCATGCGGGGTTTCATTCTGAAGCATGGATGAATTTCTTGCTTCTGTCCCACCAGTAGCTGATAATTTGGGCAGTCCAAAAGAGTATATTGACTTCTTGGTACTCCTGCTCTACCCGCAAATCTTGGAGCAGGCATTATACACCAGTACCAACAGTATCATTTCTCAGACCTGCCCTGCTCGTACTTCTCATGAGCATCTCGCATGAGGTGGGAAAGTATGAAAAAGAAATTTGTGAGTGGGTGGGTACAGAATCCTGTTTCTGAGGCCTTCAGGGTTCTAAAATAGCATCAGTGCACATTTGGCCCTTAAAGAGTGTGATAAAATTTCAGTTGTTTTATAGAAATGTCTCTTTTTCCCATGCTCTATCAAAGATGAAACAACTCATGTGTCCCATTTCCTCAGACCGGCTTATCATTCTGGATTTTAGATTATTTGTTCCCTTATGACCTTTTATGCTCCATTCCTCGATAGGCTCAAAAACTTATGGTTTTTATGGATTGTCTGCCTTTTTCTTTTTTCTTTTTCTTTTTTTTTTTTTTTAAGATTTTATTTATTTATTTGAGAGAGAGAGACAGAGAGAGCACAAGCAGAGAGCAGGGGCAGAGGGAGAGGGACAAGCAGACTCCCCAGTGATTGCAGAGCCCGATGCGGGACTCAAGGTGGGGCTCATCCTGAGATCCTGAGATCATGACTTGAGCCAAAGTCAGATGCTTAACCAACTGAGCTACTCAAGCAACTACTGCTTAACCAACTGAGCTACTCAAAAACTCCTGGTTTTTCTTTTGGTTAAAGGTAGGAACACATTTTTCTTGATATAATCTTTGCACCTGACTTATTTTGGAAAATAAGAAATAATCCAAAACACAAGGACGTATCTGCTCTCCTTCTGCCCAAGTAATTAACAGCAGTGCAGTCAAGGGCTGGTTGGTAGCTGTCGGAGGTAGACCTAAGGCATAGGCAGACAGAGGGAAATGATCTCATGGAATAGGGAAAACTAATTTTTATAGAGAGAGTGTCTTGTTTAATATTGACATAAACTGTAAATCGACCCTAAGTGTATAGTAAATGTGGCTATTGCTAATGATGTTTGGTCATTGTTCTCCCTAGGAGAGGTTTGTGAATTTTTTTCAAAATATTTAGAGTGTAAGTGATCCCTCAGACTGTTTGTTGGTTAATTTTTAATGCTTTTATTGATCAATTTCCTTTTAAATCAATTTCGTAGTTAAATGTCAGAGCTGTTTTTTGTGATATGAATGTCGCATAAGATTATCTTTGATAATTATGCCCTGTTGATGTTCTGAAGTGTATAGAGGACTTTATCACATCCTATTTAAATTTTCCCATGCAGACTGAGGCATTCAGTTCCGATTGTCTTAGCTCTTTTGTCAATTGGACTCACCATCACTGAAGTTGTTTGGTGGAGTTAGAAGCTCCAAGTTATATTCAAGACAGTTGTTACCTCTCTCTTTTCTAGTTTCTGTGAGGCAGTGCTGGTCTCATTTTTCATATTTCTTTTTCTTTTTAAAATTGTACACCAGAGGTCCACAATTTAAGTTGCTTAGATACTAATCTTAATTTTAGAGGGCTTTTCTTTAAACGTCTGTCCTTTTATTTTGAGAGTGATGAACCAGAGAGCTAAATGGAAGTTCCACGTGTGTGGGCAGAACTCTTTTATGCATGGGTTTGGCTGTACTGGCAGGTGTCCCCAACCGACTGTATGCAAGCAGTCTTTTGGGCTGGAATTCCCTACCCCACCCCCAGTCATCTGCAGATAAGTGTTCTGAAGGTTATCTGGGATGGAAGCTGCTAGGATGGTGGTGGTAGGACGTGGATCTTAATGTTGTGACTTTTGCTTCTGGTTTTTAGTTCAAACCTCTCCCCTACTCCCAAGCGTGTTTCCTTCGGTGTAATGTTTCTTTGGTTCATCCTCTCTAAAGAATAAATGTAACCTTCTTGCAGGGTAGGGAAGGGGCTGCTTGCTTGGTATTTAGGATAGGGAAGGCAATATTAGGCTTGTATTGCTGCTTCTATTGAATTCAAGATCTTCCTGCCTCCTAACCTGGAATCCCTGATTCTTACACTTGAGGGGGGAGGGTGTTCTATTGCACACATTGGCTTTTATAGATTCCCCTCCACCTTACACAGGCTTTATTTTCATCTTTCTTCATTCTGCTAAGTATATTATCACTCATCCATTTGGCTTCAGGCTTCCAAAACCTTATTGCAGTCATCTCCTCTTCTGCTTTCTGTGTCTTTTTGGTTTTAAGTGTTATCTATCCTTTCCAGTCATTTTAGAAGCTTTTCAGGAGTGTAAGAGAAAAAGGAATGCTTTTAATCCTGAAATCCTAAGGTACTCTACTATACAACACCTAGCTGGGTACAGTATTAGCTCAAGTAAACTGGTTAAAGATATATATATAGATATCCCTAGAACAATCATTTTAAAAATAATGAGAGGAGGTATAGCAAAAAAGTCAATAGATAAAATGAAATGCTAAAAAAATACTTTGTTAACCCCAAAGAAGGCAGGGATAGAGATATAGAGACACGGATAGAAAACTTGGAAGAAGAAAAAGAAAATTTGAGGGTAAGGATGAAGACTGATAAAATGGTAGCTCTAAATTCAGCCACATCAGTAATTAAGCGTAAATGGAACAGTCACTTGAATTGAAAGATAGAGATTGTGTGTTTATGTGTATCAAGACCTAACTACATGATGGCTAGAAGGGATACACTGTATTTATTTGTTTTGTTTGTTTATTTTGCAGCATTTTATATAATTATTTGTCTTTGGTTTCACATTCCCAGTCAAAACATTGGTTTCCAAAATTACTTAGGTCAATTCTTTTTCTTTCCTTCTTTTTTTAAATTAAAGTATAATTACATACAATGTTACATTGTTTCAGATATATAATATAATGATTCAGCAGTTCTGTGTATTACTCAGTGCTCAATGCTATATGTGTACTCTTAATCCCCCTTATCTATCACCCATCCTCCAACCCACCTCCTCTCTGGCAACCACCAGTTAATTCTCGTATTTAAGAGTCACGGGTTTTTTGCCTCTTTTTTTCTTTGTTAATTTGTTTCTTAAATTCCAAGTATTAGTGAAATCATATGGTATTTGTCTGTCCGTCTGATTTATTTCACTTCGCATAATACTCTCTAGGTTCATCCATGTTGTTGCAAGTGGCAAGATCTCATTCTTTTTTTTTTTTTTTTTTTTTTTTTTTTTGTGGCTAATATGCCAATGTGTATATGTACCACGTCTTATTCATTCATCAATTGATGAACTCTAATGCTGCTTTCATATCTTGGCTATTTAAATAATGTTGTAATAAGCATAGGGGTGCATGTATCTTTTCAAATTAGTGTTTTTGTTTTCTTTGGGTAAATACCCAATAGTGGAATTACTGGATTATATGGTATTCCTACTTTTAATTTTTTTTTTTTGAGGAACCTTCCTAGTGTTTTCCAGAGTGGCTACACCAATTTGTATTCCCACCAACAGTACATGAGGGTTCCTTTTTCTTACATCCTTGCCAACACTTGTTATTTCTTGTGTTTTTTATTTTAGCCATTCTGACCAGTATGAGATGATTTCTTTCTTTCTTTTTTAAAAATTTTTTTAGGTGATTTCTTATTGTAGCTTTGCTTTGCATTTTTCTAATGATGAATGATGTTGAGCATGTTTTCATGTGTCTGTTGGCCATTTGTATGTCTTTGTAGAAATGTCTATTTAGGTGCTCTGTAGAAGGGATACATTTTAAATATAAATACACAGAGAGGTTGAAAGTATATGTGTAGGAAAATGTATACTATCTAGACAGTAAGTCTAACAAGGTTGGCATATATTAATATTGGTTAAAGTATATTACCAAAGACAAAGAATGTTACTAGAGATAAAAACATTTCGTAACGTTAAGAGTTCATTATGAAGACTGTTTATACTTTATAACAAAGCTGCAAAATATATGAAGCAAACATTGATAGTATTGAAAAGTAGAATTAGAATCCACAGTTATTGTTGCGTATTTTTAACACCCTCTCTCAGCAGTTGATAGAACTAGATAAATATCAGTAGACTTAAAATTTAAATACTGTGCTATTTTTTTAGTGAACACAAGATGGCAAGGTGGTCACAGTACTTGCAAAAATGGACCTCTACATTTGAATACAGAGAAATATTGCTGCGACTTTATTATGTGAACACACCTTTTTCCTTCATTGACTTTAGAGCCAACAAAATCAACAGTGGTTCAGCACTTAATCTTATACACTTGTGGAAGAAAGATTTTAAAAAAGGCAGATGACATCTTATCTTGTTAGTATTACTACAAAAATGTTGTGGCCTTGGACCACCCACCAAAAGACTTTTAAGCTCCCTTAGGAAGCTCTGGATCATGCTTTGAAACTCTCTGATGTAAAATAGAACAAAGAAAATGTCAAATTATCCGTGGGGGTGTTACCTCGAACCATGGGGATACAGTTTAGTCCCTATCAGCGGGCTATTGTGGTTCACATGTGGTTACCTATCCTGAAAAATTGTAGCCTCATCTGGGAGATAGATTAATAGGTATAATTGTCACTCGAGGCTTACATTGTGATTGGTTAGCTGTGGGGCTGGAGTTAAGAATGAGTTGGAGCTTGTTGCAATCCAGATGTTAGTTCAGTTATCTGAGATAAGTGATTCAGGTTCTGTAGGTGGGAAAAGACTTTTTCTGTCTATGGGAAGTTGGAGTGGTGACTAGAAAAAAGTGCTCTGAAATTGGAAGCTTCCCACATTGCTGCCGAGAATAGAAAACATTCTGGCAGTTCCTCAAAAAGTTAAACATAAATTGTATATGACCCAGCAGATTTACTCCTATGTATATACTCAAAAGAAATAAAAATATGTGTCCACACAAAAATGTATACATGAATGTTCATAGCAGCATTATTCATAATAAGCCCAAAGTGGAAACAACTTAAATGTCAATGAACAGAGGAACAGGTAGACAAAGTGGGCTCTATCCATACATGGAATATTATTCAGCCATAAGAAGGAATGAGGTATGGACACATGCTACAACATGGATGAACCTTTAAAATATTATACTAAGTGAAAGAAGACAAACAAAAGACCCTATATTGTCTGCTTCCATTTATATGAAAGGCCCCAAATTTGCAAGTCTCAAAAGACAGAAGGTACATTTGTGGTCATGCAGGGCCGGGAAGGCTGGTAGGAATGCTGCCTGAAGAAGGTTTCTGCCTATTGTTAAATCATATCATCTGTTGCGTGGTCAGTGACCCCTATATAGGGACTCATGTTCAACACAATATCAATGTCAAAAACTCAAAGGGCTTTCTCCTTTTTAAAGAAGTAAGGAGTCTCCTTTTGTTTGTTTGTTTCTTTTTAATAATTTTTAAGATCAGTCAATGCAACAAGTATTACTAGGGTCTCTTTTTAACCTTGGCTTCTAGGAAGTTCAGGATGACATTTAATGCTCAATCGTAGTAACACTGTTAGTTGGGTTAGGTGACTAGTATATTTTCTTTTACACATTTTGTTGTGGCTTTTCTACATTTTTACACACAAATACTTCATTGTGTAACAGCTAGAGTTTAAGTTACAATCAATATAAAAAGTTTATGTGAAAAACTAGGGGCAGCATTTACCAAGAAGGAAGAGTTCTCTATGTGAAAAACGGCAACATTAGTTTTTAGGTATAAAAATGATATTGATCCTTAAACTACTGGTCTTTAAATAAGCAGTGAGCTCCTAGACACTGGCACTATTCAAGCAGATGCTGAACAATGGTCTATCTGTAGATCTTATAGAGGTAAGTCCTGTATTAGATCAGAAATCAGACTCAAAATTACCTTTAGAGCTCTCCCAATCTTGAGACTCTTTCATTCTGTGATTAAATTAGTTGTATACGTTTCTGGTAATACAAAGCACTAAGTGGTAATTTTAAAGTGAGTAATTTTTATTCTAAGAACTTATTTGAGAGCTCAGAGTTCTAGATATGTAACACAAGAGATAATTTAGAGTGAAAATACTAGAACAGGTACTACCAGTACATTGCCTAAAGAACTCAGTGTAGCTGTTTTTCTGAATGTGTGCCTTTGGTTCTGCTGCAGCTCAGCTAGGATGAATTAGCTAGAAAATGTACTCCTGAATATTGCCAGGGCATTTAAAAAGTGATGTCTTTTAAACCTTAGAGTAGATGTTCTTAATAAAACTGTTGTATTTTAATTTTAATAAGTTCTTATCTTTTTTTTTCAGTTACACTGAGAGATACTTGACATATAACACTTTATAAGTTTAGGGTGTACAACATTGTGGTTGGTATGTCTGTATATTTTGAAATTAACTTGCTCTTCTTAACAGTACTCAGTCAATCTTTGTTATCTACTCCTGGTTAGAGTTTTAAAAACAAAATACAAAACAAAAGGTAAAATAGCAGATTAGGTAGATAAGATGGATGGATGAGTGGGTGGGAAGGTGGGTGGATAGTTAGGTAGATCGATTGATTGGTCAGTAGATGTTCTCCCTAACTCCCCCTCTGCAACTGAAGGTGACCCATGTAAATGATCTAAAAGCACCTGTTGGTCTATGACCAGAGGATCTTGGTCATAGCAGTTTGTGCCATTCAAGGTTGGTGTTTTATGAATATCTTCCTGCCCATTTTTGTTCTTAATGTCATTATTAAGGATTTAGGTTGTGCAGAATTTATTAATAGCCTAGCTTTAAGTTGAGATTATGCCTGTGGGTCCTTAAACACCATATATTTTTATTTAATGGGAGGTCAGTTCTATAAATCTGCCATACTTGAGCAACTAGAGCTACAGGAAGAAGTTAATTGTGTCATCACAAAATTTAGGAAGTTGCAAGCAAAATTAGTTTTGAAAACCAGGTGGTAAGAATCCATAGGGAGCTAGAGGCTTATATGTAAGAAATTACTGCCTAAAAACCAAGTATAGTACAAATAGGATACAACCAAGCATGAAAGAAAATCATAAAGTTAGATTCTTTGCATTTGTTTTCTTCTGCCACATTGAAGTTTTAGTGTTAGGAAATGCTTTTGAAAAGGGAAAAGGAAGGAGATAAGATAGAGGAAGAAAAAAAGAGAAGAAAGAGCCCTCTGCACCAGAGGAAAAACATCAGTTGCATTTTGGGAGCTCCGTCTCATAATAAACAGTTACAAACACTGCCAAGTGTGCTTGGCTCTAATATTCCTTGGACTGAGACACTAACATTCTCAATTCCTTACAGTGAGGGATTTTATAGGCATTCCTAGATTTGTCCATTTGAATAGCACGGAAGCTGTTCAGGTCTGAAGTGAGAATATGAGAGGATAAGGGTCAATCTAAAGGATTGAGAGGTCAAAGAGAACACATGTAGGATGTTCTAGGTTTTATATGCTGATTATGGACAACTGGCAAAGCCCGTTTATCCTTCTGCCAGTTGCTGAAACATGAAATTCTGTCACAGAAGGTTCATGATTGTGTGTTGTAGGTTTCGTGTTCTTGAGAAACTCTAGTTGAGGTTTGGTTGCCGAGAAAGTTTGAAATTCCAAGTAAGGCATTCTATCTTAAAAACAAAACAAAACAAAACAAAACACCTATTGGGAATAATTCTGATCCTAATCATTACCTCTGGCATTTGTGGTCTGTGGATTTTAAGCAATAAACAGTAGGAAAAATTCTTTCCAAATTTGGTAGAGAAGGTGGATAGGGAAGAAGAAAGGAGAGAACTCTAGCAGTCATTTTCGTTTTTTTTTCTCAGACTTATTTGGAGGACTACTAAAAGAGATTTTGTGAATTTACTTCTTTTTGCTGCCTAAGTTGCTTTTAAGCCATCTTATAAAGAAATCTACCTAGTTGGTTATTCTCTAAAATTAAATTTATGGAAAAACTATAATACCTTTTTGGGGCTGAAATCCAATCTCTTCTTTCATCCCAAGATTATCATATAGGATGAAAATTTTAAGTTACCTAAAGTTATTTAAATTCATGGAGGTCATAATATAAAGAGGGAATAGTCCTAAGTATAAGAAAACCAGTTATTCTCATTGTACTCTTGAGATGTCTTCAGGGCTAGATTTGTCTACTGTCTAGTTTTTCAAGTAAAGTATTAAAAAGTAACTCATTTCCTTGGGAAGGCTATTCATTGAGTGAATTTTCCTCCATTTGTTGTTCCTTTTTTTTTTTTTTTTAAAGATAAAGATATATTTAAATGTATGAACAGATGAGATAAATGTTTGGAGAAGATAAAAGGATTATTAAGATCCCGACAATAGGGGTGCCTGGGTGACTCAGTTTGTTGAGCTGCTGCCCTTGGCTCAGGTCATGATCCCAGAGTCCTGGGATCCAGTCCCACACTCGGCTCCTTGCTCTGCTGGGAGCATGCTCTTGCCTCTGCCTGCCCTACTCATTCTTTCTCCCTATCTCTCTCTCTCTGAGAAAGAAATAAAATCTTAAAAAAAAAAAAAAAAAGACCTCAGCAAGAATCAATCTTTGTTCCTTGGACAGCTGCAGGGAAGGATTGTGCTTGTTTTCTCAGAGGGTATCTCTGGCCCAGTCACCCTTGCTTCCCCAGCGGTCGCTGAGATGATCAGACACATGGGTGACAGTTTGATTCTTTCTCATCAGATTTTCCTACCAGGGCTATAGAGAAGGATGGAGTAGAGAGAGAGAGAACTTTTGAAAGTCATAAACAGTGTTTCATTATTCCTTTGTATTAGGAGGCAGTTCTCTTTAGGTTTTATAGATAACCTGCACATCTTATAAGCAGGGGCAGTCTTTTTGGGGATGTTGGCATAGTAAACAACTTTGCATAGTAGAACTTGAGACTCCTACTAGAGTATAGAGGACAGGCTTGCCTACTGTTTAGTATAATAAATATAATGTCTCCCCCACCCAGAACAGAGGACACACGTACTTCCTGTTCATTATAAAAGATTCAACTTTCCTGAACTCAGACTTCCCTTCCTGTCGTACAGCACATTTGTGCACAGGTATTATCTGGCCCGCTTCACATAGGTCTGTAGGAACTGGGGTTTGGAGAACTCATGCACATGCTGATATTGTAGCTACTGCTTGTGATGTGTGTAGTAAATTACCCTTTGTGTCTGATGGTTTCTGACCAGGACCCATGAAACTGGCAGGCTAACTTGTTAACTTGTGAGTCTGGTGAAATCTTAGACCCTTGATGTACTTACTGCTTTGAAATAATAATGATTTGTTAAATAGAATGTTTTTGAAAAGATTTATTGAAACTTACACTTCTGGTTTGTACAACTTTTACGAAGTTCATTTAGGATATTATTTCCCCTTGTTTGGATAGGTTTTGTTTATAATGTCAGCCCATATATGGAGTATCATCCTGGTGGAGAAGATGAGCTAATGAGAGCAGCAGGATCCGATGGCACTGACCTCTTTGATCAGGTAAGGTGGTGAAGGTAATCCTAGTATCACAGGGGAAAAGTTCTCTTAGATTTAATAGTATGACTGTTGTAGAAAAAAAGAAAATAGTTGCACAGCTCTCACATGCTTGAAATTCAAGCTCTCACAGGCTTGAATTTTGAAAGGTAGGAAGATGCTCATAAGTAACAACTGTTTGTTTAATTTGCCGTTGAATGATTTTACTAAAATTTTAGAGCTGGTTCCAAATCTGTATCTGGGCATCTGCTCTTAAGGGCTTGCTCTCTCCTCTGCTTGCAGCTGTTTACTCAATTTGGATTGATTTTGATGATGATGATGATTGGGTCATGGGAGGCAGTAATGGTTAGAAGAAAAAACAAGAAATTTAGCTTCTTTGCACTCAGTTTTTTCTCCTTTGGGGAATGTTAAGTAACTGGCCTGTCTTGCTATACTGAGTCTGCATATCATGTAGAAAGTTAGATGATTAATGAATAGAAAATCTATTTCTATTAATATCTATAACTTATAACATACATAATATGTATGTACGTATGTATGTATGTACATACGTACATACATACATACGTACATACATATTATGTATGTTATAAGTTATAGATATTAATAGAAATAGATTATATAATAGAAATATATATAATTTGTTATATAAAAATTCATACATATTTTATATAATTTATATATTTTATATAATATGATTTATATATATTTTATATGTAATAAAATATATTTATATATAATTTATAAAATAAAATCTATTTCTAGAGTGGTAGCAGAAATTCTGTATGTATATTTCAAAAGATATTTATATTAGTCATCTTTTCCCTTATATTTCCCCTTACATTTACTAAAAACAAATACTAGCTTTTGTACTATTTAAAAGTTACATAGATGAAACATACATATGTAACATGTATACATATGTAATATAGTAACATCCATATGTTAACTACTGTCAATCGGCTGAACTGTTATTTTGAAACAACAATCTTGAGAAGAATAGAACTTTGCCTTTGTCTCACATAAGTTTTACTTTGTATTTTAATGATGATGATCCAGGTTATGGTACTGGGATTTTACCATTAAGATAGTGAAATGAGATTGGGTTATTTTTTTAAAGTAGACTGCTTTTTTTTTTTTTTTAAGATTATTTATTAGAGAGAGAGAGAGAGTAAGCATGAGTGGGTAGAGGGGCAGAGGGAGAGAATCCTCAAGCTGACTCTGCTGAGCACAGACCCTGACACAGGTCTGTATCTCATGAGATCCCTGAGATCACGGCCTAAGCTGAAACCAAGAGTCAGATGCTCAACTGACTGAGCCATCTAGGTATCCCGAGTTGACTCCTGAACAAATATAATTTGATATCTGTCCCTCCTACCTTCTCATCTATTTTAGAATTTATTTTTTGACCAGGTTGCCAGAAATAAAGTTTGTTTTATATTTAAATGTACTGAAGTGCATGTACTTAAATAGCAGAATCCCATTTGCTATTCATGTTCTTCATGGGTTCGAGGAAAGTCGTGTTTGGCCATTGGTCATAATAGCATTCCCCTTGGGAGGTTCTTATTGCTGATTTAAGGCAAATTCCCATTGTCATTTGTTATTTGTTATTGTCTAGCAGTGCAAGCTAAGTAGAAAAGTTTAGGAACATTTGTGTGGAAAATTGTCTGCCATACCTTTTTCTTATATCTGTTCTGTAACCTAGATTTTATGGGAAACTCTTCTTTTGGAAGAGTATATTCAGCCTCAGGACGTTACAGAGGTGATCTCAGTCGTGAGGTTATATGGACCTTACTTACTTAAGTAAACCTTATTTAAGTTTTGGAGAAGTCACAAGAACTGCTGTACTCTTAAATTCTTTAGTAGTTTAAACAGTATGTTAGTTATCAGATTACTGCATTCCCCTTGCCTTTAACAGGACCACTGATGTTTATTTAAGACTTTACTTACCACAGAAGTAAACAACTTTATATTCTAGAAACTGTGGGCAAGCTTCTTGTCTCCTTAAATATTTGAGTATTTATTCAGGGCTAGTATTTGAGTTGTACAACAAACATTAAATTATCTTTTCACTGTCAGATTTCTGTCTCTACTTTGGATCACGCTTCTGACCTCGTGTTTTTATTTCCAAATGCCTGATGGACAGTTTGATTACCCATAGGCACTTAGTCATTTTGCCTTCAAATTATATCAACACATCTTCTTCCCTTTTATTCCTCCGCTGTTTCCTGTTTCTGGTAATGGGGACTTGAAGCCACTTGAATAATCTTTGCCTTCCTCATTGCGCACCAATATCCAGTCACTGGCGAAATCCAGTAAACATTACATCCTTTTCTCTCTTCCCACTGCCTTAGATGAAGTCATCATCATGTTCTCTGGCCCTACTATTTTAATACTGTCCTGATCCTTTGCCTTCAGTACCAGTGTAAATAACATGACAGCTGGATGAGTGTTGTTTAAGACAGTCATCTTAGCACCTCATTCTACAGATCTTCAGATGTGCACCATTGACAGTGGAATGAATTGAAAGTCCTTAAAAGACTGTATTAAGGCAAATATTCTCAACATGCATTTTGCTTTAAGTAAACTGAAGTGCTTTGAGCAAATCACTAGTTCCACGATTCACAAACCTCATACTTTTGCCTCCTTGAGTATGTTTCTCCTTCTTTTATCTGCAAAATTCTACCCAGTGCTATAGCCTCAGGGATATTGCTTTACATGTCTTTGGATGTTCTATAAATATTTGGTAAATGAAATTTTAATTTCTATTAATAAATGAGTGCCCATTTATAATTATATAGTATGTATTTGCTATTTTAGTATATATTTATTTATTTAGAAGCGTATGCAAAGATTCTCATGCCAGTATTACTTGACCTGATTATTTTACTGATGAGCTAATATTTTATTGAATAATGTATTAGTTTTCCTTTACTGGTCTTTTATAGTTGGACTCTAGATTATTTCCAGTATTTTGCTAGTATAAATACTGCTATGATTAATATCCTGGTACCCACATCTTTGTGTATATGTGAATATTTTAATGAAAGAGCTTTTAATTTTTTTTTTTTTTTTTGGCTTTTACTGTATATTGAGAAGGTGTCCTCAGGGGGTATTTAAATTTAATTCCCACTGGTGAGTCTGGCAACAAATGCTGTCATTTGTTTTCTTTGAAGTGACAGTCTCAGTCTGCTCCTTTTTGAGAAAATGTCTGTCAGATACCCAAGTCTGAATAACCAGTTTGTTTATCAGTCTTTTTCTTTCTTTTACATATAAACAGACTTCTGAGACAAAAGTTCATTTCATTTTTGCAAATGATATAATTACTTCACTATTTTTCCTCAAGGTGACCATCTTACTTTGAGCAGAAATATTTTTGAGAACTCATTTTGTCAACAAGACCTGTACTCAAGCATTGAGATTTAGGAAAATTAATCATTTTTCTACCTCATGAAAGATTTTTTTTTTTTGTAATTTAATTTTTTTATTTTTTCAGCATAACAGTATTCATTATGAAAGATTTTTTTTTTTAAAGTAGTCTCCATGTGCAGCGTGGAGCCCAATGCAGGGCTTGAACTCATGACCCTGAGATCAAGACCTGAGCTGAGATCCAGAGTTGGACGCTCAACCGACTGAGAGCCATCCAGGTACCCCTTCATGAAGGGTATTTTTAAATGAAACCAATCCCCTGTGACCCTCATGGGTATACGATGGTGAAGAATATAAAGATTGAAACCGCTGCCTTGATTCATGCCAACATCCAAGCAGTTTCACCCACCGTTGCTTTTTCCACATCAGTGCAAGCGTCAACACCAGCGAAAAAGACAAATACCATCTCAGTATTATTATGAATCTAATTAAGACCTCATAGATATCCGAAAGGGTGTCAAGAACCTCCAGAGATCTGCAGACAACACTTAGAGAACATTGTTCTAAGGAATCCCTTTGTATGCTGCCTTCCTGTTGCTCCCTTATTGGCTAATTGAATCCCGCTTCTTAATTTTCCAGAGCAGTCAATGTAAAAATGGTTAGTTTGGCTGCGAATAAAATTAGAGCATCTCATGGAGTTAGAGTCATGTTGCTTTTCTTTCATTTATATCCCATACCAGGTTCATCGTTGGGTCAATTACGAATCCATGCTGAAAGAATGCCTGGTTGGCAGAATGGCCATTAAGTCTGCTGTTCCTAAAGGTAAGCGGTCCCGGTGCTAACCTGGCGGTGACATGTGACACGCATGTACCTTTTTTTTTCCTTACTTAGATTTCAACAGACAGTTTTAAATAAATTGCAGTATTATTCTTATTTTTCACTGGCCTCTCAATCTAGTGACTGTAAAGATTGTACTTTAGTTCTTTAGAATGAAGCAATGACTTTCTCTTAATTTTGACTGTTTTGAGGAAACAGTCCTAGTGTGAGGAATGAGCATTATATGGAAGTAAACCAACTTTATTTACTCTTTAGATAGTTTTCATTAGTCTTTTATTCTGTTGTTATATAGATTAGCCAGGACATTTCGTTAGAGTTGACTTTTAGACTAGTTTTTTAGAATTTTGCTTTCTGAATATGCAATATATTCTCATGACTCAATCAGAAAATACATCAAGTTACACAGTGAATTTTTTCCTTCCAAAATTTGTCTTCCATTTGCCTTGAACCTTCTCCCTTCTTTAGTATGGAAAACCCATGGTCTGATTTTAAGCTGCTTTTAAAATACACTGATTTCTTCCCCTTACCTTCTGACCTGACTCTCTAATCTGTATGGTGTTGGAGATCCCCTCTTTACCTCCCAAGCTTATTTCAGAAGAGCACTCTCTGAAAGTTTTAGACATGCAGTAGGAATAGCAGAATTGTCTTGCTTGATTCTTTACTATGGAAGAAATGGTAGTTGTTTCTTTTGAATAACTCCTGACTTTGACACTCAAATTAGAAGTAAATTGGCTTGTTTGACCTGAGTCTTCTGTTTATTAGTTTGGTGAGTTTTATAATTCAAGGCCTGTTGCCAGAGGCCTCCATCAGCAGTGTGGAAGCAGCACAGGCATACCTAGACTGGAACCCTGGCTCTATGGCCTATTGGCTGTGCCTTCTTTGGGCCAGTTTCTACCTCTGAGCCTCAGTTTTAATCTATATAATGATACATAGGGCTAAGAATTAACGTGAGTGAACTTCCTTTCGTCACTGTAACAGATGCTCAGAAAGGGTTCTTTTTCTTCCTATCTTACTACACACAAACCAATATGTATGTATACCAAAAGCATACTAGTCTGACCTTGTCTGACCTCTAGTGTGTGGAAATTCTTGAAAACCCATTTACTTTTTTTTTTTTTTTTAAGATTTTTTAATTTATTTATGTGTGTGTGTGAGAGAGAGAGAGAGAAAGAAAGATCACGAGCAAGGGGAGGAGTAGGGGGAGAAGCAGACTCCCCTGCTTAGCAGGGAGCCTTACTCGGGACTTGATCCCAGAACTCTGGGCTCATGACCTGAGCTGAAGGCAGATGCTTAACTGACTGAGCCACCCAGGCGCCCAAACCCGTTTCCTTTTGTAAACCAATTCCTTTCTCCTTTTAATTGACTCCTAAGTTCACCGACTCACTGTTAGCAGGAGACATGATATTAACTGAAGTTTCTAAATGACTGCTGTTACCTCATCCTGACTGTTGTTTATCTCATTTACATAATCTTGTACTAGCTGTCATGTGTTCTTCTGTGTTACCATTCAGGGTAATCAGAAAGTATGGCAGGCTCCTTAGGTTTTTAGTCCATAGGAGACATGAAATTAGTAAAAGGACTTTACTGGTTTCCTTCCACCTTCCTGGAAATGAAAGACAGATCATCCTCAGAATGCTTCACCAAATACAACAAACACCATTTAAAATAAGCAGATGACTTCAAAAGGAAATTTCCAGATATTTCTCCATACAAAAAGAGTAAATAGAAGCAGCAATCCAGCTACCAAACAGCTACTTCTGTTTCCCTCCAGGAATGATCTAGATTAGGAACTTAAGAGCCACACTGGAATTTTAATGGTTACACAGGATGGGAGACCAGACTATGGGTCTGTAAAGGAAGAGAGTAGAACTGAGACTCCTGCCTATGGCTTGGACTTTTGAAGGTCTAGATGGTCAGTGAAATGGGAAAGATTTAAAAAAAAAAAAAAAACCTGCCCAACAACAAGGGAGATATTAAGTTATCTTGTCCTCCCTGACCTTGTTTATGAGGTGATAGGGGAGAGGAAAGAGACTTCTGAGAATTTGTAAACACAACCCTGCCTACATAAGAGTTGGAAATTCAAATATGTTCCACCTATGTGGTCTCAGAAACCTCAAACCAAAAAGTAAAATGGCCTATCATTAGTGGTTTCCCAGGCTCTTTGGCAGAGGTATATACAAATTTTTAATGGCAAAACACACTTTCAACCTAAAACCCTCAAAATTTCCACAGGTACACCACAGGTAATTATTAGTACAAATAATAAATTAGACAACATGAGGAAGTGGGGCAGAAGAAACAAACAGATTTTTACCCCAGGACTTCATTATTCACATACAGAATAAATATAATCAGAAACATATTTAAAAGACTTACATTTAAAAGAATGTATTAGTAGGGCACCTGGGTGGCTCAGTGGGTTAAAGCCTCTGCCTTCGGCTCAGGACATGATCCCAGGGTCCTGGGATTGAGCCCTGCATCAGGCTATCTGCTCAGCAGGGAGCCTGCTTCCCCCTCTCTCTGCCTGTCTCTGCCTACTTGTGATCTCTCTCTGTGTGTCACATAAATAAATAAAATCTTTAAAAAAAAAAAGAACGTATTAGTAACAAGTAAAAATCACGATTAAAAAGAATCATGTTGAATTAAAAAAAATAAAAATAAATAGAACTTCTAGAAATGAAAAATAGAGCTGGTGAAAACTACATAGCACAAATAGCCAAAGAGTTTAGACATAGCAGAAGAGCTCAGTGAACTGCAAGATTGAGCAGCAGAAATTATACAGAATGTGGTACAGAGAAACAAATGGGTAGAAAAACAGTCAGGAGACGTGGCAGATCTGACACTTGTATTCAGATTTCCAGTAGTGAGTGGTAGGGAGAAGGAGGATATCTAAAGGGATAATGGCTAAGAATTTTCCAGAAATTATGTCATAAATCCTCAAATTCAGCCAGTTCAGCAATTTCAAACAAGATAAATAAAAAGAAACCCATGCATAGACTCTTTGTAGTAAAACTGCAGAACACTAAAGACAATGAGAAGATCTGGAAACAGCCACAAGAGACAGATGTTCTAACAAACCAGGGCCTGCTGAATTGACAGCTAATTCGTGTAACCTTTTTTTAAAAATTTAATTTAATTTAATTTATTTTCAGTGTTCGAGAATTCATTGTTTATGCACCACACCCAGTGCTCCATGCAATACATGCCTTCCTTAATACCCACCAGCAGGCTCACCCAACCCCCCACCCGCCTCCCTTCCAGAACCCTCAGTTTGTCTCTCAGAGTCCACAGTTTCTCATGGTTTGTCTTCCTCTCCGATTTCCCCCAACTCACTTCTCCTCTCCATTTCCCAATATCCAATGTGTTATTCCTTATGCTCCACAATTAAGTGAAACCATATGATAATTGACTCTGCTTGACTTATTTCACTCAGTATAATCTCCTCCAGTTCCATTCGTGTTGATACAAAAGTTGAGTATTCATCCTTCTGATGGCAGTGTTAATATTCCGTTGTATATATGGACCATATCTTCTTTATCCATTCATCCTTTGAAGGGCATCTTGGCTCTTTCCACAGTTTGGCGACTGTGGCCATTGCTGTAATCTGTTAGCTGTTACCGTTTATTTATCAGAACAATGGTAGTAGCCAGAAAACAATAGAACAGTATCTTAAAAATGCTGAGAGAAAATAATTGGCAACTTAAAATCATTCAGTAACAATAAGGATGAAATACAGGTAGTTAATACAAGGAAGAAAAATAAAACAACCAGGAAACCAAAATCAGGAGGGTTTAAGGGGTCTAGGAAACAGACTTTCTAATTAAATCCTAATCATAAAGAAGTGACACCATAATGAGCATTCTCTCTCCTCCTCCTCCTCCTGGCTCAGGGGAATGCAAACACATTTCTTACCCAGAATGAGATATGGAGTAGGTATTATGTATTCATAAATTAAAAGTTTCCTTTTTAACACTTTCCCTGGCCCTGATATCGATTACTGAGACAGCAGAGGATCTACAGAAAGGGTACAAGTTTCACCCACTAACATGGGTTCAGATTGCATCTCTGCCACTCATAAGGTGTTATGTTCTTTGACATCAATGAGCAGATCTGAGGGTTTTCCTTAGGAGTAAAATGGGGTTTAAGAACGAAACATCCTCCCGTCACTGTGAGGATTCAGGGAAGTTATGTTTACTGAGCACCTAGCACAGGAGAAGCTGCTGACCCATACATGGTAGAGATAGTTAGCAGTTGCTGTCCTAACTCTCTTTGCCCCTCCGCTCCTGCAGGACTGAGGCTGCTTCCGTTTTCTATTCCTTCTTGTATTCCTACAATTATTACATATAAACTAGCATGGACTAGTGTGTTTCACCTGAAAGATGGTTCTGTTTCTGTGAAAACAAAAGTGTTATCATTCCTATTGCCATGACATGTGAGAGTAGGGCTGTGAATCTGTGTTTTGCTATAAAGCCTTTTTAGAGTATCTGTGTTTTGCTAGGGTAAGGCCAGTAGTAGGTAGTGATGAGACAACTTGCAAAGCATTAGGGAACAAAAACAAGAATTTCACAAATCAGAAAGGTGTTGACTGCCAGTAAGGAGATCGGGTTTTTTAAATAGTTGAGACGTAAGATCTAACAAGATACAGTTTGAACTCCAGGCTAGCCCTCAGGAGTAGAGCATATGAAAAGGGACAGAGTAACTAAAGAGGAAGATCTAAATGTGTCAGAAATAAGGAATATTCATGATAATTAAGGTGAAGTACCATTTTAACGTAAGTACCACTTGTGCCCTTGGGCAGGGATTGATCATCAAACTCAGCTGGCCTTATTGATAGAAACTACTAGAATGGTATACTGTGTGGTGACTAACCTAATAGTAAAAAAAAAAAAAAAAAAAAGCAGTAATTAGAGTTAAAACTAAAAAAAAGCATTTCCATTTAAAAAAATTACTAGAATGGGATAATTGTGTAGTTGCTCAAACTGGGGGAGTTCTGAGTTTGCAGGGAGGCTCTGTTAGTAATTGTGCTGGGATGATAGGGGATAAACTAGAACCTGTGACAGGGGCTAAACCAGAACATGTGTTCAGTCCGCAGTTAGAACTTCTAGATGAGATGGGAACAGAGGATAAAAACAGATGAAGTAGGAATAGAGACTGAAACCAGAGATGAGGTGCGAACAGTAGGTGAAAATAAACTATTGCCAGCATGAGGATTTGTGGGGGGGGAGGTGGGACGACAGGGGCTACACCAAAGAGGAATTTTATTCATTGCCTTCTTTCAATACAAGATCCCAGGCACACTCTTTTAGGTAGGTGGACTGCCAGACCCCAAACCAAGGGAATCCAAAATCCAGGCATTTTATGGGCATCCCTACAGCTGGCCAATTCTGGAAGGGTAATTTTCAGTTTATCTGGTGGTTTCTAGTGTGGCAGTGGCAAAATGCGTGGGTGTCTAGGAAGAAAACAGGAGCTTAACTGCGTAGAATATAAAACATAATACTAGTGGGGGCGCTTGGGGGCTCAGTCGGTTAAATGTCTGCCTTCAGCTCAGGTCATGATCCGAGGGTGCTGGGATTGAGTTCTGCATCGGGCTCCCTTCTGCTCCCTCTGCTTCTGCTTCTCTCTCTCATGAATAAATAAATAAAATCTTAAAAAAACAAACAAAAACCAAAAAACCCCAAAACATAATACTAGTGAATCCTTATCAAGCAAAGAATCAGTGCTTTTTAAAATAATCCTTTGTTTAAAAAGTATTATGGTTTGGGGCACCTGGGTGGCTCAGTGGGTTGAGCCGCTGCCTTCAGCTCAGGTCATGATCCCAGGTCCTGGGTTCGAGCCCCACATTGGGTTCTCTGCTCAGCGGGGAGCCTGCTTCCTCCTCTCTCTCTGCCTGCCTCTCTGCCTACTTGTGATTTCTCTCTGTCAAATAAATAAATAAAATCTTTAAAAAAAAAAAAGTATTATGGTTTGTATTGTGCTTTAGAAAGATATTAATAATGAATAAAAGGAGAAATTTTGCTTAAAAAGGTAAAGCTTCAGTTCTTGATTACTTATTTATGTGGAACACTTCATTCTCTGGCAAAGATGAAAAATGTTCTTGCTTTTTACCCTTATTTTAATCCTTTGCTGCCATTATTATAGGCACACACCACCTATGGCTATCAAGTGCTAGAATATGCCTCCTTCAGATATAGATGCATTAAAAGTGTAAATATTGCATTTCAAGACTTTGTTGGAAAAACAAATGTAAAATGTCTCATAAATTTTACAGTGATTACATGTTGAAATGATAATATTCTATGTTCTGGATATATTGTGTTAAGTAAAAATATATTATTAAAATTAATTTAACCTGCCCCTTTTTGTTAATGTGGTTATTTGAAAAATTAAAATTATGCTTGTGGCTTGCATTATATTTCTTTTGGGCAGCACTGTTTTAGACCATAATTATTCTTTAAAAAATTTTAATGGAAGTCATATTTTAAAAGTACTCACATTTTCCAGTGGCATAGTGCAGTATCACAAATGTTTCTTCTTAATTTCTCACTGCTTTATCATGGTTTCTAATACTTTATGTTTTTCATTTTTACACCCGCTCACTCAAGCAGTTACTGACAATAAAGCACTTGGTACCATAGATCAGTAGATTACTGCTGATGAAAGAGGAGTTAGAAGCTGTTCTAACACCTTCACTTTAAAAGTGAAGATACTGTATGTTAATTAACTTGGAATTTTTCCCCCTCCCACTTGCCCCCCCCTTTTTTTTAACTAACTGGAATTTCAATAAAAGCTTGAAACAAAAATTTTTTTTAATTTAAATAAAAATAAAAGTGAAGATACTGAGGTTTGTATGTATTTGTACCTTACTTAAAGACTATAGTTATCAACTGGAGAATTCTGCCATTTGAAGAACACATGGATGCTTCTTTTTGTAAGGCAGAGAATCACCTCATTAAAGTTATCCACTTTTGCACATTTATATTTATATTTATACTTATATTTATATATGCCAAAATCCACAAGGGAGTAATGTCTGGAGACATTCTGGTGGTCACAACTAAAGTAGGTGCTACTTGCCTTCTAGTGGGTAGAGGAAAGGACAGTGATGTCCCTGAATACCCAATAGTACACAGGATAGACCCCCACAGCGGAGAATTATCCAGCCCCAAATTATCCAACCCCAAATCCAGAGGGTTTCTGAAATAAGAGAAGATGAGGTTTGTAGCTTCATGACAAATGTAAAACATTCAGATATAACGGCTCAGCCTTTGTCTTCCTAGAATGCTTTTCTTCAGGGCCTTGTGACAAATGCCTGCATGTTTTCAAAACATAGCTAAAATACTACCTCCTTGATGGAGTCCTTTCAGATTCCTTCCAAGTAGAGATACCCTCCTCTATGCTTCTATACCTAACCTACATACCTCTTTTAAAGCATTATCATATTGTATGTGTTCAAAAGAACATATCATTTTATTTTTAATTCTGTTTATTTAATTTATTTGAATAAATAATGCAGTCACATGATTCAAGTATGAGTAGTGGCCTTGTCATACCTGTCTCCCATCTACTTGTTTCTCCTCCCCTACACACCCAAAGGTAACCACGTCTCTACTTTCATTATGAATTGTTCCAAATTTGGGGGTAATTTTAGTAATTCAGTAAGCAGACAGAATATATTTATATTTTCCTAACTTTTTATCAAAATGGTTTTATATTATACCAGTATCTCTATTAAGATGACGATCAACAAATATTTATTAAAGAATGAGCATACTGGTAAAAGAATTTTTCTTTTTTATCATGGAGGGGTCCTCCATGGCTCCACCCAGCAGAGGTAAACTAGACTGAGGTCACAATTTAAAATTCTCATCCATAGTCTCTCATTATTTCACTCAGCATAATCTCTTCCAGTCCCATCCATGTTGCTACAAAAGTTGGGTATTCATCCTTTCTGATGGAGGCATAATACTCCATAGTGTATATGGACCACATCTTCCTTATCCATTCGTCCATTGAAGGGTATCTTGGTTCTTTCCACAGTTTGGCGACTGTGGCCATTGCTGCTATAAACATTGGGGTACAGATGGCCCTTCTTTTCACTACATCTGTATCTTTGGGGTAAATACCCAGTAATGCAATGGCAGGGTCATAGGGAAGCTCTATTTTTAATTTCTTGAGGAATCTCCACACTGTTCTCCAAAGAGGCTGCACCAACTTGCATTCCCACCAACAATATAAGAGGGTTCCCCTTTCTCCACATCCCCTCCAACACATGTTGTTTCCTGTCTTGCTAATTTTGGCCATTCTAACTGGTTTAAGGTGATATCTCAATGTGGTTTTAATTTGAATCTCCCTGATGGCTAGTGATGATGAACATTTTTTCATGTGTCTGATAGCCATTTGTATGTCTTCATTGGAGAAGTGTCTGTTCATATCTTCTGCCCATTTTTTGATATGATTATCTGTTTTGTGTGTGTTGAGTTTGAGGAGTTCTTTATAGATCATGGATATCAATCTTTTGTCTGTACTGTCATTTGCAAATATCTTCTCCCATTCCGTGGGTTGCCTCTTTGTTTTCTTGACTGTTTCCTTTGCTGTGCAGAAGCTTTTGATTTTGATGAAGTCCCAAAAGTTTATTTTGGCTTTTGTTTCCTTTGCCTTTGGAGACATATCTTGAAAGAAGTTGCTGTGGCTGATATCGAAGAGATTATTGCCTATGTTCTCCTCTAGGATTCTGAAAAACAATCTGAAGGGTTTGAAGAGGTGGGGGGGGGTGGGAGGTTGGGGGAACCAGGTGGTGGGTATTAGAGAGGGCATGGATTGCATGGAGCATTGGGTGTGGTACAAAAACAATGAATACTATTATGCTGAAAATAAGTTTAAAAAAATGAAAAAAAAATTCTCATCCACCCTCTTACCAAAAAATAGTTGAGTTCGGTCTGTAAGTTGCAGTGTTAGTTTTCAAAATGACAGAAAACAGAGATTCTTACCAGAGTAATGCAATTTAACTAACATTGTGAAAAAATACAAATTTTTTTGGTCATGGAACCAATGAAATGATGGAATTAATTATCTAGGCAGAATATCAGAGTTCTTGTCAGTCTTATGTGACTAAGATGATTCAGATGTAAATATGCTTAATAATACAAAATAGTCTCTTATTTCTGTGTCTCAGTTTATTAAAAGAGTTGCAAAGACTAGTAGAGTTTTTAAACATGATTTAGATTATTTAAGTAAAAGATTTCTTCCTATTGGTACTTTTTCTTTGTATTAAAAAAAAAAGACTCGGGAAAAAATTACCTATTTAGTAGGATCCAGGAAGTTCTGACAGGTCCAATCAATTCATATCAGGTAGAAAGTATGAGATAAATATACATTTTCCCCTAGAAACAAATTACCTGGGGCAATTTTTCAAAATCTGTGACCCTCTTAGATTAAAAACAAATGTTTTACTTGATTAATGAGATTCCTCAAACTGCCAACTATGTGGTGCACAGAAAATAGATTTAATTTACTTCTATCTGTGAGTTTGTTGTTTGTTCTAAGATAAAATAATCACAACTGCAGTGGGAAAGACAGATTAAACCCACTGATAAAAGTAAGTGATCAAGCAGCAACATCAGTGATCCCTTGCGAACTGTAATGACTAGCTTTTTTCTTGGCACTTGATAAACAAAGCTCATTTTGAGGTATAATTTAAATGATTTTTAGGTCTTTTGTCTTTCTAGGAGGTATTAAGTATTAACACTAGCAATAGCATAGTAAGAAATATGATGCTGAGTTTCAGAAGACAAAGTCCAACCTCGGCTTTGTTGCTGAAGAGCTGTGGGTTTCATTCAAGTCCTTGACCTCAGGTTTTCAGTCTTAAATGAGGGGATCAGATGGTAATTTGCTGTATGTTGTTAAGGATCCCTTTCAGCTATGAAATTATTTCAGTAAAATAAGGAAAATAAAAACAGTATTCATCTGGCCTCCTAAATCATGATTATTTTTGTTTGTTTTTTAAAGATTTTATTTATTTTATTTGACAGATAGAGATCACAAGTAGGCAGAGAGGCAGGCAGAGAGAGAGGGGGAGGCAGGCTCCCTGCTGAGCAGAGAGCCCTTGATCCCAGGACCCTGGGATCATGACCTGAGCCGAAGGCAGAGGCTTTAACCCACTGAGCCACCCAGGCGCCCCTAAATCATGATTATTTTATGGTAGTTGGGTGAAGTGGAAGTAATTACAGGATCTCTGGTTGATTGAAAATCAGAACATAAAAATTCTGAAAGCTTTCATTTAAGTAGTTGAGTTTCTTTTTCGATAAACAAGTTCACTTTAACAATTGATATGTCAGTTTTCTATTTGAATATTTTGTTGGCTTGTCTTTTTTTTTTTTTTAACTCTGTTAACTTGCTAAGGATTTTATTTTGACCATATGGTGTGGTATCGGTGGTGATCAAAATACAATGTAGATTTGTGAGTTGGCTGCCATCCTGAAAGAAAATACCTGTTAAATTTTCCTGGGTTGTAACACTAATTGTAGTGCATTGTATATACAGTGAAAGTCTTATATTTTTATTATTTTGCCATTTAAATTTGGAGTAACAATAATCATTTTTAAGTACTGTCCTAGATAAGAAAGATAATAAGGTGTCTTTTTGGGGGGTTGTTAACATGTATGTCTTATTTATAAAGTATAATGTAATAAATTCTGGATAATTTTGACTACTTTAGAGTATGATAACCTGGGAAAAACTTGGGTTTTTATCTGTTTTCTAAAGAAATTAACCAAGATACTAGAAAAAAAATGTTCAAAGAAGTAGAAAAAAGCTTAGTTAAGTGGGAGGTAAACACCTGAAGAAGAAATGGCCTGATAATTTTCAGAGAGGAATTTTCCTTATTTCTAACATAGGTCAGCTGTTTATTAGTCTTGTTTTTCTCTTTAGACCTTAAAAGAAAACCCTTTAAAAACAGGGCTGTTATCTTCAAATATAATATTAACTGATATTCTCTTTGATGTTATACTATTCTTACCTGGCTTTTTTCCCTAAATCACTATACAGACTATCATGAAGAAAAGAAAATCTTAAATGGTAAGTCATATATGTTTATGGTAAAAAAAAAAAAATGGATCGCATTCACATGGGTTCATTCACATACAAAATTGCTTTACACAATTATTTGGGGGTAGTATTTAGATTTTTTTTTTTTATACAAAAGATGTCTTCACTTGCCTAACTTAGGGGATTTGGCAGAACATTTTTGATCCCATTTTCCAGCCATTACTCTTACAGTAAGTTGTCCCTCCTGTAATATCACCGAATATGTGTTCATCTGCCCGCATCTTGAATATTTGTAGTGATGAGGAGTTCTACCCACAGAAGCAATATTGAGCAAGTCACATCCCTCTGGCATGGAGCTCAACACTGATGTTTGCATTCAGATCCTGAGTAGCCTATTAAACTACTTTACCAGGCTCAGCAGCTCTGGCTTATTCAGCCATTCCGTTTGACTCAGAATTATAGCTACCTTTGTCCACCATGCATCGCCCCACCCTCTCCCTCCAAGGAAACCAAAATAAGTATGGTGTAGTGGTCAGTATTGACTCCTAGGAAATGCCTGGCACTACTCTGATTGCACTATTTTAGGTTTTTTTCTTCATATTTATAAAAAAACGTTATAGAAATACAGCTACAAACTAGATTACTGAATTACCTTTTCTTTTTTAGCTTGAGAAGATAAGTGTGTATTGTAGACTGACATACTGCCCTTTGGATGTAATACCCGAAGCTTTTTATCTCATAGTGTAACGCTGGCTGTGTTCAATGAAGGGCCCATCTTGGGTTTCAACTGATGATTGACTCTTTAGTGATACTAGGCATACAAGCTTCACTTAAAGACTCATCACTTAAAGACTGATGATGGACTGGGCATTTCCATTCCCACCACATATGGCTTCCAGAACCTTTACTTTCCTATTGCCCTCCCCTGGATGCACTGCATTTAACTTAGACCTTAGTTCAAGGTGGTCTTGAGAATGGAATATTAACACTCCACAGGTGATCTGGCCAGCACAGCTACCTATTATGATCTGGGATTCTATGAGATTGTAATATTTATATTTGTTAGTTGCTTCTCATATTTGGCTCATTTAAATATGTGGTAAGTCTGTGTATTTGCAGATGTGATGTCTGCCTGCACTGTCATTATTCAAACAGCTGTTTTAAATCCTGGATGAGATAAACTGCTGTGGTATTCCATGAGAGACCTGATCCCTTCAAATTAACATCAGTCATAAAGCAGCACTTCTGGGGAGAAGAATGTTCATTTTGTCCACCTAACTAATTATTTTGCTCCATCCCACAGTTGCTACAGATTCCTTCAACTTTTCTGTTTTGTTCTGCTTGGTAAATGTTGAAGTCAAGACACATTCCACAGCCTGTGACATTATTCTGTTCTAAAGAGTTGTATTTGTATGACACCGTATAGGTTTTTAGAAGGCGTGGAAGTTGGCTCCTTTCCTCTCTCATGAGATTGCAGGGCAGATTTTTTTTTTTACTATTTTGAATTTGAGGAAGCAGAAATGGTTGTTTTTGTAAGGTCACAGTGCTGACACCTCAAATCCAGATTTCTTGGTCCTAATCAGGTCCTAATAAGATCAAAATTGACTAACAATCTATGAATCCTGCTGATGGCTTTTTCTTACACAAATTGTTAGATTGTGATACATTCGTATAAGACCTCCAAAAGATAAATGACATTAATCTCTTAGTAAAATATCTTTCCAATGATTTTCAAATAATAAGGTTATCTTTTCTTATTTTTTGTCATTTTAGACCAAAATACATTTTAATTATTATAGTTCTTTTCTTATGCTTTCAGTTTCCTAGTAAAACCTTCTTCTTTAGGGTTCACCACTAGTTAGTTCATAACTTTGGCTTTGTTATGTCAAATCTCTGAGACTTCCTTTGTTTACCTGAAAGTTAATTGTGTCCTGTGGAGTTACGTAGGAAGAGATGGAAACTGAGTAAGGCCTGAGCTCAGAACTTATGATTAGCCTCATCCCCCAAAATATGGCTATTTGATATCCTGTGCTTGCACTTAAGTTGGATTTAAACAGAAGTTTCTTGGCCCGAAAGAATCCTGGAAACCTCTAAACTAAACCTCTCAACTAGCCTGTCTGAAAGGTGCCTCCCCTCTCTGACCTTATCTAATTACTGTGACTTCTAATGTGGGAATTCTAAGACTCACCAGAGACTAAACATAATATTTGTTTTCCTGCTGAGTTTGAGGGATAGAAATTTAACTGATACAGTGATTTTCTTTCTTTCTTTTTTTTTTTTTTTAAAGATTTTATCCATTTATTCGACAGAGAGAGATCACAAGTAGGCAGAGAGGCAGGCAGAGAGAGAGAGGAGGAAGCAGGCTCCCCACCATGGAGAGAGCCTGATGAGGGGCTCAATCCCAGGACCCTGGGATCATGACTTGAGCCGAAGGCAGAGGCTTTAACCCTCTGAGCCACCCAGGCGCCCCGATACAGTGATTTTCAAAAGTGTTTCAGCAGCAGTCCTCCTTTTTTCCAAACTGAACCTTACAGGTAACAATGCACTCCAGTTGTGGGAGGGAAACACTTAGTGCTTCCAGAATCTCCAGAGTTCTTGCATGTCTCAGAGTTTTCATTTGAAAACGGCAGTTTTAGTGGGCTTTTTAAAATGCTGTGGTGATGCATGCCCACAAGAAAGACTGGGATGGGAAAAGGACAATACCATATGTCATTGAGGTTGTGGAACATCTGGAACTCTCAGGACACTTCTGGTAAAAAGTGTCATTTGGTACAACCACTTTAGAAAAGCATTTAGCAGCATCTACTGAAGCTGACCATGCACACACCTTAAAAACTTACCAGAAATGTAGATACACATTCTTTAAGAATGTACATGTACATATATAAGAATGTTTATAACAGTGCTATTTGTGTCTAATAGCCGAAAACTGGAAACAGCTAAAATGTCCATCAGCAGGAGAATGTGTAAATTCTATATATTTATACAATGTAGTAATATTTAGTAATAAAAAGGAATGAACTGCTGTTGACTTCAACAGCATGGGTAAAATCTCAGAAACCTCAAGGTTTGACTTATTGCTCACTATCAATCATGCTTATTTAATGTAAGGTCTGTAATGCAGGACCAAAAAAAGCCAGACCAAAAGAGAAAATATTGTATGACTACATTTTTATAAAGGTCAAATATAGGCAGAAACTAATGATGCTACTAGACGTCAGAATAATGGGTGCTTGGAGGAGGGTTGGTGATTGGAAGGAGGCAGAGAATGGCTCTAACTTCAAGGGTATGTGTTACTTTATGAAAATTCATTATGTAGTACATTTGTGATTTGTGTCCTTTTATGATGTTTTAATACCTTTACTAAAAACAAAAAAGATAAATGCTTTCTAGATGAACTGTAGCTGTTTTGTTTTTCTTTGTGAAGGCATGCTTCCCAAGAGCCAAGTGTCAGATACACTTGCCAAAGAAGGTCCTAGTTCTCCAAGGTATGCATTCTTATGCTTTTTTAAAGCTAAATCAGTTCTACACCAAAACATACACGTTAAAAAAAAATAAACAGCTCTGACTTTGAGTTATTGCCTACTATATTAATCATGCTTCTTTGACATAAGAGCGTAGTGTCCCATTTATCAGACATTGTTGGAGAATGAGCTATTTCCTGTTCATGTGAATTTTTAGTATAACTGAAGTTTGATCCAATTTAAAGACCGTTGTGTTTAAATCTTTATATTTAAAAAACTTTAAACTTAAAAATATTTTTAACTTTAACAAACTATTCAAATTTTTTTTTTCTGATTATAAAGTCTACATTCATGGTAGAAAACTTTAAAAATATGGAGAAATACAAAAAAGTAGGTGATAAAATCAATCATATTCTATTTATATATATACTTAATATTTGGTTTATTCTACCCACTTAGATTCATATAATACTTATTTCTGTATTATTCTATTTTGATAATACTGGCATTGCAATGTGTTCTATGAGCAATTTCCTATGTCATTAAATATTCTGCAAAAGCATTTTTTGTCTGCCTGCTATCAAATGACCATACCATTATTTACTCAATTACTATATTTTGTTTTTAAAATGCACTGCACAGCAACAGTCTTAGTAAATTATTTGATCCATATGTATTTTTGTTAATGTTAGCATTGCGGATGCCTTCAGGGTTCTAAACATTCTTTGCAATGTTTTTTTTCTTTCTGCTTTTCTCTCTACCGCCAGCCTTTAACAGCAGCATCCTGCTATATTTGTTAAATCTATTCAAGTATTTCATATACAGTTTTAACGTAAGGGCATAAGGACATCTCTAGGGTTTACCTGTGGGTGTCCTTATATATGTAAGAAGTACAAAAACAGTATCAGTTTGATGAACCGCTATTACAAAACAGAAGACTTAGTTTTACCTTAAGTTTTATTGTTGAGCCATTAAAAGACTTTGGTGAATTAATATCTTGAATAATAATATATTTGTGACAGGGAGGGAGTGAAGGTAATAAGTATGTAGATTTTTTCATGCTTCTTAAGAAAATATGTTGTTATTACTCTGATAAAAGATTTTAGTGGTGCTTGTAACCTTTCTAAAAAGTATCTTGTCAAGGATATTTGTTTTAATCCAAGTTGGAATACATGTTAGTATAGGTATTTTAAATTCAGAAGTAATTACCACTTTTATAAGGGTAAGACACCCCCCCCGTTATTTAGAAAAATGTTTACCTAGAGAAATACATTTCTCACGGCAGATTTTAAGCCATATATTTAAATCATATATTTATGTTAAGTCATATTGTGTATTTTTAAGCCATATATATTTTTAAGTCATATATTTAATGATTTAATATTTTAGTACATGATTATCAATGTAATTATTCATTCTTTTAATATTTCACAGCTATGACTGGTTCCAGACAGACTCTTTAGTCACCATTGTCATATATACTAAACAGAAGGTAAACTTTAAAATCAGAAAAAAAGTAAATGCTCAATAAATGTTAGCTATTTTCTAAGCAATCTTATATTAACTTTTTAACTCATAGAAACTCCATGGGGTAGATTAAATAATTTACCCAAAGTCACACAGTAAGTGGTGGCATGTCTAGCATTTTGAACCCAGGCAGGCTGGCTCCAGAGTATACACTCTTAACAACCATGTTGTAGCCTCTTTAAAAAGCTAGACTAGGAAGTATATTATACACTGTGTGTGTGTGTGTGTGTGTGTGTGTGTGTGTGTGTGTTTTAAGCATGGATAACAAAAGTGAGAATTGCAGTTAACTTTATTGTAAGAACTAACTTCCTGCACATGAATTGGGATTTGAGAATACAGTAGAGATTGTATTACTGTGGCTTAGTAATATTAAACCACTAATGGGATTCAAATGCCCCCTTGAAACTAAAATTAAGGACACAATTGATTTACTAAGTACTTATCGAACTCCTACTTTATTTGCAATACTATTTAAGAATTCAGGGATCTAATGATGAGCCAGATTATGTAGATACTTGGCTTTCATGGGACTTATTAATCTGTCTGGGAAATCAGATAAGTACACAGACAACATATAACATCTCCAAATAGATCCTTCAGCAATTGGCAAGGTTCTCACACTTGAACCATGTAAATTTAAAGACAAGTTCTGGCAGCTAGGAATTTCTGAGACTGCATGTTACTTCTGTAATAGCAGAATCACATATGAGCTGTTGAATTGTGGAGTGACTAGGCTCTGTTCTCTGCCTGATACAGCCTGGAGGGCTAGAGACACCATTTGAACCCCTTCCACTCCCTCTTGTTATTGTCTTCTCCTCATCATGCAGTCCAAAATCAAGAGGGCACAGCCTAGGGAGGTAGGGGTCTACTCCTTTTGGTAGTATCAGTGAGGCACAGGGGATGAATGACTGAGGGAAGGGGAAAGATTTCTATGTAGAATAATGTGTTCAGTGTATGGTATAAAAGATAGGTACCAAAATAGCTTGGAAAAGGCTATGCAGAAATTAGAGCTATCTAAAAATTTCTTAGTGAATTTTATAAGCTGAAGTCAAAGGTTGTGTAATTTGCCCAGCATCACATAATAGTAGAAAGATTAAAATCAACATGTATCTTGATTGCTGGTCTGATTCTAATTTTTTCCAAATTATTTATTCAATAAATATTTATTGAGCACCTACTAGGTACTAAGCACTATTCTAGACAGAGATGAGTGGATGATGTAGATATTAAGGAGAGACAAATTTATAATTAAAATTGTGCTGTGTGTTTTGAAGGAGAACTGTATTGTATGAGAAAAAAAGAGGTGTAACCTTTACTCATCTTGCGGATCCTATAAAGAAGGGCCATATGAACATCCGTGGATTATCTTAAAAGTTTAATTTAAAAATTGGGGGAAATTTTTACTTTATAATCTTTCTCTTTTTGCTTTCTGTTTAAGGATATTAATTTAGACTCAATAATAGTTGATCATCAGGATAATTCCTTTAGAGCAGAAACAATTATCAAGGATTATTCATATAATATACATGTTGGTAAGTACTTTATATTAATGGAAACAACTCCGGTTTCCTTTAAGTTTGGCAATAACTCAGTCTGCAATCTAGATAGCTATAATATTTTATCTGATATTGTCAATTGGTTTGTCATTTCTGATCAATTTCTACTCTGTTTTTTCTTTATACTAAAGATAGGGCTAGGAAATGGCAGCATGACCTCATTTTTTCTAAGTTTAAATAATTGGATGCAATTAAAATCAATCATAATATGAAATATTTGTTGCCCTGGCTTTGTTAAGTGTCTTTTACTTGATACCTATAGACAGATCTCTGGAGGCCCATCACGAGCTCCTACTGAGCAGCCATCACCAAGTGCTAGTTCTGTGGGCCTGTTTTTTGCCTGCTCTGTCATGGGAAGTCAGAGGCTGCAGCAGAGATTGTAAGATTGTACTATATTCCTCAGCCTCCTGTTCCTTCATGACCAGAGATCAACCTACAGTCACTTCTGTCTGCTTTGAGAAATTAGAGATCAGAAGAAACAAACTAGGATTAAAATCTGGAATCAAAAGTACCAGATTCTTAATCCACTTTTCACCCAAATGACTTTAGGATTTCACCCTTTTCTACTCTAATGAAGGTGATGTTATTCTAGTTAGAAGGTAGAAATGAAGCACATAGAAACTACGATAACAAAAAAATTATGTGTGAAGCAGGTGTTCTTATATCATTTACTTTGCAAAACAGAGACTGATTGCCCAGACACCAGCTGACTGAGGATTCTATTCACTGCTTTACTATATTAATGATGTACCTTTTGTCTTGAATTTGATCAGAGTTGATAAATGTTTTTTTCTTTCCTATTTTCTCCATTCAGTAGATTAATCAAACTGGAACCTTAAACTTTTCTTGTAGAAATAATAACTCATCCTATTTTTTCTTAGCATAAGATCTAACACATAGGGAGGGGTGCCTGGGTGGCTCCAAGGGTGAAGTGTCAGACTTTGGCTCAGGTCATGATCTCAGGGTCCTGGGATCGAGCCTTCCATCTGGCTCTCCACTCTTTAGGGGAGTTGGCTTCTCACTCTCCTGCTGCCGTTCCCCTTGCCTATGCCCCCCCCCCCCATAAATAAATAAAAAATCTTAAAAGAAAATAAAAGATCTATTGTATATTGGGAGAGTTTTAACCAAACACTCAGATGTCTAGAAAAGTATACATTACTCATTAGCACTGCATGATTTTTCTTTAAGTAAAACCTCTGTGCCACCATCTACCATGTTTCAAATGCTTTATGGCTAATTTTGTTCCCACTACAGCTAACAATATGTAATGCACAATACAAAAGAAAAAAGAATTCCACAGTCAAAAAATATGAGACTCTTGGATGCCAATATTGGGTTGGAAGGGCTAAAATAATGCAGAACTGTAAGTTCCAGATAACCATATTAACATAGTGAAGTTTAGAGCAGGTGTCTATAAAAATATTTCTTTCATCTCTCTCCCCCTTCTGGAATGCAATTTCCATAAGGCAGTGGTTTTTCTCTTTCATTAATTATTGTATGATAATGCCTAGAAGATAACATACAGAGACTCAATAGTTTTCTTTCAATAACTGAATACATAGTCAACCTTAGAGAATAATAAGAGAAAACGGAGCCAGACCCAAGCCTGGCCTGTACGCACATCTACTTGCGAACACACTAGAGCATGCACACTGCTGGGGTTGCGTCCCTACCTGCCTGCTCACTTCTTGGTTTGTAGGTTTGTCAGTCTGGGACCATCTTTGGACTACAGTGGCTTCTCACTTATGGGCAATTGGGTATTTGCTTTTTAATAAGGAGAGAAATTGAAAAGTTGAAAACTGTATGTATTTATATTCAGATAGTTGGACAGTTCGATTGTATACAGTGTCTTTCTCCTGGCTGTCAGAATATGTTTTATTTATCTGGAGAGATTTGAAATAGTACATAGTGCATATAAGAACTGTTTAGATGATCTTACATGGTGTTCATAGATCGTATGAATTGAAGTTGGATTTTAACTAAACCTATTTTTCTTTCCTAGGGCTAAGTCATGAAGTTGAGGAAGATTTTTCTGGTAAGCTACCAAAAAATAATTATGTGTATATATACATGAACATATATACATACCTACACAGGAAGAGAGAGAGAGAGAAAGAGAAAAATCAGCCTTTGTCTTATTTTTCATATGTGTATTTTCATATTACAAAACAAAGATGTAACATTTTCTATATAAACAAATACATTAATTTTTTTATAAATATGTTCTCTTGCTGGTTTCAGGTTTTTTCTTTCTCCTTGTTCCTTTCATCTTTTTACCCTACCTTTTTCTCTCCTTGGAAGAAAATTCTTCTCTTCTTTCCATTCTCCTTATCTCTGCCCTCCTCCTGACATGCAATATGTAGAAATATACTAGACCACACAAATTTTTCTTAGGTGTATAAATATAAATGTGTAATATTGACAGAACATATTAAATTATAATATTGCTGCATATAAAAGTACAGTGTGGATTTCACAAAGCTGTTTAACAGCAGAAGATTCACAGAATGGTGGTTTCTTTATTGTTTTTTTTTTTTTTTGGTCTTTTGTTTTTAGCTCTAGTGACGTGTAATTGACAAAATTGTAATATATTTAATTGCCTGATGATTTGATGTGTGTATGCATTGTAAAAAGATTCCCACAATCGAGTTAACGCATCCGTCACCTCACATATTTACTTTTTTGCATACTGTCTTAGCAAATTGGAATTGTAATATTATCAACTGTAGTTACCATGGTTATACATTAGATCCTCAGACCTTATTCATGTCTTAGCTGGAACTTTCTACCCTTTTGTCATCCTCTCACCATCCCTTACCGTGCCCCTCCTCCCCAGCCAACCATTCTACTCTGTTTGGTTTTTTTTTTTAAGATTTTATTTATTTATTTGACAGACAGATATCACAGGTAGGCAGAGAGGCAGGCAGAGAGAGAGGGGGAGACAGGCTCCCTGCTGAGCAGAGAGCCCTTGATCCCAGGACCCTGGGATCATGACCTGAGCCGAAGGCAGAGGCTTTAACCCACTGAGCCACCCAGGCGCCCCTCTACTCTTTTTAATGAGTACATGACTTTTTTTTTTTTCTAAACGATTCTACATGTAAGTGATACCATGCAGTATTATCTTTTCTGTCTGGCTTACTTCATTTAGCATAATGTCTCCGGGTTCATATGTTGTTGCAAATGGAAGGATTTCTTTCTTCCTTTTTTTTTTTAAGGCTGAATTATATTTCACTATATAGCTATATAGAGATAGTATACACATATATGTGTAAATATATATACTTAAATATATATATATCTGTGTGTATATATGTAATTTCTTGTTTCAAAGTACTGTCAGAATACCTTATACTGGTTCTGTGCTTTCTCTTTCCTATATATGGTAGCAAGCTCTGTAAATTGTATAAAGTCAAGGACCATGTTTCTATATTTGTTAAGCTTCTAATCAGTGCTCATTGAAATGAATGTATTTGACTAATCTGTCTTAAAAAGTATTATTAAGTTGCTGTTGAATTATGTGTTTACCTTGAGGAAGAACAGATTGTTTCTGAAGACAGACTGAAATACACTTTAGGGCCTTAAAAGCATATTCAATTCATAAAATTTAACCAGTATATAAAAGTCTGTATTTTATTATTATATTATACCTATATATTCTGAACTCAGTCAAAAATTAAAAGATACCCTAAAAGGCCTTTAATTATTTAAGATTCATAAGTAATTCATAATTACTCATGAAGCTTTTTCTTTTGTTTATTCAGTTAAGAATTGATCTACTGAATTTACTCATAAGAACTCCTCAGATCCCAATTAAGAAATGGAAGAGTATAAATTAAATTTGCTTTTATAGGTCCACTTAGTGACTAATTTGTATATGTCAGCCCACTCCTTTTTTTTTCCCCCCTGAAGCTATGTGTTAAGTACTTGCCATGGACATATTTGGGCTTCTGTGAAAACTAGCAGTACCTATTAGTTTGGCTCTTGATAAATTAGTTTGAAAAAAGTTAATTTGATTCATATAATAAAATAAGTTGAATTTAATATCATTTAAGGGATAAACAGTTTTGACAAATATGTATACGAAGTCTTATCTTACTAATGATCCCTGTTATTCATATCAGATCAGAACATTTGTATTGTTTGAGGAAGACTGATTTTAAAGTAATGTGTTATATTTAGTTTCAGATAAATGAAATTTATCTTTTTTTTAGTGCGAGTTGTTGAGAATGTGGGAAAAATAGAGATTGTCCTAAAGAAAAAAGAGAATACTTCTTGGAAACGTCTTGGTCACCCCCTAGAGAATCATAATTCACTTATTGCGAGGAAAGATACAGGTATGCTGCGCTATTATTTTGAGTCCTATATTGATGAAATTGTGTCAATAGTGCAATTATACCAGAGTTTGGAAGGCTATTTTGGGAGGAGCCAAAGGGCCCTTATATCTCCCTGTAAGAAGTTATAAAAGGACGTGGTATCTGTTTTCCTCCTTTTTTCAAATTGAGATATGATTGACATATAATATTATACTAGTTTCTGGTATATAACATAGTGATTTGATATTTATAGACTTGGTGAAATGATCATCACAGTAAGTCTAGTTAACATCTGTCACTGTACAGTCACAAAAACTTTTTTTTCTTGTAATGAGCTCTTTTAAGATCTACTTTCTTAGCAACTTTCAAATATTCATTACTGTATTATTAACTGTAATCACTATGCAGTATGTTATATCGCCATGATATGTTTATTTTATATTTGGAAGTTTGTACCTTTTAACCCTCTTCACATATTTTGCCCACCCCACCACCTCCACCTCTGACAACCACCAGTCTGTTTTCTGTAACTATAAGTTTGGGTTTGTTTGTTTTGTTTTGTTTTTTCAATTCCATATGTAAGTGAGATCATACAGTATTCGTCTCTGTATGTCTGACTTGTTTCACTTTGCGTAGTATCCTCAAGATCCATCCGTGTCACAAGCGGCAGGCCTTTATTCTTTTTTAAAATAGCTAAATAGTATACCATCATATCTCTCTATATATACATACATTCCATATCTTTACCCATTCATTTATCAGTGGACGCTTAGGTTGCTTCCATATTGCCGCTGTAAATAATGCGGCGATGAAGATGGAGGTACACATACATTTCCAAATTAATGTCTTCATTTTCTTCAGATAAAAACCCAGAAGTGGAATACTGAATCATATTGTACTTCTATTTTTAATTTTCTGAGAAACCCCCATGCTGTTTCCCATAGAGGCTGCACCAATTTACATTCCCTCCAGCAGTGCATAATGATACCCTTTTCCCCGCATCTTTTTTTTTTTTTAAAGATTTTATTTATTTATTTGACAGATGGAGATCACAAGTAGGCAGAGGGGCAGGCAGAGACAAAGGGGGACAGGCTCCCTGCTGAGCAGAGAGCCCGATGCGGCCTCGATCCCAGGACCTTGGGATCATGACCTGACCCGAAGGCAGAGGCTTAACCCACTGAGCCACCCAGGTACCCTTTTTCCCCGCATCTTTGCCAACACTTGTGATTTCTTGTCCTTTTGATAATAGCCATTCTCACAGGTGTGGGGTGATAGCTCATTGTGGTTTTGATTTACATTTCCCTGGTGGTTAGCGATGTTGAGCACCTTTTCATATACTTGTTGGCCATCTGTATGTCCTCTTTGGAAAAAATCTCTCTTCGGGTCCTTTGAATTTTGTTTTAGATTTTTAATCTATTATTTAATCAGATTGTGTTTTTGTTATTGAGTTGTATGAGTTTTTTAAACATATTTTGGATATTAACCTTTTATCAGATATAAGATTTGCAAATATTTTCTCCCATTCAGTAGGTTTCCTTTTCATTTTGTTGATGGTTTTCTTTTTTTAAAAAATTTCTTATTATATTCAATTTAGTTAACATATATTGTATTACTAGTTTCAGGGGTAGCATTTAGTGATTCATTGTTGCATATAACATCCAGTGCTCATTACATCAAGTGCCCTCCTTAATGCCCACTTACCCGATTCCCCACCCACCTCCCCTCCAGCAGCCTTCAGTTTGTTTCCTGTAGTTAAGAGTCTCTTACAGTTTGCCTCCCTCTCTATTTTCATCTTATTTTATTTTCCTTCCCTTTCCCTATGTTCATTTGTTTAGTTTCTTAAATAAATAATACATATGAGTGAAATCATATAATATTTGTCTTTCTCAGACTATTTTGCTTAGCATAATGTCCTGTAGTTCCATCCACATCATTTGCAATTGGCTGGCTTTCATTCTTTTGATGCCTGAGTAATACTCCATTACACACACACACACACACACACACACACACACACACACATTGTCTTCATCCATTCATCTATTGATGGATATCTGGGCTCTTTCTATATTTTGGCTATTGTAAACATTGCTGCTATAAAGAATAGGGTGCATGTGCCCCTTCGAATCTCCTTTGGATAAATACACGGTAGTGCAATTGCTGGGTCAAAGCACAGCTCTATTTTTAACTTCTTGAGGATCCTCCATACTGTTTTCCAGAGTGGTTGTACCAGTTCGCATTCCCACCAATAATGTAAGATTTCCCCTTTCTCCACATCCTTGCCAACATCTGAGTTTTTAATTTTAACCATTGTGGTTTTGATTTGTATTTCCCGGATACCAAGTGATGTTGAATATTTTTTCCTGTGTCTGTTGGTCATTGTATGTCTTCTTCGGAAAAATGTCTGTTCATGTCTTCTGCCCATTTCTTGACTGGATTATTTGTTTATTGGTATTGAGTTTGTTGCAAATATTGTTGATGGTTTTCTTTTCCATGTAGAAGCTTTTGTAGTTTGATATAGTGTCCCCCTTTATTTTTGCTTTTGTTGCCTTTGATTTTGATGTCAGGTCCAAAAAATCATTGCTAGGATCAATGTCAAGGAGCTTACCATCTGTTTTCTTCTAGGAGTGTGTGATTTCAGGTCTTACATTCATGTCTTTAATCTACTTTAATTTTTGTGTATGGTATACTCTACTTTAATTTTGTGTATGGTATAGGCTATTTTCATTATTTTGCCTGTAGTATCCTATTTTCCTAGCACCATTTATTTGAAGGGACTGTCCTTTCCCCATTGTATATATTCTTACCTCTTTTGTCATAAATTAATTGATATATCTATCTAATCAGTTGAGATATCTATATATAGATATATACACATATATTGTATATGTATACTGATATATCTATACATATCTATATATACATATATATATGTATCAATATGGGTTTATTTCTGGGCTCTTTATTCTGTTCTATTGATCTATATGTCTGTTTTTATGGCTACTATCCTGTTTTGCTTACTATAGCTTTGTTGTATAGTTTGAAAACTGGGAGTATGGTACCTCCAGCTTTGTTCTCTCTCAGGATTGCTTTGACTATTTGAGGATTTTGTGATTCCATACAGATTTTAGAATTAATTGTTCTAGTTCTGTGAAACATGCTATTGGTATTTTGGTAGTGATTACACTGAATCTGTAGATTCTTTTGGGTAGTGCGACATTTTTTTAAAACAAAATTCATGGATTCCTACAATTCATAAGCATGGTATTTCTTTCCATTTATTTATGTCATCTTCAATTTTTTCCATCTATATCTTACAGTTTTCAGAGTACAGGTTTTTCACCTCCTTGGTTAAATTGATTCCTTTTTGATATAATTGTAAATGAGATTGTTTTCTCAATTTCTCTTTCTGATAGTTCATTATTAGTTTTTAGAAATCCAGATTTTTGTGTATTGATTTTGTATCTGCTACTTCATTTATTATTTCTAACAGCTTTTTGGTGGAGTCTTCAGGGTTTTTTTCTATGTAATTTTATGTCATCTGCAAATAGTGACAGTTTTATTTCTTCCTTTCTAATTTGATGCTTTTTATTTCTTTTTCTTGCCTACTTACTGTGACTGGGACTTTCAGTATTATGTTGAATGAAAGTGGTGAGAGGGGCATCTTTGTCTTCTTCCTGATCAGCTTTTTACCATTGAGGATGATGTTAGCTGTGGACTTGTCATGCATGACTTTTATTACATTGAGGTGTGTTCCCTCTCTACCCACTTTGTTAAAAGTTTCCATCATAAATAGGTATTGAGTTTTGTCAAGTGCTTTTTTGGCATCTATTGAGATGATCATATGATTTCTATTAATTAATTCACATTCATTTATTTGTGGGTGTTGAACCATTCTTGTGTCCCTAGTATAAATCCTTCTTGATCATTGTGTATGATCCTTTTAATGTATTGTTGAGTCCAGTTTGTTGATATTTTGTTGAAGATTTTTATATTTATGTTCATCAAGGTATTAGCCTATAACTTTACTTTGAATGTTTGGTAGAATTCACTAGCGAAGACATCTGGTCCTGGACTTTTGTTTGTTGTAAGGTTTTTACTCACTAATTTCAATCCTTTCTAGTAATTGGTTCATTGAGATTTTCTATTTTTCCATGATTTGGTCTTGAAAGATTGTATGTTTCTAGGAATTTATTTACTTCTTCTAGGTTGTTTAATTTGTTGGTGTATAATTGTTCATAGAACTCTTTTAAGATCCTTTATATTTCTGTGGTACCAGTTATAACATCTTTTCTTTTGTTTCTGATTTTGTTTATTTGAACCCTATTTTTTTTTCTTGGTGAGTCTAGCTAAAGGTTAGTCAATTATATTTACCTAATTGGGGTACCAGCTCTTAGTCTTTTTAGTCTCTGTTTCATTTATTTCCACTCTGATCTTTAATATTTTCTTCCTTCTACTAATTTAGTGCTTCATTTGTTCTTTTTCTGGTTACTTGAAATGTGAAGCTAGTTTGTTTGAGTTTTTTGTTTATTGAGGTAGGGTTTAGCACTGTGAACTTCTTCTTAGAACTGCTTTTGCTGCATCCCATAAATTTTGATATGTTATATTTCCTTTTCATTTGTCTCAAAGTTTTTTTTTGATTTCTCTGTTGATCCATTGGTTGTTCAAGTGCACTGTTTAATCTCCACACATTTGTGAATTTTTCACTTTTCTTGTAATTGATTTCTAGTTTCATACCATTATAGCAGGAAAAGATGTTTGATATGATTTTAATCTTCTTAAATATATTAAACTTATTTTGTGACCTAACATATGACCTATCCTGGAGAATGTTCCATGTGTACTTGAGAAGAATGTGTAGTCTGTTACTTACTTTTGGTTAGAATGTTCTGTGTTTATTAAGTCAGTATGGTCTAATGTGTCATTTAAGGCCAATGTTTCCTTAAGGCCTTGATTTCCTATCTGGTATAAGTGGGATATTAAAGTCCCTTACTTTATTGTATTGTATTGTCAGTTTCTCCCATTAGGTCTGTTAATATTTGGTTAATATATTCAGGTACTCTAACTTCTGTTAGATACATAGGTGTTTACAAATGTTATTTCCTCTTGTTGGATTGACCCCTTTATCATTATATAATAATTCCTTCTTGTCTCTGATTATAGTCTTTGTTTTAAAGTCTATTTTGTGTAATATGATATAGCCATCTCAGCTTTCTTTGGGTTTCCATTCTCATGAAACATCTTTTTTCATCCCTTTGCTTTCCATTTGTGTGTCTCCTTACATTTGAAGCGAGTCTCTTGTAGACAGTATATAGATGGGTCCTGTTTTTTAATTCATTCAGCCATTCTATGTCTTTTGACTAGTGGATTTAGTCCATTTACATGTAAGGTAATTTTTGATAGGTATATACTTTTTGCCATCTTATTAATTGTTTTCTGGCTGTTTTGTAGTTTTCTATTCCTTTCTTCTTCTCTTGCTCTCTTCCTTAAGAGTTGATGACTTTCTTTAGTGTTATACTTCAGATTTTTTTTTTTTTGTTACCTTTCATATATACTGTGGGTTTTTGCTTTAAGATTACCATGAGGCATACATATGAAAATCTGTATTTGTAATGGTCTGCTTTAGGTTGATAGCAACTTAAGTTTGAATGCATTCAGTAGCTCTACATTTTTACTCTTTCCCCACACCCACATTTTATGTTTTTAATGTTACATTTAATAAGAACTTTTTCTTATGTAAACTTTAAATAATTATTATAATTAGTTGTTTTTATCACTTTTGTCATTAACCTTCATACTAGCTTTATAAGTGATTAATCCACTACCTTTACTATATATTTACCTTTACCAATGAAATTATACTTTCATATATTTTCTTGTTACTAATTAGTGCTCTTTCTTTTCAGCTTAATGAAGTACCTCTAACATTTCTTGTAAGCCTAGTTTAGTGGTGATGAACTCCTTTAGCTTTTACTTGTTTGGAAAACTCTTTTTTTTAATAGATATTAAATTTTAGCCTCTACTACCTAATATTTAGGCATTACAAAGTTATTAGATAGTGAAACCTGAATGGGGAAGCCAACTTGTGCTTAGACTATTGTTCAACCATTTACTCTTTCAGGTTCCTTTTTATAAAAGGTGTATAGCCAAGTTTAAGTTTATACCTTGTATACACATCTCATTTTTTTATATTAAGGAAGGTATGTTTATTGTCTTTTTGCTTATCTAAACCATTGTCTCATTTTATTCCTAAAGGATGTAATTCATTTCCTTTTTCATTCATTTCCCTTTTTCCTTTTTTTTAAGGTTTTTAATGTTAGTATGACATTTATAGACAGGGATGAATATTTTGAGTGTTCTACCTGATGAATTTTCATATAGTAAATGGGCACTATATTTTCTTTTTGAAAATTGGCAGGGTTTGCTCCTTGTTCCAAGAATTTTGAAATTTCACAATTTGATATGCCTTAATGTGGGTCTGTTTTCGTTTCTCATGCTGGCTCTTTCTCCTTTGTGCTATGTTTTCATTATGGAAACTTATGACCTTCAGTTCTGAGAAATACTGATTTTCCTTCTCTTCATAGTCTGTTTTTGCTGTCTAGAAGTATTCTTACTTTAAACCTTTTAAACTTATAAATAGCTCATTTTTTGTGTCTTATTTTCAATTTTGCCCTTTTGTTCTATTTTTTGAGTGATTTCTTTAGCTGTATCTTTTAGCTCTTCTACTGAGTTACTTATTTCTACTGCCCTATTTTTAACTTCTAAGAACTCTTGATTTCTGTTCTTTTGTTTTAACATCCTTTTTTTTTTTTTTTTTTCTCCTTAAGAGAGGAAGAGAGGTATAGGCAGGGGCAGAGGGAGAGAAAGAATCTCAAGCAGGCGCCATACCCAGCATGGAGCCCGACACAGGTCTCCCCTCTTAGAACCCTAAGATCATGACCTGAGGTGAAATCAAGTGTTGGACCCTTAACCAGCTGAACCACCCAGGTGCCCCTAGTATCCTATTCTTAATAGCCTCTCTTATATTTTTAATAATTACTGATAGAGCTTTTGAGTTTCCCTCTTCCCATGTAACCTGTGCCCCCAAAGTTCATTTGTTTGTTTTAGTCTATCTTTCATGTTAGATGCTTTCTTTGAAGGTCGCTGATCCTTGATTAACTGATCATATTTCTGGGGGTGTCACTCTAAAAGGTGCGTAGAAACATTGTGAATGTGGGTGTGACTTATTGACAGTTTTATTAACTGTATGGGTGGATTGTTTTCTTGTTCCCAAGTTCAGTGACTGTATTTTGTCAGAGACTTGAGAATGGACAATCTCCTACTTTGCACCTAGAATTTCAGAAGTCTTATGGGGAAAGAAGGCTAGGTATCTGTAAACTTAATTTCTTTTGTTTGTTTGTTGCCTAGCATACAGTATTAGTTGCTAATACTGCCATAACAAAGTACCAGACTGAGTGGCCTGATAACAAAAATTTATTTTCTCAGTCCAGAGGCCAGAAGCCCAAAATCAAGGTGTTGGGCAGAGTCTGTTCTCTCTGACGCTTCTGTCCTTGGCTTGTAGGTGGCCATCTTCACATGATCTTCCCTCTGTTGTATCTGTGCCCCGATTGCCTCTTTTTACAAGGATATCAGTCACACTGGATTAGGGATCACCCCCTCTAATGACCTCATTTTCACTTAATTCACATTTCAAAAGAACCTGTCTTCAAGTAGTCTCATTGTGAGGTACTTGGGGGGGGGGGTTATAGCTTCCAGATAGGAAAATTGAGGGGGACACCATTCAGCCTATAACATATACCAAATCCAGAGACCCTTTGTTTTACCCACTCTAGAGAGTACACTTCTAATATTTTCCCAGAACAGGAGAAGTTTAGTCATGTGGCTATGCTAAATAGGGGAAGACTTGAGCAAAGTTGGAGGTGGGAGCATCTAGATTTCTTAAATGTACTTTCATCCAGAAAGTGATTTCAGCTCCAGCGTCACTCTGATTTCAGATATAATTGGTCCTGCCAATTTCTGAGCTTTCAGGGATTTTTTGTTACAAGTGAGTCAAATCTTCGCTTTTTTTACTTCTCATTTAAGATCAGCATTATTGAATCTGCTGAGTCAGTTACCAGTCATTTCTTTGCCTTGTCAGCTCTTAAAGTTTTGCTGCTTTTTCTTATTTCCATTCTTTATGTCCTTGCAGGCTTATACCTTAAAAAATAACCAAACATACACACACACACACACACACACACACACACACACACACACACCTTTGTTATTATTTTAGGGGAGTTAGAAGGAATTAACTACATGTATTCACTTTAGCATCTTTAAATATTTAAAATTATTATAAATATTTTTAAAATTACAAAGTTATATTTGTGGATATTTAATTTCATAAAGTTATCAGGTAGGATTAATTTGCATAGCCACAGTCAGTAGAAAGCTGTTTTAGGCACTGTGCTAATTATTTTCCCAAGTGAAAGAACACACACTGACATGAGACTGAAGAATACTTTTTTTTTTTTAAAGATTTTATTTATTTATTTGACAGAGAGAGATCACAAGTAGATGGAGAGGCAGGCAGAGAGAGAGAGGGAAGCAGGCTTCTTGCTGAGCAGAGAGCCCGATGTGGGACTCGATCCCAGGACCCTGAGATCATGACCTGAGCCAAAGGCAGCGGCTTAACCCACTGAGCCACCCAGGCGCCCTGAAGAATACTTTTTTATAAAGCAACAGACTAACGAGAGCAAGTTCTGTAATAAGACTGAGCATATTCCAAAGTAACCGCAAGCAAACAGATATAGATGAGTTCATTGGGAGCCACTCCCTGAAAGAGGTGAATTTCCAGCAATGTTGTGAAAATAACTTTCAAACATATAACAAGAACTAGGAATGGTTTTCCGGGAAGAGCTTCAGATTGTTACTAGGTACTTATTGTGCCAGGCATTCTGCAAGTTGTAGAGAAAGAAAAATGTAAGCCACAAGTGGGGAAAGGCCAAATAGAATTCTTTTATAGGAGCAGAGGTCTGAATTTTGTGGTATTAGGAAGAGAGAAAGAACATAGAGAAATAATAGTGTGATCCAGCAGATCAGAAGAAAATAGATAGAAGACCGTGGCAATGAAAAGAGGTATTATTAAAGTGAAATCTCTTGCCCTGATAGTATCTATCTAGTGATTGAAAAATCATAGCAAACCAGATAAAAGCTAAGTCCAAGAAATAAATGATACTAAGAATGAAGGGTGACCTCCATTTGGAAATTGTTAGAATGGGTATCACTCAGGTTTTCTCAGTAATTTCCCAAGGCTTCCCATGAACTTTATCTCTGCCATAAATTTCTTCTTGAGTCATGAATCCCCACAGTTAAAGTTTAGCTTTCTTGTCTGAAACTGGAGCAATGCAGGTATTTTTCATTGAATTGGGTTTTCCACTTTGGAAAATGACTCGGAGTTTAGGGGAGGCGTTTATGTGTGTGACTGAATTAGCAAAGGTAATTTCTTCTTTGTTCTTTCCGTTCCTTAAATCATGACAGAAATTGTCAATTAGTCACTAGTAAAGCTGAATACTTCTATCAAATTATTATGATAAACTTGCTGTCAGTAATCGCAAATGTTCATAGTCTGTCACGTGGTCCTAGGTTTTCAGTATGTTAAAATTATTGACTCTTAACAATACTAGCATGCTGGCTTCCTCTTATTAAAATTTCTTAGCTAAATGAAGTTTTGAAAATAAACATGTAAAAATCTAAAACTTTTAATGCGATACCTTCTCATGTCAAATTCAGAATTTACTTAAACTAAAGATTTAAAATAAAACAAAGAACATAATTTGAGAAGGGAAACTACTTCATTTTTACCTTTAATCCAAATGTAACAGGTGATAACATAAAGTATATCAGTGGAATTAGATTACCATTTTTAATTGTTAATTTTAATTATTCTCATCCCCCCCCCCCAGAAGTGATGATTGTTGTTGTGTGTGTATATGTGTGTGTCTGTGTGTACGCAACTGATAGGTAATTGGGTTACTATTTCTATAGCCAACCTAAATTTTATTTTAGTTGTAGTTGCCTTTACTGTGGGGCCTTTGATCATGAGACAGAGTTAGTTTTATAGATTTGCCAACAAACACCTCAGTAAGTGAACATCAGGATACAAAACTGTAAAGAAGAGTTTAAAAAATTTTGTCACAATTTTGATGTCAGCAGCCACTTATAAACCTTTATGTTAAATATGTGCATTGAATCTGTAACTTTAGTCTTTTTAATCTAAGTTGAACTATGTGAAATTGTTCATATTTTACTATTTTTAACCTAGAAAGCTGACAGTTTCGCATGGTTTGACCTATACTGTCATAATGGCTTCTTAACTGCAGATATCACACACACATGTGCGCTCACACACCGAGGTACTATCTGTGCTCATAAATGTGCTTATGGACACACACTGTAAGCAATCGTTTAATTGAGCCTTTTTGTGGGGCCTGTGATTCTGCAGGCAAGCTGCTTGCCCGCTATGGAACAGATTTTCTTGCTGGGGTCAGAAGAGCCACCCTTACACCTCTCCCTATTCTTTGCCTGTACATCCATGTTTCTTTGCTGCCCCAAATAAGCATTCAAAATTATGAGAAATGAAGAAGTTTTGCAAGTAGCAAAGAAAAACTTCCATGTGCTTCTTTCTCTTCAGTTATCTCCTCTGCCCAGCATGCATGGAGTTGTCGCAAACTCGGTAACCATACAGTGCTTTGGCATCTTGCTGTCATTTTTCATCTCTGTTAGAAAGGCCCAAATGAGGGGCGCCTGGGTGGCTCAGTGGGTTAAGCCGCTGCCTTCGGCTCAGGTCATGATCCCAGGTCCTGGGTTCGAGCCCCACATCGGGCTTACTGCTCAGCGGGGAGCCTGCTTCCTCCTCTCTCTCTCTGCCTGCCTCTCTGCTTACTTGTGATTTCTCTCTGTCAAATAAATAAAATCTTTAAAAAAAAAAAAAAAAAAAGGCCCAAATGTGAGATCTGAAGAAACACAGAATAGATGGGGCAGGCTCTAACTGAGTGAGAAATATTTACTGTATTAAAAAATAAAATGGAAGAGGTTTAAAACCTTAGAATGCAGAGGATTCAGGCACTCGAGTATACAGTGTTGGCTGCATTATTAGTTACGGAACAAGAGACAAAAGGTGTTAGGTATAGCGGTGTTCAGATTTCGTGACAATCTTGCTAAATGGTGTGTGGTCTAAAAAACTCCACTGAATCTAGTTGTGGAGAAAGAGCTGCCTTTCTCCTAGTTTAACTCCATAAAATCCTCACCTTGGAAGATTCAGTTCCCATCAGTCTGAGGTAGTAAAACATCTTAATATGAAACAAGAAGGAATCTGTGCTTTCCTGTCGATTTGATAATACTAATTTAACAATTATGTATGAAAATTCTCAGTATTTGAGCATTCTGTTTCATTGTGTTTTATTCTAAAATATGAATAGACATGTGTCCACACTTATTTATTATCCTTAGTGTTTGACAACAAGTTGTGGATGTATTCTTTTTTTTTTTTCTGAGAGAGAGAGAGAGAATCTTGAGCAGACTTCATGCCTAGCACAGAGCCCAGTGTGGGACTCAATCTCATGACCCTGAGATCATGACCTGAGCCAAATCAAGAGTCAGATGCATAACCGACTGAACGACCTAGGAAGCCTATGTGTTCTTATTCATATATACAAAGGGTTTGAGTGAGGATATTAAAACTAAACTACTAGAGATTAAGTAGAAACTTTATCAAAATTAGTGAAAAGCCTCAATAATTTTTTAAAAACAACAAAATAAGTGCAGTTATGTAATTCTTTTAAGAGTAATATTCCAACTTTGTTGCATCTTCAGTATAGGAAGATAGTTTAATAACTTCATAAGATTGAATTATTTTATCAGTAGTCAAAATGTTAAACATTTTACAGTGCTTGGAAATAGTTTATACTTAAGTGTTCTGGACATCATCCCTGCAGTCAGCTTCATTGCTCATCAAGATCACGGTCTTGGCAGAAATAGCTATCAAGGCTAAATCAGCCTGGCCCCTGCTATGTGAATTGTGACAGATTCTAAGTGGAATGTGTATTTTATTGAATGGCTATAGATTGTGTTTTTTTCCTATGTGGATATATCTAGGTATGTACATAAATACATTTTTAACTATTAAAGATGTTAGTGTGTTTGGGGTTGTTTCTTTTCCATGGATTGCATTTTTAAGTGTGTAGTCCCACTAATTGGTTGCCCTCCGTTGGTTCCAGAAGATCTTGGAGGAATAAATGAATAAAGGTAGATTGCAAATTAGGAGGTAAGCAAATGACATTTAGGTGATGGAAAGTAGTAATGAGTGCTAAGAAAAAGTACAGTTGGTGAGAACAGTAGAGAGTGGAAATGTTCAAGAAGAGAAATACCTGGGATGAATTTTGACTTGCTGAACTGATTCCTTAATTTGTACCTTAAATAGTTAGTAGGAGGTTGTAGAGGGTGGAGGGTTAGTCTATAAATATTTAGGCTTGAACTGACGTGGTTAGAGCAGGGAGGAAGACACCAAACCATAAGCTAGTCTAGAACAGTGGCTTCTCTTATTTTTTGAACAAAGCCTATGAACTGGGGCAAGAAACTCTTAATCACATCTTGCCTCTTCCCACATCTTCTCCAGCTGCTCTGTGAGAGCAGAGCTCAACCTCTGCACAAGCTATTTAACTTCTCTAAGCCTCTTTTTCTAGTAGTGAAAGTAGAGTGTATAGGTGCTTTAAAAGTGTACTAAGTTCAAGTAGGAGTGAAAGACCAGATGGAAGGCAGTGTGGACTCGTAACCAGGGTTCTTTTTGTGTTCTCTCTCCCACTGAAGACTTTGTCTAGACTTGAGCATTGTGAAATCCTATTCTTTAGAAGGAAAAATACCATCTCTTTTCAACCAGAAGAAAAGAGTATGCTCAAGTTAATCATGTTATCCTTAATATTTATTACTGTGAGTGATATCATATGTGTGTTATTAAGAGAAGTTAGGTGTTTGGGACAGAAATTTTTTTGTCTTATGCTTCTGTTTCACCATCTTATATTTATTTCAGTTTCTTATTATCTTATATAATTATTTATGCTTACAAAGCCAGAAACTTGACACTTAAATAATGACACCACGCAGCCTGAAATAGTCAGTGTGTCTCCTCCCTGGTCTTTTCTCCTCATGTGTTTCACAGCTGTCTGTGCCATCTCTCTCCTCGGCATAATTAAAAGATGAAAACTTTCTTCAATGTTTCCTAAACTTTTAGAACCTGGATGTTTTTTAAAATTATGGCAGACTAATAGGCAAGATGTTGAAATTATCTCTTGGGTGTTAAATAGCAAGGATACTCTATGAACTTAACAAGAAGCGTCAGCAAATTACTGTAACCCGGGCTTTCATTGTGTTTGAAATGTAAATAAAGATATGCATACCTCGTGTAGCAAATCTTTTCTGGCAAACGCTAGAGTTGAAGGTCAGAAGATGAACCTTTCATCTAGCAATAGCGTTTTTCAGAAGGGCATGCGTTCACTGTCATTGTAAGAGAGCTACTGGTCCCATCCCCTCCCACAGGATGAGAAGTATGTAAGGCCAAGAAATGTCCACCTCAGTTCACCCTCTCCTTCAGCAGCTGCACTCTAGGTATCTGGAACCCAGAATTCCTGCTCAGATGGCTCCAAATCCACTTGCATTCAAGGAGTGGCCAAGGTTGTTTATGAGGAAAGCAAGAGGATGAGTTTAAACATGGGCTAGTGTGTCTACACCTGCGTTAAGGCTCCACTCAGTATCAGACAGAGCCTGAGGTGAGAGAAGAAGGGGTTGGGGGAAGGCCATAGCCAATCAGTTGGGGGTACAGCTCTCATCCCTCTGCCATCTTCCTGTATAGAACTCAGGAGTTCAGGAATCCTGAATTTGAACCTAACCCTCAAAGTCTATTTCAAGATATAGCATAGAACATATTTTATTTAACAGTTATTCATCTGACTTATAACTTTTAAATGTTCAGACATACAGTATGTGGGTCTGTGATTGTGTTCTCACTCTGGGTCCCAGAAAGGAAGGGACAAGGAGATCATTTGAACCTTCATTTGTCCTTCTAGGTGAGCCTGTGTCCACTGATCCCATTGTCAGTCTAATACTGGATTATGTGTCTTAGGATAATGTTACAGTCGTTCCTTTAGCTTTAATTTGGTCTGAGCTATGCCCTGGCGCTAGAATGAGGTGACTTCAGTAATGCCCCTTGGTTTCGGTGTGCGATGCTGCACTCTAAATTCATCTGCATACTGAGCTACCATGGGGGCAGGTGGAAAGATTTAGTGACCAGGGTCTTTAAGATCCAAAGGGACAAGGGAAGAAGAGAAATCGGATGAAACCATGCCCAAAATGACTTCTTAGGATTATGAGTGAATTTCAGTTTTCCATGAACCATTATTAGGTGTTGGGCATTCACTTCCTAAGATCGGGAGTCAATCTTTACCTACTTAAATATTTTTAATTAAATTTTTAAAAAGAGGAATAATTAAGAGAAGAAATACATTATCAGAGAACTGCAATCAGGGGGAGAACTGGGGCCAGAGCAGGGCTGAGTGGTCATGGCCACACACTTGCAAGAGACAAGCAGGTGTCCTGTGTGCCTGACTTACCTGGAGACACCCGTGAACCTGAAGTGTGGCTTCACCTGCTGCCTCTACTGCTTCGATTCACTGCAGAGAGAGCCTGGCAGGGAAAGTTTCTGGTGCTCCTCCTCCTTGGTGCTCTCTTGGAAGAAGGACCTTTGGCCCAGCACCCATCTTGGGGGGCTGATTTTGAGGATCAGGGAGTTGGAGCCCCAGCAGAAAGCCATTCTGCACAAGAACCCAAACACGCACAAGGTCACATGGAGGTGACCCTGGATCTCGACACCGCCAACCACTACTACCTCATCGTTTCTGAGGACCTGAGGAGTGTCTGCTGTGGGTATTCCAGACAGAACTGGAGGGCCAGAGCCGAGAGGTTCGACTATACCCTCTGCGTCCTGGGTTCCCCTCTGGCCACCACTACTAGGAGGTGGACATGGGGACGAGCAAGAAATGGGACTCCACTGCAGAGTCTCCACTGACCGACAAGGGCCCATTCTGCTATCTGCAGAACTTGGCTTCTGGACGGTAGGCTTGAGAAAAGATCTCTTCCAAGCCAGCACCAGGCCTGTGACTGTTCTCTTTGTGAGCCCCCACTTACACCGACTAGGGATTTTCTTGGACATGAATCTTGGCACCGTTTCTTTTTATTATGTGAGCGATGGAGCCCATATTTTCACCTTCACTGGAATTCCTGCTGTGGGGCTGCTGCGTCTGCTTTTTGCTCCCGGGAGCCCCACCATGGATGGTCAAGGCTTCCTGAGAATCTGTCCTGTGGGGAATCCAGCCATTCCTAGCTCTCCAATGGGCTCGGATGCAGAACAAAGTTTCTAGAGAATTCCTGTGTGCTCACAGCCAGAGCTAGGACCCTTCCTGCTTGTTACATGGATGGTACAGAGGGCAGACAAGAAACGTGGAACAGTTGGCTAATCATGAACACTAATCAGATAAGGGGGAAGTGCCTTTCAAACACGAAGTATCACGCAGTCGTTCTCGTTGGGACTTTCCATGTTTCTGTTCCAATGGGTTCTGGTTTTTCAGATCAATTTCCAAATGTGTCTATTTTCTGCAATATTAACTTAGTGTTAATGGAGGTTAGAAACTAAATAAAAACGTGGATGTGGCCAAAAAAAAAGAAATACATTATCAGAGTTAATCCCTTTCCATTTCTATAAATGCTGTTTTATAAGAGAGGAAATAACAAAACAAACCAATATTATCAGTGTAGTCTGGCATGCTCTTTAGGTCTACCGGAGTTCTGTAAGTGCAACTATTAATGCTTTCAGAATTTCTATAACAAGTTCTTCTAACCTAAATGGTATTATTTTGCTCTGTATAAAAATAGTATATATTTCCTGAGCTTGGGATATTAATTTCAAGTATTTTCAGTATTTATAGAAACACTTTGTTCCTTTTTGTTTATATGTATATTAGTAGCACAAATTGGGAATTTTCATTTTTCACTTAATTTTCCAGGTAGGGGTGTCTGTGTGGCTCAGTCCATGGGGCGTCAGCTTGGGTCATGACCTCAGGGTCTTGGGGTCGAGCCCCACATTGGGCTCCCTGCTCAGTGGGGAGTCTGCTTTTTCCTCTCCCTCTCTGTGTGCTCTCCCTCTCTCAAATTAATAAAATCTTTTAAAAAATTAATTTTCCAGGTAATGAGAATGTACACCCTTAAACATAAAAGTTCATTTTTTAATTTTAATCATTTCTTGACAGTTAAAATGTTCTATAATTCATACACAAACATAGAGAAATAAACTGTTTATTTTTCCTGGATTTATCAAAGAAGTATTTCTAAATTTAATAATCTTAATATTGTTAAATGTTAAATTCTTAAATTTCAAGACCACTCTGTAAGAAAAGACTTTAGAATGTAAATTTATTGATTATCAAATATTTTTTACATCTGTAATATATTTATGTAACTGTGAACATGAGGCTTAAAAGATGAAGTTACGTAAAAAGCGAATTTATGAAGAAATAAGTTAGGTTTTAATTTCTTAAAATGTAATGCTTATAACATGCTGTAATTAGACATGAGGAAATAAGACTCAGTAGAGTTTGTTTTTCAACCTACTGAAGTATTGACAGGTTTTAGAAAATAGATTTCTCAGGAAATAAAATGAAATTCTAACTGTAAGATTTTCAGACTCCTGATGAATTTTCAAAGTACATAGGCATTTTAGTGAAATTCAAGCTTGCAAAAGCATCGAAGCTGAATCTGGGCTGTCACTTAGTGGGTCTGGTGTTACTTCTTAATTTATTCATCAATAAGAGAAAATGAATCGCTTTCTAGGTTTGTACTATAGAAAGTGCCAGTTAATTTCCAAGGAAGGTGTTACTCATGATACGAAGCTCTTCTGCTTGATGCTACCACCAAGTGCTCATCTCCAGGTGCCAATTGGGCAACATGTTTACCTCAAGCTAACTATTACAGGTAAGGTAAATGGAGGCTTTGGGGAAACATTTTCTTTATTGATAAGCAGTTCCAAATCAGTACTAATCTTTTAGGAGATAACCACTTAGGTTATTAATACGTGTTTCTGGCAGCTGATTGAGTGATAGCCCAATTCTAGGTTTGTAAATGCAACATTCCAATGTGTTGGAGCCATAGCCACACCATGCAATGTGGAGAACAAAGACACTGCCGCTAGTCAGGGAGAGGGGGTTCCATCAGCACTGGGATATATTCCTCACAGAACCCTCAAGGGAAGAGGTGAGTCAGTGCCCAGTGGTTCTGTGGGGGGAAACTACTAGAAACACATGCCAATATCTCTTAGTAACCTTGTCTGCTTGGGTCATTTATGGAGTTGAATCTGTGAAATTCAAAATGAGTGGATGATTATAAATGATTTCCTTACACGTGCCCTTGGGATAGGAAGCTCTGTAAAGATTTCACTGGGAAATTTTCCCCTCATTTTCATCCTGAAGTTACCTTATGTCCTTGTTTTAAATGCCCTTAACCACGTCTAATGTTTTCTTGGCCTTTGGAGCTGCAGAAGGTCACATTTTCACATCAGTCTCAGTCAGTCTAGCTGACTTGGTCGGTACACCATATTACCATGGCACTAGGACGTTCCTCCTGTCATCACCACCAGTGCCAGGGTGTCATCCATAGCTGGTATGCTCCCCAGCACAGTTACTGTCGATGGATTAGAATTTACACATAGATTAATTCTATATATGTCAAGGAGTCACGTAAAAAAATGGTCTTTTCAATGTGTGGTGACTCCTCTTTGTATGGAATTTGGCTAGCTAAAATATAACATGAATTCTTATTAAAATTACCCCATTTTTTTAAATATTATATTCTTAGAGGTAGTTGGATTAATATCCTTTTCCTTCAGTTGCCAAAGTAACATATCGTGTATTAAAACATTAAAAGAATTCAAAATATATAAAGTAAAAAGTGAAATTCTTCCCTTTCTCAACCCAAATGATCCCTGTGGCCATCAGTAACCATTGTTAAAATTTGGTGCATGATTAAAGTTATTATGTGAGTACTTACTTACATCTCTGTGTAAACTTTTGATGCCTTTTTATTCGTAGCCCATTACAAAGTTTATATCCTGATAGAACAGATGGTTGTCTAAGTTTATTACCATAAACCCCTATCATCTTATACCCTGATTAATAAACATACAGTGTTTATATGATGGGTAAAGTATTGATTTGTGTAAATTATTTCAGCATGCTTAGGCTTGGGATACACACACACACACACACACATATACATATATATATATATATATAAAATATATATAGAATTATATACACATTAGATTAAGTATGTACTGATAGCATCATAAAATCAGTTATGTTTCATCTTTATTCAGAGCTTTTGAGATTTTTAGAATTGAATTTCTTTGTCATAACTTTTTCTAGGTACTGAAATTGTGAAGCCATATACACCTGTATCTGATTTCTTACTCTCAGAGTTCAAGGAACCAGTTCTTCTCAACAATAAATACATCTACTTTTTGATCAAAATCTATCCTGATGGACTCTTCACACCAGAGCTTGATCATCTTCAGATTGGTTAGTATTCTTTTTTAAACCTCATTTGTGTTCTAGATTGGATCACGTGTTACACTGTCCTCTAGTTACCTCCATGGGAGTCCATGAAATAATGAAACTCAACATGTCTACGACCAAAGTCATGTTCTCTTTGTCCCACCCAACCTATCCTTACTCCCGCATTCTTCAGCATAACTGGGTCATCCTTAACCCAGTCTGCAGGCTTGAGTCATCCTTGACTCCCATTTTCTCCCTCCCAGTCCAGTCTGCCACTAAGTTCTAAGGAGTCCACCTCACAGTGACTTTTTACTCTCTCTTTTCTATCCCTCCTGCCACCCTCTCAGATCAACACTTTCTCATTTCTCTCATGACCTATAACTGTTCTCTCTCAGTTGCCTTTAACGGTATCTTTCTCTTTCTGTTTGTCTGCCTTTCCCAACTGCCCTGAGGATAGATTTAATCAGGTTGCTTTCCAGCTTTGAAGCTTCTCACGGGTGTTCACTACTTGACTGATGAAGTCCTCTGCACATCATGATCTCTCAGCACAGACTTTCATGATCTGTCCAGCTTCATCTCTTGCCGTAACTACTCATGTGAATGTTACTCAGAGTTCCACAAGTTCATTGTCCTCATTCATAGATACATGCAGGTGCCTCACATAGGATGCCCATCACCCCTTTCTCTACCTGTTGGGTAGCCTTTTCTTTAAAGACCCAAACAAAATATCACATCCTTTATGAAGCCTCCTTTCTCCTGAACCCCTCAGTAACTAACACTCTATTCATAGCTCTAGAATAAGAAAAAAAAAACATTCCTTCTTTATAGAACTTTGGATTTGAGGGTAAAGATTGTCTTAACTTGTCTTTGTAGTTCCTATACCTAGCATGGCAATTGGCACATAATAGACTCTCAATAAATGTACTTTGAAAGAATTAATAAAAAAGACTATCATGAAATCTAGTAAGATTTCAAGACCCCCTGTTCCTTTTTCTGTTCCTTTTTCTGCATCTGCAATTTTTCACTGCCTTTTGTGAAGTGTAAATAGTAAATAGTAAAAGTGCTCTATAAAAAAGAATAGTAAAAGTGCTCTTCTCGTTTCTAACACAACATTACCAGTAACATCGAGGTACCAGTGAAGTAGCTCACTAAAATTTGGAAATAAAGAAAATCTGTTGTGTTGTGAAAGTTAAGCCAGTCTTTACATAGGGGGTGTGATTAGTCCTCTTTGATTGCATAAGTCAAATGTGAGCCTAAAGAATCTTGGAATGCCTGCAAATCTAGTGAAAGTGACTCTCCTCTTGTGGTAGATGGACACATGACTGTAACACAGCCTGTGGAAAGTGAACCTGTGTTATTATACCCTAATTATAGAGACTGTGTAAACAGAGCAGGGTGGAGAATTAGCCTAGGGCGTGGAAAGGGAAAGCCCAAAGAACAAGATCAGTGGTTTTTTTAGCTTCATCCAGGGGAGCTAGACATAGCACAAATACTTGTGCCACTTAGAGGGTAGTGATCACTCACGAAGCCTCATTACGGCCTAAATGAGCTCCCCTATGAAATTATCCACTTATTTGTTTCAATTCCATTTCACCAAGCAACTCTTTAATGATGATTTTGACCCTCCAAATGCCCCTGCTCCTGGGAATGAGATGCCCGGGTTGGGTGTGTAAGGTTCAGGCCGCTGGGTGCAGAGAGCCTTCCATAAATCAGTCACTGTTCTGGCAGGTCTACTTTAATATCCTGTGAACTTGATTAAAATCGGGCCCCTTGCCTGAGTCTAATCAGTTTTCTGACATTGGGAGGACTGGCGTGCTGACAAAAGTTCTCAAGCTAGCATCATTCTTTGAGGCATCTTTAGTAAAAAACCGACTGACTTTTTCCTGAAGATATTCTGATCTTATGGTCCTTTTAAACTAGAACAGGGAGCTTCTGTTCCTTTATAATACTTAATTCATCAGTTACTGCAGGATTCTTACTATCCTTCTTTGGACAAGAAGGAAGATTTATGAGCATTAGGGGCAGGGGGAGAAAAGTATTTGAAAATTTTTAAATGTTTTTAAAATGTTTTGCTTTATTTTTTTATTTTTAAAATTACATTGGAAATTTCTGAAATGTCCTAAAGGCAGTTCTCTTATATGAGTGGTACATAGTGATTATATCAAATTCACTGCAAATAATTTTTCTTGAATATTATTCTAGATTGTGAAGTAGCATGCTCTAAGTATGGTCTCTGGTCTTTGTTTTTATAGGCATTAAATTCAGAAGAGCTTTTCTAATCAATAGGTCTTTTCAAAGATTTGATGGAGGTGAAGTTAGCACGTTTACTGAAGTATGACTATAGAATACATTTCTATTTCAATTTTCTGTCCTAGTTTTATTGCTCTGGCTAAGAGTCAATATGAAAATAGTTGAGTATATATTCTCCACCTTGTAGTGTACAAGGCAGGTATGCTTGGACTTTGCTTTTGAGGTGCTTATAGTTTAGTTTAGCAATCAATTTTCTGCTGATAAATTATATTTAAATGCTTGTCAGTAGTTTGTAAATTAGATACTCCAGATGGTTTGGGAAAATAATGATGGGAAATGAGCATTATTTATTTGGTTAGAATGATATAATCCAAGTATACTTGGGAACATTAATGAGTATTCTCAAAACTCCTTACACATTTTAAAAGACAAGATTAATAGTCTGAAAGTTATGCTTTCACACTTTTACTCATCAGTGTTCAAAATGCAACTAGCTTAACTTCAGTTTCCCTGATTTTTTTTTTCTGATTTAGTTTATATTTCATTGTTTAGGAGATTCTGTTTCCGTAAGCAATCCTGAGGGCAATTTTAAAATATCCCAGTTCCAAGAATTAGAAGATCTCTTTTTATTGGCAGCTGGAACAGGCTTCACACCAATGGTTAAAATACTGAATTATGCTTTGACTAACATACCCAGTCTCAGGTATGTAATTTTATCTTTAATTACTATCCTTTGTGAGGCTGTTAGATTAGTATAAGGTCTTCTAAATTAATTACTCAGTGGACCTTAATGGATATATGCTCATTCCCTCATTTATCATTTCTTACCCTATGTCCTCCAGTACTATCTGTTTTACTAACTTGATTCTTTTATTTTAGATACTTTTGGTTACCTAATTGGCATTAAAGAAAACATTTCATGCCACTTTATGTTAAGACTTTTCCATTCATGCATATCTTAAATGTAATTGAAATAGTTCTTTTTGAGTTGTTGTTGTTTTTTCTTTTAAGGAAAGTGAAGCTGGTGTTCTTCAATAAAACAGAGGATGATATAATTTGGAGAAGCCAGTTGGAGAAATTAGCATTTAAAGATAAAAGGTATTAAACTGGTGTTAGCTCTGCATTTCAATATTCAAAAATGTATAGTCAGTCTAGGCCTTATCTCCTTTGATTGGAGTTTTAATTGGCCAGGAAGCTCCTTCAAAAACAAAATAAGCTAATCAATAATTGTCTCAGTGTAAGTAATGTTAATACCCTTCCTCCAAAGAAGTACTGTTCAATAAGATTAACATGACATCATATATGTATCAATAAAATACATACTGGGCTTTACATTGTGTGACTTATACTGAGTTGGGTTTCATTGAAAATGACGTAGTGTACCCAACTCGATATTTCAAGATGTTCTTGTTATAGTGGGTACAAATCAAATAAATGTGATGAGATGGACCAAGCAAAAATAAGTATTTTTCTTTAGTACAGAATTTCTTAGAGCATTTAATATGCTAATGTCCACTGTGACTTTTCAAGATGGGCTTTTTTATACATTGTTAAGATTTTCTTCATTTTTGTCTATTTACATTAATGCTTATTAATGACTGTGGTCCTCAGTACACACCTTTGGAAATGCTGGGATAGGCCATACAGAAAAGTTTGAGTCAGACCCAACTGTGGTAAAACGAGAGAACATGAAAATCTGTTTCATTGAAAAAAAGCCCTAGTACTGTCAGCTGAAATAAGATTTTTGAAACGAGCATATCCCCAAGTCCTCTAAACAGATTTAAAAGTGGTAGGAAATTTTAAAGGAATTTTTTAGAAGAGTGGCTCGGACTACCTGTCATACTTTCTAAAGCATTTCTGAAGCTATTTGTAAGAAATTCAGTCTTTTGAAAGGACTTCAAAATATCTGAAGTAAATATGTTGAGGATCGTGCAGTACAGATAAAATTCTAGGCCCTTTTGAAAGTTAGAGTTAAAGATGTCAGAAATTCAGCTATTCTGGGGCTCCATTTCTCGTTGAATACTTTCTGAGTGTCCTAGCTAAGGGAAGCCTTGGCCTCCTCTCGCTTTTCCTCCTTCTGTCCTCCATCTTTCTCTCTTCATAAGTAACATTCACAAATTAAGGATGACCTGAACTTACTTATCCTTAAGTATTTAGTCTTCTTACAAACCTGCACCATAAACCTAAGAATATTTAACTATGATTGGGGTAGCTATATGGCAGTTTAGATCATGGTTTAAAGAAATACCAGTTCCTGGGTTCACAAGTGTCTTTTTCACTATTTTCAAAGTGGAAAATTAGAAGAGTGTGTATCAAAAAGCCTAAAGCCCTAATTTTGAGTTTTCATTCTACCCTTCAGTGGTTTGGAACTTATTCAAAAATTACTTAGCTCTTTGAGCCTGTCTCTTCAAAATGAAATAATGACATATTTCCTACTTACTTCATAAGACTATAATGCAAGGACTAGAGAAGATTGTATAAGTGCCTTGAAAACTGGGAAGCCCTACCTCAGATATGTAAATTTGGGTTTTGAAGAACTCTACCTACATGTGTTTCATTTCTGTATTAACTGTTCGAGCTCCAGTTTTCCTAACCAAGTAGCTTAAACAGCATAGCTAGGCTTTTTTTTTTTTAATTTTTTTTTTTTTTTTTTACCTTAGGTTTTTTTTTTTTTAAAGTATTTCTGGCAGTATTTTGACAAAGCTATTTTTTAAGATAGTTCCCTTGTACAAGAAGATCCATTTACCAGTATTTGAATGAATAGACATTGTCCTTTTAGTCTTTCAGTAGGACTTAAACTTGATTTAAGAAGTATTTGGTCTAAAGAAATCTGTTGACAGCCTCTAAATACACAGTGTGCTTCCTTTCATTCTGTTTTGTTTTGGTGTACATGATCAGAATTTGGTTTGGTGGATTGCATAGGCTGGAGTGTTGAGGATGAGAAAAGGCCCCACTTTTGTTTTCTCACATCTGGGTGACTGGACTAATAGCACTTACCAGGCTTGTGCTCCTCTCCACCTTGCAGAGAAAAGTGCTGGTGTTCTGACTTCTGGCCTGCCTTTACCCTTTCTCTTCTGCTCCTTCTCCTTCTCTTCTTGCTCTCTGCTCTTGCTTCTGTGCTCTCACTCTCTCTCTGCTCACTTACCTCCTCCTTCTTCTTCTAGAGACTCAGCTGTCCTTGCTTGAGGCACTGACCTCTAGCGTTGTATAATTTATGGTCCCTGGAGACATAAAAGCTGTGCTTGTATAGATGGCTGTGGAATGTCTCTCTGCAATGTTACCATATTCTGAGGCTTTATAAGAAAGCTAACCTTAAAAGCTTATTGATGGGTTTTGTAGCATTGTTGATTGTTAAGTCCTATACAAAAAAGGAAAGTAAACGCTCAGATTTGATATAAGGTTATTTTAGTTACTCACATCTGTGTTTCTGTTAGCATTTAAGGCCTCAGTTTTTCCATTTGTAGAATAGGAATATCAATACCTACATCATAGAATTGTTTGGGTATGGAGGTCAATGAGGTACTGTATATGTAGATGCCTCACCCAGAATTAGCATATGTGTAGCATTCATTCATTCATTAAATACATGGGAGCTTCTACCATGTGCCTGCATACAGGGGCACAACAGTGAACAACATACTGTGTTGGCTCATTTTCCCATGCAATCCAGGGGATCTATCTCTTCATTGACCCACACTGCTAAACTTCACAGAATTGAAGAACACAGGTATATCATAAATACTTTTTTTGGATATTTCTATTTCAGCCAAGTTCCATTAAGTGTAGAATTTGAACAGAAAATAGCTTACTTGAATTTTATCCAAATATGTTATTACACTTGACTCTTAACTCTAGTGGTTAAGACTCCATTCAAAAAATTTCAGATATGGGGTGCCTGGGTGGCTCAGTGGGTTGAAGCCTCTGCCTTCGGTTTGGGTCATGATCCTGGGATTGAGCCCCACATTGGGCTCTCTGCTCAGTGGGGAGCCTGCCCCCTCCCCGCTGCCTCTCCCTATTTGTGATCTCTGTCAAGTAAATAAATAAAATCTTAAAAAATTTTTTTTTTCAAATCTAGCAAAATCTCACACATTTATTTTTCTAAAGAAAACTGAGAGAAAACAGAAAGCAAATATGTATGGTAGATGTAGCTAATTACTATGTAAGCTGGAATGCAAATTAAGTTCACTTATCTTTCTTTTGACTACTGAACAGTGTTATGCATGAGGTCCCATCCCAGCAGAATGCCCTAGCTCTGTGAGTTCTCAGCTTTTGCAGAATGATCTTTGAGGGGTAGGATAGCTTGACAAGGAGATTGACTTCTGGGCAACATTTTGTAATACAGAAATATAACAAGTGTTTTCCTTCACTTTCAGAGCAGTCATTTTTGGAGAAAGTAACCTTCTTTTAGTAAAGCGCTCTTCCTCTTTCTGACACACAAACACGTGTGCACACACACTCATCTTTTTGTTTTGTATTTTTTTAAATAATGTAGTCATACTGACTGTATGTTTTATAACTACATTTTCTACTTAGTGTATTATGCCTATTCTGTGCATAGACTACTTTAAAGCAGTGGTTCTTCATCTGGAGTAATTTTTGTCTGCCACCATGACTTCAGGGGGCATTTATGTCTGAAAACATTTTTATCATCACCACTGAGGACATCTAGTTGGTAGAGGCCAGGAAGGCTGCTAATTTCCTACATCACACAGGACAGCCTCTCACTACAAAGAAATACCCATCCCCAAAGGCCAGTAGTGCCAGTTGGGAAAACCTGCACTATATCGTGATTTTTCATAGCTACATTGTATTTGATCATGTAAGCATACCATGATTTATTTAACCAATCCCCTGCTGTTTGGTCTAGAGATTAGAAGTTGTTCTGTACCTCTCTACAAAGGATAAAAATTCATCAGAAGAATCAACAGGTCAGAGAATACCAAGACTATTGATATATTTTGGCAATAGCCTCTAGAAAGATAAAATACGCAGCACAGAATATTGCACCCCACACACTCAATATGTTAGTGTCCTTATTTCCCCTTTAGAAACGATGAGATTAATGTTTAGGGCATATGGGAAAGAGAAAAGGAAAGGGATCCAAGCAGCAAAGGAATGGGACACAAAGGACGGGGTTGTGTACCCCGTTATAGGCACTAGTGGATCATGTGCCTCACTTCACATGTCTGTGTACTCACCATTTGCAAAGCGTTCTTAATGTTGGGAAAAGATACAGAGCGAGTAAGAGGACCTAGTGGTAGAGAAGTCCTGAAGGTCAGTAGTAACAGTAAAGTCTGTGCTTTGAGAGGTACAAATCCTATGTTACAAATGTTATAGAGTGATTCTGTTTTTGTGAGGGTGGGGATGGCAAAACTTCAATGGAAGAAGGGGCTTTGGAGCTGAGCTTTGGGAAGCAATTAGCATTTCTGTGAACAGGAGAAGAGATTTGGGTGATAGGATTTTAGGAGCAAAAAACCGTAAGGGCCAGTATGTTGAGTGATTTAGCATTTAGCAAAAGAGCCCAGTCCAGTTTTGTTGAACTATATACATTACATAATGGAGAACAATGTGAAGTAACTTTGTGCAAAAATAAAACCATTAATTAGATCTATTTAGAAGGAATCTTAGTGGTGATCACTTCAAATCCTCTCCTTTTGCAGCCAAAGAAACGGGGTAGGTTAAAATCAGGGAATGGAAGACCTTAAGTGTAATTCATATATTAAGTAAGTGTGTACAAAGTGGGCATGGGAAGCTCTGGCCACATGGGAAGGAAGCTTGTCTCCCTTTATTACCCACAGGCTCTGTAGATAATGACTGGCTCTGTTTCTGTACTCTGGTATCCACATTAGGACTCCCAATGTTTCAGTGCAGTTGATCTAGCAAAAGCTGATGATTTGAGAGTCCAAAGTAAATGGAAAATGTGCCCGAACCCCTTTCTTTTTCTCCAGCCTATGATGTGTTCAGATATGTGGACCCCTAATCTGGACCCTTAAGCACTCTGTTCCTCCCAGATGGTCCTCAAATGGTGTGTTTCTTAGAATGTGTTTTTTGGAATGTTCGTGTGTTCCCCACTAAAGGGCTCTGTGAATAAATAAATTAGAGAAAGAATATATACCATATTACCTCCTTGAAGATTTGCTGGGAAATTAGCATATGCAAGGTTTTGAGAAATTCTGAAGAAATCTATTTAAGTTTTCTTAACCCAGTAGTCCCAAACTCATTTGATAAGTTAGCCTTTTCTCATGAATTACCGTTCAACATCAGGAAGCACACAGTATTTCATCAGATTCATTTTGAGAAGTGTTTCCATAATGTATATATTTTATCAAATTTTAATCCCTAGCTATTTATTTTGTGAGTTATTTTCCTGTGGGCAAATAACAAGTCTTCTTGCTGTTTCTGGTATTTTTTATTAAGTTTTTAGTTTTGATTCCAGTATAGTTAACATGTTCTGTTAGTTTTAGGTATAGAGTATAGTGATTCAATGATTCTGTACATTACCCAGTGCTCATCATGATAAGTACACTCTTTACTCCTCATCGCCTTTTTCACCCATCCCCCACCCACCTGCCCTCTGGTAACCACCTGTTTGTTCTCTGTAGTTACGTGTCGGCTTCTTGGTTTGTTTCACTCTCTCTTCTTTTTTCCTTTGCTCATTTGTTTTGTTTCTTAAATTCCATGTGTGAGTGAAATCATATGGTATTATTCAGCCACAAAAAAAAAAAGTGAAATCTTGCCGTTTGCAACAACATGGATGGAGCTAGAGAGTATAATAATAAGGGGAATAGAGAAAATGAAAAAGACAGATACCATATGATCTAGTATTTTTCTTTTAGGCCCTGGATACCCTAAAATACCATTCTCTGGGCAGTTACCAATCACGGAAGCTTCAAAAGCACCAAGTTGTAAGATGGGATCAGGGTTTTTAGGAGAACTAATAGCAATGATGTGTCAGATAGATTTGGGCTGAGGGTATTAGGGCAGTATTTTATTTTACTTTTTCATTTTTTTAAAGATCTTATTTATTTATTTGACAGAGAGAGACACACAGCGAGAGAGGGAACAGAAGCAGCAGAAGTGGAAGAGGGAGAAGCAGGCTTCCCGCCGAGCAGGGCTCGATCCCAGGACTCTGAGGATCGTGACCTGAGCCGAAGGCAGATGCTTAATGACTGAGCCACCCAGGCACCCCTAGGGCAGTATTTTAGATAAGAGGTCTAAGGGCTTCAGTGAAGTTGTAGTAAACGTGGAAGGGTAGGGGACGCATGTAAGAAATGTGAAGGAGGTAGGTTTCAGAAGCTGACTGCCTGGAGGAAGGACTTTGTTGTTGGATGACTGCAGGCTCTGCATAGAATTTAGACTGAATGAATACATTTGTATGTCAAGATATTTCATCTCAGATCATTATCCATCTACTCTAAAAGAATTTTTTTCACAAGCTTATTTACTGCCATTGACATTTAGAACACACAGGCATTTTCTAGGAGTAGGTCTCTTTTCTCTCTTCATTCTCTTTTTATGTTGCTTTGCACTTTATGGATGATCTAAATTTATTTTCAGGTAACGTTTTCAAGAGTTCTAGACCTTTCCTGCATTTTGAAATCATAGGGTAGGAAGGAATTTCGGAACTTTTATTCTTATGCCTCAAGACTGTAATTGTTTCAGGTGACAATTTGGCCTTCTTCCAGAATAAACCAGAAGAGAGGATTCCATAGTAAACATCTGTGTCTTGATAGGGTAAAAAGGAGTCCCTCTTTTAAGTGTTCTTGAGTCTTAACTTGATATGGCTCCTACTCCAGTGTAAGCTCTTCTAGTCCTATGAAGGGGATAAGCAAGATAGCAGCCTTTTACAATATCCCTAAAAATTGCATCCATGTGGCCGTTCACTTTTTCCATTGAGTGCCCAAAAGTTACAGTCAAGGGACCATTGTGTGAATGAATATGAAATGCATGAGAAGTTTACACCATTTATGTAAAGATCTCAGTTATTTACCACCCTTCAGTGGACACCTGCAGAAAGTATGCCAATGATAGGCTGTTTTTTGTTTTTTGTTTTTTAACATCTCAGTAAAAGAAAATCGTGAGGTTTTTTTTCAGATGAGAGGGACACCACTATTGATTTATTTATCTTCACAGTTTCGTTCCAGTGACAGACTTGTTGGAAATAGAGCTAGAGGAGACACTTTTTTATCTTTAATTTAGCAGGCAGTTGCTATCTTTTATCCAGTTGTCTATGTGTAATTGGGAATGTCTTAAGATAGTAGTTCAGCAGCTGTTTTGGGTCTCCTTTGATAATCTGATGAAGGATTATGTCTTCCCAGAAAAATGCACTTATGAGTTCATGTACATTTTTTAATGTGATTTCATAGATGCCAACACATGACTTTGTTCTTCTAAGTACAGTTTTTAGGGGTGCCCAGTTGGCTCATTTGGTTAAGTGTCTGCCTTGGGCTCAGGTCCATGATCCCAGGGTCATGGGCTCAAGCCCCTCATCGGGCTCCCTGCTGAGCCAGGAGCCTGCTTCTCCCTCTCCTGTTGCCCCCTGCTTGTGCTTTCTGTCTCCTCTGTCAAATAAATAAATAAAATATTTTTTAAAAATAAGTACAGTTTCAGGGGCGCCTGGGTGGCTCAGTGGGTTAAAGCCTCTGCCTTTGGCTCAGGTCATGATCCCAAGGTCCTGGGATCAAGCCCCACATGGGGCTCTCTGCTTGGCAGGGAGCCTACTTCCTCCTCTCTCTCTGCCTGCCTCTCTGCCTACTTGTGATCTCCCTCTGTCAAATAAATAAATAAAATCTTAAAAAAAAAAAAGTACAGTTTTTATTTTTGACCAGTATGGCTGCTTTGTAAATACATTTCTTTATTCATTCATCAGGCATTTTTGCACACTTTCCTCAAGCCAGTATTGCACACTTTCCTCTAGATCCAGTATTAAATAAGGCAGGCAAGGATCCTGCCCTCATGGAGCAGTAAACAAATAGAACATTCTAGAATTATCTAAAACTATCTTAATTTTACATGCTAGCAAGGAAAAAATCGGTTAGTAAAAGGAAGTCTTTGGGAAGCTCTTTTGTACAGAGTAGATTAGAGTGCTGCTAAAACTACCTGGGAGCCTCAGAGGTTTAAAAAAAAAAAAAAGGTTCTTAAATATAAAATCAGAATATTAGAATAAAGATCATAGAGTTCTCCCACCTTGTCCTACACATGGGCAAATAAGACCTAGAGGCTGGGGTCTAGGTGGGAGCTAGGACTGGTTTTCTCACCCCTGGCAGGCACTCTGAGTTGGTCTGTCGTGCTTCATGCCGGTCTCTTTTGGGGACCTGTAACTCAGCGGCAGCAGAGCAATGTGAGGGAGAGCAGCATCAGATCCCTCTTGTTTCTCTTGTGATGCTTGGCTCCTCCAGCCCCCTCGCAAGGGAAACTGTTTTTTTCTGCTTTTTCTTAAGGTTGACATTAATGTAGGATTCATTTCTGCTGGTCTTGAGAAAATATCTCAGTTATTCACTGGAAATGGTAGAAAATCATTTGATCTGATGCTATTAAAAGTGGAAAGAATTAATTGGCGTTTGCTACTTTGGAGAGCAGGTACAACATAAAATGTTTAATTTACTGTGATTCTTTACCAGTAGTTCACTCAACAGATTACAGAACTATGGGGGGAAATGGTCTGTAGTTACGTGGTGAGACTTCGCTTGATGTTCTTCTTTCTGACTTTAATTCTGTACATTTCCTTTTTCCTGTGTATCATTTCTTAGTGTTTGAGCACCTCCTGGGTGTTAGCCACTAGGGGCGCATTGACAGCCAAAGCATTATTCTCATGGAGCTCATGATCTAATGGGGAAGGTGGACTTCATGGACTAGTCATCTTGATGACCACATATTTACAAGCTGAAGAAAAGGGAATGGGAGACATGTCTCCACCACATATAACAAAGGGCTGATGGGCTGCAATGCTTCCCCCTGTGGAAATGATGCTTGAGCTAAGAACTGAAGAGTGGGGCATGGTAGGAGCATTGGCAGAAAGAAAGAGGATGGGCAGCATGTGAAGACAGAATCAGACACACGGTTAGGAGCGAGGACTTGGCGAGGGTGTGCCTATGAGGGGTGAGGCAGGAAGAGGTATCCAGGATAAATCCCTGGCTTTGGCAACCAAGTTCAATGGCACCACTCCTAAGGATAACATCAGGAGTGTGGTAGGGAGGTCATAAGTTGAGGTTGAAGTGATTGAGACAGCAATAGTAAGAAGTCAAATAGGCCCTTGAGTCTGGAATTCATTGGAGAGGTTCAGATCGGAGTTAAAATGCACATGTCATTGGTAATTGGCCTGTACTATGATTTATACAAGTAGATTATTATTTTTTTATTTTTTAATAAAGATAATGTATTATTAGCCCCAGTGGTACAGGTCTCTGAATCACCAGGTTTACACACTTCACAGCACTCACCATAGCACATACCTTCCCAATGTCCATAACCCCACCACCCTCTACCTACCCGAGCCCCCCGGCCCCCCTCAGTTTGTTTTGTGACATTAAGAGTCTCTTATGGTTATACAAGCAGATTATTAATAGAAATGTGGAGTTCTCTGAGATCCCTTGGAAGTCTCTTTCTAGTGAATCCTGTAAATAATGCCAGACTACTCTTCTTATCCGTAGCGAAAGCTAATCCTCAGTAAATATGCATTTACCTGTATGTTTTTGTTAACTCTTTGCTTCCAATGTATTCTAGTACTTTTCTAGAAGTGTATCACTGTTCTTGCATTAAGTTCTCAAGGGGGAAAAAGAAAACATTTTCATGAACTTGAAACATGCTAATAATATATTTAAAATAATAGATTTTTAAAAAATGTTTCTTTTCTCTAGATTTGATGTTGAATTTGTTCTCTCAGCACCTACTTCTGAATGGAATGGCAAGCAGGGACACATTTCACCAGCTCTTCTTTCTGAATTTTTGAAAAGAAGTTTAGACAAATCCAAAGTCCTCATCTGCATTTGTGGACCAACACCATTCACAGAACAAGGAATAAGGTGAGTAGTACTGTGGTAGGGAAAAGAATACCCAACACTCGGGGTGCCTGGGTAGATCAATGGGTTAAAGCCTCTGCCTTCAGCTCAGGTCATGCTCCCAGGGTGCTGGGATTGAGCCCAGCATCAGGCTCTCTCCTCAGCGGGGAGCCTGCTTCCTTTCCTCTCTCTGCCTGCCTCTCTGCCTACTTGTGATCTCTGTCCGTCAAATAAACAAATAAAATCTTAAAAAAAAAGAATACCCAAAACTCTGAAATGCATATCATCTATAAAAAGCAATTGACTTAGCTTTATGTTCTTCCCATTCATACACAGCGGCACTGCAAGAGTCTGTTAGAGCCTAAGAAGATAGTAAAGTTAAACTTCATGCATGGGGGAGGTTGGAGGCCAGGTTTATGTGTGGAGTTACATGGGAGTGAAGATCTCTGCTAATGACAGGCAGTACGGATACATACTCATGAGTTTGGTGCCACAGTCTTAGGTGGGACATTGGATTCAACCTCTTCTTACACCACAGCTTCAGAACATAGAGTGATTGGTAAGCATTGTTCATCTCATTGTAGCTTTTGGCTTTTTTTCATTCTCTGCAATTAGGCAAAAGCTAGTAAATTACAGTGACTGAAAGCCAGACAGCAAGACAGGAGAGACTAGAACATAAATGAGCAAAGACCAAGAGTTGAGTCTGAATAATGAAACATCAGTGGTGGTGTTCATCTTGTTTGAAATTCACCTTGCCCCGATTTAAATCTAAAATGACGCTTTAAAATAATTCATTAAATGTAGCTACTATTGGGTGTCTAGGTGATTTCATTTTATTTTTTTTTTAAGATTTTATTTATTTATTTGAGAGAGAGACAGTGAGAGAGAGCATGAGCAAGGAGAAGGTCAGAGGGAGAAGCAGACTCCCCGTGGAGCTAGGAGCCCGATGTGGGACTTGATCCTGGAACTCCAGGATCATGACCTGAGCCGAAAGCAGTTGTCCAACCAACTGAGCTACCCAGGCGTCCCAGTCTAGGTGATTTTAAAATATGACTGCCTTAAATGCCCGGTTTTTCCTTGTTTTTAAAATATGGCTACACCTAACATTTTCTGGATAGTTTCCTCTCTTGCTATCTTACTTTTAATTTTAATTAAGAAAAAGATTAACCTCAATAAATAAAGACATTGAGAACTGTTTCTTTTCATGTTGCATTTTAAAAGTATTTTAATTAAATTTAAGTGTGTTTGTGGATTTTAATACCTTCAGAAAAATGTTATTTAAGCACTCTCAACTTAAATTTTTTTAAATATTATAATTTAAACTTTTTTAATCTTTTAGAGTTAAAACTATTAAAATTATAGTGAAGACTAACTATATGATTTGAAGTAAAATAATTTTCCAGAAGAAAAAGGTTAAGAGATACATTCTTCAACTTTATTGGCACTGCTATTTTAGATGTATCTTAAGGCTTACTTTATAGATTGCAGCACAATAATCCTTTTAAATGATGGGAATCATAAACCCTTCAGCATTGAAAGAGACTGTCTTTAAGACCACTTAGTGCAGTTAACTGACTGAGGAAGTATCCCTTGTCCAGCCTCCTAAAGAAGTGGGTTATTTTCTCCCCTGAATGATGGGCTATTTACAGGCTCTTCCCTCTCATTCTCGTGCCGTGTGTGCAAGGCTTAGCCCACTACCTTGCATACCGGAGCCTCGGTGGGTGTGGAATTAAATAGAAGGTAGCCAAGATCCTCGTATACCTACATTTTTAAAATTGATTATAATTCTCCAGTTTTAGTTTCTCAACTTTGCCTCTGAGCTAATTTTTCTGTGCTGCCCCACCTGGCTTGCCTAGGATTGCTCGGGGCTGTCACTGATCGTCATCTATGGGTCCCTGCTTTTGCTCACCTTCGAGCATGCTGCATGGAGTTGCTTGTGAGATGTGGCCTGATTCACATCAGTACAGGCACTTCTTGTTTCATTGCTCCTCTTCACTTGATTGTGCTTCGCAGATACTGCCTTTTTTTTTTTTTTTAAACATATTGAAGGTTGGTGACAACCCTGCAGCGAGCAAGTCCGTCGGTGCTATTTTCCCAGCAGCATTTGCTCACTTTGTGTCTCTGTTTTGGTAATTCTCATAATATTTCATGCTTCTTCATTATTATTATGTGTGTTACAGTGATCTGTGATCAGTGATTACAGCTTGCCAAGAGCTCAGATGATGGCTAGCGTTTTTTAGCAGGAGAGAATTTTTTTAATTAAAGTATGTACATTGTTTTTTTCTACAGTGCTGCTGCACACTTACTAGACTGTAGTGCAAAGATAACTTTTTTTTTTTTTAAGATTATTTATTTATTTATTTATTTGACAGACAGAGATCACAAGTAGGCAGAGAGGCAGGCAGAGAGAGAGAGAGGAGGAAGCAGGCTCCCGGCCGAGCAGAGAGCCCGATGTGGGACTCGATCCCAAGACCCCTGCAATCATGACCTGAGCCAAAGGCAGGGGCTTAACCCACTGATCCACCCAGGCGCCCCCAAAGATAACTTTGATATGCATTGGAAAACAAAAATTCATTTGCCTTGCTATTTTGGCACTATTTGTTTTATTGCAGTCATCTGGAACCCAGTCCACAGTATCTCTGAAGATTGCCCGTACCTGCAATTCATAGCACCTGCCCTTGTGGCATCTCGTTTAGGTCTCTCATTTCTTTGACTTCCTCACCTTAACCATCTTAATGGATGTGGTGTATCTCTTACCTGGAAGTTACTTGGGTCTCTTATTCTATCATAGTTTTTGCTGTCCTGAAAAATGACTCTGAGGCCCCCTCCCTGAGGCCCTCCAAAGTTAATCTCATGTCTGCTACGTATGTGTAACCATATCAAACATACACTCCATGTTGGTGAAAATTTGTTAAATTTGTATGATATGATAACAGAGAAAGACTCAGAAATGGATCTTACTGTAATATAGGTAAAGAGAGCAAGATAACTACTTGCTCAGTTAATGTGCTTTCATCTACACAGTACCCACTTGTAGAGTACATAGATAAATAAAACCGTGTCTGATTTCGAGGTCCACACTGTCTAGTGGTAGAAACAGATACCCACACCGACTAAAATAGGACTCAGAATATCATAAACACTCTTACAAAAGGTAAAAACAAAGTTCTGAAAATTCAGGAAGAGGAAATTTATTTTTACCTAGGAGTATGTATTGGAGAGAGAGGAGGAAGACCCATTCTTTGAGTGATGGCCAAAATGTTGCCGGTCAGAGGAGGTGGAGAAGGGTATGGTAGGCAGAGGAACAAGCAGACACACTGAGGAGTCAGATACTCCAAAGACAAGACTGGTGTGGCCACTGTGAAGCCACTAGCCAGTGAGGGACAGTGAGCGTGGCTGGAAGGGTTGGATGAGTTCAGCCAATGAGAGGCTTGACTGTTGTACCCTATTGGTCCTATGGCTCCTGTGCCAGACTGTTACTTTGTCTGAATATGTGTATATGTCTAGAAGCCGCTAACTTGAGTCTGAATCTCAGCTCTATCACTTACAGTGATCTTGAAATCACTAAGCGGGTGTCCTAGAGCCAATTCAGCCTTTCCGAGCTAGTACACTCATCTGTGCAAGGGAATAAATAATAATACTTAGGCATGTGAAATGATTAGCACAGGGACTACATACAGTGATTACTAAATAAATGTTTTTATTTTCAGCAACATTTTTTTCTTTTTTATAACATACAGTGTTATGTTAGTTTCACGCATACATGATAATGATTCAGTATTTCTGTAGATTACTCAGTGTTCATCACAATAAGTGGGCTCTTGAGCCCTTTATCTATGTCATCCATCCCCACTGGCAACCCCTGGTTTGTTCTCTGTATTCGAGAGTCTTTTTTTTTTTTTTTTTCTTTTTTGGTCTTTTTTTTGTTTGTTTGTTCATTTTGTGTTTCTTAAACTCCACATGAGTGAAACCCTATGGTCGTTGTCTTTCTCTGTTTCCAGCAGCATTTTAAAGGCTACTTCTAAGATTTCAGTCTCTATTTATAATGTTTTACAAGTTGAATTATAATATACTTGAGTAGTATTTCTGTTTTTCTTGTTCAGTTTGGGAGAATGAAGATAGAATGCCAGGGGGATCAGCTCCTTACTTTGAAAACTGGTGAATAAAGGGGGGAAAATATGCATTATTTGCCTTTTCTGTATGAGCTCTCCTACTGAGTAACTACATAATAAATTTGCAGAAGTTTGTTTTTCTCTGTAGAATTCCTTAGGTGATAAATGAAGAAAGAATTGTAGTATGTGTCACCAACTTCTGTCCCTAATGAATTAATGGATATATATGTAGATCACCAATGGTTGTTAGCATCCAAAAAGAGAGGCAGTCAGGTATTATGTGCCTTCTGATGGAAAAACACCGCCTATGATGTAATCTTATAAAAAAAGAATTGAACCTGTATTTAATCAAGCCTCTGGATCAGGTTATTAAATTGTGGGAAATAAGAAGACTTAGGAACATATTTTTTTAAGTTTTTTTAAAATTTTTATTTATTTATTTATTTGACAGAGAGAGATAGATCACAAGTAAGCAGAGCAGCAGGCGGTGGGGCGGGGGGAAGCAGACTGCCTACCCAGCAGAGAGCCCGATGTGGGGCTCTATCCCAGGACCCCGAGATCATGACCCGAGCCAAAGGCAGAGGCTTAACCCACTGAGCTACCCAGGCGCCCCAGAACATATATTTTAAAAAGAGGGCATCAGAACATATTATTAAAGTACACCACAAAAATGAGGCAAAATGAAGACTCTGGGAGGCTCGCCACATAAAAACCTGGTTTTGTCAACAAAGAAACTGCAGAGCAGAGAGAGAGAAGGGATATTGTAGATCAAAAGGTACCTAAAAGACGTCAGCCAGTCACAGTGAGTAGACTTAAACTGGCATTAAACAAACTTAAAAATTATGGAACCTATTAGATAATCGAAAATTTGAACACTGATTAGATATTTGATGATATTAAAAAATAATAGTTAATTTTTTTTAGAAGTGTTAATTGTGTTTTTTTTTTTTCTAGAAAATACATACTAAGCAGGGAAAATGAAAAAAAAATACTATGGTTAAGATGATAAACTTTGATCTTACTTATTTATTTTTAAGCATTTTCCCAAAGAAACATGTACTCTGTATTTGTTTTTCAGGTTGCTGCATGAGCTGAACTTTTCCAAAGATGAGATCCATAGTTTTACAGCATAATGAAGAGCTGTCATTGTCCTTTATTCAACTGTTTTTGTCTAAATTTGTGATTACTTAGGATTTTTTAAGAGCACATTTTTGTACATACTAACTAAAAGGTCAACTAGAATCCAGGTTTCAGTTTCTTCAAGGAAATCAAATGTTCCTTCCGTATAGATGACTTGTTGACTTTATTTTGTACCATAACTTATTTTACTACTGATTTCTGACCTGGAATCAATCATGGCAACAAGTCCATACAGGAGTCTTTTGTGATGAGTCACAAACTTCCTTACCATTTAAAGTGTATCACTGTTTTACAGTAAGCTCTTGTGTTTTATGACATGATAAAGTAAATGATCATTTTGATCATGTTTCTATGCCGTAAAATGTCTTCTTAGCAATACAGATTAAATTTTACATTGCACTGTTAACTCAGGAAATGATCATTTATGTCCTTGTAAGACGATTAAAACTTGGAATGTTAACAACTTATCAAGTGTTCCAGACATTTGTATGTGTGTGTGTGTGTGTGTGTCTCATTGATACAGAGTATACTTAGTACTTTTTAATTCTTGTGGTGGAAATGTGTTTGAATGCAGCAATATCCAGTCTGTGTCTAAGGGGCATTTAAAAGCAACGATAGAAGATTCTGGAGACACCTCACATACGCGGTTTTGAATTAGATGTGTCAGAGAGTGGAAGAGAATCTTAACAATTCTTTTGATTCCTAGCCAAAATTAGAGTTGTCAGGAAAGATCATGAAAGTGGCATCTGGTCCCATGACCTAAAATAATCATTTGGAGCTTGGGGATGGGTTAAACTGTAATTCTCTCTGAGCCCATCCAGAGGCACACTGTGTCCTAAATGCTGCCTTCCCTGGCTGGCTGCTTCCTGCACACCTGGCAGTTCAGCAGGGAGCCCTTCGGTGCTCTGGTGTGTGGGCAATTCATTTTCTTCCCCGCTCCATGCTGCCTGCAGCCTCCAAGTACCTTCCCAGACTGGGATTTAGCAAAGGACATCCAGAAAAGTCACTGAGCTTTTCATGAGGAAACCGTTGAATGCATAAGTGGCTGCTACAGGAACTGAGATTTTTCCCTCTTACTCAGTACAGCGGCCTGGTTTTCCCAGAAAGGGGAGGGTGGGAGGTGTCTCCAATTTCCCTGAAAATATTACAAATAGCTACATCTTCACTGAATGAGGTACTCCCCAGGAACACAATATTAACATTCCTGGAATGACAAACCCCCAGCTGATGTGGCTGCACGTGTTCTGGTGGCTGGGGGACCCATCTCCCTGGCCTCCTGCTCCTGCAGCCCATTCTACCTGCCTCCGCCATTCCCTGAGCCTGGCAGGACCCAGTTGTCTTGGCTGCCAGTGCTCCCTGCTGTTAACGGGAACATTCTGTAGCTTCTGCCTGCCTGCCACCTCCTGTTTCTCCTCAGAGATTGTAAACTCTCTGGGCACAACCTTTCTGTAGTTTATTAGTGAATATATCAGTCATTTCCACCCCAGCCAAAATTTTTCTCATCTTTTCTAAACGTTTTTCTCTTCAGTCCTCTTCTAATCACCTCAAGCTCACAAAATCCTTTATTATTCTCTATATGTATCTCTTCCTCATTCCTCTTCTTACGGTATTTTTTAAAAATTTTAAATTTTTTTATAAACATATAATGTATTATTAGCCCCAGGGGTACAGGTCAGTGAATCGCCAGGTTTACACACTTCACAGCACTCACCATAGCACATACCTTCCCCAATGTCCATAACCTCACCACCCTCTCCCTACCCCCCCTCCCCCTGGCCACCCTGTTTGTTTTGTGACATTAAGAGTTTCTTATGGTTTGTCTCCCTCCCGATCCCATCTTGTTTCATTTATTCTTTTCCTAACCCCCAAACCCCCCACGTTGCATCTCCACTTCTTCATATCAGTGAGATCATATGATAATTGTCTTTCTCCGATTGACTTATTTCGCTAAGCATAATACCCTCTAGTTCCATCCACGTCATCACAAATAGCAAGATTTCATTTCTTCTGATGGCTGCATAGTATTCCATTGTATACGTATACTATACTACTTCATCATACATTCATCTGTTGATGGACATCTAGGTTCTTTCCATAGTTTGGCTATTGTGGACATTGCTGCTATAAACATTCGGGTGCACGTGCCCCTTTGGATCACTGCATTTGTATCTTTATAGGGTAAATACCCAGTAGTGCAATTGCTGGGTCATAAGGTAGCTCTATTTTCAACTTTTTGAGGAACCTCCATGCTGTTTTCCAGAGTGGTTGCACCAGCTTGCATTCCCACCAACAGTGTAGGAGAGTTCCCCTTTCTCCGCATCCTCGCCAGCATCTGTCATTTCCTGACTTGTTAAGTTTAGCCATTCTGACTGGTGTGAGGTGTTATCTCATTGTGGTTTTGATTTGTGTTTCCCTGATGCCAAGTTACATGGAGCACTTTTTCATGTGTCTGTTGGCCATCTGGATGTCTTCTTTGCAGAAATGTCTGTTAATGTCCTCTGCCCATATCTTGATTGGATTATTTGTTCTTTGGGTGTTGAGTTTGATAAGCTCTTTATAGATTTTGGATACTAGCCCTTTATCTGATATGTCCTTTGCAAATATCTTCTCCCATTCTGTCAGTTGTCTTTTGGTTTTGTTGACTGCTTCCTTTGCTGTGCAGAAGCTTTTGATCTTGATGAAATCCCAATAGTTCATTTTTGCTCTTGCTTCCCTTGCCTTTGGCAATGTTCCTAGGAAGAAGTTGCTGTGGCTGAGGTCAAAGAGATTGCTGCCTGTATTCTCCTCAAGGATTTTGATGGATTCCTTTCTCACATTGAGGTCCTTCATCCATTTTAAGTCTATTTTCATGTGTGGTGTAAGGAAATGGTCCAAGTTCATTTTTCTGCATGTGGCCGTCCAATTTTCCCAACACCATTTATTGAAGAGGCTGTCTTTTTTCCATCGGACATTCTTTCCTGCTTTGTCAAAGATGAGTTGACCATAGAGTTGAGGGTCTATTTCTGGGCTCTCTATTCTGTTCCATTAATCTGTGTCTGTTTTTGTGCCAGTACGATACTGTCTTGATGATGACAGCTTTGTAATAGAGCTTGAAGTCCAGAATTGTGATTCCTCCAACTTTGGCTTTCTTTTTCAATATTCCTTTGGCTCTTTGGGGTCTTTTCTGGTTCCATATAAATTTTAGGATTATTTGTTCCATTTCTTTGAAAAAAAAAATGGATGGGATTTTGATAGGGATTGCATTAAATGTGTAGATTGCATAGACATTTTCACAATATTTATTCTTCCAATCCATGAGCATGGAATATTTTTCCATTTCTTTGTGTCTTCCTTAATTTCTTTCATCAGTACTTTATAGTTTTCTGAGTATAGATTCTTTGCCTCTTTGGTTAGGTTTATTCCTAGGTATCTTATGGTTTTGGGTGCAATTGTAAATGGGATTAACTCAATTTCTTTTTTTTCTTTCTTGTTGTTGGTGTAAAGAAATACAACTGATTTCTGTGCATTGATTTTATATCCTGACACTTTACTGAATTCCTGTACAAGTTCTAGCAGATTTGGAGTGGAGTCTTTTGGGTTTTCCACATACAGTATCATATCATCTGGAAAGAGTGAGAGTTTGACTTCTTTGCCGATCTGGATGCCTTTAATTTCTTTTTGTTGTCTGATTGCTAAGGCTAGAACTTCTAGTACTATGTTGAATAGCAGTGGTGATAATGGACATCCCTACCATGTTCCTGACCTTAGGGGAAAAGCTCTCAGTTTTTCTCCATTGAGAATGATATTTGCGGTGAGTTTTTCAGAGATGGCTTTGATAATACTGAGGTATGTGCCCTCTACCCCTACACTTTGAAGAGTTGTGATCAGGAAGGGATGCTGTACTTTGTCAAATGCTTTTTCAGCATCTATGGAGATTATCATATGGTTCTTGTTCTTTTATTAATGTATTGCATCACATTGATTGATTTGCGGATGTTGAACCAACCCTGCAGCCCTGGAATAAATCCCACTTGGTCATGGTGAATAATCCTTTTAATTGCTGTTGGATACTATTGGCTAGAATTTTGGTGAGAATTTTCACATCTGTGTTCATCAAGGATATTTGTCTGTAATTCTCTTTTTTGATGGGATCCTTGTCTGGTTTTGGGATCAAGGTGATGCTGGCCTCATAAAATGAGTTTGGAAGTTTTCCTTCCATTTCTATTTTTTGGAACAGTTTCAGGAGAATAGGAATTAATTCTTCTTTAAATGTTTGGTAGAATTCCCCTGAGAAGCTGTCTGGCCCGGGGCTTTTGTTTGGAGATTTTTGGTGATTGTTTCAATCTCCTTACTGGTTATGGGTCTGTTCCGGTTTTCTATTTCTTCCTGGTTCAGTTGTGGTAGTTTATATGTCTCTAGGAATGCATCCATTTCTTCCAGATTGTCCAATTTGTTGGCATAGAGTTGCTTGTAACATGTTCTTATATTGTTTGTATTTCTTTGGTGTTAGTTGTGATCTCTCCTCTTTCATTCATGATTTTATTTATTTGGGTCCTTTCTCTTTTCTTTTGGATAAGTCTGGCCAGGGGTTTATCAATCTTATTAATTCTTTCAAAGAACCAGCTCCTAGTTTTGTTGATTTGTTCTATTGTTTTTTTTTTTGTTTCTATTTCCTTGATTTCTGCTCTGATCTTTATGATTTCTCTTCTCCTGCTGGGTTTAGGCTTTCCTTGTTATTCTTTCTCCAGCTCCCTTAGGTGTAGGGTTAGGCTGTGTATTTGAGACCTTTCTTGTTTCTTGAAAAAGGCTTGTACCACTATATATTTTCCTCTCAGGACTGCCTTTGCTGTGTCCCACAGATTTTGAACCGTTGTGTTTTCATTCTCATTTGTTTCCATGAATTTTTTCAATTCTTCTTTAATTTCCTGGTTGACCCATTCATTCTTTAGAAGGATGCTGTTTAGTCTCCATGTATTTGGGTTCTTTCCAACTTTCCTCTTATGATTGAGTTCTAGCTTCAGAGCATTGTGGTCTGAAAATATTCAGGGAATGATCCCAATCTTTTGATACTGGTTGAGACCTGATTTAGGACCGAGGATGTGATCTATTCTGGAGAATGTTCCATGTGCACTAGAGAAGAATGTGTATTCTGTTGCTTTGGGATGGAATGTTCAAATGTTCTGAATATATCTGTGATGTCCATCTGCTCAAATGTGTCACTTAAGGCCTTTCTTTCCTTGTTGATCTTTTGCTTGGATGATCTGTCCATTTCAGTGAGGGGAGTGTTAAAGTCCTCTACTATTACTGTATTATTGTCCATGTGTTTCTTTGATTTTGTTATTAATTGGTTTATATAGTTGGCTGCTCCCATGTTAGGGGCATAGATATTTAAAGTTGTTAGATCTTCTTGTTGGACAGACCCTTTGAGTATGATATAGTTTCCTTCCTTATCTCTTATTATAGTCTAATTGATCTGATTAAAATCTAATTGATCTGATATAAGTATTGCCACCCCAGCTTTCTTCTGATGTCCATTAGCATGGTAAATTGTTTTCCATCCCCTCACTTTAAATCTGGAGGTGTCTTTGGGTCTAAAATGAGTTTCTTGTAGGCAGCATATTGATAGGTTTTGTTTTTTTATCCATTCTGATACCCTGTGTCTTTTGATTGGGTCATTTAGCCCATTTACATTCAGGGTAACTATTGAGAGATATGAATTTAGTGCCATTGTATTGCCTGCAATGTGACTGTTACTATATATTGTCTCTGTTCTTTTCTGATCTACTACTTTAGTGTCTCTTTGCTTAGAGGACCCCTTTCAATATTTTCTGTAGAGCTGGTTTGGTGTTTGCAAATTCTTTCAGTTTTTGTTTGTCCTGGAAGCTTTTTATCTCTCCTTTTATTTTCAATGATAGCCTAGCTGGATATAGTGTTCTTGGCTGCATGTTTTTCTTGTTTAGTGCTCTGAATATATCATGCCAGCTCTTTCTGGCCTGCCAGGTGTCTGTGGATAAGTCTGCTGCCAATCTAATGTTTTTACCCTTGTATGTTACAGACTTCTTTTCCTGGACTGCTTTCAGGATTTTGTCTTTGTCTCTAAGACTTGAAATTTCACTATCAGGTTATGGGGTGTGGACCTATTTTTATTGATTTTGAGGGGCGTTCTTTGCATCTCCTGGATTTTGATGTTTGTTCCCTTTGCCATATTAGGGAAATTCTCTCCAATAATTCTCTCCATTATACCTTTTGCTCCCTTCTCTCTTTCTTCTTCTTCTGGAATCCCAATTATTCTAATGTTGTGTCGTCTTATGGTGCCACTTATCTCTTGAATTCTCCCCTCGTGGTCCAGTAGCTGTTTGTCTCTCTTTTGCTCAGCTTCTTTATTCTCTGTCACTTGGTCTTCTATGTCACTAATTGTTTCTTCTGCCTCAGTTATCCTAGCAATAAGAGCTTCCATTTTTGATTGCACCTCATTAATTGCTTTTTTAAATTTCAACTAGGTTAGATTTTAGTTCTTTTATTTCTCCAGAAAGAGCTTTTATTTCTCCAGACAGGGTTTCTCTAATATTTTCCATGCCTTTTTTGAGTCTGGCTAGAACCTTGAGAATCATCATTCTGAACTCTAGGTCTGACATATTACCATGTCCATATTGATTAGGTCCCTAGCCTTCGGTACTGCCTCTTGTTCTTTTTTTTGTGGTGAGTTTTTCCACCTTGCCATTTTGTCCAGATAAGAATATATGAAGGAGCAAATAAAATACTAAAAGGGTGGCAAAGACCCCAGGAAAATGTGCTTTAACCAAATCAGAAGAGACCCCAAATCGTCAGGGGGAGAAAGGGGGTAAAAAAAAAGTTCAGAAAAAAAAATTTTAAAAAAAGAATACAAATAAAGAAAAAATACAGAAAAGAAAAAAATATATGTATATATATTAGACAGGTAATTGGAACAGGGTCACCCACTTAATTTTGGGAGTATTTTGGTCTCTTAGAAGAAACTACCTCCCAAAATTTTAAAGAATGAAAAACATATATAAGAGTAAACACAATGAAGGGATGGAATATGACTATAAAAATGAAAAAAAATTTTTTTAATTTCTAAAAAAGCAGTTGATAAGGTAAGTTGGTTGGGAGAAAGAAAAAGAAAGTGGAGAGAATTTGCTTGGGCTGGAGACTAGAACAAGCCCGGTGCTAGATTTAGGGTATATTTTGATCTATTAGAAGAAGTTGTACCCCAAATTTTTTAGAAGAAAAAACCCTATGTGTATATAAAAAATAAAGTTAGATACAATGAAGAATAAAATATTATAATGAAGGTTCAAAAAAGATTATTTTTTTTTATGAAAGGTATTGTTAAACTAGTTAAAAACGTTAAAAGAGGAAAGGGTAAAAGTTTAAAAAAATTTAGAAGAAGAAAAAAAATAAAATTAAAAAAATTAATTAACTTTGCAAGACTAAAAAATCATGGGGAGAAAGCCATGAATTCCATGTTTTGCTTTGTCCTCCTCTGGAATTCTGCTGCTCTCCTTCATATTGAAACTGCACTCCTTGGTAGGTGAACTTGGTCCTGGCTGGATTTCTTGTTGATCTTCTGGGGAAGGGGCCTGTTGTAGTGATTCTCAAGTGTCTTTGCCCGAGGCCGAATTGCACCATCCTTACCAGGGGCCAGGCTAGGTAATCCGCTCACATTCGCTTTCTGGAGCTTTTGTTCCCTGAACGCTTTCCATAGAGTTCCGGAGGGCGGGAATGAAAATGGCGGCCTCCCAATCTCCGGCCCAGAGGAACAGAGAGCTCGGGGCCCCACTCTTCAGTGCACCCTCAGAGAAAAGTGCTCAATCACTCCTGTCTCCCCTGGCCTCCAGGCGAGCTTGGAGAAAAGCGCTCAATCACTCTCATCTCCCCGGCCTCCAGCTGTGCTCCGAGCTCACCCAGCCTGTGACCAAGCATCTCTGTGTCTGGCACACAGCTCCACCTGGAGTCTCTGAACCCCGCAGATCCCTGAGCTCTTCTGGGGGGGTCTCCCCGGATCTTGTGGGGACCCCACTCACAGAGCAGTGGCCTGTGCCATGGATTATGGTTCAAGGTAACCCCGAGTTGAGAGGTCACTCCTTGCTCTGTCTCTGTAGCCGGCTTTCCCGCTCTAATACCTATGAGCTCTGCAACACTCAGACACCCCCGATCCTTCTGTGACCCCACGGGACCTGAGGCCACGCTGTCCCCGCGTAGGCTTCACCCCAGTTTAGCCTCTGGAGCTATGTCCCTCAGTGGAGCAGATTCTTAAAAGTCCTGATTTTGTGCTCGTTGCTCTGCTGCTTGCCGGGAGCTGGCCCCTCCCCCCTGCGGTCTATCTTCCTGTTGCTTTGGATTCACTTCTCTGCCGGTCCTACCTTTCAGAAAGTGGTCAATTTTCTGTTTCTAGAACTGTTGCTCTTCTTCTCTTCGATTTCCTGTTGGATTTGTGGGTGTTCGGAATGGTTTGATAAGCTATCTAGCTGCTCTCCTGCTATCTGATGTCGTCTCAGCCTGCTATTTCTCCACCATCTTCCTCCCCTCTCTTCTTACGTATTTTATAGCAAGAGGAAATCCATAAGCATCTTCTGGACCTATATAATAATTATGCCCAAATTGTAGTCTCTAATTGAGAATCACCAAGCTTCACTTTTCAATATCTAGGCACCTCTTGGATGCCTCGTGGATGTTCCACAAACTCCCCCATACTCAACTCCCACCATGGGCATCTTGCCCCAAGTCCCCTTCTCTTGCATTTCTTGGATTCACTGGGACTACCTTCCACCCATCTGGCCCTTCCAGAACCATTCAGTCTGGGTATCTCCCTCTCCAACCTGACTTCTCCACACCTGTCATCCCTCAACTGGATTAGGTAGGATGGTATCCTGGTTAGTCTTGATCTCACTGAATCCCATTCTCTACTCCAGGGTCTTCTAACAGGCACTATGTGGGAGAAAATCCCCTACATAGAGCTTCAGGCTTCCATTGTCTACAGCCATATACTGAGGGGCATAGGTGGGAGTATAGATGGTAACTTTTTTTTTTGATCAAAGGACTCCAAGACTCCTACGTCACGTGTTGGCAATGAGGAAAGGGGATTATATTCAAAGTCACTTTTGCTTAAGAATTCTGGTTGCTTGCTTGGTTCTAAAAAAAAAAAAAAAAAAAAAAATGGGTTTATGTATTAGTTTTCTATTGTTGCCAAAACAGTTTCATGGTTGAGAAATCCGAGCATAATGGGCCTCAGATGGGTCCTCTGTTGAAGGCCTCACATGGCTGAAATCAGGTTGTCTGCTGGGCTACACTCTTCCCAGGGGGGCTCTGGGAAAGAACTGTGTTTCCAGGCTCGTTAAGGCTGTTGGCCAAATTCAATTCCTTGCAGGTGTAGGATGCAGTTCCCAGCTGTCAGGTGGGGACCAGTCTTTGCTTGTAAAAGCTGCCTGTGTTCTTTCGCATGCTGTCTCTGTGGCCACAGGCTGGTCCAGTCCCTCTCAGGCTTCGAATCTTGCCCAGTTTCCCTTCCGCTACATCTTTTGCCCCAGCTGGAGAAATTTTGGTGATTTGAAAGGCTCCTGTGATTCAACTGGGCCCACCCACATAATCCAGAATAATCTCCCAGTTGTAAAATTTGTTGCTTACTACTGCCAGGTCTTGCCATTTAATGTAACATATTCAAAATTTGCTAGTGTTAGGGCACTGACCTTTAGGGGGGAACATTCCATCTTCTACATCCTACAAAGAGAATGGAGAGAAACTTGTCCAAGGTAAGAGCATTGTGTTCTGTCAAGATATTGCTATGGGCTCTCACTTTTTACCTTAATGTGATTGAATGAGAGGAGTGTGAGGCTCTCCCGTGTTCCAGAATGCTCAGCTTTGTCGTGCTGACAGAGGCTCCAACTTCCTCTGTGATCCACCACCTCTGGCCCATAAATTTGGCCTGTTTGGATCTGTATCTACTCTTAAGCCAGATGAACCAGACTCTGGTCTACAATATTTAAAATTCTGACTAATAACTTAAAAAGGAAAAGTAAAACCTTAACCAGTCCCACTTTGTTGGTTTCTTTTATGTTTTTCTCTTCATGGAGAGTTCTTTTCACCCGAGGTTGCCAGTTTGGCAGACCTCAAATCAATGCCAGGGTGATCTGTCTAAAATGCAGAAATATGTTTTCCTTCCTGCTTAAGATTCTCCTTTGCCGCCCAGTCACCACTCACAGAGTAAAGGGCTCTACCTTGGGTGCAACAGACCAAGATTGGGGTCCTGCTCATGAGGCAACGGCTCCATACCAGGCAAGCAGAGGGCACCTTAGGCTCCTGCCTGCCTCCCTCCCCCAAGCACTCAGCTCTTGGAATGAGGTGTCGCTCACAGAAGCTCGCTATTCCCCCAGAACAGTCCCCCTCCCCCAGAACATTCATGTCCAGATCTTTCTGTGCATTTTTACTTTCTCTTGGATGAATAACTAGAAGTTCAGTTGCTGGGTCGCATGCTAACTACATATTTAACTTAAAAAAAAAAAAACACTCTGTTTTATGGGCACCTGGGCGGTTCAGTCAGTTAAGAATCTGACTCTTGATTTCAGCTCAGGTTATCTATCATCTCAGGGTCCTGGGATCGAGCCCCTCATCTAGCTCCTCGCTTAGCGGGGAAGGGAGCCTGCTTGTCTCCCTCTCCCTCTGCTCCTCCACCTGCTTGCCCCTCCCTCAAATATTAAAAAAAAAAAAAGTTTTATTCTGTATATATTTCTTTAAGGTTGTACTTATTCATTTATTTGACAGAGAGAGAGACAGCTCAAGAAGGGGGAGCAGCATGCAGAGGGAGAGGGAGAAAGAGACTCCCCACCGAGCAGAGAGCCCAACATGGGTCCAGGACCCGGGGATCATGACCTGAGACGAAGGCAGATGCTTAACCGACTGAGCCACTCAGGTACCCCTCTGTATATATTTCTATGTCTAAGGTAGAGACAAGTATTTACTAGGTAGATAATTGTGCTTTTGAATATACTGTTTCAACTTTTAAGAAAATGCCAAGATTTCCCTCCCAAAATATTTGTGCCATTTTATATACAGTGTTGTATGAAATTTTGGTTTATTTGACCTCCTCACCAACACTGAATTATTAGTCTTTTAAAATTTTAGTGTGTATTGGTATCTTGCTGTGGCTTTAATTTGGATTTGTCTGGTGCCCGGTGATGTTGAACATATTATCATGTACTTATTGGCCGTCAGTATATTGTCTTTTGTAGAAAGTCTGTTTAAATCTGCCCATTTTTAAATTGGATTGTTTTCTTGCCGCTGAGCTGTAAGCATGCTTTCTGTACCCTACACACGTCTTTTATCAGAAATGTTTTGCAAATATTTTCTGCCCCTGTGTGACAGCAGATCATGTGGGCTCCCCCAGCTATTAGAGCTTATGGCAAAAACAAGCTTAGAGACATTGAGATTTGATCACAATAAAAATGTTAAATAAATAAGAGTAGAGGAGGCAGCTGCGATATTGATCTATGAATGACTAAAATTTCAGGAGGGGAAGTGTAGCGGCAGAGTTGGGGGGGACATTCTAGTGGAGCCAGGCTGAGGGACAGGCAGCTGAGGACAAGTAGGGGCATGATTCAGCACCTGCGATTCTGCTTCCCTGGGAAACCCTTCAAATATTGAGCATCTAACTCTGCCACCATGAGGGCAAATGGAAACCGTACCGATTCCTGTAAGCTCATCCATTAGGTGGAGCAAACCGTTTATACAGAGCACATTTTGTCCATTGCTTTGTAGCAACTGGACCCTTGGAGGTAGATCTGTAAATGAGCTGGCAACATTTTTTTCTCTAATTCAAAGAGCTTTTGTTCTTAGTTGGGAATTTCCAATCAGCCTGTCAGCCCGAGGTGATTAGAAGAGGGAAGGCAATGTTTTATGTGTGGTGTTGGCTGAAGCAGCCTGCGAAGACTTCATTACAATCCCATTTCCTCTCATTGAGAGCTTGCTGAGGAAAGCAGTTATTTCTGCTCTGCAATTGCTCTTTAAATGTGTCCAAGGGAAGAGGCTGCCAAAAATTTTAGTAAAATATATTCAGGTGTTTGTTATGCTGAGGATTTTCCACTTTCTGAGAAACTTAATATTTTATTTATACAAGCAATGTCACAGGGCAGTTCTCAGAGTAGCCACATTCTTGTGCTGTTTAGAAAAAAAAAATTACAGAAATCATTATACATCTAGGTTTTCATCAGTACCTTTCCTGTATTAAATGTGGCGTTTTTAATACACGTACTCATTATTTAAAATCTTAAATGTATTATCCTAAACCTTTGAAAAGGGGGAAATTTTGTCCAATAAACCTTGAGAAGGTATTCTCCCTCACCCAGTGAGGGAGTGGCAAAGGAAACCAAAGACAAGGTTGTCTGTACTCACTGGGGTTTCAGGAGGAACATAACACAAGATGGGGTGTCTGGCTGGCTCAGTCAGCTAAGGATCTCCCTTTAGCTCTGGTCGTGGTCCCAGGGTCCCAGGATGGAGCCCTGGGATCCGATTCTCTGCTCAGCGGGGAGTCTGCTTCCCTCTCTCCCTCTGCTACTCCCCCTGCTTGTGTGCTCTTTCTCTGTCTCTGTCTGTCAAATAAATGAATAACATCTTTAAAAAAAGAAAAGCATACAACACAGGAGTCAAAAGTAACACGTTGCAGATGCCATTAGCTCATTCATAACCAGACCCTGGAGCTCTGCCCCACTGAGCTGGACTGACTCCCTGGAAAGAACCACTGGTTCCCCGGAGCCCCATCATACCAGCTTGGGGTGCAGAGGAAGGCCTTAAATTTGGGTACTGCATGAGGTTTTCTGTGAGATGAACAAATTTCTTACTGGAGGTGTATTCACCCTTAAAAGTTCTTTTTGTGCTGCTGCCTATGAAATCTTAAATACTAGTAGCTAATATATATAGTGCTTTTCAATTGGCAAAGCAACTTCCAACAACACAGGGTGCAGGGAAATGTTTGGCAACCAGCTCTCAAAACAAACAAACAAACAAACAAACAAACAAAAACCCCTGAAATGTAGAAATGGCCAATTTCTGTGGTATAAATCCTTCCACTAAGGTCAAATGCGAGGTGACTGAGTGTGGGAAGAGATGGGCACCATTGGCTCAGCCCAGAAAGCAACAGCCTCAGGGAGGTTACGGACCTGGCACTGTGCATGTTTTCATTTAACTCAGACAAACTCAACAAGGTTTTGTGATGAGGCTTAAAGAAGCTAAGTTATGAGTCGGCAGTGGTAGAGCCGGGACTAGAATTCAGGTAGTCTGATTAGCTCACCCGAGGTCATCGGACTGGTGGGAGCTACTTCAGGCCTCAGAGCCAGGTCTGATAAGATGGTCTCACTTGTAAGGACGCTCTCTGAATTTGTTTTTCAGTCTCGGAAATTACAAAGCTTTTCATCGTGGTCAGTTCTAGAAACTGTCTGAAGTATTTATTTTACCCGTACTTGTTTAAAAGTTACTCAGAAACATAATGGAGACTCTGGGAGGGGCAAAAGAGAAAGTATAGAGAAGGCTCTGGACCCCACTCAGTCCCTGACTAGCTGGGTGGGAAAATGACTTCATCCTTTGGTGCCATGTTTTTCTCCTATAATATAGGGGATGATTGGTTTCTTGTACAGAGTAGGTGCTTAATAAATGTTAGCCACTAATACCATCTCAAGTTGTTCTGGCTTTTTTTTTTTTTTTAAAGATTTTATTTATTTATTTATTTATTTGACAGAGAGATCACAAGCAGGCAGAGAGGCAGGCAGAGAGAGAGAGGAGGAAGCAGGCTCCCCGCCGAGCAGAGAGCCCGATGCGGGGCTCGATCCCAGGACTCTGAGATCATAACCTGAGCCGAAGGCACCGGCTTAACCCACTGAGCCACCCAGGCGCCCCTGTTCTGGCTTTTTATATACGTGACAAAACAAAGAAGCTGAGTTATTCAAAAGAAAGCTCACAAGTTCAGAAGCATGGAGTAATTACTTAATGGACAATTTATGACGCATTCCTATCTCTTATACCAGCTATATGTTATGAGTTCTTATAAACATGTTATAGAGTTTTGACAAACATTAGGATTTGATGCCAGCACTTCCTTATCTTTTTAATAAAAATCAAATATTTCAGACACACAAAACTGTAGAAAGAAAATATAATGGACAGGCAAGTATTGCTCACCCAGCTTGAGAAACAAAGCATTAAAATATTGTTGGAGGATTCCTGTGGACAACCCCATGATTCCATTTTCCTCTATACCTCTCTCAGAGTTGTTATTTCTCTGAATTTTGTATTCATCCTTCATGCATGTCTTTTTTTTTTTTAATTAAGATTTTTATTTTAATTCCAATGTAGATAACATACAGTGCTATATTAGTTTCTGGCTTATATAATACAGTGATTCTACTATTCTATACATTATTTTGTGCTCATCATAACTGTATTCTTAATCCCCTTCACCTAACCCACCCCCCCACCTCCCTTCATGTAACCAATGGTTTGTTCTCTGTAGTTAAGACTCTGTTTCTACGCTTGTCTCTCTCTCTCTCTCTCTCTCACCCCCTGCCTCCTCTTCTCCCTCTCCTTCCTGTTGCTTGCTTGTTTTCTTTCTCAAATTCCACATATGAATAAAATCATATGGAATTTGTCTTTCTCTGACTTGTTTCACTTAACGTAATACTCTCTAGATCCATCAACATTGTTGCAAATGACAAGATATTGTTCTTTTTCATGGCTAAATAATATTCCATTATATAAGTATATATATAAAGATGTATATATATACATATATATGCATGTTTCATCTTCTTCCTTCATCTGTCACATGGACTACTTGCATAATTTGGCTACTGTAAATAATGCTGCAATACACATAGGGGTACATGTATCCCTTTGAATTAGTCTTTTTGTATTTTGGGGATAAATACCCAGTAGTACAATTGCTGCCCTGTAGGGTAGTCCTATGTTTAACTTTTTGAGGAACTGCCATACTGTTTTGCACATGGCTGCACCAGTTTGCATTCCCACCAATAGTACAAGAGGGTTCCTTTTTCTCCACATCCTCACCAATGTTTGTTTCTTGTGTTGTGATTTTAGCCATTCTGACAAATGAGAGGTGATATCTCATTGTAGTATTGATTTTCATTTTCCTGATGATGAATGAGTTTGAGTATCTTTTCATGTGTCTGTTTGCCATCTGTATGTCTGTTCATATCTTCTCATTTTTCAAGAGAAAGGATAAAAACCATATGAAGAATTCTGGGGCACCTGAGGCTCAATCGGTTAAGCATCTGCCTTCTGCTCAGGTCATGATCCCAGGGTCCTGGGATTGAGCCCTGTATCAGGCTCCCTGTTCTCTACTTCTCCCTCTCCCTCTGCCTCTGCCTGCTGCTCCCCCTGCTTATGATTTCTTTTTCTGTCTGTCAAATAAATAAATAAAATCCTTTTAAAAAACCATATGATTTCAATAGATATAGAAAAAGCATTTGACAAAATACAACATCCATTCACAATAAAAACCTGCAACAGAGTAGGTCTAGAGGGAACACACATCAACAGAATAAAGGCCTTATAAGAAAAACCCACAGCCAACATCATACTCAATGGTGGAAAAACTGAGAGTCTGTCCCCTTAGGTCAGAAGCAGGACAAGGATATCCGCTCTCACCACTTTTATTCAACTTTTGATTCAATAATTTTATTCAATTATTTTACTGAAACCCCTAGCCACAGTGATCAGACAACAAAAGAAATAAAAGGCATCTAAATTGCTAAGGAAGAAATAAAACTCACTATTTGCAGATGACATGATGCTACATATAAAAATCCTAAACACCATGAGAAAACCACGAGAACTGATAAATGAATTCAGTAAAGTTGCAAGATACAAATTCAATATGTAGAAATCTGTTGCAGTTCTATGCAGGAGATGATAATGAAGCACGAGAAAGAGAAGTTAAGAAAACAATCCTCTTTACAGATTACACCAAAAACAGAAATAGCCAGGAATGGTTTGGTTTAGGAGAAAATCTAACCATAGAGGCCAAAAGATCTGTACTCCAAAAACTACAAAACACTGATGAAAGAGATTGAAGATGACTCAAGAAATGGAAAAATATTCCATACTCATGGATTTGAAGAACCAATATTGTTAAAATGTCTACACTACCCAAAGCAATCTACACATTTAATGCAATACCTATCAAATTCCAACAGCATTTTCCACAGAGCTAGAACAAGCTAGAAAAATACTGAAATTTGTATGGAACCACAAATGACCCAGAATAGCCAAAGCAATCTGGAAAAAGAAAAGAATAATGGAAGTATAACAATTCCAGACTCAAATATATTATAAAGCTGTAGGAATCAAAACAGTATGGCACAAAAATAGAAAAGCCAGAAATAAATCCATAATTTATATGGTCAGTCAATCTCTGATAAGGGAGGAAAGAATATACAATGAGAAAATGGCAGTCTGTTCAATGGATGATTGGAGAAACTGGACAGTAACATACAAAAGAATGAAACTTTCTTACACTTTCTTACATGAAACACAAAAATAAACTTGAAATGGATCGAAGACCTATACACAATATCTGAAACTATAAAAATCCTTGAAGAGAGCACAGGCAGTCATTTCTGTGACATCAGCCATAGCAACATTTTCCTAGATAGGTCTCCTGTGGCTAAAGGAAATAAAAGCAAAAATAAATTATTTCATCAAAATAAGAAGCTTCTGCACAGTGCAGGAAACAATCAACAAAACCAGAAGCAAATTGACTGAATGGGAGAAGACCTTTGCAAATGATGTATCCAGTAAAGGGTTATTATCCAAGATACATATGTTTTAAAAACCCATATACGTGGGTACCTGGGTGGCTTAGTCGGTTAAGTGTCTGCCTTGGGCTCAGGTCATGATCTCAGGGTCCTGGGATCAAGCCCCACATTGGTCTCCCTGCTCAGTGGGGAGTCAACTTCTCCCTTTCCCTCTGTGCTCTCTCTCTTAAATAAATAAAATCTTTTAAAAAACCATGTATGTCTTTATACTTTTGCTATTTATGTACATAATCCCAAATAATACCCCATGGAACATAATTACCTCTTAAAAATGTTTTAAAACTTCATGTGAATAATATTGTATATGATCTTCTATGACTTGCTTTGTTTTAATAGCATGGTTTAGGTGATAAATGAGTGTTAATAGATGTGGTACTAGTTCATTTGTTTTAACCATGGCCTCGTATTCCATTACCATATTAATCTAGAACATTGAAAAAATTAATTCTTATATTGATAGACATTTAATTAGTTTCCAATATTTTACCATCCCCAAATGGTTAATATTCTTGTGCATGTCACCTTATTCCTATATCCCTGCCCTCTTCTATCTGGAGGGAGCTCATCTCTGAAAAACATTTCCCAAGGTCCTTTGCCCACTGGCTGCCATTTTCGTTCAGAACAGAATGGGAAGCTCAGGTAGGAGATTGAAGGGGAGAAGCCAGGCTCCTTCCCCCATCTACTCTGCTTCTGGTTGGGTCTCCAGGAGTGCTTCATGTTCCCCACTATCCCAGCTCCCTTTCTCCGGTCCTGTCATGGCTGCAACTCTGCCCAATGGCCCCCTTTCCCTTCACTGACTGCTGGGCAGTCTGAGTCCCTGAGAGTACCATCTCTTTATTCTTTCCTTTCCCGTCTAGGGGTTCCTGCAGTTATGTCTCCTGATTGCCGTACCATTTAGTTTTCAAAACCTCTACTAAATTTGAGTCGTATTTTTCGTATTCTTTAAAAATCCTTTTCTACCCATCAATTTGTATTTGATTTTTTACTTTTATAAGGTGTGAATTTCACATTCGCATGTAACTTTGTTTTTCACATTTCAGGTATTTTAGCTCATGTGAAATGAATTTTCATGTGTGGTGTGATATAGAGGTTCAATCATTATTTTTTTCCTATGTGTAACCAGTTTTCCTAGAATCAGTGGTGTGCTGGGGTTGCCTTGTACCAACTCCTGAGAGTCCACTGCTAAATCCTCAGGAATTTTGTTAGTTGGTTGTTAAACACACTCCTGGCTTGTAGTAGTCATGGTGGGAATACTTACACCACAGCAATGGGCAAACACTGCAACTGAACTCCCCCTCCAACCCTGAGGAACCTGTTCTTTGACACACTAGCACTCTACTACACAGAACTCTTTATCGAGAACCTTATTGTGCAGTGCAAATTTTCATACTGAAAGTGACAACTCCATAATGGTTATGGAATCCACTTTGTGGGTTGCAGCAGGAATTATATTTTTAATAAAATGGTATGAATAAGAAATACCAGAATGCATGACATGTAGTAACTTTAACTCTTTTTCTTGAATATTCTGTCTGTATATATTCACACATGTATACATGACTGTTTTTTAAATTTTTATTTTTTTATTGAAACATAACATACAATGCTATATAACTTTCAGGTGTATAACACTGAATCAACAATTCTACATATTATTCAGTGCTCACCACAGAGTAGTCACCATATGTTATTAACAATATTATTGACTATATTTCTTATGCTGTACTTTTCATCTCCATGACTTGTTTTATAACTCAAAGTTTGTACCTCTTAATCCCCTCTATCTCTTTTACCAATCCCTATGCCTACCTCCCCTCTGGCAACAGCCAGTTTGTTCTCTGTATTGAAGAGTCTGTTTTTGGTTCGTTTCTTTGTTCATTTGGTTTGTTTTTTAGATTCCACAGATAAGTGAAATAATATGATATTTCTCTTTTTCTGTCTGACCTTTCACTTAGCATAATAACCTCTAGGTCTATCAAGATTGTCACAAAAGTCATTCTTTTTTATGACTGAGTAATAGTCCATTGTGGAGAGAGAGAGAGAGAGAGAGAGGGAGAGAGATAATGATTACACATCTTCTTTATTCATTCATCTATTGATGGACCCTTGAGTTGCTTCCATATTTTGACCATTATAATAATGCTGGATGGGGCACCTGGGTGACTCAGTGGGTTAAAGCCTCTGCCTTCAGCTCAGGTCATGATCCCAGGGTCCTGGGATCGAGCCCTGCATTGGGCTCTCTGCTCAGTAGGGAGCCTGCTTCCCCACCCCCACCCCTGCCTGCCTCTCTGCCTACTTGAGTTCTCTGTTTGTCAAATAAATAAATAAAATCTTTAAAAAATAATGCTGGAATAAACACAGGGGTGCAGAATTCTTTTCAAATTAGTGTTTTTGTTTTCTTTGGGTAAATATCCAGTAGCAGAATTACTGCATTGTATGGTATTTCTATTTTTTATTTTTTGAGGAAACTCCATACTGTTTCCCACAGTGGCTGCACCAATGTGCATTCTCACCAATAGTGCACGAGTGTTCCTTTTTCTCCACATCCTACCAACACTTGTTATTTCTTCTCTTCTTAATTCTAGCCATTCCGACAGATATAAGGGGATATACACTCTGATTTTTTAAAAAATTTTTAAAAGATTTTACTTATTTATTTGACAGAGATCACAAGTAGGCAGAGAGGCAGGCAGAGATGGAGGGAAGCAGGCTACCCGCTGAGCAGAGAGCCCAATGTGGGGCCGGATCCCAGGACTCTGAGATCATGACCTGAGCTGAAGGCAGAGGTTTTAACCCACTGAACCACCCAGGGGCCCCTCCACTGTGATTTGATTTTTATTGCCCTGATTTATTAGTGACATTGAGCATCTAGCATATGTCTGTTGGTTATCAATATGTTTTGTTTTGTTTTGTCTTGTTTTGAAAAATGTCTATTCAGGTCCTCTGCCCATTTTTTAAGTGAATTATTTACTTCTTTGGGTTTTGAGTTATGTAAGTTCATTATATATTTTGGATATTAACCTCTATCATTTGCAAGTATCTTCTCCCATTAAGTAGGTTGCCTTTTCATTTTATTAATGATTTCCTTTGTTATGCAAAAGCTTTTATTTGACAGTAGTCCCAATAGTTTAATTTTGCTTTTATTTTCCTTGTCTAAAAGACCTATCTAGAAAAATGTTGCTAAGGCTGATGCCAAAGAGATCATTGCCTACGTTTTCTTCTAGCAGTTTTATGTTTTCAGGTCTCATATTTAGGTTTTTAATCCATTTTGAGATATTATCATGTATGTTATAAAACAGTGGTCCAGGTTCACTCTTCTGCATGTAGTGTCCAGTTTTCCCAGCTCCATTTGTTGAAGAGACTGTTTTTTTCTCCCCATTGCATATTCCTACCTCTTTTGTCATAGATTAGTTGACCCATATAAGCATGGGTTTATTTCTGGGCTTTCTACTCATTCTGTTGATCTATGTGTCTGTTTTTGTGCCAGTACCATATTGTTTTGATTACTGTAGCTTTGTAATATAACTTGAAATCTGGAATTTCCTCCAGCTTTGTTCTTTCTTCTGAAGATTGCTTTAAATATTTGGGGTCTTTTGTGATTCCTTACAAATTTTAGGATTATTTGTTTTAGTTCTGTGAAAAATGCTATTTTCCTTTCTTCTTTTGTTCTCTTCCCTTGTGGCTTAATGACTTTCTTTAGTGTTATGCTTGGATTCCTTTCTTTTTATTTTTTTGTGTATCTATTATAGGCTTTTAAGTTGTGGTTACCATTAGGTTCATATATAACATCCTATGTGTATAACAGTCTATATTAAGTTGATGGTTGTGAAAATTCAAAGACATTCCAAAAAGACTAAATGTTTACTCTCCTTTCCACATTTATGTATATAATGCCCTGTTTAAATGTTTTTATTTTGTGTATGCCTTTACTGATTTTTCTAGATGAAATTGATTTTACTACTTTTGTGTTTTAACATCTATACTGGCTTTATAAGTGATTAACCTACTACATTTAATGTATGCTTGCTTTTACCCGTGAAAAGTTTTCCTTTCATAGTTTTCTTACCTCTAGTTATAACCTTTTCTTTCCACTCAAGGAATTCTCTGTAACATTTCCTGTAAGGCTGGTTTAGTTAAACTCCTTTAACTTTTGTTTGTTTGGGAAACTCTTTATCTCTCCTTCTATTCTGAATAAACTTGCTGGGTAGAGTATTCTTGTTTATGGGTTTTGTTTTTTTTTTTTTTTCCTTTTAGTACTTTGAATGTATCTGGTAACTCCCTTCTGACCTAGAAAGTTTCTGCTGAGAAATCAGCTGATAGCCTTTACAAGGTTTCCTTTGAATATAACTGGTTGGTTTTTTTTTTCTTTTCCTCCCGCCACCCCCCACCCCTGCTTTTAAAATTCTCTCTTTATCATTATCTTTTACCATTTTAACTATTATATGTCTTGGTGTGGACCTCTTTGCGTTCATCTTTTTAGGGAATCTCTATGTTCCTGGATCTGGATGCCTGTTTTTTCCCCAGATTAAGGAAGTTTACAGTTATTGTTTCTTTAAATAAGTTTTTTGTCCCCTTCTCTCACTTTTCTCCTTCTGGAATCCCTATAATAAAATGTTACTACATTTGATGATGTTACTGAGTTCCTTTGGCATTCATTCATTCATGCATAAATTTGAAAAAACTTGGTAGCTTTCCATCCCCTTGTCTTCCAGATCCCTGATCTCTTCTGCCTCCTCTAATCTGCATTGATTGCCTCTAGTGAACTTTTTAATTTCAGTTATTGAATTGTTCATCTCTGACTCTTTTTTATAGTTCTCTTCATTGAAAGTTCTCAATGAGTTCATTCTTGTCTCAAGTCCAGTGAGTATCCCCATGATCATTACCTTGAATTCCTTATAAGGCATATTGCTTATCTCTCTTTGGTTTTGCTCTTTTTCTATGATTTTGTCTTGTTCATTCATTTGGAACATATTCCTCTGTCTCCTCATTTTTGTCTAACTTTCTATTTCTGTGTACTAAGAAGGTCTTGAAAGTATATCTCCTGGTCTTGAAAGTAGTGTCTTTGTGTAGAAGAGGTCCTGTGATGCCCTATAGCACAAGACACACCAGAACCAGGTCCTCCAGAGGTGTCTCCTCTGTAGGTTGTGTGTATCTTCTGCTGTGAATGAGCCATGCTTGACTTCAGCACAGTTGGCTGCAATGATCTGCTTTGCCTGCTATACACTGGGCAGAGTTTTGTTCCTACACTGTTGTTGAAGGGCCTGTCTGGGGCCAGGGCAGGCCCATAGGTGGGCAGGAACAGCAGTAAAGCTAGCTGTGTACTGGTGTATGGGGCTATCTCCTTCACTTCCTAGGACAGGAGTCAGTTTGGAGTGAAACCAGACCTTGCTGGAACTGCTTGCAGGATGTGGTGGAGTAGGAGCAACTTTGGAGAGATGCCTGCCTAGTGGGGCAGGTTGGATGGGGCAGGTCCCATCCCAGGGATGGGTGCTAGCACAAAAGTTGGAGAGTGTTTGTACTGCTGTCAGCTGTGGTTGGGGGGAGGGAAAGAGAAATGGCTCTTGCAACACTTTTGTTCTTGACCTCTCCTGAAGATCCTGCCCTCCAGTTCACATTTTGAGATTAGGAAATAAATCTCCTTCACTATATCCCTCAGGTACTTTTGAAACTGCTGCTTCTGTACTGTGTTTTGGGCAGAGTTATTCATGATGCTGGCTCTTTATGGGTGGGGACTCAGTTTCCTATCACCCCCAGTTCTCCCAGTTAAGCTTGCTGATTTTTAAAGTATCTGGAATTAAACCCAATGATTTTAAAAGCTCCCATAGTTAAGCTCCACTGGTTTTCAAAGCCAGGTGTTATGAGGACTCATCTTCCCAGTCCAGGTCCTCAGTACTGGGGGTCCCTGGTGTGGGCTCTAATCTTTTTGTTTATCCATACGTGTAGTGTCTTTCCCATTTGTAGTTCATCTTATTGGGGGTTTGGTTTGCAACTGCATCTCCACCCCTCCTACCCTTTCTGATGTGGCATCTTCTCTATAATTAGCTATGGAAGGTCTGTTCTGCAAGTCTTCAGGTTTTTCTCTGAGGTACTTATGCAGATATGGCAGATTATCCTGGTGTGTCTGTGGGATGAGGTGAGTTAAAGATCCTTCTACTCTACCATCTTCCTGACCACCAGAATATGTATTTCTTATTGGGGGGTATTGGTAAAACAAAATGTGAAAAATACTAGACTATTTTGCCCTTTGCTTTTTGATTTGCAAAGCCACTTCTGTCATATGCCAGGTTTTTGTATATGAATGCATTCATGCCTGAATTTTCTCTTCTGTTCCTCGGTCTCTTTGCCTGCCCCTGCCTCTGTACTGCATGTTTCATTTAGAAATGTCTGCATACTACTGGGTATTTACCCTAAAGATACAAACATAGTGTTTCAAAGGGACATGTGCACACAAATGTTTATAGCAGCAGTGTCCACAATAACCAAATTATGGAAAGAACCTAGATGTCCATCAACAGATGAATGGATAAAGAAGATGTGGTATATATATACAATGGAATACTATGCAGCCATCAAAAGAAAGGAAATCTTGCCATTTGCGACAATGTGGATGGAACTAGAGGGTATTATGCTTAGTGAAATAAGTCAATTGGAGAAAGACAACTATCATATGATCTCCCTGATATGAGGAAGTAGAGATGCAACGTGGGGGGTCTGGGGGGTAGGAAAAGAATAAATGCAACAAGATGGGATCGGGAGGGAGACAAACCATAAGAGACTCTTAATGTCACAAAATAAACTGAGGGTGGCCAGGGGAGGGGGGTAGGGAGAGGGTGGTGGGGTTATGGACATTGGGGAGGGTATGTACTATGGTGAGTGCTGTGAAGTGTGTAAACCTGGTGATTCACCGACCTGTACCCCTGGGGCTAATAACACATTATATGCTTAAAAAACATTTTTTTTTAACTTAAAAAAAGAAAGAAAGGAAGGAAGGAAGGAAGGAAGGAAGGAAGGAAGGAAATGTCTGCATAGCTGCTAGGATGAGGATCCTCACTGTGAAGTTCCTCAAAATTATCATGTCTGTTCTTGGTTCTTTGCTCTTTCATGTAAATTTTAAAACAATGTTGTCAAATTCCATGAACAATACTGTGGGATTGTGACTGACTTACACTGGCTTTAAAGCTTATTAAAGGAGACTTAACAATTCTATGATATTTATTATTATTAAACATGTTCTACATCTCCACTTATTTAGAATTTCTTTAATGTCATTCTGAAAGTTTTATAGTGGGCTTGGCTGGCTCAGTTGGTCGAGCATGTGACTCTTGATATCTGGATTGTAAGTTCGAGCCCCACAGTGGGTGTGGGGATTATTTACAAAATAAAGAAAAAATAAAGTTTTATAATATCCTTCACAAGGATGTGAACATTTTCATTAGGTTTATTTCTAGTACTTATATTTTGTTGCTCTTGTATATAGTATACTTTAAAATATGTGTATATATGTCAGTATGTAGGAATGCAACTGACTTTTATGTATTTATCTTGTGTTCAGTATACATTCTGACCTCAGATACTAATTTTAATAATTAGTCTATTTTTCTCTTGAGTTCCTATTTTTTGTTTGTTTTATTATATTTTTTTTAAGATTTTATTTCTTCCTTTGACAGAGATGAGAAGTAGGCAGAGAAGCAGGCAGAGAGAGGGGAAAACAGGCTCCCGGCTAAGCAAAGAGCCAGATGCAGGGCTGGGTCCACAGGCTGGTGCCTGGCCACGTCCACCGTGAAGCCCTGCAGCAGCTCCGACAGTCCCGTGGGGATCTCCCTGCACATCCTGCCTGCCCCTCCCCCCCAAGCGGGCGCCTGGGCGCCGCCCTCGCCTCCTCCCCGGACCGATCTGCGGCCCCGCCCCCCCAAGCGAGCGCGCTCAGACGTCGCTGGAGGCGCTACTCGCTGCTAGCATCCGGGCTCCCGGGGCTCAGCTGCTCCCTGCCGAGGCGAGGGCGGCTGAGGGAGCGCGGCCCTGAGAGGGCGGGCAGCATCTCAGGCTCCTCCCGCTCTGCCAGGCCGGTCGCTTCTCTCCCCACCCCTCCCAATCTCAACCGAGTTCCTATTTTTTTTTTTTTTTTTTTAGATTTTATTTATTTGATGGAGAAAGAGAGCACAAACAGGGGGAGCAGCAGGCAGAGGGAGAGGGAGAAGCAGGCTCCCTGCTGAGCAGAGAGCCAGATGTCAGACTTGATCCCAGCCCTGGGATCATGACCTGAGCCAAAGGCAGACGCTTAACCAACAGAGCCACCCAGGTGCCCCTTAAGTTTCTATATGATAATGAATACTATCTGTGAATAATGATGGTTTTGTTTCTTCCTTTAAAATTCTTACCTATAATTTCCCTCTTCTTTCTTTCTATACTGGAATTTGACTCCACCACACCCTAAAAAAAGAGTGATAGTGCGAAGTCTTTATCTTATTCTTAATTTTAAAGGAATGCTTCTAATGTTTGACCATTTAAGATATTTGCTATAGTTTTATGAATTTTTTATATCAGAGAAACTTCTTTTTATTCCTGGTTTGCAAAGAGTTTTGTTTTTGATGTTTAGTGATGTTGATTTTATCAAACGAGTTTTTAATTCTCCTTTCTACATTATGATTTTACTGTTATGCTAAAAGTTTTCTCAGGTTGAGGGAATTTCCTTCTATTCTGAGTTTGTAAACAAATGGGCCCTTTTTAAAAAAAAATCATAAGATTTTTTTTTTTTTTAAGATTTTATTTATTTGTCAGAGAGAGAGGGAGAGAGAGCGAGCACAGGCAGACAGAATGGCAGGCGGAGGCAGAGGGAGAAGCAGGCTCCCTGATGAGCAAGGAGCCCGATGTGGGACTCGATTCCAGGACGCTGGGATCATGACCTGAGCCGAAGGCAGCTGCTTAACCAACTGAGCCACCCAGGCGTCCCATAAGATATTTTTTATACACTTTTTTCTCCATCTACTGAGATAATCTGTTTTCATTTTTTAATCAGCTAATGGGATCATTGATAAAATATAGATAGATTTTAAAAAAGATTTTCCTGAACTTAATTCATATTCTTGGAGCCACTTGGGTCATAATTATTACTATATTTTTAATCATTGAGTTTGCTTTGCTAATATTTTATTTAGGAGTTTTATGTCAATGTTTACAAAGTGAGATTAGCATTTTTTTTTTAAATCTTTGTAGCCTGGTCATGTAATATGTGTATTATGTGTATTATGTGTAATATGTGCTTTGAGGTACATGTTATATGTGCTTTGAAGTAGGCAACACATCTTTTTTTATTTTAAGGGAAAATCCTTATATGGCAGGAATCTGTTCCTTCTATAGTTGGTAGATCTTTTTTTTTTTTTTTTTTTTTTTAAAGATTATTTATTTATTTATTTGACAGAGAGAGATCACAAGCAGGCAGAGAGGCAGGCAGAGAGAGAGGAGGAAGCAGGCTCTCCGCCGAGCAGAGAGCCCGATGCGGGGCTCGATCCCAGGACCCTGAGATCATGACCTGAGCCGAAGGCAGCGGCTTAACCCGCTGAGCCACCCAGGCGCCCCTATAGTTGGTAGATCTTGTTTGTAAAATGGTTTCATCACATTTCCTCTCATCTCATGGGCAGAGCTTTATATTCCTAACTGATTGTCTTGAATATCTGTAACTCTATTTGGGGTTTTCTTAGCCCATTGTACTGCTATAACAAAACACCACAGACCAGGTCACTTATTAACAACAAACATTTATCACTCACAGTTCTGGAGGCTGGAGGTCCAAGATCAAGACACCAGCACTGTAGCACTTTGGCAGAGGCCCTCTTCTGTTTCATAGCCTGCACCTTCTCACTGTGTCCTCACATGGTGGAAGAAGATAGGGATCTCTCTGGGACCCTTTTTACAAAATATTAATCCCATTCATTAGAGCTCTACCCTCATGGCTTAAGCATCTTTGGAAGGCCCCCTCTGCTAATACCATCACTTTTGGGGGGTAAAATTTAAATATATGAATCTAGGGGGAAACACAAACATTCTGACCACAGCAGGGATTCTATGATTCTTTTTTTAATTTGAGTTAATTTTGCTAACATATTTATCTACAAAATGGTTAGTTCCATCTAACTTTTCTAATTTACTGGGAAAAAATATTCAAAGTATTTTCTTCTTTTTGATTCTGCTTCTCAATCTGTAGTTCAGGCCATTTTGTCATTACTTTTGCTCTTTAGCTTTTTTATCTCTTAACTGTGGTTGCTTTACCATGACTCTCTTTCTTCCTGGGATGAGAGGAGGAAGAAGAAAATGTTCTATTTCTGAAATGAAATTAAGCCAAGAAAAATTGATGCTGGCATATCCTCTGAGAAGGACTAGACTCAAGTTGTTCTTTAAAGGGATGGTTTGAAACCCTATTTCTGAACTATTTGGAAAGCCCTAGAAGGTATTTTCTAGGGGGATGTATTTGGAGAAAATAAATGTTTTTATTGCATAACAAATTTCTTAGAGGCAAAAGGAAATGGATCTTCTATTTTATTTATATGCTACAATTCATTGCAGAGCTCATAAACACTACAGGAGAGCATGGCAGGGAAGGGAGAAGAAAATAAGAAAGCACAGACTATTTCTATAATTTATTTGTAAGTCACAGTCTATGGACTGAACTCTTTTAGTGCCTGGCATTTTGCCTACCTGATGAGCTCCTAAACACATGCAGGCAAGACCCACACAAATGGCAGGAGTTTCCCTACCTCCCACATCTGCATACACCCCAGTACTATAGAAGTAGTAGGAAGAGTTTGTTCACAGTCTTTATTGTCACCCACCAATTTTGTCCCTTTCATGACTCAGAACTTCTGATGTCATCTGAGCCCACTCTAGGATGATACTTCTATCTTTCAATATAAATTTTTTTTTAAATTAAGAAGCTCCTAGTTTAAAGTGTACAAATAAGTAGACCAACAATTGAGTTGTATTACAATAAATGCTATATCAGAAATATACAAAGGAAGCAATGAGAGGCAGAAACAGAATCTCTCACTCAGCCTTAAGGAGTCATAACAGGATTCCTGGAGGGAGAGTGGAAGCTGAGGTTCTCAAGCAGTTAGAATCTCTTTCAGAGAGGTCATGGATGGGTAAGAATTAAGGCCAGAGGGGTGCTGGGTTGGTGGGGCTGTATAAAGGCAATGATGCTAGACCTATAGAGGAGTCAGTGTTCCCAGCTGCTAACAGTCTAGGAATGAGGATGGAGGCAGGAGAGGAGAAGGGGGGAGGGGTGAGTGGTGAAGCATACCTTTCTTAATTGGAACGGCTGGTGGTGCCTTCCAGCACAGAAGATGTGTACCAACTCGCAGGTCTCAGACAAAGACCTCACAGTCCAAGGATGAACCATCTGCTCCCATCTCACCTGACTAGCTCGCCATCTGCATGTGCTCTCAGATGACTCATTTGGAGTTAAGATCTCTCTCCCTATCCATACCATGACATTTGTTGACTTTTTCTCCTACCTTGTCATTTCTAGAAGGGATTATCAGATAAGCCAGACCAGTGTGATAGGAGATTGGGGCCTAGACTGATCCAGTCAGGAAAAAGCTAGACCTCAGGACAGGAACACAGATGAGGACCATGCCGGCTTACAGCAGCCCGACCACTCTCTGTGCTTAGAGGGCAGCAAATCAGGGACTCAGTCTTCTCAGAGAAGGTTCTATTTCAAGAATAACTTCAAAGCTATTGCCGTAAGAAGTATAAGAACACTGTGTTAGAATTTCTTACACTCACATCAGTTTATATAAAGATCTTAATCTGGCCCTAGATGAAATTTTGGTAAATTGGGACCAAGTTGGGACATCTGAGTGGCTCAGTCAGTAAAGTGTCTACCTTCAGCTCAGGTCATGATCCTAGGGTCCTGGGATCAAGTTCCGTATCAGTCTCCTCGTTCAGCTGAGAGCCAGATTCTCCCTCTGCCTGCACGCCCCCTACTTGTGCTCTCTCTCTCTCTCTCTCTGAGAAATAAATAGATAAAATCTTAAAAAGAAAAAAAATCAGGACCAAGTCCCTGATCCAAAGGGTTTCCCGGACGGAGGAGCTGTAATGAGCAATGCCCGGCTAACCCAGGCACGGGAATAACTGAGGTCTGTAGCAAATGTTGCAAAGCACTTTTATGAGCCACATCTCATTTCCTCCTCATTAAACCCAATGAGCTGCTTTGTATTAATAATTCTTACTTTGTGGATTTGGGGATCCAAATCCCCACAAGGGGATTTGGGGACTGTTACTTTGGGGGTGCTAGGGGACATTATATAACTAACCCAGTTGCTCATCTGGCAAGCCTAACATTCAGAATTCAAACCCAGATCTTCTCTCCTGAGCCCATGTTTCCTTCCCTCCCCCAAACCATGGCCACAGGCAATTCTCATAAACCTCCCTTCACCTCAGCGTTGAGAGGATGGAGGTGGTACAGGAAGTCTAGTCTTTGAAGGCCTGGCCTAACAAGCTTGACCTCAATCCCCAGGGAAGCACAATGCAAGTCCAAAGCAAGAAGAGAGTCAGAGGTTAGAAGGCCTCAGGCCAAGCCAATAAGCTGATCTTCAGCCAAGACCAGAGTCAGGGGAGCTGGAATGTACAGGTGGGGCGGAAGTAGCCACAGACAGCAGAGCACAGGAGTATGGGGTGGGGGCAGATACTTATGGCAGGCCTCTGCTTTTTTTCACCTCAAAGTAAAGTTTACTTAATTATTGCTCAAGAATCATGAGAACATTGTGCTACTTCCCAATTTCTCTAGCTCTGAAATTAACTGAATATATGAGTACTTTTCTGTCAGGGTGTAGAGATGATTCTAGTCCTCAAGGTATTTACACCTAGAAGGGAAATAATGTGTTTAAAGGATTTCCATATAAGGCAGAATATTAAAGGAAAAAAGTTTTAAGAAACCTATTTTTTGGGGAAAACACAGAGGAGGGAGCTATTTCAGATTATGAACGTCAAAGATTTTGAATGGATTTGATATTTGAGCTGGCCTTTGTGAGGCAGTATGTTTTGCTGGGCAGAGGGCCAGGTGTACAGTTTGGCTACTTGTGTGAGGGTGCTTGATGGCAGGTAAAAATCTGAGGTCATGTCACAGAAGGTCTTAGGTGTCAAAATAAGGAGTTTGTATATAACTCTAAGGGCAGTGGAGACACCTCAAACAACTTCTAGCAAGCAAGTGTCATGAGGAGAGGATAAGGTATAATCAATGATACCCTTCCAGAGAAAAGCCAGTGACTTTGGACATATGGCAGGGAATGAAAGCATTTTTTAAAAATCAAGTTTGTTAGGCTCTGGTGCCCAGTTTGGTCAAAGCTTTAGTTTAGCTGTTGCTATGATGCTATTTTTCAGATGTGATTAATCATAGACTTTAAATAATATAGATTACCCTCCTTAATGTGTGTAAGCCTCATTCAACAAGCTGTAGGCCTTAAGGTGTAACACTGAGGTTTCCCGAAGAAGAAAGAGTTCTGCTTAAGACTGCGACATTAGAAACACTGCCTGAGCATTCACCCTGCTGGCACACCCTGAAGGTTTTGGACTCAAGTCCTCAATATCAACTCTTACCTGAATTTCCAGCCTGTCATCCTGCCCCATGGATTTTAGACTCACCAGCCCCAAGTCACCTTAGCTGGTTCCTTAAAAGAAATGTTGGCAAAGGCCCGTCTCATGTACTCAGTCTTCTGGCGCCAATTTGGCTGAGAAAATGGGCCTTCGGCCTTTGAGGTGAAGAGCCTACACAGCCCGGGTAGGCTCATCACTTTGTGTGGGAACTCGTTTCCTGTTTCATGCTCTGAGTGTTCCTTTGCTCTGCTTACATGTGTTGTAAGTGGCCCTCAGCACACCCCCAGCTTTCAGTATATCGGACTCCATAGGGGATGGGTCACGGTCTTTCTACTGTGGCAGGAGAGGGAGGCTCATAGGCCAACTGCCCTGTTTCAGCTGTGCTGGAGGTAGACCCACTAGCCATGAGGAACCAGTGCGCCCCATTGGAGCTAATCTTGCTCTGCCTCTTCTCTATGTAACTGAAGATTTGTTTGATCCTAGTGCTTGACTGCATTGTACTGGTTGCTCCTATCCAAGAGGAAGTGGGCAGAAGTGTTCGCAGATCTCCCCCGAGCTTGGTAACTAACATATAGTCCTCTGCTTGACAGTTAACTTCTTTCTCTCTCTTTCTCTCTCTCTCTCTCTCTCTCTCTCTCTCTCTCTATATATATATATATATATATATATATATATATAATGGATATATATGCATTTACCTATCTATACATCTCCTGTTGGTTCCATTTCTCTGGAGAACCCTAATACATACTCCAACTATTTCCAAAAGTATTTTGAGAGGGCTAAGCATTCACCTTTAGTATAACCTGGCTTTACATTTTATAAATTTAAATGATTTTTTAAGGGCAATGAATGAACTTTCAGTAGATTTGAGTGTTTCCTTTATTTCCTCCCAGTTCATGGTTTACTGTCTGCAGGTCACTGCCCCTATCCCCTCCCTGCCTCTGACCCCATCTGATGATCCTATAGCAAATGCATTAAAAGAAGTGATGGGTTCAGCAGACTGAGCCCTCGAAGCTGGAAACCAGATTTAGTCTGCAATTGATACCAAGAAATGTTAACATAGCCTATCTGCAGCCCATTCTGCCTTAAGATTTAGATGTAGGTTTGTAGGAATGAGGTAATATGTCTGAAGGAAACCAGAAGTTTGTGAAGTGAAACATTTTCAAAAGCAGGATGTACAGAGGTTTTAGAAGCTATGACAAGAAGCTTACTGAAAGTCTGGTGATGTCGATAAGGGAAAAGTGAGAGTAAGAGATAAGACACTGTTTCTCCAGGGTTGACAAAGCATGGCTGTCATGTGTGTCCACACACACACACTCTGAGATTTCTCGGTGGCCCAGAAGACCTACCTCCTAATCCTGGAGCCCCATTTCCTTGTCGGTAGCATGACAGCATTGAGCTAGATGATAGTTCCTTTTCAGTTCTGGCCGTTTAGGACTTTGTAACTTGTTTTCTCAGATCAGCTCTGTGATTTTGGAAGAGAATGAAATGATATTCCAGTGGACTTTGGGTTCTCTTAGTAAATAAGATGGAAATATTCATATTTTGGTGTTCAAGTTCACCTTTGTGGGCTTTCATTAGCATGGACAAGTTCTCCCTCCTAAATGACATCTAGGCAGATCTGATAAAGATCATCTGACCAGTCCAGCTTAGCCCTTCATAGCATCCAAGGTGTTTGCACTGTTAGCACTGGGAATGGGGGGTCCCTCCCTGCAGAACACAAAGAAAATAGCTTTTAAATGTTATAAATAATACATGGCAAAAAATTGGGCAATATACAAAGCATCAGGAAAACAAAAACTAGAATCTAACCATTCAAAGGTGGTCACCATTAGCACATAAGTGATCACTCTAACATGTATTTTCTGTTTAGATGCACACACATATATAATTTTATGAAAATGAGGTCCTACTATGTAGGTAATTCTGCAATATATTTTTAAAATTCTGCAATATTTAAAAAATTTAACTGAAAACCTATAATTAAAAATTTTTATTTAAAACCATTTTAGAATCCAATAATTTTATTGTAAAATTAAAAAATTATAGTGAAACCAATACTACACTGTATATTAACTAACTAGAATTGAAATAAAAACTTGAAAAAAAGAAAAAATAAATCTTTTTCATAATAATAGAATAAAAAATTATAAAATATTTAAAGAAGTGTATTTTTTTAAGATTTTATTTATTTATATGAGAGAGAAAGGGGGAGAGCAAAGAGGGAGCATGAGAAGGAGAAGCAGGCTCCCCACTGAGCAGGGAGGCTGATGTGGGACTCGATCCCAGGACCCTGAGACCATGACCTAAGCCAAAGGCAGATACTTAATGGGTTGAACCACCCAGGCACCCAAGAAGAGTATTGACATAAAAGGAAAGATTAGATTTGCTTTCTCAACCCACAGTTGTACCATCCATGTCTAAAGATGCTGAAAAATGTGAAAACTGACATAATAGAGAATTCTCTGATTCTAAAGAGGCTGTGCAAAACTGTAAATGAAAGCGATGATGAAAGCTTTGTTTGCTTCCCTTTATAGATGTTAATAATTTGCCAATTGGGTATTTCTTCTGCAACAGGAAATTTTCAGATAATACAAGTGTCAGTTAAGTCATCACTCTATATTGCTGATTTCCAGTTGCCAGTTTTCAGACCAGTAACTCAGAATTTAAAGCAGAAGTAATCGAATATTGTCAATGTAAACTTGATGAGCTCTTAAGTGCTGGAAATTGTTACAACTCTTTGAGCTAGAAACTAAAACTCCGCGAAGCATCTGCTAGAGTATTATGAAACCAGAGGATACAAACAATAACTCAGAGACAAAGCCTTCCACAGTTTTATAATCAGACATTGCTCCATGGCTGTGGCGTGAAAAGTCGCAGGAACAGCAGAAGTACCACTTTCAGTGGGATAGCAACTCAGTGAACGGAACACTTCGCCGCAAAGACGAAGACTGCATTCGCCTTTCCTCTGCCAAGCTGCACGTTTGCCTTATAGAGAAATTGGCAGACATGAAACAAAGGGTGCCTGCCGTGTGCTTCTCCTGCTAGCACTAAGCACAGAGAGGATGCTTATCCTTCTACGTGAATGCTTGGCCACAAGCCACAGTGGCTCCAATAGCCAAAGTGTTAAATAACTTTTTTTGAATCTTTTGGTTTATCCTTGGGACACATGTGTGATATTTTACTGAAGACACAAAAGCAGTGGTGTGTTGAACCATAGCCCATGGTATGACCTTTACAGGGTGACTATGAGCATTTCATGAGTGAGCTTTTGCTCTAATCACTTTTAAAGTGATGAGAATGGGGCCTAGCCATAGTAAGCTCTTTGTAAATATTTATTACATATAAGTAAAAATGAACAAATACATTATGACTTGTTTTTCCTTCAGAGGCTTGTCTGGTTCATAGTGGGGTGGAATGGGGGGGGCTGGTCTCTGAGTACCAGGGTCTTTCCCTAGCACCTGCTTGGCACCAGTGAGCAGCTCTCTGGACCCAAGTCCTGGCTCATCACAGCCTACCTCAGTCTCCCCCACTGGATTGCATCTACATCCTGAGATGGACCATCCTACCCAGAGAACACAATTTCCACATTAAGAACAAGTGAAATGACTGCCTTTCAAATACAACAGGCATGTTTTATGAGGTTTCCTTCTACCTGTGTAAAAATGTCAAGATGATTAAAAGAAGGCTGAAAAGAGCATTCTCTCAGAACAGAAATTACTCAGAGAAACAAAAGAAGGGAAGAAAAATAAATTCAGACTGAGAGTAAACAGTCCTGGATTATGTTACAAAGCTGTGTGGTTGGGAAAAATCACCCTGCTCTGGCACCTTGGTGGCTCAGTCGGTTAAGCCACTGTCTTCAGCTCAGGTCATGATCTCGGGGGTCCTGGAATCAAGCCCCACGCTGGGCTCTCTGCTCAGCAGAAAGCTTGCTTTTCCTTCTTCCTCTGCTGCTTCCCCTACTTGTGCTCTCCCTCTGTCAAATAAATAGGTAAAATCTTTAAAAAAAAAAAACAACCCTTCTTAACAGGATTAATAAATCTTCTTTTCTGTCTAGTGTTCTCTCTTTCAGACACCACGAAGGAACCTTGAGAAGGCTTGTCTCCTAAAAGTACATAATCTTTGGCTGTAAAGATTATGGGTAATTATTATTTTTTTATTATTTTTTTAAAAGATTTTATTTATTTATTTGACAGAGAGATCACAAGCTGGCAGAGAGGCAGGCAGAGAGAGGAGGAAGCAGGCTCCCCGCTGAGCAGAGAGCCCGATGCGGGGCTCGATCCCAGGACTCGGAGATCATGACCTGAGCCGAAGGCAGCGGCTTAACCCACTGAGCCACCCAGGTGCCCCAAGATTATGGGTAATTATTACACATTTGAATCAGTCCCATCATGTTGGCTGAGCCTTCAAATTAATTCAAATTGGGTCAGTTGCAAACCTTTATTTTTCCCATTTAAGCCATAATACCTGAAGTTTAGATGTGTTTAATTTCCTATGAGCTGTTAATGAGGATAATGCTCTTTTTCAGAGTTGGAAAGAAAGAAAAATTATCTTAAATAAGCCCCTGAAGGTCCAAGAAGTCTCATGGAACTATTATGCCCTACAGACAAGAACCAGCCATTATAAGAAGAAATATTTTAAAAGAGATATCTTTCATATGCTTTATCCACCATATTTTTTGTACATAGGAAAATTCCAGTAACTATATTCACCTGTGAAGAATGGGTGGTCTTCAACAAACATTTGAGAAGATGCTGGAATTGCTGAATTTGCCACAGATAACATGAGTGCTAGTCCATTAACCTGGAAAAACTAACTGTAACTCACTGGTGTGTGGTAACAACAGAGACACCATTGGCAATGGTGTGCAGCAGGGTACCCTGCTCGAGGTAAAAGGAGGAGGTTATAATATGGCCTTCAGGGTGCCCGTGAAGAGGGACTTAGGACCTGCGGGTTAGTAGGTCAGGTACTTAATATAGGTTGGTGCCCTTCTTTGAACTCCCTACTTGACTCCAGAGACCGTAGCTGATGGGCTGTGTGATCTGTGCTCACCTGCAGGGACATTAGGGTCCCTTCCATATTCAGTCACTCAGGGTTAGGGGCACGAACAGTATTTAAAAATGTCATCTCACCAGTAGGTTCTCCTTCCTGGCGTTTGATCTGATATTGAGTGAGGAGAGCACTGTGGTCATTTTCTCTGATAGTCTCTGCAGAGGCTGGAGACATTCTCCAGTGTGCCCAATTTGCTCTATTCTCTCCTTATGGAACTACCTCACCATCAAGTTACCTAAATCTATCTTAAGTCTTGTGGTCTTCCACACATTTCATGCCCAGCGATCAGGGCTATGTTCCCTTTCATTTGTGACTCTGGTCTGTAGACTTCCCCCTCCTGGGGGGTTCCGGATCTCAGTGAGGAGATGTACTTGCACTACAGCTATGCCTATGTAGTCAAACAACTTCAGCTGGGTTTGGCCCATCCCGCTGTGGTCTGGCCACATTCATGAACCCTAATCACTGTTCATTCACTTGGGACCATGCTTACCTATGTTGTTTTATTGTTGGGAATATCTTAGTTCTAAGCACATGGATGGCCTTCAACGAACACTTGTTGACCTGGTGCCAGGTTAGGTTAAGTTGGCTGTCTTTTCCACTCACCCTGTCCCATGGTCACTAGTTTGATTAAGCCTTGCTGCTTGCATACTCGTAACCTCAGGCAAGTTGTTATAGAATCAGAATAACAATGGCTCTTAGCACTGACTGTAACAATGAAATGGGATACTGCCAGAGGGCCTCTAGCCCAGTGCCTGTGTCAGGTCTCCTCTGCCCACAGAGTGTCCCTGTCGAACCCCATGCCTTGAACCTGATGCAGCACTGAGACCCTGCCCCATAGCAGCAGGGACAGCCTCTGGCCTCCTCTGACTTTCCTCACAGGGGGCTGGCCATCTGTAGCAGGGGTCTTTTGACACCTAGGCTCCTGGCAGATTTGATTCCTCTAATTAATAGGCTTCATAAAGGACTGTGAGGATAAAAAGAAACTATTTGGGGGAAAGTATTTGCAAATCACATGACTGATGAAGAACTTGTGTCCTGAATGTAAATAGAACTCTCAAAACTCAAAGATAAAAGAACACACTATTTAAAAAAATAGGCAAATGATTTGAGCAGATATATCACCAAAGAAGGTAGATGACAAATAAGCACATTAAAACATGCTCAGCATCCCAAGTCATTATGCAGTTAAAATCACATTGAGACCACTATACACCTATTAGAATGGCTACAATTAAAAGAGCGGACCAGCCCAGGATTTGGCAAGGATGTGAAGGAACCAGAAACTCACTCACTGTGGCTGGGGGGTTGGTGGGGGTGGGTGGGGTACAAAATGGTACAACCACTTTGGAAAACAGTTGGGCATTTTCTTAAAAATAAAAGCATGCATCTACTGTATGACCCCACCATGCCTCTGCTTGGTATTTATGCAAAGGAAATGAAAGCATATTCAAAGATTTGTAAACAGTTATTAGTAGCATCTCTATTCATAATGGCTCCAAACTGGAAACAGCACAAATATCCATCAACAGGTGAATGAATAAACAAGTTGGTGTATCCATACAATGGAATACACCCAATAAAATAAATATTAGGAATGAAAGGGAATTAACTATTAATATAGTAATGGATTAAGTCTCAAAATAATTTTGTTGAATAGAAGAAGCCAGATAGAATATATGTTGTATGATTCCATTTACAGAAGATGCTAGAAAATGCAAATGAATCAGTAGATCAGCAGACCAATCAGTGGTTGCCAAGGGGTCTCTGAAGAAGGCAGGCTGGGATTCTGAAAGTCTACAGGGGATCTTTTGCTGATGGTGCTGAGTTCAAGATCTTGATTGGGGTGATGGTTTCATGGGTGTAAGCATATGCCAGCACTTTTCTACGCTTTAAATATGTACAGTGTATTCTATGCCAATTACATCTCAATAAAGCTGTTAAAGGTTTTTTTTTTTATTTTATTTATTTATTTGACAGACAGAGATCATAAGTAGGTACAGAGGCAGGCAGAAAGAGAGGTGGGGAGGAAGCAGGCTCCCCACTGAGCAGAGAGCCTGATGCGGGGCTCCATCCCAGGATCCCGGGATCTTGACCTGAGCCGAAGGCAGAGGCTTTAACCCACTGAGCCACCCAGGTGCCCCAAAGCTGTTAAAAATTTTTTAAAGGAAAAAACAGACAGGACTCTGAAGCAGGCAGTTCTGAGTGGTGCCTTAAGCATTTCCAATAATTAAACCGGCCACTGTTGCATCTACTGACAAAAATGGAATCACTTCTTAAGAATAGTTCCTGATTTGTTGTTGCTGTCCATTGGGACTACTCCCGATGCATTGCTCAGCTGCTCAGAGACTGCCCAGGTCCACCTAACCCCACAGGAAGGCGACCACACTCCAAATCAGGCTCAGCATGCTGTGCCCAGTCATTGGAGGCATCAGAAAGTTCCTCTTCCCACCTTCACATCTGAATGAGAAAAAATGACATATAATGTCCATTAACTTCAGACAAGACCAACTTCATCTCCTTCTCCCTCTCTTCCCCACAGGGACTGTCCATGTCCTTCCTAATCCTGACACAACCCTTTCTTTGATGTGCCACAGTCCCAGGCACCATGTGTGCACAGGAAGTAGTTTTTGGAAGGCTGGTTTTTACAAACTTTGTTCTGTAAACTTAAACATGAGTTCACAAGCTCAAGAAACCAGCCTGACTTAGAATTTATGTGTGATTACTAGACGTAGTTAATAAAAAAGACATCAGGAACACCCAAGACCAAAGCACCTTTGTTGCTGCTACTTGGGGGTAGATTTTGTGACTTCTGTTCCAGCCTCTCGACAATAAGAATCTGGAGTTCTGGCAAAGTCGACAAGGTCACCAGAAGGGAAGCAAATGCTGCAGAAAGTAATGCTCTGATAAAGAAACGAATTTGATATAGAATGTTAATATCAGAAAAATAATTTCTAAAAATAAAAACCTAAAAATATGGTTTTGGTTAGAAAAAAAAAAAAGAGGACGAAATTTTATACCCCTGAGTATTAAGTTCTGGTTCAAACAGGTACAAGAGCACAGAGAAGGGATTCTCTCAGGTGTAACATAGCAGAGAACTCCATTCTGGTGGCTGGTTGTCTGGTATGTGAAGAAAGACAAGCTGGTCCGACAGGGATCTTCGGTTCCTGTGACTTGAGTTTGAATTCAGTCTTCTCAGCTCACTGGCTGTGTGACCTCAAGTTACTTTTGCTAAGTCTCATTTTCTTCCTCCATAAAATAGGGATCATAATACCACCTGTCTCATAAGACTGTTTTCAGGTGAGCTACCATAGGAACACAGTCAGCGGTGTTTAGTGGTTAAGGACTCACTGCCGTCTGTGTCTTTAGAGTCTGATTGACATGTGCTTTAAGCCATTATCTCCTATCACAGTTCCCCGAACTTGCCCCAACACAACCATTATCTGGGACACTCGTGAAACGTATGGATCCCAGTGCCCAGCCTCAGACCTACTGAACCCACCAAGTCCGAGGGAGGTGCCTGGGTGTGGGCTCAGCACCAGTATCTGGAGCTCCAGGCACATGTGGGAAACAAAATGTTAGTAAATTCCCATAATCCTTATATCTTGAGTTTCAAATTTGGGGATCTGGTTGAAATACACACTCCCAGAATTCCCCAACCCCCAGGAAATTCTGATTTAGCTCCGGGATGGAGACCATGAAATTGCATTTTAAATAAGCCTCCCATCCTCAGTGATTCTGAAGAAAAGGCTCTCAGCCCACACTCTGAGAAGCACCAACTAGTGTTGTCATACCCCCATTCAGAGTAAAAAGAACTCTAAGAATAGTCCATAATCCTGGGGGAAGGGTCCTTTGCTTCTGTTACCAGCTCACAGAGTATGAGTTAGAAGGGATCACTTAGTCTCTCTGCCAAATGTTACGTGTCCTCATCCCAATTTAAATTGAACCTGTGGATCAATTTCTTTGACTTGGGGTTAAAAAGTAATTCAAAGTCTATCATGCATTTCATGTGTCTGTTCAGGGTTGGCATGGTTGTGCCTGTGTAGGCCTTTTTATCTGCTCTGATCACCTAATCTGATTTAATGACTCATAACCACCTTGAAGGGAAGGATTGTGCTTGCTTAACTTGTGTGTGATGCTAGGCCTTTCTGATGAGCAGAGAGGCATGAACAAAAGAGGTGAGAGCTGGTCTGAGCGTTGAAGCACCCAGTTCCCAGTGAGGCTTTGTAGTGCTGGACTTACCAACTGCCCCAGTGCCCCGCAGAGTTCCAATTCACTTACTGTGCTGAGAAAGCAGCAGACAGTTCCTTACAGCAGAGTTAGGCTACATCGACATTGTATGTGTGGACTTCATCACACGGCACTTGATGCGTCAAAGATCAACACACAATCACATAAGCAGTCAAAAGCTGGGTCTGGAAAGATGTGCCACGATGTCTGAGCTGGAAAGTACTGAGACCTGGAAGGGAAGCACAACTCTAACAGATAATAAATAGCAGAGAGCTTTTCTGCTAAGCCGGTGTATCTCAACCATGAACCAAGAAGTCATTTCACTGGGACAAGGGTGCAGCCAACCACGTAAAGTTAAGAGCCATAACAAAACAGAATTTCGGCTATAAGTACAACCAGAAATGTATTGCAAACCTGGGGAGCATCTTGCTAAGTAACTGGCATTTCTAAATGCATATTAGCATGTGTGATCCGTAGACTTGAGGCCTGGAGCATGTCCTCCATCTCCTTTGACAATAGATTTCCTCTATTCTTTTTTTTTTTTCCCCTTTGGATTTTCTCTATTCTTAAAAGCCAACCCAGGCGCTCAGTCTTATTTTTCATAATATTCTAATTTAAAACTGTAGTTCTTGAAATTCATCTAAGGTGGTAATTCAGGGAGTGCTTTTTTTTTTCTTTCTATAGCTGTCTCATAAAAGCTTGAAATTTACCTCTCTTGAGTGCCTGGGTGGCTGAGTTGTTAAGTGTCTGCCTTCAGCTCAGGTCATGATCCCCGATTCCTGGGATTGAGTCTGGCATTGGGCTCCCTGCTCAGGGGGATCCTGCTTCTCCCACTCCTACTCCCCCTGCTTGTGTTCCCTCTTTCTCTCTGTCAAATAAATAAATAAAATCTTAAAAAAAAAAAAAAGAAATTTACCTCTCAAGCAGCATCATTTACTGAGCAAATTCTGGCAAGTGATTTAAACTCCTAGTTTCTGAATGCCTCCCCACAACCCCATGGTTCATAGCCAATCACTAGGGGAGTCATTTCACAGCTGTCCTAAGAAAGGAAATAGCATGTCTTCCCAGAACTCTACAGGAATCCTACCCGCCAAATAATAAAGAGGACAATAACTTACACTTAGAATCATAGGTAATATTTGGAATTATTGGGATGCAGGTCCTTTTACAAAAGTTCTAGGAATCTCAATGTACTGAACAAAAGTTTTTTTTTTTATAATGGCCATACAGAAAATCTCATTAGTATCCTTTCTTTCCCCACATACCTGTTCCATTTAATTTAGAGGCAAAGGAAGGATTAATTTGTTTTGTGTCAAACAGAGGTATTCAGAAAATTAAACCAAGTACTTTTAATTTTTATTTTTTTTTAAAGATTTTATTTATTTATTTGACAGACAGAGATCACAAGTAGGCAGAGAGGCAGGCAGAGAGAGAGAAGGAGGAAGCAGGCTCCCCGCTGAGCCGAGAGCCCCACGTGGGGCTCGATCCCAGGACCCTGGGACCACGACCCAAGCCAAAGGCAGAGGCCGTAACCCACCGAGCCACCCAGGCGCCCCAGTACTTTTAATTTTTAAAGGTAATACTCTATTATGAACATTTCCTCACATTACATAGCCTTTTTAATTACCTATTTAAAATGTATAACTAAAGTCATATAATCATATTATAAATATTTGGAAAAAAAGAAAATTACCCATAATCCTATTGCCAAACATAGCTGATTGATATTTTGATGTATTTCATTTTTTCCTCTGAATAGTTTCATTAAGATTATAATCACACATATAAATAGTGTCCTTTTGTCACATTTTAAAACTTTGTTTTTATACTCTCCCTTGAGCCAGAAAAGATTAAAGTCAGGATATAAAATTACATAAATTTAGTAAAATGTAAGCTAGACATCTAGATATCAGCTAGGACCTCCTACTCTTCAGATATTTTTGTAAACATACACCCAACACTTGAACACATGACAAATGAGAATTCAGAGCCCTTCTAAGGTTTTGAGACTTTCCCACTACTCACTTATTCATAATTTTTGTTCCAGCTTCCTGCCTCCCTAAAGGAGACAACTGGCTGCTAAATCCCACCACGTTGATCTACAAGCATAGTACCGGCACCAACGGTCTCAGACAAAACACCTACAAAATAAAACCGAAACCAAAATCTATTTTCACAAAGCACTCTGCGACTTTGGTCACTTCTCCAAAGTTTGAGGGACCCTGGGATACAAAACCTTCTGCAATCTTGCTGGCCCCTATGTCCTTCCTCTTCCGCTGGAGAAACCGACAAATTCTTCCCTTCACCTTAAGCACAACAGTTCCGTCCACCTTTGGCCCTTCCCCAAAGCAGCTGATTCTGATTTAGATTATTTCCTCAACAAGGTCAGGTCTTGCCCTAAAGGAGTTCTCTGTTTTTCAAGGCTAAGAAAAGAAAAACGTTTTTTGATTTCTTCGTTAAAATTATAAGGCAAGGAAATAGGTCAGAGACAAAATAAAAGGGAAAGAACATGATGCTAGGGGAGAGAGAGAGAGAATGTACATAAATTGTATGTTAGGAAGTTCCTGCATTTAAAAAGTTTCTAGGGAGGGCAGTGGAAGGGTCAAAGTCAAGCAACATGGCAAAGAAGTTTTTGAGCAGCTGGTGGGACAGGAAGAACCATGGTGAAATAAAAGAGAACGCCAGAATTAGGATTCAGGGACGACAGAAAGTGGCCCCACTTTGAGATGAAATGAAGAACTTGGTAAGGAAGGTCAGTCTGGAGGGTAAGACAATGCATTTACCTTCACAGGTCAGGACCCATCTTAGATTTGTCTGTAAGTGGACTCAGAGTGTGCATGCTGTGTATGCACAGGGTATTAGGGGTGTTATTTGCTCTATTCTGGCTCCTGGTTGCCTGCAAACATTTATGAAGAACTATGGAATGACACTGTACCGTGGCATCCATTTAAAGAGAAGGCAGATTTATAGCAAGAGGTGGGATGAGTCAAAATATTTTTGGTAGGGATCATAAGATGGTATGGAGACATGGATTAATGAACCAAATAAGATTTTATCTATGAATTCTAGAACATCCACAGTTAGAGTTTTTCTTTTTTTGTTATTTTGCCTCTCAGAGTGTTGGTGTTATTTTGTGAAAAAGGAAGGAATCGTGCTGGGAATGAAAAACGATTTTCAGCTACTTGCTGCTTTAACTCTGTTACCATGGCAACCAGTTTCCTCAGCGAGGAGGGAGGACTTTACTAGAGAGATACCCTATATCGGACTGTTGTGATTTCAAAGGAAAATATTTACAGCTCTGTCAGTATAGCCATTCCAGTTGAGATTGTGACAGCATGGCCCAGTAAACTTGATTTCAATGATTTCTGAAGAGACTTTCCATTATTGACTCCAAGTAACATCACTACTTTTGACCAAGAGCAGACCCCTGTAGGATGCATAGCTCATGCTGGTTGGGTTCATTTATCATTTTTTTTTCCATCTCTATCAGTGATGAAATTAGTTGATCCCCTTTGAAGTTTAAATCAAACCAAAAGACCAAAATAATTGTGTGAGACAGATATGGTTGGACCCTGTGGACAACTTTTATCCTCAACCCATGACTGGCTTGGAGCAGAGCTCAGGAGACTCCTCATTTTTTCCAAACAAAAAGCCTCTCCCTCAAGCATTGGTGAGAAATGGACATTTCGCTGCAGGCTTGGTGGGGAAGTTGGTTGACATGAGAGAGCTCAGAGCCTTTCACCTCCACCGCATTGTGGGCAAAAGACAATTTTCCTCTTGTCTTTTGTTGTAGTCTGTTGCAGTTTCCCCTTTCCTCTCTCACCTGCCTCCCTCCAGCACTTCCCTCCTCTGGGTCCCCTTAACTCCCTCCAACATCTCCATTCTTAGATGGACGGGAGTTGCTGTAAACTCCTCCAGCTTGGCCTCCCACTCATCTCCTCACATTTTTTTTTCTTTTCAGTGTAACAGTATTCATTGTTTTTGCACCATACCCAGTGCTCCATGCAATACGTGCCCTCCTTAATACCCACCACCTGGCTCCCCCAACCTCCCACCCCCCCCACCCCTTAAAAACCCTCAGGTTGTTTTTCAGAGTCCATAGGCTCTCATGGTTCACCTCCCCTTCCAATTTCCCTCAACTCCCTTCTCCTCTCCATCTCCCTATGTCCTCCATGTTATTTGTTATGCTCCACAAAAAGTGAAACCATATGATCATTGACCCTCTCTGCTTGACTTATTTCACTCAGCATAATCTCTTCCAGTCCCGTCCATGTTGATACAAAAGTTGGGTATTCATCCTTTCTGATGGAGGCATAATACTCCATAGTGTATATGGACCACATCTTTCTTATCCATTCTCACATTGTCTTTTAAGGAAGCCAGAGGCCACCATACTGCTGGCTTTGTGTGCCACAAACAAAATCCTTCACTTACCAGAATCCTTCCTCCTTAGATAATAGGGGGTACTTAGAAATAAAAATTGTTTTCTCTGTTTACTTGTTTGTGATAAAAATTTTATGAGTTACTTTAGATTTCTGCATGTGTTTGGTTTGAAAACGAGGTTTCTCGGCTTTTGAAGTAGGTAGAGCACCTCTCCAGCTTCCTACAATAACAAAATTTGGATGTACTGTTCTGCACCGAAAGCACAGAGTGAGACCAAGAGTCTGAGCCTTTCAGACTTGGATTTTTTTCCTCCTTCTAGTGTAAGATTGCTTCCAACCTTAATTAGCAAGGTATGGTTCTGGTTTGAACTAAGAGCTTGACTATAGCGTTCAGATGATCAGTTCACATGTTTCTTTTCCTGTCCCATCCTGGTGTTTTCCATTTTGGAAGATAAGCTTGTTAATTCAATTAATCTGAATTGATAAATCAGTTGCGTGTGAAGGAGTTTGGGAAGGGAGAGATACTAAGAATTCTTGCATATTTCCAGACCTATTCTGGAACCAGCTCTCAAACATTGTTCTCTCATACTCTTGTACTCTACTCTTAAACATAGTTCATCAGAGAATTAAATACATAGAAAAAGCTGGAAAACACTCATTACTGAATGATTTTTAACTTTTCTTCCAAACTGTCCTTAACTTTGCCTAAAACAGAGACTCTCTCATTCACTTTTTATTCATATATAGACTTGTTGAGACACTGTTATGAACTTTGGACATATGGACATATATTATGGATATTGCATTGTTCATTTCATGCTTGAATTTGCTTCTGGCAGAACTATTCCCCCCCACCCATTGGCAGTCCAAACCTTCCCCACCAGACCAAGAATCTCAGGTCCTTTTTTTAAAAGTTTATTTATTTATTTATTTAGTAATCTCTATACTTATCATGGGGCTCGAACTCACAACCCTGAGATCAAAATTTGCATGTTCTTCTGACTGAGCCAGCCAAACAACCCTGAGTTTCTCTAGATGAACAGAAAAGTACCACACTTCTATTTTGGGGGGAAAAAATAAGGACTGCCTCAGGACTTCAGAAACTTTAAATATCTGGCATAACAGGAAACTTCCCTCTGCATTCTTAGGTAAAATACCATTAAGACCTAGGCTTTCTTTTAATTTTAGCTGTCCGAATTCAAGTATTTCAAGAGCCCTTATTTTTACTTCCCTTCTAAATGCAGACATGGTGTTTTAAGATACTGACAGGACACTGATGAAGACACAATCTCTTTCCTCAAGAGGGGAAAAGTAAAGCAGGGGAGCTAAATGCATAAATATTATATTACGGTATAATAAAGACAATGACAGAGGTGAGCCTAGAATGTTAAGGCAGAAGATTCAAGAGTGAAGAAGTTGGAGGACATAAGGAAGTTTTCTTAGGAGTATTGAGCCTGGTATTGAAGAGCCAAGATGAGTTTACCTCATTAGGGCAGGGAATGAATGGACAAGTGTGGCCCAGACTGAGGAAACTGCAATAAGGTGAATAAAATATTGATTGGCAAAGGGAATCAGGATTTTTAAAACCCCCAACACAACTTACTGAAAATCTATTATGTGCCAGGCACTATGAGCTACTGATTTCTAGGTCATTTGTAATTCAAAGCTCTCTCGGGAACGTTGTTATTATTATTCCTCCTTTATAGGTGAGGAAACAAAAGTTTAATGAGGATGAGTATGCACTCCTAAAGTTTAGTGGTATGATTACAATGCAAGTTCAGCCTAGTTGGGTCTGACGCCTGTGAAGTTTCATCCCACTTCTCTTGTGTAACTTCAATGAGATTGAACTGAAAGAAGACTCAGGTATTTTTGGTTGATTCATTTTCCCAGTAAGGTATGTGATAATTTATGATAATTATGGGTAACTTAATTGTGATAAATGAAATGACTGCATGAGGACTTGAGTGTTTGCACAGACTTTGGATGTAAAATATGAACCTGGGGAGCACTGGCTGGTTCAGTCAGAAAAGCATGTGACTCTTGATCTCAGGGTCATACGTTTGAACCCACATGGGGTGTAGAGGTTCCTTAAATAAATTTCCTTTAAAAAGAAAACAAACAAACAAAAAAGCCACAATACTTTAAAATATGAACCTGAGATTGCATTTGATAATTGGAACCTTTGGATGAAGCATACATTAAAATGCATTTTTCTGACATGGAAGAGACCTACTTCCAAGACCAAGTCTTCATAAAGCCCATAAAGGTCCTATTCCTGTCTGTTTTATAATTAGAGATATGGTGCTGATGAGGTCAAGGTAGAAGCATTTGTGGACTTTTTCTCCTATTTATCCCTGAGGAAATACACCAAAATGCTAAAATAAGTTAGTAGTACATTCAATTTTGAAACCCGAATTCTCATCTTCCTTGAGTATGATTACACAGCTGACAGAGTTTCACTTTCAAAGGGTGCTTTTGTACATTTGTACATCCTGTTGTACAGTTCCATTAATGGCAAGCCCATTGTACAGCTTTTGAAGTGGAATAATATATTCTGATATATTCAGGATCTGTTCAATACAGCCCAAGGATTGTCTTGGATTTTGTCCCTGACATTGTAAATATAATAGAGGAGAGTAGCAATCATCTCATTTCTTCAAAGTGTTTGAAATATATAAGCACAGAATGACTGCCAGGATTTTCTCATTCCCAATTATGTTTTTTATACTTCACTGTCTGTGCAATCAGCATAATTTGAGGTCACATCCTGTGCTAGCTACAGGTCACCAAATTGGTTTCTATGGATAAAAAAACTACCATCTGACATCTGCTGATTTTAATGGGACGTTGGACCTCTATTCCACTAATCCACATATAGCCTAATGAACAATAAAAAGTAGAAATATGGGCATTTGGGGTGGGAAGGCATAGGAGAGAACAAATTGTACCATAATTAGGGAGGATTCCAAAACTGTTTCACAGAAGTCAACCTGCTCTCCAGGAGGATAGGTAGAAGTATATTCCAGGAAGTGAGACCAACATCCATAAAGGAAAATGCACAGGTTTTAAAAAACAGGAAGTTATCACCAGGCTGGAAGTGAGAGTATCTTATGTGGAAGGAGGAAAGCAACAAGGGTCTAGCAGTAGCCCCAGGCTCAAAGGTAGGCTGGTGCATATTATGAGTATATTTGTATTCTTTGTATTCTAAAGCAACCAGACCAAAAGCCAATGTAGGATATTTAACCAACTGAACAGAGACTTCTGTATTTCAAGGAGTGCTGGGCTTCAGAGAAAGCAAGTCTGTGTCTTCTTTGGATAACCTAGCCCTGTATTTGCAGTCTTACTTGGATATTGAAGTGAAACCACATTTTAACCCTACTACCTCCTGTTTTCAGGGAAGATGGAAAATGGCTACCAGCCATTTTAAATGTAGGAGTTCTGTTCTATCACCTCTTGGTTTCCTCTTTTCTAAGCTGAATTACACAAACTCACTCTTCACTCCTCAAGGGGCTTATTCTCAAATCTTTTGTTATTGCCTCTGTAGCCCTCCACTGACCTTCGGGAAAGTTCTTTTCCTCCTCCAGTCTCCTCCATTTAAAAAATCTTTAATTTACTTTTTGGCTAGGCAACGTATGTATGTAATCCAACCATGAAGTCCAATAGCATCTTTCCCGCCCTTTCCTTCATCCACTCATTTCTTATTGTCCTCTCCCAAAGATAACCACTATTTTTAGTTTCCTATTTGCTTTTCCAGGATTCTTAGCATATAAAAACCAATGCAATACATATGATTTCTCCTTCTTTAAAACAAATGTTAGATTTCTTTTCATAAAATTCTGCACCTTGGGTTTTTTTTTTTTTTACTTCATATCTGGAAAATATGTCTAAAGCAGTTCACAGTTCTTCTTCATTCTTTTTTAAGATGGATAATAATCCATTGTATGACAACACCATAGTTTAACCAACCCCTTATTGATGGACACTTAGTTGTGTGAAGATATCTGTTATGCAATTTCACATGTGTAAATATAGCTAGAGGATAAATTTTGGGAAGTGGAATTTGCATATTAGATGAAATATACATTTGCAATGATTGTTTTGTTAGATAATGCCAAACTGCACACTCCCACAATTATATGAGAGTTCCTGTTCCCTCACACACTCACCACTATAATATGCTGTCAATGTTATGATGTTTCCAGGCAAACAACGAACACTGTTATGTTGGAGTATGTTACATTTGCATTCCTCTTATTCATGTAAAAGATGAACGTGATCATCCTTTCATTTAAGAGCCATTAAATAGGCATCCTTTTCTTTGAACTGTTTATTTATAGATTTGCTTATTTTTCTGTGAACTGCTTATATCCTTTGGCCACTTTTCTATGTCTCATTGACATCATAGGAACTTTTTATTATTTTATATTCATATTTATGCTACATCCTTTTTTTTTTCTTTTGGCAACTTGCATTCATTCACATCCCATCATGCTCTCTCCTAAATCACAGGGGTTGGAAGCTGGAAAATAGATTTACTAAGCTTGCTTTCCCCTCTGGATGCAATTTAGAGTGTATGAATAAAATGCACACCTATATTGTTTTGGAAAGAGGAAAGAAGGCAGAAATCATGTTCTCTTCCAGCAGTGAAGGCAGGTGAGTGGGCTTCAGGTGCCCTGAGTATTTGCAGGAAACTTCAGGGCCCCTGCTGGCCACCTTCTTTGGGACTATAGGTGCCGTGGAATTGATCACAGTTTCCTGGCATGCAACAAACAAAAGCAGTGGAAAAATCTTCTACAGTTCAGTAAAGGAGCATAGTTTAAAACTAATGTTCACAAATTATATATGTATATATATAATATTATATATATAACTATAATATATATCAAATTACATATATTATATATATATATAAAATTCTCTCTGTACATATTTATAGTCAGTATAACAATGTAGTGGAATGAAAGAGCCTATTAACAAAGTGACAAATAAGATAAAATATCAAGAAATATATGTAGCAGTAATTAGGCACAAACTTATGTGAAATAAATGATAAAATGCTCCTAAAGGAAAACTAAGACTTGGACAAATAGGCATTTGTTTTCTTGGATGGCAAAACTCAGTATCATAAAGAATTTATTTTATTGGGATTTTCTTTGTTGCCTAGTCTTGTCAGTTTTGGTGACTATACCACGGATGTTTAAAAAGAAGTGGTCTCTATTTTTTGGATATTAGGTATTTATTGATTTTTCTATCCTATTCTAGATTGCCTAGAAGGAAATAATTTGTATTGACTAGAAGGAAATAACTTGTATTACCTGGACATTGCAAAGTATGTTGTGGCCTAGGATAAACAGGATCGTCTTGAGGAATGATAGGAGCTGGATATTACCTGATGAAGAGCTTTAAAATGTTCTTTTTTCCAGCTTTTATAATTGCTTTAAATGGCTTCCGTCTCTTGCTACTCAGGCATGCCTTTTTGAATATGTTCTTACAGCTCTCTCAAAGGATATACTAGCACTTTGAATCACAGCACTAAAAATCACGATTGAATTTTTTCCCTTTCTCTTTGTTCTAAAAGCCTCAGAATCAGTTCTGAAGAGACACATAGAACCCTACAATGATCCGCTGGTTTGCTTAGGAACAGTCAGGCTACTAAAAACAAATGGAGTTTGTAAATGTACTTTTTCTGCTGGGATAGAGAAGGGCCAGTATTGTAGCTAAAGGGGAATCTGATGGAACCCTTATACTGGGTGATATCGGGAGAGCCATGGACACTCTTTAGTTTGGGGTCCATACATTATGTGGTCTTCTGAATCCCAAACCCTAAACTAGCCGAAGGCTATGTAATTAATTACATGGTTTTAGGTTTTGCCTCTCCAACCCTTATCTGTAAGTCTACTGAGGTTGAAAAGGAAATGTTGAACACATTTTACTTACCCATATTTCTTTCATATACATTCTACATTAAAGCCCTCATGTGCCCATTAAAATAGAGGGTTTTTTCCTTAATATTTCTTCTTCAGCTCTCCTCAAATGAAAATGGCATAGAAATAATTTCTTTTTTTTTAAGATTTTATATACTCTTTTGAGAGAGAGAGAGAGAGAGGGAGAGAGAGTGAGCACAGGCAGTGCGCAGAGGTAGAAGGAGAAGGGAGAAGTAGACCCCTTGCTCAGCAGGGAGCCCTACAAGGGGCTCCATCCCAGGACCTGGGATCATGATCTGAGCCCAAGGCAGATGTTTAACTGACTGAGCCACCCAGGTGTCCCAACATAAAAATAACGTCTGAGCACATATTGTCTTTTCTCTAAAGGTCTTGTATTCTTCTATTCATCCCATTTACCAACAATTGCCTATATGTGATGATGAATTCCCAGAATTCCCAGGTCATACAGCAACAATAATTTATCCAGGGTGCCTGGGAGGCTCAGTGGGTTAAAGCCTCTGCCTTTGGCTCAGGTCACGATCCCAGAGCCCTGGGATCAAGCCCTATGTTGGGCTCTCTTCTTAGCTGGGAGCCTGCTTCCTCCTCTCTCTCTGCCTGCCTCTCTGCCTACTTGTGATCTCTGTCAATTAAATAAATAAAATCTTAAAAAAAAACCACACACACACAAAAACAATAATTTATCCAGGTATCCTCAGGGACTTTAGGGAAGGTGGGGCAAGGTGGCCTATTAAGAAAGTACACCCGCCCGCTGCATCCTCAGGAAGCCTGGGTTTGTTGTAGTTGTTACTGTTGTTGTTTGTGCACCTCATTGCCTTTTAGTACTGGGTTGGCCAGCCTTGCTTTACTTGTCTGAGGAGGCATCTCAGAACTTTATTTTTGGAACACAGCTCTGGAAATTGCTCTGTGGTCATTATCATTTACTTAACATATGTATACATATTTCATTAAATACCTATTAAATGAATGAAGTCTTCAAAACATATTGAGGCTTTGCCTAGTATAAGCAATACTTGGGGTATAGTACCGACCATTTTGCTTAGAGCCAAGGTGCTGTCCTAAGACGAAATGATGGAGTTTAGAGTAAAGAGAAAGATGTCTGCTACTTGAAGCTGGGATGGAACTGAGAACAGAGAACATAGCTCTAGTATAGATGATATAAATAGCTCTCAGGGGCTCTGCTTATCTAGTTTGTTTTACTCTGGTTAGGAAAGGTCCTCCTTCTCCAAGGACGCTTATAGAAAATTATGAAGATTGCAGAAAGAAATGACAGTCCATTCTAAGAAGAGTACATAGGTTTATTGTATTTAAATAACACCATCTGCAAAGACCGTAAAGTGGATCCTAGTATTAATTGCCGCTTCTCACTTTTAAGAGAATCTTGACAACAATGGAAGTTGTGTGGGTTGCAGAACAGTCTGTATTCATGTGTGTGTCCCTGTCACTCTTGTCCTTACCATTTGTATTGAATTGATTTCTGCCTTTTGTTCAGGGCACTTATTACAAAGTGTTTGTCTTTTTATTATTTTTTGATTGAACTATGGTTGACATGTAATGTTCCATTAGTTTCAGTTGTACAACATAGTGATTTGACGAGTCTATATACCACTGCAAGTGTGGCTGCCATTTGTCATCCTGCAGCACTGTTACAATACCACTGACTTTATTTCCTATGCTGTACCTTTGATCCCTGTGACTTTCTCATTCCATAACTCAAAGCCTATATTTCCCACTCCCTTTCACCCATTTTGCTCCTCTGGGAATCACCAGTTTGTTCTTTGTATTTCTGGGTCTGTTTTAGCTTTTTGTTTGTTTGTATATTCATTTGGTTTTTAGATTCCACATATAAGTGAAATCATATGGTTTGCCTTTCTCTGTCTACTTAATTTACTTAGCATAATACCCTCTAGGTCCATCCATGTAATCATAAATGGAAAGATCTCATCTTTTTATGGCTGAATAATATTCCTCTGTGTGTGTGTGTGTATGTGTGTGTGTGTGTGTGTGTACCACATCTTCTTTATCCATTCATCTAATGATGGACACTTGGGTTGCTTTTATAATTTGGCTATTGTAAATAATGCTTCAGTAAATATGGGGGTGCATACCTTTTCAAATTAGTGTTTTTGCTTTCTTTGAGTAAATACCCAGTAGGGAAATTATTGGATCATATGGTAGTTCTATTTTTAATTTTTTGAGGAAACTTTATATTGTTTTCAACAGTGGCTGCACAAACATACTTTCCCACCAATAGTACATGAGGGTTCCTTTTCTTCCACATTCTTGCCAACACTTGTTATTTCCTTTTTTTAAAAATTTTTATTTATTTTTTTAAAATTTCTTTTCAGTGTTCCAGAATTCATTGTTTATGTACCACACCCAATGTCATTTCTTCTCTTATGATTCTAGCCATTCTACATGTATAAGGTGGTGTCTCATTGTGGTTTGACTTGCAATTCCCTGATTATTAGTGATGTTGAACATCTTTTCAAGTGTCTGTTGGCCATCTATACATTTTCTTTGGAAAAATGTCTATTTAGATACTCTGCCCACTTTTTAACTGGATTGTTGGGGGGGGGGTTGGTTTTAGTTGTGTAAGTTTTATTTACATTTCAGATATCAGCCTCTTATCTGATATATCATTTGCAAATATCTTCTCTCATTCAGTAGATTATCTTTTTGTTTTGTCAATGGTTTCCTTTGGTGTAGTTCTAATAGTTTAATTTTACTTTTGTTTCCCTTGCCTGAAGAGACATTTAGAAAAATGTTGCTATGGCCAATGTTGAATAAATTACTGCCTATGTTTTCTTGTAGCAGTTTTATGGTTTCAGGTTTCAACATTTAAGTTTTTAATCCATTTTGAATTTATTTTTGTCTGTGGTGTAGAAAAGTGGACTAGTTTCTTTCTTTTGTTTGTAGTTGTCTAGTTTTCCCAGTACCATTTATTGAAGAGACTGTTTTTCCCCCATTGTATATTTTTGCCTCCTTTGTTACAGATGAATTGGCCTTATAAGTGTGAGTTATTTCTGGATTCTGTGTTCTATTGATCTTTGTGTCCTTGTTATGTCAGTACCATGCTGTTTTGATTACTATAGCTTTGTAGTATATCTTAAAATTTGGCATCGTGATTCTTCCAGCTTTGTTCTTCTTTCTCAAGATTGCATTAACTATTTGGGGTCCTTTGTGGTTCCATACAAATTTCAGTATTATTTGTTCTAGTTCTGTAAAAATACTGTGGCATTTTGGTAGGGATTGCCCTGAATTTGTAGATGGCTTTTGGGTAGTATGGACATTTTAACAATATTGATTCTTCCAAACCATGAACATGGAATATCTTTCCAGATATTGGTGTCATCTTCATTTTTTTTCAATAGTGTTTTATAGTTTTCAAAGTATAGGCCTTTCACTTCCTTGGTGAAGTTTATTCTTAGGTAGTTTATTTTATTTTATTTTATTTGGCACAATTGTAAATTGAATTGTTTCCTTAATTTCTCTGTCTGCTACTTTGTTATTAGTGTGTAAACAGTAACCAATTTCTTTGTATTAATTTTGTATTCTGCAACTTTACTGAATTTATTTATCAGCTCTAATAGTTTTTTGGTGGAGTCTTTAGGGTCTTCTATATATAGAATCATGTCATCTACAAATAGTGACAGTTTTATATCTTTCCTACCAATTCAAATGCTTTTTATTTCTTTCTTGTCTAATTGCTGTGGCTAGGACTTTCAGTACTATGTTGAATAAAGGTGGTGAGAATAGGCATCCTTTTCTTCTTCCTAATCTTAGAGGAAAAGCTCTGTTTCTCATCATTTAGTATGATGTTAACTGTGATTTAACATATGTTGAGGCATGTTCCCTCAAAGGGAACCAACGTTGTTAAGAGTTTTTATCATGAATGGATGTTGTACTTTGTCGAATGCTTTTTCTGTATCTATTGAAATAATCACATGATTTTTTTCTTCTGTTGATGTGATTGGATCATGTTTATTGATTTGTGAATATTAAACCATCTTTGAGTCCCCAGAATAAATCCCATTTGATTGTGGTGAATGATTCTTTTAATGTATTGTTGAATGCAGTTTGCTAAGATTTTGTTGAGTGTCTTTTCATGTATGTTCATTGGGGGATATTGGCCTGTAGTTTTCTTTCTTTTTTTATAGTGGTTTTGTCTGCTTTTCTTTGTCTGTTTTTGATATCAGGGTAATGCTGGCCTCATAGAATGTATTGGGAAGCTTTCCCTCTTCTTCTTTGGAACAGTTTGAAAAATTATGTATTAACTCTTCTTTAATTGTTTGGTAGAATTTACATGTGATACCATCTGGTCCTGAACTTTTGTTTGTTAGGAGTTTTTTATTTACTGATTTAATTTTGTTACTAGTAATTGGTTTGTTCAGATTTTTTATTTCTTCCTGATTCAATTTTGGAACATAGTGTATTTCTAGGAATTTATCTGTTTCTTCTAGGTTGTCCAATTTGTTGGTGTATAATTTTTCATTGAATTCCATTACAATCCTTTGTATTTTGTGATGTCAGTTATTACTTCCCCTCTTTCATGTCTGATTTTATTTATTTGTGTCCTCTCTCTTTTTCTTGATGAGTCCATCTCAAGTTTCATCAATTTTGTTTATCTGTTCAAAGAACCAACTCTTGGTTTCTTTTATCTTTTCTTTTACTTTTTTAGTCTCTATTTTATTTATTTATGCTCTGATAGTTACTATTTCCTTTCTTCTACAAACTTTGAACTTTGTTCTTTTTCTAGTTTCCTTCAGGTGTAAATGTAAGTCTTTGTCTTTTTATTTATGATTTAAAATCTGCTCCAATTGCAGTTTATGTACTGAATCTTGGTCAGTTGATTTCTAAGGGAGGGTTTGCTTTGGTCTGGTTTTCTCTGGCTCTTGCTAACTTTCCATTTCTCATGACTTTAGGCAGAAAGAATCCCTTCCCACTGAGAACCCCCAGTGCACCTCACCATAACATTGCCTGTGTAACTATTCTGTCTCTCCCTCTATCCAGCAATATCAACTCTGGAAATTACAATTTAATTACTTAGTGCTCGGTATCATGTATTTTCCAAAATCTCTAACATGAGGAATTGTCAGTCTGAATAAGGAGCTCCTGAGAATGTAACTGCCCATTCAGGATATCTCAGCATTTAACAGAGTCAATCCTAGAAACATAAATTTATAATTTTAAAATAATCCCTACTTGTAATTACCTTCTTATTGTCAGCCTTCTCCAAAGACTACATGTTTTGGGAAGCAGGGACTGAGTTTACCTGGTCCACTAGTATGTCCTCAGAACCTAATACAGAATCAGGAACATTAAAATAAGTTAATGTTTGTTTCACTCCATATTATCATAGTGTCTAGCCACTGGTGCTCAGTAAAAGGTGGAATGGATTGCTGATCTTTGGTCTTTCTGATATATGCTGGATTAACTTGCATTAACTTGTGAGTTTTCCTATCCCATTTTTTATTTTATTTCCGGTCACATTTTTATATTTCTACTCACATACATTTCTCTGTTATTTTTATGCCAAGAACAGGCTAAGCGTGTGAAAAAAAGTTTATGGAATGAATCAATAAATGATCTTGGAAGGGTTATCTGGCATCTAATGGGCAGTAATAATTTGGGAGCCTGGACATAGAACAAGGAACAAGAAAACAGGTAAGACTATCTACTCAGACCCAAATGATGAAGGCTGAACTTGAACAAGAGGGAACTTGCCAGGCTTTGGCAAGATGGTTGAATCAAAGCAGCAGTTGCTCACTCTGTCCACTATCTTGTCAGAGATCTCTACCCACTTTTTGCTGGAGGCTCCCTAACCCACATGGCAAGGTTTTCATGCATGTATCTTCTTAGATAAAGAAGAAATATTTTAAGATAGAGAATAATTAAATGCTTTAAAATTCTGTGTTTACTTTCAACAAGGCAGCCTAGCAGAGTGGATAAGAGCAGAGATTCTGGAGAAGACTCTAGACTGGAATTAGGCAAGCTCTATGGCCTTGGATAAGTTATTTGATCCTTCTCTTCCTCGGTTTCTTCATCTGGAATGAAGATGATAATAATACTTAACCTACTTCATATGGTTGTCATGGGGATGAAATGAGTCAGTCTTTATAAATCTTAAAAAGTATTCATAATAATAAATGATATAGAAATATTAAATATAAACAAACAGGGCACCTGGGTGGGTTGGTTAAGCATCTGCTTTCAGCTTAGGTCATGATCCTGGGGTTCTGGGATTGAGTCCCTCATTGGGCTCTCTGCTCACTGAGGAGCCTGCTTCTCCCTCTCCCTTTGCCTCTCTCTCTCTCTCTCTCTGTGTCTCTCATGAATAAATAAATAAAATCTAAAAAAAAACCACCTTAAAAAGTATAAACAAACAATTGTCTTTGGGAGAAAGAAGGAAAGGATGTTGCCATGTATATTATATTAGCCTCTGAAATCTCTTATTCTTTTACAAATATATATTTCATGTCTTATTTAGGTAGGCAGAAATCCATGATATCTACTTGAGATGTGTATTTGAGTTCTCGATTTGCATCTTATATCTGGTATAGAGTTAATCAGCTCTTGCCCATGGAGACATATGAAAAGGAGTCCACAGTCGATACCTCTTTGATAACTCAGTTTTCATTCTGCTTCCACAATCTTGGGAAACATCCATTAGAGCGTGGCAGAAACTCTGTTCTCTAATCAGCACTGCAAGCCCTGAGTTTTCCTCAGAAGCTGAAGGAAAGAGCTGGTTTTCAAACAACGTAATTGCCCCATAAAGACAAACCTTGCTTAGTTTGTCACAAATCAAATGATTTCACCTGGTCCTGGCAGGGAACTGACAGCTCAGGTTCTCACCCATACCCCAGAGACAACTGTTTCTGGTGACTAAAGCAACTATATGCACACTCATATTCTGAATTTAATCAAGAGACATGCTGCTTAATGATTCATTTGAGTTGTACAGCAGAATGCTTTCAGAAGGACTAAAGGAAAGTAACTCTCCATCGTGAGGAAGAAGTGCTTGGGAACTTTGTTGTTGTTGTTTAATAAGGCATGCGTCTTACCAAGGCTGAGCCCAGAAGGATGAAAATGAAAATAAGAGGACATGGGTAGAAAATTGAAATGATTGGGAGGTCCAGGGACAAAGGTGGACGATATGGACGTATGTGGTAGGGTTGCTGAGAGACAGAACTGGAGGCAGGATGCAGGGATGTGTGCCCAGGAGCTCATTCATCCACATCTTACCTGGAAAATATTGGTATTTCAGCTTGGCGTACTTGTCCTGCTTGACTGACGACTTTGAGTCAAACATTCCATCTAGTTTGCTGTCACCTTCCCTGCTCTAATGTTATGAGATTAACTAAATTCAGAGTCAAAGACTAGGTTATAATAAAAGCCCTTTATTTTGAATTTGAGAGAAATCGGTTGGATGGGAATGAAATCTCTACTTGGGTTTCTAAATTCCATCCCTTTATCCTCTTAATACTCATCTTAACTATCTCTTTGAGGACCAAGTCCCAGGTCCCTACATATGGCAGATTTCAAAGGTAATTCAAAATGGACATTTCTGTTCAGTTTCTGGAGCCTCCCAAGAAGGTATGAAGTTCACCCCACAGACTGATGCTTCCTACTTTATTATTCATTTATTTTTTATTTTTTGCCTCCTACTTTAAATTTGAGTGCACCCCTCCTTCTTTCTTTACTAGACTCCTGGCTGATCACAAAAATGGAATGTGACATAAGACTCACATGATTCAAAGATCTTGCCTAGGGCTAGCTTTACTAATAATTTCAGGGAGACAAGTAATCAAGAGCTGTAGGGTAAGCAAGAGCCAGTCTAGGATGGTCAGTGCATGTTCTCAGGCCCTTTCTCAAAGTACCGGATTGATTCTGGCCCAGGTGAATCTATGAGGTCTCTAAGGGATATGTGCTGGTCAGATCATTTACACAGAAGTGAGCCATTTGAGCCTTGAAAACTCTCTATTTTATATTCAGCTGGTTACATAGCTTCCATGACTTCTCAGGGAGACCTGCCCCAGAAATTTACAGATGCCACATTTGTTTACCAGAAGCAATCTCAGGCAACCTGGTACCTATCCTAAAACTATTTTTAGGGAAGGACTCTCCCACTAGGGATTCAATTATTTTGCCTGGCAGGAGACCTATTATTAGCATCTTTATAAGATTAGACAATGTCACCTTCTTTAGTTCCTTTATTTCCTGGGGACAACCCTGTGGAGAATGGATTACAGACCTGCTGCTAATCCTGTCCCAGACAGAAAGTGGCTGCTCACTTGGAAAGCTGGGGGGAGGGGGGTGTTGTAGGGGAGCACTGCTCTGGGGAATCCAAGTTGAAAGCAAACATCAAAGTCTACTCTTCTTATCAAAGGAATGAGCCATGTTATGGGTAGTTAAAAACTCCTTTTCTTTTCCCACCCTCCCCCCAAGTTTGTATTTAAATTCAAGCTAGTTAACATACAGTGCAATATTAGTTTTGCATGTAGAATTTAATAGTTCATCACTTACATATAACACCTAGTGCTCATCACAAGTGCCCTCTTTAATACCCATTACCCATTTACCCCATCCCCTCACCCACCTCCTTCCAGTAACCCTCAGTTTGTTCTCAGGTAATAGTGTTTCGTGGTTAGCCTCTTTTCTCCTGCCCATGTTTGTTTGTTTTTGTTTCTCAAATTCCACGTATCTGTCTTTCTCTGACTGACTTATTTCACTTAACATTATACTCTCTAGCTCCACCCACGTCATTGCAAATGGCAAAATTTCATTCTTTTTTTTTTTTAATGGCTGAGTAACATTCCATTCCATATGTGTATCTCACAGCTTCTTTTCATCAGTTGATAGATATCTAGGCTCATTCCATAATTTGGTTATTGTTGATAATGTTGTTAGAAACAACAGGGTGCCTGTATCCCTTCAAATCAGTATGTTTTTATTCTTTGGATAAATACCTAGTAATGCAATTGCTGAATCATAGGGTAGTTCTAGTTTTAACTTTTTGAGGAAACTCCATACTGGAAAAAACTTCTTTTCTGTTTGAACGGGGTATACTTCTGCCCAGAGATTTCTTTCCCTCATTGTTTTACTTATGCACCAGTGTTTGAGTTCCCCAAGCCCACATAATTTCTTATGAGAAGGAAGCAACCCAGATCTAGAAAACACTCAGGCACAGAGAAATAGCTCAATAGGAACCACAGGGAGCAGCTGCATTGTCTCTCTGGGAAATGTTCTCGTTTCATGGAAATCCTATTTGAGGCTGACGGCCTTCAGATCTTATGGTGACACTAGTTGAAAATAGACTCTCCTTGATTCCACTTTTTATATGGCTCTGGAATGGAAGCAGAATTAATTGTTACTTGTGAGGTTTGGATGAGCTATTCTTTCTCATAAGAAGGAGCACGCACAGATTCATTGACTTGCTCAAAGTACAAACTTTACTTTTGGATTCAACCTGAAACTCAAGTGTCCAGACTCAAAATCTCATCCTTTCTCTGTAAGGTGAAGACTTTGGCCATGTGATTGCTGTCTCATAAGTAACCAAGAACAATGGCTATTGCCTTCTTGTTGACCAATTACTCTATGACAGACCCCTCTGTAAGCTCTTCACATAAGTGAGCTCCTTCTAGTTGCAAAAAGCCTGGAGACAGTGTTTATCCCTACTTTGCAGATGAGAAAACTGAGATACAGAACAAGTTGGGGGCAGATCAGAAATTTGAACCTAGGTCTCTAACTCTGACCCCTATTCTCAGGGCCCGTTACATTGACTCTGCTTGATAGCTTGGATCCCACCAAACAAGCTCATTTCAATCATTGATTTAATTTTTTTTTTCCCACAGATGAACAAGGGTGAATTTTTTCATTATTTTGACAGGGCATAGACATCCATGAGTTCAGAGCTGTCTTTAGGATCGAGCTTCTGTGGGTTTTCCCATCTACTTAGATAGATGTGAATTTTAAATTATTTTCATGCAGTCCCCTTTCTCTTGCACTGAATACTCCCTCTCTCTCAGATTCATCTCATTGAGATGATAATAAAGGATTTAGAATATGACAGAAACTTCGTGATAAAGTAGTGGCAGGGTTTGAGAGGATCAACTCCCATTTTGAAAGTTCTGCTGTGGGTAAAAATGCTATCAAACAAAGTTGCATGCTACAGAGAAATCCTTCATAAAAGGAAGAGTCACTCAATGCAACAAACTTCATTGTTGTATTATTTTAAGAAATTGTCACAGCCATCTTAGCCTTCAGCAACCACCACCCTGATCAGTCACCACCCATCAACACTGAAGCAAGACCCTCCACCAGCAAAAAGGTTACAATTGCTTAAAGTTCAGGTGGTAAATAGCCATTTCCAGGAATAAAGTATTTTTTAATCAATTTTTGTACAGTATTAAAGCTACAGCAGACTTAATAGACTTTAGTATAGTATACACAGACTTAATAGACTTTAGTACAGTATAAACATAATTTTTATGTGCTTTGGGAAACCAAAAAATTCATTTGACTCACTTTATTACAGTATTTGCTTTATTGCAATGATCTGAAACTGCACCCGCCATATCTCTGAGGTATGCCTGGATGTATATTTACAAATCTTTATGTCATGCTTTTGTTGTCTATGTGCATATGGTGTGTGTATCCTTTTCTACTTTAGGTCTAATATGACTTTGTCCTCAATTAATGAGAACTTGAGAAGGGAGCATGGTGCTCTCTTTTCATTCACTTGTCCCTCTACACAGAGACCTTCCAGAAACCCACCATAAAAAGATCTGTTTACTTTTCTTAACTTCCATGGGTAGAGAAGCTTCATAACTCTATTTCTTGTTACTATAATAAGTAGAGACTTAGAGTTTGTAAATAAATACAAAACAAGAACTTTCACTAGGATACACCTGCTGTTCCCTGCAGCAGCCTTTTGCCAGGACGACTGTCATTGTCACCCCCTGTGGGTATGCCGCTGCAAAATGTCTGCAAATGTAAAATGAATATTAAGGTACAGAGAGCATAACTGCCCTGACTCTTGTCATAGCTGCCATTATATAAGATAAATACAAATATCACAGCAAAACTTTTAGTAGAAAAAGCCTAGAATCTATCTAAGTGTCTATCCATAATGAGATAGTCAAAGGAATTATAGCATCTTCTTAATGGACTATTACAGCTAGTAAGGTTGATGCTTATAAAAATTATACAATAAAATAGAAAATGCTTGCAATGTAATGGGATTAAGTGAAAAATATATATGTATTATCAAGTATGTATACATGCACACACATTCACAGGTTCCATATGATTATTGTGTGACTAGCTATGTTGTACAGCAATCTAACAGTAAATGCAAAAATGCTATAATTGGTAGCTTTCTGGTGGCAAAGTTATAGATGGTTTTCTTTTCTTCTTTTTGGCTTTCCAGAAAGTGCTCATGCTATTTTATTTATTTGTTTGTTTGTTTGTTTGCTTTTATTGACATATAATGCATTATTTGCTCCAGGGGTACAGGTCTGTGAATCATTAGGCTTACAATTTCACAGGAATCGTCATAGCCCATACCCTCCACAATGTCCATAACCCAGCAACCCCATCCTTTATCTCCCACTCCCCAGCAACCCTCAGTTTGTTTCATGAGATTAAGAGTCTCTTATGGTTCGTCTTTCTCCCAATCCCATCTTGTTTCATTTTATTCCTTCCCTACCCCCACAATTCCCCTCCTCAAATTCCTTACATCAGAGAGATTATATGATAATTGTCTTTCTCGGATTGACTTCTTTTACTCAGCATAATACCCTCTGGTTCCATCTACATCACTGCAAATGGAAAGATTTCATTTCTTTTGATGGCTACATAGTATTCCATTGTAAATATATACCACACTTCTTCATACATTCATCTGTTGATGGACATTTAAGTTCTTTCCATAGTTTGGCTATTGTGGACATTGCTGCTATAAACATTCGGGTGCACGTGCCCCTTCGTATCACTGCATTTATATCTTTAGAGTAAATATCCAGGAGTGCAATTGCTGGGTCATGAGGTAGCTCTATTTTCAACATTTTGAGGAAACTCCATGCTGTTTTCCAGAGTGGCTGCACCAACTTGCATTCCCACCAACAGTGTAGAAGTGTTCTCCTTTCTCCACATCCTCGTCAACACCTGTCATTTCCTGGCTTGTTAATTTTAGCCATTCTGACTGGTGTGAGGTGATATCTCATTGTGGTTTTGATTTGTATTTCCCTGATGCCAAGTGATGTGGAGCACTTTTTCATGTGTCTGTTGGCCATCTGGATGTCTTTGCAGAAATGTCCATGTCTTCTGCCCATTTCTTGATTGGATTATTTGTTCTTTGGGTGTTGAGCTTGATAAGCTCTTTATAGATTTTGGATACTAGCCCTTTATCTGATATGTCGTTTGCAAATATCTTCTCCCATTCTGTCAGTTGTCTTTTGGTTTTGTTGACTGTTTCCTTTGCTGTGCAAAAGCTTTTGATCTTGATGAAGTCCCAATAGTTCATTTTTGCCCTTGCTTCCCTTGCCTTTGGCGATGTTCCTAAGAAGACGTTGCTCCGGCTGAGGTCGAAGAGGTTGCTGTCTGTGTTCTCCTCAAGGATTTTGATGGATTTCTTTCTCACATTGAGGTCTTTCATCCATTTTGAGTCTATGTTTGTGTGTGGTGTAAGGAAATGGTCCAATTTCATTTTTCTGCATGTGGCTGTCCAACTTTCCCAGCACCATTTGTTGAAGTGATGGTCTTTTTTCCATTAGACATTCTTTCCTCCTTTTCGAAGCTTAGTTGACCATAGAGTTGAGGTTCCTTTTCTGGACCCTCTATTCTGTTCCATTGATCTATGTGTCTGTTTTTGTGCCAGTACCTACTGTCTTGATAATTACAACTTTGTAATAGAGCTTGAAGTCCGGAATTGTGATGCCACCAACTTTGGCTTTCTTTTTCAACATTTCTCTGGGTTATTCGGGGTCTTTTCTGGTTCCATATAAATTTTAGGATTATTTGTTCCATTTATTTGAAAAAAAATTGATGGTATTTTGATAGGGATGCATTAAATGTATAGATTGCTGTAGGTAAAATAGATATTTTCACAGTATTTGTTCTTCCAATCCATGAGCATGGAATGTTTTTCTATTTCCTTGTGCCTTCCTCAATTTCTTTCATGAGTATTTTATAGTTTTCTGAGTACAGATTCTTTGCCTCTTTGGTTATGTTTATTCCTTAACATCTTATGGTTTTGCGTGCAATTGTAAATGGGATTGACTCCTTAATTTTTCTTCTGTGTTGCTGTTGGTATATAGAAATGCAACTGATTTCTGTGTATGGATTTTATATCCTGACAATTTACTGAATTTCTGTATGAGTTCTAGCAATTCTGGAGTGGAGTCTTTTGGGTTTTTCACATAAAGTATCATATCATCTTCAAAGAGTAAGAGTTTGACTACTTCTTGCTGATTCAGATGCCTTTAATTTCTTTTTGTTGTCTGACTGCTGAGGCTAGGACTTCTAGTACAATGTTGAATAGCAGTGATGATAGTGAACATCCCTATTGTGTTCCTGACCTTAGGGGAAAAGCTCTCAGTTTTTCCTCATTGAGAATGATTGATATGTCCTGTGAGTTTTTCATAGATGGCTTTGATGATATTGAGGTATGTACCCTCTAAGCCTATACTGTGAAGAGTTTCAATCAAGAAAGCGTGCTGTATTTTGTCAAATGCTTTTTTAGCATCTATCGAGAGTATCATATGGTTCTTATTCTTTCTTTTACTAATGTGTTGTATCACATTCATTGATTTGAGGATGTTGAACCAAACTTGCAGCCCAGGAATAAATCCTACTTGATTGTGGTGAATAACCCTTTAATGTACTGTTGGATCCTACTGCCTAGTATTTTGGTGAGAATTTTTGCATCCATGTTCATCAAGGATATTGGTCTGTAATTCTCCTTCTTGATGGGGTCTCTGTCTGGTTTGGAGATCAAGGTAATGCTGGCCTCATAAAATGAGTTTGGAAGTTTTCTTTCCATTTTAATTTTTTTAGGACAATTTCAGGAGAATAGGAATTAATTCTTCTTTGACTGTTTGGTAGACTTCCCCTAGGAAGCCACCTGGCCCTGGGCTCTTGTTTGTTGGGAGATTTTTATTTTTTTATTTATTTTATTTTTTTAAATTTTATTTATTTATTTGACCAGCAGAGATTACAAGTAGGCAGAGAGGCAGGCAGAGAGAGAGGAGGAGGAAGCAGTCTCTGCTGAGCAGAGAGCCCAATGCAGGGCTTGATCCCAGGACCTGGGACCATGACCTGAGTTGAAGGCAGAGGCTTTAACACACTGAGCCACCCAGGTGCCCCTGTTGGGAGATTTTTGATGACTGCTTCAATCTCTTTACTGGGTCTATTCAGGTTTTCTATTCCTTCCTGGTTAGTTTTGGTAGTATATATGTCTCTAGGAATGCATCCATTTCTTCCAGATTGTCAAATTTGCTGGCATATAGTTGTTCTTAATACGTTCTTACAATTGTTTGTATTTCTTTGGTGTTGTTTGTGATCTTTCCTCTTTCACTCATGATTTTATTAATTTGGGTCTTTTCTCTTTTCTTTTGATAAGTCTGGCCAGGGGTTTATCAATCTTATTAATTCTCTTAAAGAACCAGCTTCTAGTTTCATTGATTTTTTCTATTCTTCTTTTGGTTTCTATTTCATTGATTTCTGCTCTGATCTTTATGATTTCTCTTCTCCTGCTGGGTTTAGGCTTTCTTTGCTGTTCTTTCTCCAGCTTCTTTAGGTGTAGGGTTAGGTTGTGTGATTGACATCCTTCTTGTGTCTCGAGAAAGGCTTGTATTGCTATATACTTTCCTCCCAGGACTGCCTTTGCTGTGTCCCACAGATTTTGAACCATTGTGTTTTAATTTTCATTTGTTTCCATGATTTTTAAAAACTCTTCTTTAATTTCCTGGTTGACCCATTCATTCTTTAGTAGGATGCGCCTTAGCCTCCATGCATTTGAGTTCTTTTCAACTTTCCTCTTGTAATTGAGTTCTAGTTTCAGAGCATTTTGGCCTGAAAATATGAGGGAATGATCCCAATCTTTTAGTACCAGTTGAGACCTGATTTGTGACCCTGGATGTGATCTATTCTGGAGAATGTTCCATGAGCACTAGACAAGAAATTGTATTCTGTTGCTTTGGGATGGAATGTTCTGAATATATCTGTGATGTCCATCTGGTCTATTGTGTCATTTCAAGCCTTCATATCCTTGTTGATCTTTTGGTTGGATGATCTGTCCATTTCAGTGAGGGGGTGTTAAAGTCCCCTACTATTATTGTATTATTATCAATTTGTTTCTTTGATTTTGTTATTAATTGGTTTGTATAATTGGCTGCTCCCATGTTTGGGGCATAGATATTTAAAATTGTTATATCTTCTTGTTGGACAGACCCTTTAATTATGATATAGTGTCCTTCCTCATCTCTTATTATAGTCTTTGGCTTAAAATCTAATTTGGCTGGTATAAGGATTGCCACCTCATCTTCCCTTTGATGTCCAATAATTTACCATTTTGGAATTGGAATTGGAATTTGGAAATATTTTCGACCCTCTCACTTTAAATCTGGAGGTGTGTTTGGGTCTAAAATGAGTCTCTTATCAACAGCATATCAATGGGTCTTTTTTTTTTTTATCCATTCTGATACCCTGTGTCTTTTGATTGGGGGCATTTTGCCCATTTACATTGAGGGTAACTATTGAAAGATATGAAGTTAGTGCCATTGTATTGCCTGTAAGGTGACTGTAACTGTATATTGTCTCTGTTCCTTTCTGATCTGTTACTTTTAGGCTCTTTCTTTGCTTAAAGGACCCCTTTAAATATTTCCTGTAAGGCTGGTTTTGTGTTTGCAAATTCTTTTAGTTTTTGCTCGTCCTGGAAGCTTTTTTTTTAAGATTTTATTTATTTATTTGACAGACAGAGAACACAAGCAGGCAGAGAGAGAGAGAAGAGGAAGCAGGCTCCCTGCTGAGCAAAGAGCCCGATGTGGGGCTTGATCCCAGGACTCTGGGATCATGACCTGAGCCAAAAGCAGAGGCTTTAACCCACTGAGCCACCCAGGTGCCCCTGTCCTGGAAGCTTTTTATCTCTCCTTCTATTTTCAATGACAGCCTAGCTGGATATAGTATTCTTGGCTGCATGTTATTCTCATTTAGTGCTCTGAATATATCGTGCCAGTCCTTTCTGGCCTGATAGGTCTCTGTGGATAGGTTTGCTGCCAATCTAATATTTCTATCATTTTATGTTACAGACCCATTGTCCCAAGCTGCTCTCGGGATTTTCTCTTTGTCACTAAGAATTGTAAGTTTAACTATTAGATGATGGGGTGTGGACCTATTTTTATTGATTTTGAGTAGGGTTCTCTGTGCCTCCTGGATTTTTTATGCTTGTTCCCTTTGCCATATTAGGGAAATTCTGTACTATGATTTTTTTTTAAGATTTTATTTATTTATTTGACAGACGGAGATCAGAGAGAAGCAGGCAGAGAGGAGGAAGCAGGCTCCCTGCTGAGCAGAGAGCCCGATGCAGGGCTCGATCCCAGGACCCTGGGATCATGACCTGAGCCAAAGGCAGAGGCTTTAACCCACTGAGCCACCCAGGTACCCCTCTGTACTATAATTTGCTCCAATATACCTTCTGCCCCTCTCTTTCTTTCTTCTTCTTCTGGGATCCCAACTATTCTAATATTGTTTCATCTTATGGTATCACTTATTTCTTGAATTTTCCCCTCATGGTCCAGTAGTTGTTTGTCTCTCTTTTGCTCACTTCTTTATTCTCTGTCATTTGGTCTTCTATATCACTAATTCTCTCTTCTGCCTCACTTATCCTAGCAGTAAGAACCTCCATTTTTTATTGTACCACATTAATAGCTTTTTTAAAAATTCAACTTGGTTAGATTTTATTTCTTTTATTTCTCCAGAAAGGGATTTTATTTCTCTAAAAAGGGATTCCCTAATATCTCTCATGCTTTTTTCAAGCCCAGCCAGCACCTTGATAATTGTCATTCTGAACTCTAGTTCTGACATCTTCCTAATGTCTGTATTGATTAGGTCTCTAGCCATTGGTACTGCCTCTCATTCTTTTTTTTTTTTTTTTTTTTTTTTGTGGTGAGTTTTTCTGCCTTGCCATTTTATCTGGATAAGAATAGATGACTGAGAGAACAAAATACTAAAATGATAGGAAAGACCCCAGAGAAATATGCACTAACCAAATCAGAAGAGACCTCAAACCAGGGGGAGAAGAAAGAGGAGAGAAGACTTAAAAAATTTAAAAAAAAATACACACACACACACACACACACACACACACACACACATACATTAGAGTGGTGAATAGAACAGAGCCACCTCCTTGATTTGGGGTATATTCTGGTCTCTTAGAAGAAACTACCTCCTAAAATTTTAAAGAAAGAAAAACTTATATATATACAAAAATAAACATGATGAAGTAAAACGATGATAAAACAAAAAGTAAACATGATGAAGGGATGGAATATGACTATAAAGATGAAAATTTAAAAGATTCTAAAAAAGGAATTAATAAGATAAGTTGGTTGGAAGAAGAAAAAAAAGAGGAAAGAATGTGATCAGGCTGGAGACTAGAACAAAGCCATTCACTAGATTTATGGTATATTTTGATCTATTAGAAGAAGTTGTATCCCAAAATTTTAAAGAAAAAAAAAACTATATATATACAAAAAATAAGGTTAAATACAATGAAGGGATAAAATACAACTATAACCATGAGAATTTAAAAAGATTTTTTTTAAAAAAGGTACTGATAAGGGGCACCTGGGTGGCTCAGTGGGTTAAGCCTCTGCCTTTGGCTCAGGTCATGATCTCAGGGTCCTGGGATCGAGCCCTGCATCGGGCTCTCTGCTCAGTGGGGAGCCTGCCTCCTCCTTTCTCTCTCTCTGCCTGCCTCTCTGCCTCCTTGTGATCTCTGTCTATGAAATAAATAAATAAATCATTTTTAAAAAAGGTGTTGATAAGCTAAAATAGGTTAAAAACATTAAAATAGGAAAGAGGCAAAGTTTTAAAAAAATAGTATAAGAAAAAAATAAAATTAAAAGATTTAACTTTGAAAGACTAAAGGATCATGGGGAAAATGCCATGAATTCTGTGTGCTACATTCCTCTAGCTCTGGAGTTCTCCAGTTCTCATTGATTGGTGAACTTTGCCTTGGCTGGATGTTCTTGCTGATCTTCTGGGGGAGGGGCCTGTTGCATTCATTCTCAAATGTCTTTGCCTGAGGCGGAATTGCATCACCCTTGCCAGGGGCTGGGCTAAGTAATCTGCTTGGTTTTGCTCTTGGGAGCTTTTGTTCCCTGAATGCTTTCTGTACAGCTTTGGAGGATGGGAATGAAAATGGCAGCCTCCCAATTTCTGGCCCAGAGGAGCCGAGAGCTCAGGTCCCGCTCCTCAGTGCTCCTGCAGAAAAAAGTCAATCACTCTCTTCTCCCTGGTCTCGGGCCATGCTCCAAGCTCACCGGGTCTGTGACTGAGCCTTTCTGTCTCTGGTGCAGGGCTCTGTTTGGAGTCTCCAAACCCAGCAGATTCCTGCCATGCACTCCCACACCACTCCTCCTGGAGGAAGAAGGAGGGGGTCTCTCTGTATCTGCCACTTGTGGGGTCCCTGCTTAAAGATCAGTGGTCCAACTGTGCCTCGGATCATGGTTTAAGGTAACCCTGAGTTGAGAGCTCTTCCTTGGCTCTGTCTCTGTAGTTGGCTTCCCCGTTCTGATAACTGGGATCTCTGCCACCCTCAGGCACCCCCAGCCTTTCTGTGACCCTATGGGTCCTGAGACCACAGTGTCCCTGTGAGGGTTCCATCCTTGGTTTAGCCTCTGGAGCAACATCCCTCAGTGGAGCAGACTTCTAAAAGTTCCAACTTTGTGCTCCATTGCTCCACCACTTGCTGGGAGCCTGCCTCTCCCACCACGGTCTATCTTCCCGTGGTTTCGTATCCACTTCTCACATCCTACCTTCCAGAAAGTGGTCAATTTTCTGTTCCCAGAATTGCTGCTCTTCACTTTTATCTCCTTTTGAGTTTGTAGGTATTCAGAATGGTTTGATAACTTGCTGGTGCTATTTTAAAGATAAGAAAAATTTAAATGTTTGTACATTTATTTTAATATTTCCTTGAGATTTTATACACAAACATGCACACCTAGATACACGTGTGTGTGAGCGTGCATGTACACACACACACACACACACACACACACACCTTCCTTTCCTTCTGTTCCTCCTCCTCATTATTATTCATCTTCTATTATTCATCACTGAGTGAATTTCTACAAATAGAGACATGCCCTTTGTTGGAATTGGAAACCTTAAGAATAGTATCATTGGTGATTTGAGGAGAGGCAGAAGTAAGCTGAACGCTTTTAGCACCTGGGGGCATATTCCTATTCTTGTTAAGCCTTAATTTTCTCCACTGTAAAGTGGGATAATGATAACGGCAGCAGCTATATCATAGGGCGGTTGTGAGGCTGGAATGAGATGTCTGTAAAGCACTTAGAAAGTCGAGTGTAGTGTTGAGTATTCTATAATTGTAAAATTGCAATGGATTGAAATTGTGTGTGTGTTTTCGCATGTGTGTATGTGTTTCTGTGTAATGTGTGAGTTGTCAAGGAAGGCCTGAAGGGAAGGTGGCCAAAGGTGGCAAGACTGTGGCTGCAAGGTTGAGGCCATTCCCCCCAGGCAAGTCCCCCAGGGACCTGACTGCCTGATGCTCCTGGGAGGTGAGGGAAGAGCAAGGAGGGTGTGGTTAGGCTCTGGGCCAGCAGGGCTAAGGAGTCTGCAGGAATTGAGCAAAGGCAGGTGGTGATGGGCTGCCATTGAAGCAGGTGGCACTTTAGGGACTGCATTGGGGTCAGTCTGTGTTCTGTGATGGCAGGGATACACAGGCTGGGTCATACAGTAAAACCTGAGAATGAAATCTTTCATGTAAAGATGATGAGTGAAATAGTGCCCTGAGGCAAGGGATTAGGAAGAGAAAAGTGGGAGAAAGGTGGACTCCATGGGAAGCTGAAGCCATGCAGGGTTGTAAGATCTCCTCTTGTCCTCACCTACCTGCCTGCATGTAGGTAGACATGCAGACATGGTGAGGCATGAATCTGTGGGATATACGCAAGGCTATAATCTCCAGTATGAGCGCTGGAGTCAATATGCTTTTCCGTTTTGGAATAATTCCTGCGTGCCTTATACTGGCTGTGAAATATTGTTTTGTTTTGTTTTTTAAGATTTTATTTATTTGTTTGACACAGAGAGAGCATGAGCAGAGGGAGGGACAGAGGGAGAAGCAGACTCCCTGCTGAACAGGGAGCCTGACATGGGGCTTGATCCCAGGACCCTGAGATCATAAACTGAACTGAAGACAGACACTTAACCAACTGAGCCACCCAGTCATGTCATGCCTGTGATACACTTTAATGAATAATAGGAAGCAAGGAACTAGAACAAACAAGTCTCTTTTTTCCATTTGCTCTTAGTGAGTCAATGAGCCCAGAACCAGTATACTACAGCTTTGTCATTATTGTGTGGTAGTAAACAAATAAGGAGATACCAGAAATTTACTCCCAAATGCACAATTTGATTTTGAGAGAAAGAAATATGGGAGTGTTAGAGCCTAGGGCTACAAGTTAGCATAACAAGGCTATGTAGTTATTCCCCAGTGCACCGTGTCTCTCTCTGATGGTATAAAATGTATTCAGGTTGACATTTCAGAGTGGCTCAAAGCTCCGTCTTCCTCATTGAATGCCAAACATGAACGAAAATACGTTAGATGTTTTGTCTGCCTGGTCCCACGCTCTGTGGGTGGAAGTCTATACAATTCTGCCAGAGAAACAATAGGATTAGTTGCAAGAGGGAAGCTCCAAGCAAATGTGGGCACACTGTTCAGGAAGGAATGTGATGGCTACCGGGACAAGGGGCCCCGTCCAGGTACATGTGTGTATGACCTTCTCTGGTGTATGTTTATTCCATGGAGTAGAAGGACACGGTTGGTAAGGATGTGAGGAGTGCAGGCTGTAGTTGGTCACGCATGTTACATACATTCAGGCGTAATTGTGCTATTTAAAAAATAACAAAAGCATAAAGCCAAGATAAGGCAATAAAACACAATTCATGCAGAGTAAAAGAAAGGTGACAATTCTCAAATCATCTAGGAAATGAGGGGAAGAGCTACCACTATTAAATGACTTGGGAGACAGTCACGACGACCAACTACAGCCTGCATTCCTCACATCCTAGAAGTCTCTGCATTTCTAAACACTCACTATTCTATTTATTTTCTGAAATTTAATTGAGCAACTGTATCATAGAAGTGAGTTGTGCTTGCTGCTCCCTTGGGTAACTTTGCATGGTGGAGTACCAGTGCCTGTGTGTGTGTGTGCATGTGTGTGTGTGTGTGTGTGTGTGTGTGTGAGAGATTTTGCCTTCCTAGTGGGTTGATGATGGATTACCCTGTTCTTTGAAGAAAACAATTAAGTTAGAGAGGTAACTGTGTTATATATTTTAACATCTGAGAACACTGTCTATTTTTCTTTTTCATTTTCCTCAGTTGGTTCTTGCCGTATTATTGGACTCTCTGAAACACTGCCAAATTTTCCTCACCCAGACACATTAACTATTAGGGATATGTCCTTCTCTGAGACAAGTCTGGATTTTTACTGCTTCCGGCTGGGTACATTGGCACAGGTCCTAGTTAACTAGGAAATAAATGGAGCTGTCCCAGGTCCTGGGACAACGCTGAGCCCTGCCTTCTAGATGCTGAAAGCTGCCAGCTAGCCCATTACCAGCAGGCCAGGGCCACCTTCCCCTGGTCCTTCTCTGCTTCCTTTTCCTCTCCTCTCCTTTTCGGCAGTGCATTTTCCTAATGCCTCCAGGTTTCCTTTCTGTCCATTCTGTTTCCAAATGTTTATTACTCCGACACTTGGGATCATCCTTGCTGTGTTACATCATTGTTTATCTTTTTCCACAAGAAATTTCTTAACTAGATGTTGCGATCTGAAGAGCTGGAAGGGAATAGCTCTTTTGTATCCACCCTCCCCTTCGCCGAATTTCCCCACCCCTGGTAGGGTCCAAGATAAAGCAAGGTCGTCACCGTTGAATGAATAAATGAATTTCCCAAAGGATGATCAGATTAATTTTTTTTGGTCTCTCATATTTATGTTGATTTATTTTCCTACTCCATTCCCCTGGTATCTTATGTCATCAATTCCTTCCTCTCTCAAACCTGTCTTCAACTTCTCTCTTCCTTCTGGGTCCTTGCTGTTAATCTATCAATACGTTTAAGACTTTTTCATCCAAAACAAAGAAATAAATGAAGACAAAACAAAACAAACACAACTTGTCACTTGACTCTGTTTCCCGTTAATTGATTTAGCATATGTTGCTTTGCCTACTCTGTGCCAGGAGCTGCCGCGAGTGCCTGATGGAGATGGAACAGTTCCTGCTCTCATGGAGCAACAGAGGGGACCCCAATACTAAATAGACAAGGAAAACTCCAACTATAGCTTTATTATTCACAGTGAGGCAGTTTGGTTCCTCTGCTGGAAGACCTTCCATTGACCTGCAGGCTGATGCAGGGACAGAATATGGAGCTGGATTTTAGAATCTTGAACCCCTGGGTCTTTGTATGCTTGCACAGAGGTCCTTAACAGTCCCACCTCCAGCCTCTCCCCAGTCTCCTTAGAGGAATCGCCTATAATTGTCATCTTTACTCCTTAACCAACAGAAATCTGACCTCAGTTTCCACCACATGATCTCTGTGCCAAGACCAATGGACTCTAGTTCTTAATCATATAACCTTGAGACTTTGACATCATTACTCATCTCTCTATCAGATTCCATCTTCTCTTGTTCATCTATTTCTCTAGTTGCTCTTTCTCTGTCTTCCTTCCAGGTTTGTGTTCCAAGCTTCTGATATCAAGCCTTTCTCTTCTCTTGTCTTTTTACTTTGTGTTCCCGGGAAGCAATCACATCCATTCCCACAGATTCAGTCACACTCTCCACTCCCAGATCCCAAGTTGTCTATAGATTGTCACTCCTGTATTCCTAAAACCTGGCTTTGGGTGTTTTGACCAGGATCACAGCACAAGATCCCATGCTTAGGAAAGCCCTCATTTGAGATTTAATGTTCTGTGGCCACCATATTGAATTTCTTAAAACTTTCATCTTTGAATTTGAATTTATGTTTTATAAATATATTAGTTTTCTAGGGCTGCCATAACAAAATGTCATAGACTAGATGGCTTAAACAATAGAAATGTATTGTTTCATTGTTTTGGAGACTGGAAGTCCAAGATCAAGGTGCCAGCAAGGTTAATTTCCTCTAAGGCCTCTCTCCTTGGTTTGTACATGGCCTTCCTTGGTACCTCTTCCCATGATCATCCCTTTGTGTACACAAGTCTCTGCGTGTCTTTACCTCTTCTTACAAGGACACACTCATATGACCTCATTTAACCTTAATCATGTCTTCAAAGGCCCTGTCTTCAAATACTGTCTTATTCTGAGGTTTTGGGGATTAGGACTTCAACTTAGGGTGCTGGGGTGGGAGCACAAGTCTGGCAGGACAATGGAGCATGCACTGAGGGCTTAGAATATTGGTTCATGTGGTCCTGCTTTCTGCTGCCTCCATGGTAAATGTTCTTAGCTGTCAGCTCCCTGACTTCTGGTATGTTGACTTCCCAGCTACCCCTTTCTTCTGTCCTGGGAAGGGGATCTGGGTGCAGGTGCTAAGGGGGTCAGGGTTCAGCCATCCTTGCCCAGGGCTAGTGATGTACTATACATCTGGAGGTGATTTGGCAGGGGTGAGCCTTGCACCTACCCCCAATCCTGATGTTGCAATCCCTTGGGGGTTACCCATGTTCTGTGGATTGGGCTCCAGATGGTGGCTGACTTCCTCACCTCCTGGCCCTGGGTCAGTCAGCCCCTTGGAGGATTTGACTAAAGCTATCAAACCTCTCTGCTGCAAAGTTCACAAACATAGACAGCCATGAATTTGTACATTTCAGAGTGTCCTGGACTCCATGAAGCCAATCCATGCATTCCTTGTATTTAGGCTGTGCCTACATTTCCAGCTTCCTCTCAGTGCTGCTCTTATCATGCTGTAGCCCCAGAAATCATTGCAGTCATCCCTGAATGTGCCTTATTCCTCCATGCTTCCATAATTTGCATATGTTCTTTACTCTGTTGGCCATATGTTCTTCTTCATTATGATTATAATAAAGTACTTTATATCCTTCAGAATCAAAATTACATTCTATCTTCTCAGTGAATCCTTATTGTCATTATCTAATCTAAAACAAAGTGTAGCTTTAGGGCCTCTCTGCTTCTCTTTTATAAGATTTATAATGCAGAAGCCTGAGTATTTCCTACCTCCTCCTCCCTTCTACTAGATTGCAAACAGTTTTGAGGGCAACAACTCTTGTCTTTACCTCCAGTTTTATTGAAATGTAAATGACCTTCATCCCTGTGTAAGTTAAAGGTGTATATCATAATGGTTTGATTTACACATATTGTGAAGTGATTACTACAATAAGTTAGCATCCATCCTCTCATATGGATACAATAAAAAGAAAAAGCAAAAACAGAACAAAAGTTTCCTTGTGCCAAGAACTGCTAGGATTTATCTCTTAGCAACTTTCCTACATATCCTACAATATTAGCCATGGTCATTGCGTGGTATATTCTGTCCTAGTGCCTGCCTCTTTAACTTCTAACTGGAATTTTGTTCTTTTGGACCACCTCCCTTCAGTTCCCCAAGAACTGTGTTTGCATCACTGCTATTTTGACAATGTCTGCTGCAGAGTTGAGACCATAAATGCTGATCAAAAGCCCAATGAATGACTGAATAAGGAGCTACATGAGCTCGTGGAGGAGAGCATACCTTTTGGAATCAAACAGTACTGGGTTTAAGTCTTGGTTCTAGCAGTGTTTAGTATTGTGACCTTGGAGAAATTACTCTTAAACCTTGGTTTTCAAACTTCAGAATGGTGCAAAGAGATTTAGCTCAAAGTAAACTGTTGTCAATGTGTATTGAAAAGCAACAGCTGCGGCTATCTATAACTCAGTCTTGTCACTCAGTTACTGTCTGCTTAAAAGCTATTTTGGAATGAAAAGACAAAATTAAGAGACAATGCAATGGAGTTTTCATAGATTAATTTAACAACAAAATCCTCATCAAAGGTCCGCTGGGTGCAAGGCACTATACAAAGACGTGTGGGGAAATTAAATGTAAAGCAGGCCTATGGAGGAACAGGAGGGGTATATGTAAGAGCGAAACTCTCAAAGACAAGCTCTAAGAGAGGGATCAGAGTTTAGAAGGAGAGTTCATTTGTAGCTGGGGCAATGAGGAAGGCTTCCTGAAACAGGTAGCCTTTGGGGCGGACCTTGAAGGACAGCTGGGAAGATATTCCTGGCATGGGGGAGGGAAGAAGGGAATGATGCAGACGTGAGAAGGCAGAGGTACCTGGGAGAGAAATGGGGAGCTCACCTGCCCTATTGATGGTGATGCTCAAGCTGGATGCCGCGGTCCCAGCCCCTGAAACTGATAGGACAATGTGCCCTTGCTTTCTGCCTTATGAGCCACTGGCACTCAGCCTCAAAGAGGCCATCAGATTCTGACTGCTGGTTGGCACTCTTGCCTCTGCTACCCTGCTCTCTGGTGGCTTCATGGCATGCAGAGCAGGCTCCCAGGCAGGTGTGATGGATTGCGGCCACATAAACAGGCACATGCCACTGGAAGCAATGCAAGGAGTTAGGGAAGGACTCAGGAACTCTCATCCCAGATGGTCACATTATGTCATTGAGAATTAAACTGCCTGCGGATGAGGGGGAGGATTGTACACACAGCTGTAAAGGTGCTGTGCAGAATGTTTCATATTACATGTAATAATGAAACTAGCCACTTAAGAAAATCAGTGAAATCAGAAATCTTCCCGGACATGGAGAGATGGAGTTAATCCCACCGCCACCAGACGGCATGCGGGCTGCTCATGGTGCATTTTCCCCACTGCACTGTGGGCCTCCTTAAACCATGGTTCTAGGGGGCACCAAGCTTCCTGAGTTCCTCCATTTACTAATTTGTGACCTCAGGCCATTCACTTAACCTCCCTAAGCTACAGAGTCCTCATTTGTAAGCTGTGGTGTGTGCGAGTAGTGTAAGAAATGCCTTACACCATAAAGAACATCTTGGGGCGAGGAGCAGAGCACAGGCTTTCTCCCCATATGCCAGCACGCTTCCTCTCCCAGCTTCAGTTCTTTACTCAAGGGCCACCTTCAGTTTGGGGCCACCTCTCACCCCCTAATTAAAACTGCCCCCCCATTATTTATGCCCTTCCTGAGTTATTTTTTTTGCTATAGCTCTTATTGCTACTGCACATGCTACCTATTTCATGCATTTATGTTTACTGAGTGTCTCTTTACTGGAATTATAAGGTCCAGGAGGCAGTATCCCTAACGCCCAGATCAGTGTCTGGCATGGACTACGGTCTCCGTAAATATTTACTGGAGGAGTGAGCCAGTCTGCTAACTTGAAACTACTCTCAGTCCAGTCCTATCCTTTTGGGGCCCTGCTTGGGGGACATTTAGACTGTCCGTTGGCACCCAGACCTGCAAGCAGAAGGCAGAAATGAAATTGAGGTAATTTTAGTAGCTCATGATGGAGGATCTCGGTCTTAATGGACTTGAACTCAACGCTGAGGATCTCTCATAAATCTCATTCGTGCTGCCCCACTCACTCCTTCTTGCTCAACTCATTAGTCAAAACTGGTCTGAGGGACCCACTGCAGAGCTGGGGAGGGTCAAGTATTCTCTGATTTCTTTTCTTTCTCCCCTGCGGAAAGCTCTTATCCAGATAGTGAGGGGTTAGTGTGAGCCGGGCAGGGCTGGGCAAAGCTCGCCTCCTCTTGGCCTCGGCGGCCCCGGGCTCTGGAGGCGGCCCCCCGCGCCCCTTGCCGCCGGGGCTGCAGGTCGGGAGCGCGCGTCCCCGTCGCACCGCCGCGCCAGAAGCGACACGCGGAGGCCCCGGGCGCCGGAGGAGGTGGAGGCAGTGGCGACACTCACGCACCTCGGAGGAGCGGTGTCCGCGGGCCGGGGAGCGCCAGCCGGTAACCGCGGGCGGGACTGGGCGCCCGGGGCCATGCCGAGTCGCGGCAGGGTGTCGGGAGGCTGGGGAGAAGGCAGTCGGGCTCATGGGGTGGCGGTGGTTTTTCAGTTGGGGGTGGGGTGAGGGGTGTTTGGGAGTGGGGAGCGGGAATGGGATAACTGGGGCTTGAGCGTGCCGGGAGGAAGAGTGAGACCCCGTGGAGCGCACCCAAGTTGAAGACCTTGCCGAAGCCCACGGACATGAGTGGCCGGCTGGAAGCCTTCCGTAAAGGCGGAGGCGTGGAGCTCGGGGCTCAGGGCTTGGGCGGGTTTCCTCCTCTGCGTTGGGAGGGCGGTGGAACACCTTCTCCCGCCCATGAGAAAACTTTCCGAGTCCGGGTCCTGGCCTGCCTGGCACCGCTGTGCCCTACAACGGAGAGCTCTTCTGGGGTCCAGGACCCTGCGAATCCAGGGAAAATGCGCGGTTTGCTGGCCCGCGGTGCACGCCCCCAGCAGTGGGCAGGGTTCCGGAATCAACCCTGGCTGGACAGTTAATTCATTTCTTTAGCACTAGGGAGCCTGCCCGCAGGTCATTTTACTGATTAGAGGGAAAGAGCGGTTTCGTTTTTCCTCCCTTTCCATCCTTTCTGCATAATTAACTGAGGAAGACGAAGATTAGCTCATTAGAAACTTGTTTTGAGGCTTTGTGGTTCCTGGAGCAGTTCAGACGACAGGACGAATCCCAGCTATTTCCCAGGATTTAATCTCATGACAAAAGAAAGCATCGTATGGTGTCCTGAAAGCAAAGGGTACTTGGGGGGTAATTGTCCATGCTACTCCAGGGAAAACAGGGAACTTCCCTATATAAATCCTCATGAATTAACCCCAAAGGTTAAGTGGTAGTATTGCCAGTTTGCACATGAAAAAAAATTAGGTTGAGATATGAGAGAAGTTTTTCTACTGAATCCCCTGGTCAAGAGTGGGGAGTAGTGGGTCTGGAAACTAGAACCCTGAGGCCAGTGTCCCTTAGGTACACCTGGAGTGCATTGCCAAGTATGCAGGCAGGAAAGTGGCCTGGGGCTGCTACAGGTAAGGTCCAGAACAGAGAGGCTACTGTGAGCTGGGTGCCCACATCAAGCAGTCAGGCTCTGATCAGGATGATCTGCAGTGTTTATGGAAGATGATATCAGTTGGTTTAGGAGAAGGCAGAATTGCTCCCAGTTTACTTCTTCCTGGGAGCAAAGAAATCAGAGCCCCGTTAGAGGTCTTGAAACCCAAGACTGGGCTGGATAACTCAAGGCCCAAATAACAGGGATCCTAGAGCAGTGAAAAGTGTTCACAGTCACCTTGCAGCAGGCTTGATAGAGGAGCACTGTACCTGACTTTTCCAGAGAGGGAAACATTGAAACCTGGCAACATTCCAGAGTAGATTTTTAAAGGAGAAAGCTCGAGACCACCTAGGAAAGGATTCGCAAAGACAGTTTATGCCAAACTAACTTCTTTCTCTTATCTAGCAACTTAACCGGTTTTTGGTTTGGGGCATGCCCTGTCATTGTTTTTCCAATTTGGATTATGACTTGTTAGGGTAATATGAGTGTAGTGAGTTATACCAGCATTTTTTACAACATGAAATTAAATAGAAAAGAGGAGAAAACATCAGAGTGCATTGTATATGCAAGGAAAGTATTGTTTTGTGAAATGTGAGTGTGTTTTGTTCTGTGTTGTTTATGCTACTGCCTCTGTTAGGGTGTACACACCTCTCCCTGGCTGCCCGCATTGATCCTTCTAGGCTAACCCCACTCTGCTCGCGGTGGGGGTGACCTTTTACTGTGCAAATTATATCATCTGCGCATTCTAGAAAATGTAGGCTTCCTCCTCCCTATTTCTCTAGGCCTGATATTTTGCCAGTCACAATTCCTCTGAATCCTTTATTTTTAACCTTTTATTTATTTTTTAAAGTTTTTATTTTAATTCCAGTTAGTTAGCATACAGTGTAATATTAGTTTCAAGTGTATAATATGGTGATTCTGCAATTCCATACAACTGTTTGGTGCTCATCACAAGTGCCCTCCTTAATCCTATGTCCCCAACCCCTCCCCTCTGGTAACCACCCTTTGTTCTCTATAGCCAAGAGTCTCTTTCTTGGTTTGCCTCTCTCTTTCCTGCCCCAACCCCTTGCTCATTTGTTTCTTAAATTCCACATATGAGTTAAAGCATATGGTATTTATCTTTCTCTGCTGACTTATTTTGCTTAGCATAATACTCTCTAGTTCCATTCAGGTCGTTGCAAATGACAAGATTTCATTCCTTTTTTTTTTTTTTTTTTCAAGATTCTTATTTATTTGAGAGAAAGAAGGCACAAGTGGGGTCGGGGGGAGGGCAGAGGGAGAAGTTAGGCTCCTGCCTGAGCAGGCAGCCTGAATCCGGACTAGATCCCAGGACCACCTGAGCTGAAGGAAACACTTAACCAACTGAGCCACCCAGGCTCCCCAAGATTTCATTCTTTTTTTTGTGGCTGAGTAATATTCCATTGTATATATACACTACTTCTTCTGTTCGTCAGTGGGTGTGGACATTTGGGCTCTTTCCATAATTCGGCTATTGTTGATAATGCCGCTATAAATATCAGGGTGTATGTACCCCTCTGAAATAATGTTTTTGCATTCTTTGGGTAAATACCGACTAGTGCGATTACTAGATTTTAGTAGAATCTATTTTCAACTTTCTGAGGAACCTCCTTACTGTTTTTCTGAGTAACTGCACCAGTTTGCATTCCCACCAGCAGTGTAACAGGGTTCCCCTTTCTCTATATCCTCACCAACACCTGTTTTGTTTCTTGTGTTGTTGATTTTTGCAATTCTGACAGGTGTGAAGTGGTATTTCATTGTCATTTTAATTTGCATTTCCCTGATGAGGAGTGATGTGGAGCATCTCCTCCTCATGTGTTTGTCGGCCATCTTGTATGTCTTCTTTGGAAAAATGTCTATTCACGTCTTCTGGACATTTTAAAATTAGATTATTTGTTCTTTGGGTATTGAGTTATAGAAGTTCTTCATATTTTTTTGGATAATAACCCATTATCAGATATGTCATTTGCAAATATCTTCTGCCATTCCATAGGCTGCCTTTTAGCTTTGCTGATTGTTTTCTTCCCTGTGCAGAAGCTTTTTATTCTGATGTAGTCCCAATAGTTTGTTTTTGCTTTTGTTTCTCTTGCTTCAGGCTGCTGACTAATTTTCGCTTAGCATAATACTCTCTAGTTCTAGCCAGTGTCTGAGAAATGATTGCCTGTGCTACCTTCAAGGATTTTTATGTTTTTAGGTCTCACATTTAGGTCTGTAATCCATTTTGATTTTGTTTTTGTACAGGGTGAAAGAGAATGGTCCAGTTTCATTGTTATGCATGTGGCTGTCCAGTTTTCCCAGCACAGTTTGTTGAAGAGACTGTCTTTTTGCCATTGAATATTCTTTCTTGCTTTGTCAAGGATTAGTTGACCATAGAGCTAAGGATCCATTTCTAGGTTCTCTCTTCTGTTCCAATGATCTATGTGTCTGTTTTTGTGCTGGTACCGTACTGTCTTGATGATGACAGCTTTGTAATAAAGCTTGAAGTCCAGATGTGATGCCTCCAGATTTGCCTTTCTTTTTCAAGATTGCTTTGCTATTCAGGGTCTCTTGTGGTTCTGTACAAATTTTAGGATTGTTCTAGCTCTGAAAAATGCTGTTGGTATTTTGATAGGAATTGCATTAAATGTGTAGATTGCTTTGGGCAGTAGAGATGTTTTAACAATAATTGTTCTTCCAATCCATGAGCGTGGAATGTCTTTCTATTTCTTTGAGTCATTTTTTATCTCTTTCATCAGTGTTTTGTAGTTTTCGGAGTACAGATCTTTTACCACTTTGGTTAGATTTATTCCTAGACCATACCATTCCTGGCTATCTCTTTACTTTTGGTGCAGTTGTAAATGGGATTGTTTTCTTAATTTCTCCTTCTGCTGCTTCATTATTGTGTATAGAAATACAACAGATTTCTGTTACGTTGATTTTGTATCATATGACTTCACTGAATTTATCAGTTCTAATAGTTTTTTGGTAGAATCAGATTTTCTATATAGACTATCATGTCATCTATGAGGAGTGAAATTTTAACTTCTTCCTTGCCAGTTAAAATACCCTTTAATTTCTTCTTGTTGTCAGATTGCTATGGAGAGGACTTCCAGAGCTATGTTGAATAAAAGTGGTAAGAGTGGACACCGCTACTGTGTTCCTGATCATAGAGGAAAGCTCTCACTCTTTCCCCATTTAGGATGATATTAGCTGTGGGCTTTTCCATATATGGCCTTTATTATGTTGAGGTGTGTTCTTTCTAAATCTACTTTGTTGAGGGTTTTTATCACGAATGAATGTTGTACTTTGTCAGATGTTTTCTCTGCATCTATTGAAATGATCACATGATTCTTATCCTTTCTTTTATTAATGTGATGAGTCATGTTGATTGATTTGTGTAAATTGAACCACTCTTGCAGGCCAAGAATAAATCCTACTTGATTATGTTTCATTTTTTTAAATGTATCATTAGATTTAGTCTGCTAAGTATTTTGTTGAAGATTTTTGCATCTATGATCATCAGAAATATTGGCCTATAGTTCTCTTTTTTTGTGGTGTCTTTATCTGGTTTTGGTATCAGGGGAATGCTGACCTCATAGAATAAATTGGAAGTTTTCCTTCCATTTCTATTTTCTGGAATAGTTAGAGAAGAATAGGTATTAACTTGTCTTTAAGTGTTTGATAGAATTCACATGTGAAGCCATCTGGCCCTAGACTTTTGTTTGTTGGGAGTTTTTTGGCTACTGATTCAATTTTGCTGGTTATCAGTCTGTTCAAGTTTTCTTTTTCTTTTTCTTTTCCTTTTCTTCCATTTTCTTTTTCTTCCTGTTTCGGTTTCAATTTACACAAATCAATCAACATGACTCATCACATTAATAAAAGAAAGGAACTTGTCCATTTCTTCTAGGTTGTCCAATTTGTTGGCATATAGTTCTTCATAGTATTCTCATAACTGTTTATATTTCTGTGGTGTTGGTTATTTCTCCTCTTATTTGTAATTTTATTTATTTGAGTTTTTTCTTTTTTTCTTGCATAATCTAGCTACAGTTTTATTAATTTGGTTTTCTTTTTTCAAAGAACCAGTTCGTGATTTCATTGATTTGTTCTATTTGTCTTTTTAGTTTCTATATCATTTATTTCTGCTATAACCTTTATTATTTCCTTCTTTTTGCTGGCTTTCAGCTTCATTTTTTGTTCTTTTTCTAGCTCCTGGAGGTGTAAGTTTCAATTTTTATTTGAGATTTTTCTTGCTTCATAAGGTAGACCTGTTTTGCTATAAACTTCCCTCCTAGTATGGCTTTTGCTGCATCCCAAAGGTTTTGGACCACTGTGTTTTCATTTTCATTTATTTCCATATAGTTTTTAAAATTTCTTCTTTTATGTCCTGGTTTGGCCCATTCATTATTTAGTAGCGTGTTATTTAACCTCCATATGTTTGTGGTCTTTCCAGATTTTTTTTCTCATGGTTGACTTCAAGTTTCATAGTGCTGTGGTCAGAAAAGGTACATAGTATGACTTCAATCTCCTTTTATTTGTTGAGTCTGATTTTGTAAACTAATATGTGATCTCTTCTGGAGAATGCTTATTCTTTTTTTTTTTTTTTAAGATTTTATTTATTTATTTGACAGAGAGAGATCACAAGTAGACAGAGAGGCAGGCAGAGAGAGAGAGAGAGAAGCAGGCTCCCTGCTGAGCAGAGAGCCCGATGCGGGACTCGATCCCAGGACCCCGAGATCATGACCTGAGCTGAAGGCAGCGGCTTAACCCACTGAGCCACCCAGGCGCCCCGAGAATGCTTATTCTTGACCTTTTAATGTCTTCAGTGTGATAATGACTTGGCTAAGTGCTTTCTAATGCACAGTGTCCTTTACTTCTCACAGCTAGGTTGCTGTTACTATTTTACATTTTACAAACAGGGCTTCCCAAAGCTAGGGACATACAGATAATTCAGTCACTGGACCAAACTTGGGTTGAGCTGACAAGGACAGACTTTTTTTTTTTTTAAGATTTAATTTATTTATTTGACAGAGAGAGAGAGAGAGACAGTGAGAGAGGGAACACAAGCAGGGGGAGTGGTAGACACAGAAGCAGTCTTCCTGTTCCGTGGGGAACTGGACGGGGCTTGATGCCAGGACCCTGGGATTATGACTTGAGCCAAAGGCAGAGGCTTAGCGACTGAACCACCCAGGCAGCCCAAGGACAGACCTTTGTTCATAGACATTTGTATGGAGCTTATTATGTGCCAAGCACAGGTATGAGTGTTTCACAATTTTATCTCAATCCCTGTATCAACCCCATGAAGTAGAGGAAACAATTATAAGCATTCTCATTACAGATAAGGAGGCTGAAGCACAGAAGGATTAAGTAATTTGCCTAAGATTACATAGCCAGTAAATAGTAGAGCAGGGATTAGAACCTGGGCCCTTAACCACTACCATCTAACCAAACCTAAGGCGACTGGGTCAGGGGAGCCTAGAGTCCCTCCACATGATGTCCCCTTCTGGTGGCCCCTTACTAGAGGACAGAAACTGACTTTGCAGCATCCAGAGGAAGGTGACCTGGATGATGAGGGTCTGAAGACTAGGTCATATGAGGAACAATGAGTGTTTAACCTGCCAGAGAGAGGAGCCTTGGCTGGTTATAAGGCCAGTCCTCAGATATCTGAGGTAGAGGAAGTAGGTATGTTCCCAGTGTCAGATCAAGCCAGTATTGGGTGATCTTGTGTCAGGACTGGGAGAGGATTCTCCACCAGTGACTGGAGTGTTGACTTTTATATCTCTGAATGCCCCTTTCAGTGTTCATATTCCTCAGTTTTATTAGCTATATAACAGTAAAATGAACTTTGAGATAATTGGAAATTACTAGTCCATCCTAAACACTTTTACGTGTGTGGATGTAAATAGGATACTGAATTTAAGTTTTGACTGAGCCACACATGAAAGTTCTGTGAAATTCCAAAGGAAAGTGCTAGACCACCAAGTAGAAACTTTAATGTAGATATTTGAGAATTTTTCTTTAACTCACAAACCCCACTGACCACTTCAGGAATATGAGGATTAAGAGAGGGGGCTGTGTTAAAGAGATTTATTCAGAAAGATCATTTCCTTCATCCCAAACCTAGTGAGGGGGCCTTTTGAGAAACCACTAGTTCAACTGTACATGTATTTCCTGCATTTGGTGCTCATATGGTAGCCTGGGTCGTAGGATCACCAGCCTTCTCAGAGTTTGGTAGGGCGAAAGATGCCAGAGGATTTCCTGGGGACCAGGTAGGACCATGTGGGAAAGAGGCCTGGCCTGGAGACACTGTAAATTCAGCCCAGGTTTCCAGCAGCTAGAGTTTCCAGAAATCCAGAGGCTGAGGTCAGAGTGAGCAGGCAGCTGAAGGAAAATGAGTATCATGAAAACTCCCATAAATAGAGTGTGTGAAGACAGTTAACACAGTCCTGTCCTCCTTCTTTGATCTTGTTGGGGTGAGAAACTGGCCAGCAGTTGGACATAAAGTAGAGAAAAATAAAAGAGGTCATGCTTCCACCAATCTCTACAGGAGAGCAGCGTGCAGAAGGACCTAGCTGCACAGAGCAGGACATTTAATGTTATAACCTGGTTGGAGTTTCTTTAATTTCCAGGTTGCACATTAGAATTCTTTTGGGACTTTAAAGTGGTTGCTTGAGCAGCAAAGTCATGGGATCTACCCAAGTGTTCGTCTGAGGACAGGGAGGATGTATTCACTGAATCCATTTAAAGGGCGATAGGAGACAAGAATAAAATGGACATTTGATCAGGTTCCACAGTTGTGCCCACTCAGAGTATGGACTGTATGTGCTTGGGTTGGAATAGTAAAGAGTAATGGTCTGTTTCCTTGAGGTTGCATGGACTTCAGACTTAGAAGTGGGAGCATTTAGGAAAGGAAAGAAAATGTTTACTTGCCCAGAGTGCAAGGGAGTCAGGCTTCAGAAGATTGGCTCATCAGATAAAAACAATAAATACTTGAAAGAAAATACCTCATAAGATTATCAGAGTTCTCAAGTGTCCATTAGTCTACTTTTCATGGTTGAAGGCAACTTTCACATATGATCTTTGTATTCTCTGAAGTCATGACTTATCTTCAGACATTCCATAGCAAACAATCAGGAAAAAAATTGTTTTTTTCTTGGGGAGTCCAGGCTTATGGGACACATTCAAGGTTTTATTACTTTGGGGGACCAACTTTCAGACAGGATGGTCGTGTTATTTTTGGCTTATATCGGGGTACAAAGTGATTTTTCTTCTTGTTTGGAGAATAAGAGATGCTTAGTCCCATTAGAAAGAGAGGAAAGTATGCATTTTGGCTTCTCCTTCCTTGCAAATGTGATTCTTCTATCTGTTATGGTGTTGCCGAGAGGTGAAATAAAAGAGCAGAAGTTGAGCATCTTTTTATGAAATGCTGAAATTATGGATGTTAAAGTCTGTGTTGAATTGTTGCTTGAGTCTCTGTTACCAAGATCTATGAGATGTTCATCTGACTAGAGAACATTAGCCAATTTCATAACCCTTCAACTGAAAATAATTTATAAGCTTCAAATAATTATTCTCCTCGAAGATGTCTTTGTGTTCCTTATGTCCTCAGTAACAGCAAAAACAACAATTAAAGGCAAAGGTGGGGCAGGGCTGAGGGAGTTTCTTCCTACGGGTCAGCTCTACAGTTGCCTAGTTGGTCAAGAAAGAAAACTTGGAGAAAAGTGAGGGTATGTGGGTGTATACAGCACCCATCGTTCTGTAAACCTTTGTGCAGATTTTCCCCCAAATATAATTCTCTTGTGTGGATCAAGAAGAAGAAGAAGAAGAAGAAGAAACAACAGATGAGATCTAAAGATTTGGAAATTTTATCACATAAATCGATACATATTCCTACCAGTGCTCCCCTAAAATCTCCATTAAATTACCTCAACAGGAGGGGTGCCTGGGTGACTCAGTCATTAAGCATCTGTCTTCAGCTCAGGTCATGATCCCAGGGTCCTGGGGTACAGCTCCCTGCTCAGCAGGAAGCCTGCTTCTCCTACTCCCCCTGCTTGTGTTCCCTCTCTTGCTGTCTCTCTCTCTGTCAAATAAATAAATAAAATCTTTAAAAAAAAATTATCTCTACCGGAGAGTATGGTTAACCCATATTTCTGGGAGAAGCAGAGGCCAAGGCTGCCAGAAGCAAGTCTGTGTTTATCTTGCACATTCATTTGATATTTGCAGTTTACTCTATAATATCTCTGAACTTAATATAAAAAAAAAAATCATCTTTCAAGTTCTCTTCCAAACTGATGCTCCAGGAGGATGAGCCAGGTATGTCCCAGGACTTGGGGGGCTGACATCCCCAGCATCTCTAGGCAGCCAGAGTGGGGAACCTACTTTCTTTCTTTTTTTTTTTTTTTAAGATTTTATTTATTTGACAGAGAGAGATCACAAGTAGATGGAGAGGCAGGCAGAGAGAGAGAGAGAGAGGGAAGCAGGCTCCCTGCTGAGCAGAGAGCCCGATGCGGGACTCGATCCCAGGACCCCGAGATCATGACCTGAGCTGAAGGCAGCGGCTTAACCCACTGAGCCACCCAGGCGCCGGGGAACCTACTTTCTGACCCTCCCTCCCTATGCTGGGCTCCCTCTGGCTCTCTCCTGACCGGCCCCTCCCTGCAGATGAGGAGGCCTGGGCAGCCTGGAGCCTGGCTGGCCTTGCTCTACCAGACTGTGATTTGTTTATCATCAGGGATGGCACGAGGTTGGCAGTGGGTGGGGCAGGTGGAGAAACTAGAAATGACGCACCGCTGAGTGTCAGAATCCCAGACTGAGGAGAAGACAGTCATTAGCAAATGTACCTTTCCTGTGGCCCTGTCTGGGGGCCTTAAATAAACACTGCTTTAGTCTACATTTCCTTTTCTGTGGAACAGAGATTGAAATACCTGGTCCTTCTCTTTTGGCTTGTGTTGTTAGAAGAATGATTCAGCTCAGAGCTGTAAAGAACAGTGTGTGCTGTCTGGAGACAGCATGAGCAATAAATGCAAAGTCGGCTTGTGTGCCAGATCACCCTCACAGTGATTTACGATATGGCCAATCTCATTCTGCTTAGCCCTATGATGCCAAGTGTTCCCAAAATTCCACTAATTGAAATGGAGAGGGGGGTTGTTTCCCTACCATGGTTAAGATGGTGATTCACCTGGCTGTGATGTTTTATAATAGCAGCTCTATAAATCAGCATGAGAGTTCAGCGAGAGGCAAAGTCTGATCCTGAGGGAGACTGATTTATACTGTCCTTATTAAAGTGATAGATGCGGGTAATCCATGTGATGGGATTTGAAGGAAGGGGCACAGTCCTCTTGGGCTTGGGCAGGACTGGGGGCGGGGGGAAGTGGTGACTGAACTCTGTTCTCAGAGGTTGGCAGGAATCCCAGGTAGGGGTAGATGGCAGTCCAGGCTTTCAGGTGGAATAGAGTGGGCAAAGGCTCAGAGGACTGACTGTCTTTGAGCCCTCCTCCACCTGGCTCCTGTGCTATCAGGGGCCTCCCTGTCATGCTGAGCTGTTCACCTGTTGTCTACCCATGTCATCAGGCTTCTGTGTTGCACCTTAACCTCTACATGTGTGGATCTGAAGGGGTGACATTCAACAGAGGAGAGTTTAGTTTTGAAGACCAGCCCAGATTCTTTGAGGGCACAGGCTTTGACTTTTCAAAGTCGCCTACATCTTTCATTGTTGAGCTCATTGTGTTTAAAATACCCTCATTGGTCTGAATTGACCCATACTAATTTTACCATGTACAAGACTCGTGCTCTTTCTCCTTGAAGGACATGCTGATGGGAATGTCATAAATGTATTTGGTGAAGATGGCTTGCAGTGGGATAGAGTTATGACATTTTGAAAATGGTTTTTTTTCTGGAAATATATTTGTTGTTTAGTTGTAGTAGAAGCGGTTGGTATTATGTAAGTCATTTTTAATGGACTTTCTAGGACAGTGTATCTAATTAATGAAAGCTGTATTAGTTCGCTAGGGCTGTCATAATAAAATACCAAAGACTGAGTGGCTGAAGTGACAGAAATTTATTTGCTTACAGTTCTGGAGACTGGAAGTCCAGGGGTGGTTTTCTCTGTGAACTAGGAGAAGGATATGTTTTAGACCTTTTCCCTTGGAGGTGGCCATCCTCTTGCTGCTTCCTTCACATGGTTGTCCCTCTGTGCCCAGGTGGTCTTGGTGTCTCTCTGCGTGTCCTTATCACTTCTTGTAAGAACCCCAGTCAGACTGGATTAGGACCCACCCTAATGGCTTCATTTGAACCTACTTTTTTAAAGACCCTGTTTTCAACTAGGGCCACATTCTGAGGTATGGGGGGTAGGGCTACAACATGCAAATTTTAGGGGGACACGGTTCAGCCTGTGACAGCACATATCCATGTTGCACTGTATATACACACACTCATGTACACACACACACCACACACACACACGGTTTTTACAAATAGACACACATCATTGACTTTGTGTTGCAAATGGAAAGCAACTTGGTGTTAAGTTACAGAATTATAGCTTCTGTAGAAAAAAAATCTCACCATGTCTCTTTCAGTCCTTTCCTTTGCTTTCAGAACGGATGAATATGTAAGCTGTTTCAGGCAGGTGTCACATGGACACACTGGACAGAGGTGGTGTAATGCCCAACCATGAAAACATATCTGCTTGCTATGACAATGTTGGTCAGACTGTCAGCCTTCCTTTCTCACAGAGGGCTACCTTTCCTGTGAGATTCTTTCTTCCCTTGGAAGGTGCCTCAAATGACCTTTTGTTTCTAGGATGCTAATTGTTAGTAATAGCTATTTTCAAAAATTTCCTTATTTGGTAAAATAAAAATGTCGGCAGTCTTGTTTCCCAGGTCCATGAATTCTGACTGGTCTCCAGTTAATATTCCTCAGAGACTAGAGCTAGTGTTAGGAGAGTACTTCTTTGTGTACTTCTTTGTGGTTCTCTTCGTGGCTTTATTAAAAAAAAAAAAATATATATATATATATATATATATATATATATATTCATTTGAGAGAGGGAGAGAGTGCCTGGGTGTGAGCTGGGGGGAAAGGCAGAGGCAAAGGGAGAGAATCAGAGCAGAGGCCTCACTGAGTGTGGAGCCCATGAGGGGGCTTGAACTCACATTCCTGAGGTTAGGACCTGAGCCAAAATCAAGAGCCAGCTGCTTAACCAACTGAGCCACCCAGGCACCCTCTCTTTGTAACTTTAAATGCGAAAAATGCTCTGGAAGCTCTGGAGTGGTAACTTATATTGTCCTTTTGCTGAAATGAGGTTGGCTAATGACAGGAACAGCAGAAGGTGAAAGGGGTCTGGGGGAGAGGGTGGGAAGCAGTCAGTGCATTTCCGGGACTGTTGGAGGGAAGCACCGGTTTTCTTGCAGCTGCCCAGGGCTCTCTCAGGCAGGGAGAAGGAGGATCCCCACAGCCCAGACAGAATGTTCCTTTTACATGGAAAGGAGTCTCACTGCAGGGTCTCTAGAGAAGAGCAGAGCTGAATACAACTTGAAGGTCAGCCACAGAGGAAGGACTTGCCAGGCAAGGGTGCCTGCATGTTCCCAAGGGAGGGTCTTTTGTTCTGGGGAGCTCTCACTTACACTTCCCTCAAGTACCCTGGGTGGGAAGTGCTGATTTCTTATTATTTTCTAATTAAGAAAGGTTTTAGAACTTTTATAAAAATTTTGGTAAAATGTATATAACATAACACTCACGTTGTTGTGCAACCATCACCACAATCTGTCCCCAGAACATTTTCATCGTCCCAAGCTGAAACTCTGTATCCCCTCAACTGAAAACTTCCCATTCCCTGCTTCTCCCAGCCCTCGGCAGCCACCGTTCTGCCTTCTGTCTCTGTGGATGCAAGGACTCTAGGCGCCTCACAAAAGGGCAGTCGTGCAGTATCTGTTGTGTGTCTGGCTTATTTCCCACAGTGCCATGTTTTGGAGTTCATCCATGTCGTAGCCGGTGTTGGAATTTCTTTTTCAGGCTCAATACTATTCAACTCTGTGTACATACTGTATTTTGTTTATCCATTCACCTGCCGCTCTGTATTTGGGTGGCTTCTAGCTTCCAGCTGTCGGGAGTAATGTTGCCATGGACCTCGGTGTACAGATACCTGCTGGAGTCTTGGCTTTCGATCCTTTGGGGGAATATTCCCAGAGGCAGAATTGCTGGATTGTGAGGTTTTCCATGTTGAAACTTGGGGGGGGGGAGCTGCTGTACGGCCGTTGGTAGCTGCTGCACCACTTTACATACCCACCAGCGACACACGAGGGTGCCAGTTTCTGTACATCCTTGTTAACACTTATTTTCGGGTTTTGTTTTTGTTTTTGCTTTTTTTACATAACAGCCGTCCTCTTAGGTATGAAGCCATATCCCATGGTGAAGCCCTGCCTTTGGATAGTTGGTTTTTTGATTCAACTCCAGTACTTTTAAACATACTTCCTTTGAAGGCTCTGGAATAGAGCAAAGATAAATGGATAGTATCGGGGGCCCAGCAAACCTTACGGTGATAGGTGGTCAACTCAGGATTCCAGAGATATGCTCAATAGGCCTAGAATTTCTTAAAGTCCAGACCAAGGAAAGCAAGGTGTAGAAAGAGGTGGGAGTTAATGCCTTTCTGGGGTGGAGACCCCAACCTGCCATGGGAGTGGCCTCACTTTGTGGCTGCCAAGGGCATCTGTGTTGGGATATAGGACAAACATCGTGGCATCATGTAGTGGGGTAGAGGAGTAGAGCCCTGTTTTATTACATGATGTAATTCCTTTGCCCTAATTCCACAGTCATCAATTAATTTTTGGATCTTAAGGTTTGCTTCCCAGGTCATGGGAAGCATGTGCTCTGCTCTGGTCTCCTTGGCCATTTTATTCCTTACTGTAATTCACCAAATTGATGCTGTGGTTGAAAATCATTCTCCTACACTTGGTCAGGGTGACCCAGTTCATTGCCTTTCTTGCCCTTGGAGTACCGTGAAAACCCAGCTTCCTAAATCTTCAGAGCTGGGACTGAGGTGTGGTTGCCCAGGGCAGCATGCCTGCCTTCCCTATGCCTGTCTCCCATCCATGTCTCAGCTCTCTTTTTGGAAAATCTTTTTCAGATGGAGGCTTCCCAGCTTCTTCCTGGGGTGTTTTTTCCCCTCTGTGTGGGTGTGATGTTCTTCTCACTGCCCAACTGAGGTTTCTGTCAGAATGGGAGAACTCTGCTCTCAAGATTAGGGTGGGGTAAGAGAAGGAAAGAGGAGAATTCTGTGGCTTCTCCACAGAACAAGAAACTAAATCAGCAAGTAATTATTGCATTTCTGCTATGAGCCAGGCCTCGTGTGGGTTGCTGGAAATACAGTGGTGAGCAAAGCAGAAGGAGGCCATGCCGTGTTGGTTCTTATGGAAAGGACGCCGGAAGGAAGAGACAGCCCCCAAAGGACTGGTCTGTGCAGTCCTAGCATCACCTGTACTATGATGTGATGCAAGGATCTGTTACCATCTCCCAAGACATCTCTGAAGGGCTCTGGGATAGTCATTATGTCCCAGCATCGAGTAGTTCATGCAGTAAGCATTTGCTGGACTGAACAGAGTCAGGAAATGCTAACTTTAAGAATTACTTTCTAGTCTTTTGACTACTCTGTGGCTGCCCAGGGCATAAGTGGAGGATGTGGATTTGGGAGTCTAGACAACTGTCCTCTTTGAGGCACAAGCCGCTAGGAGAAGGATGCCCACTTGCCAATTAAGCATCCTTCCATTTCAGATGTTGACAGAATATTTATCTGTACAGAATATTAAGTCCTGTTTCTGGCTTCAGAAGTTGTTCTTTTATTGGCATTGATTCTGATTTTAAGACCGGCGTAGTCTTCAGGCTTGGGAACACTTGTGGTTCGGTTTTGCTTCTGGAAACAAGTTGCCGCTGTGTAGCAGGGATGTGGGGATGGAGAGGAAGAAGATGCATCTGAAATTTCTCTGCCAACTCTGAGTTGCCATATTTTTGAGATCTGCTTGGTAACTGCATACTTTCTAGGAAATACCCAGGAACAGCGTAAAACTTGATAGCGTAGAGAAATGGGGGAGTCTGTCTGTTTGAGAGGGGAAGATGGGTGTGTGTGTGTGTGTGTGTGTGTGTGTGTAAGTAATATCTCTAGGCTGAACTGAGTGGCCAGAGATGCAGACTTCAAAAGTAAGATTCATGCTTAAGTCACAAGATAGTAGTTAGGAGGAAAAGACTTCCAAGTCCCAGAAGCAAGACCTCTTCAATTGGAAGAAATAAAAATCCACACTCCGTGAAAGAAATTGCTGACTTAAAATGGGTTCACAGAAAAGGAATCTGCAAACATGAGCCTTAAAATAACAAGTACAAGGAAAAGGCAGTGGCTCACACAGAATATATGAAAAGGAAAAGTACACTGGAGGGAAAATGTCTGCATTTTTTTTAAGCCCTGCCCTGGGAGGAGACCGCAGGGGCTCTGATTTTAGAAGATAGAGTGTAATTCCTTGCTGGGATGTTGCCTTATGGAAATGCTTCAGGAATACCCAGGGGCTCTGGTCTGTCATGAGCCTGACTCATAGCTTGCGGACTCTCCTCTGATCTCTGTGTGGCCCTACCCCACTGAGATGTGGAGAGGCTGAGTACATCATTAGTCTTCACCTGGGGGGTCTGGTCACAACTCTGTGCAATAAGGGAACTAAGCTTCTAAAGCTGCAATCCAGAACTTCTCATCTTGGGCTCCTTGGCCACCAGAATGCCACCTAGCCAGGCTTTACTTTTGGTTTCTCAAATGCCTTTGCTTGGAGAGAGAAAGGGTGATGGGTTACAAGACTGACTTCTCTGGGTTTTTCTGGGGACAGTTGTTCCTAGGAATAGGAGAAAGAAAGAGATAAGTACATGTAACTAATGAGACCTTTATGGCCCAGTCCAGAACAGAGATTGTCGTGCTGGCTAGTATGCCCACAACTGGAATTTGGGGACTAAGGGGAAAGAAGATAGTGTGTGATGTGGAATTTTTATCTCAAAACTGAATGGGTCATTCAGTCTTCCTCTGTACCTACAGGTTACTATGGGGCTTTGGCCAACAGCTTCTCGGAGTGCTTTTCTGGCTGTGTTGTTAGCTGTGTGTGTGCATGCGTGTCTGTGTATTCATTTTTTAAGGTTTATAGGTATCTTTAAGGCTCTCTCCTTAATGTTCTAGTCCAAACATTGACCGAATTGGTGGTCACTGGGAAAGCACATCTGCTGATGTTTACACCTTAGCATGGAAATTGAGGTCCAACTTCAAGGAAATAACACCCTGGGCACGTGTATGCATCATGGCCCTCAAAGGATGGCCATGAAGAGCCTTTATTCACTCGAGAGAAGGGTCCATGACCACACGCATCTGCCCAGTTTGAAGGAGGTAGAGAGAATGGCTTGACCCGTCTTTAAGAAGAACAGAGCATGCCCAGGAGTGGTGTGGGAAGCTGGGTAGGAGGAAGAAAGATGGGGTGATTGGAAGGAATGAGTGTTGGGAATATGTCCTGGAGAAGGGGGACGTTTACCCAGCCTTAAGACATGTCTGGGGCTGCTAACCCTGCATTCTCACTCTGGGTTTGAGGTCTTCCTTCCTCCTCCAATCCTAGACATTGGCCTCCACTGCCATGTGCGTACCTGAAGAAGGTACACTTCCTTTCCCGGTATGGTTTTTGAGGTTCAGTTGTGATTTTTCATTATTGTGGCTGTGGGGAAGAGTGCTCTCAGCAGTTCGAAAGAGCAGTTAGCTCTGGGAAGCTTGCTTACGATGCATTTCCCCTGGAAGAGGTAGTTTTTCATGATGCTGATATTACCAAGCAATCTGACATTGAGGAGATTTGGGGAGGGGTGGTGAGGAGTGGCAGAAGCACAGAAGGCAGCCACTTGGCTGAACGCTGCGTTTCCTGTTTGCTGTGTTCAGGAGAGAGCAGCCGTCTGCTCTCAGCCCAGCAGTGAGTAAGCCCTGTGGTGCCAGACTGCCTCCCCCACAACAGGGTGTTATACCCCGACATCGGTCCCTCACTGTGGTGCAAATACCAGACTCTGGGGGCTGCTGCCCAGATGTGCTGGCATTTCCCACAACAGTTTAGGAAACAGTGCCAGCTTCTGTCTGCAAAGCTCAGACAAGCAACTTGAGCCTTCATACAGGAGGCATAATACAAAATCCGGCCGGACGACAGCCTGCTGTTTATTTCCTGTCCTGGTGTATGCAGTGGCCCAAGCTAATCCGTTTGAGACTTGGATGAGAAACATTGCCTCATGGGCTTTTTCAAGCTAGAGGGGAGAGGGGAGAGAGAGGGGAGGCCAGAGACGCCGGTTCCCCCAATCTATCTTTGGGATTCGAGAACCTAGATGAAATAGAGAAAATAACCCCCCCACCCCACCACCTGTTATCTAAAGGCAGCCAAAATGATGGCCGCTCAGGCAGAGGTTGTCTAACATTTCATTCAGCTTCCCTGGAGAACCTCTGGTAGTCTGGCTCTGTTCTTCAGTCCCTTTCATGTCCAGGCATCTGCCAGCACTTTACTCCTCTCTTAAAGGACCGACTTTCCACTTTTAAGATGTCTGCACATGTGACTTGCATGACCCTTTGCTCTCTAGCTGTTGCTAGATAGTACATGTAGATGAACGGGGATGGTGTAAGGGAGAGTAAAAGAAGCAATGGGTGAGAGGCTGAGATTTCTTTCTTTCCTTCCTTCCTTGCTTCCTTCCTCTTTCCATCCTTCCTCCTTCCTTCCTTTTTTTTTTTTTTTAAGATTTTATTTACTTATTTGTCAGAGAGAGCACACAAGCAGGGGAGCAGCAGGCAGAGGGAGAAGCAGGCTCCTTGCTGAGCAGGGAACCCGATGTGGGGACTCCATCCCAAGACCCTGGAATCATGACCTGAGCCAAAGGCAGACACTTAACAACTGAGTCCCCCAGGCCCCCGAGGGGTTGAGATTTCTTGATCTCTGATATTTTGTACAGACATAGTCTGTTTGCTAGTTCCTGGCCAGCCCTATGAGGGTGGCTGTAATGCTTTTTTGACCTAAGAGAGTCGCAGAGAAACCTGCTGGGCTGGGCAAATGGGCCTGGGCAGCCATAGGTGGGGATGACCGTTAGGTACAGATGTGGAGAACAGCTGACACAGAGATCAGAAAAGACTCCCATCTTTATTTCCTTCAGTGTTTTATGTCCTTTTTGCCACTTTTCTGTTATCTATTTTGATACTAGATGAAGTCTAGTCCCTCCCTCTGCTCTGCTCTGTTACACTGGCTCTAATACCTGATTTCCAATAAAAATGAGATGATCAAACCAGACTTCCTATTTTCTTTAAAAACAGGAGAGATTATTACCATATTTTTGACTTGATGGAGCAGCACGAATTTCGTGATGTACATATTTCTCACTAAAACTTTTAAAGCATCTAAATGAATGCCCCAGGAGTGTTTTGTTTGTTTGTTTGTTTGTTTGTTTACAGGTTTATTTCTCTGTCACACAGATCAATGAACCCACATGGTGAGTTTGGTAGGAATCGGCTGACAGCGGAGTTGGTGATGCTTGAAGAAGAGGCCTTGGCTTTTCTATCCCAGACTAGCATGTCTTACCTTAGACTAATAGTGCTGGTTGCTATGTATTGGTCTTAACTGGGTCCTGGCTACCCATACTTCATGTAACAGCACATTTAATCTTTACGGCAACTCATGAAATAGGTACTGTTGTCATCTTCATTTTCCTGATAGGAAAATTGAAGCTTAGATATTTTTTCCCCCCGCCATTGCCCTAAAGGAAGGTTGGCAAACTTTTTCTATAAAATACCAGAAAGTAAATGTTTTAGGCTTTTGGGCCATACTACCTCTGTTGCTACTACTCAACTCTGCACTTGTGATGCTAGAGAAGCCATAAAAAAATACAAAAACAAGGGCGGCTGTGTTCCAATAAAACTTTATTTATGGGGGTGCCTGTGTGGCTCAGTTGGTTAAATATCTGCCTTCGGGCTCAGGTCATGATCCCCGGGCCTGGGATCGAGCCCAGAACTGCTCGGTGGGGAGCCTGCTTCCCCTTCCTCTCTTGCTATCTCTGTCACTATCTCTACCTCTCTCTCAAACAAATTAGAAAAAAATAAAATAAAACCTTTATTTATGGACTCCAATATTTGAATTTCATATAATTTTCTTATGTCACAAGATATTATTTAAAAATTATTTTCCAGGAATGCCTGGGTGGCTCTGACAATTAACCATCCAACTCTTGATTTCAGCTCAGGTCATGATCTCAGGGTTGGGAGATTGAGTCCCACGTCAGGCTCTGTGCTGTGTGTGATGCTTGCTTAGGGTTCTCCCTCTCTCTCTGTACCTCCCATCCACTCCTCTCCACACTCTCTCTCTCTCTCAAAAAGAAATTGTTTTCCAACCATGATAAAAATATAGAAACATTCTTCACTTGGAGGCTGTATAAAAATAGGTGGTGGGCCAGATTTGCCAGATCTGGTATAGATAAGAATAAGTCAAAAAGAAGGAACGGGTTAGGATGGTCTGGTAGGAGGTATACACTTGCCAAAGGGAAGAGCATGTGTGCAGGGAACACAAAGCATGAAGTCTCCGAGGAACTGCTGGAAATGCAAGCACAGTTTGGTAGGATACAAGGTGAGATAAGAGGAGACAGCAAGATCCAAGTCGTGACCTTGTAGGACATTTCAAAGATTTTGGGCTTTGTCTTTAGAGCAGTGGGAAGACATTAAAAATATTAAGCAAAGGAATGACAGGTGAAATTAAAAAAAAAAAACACAAAACACTGGCTGATAGGTGAAGAGTGGATTACAATTGGTCAGTGAGAGTAGAAGCAGAAAAACCAGTTAAGCAGCTCAAGAAGGGGGCCAGCTGGGTGATGATGGTGTCTACTAAGGACTGTAGCCAGAACCATTTCCTGGCACCATATTGAATGGAGGTAGAGCAATATGAAGACCTTGGTCTTCCAGTTTCAAATCTAGTGTGTTGCTTGCATGGTGTGAAATTCTTAACATTTTCAAGTGAACATTGTGTTTATCTGAATCTACCATTTATCTCTGAACCCTACAGCTGAAGAGCTACTCTTTTCTCACACACAATTCTTTCCTTCTGGAGGAAGTGCTCATAAATGAGGATAGTGTTTCTTAGGTTTGAGTTATTAATTTTCATTTCCTGAGAAAATTTATTTCATCAAGGGAAATAATCTCTTGTTCAAATAATAAAAAGACCAAAGATAACACTGTGGTCATGGTTTTATGTTACTTTCATGTTGGTGTTAGAAAGGTCACTGAATACTTCCTTGAAGGTCAGCTTTTCTTAAAATTTGTGTAGCTTTCTTTTCCAAATGAGAAATGATACATTCTTTTCTACCTTTGAAGGAATGATTTGTCTGCCTGGGCACTCACAGTAACACTCCAGTTCTTTTTTCTTTTCTTTTCTTTTTCCTTTTTTTAAAAAAGATTTTATTTATTTATTTGACAGAGAGACACAGTGAGAGAGGGAACATAAGCAGGGGGAGTGGGAGAGGGAGAAGCGGGCTTCCTGCTGAGCAGGGAGCCTGATGTGGGGCTCAATCCCAGGACTCTGAGATCATGACCTGAGCCGAAGGCAGACACTTAACCGACTGAGCCACCCAGGCACCCCAACACTCCAGTTCTGATACTAGCCTATATCTCTGGATCAGAGCACACTATCCTTTGAACAATATGATACCGAAGGGTTAGAGTCTGTTTCTGTGGGGTCCAGGATTAGAGATTACGGAAGAAAGGAAAGAAAGGGAAAGATGAGACTCACAGAGGGGTGATGGTGATGGTGATTTTGCCTCAACTTCTCTAGGGGTTGCCTAGAGGCAGCAGTGGGTGATACTGACCCAAGGTGGGTGGAAGAAGGGGAACTTCAGAAAACTCTTGGGGGTGAGACACAGTGGTTATGCCTTCTCAGTGAATCTGGGTGTTAGCTGATCTGCCATTCAAATTTTTCCTTATATTACTGCTATTTGTTACTTTGTATTCTTTCTCAAATATAAAGCAAGGTCTATAGGGTCTGTGTTTGTATATCAAATGTCATCTTCCATCCCATAACGTACAGTGTCTTGCACACAATTGATGCCCAATATTGAATATTGGATCTGTTACTTTGTCACCTTTGGCCTACATGCTGCACAGTGAAACCTCTTGTCTCAAAGAAGTCAGAATTTTAAAATCTAAAATCATCACCACGGAGACTCTTGGGTCATCCTGAGAATAGGACCAATTTTAGGGGTAAGCAGTAGCCAAGATTTGGGCTTCTACGGAGGATGTTCTCCCATTATGGGATTTCTGTTGACCACTTTTCTTTTGGCCACCCCATTTCATTAGCCATTGGATGCTTGTCTTTGTTTTTGCACAGCAGATGCTCCATATATGTCTGCAGAGCAAGTTCATTTCTGGTACTGATTTTATTTATTCTCTGTAGCCTCTGCATATTCATGCAGGTATAGGTGGTGGGGTTGAAGTTGCAAGCTTAGAGACTTTGATACATTCTCTCCCTTCTTCCCTTCCTTCATTTATCAGTTATTGAAAGTTGGTTATGTGCCAGGCATTGGGTTAAGTGCTGGGGGATGGCAACAAAAAAGACACGGTGTATGACTTCAAAAACATTTCAGTCTAGCGGAGAGGTAAAAGGAAACAATGGCCACTTGGTGTGAAGTAGAGGCAGCCGTTGTGGACCTCTCTCCGACCTGGTGGATGGGACCTCCCTGGTGCGTTTGCCTTCTGAACTTCTGAATGTGGTCAAGAGCAGGTAGCGGGTCTGTGCAGTTGAGGATGAATTAACAGGTTCTACGCTTCCTTTTCTCCATTTGTGCAGAGCGGAGATGTCTGGCCAGAGATTAATTTCTAATAGAACGTCCCAGCAATCTGCACCTAATTCTGATTATACCTGGGAATATGAATATTATGAGATTGGACCAGTTTCTTTTGAAGGACTGAAGGCTCATAAATGTAAGTCTTATACAATTCCCCATTGTAAACATAATGTATTTGTCTTAACCTGTGAAATCCCCCCACGATTAATTTTCCTGAAGAATCTATCTTTTTACACAACTCTATTCTGTATCCCACAAGTCCCAGAAAAACACCCCCTTCTAAACATAGGCTGATTGCTCAGGGATAGTATTGCATGAGTGACAAAGAACTTGAAAGATTCCCTTAGTGGGGGACCCTGAATCAATGTCATTCTCAAATTGAGATTCTTTTTAAAGTATTAATGATTCCAGCTCTCCCAAACTGTGTGAACATTTGGACCATCAAAAATATGTACAAAAATAAAGTCTGAAACTATTATTTAAAGAACCTTCTTTTGTAACACATGGTCAACAGCATTCTTTCAGCCCTGCTGGGTTTCTGGGGCTATAGAGAGCAGTACGTGTGCATTCATAATGATGGACTGAAATAGCCTGCAGCCATTCCTAATGTGGCACGATAGGCATAAATTGTGCATTGTGTTATTGGAGTGACTAATAATCCAGCACAAAGCATCTGTTTTCCAGGAACTACTGCCCACTCGCAGGTTCTGTCATGGTTACCCCATAAATATTCCAGAGATGTTTGGTTGTTTCAGAATGAATCCATAGCACGATAAAAATTTAGGTTCTTAACCGGTTCAGTTAATGGAACACATTAGGAACTCTAAGGAAGATTGGAAATGGAGATGCAAATATGGCAAAGGAATTGCCTTTGCTCTTTTAGTATTTTCTGGGTGCTGCCATTCTGAGCTGTCTTGGTGTTCATGATCCCTTACATTCATCTGCTGCTCCCTTGCAAGGAAGGCTTTCTAATTTTTTTTCCAGCTTTCTTGAGGTGTAATTAACAAAATTGTAATATATCTAAAGAGTACAAAGTCATTATTTGATAAACACATACATTGTGAATGGATTCCCTCCATCAAGTTAATTGAAACACTTATCACCTCAGATATTTCCCTTTATTTTTTGGTGAGAACATTTCAGTTCTGCTCTGTTGCAAATTTCAGTTATATCATACACATTGTCAATGATACTGACCATGTTATATGTTAGATTCTCAGACCTTATTCCTCTTATAACTGAAAGTTTGTATCCTTTTACCAACCTCTCCCTGTTTCCCCCACCCTCAGCCCCCTGGGAACCCCTTTTCTACTCTTTGTGTCTATGAGTTTGAATTTTGGGGGTGTTCCCCATATATGTGATACCATGCAGTATTTGTCTTCTCCATTTGGCTTATTTCACATAGCATAATGCCCCCCAGGTTCATCCATGTTATCATAAATGACAAGATTTCCTTTGTCTTAAAGGCTGACTAATATTTGTGTGTGTGTGTGTGTGTGTGTGCTCGTGCATCAATATAAGCGATGGACACTTAGGTTGTTTCCATACCTTAGTTATTGTGAATAATGCTACAGTGAATGTGGGAGTATAGATACCTCTTCAAGATAATGGTTTTGTTTCCTTTGGATATAGATCCAGAAATGGGAATGCTAGGTCATAGGTAGTTCTGTTTCTACTTTTTTGAGGAAACTCCATACTATTTATCATAGTGGCTGTACCAGTTTACATTTCCACCAACAGTGCTCCATGGTTTCCTTTTCTCCACATCCTCACCAACACTTTTTATCTCTTGTCTTTTTTGATATTAGACATCCAAATAGGGATGAGGTGGTATCTCATTGAGGTTTTGATTTGCGTTTCCCTGATGATTAGTGATGCTGAGCACCTCTTCATGTGCCTGTGGCCATTTGGATATCTTTGGAAAATATCTATTCTGGTCCTTTGCCACTTTTTAATTGGGTTGCTTTATGGTATTGAATTGTATGGGTTTCTTCTATTTTTAGACTTTAACCCCTTATCAGATATGTGCTTTGCAAATATTTATTCCCATTCCATAGGTTCCATTTTCCTTTTGTTGGTGCTTTCCTTTGCTGAGCAGTAGCTTTTTGGTCTGATGTAGTCCCGCTTATTTATTTTCTTTCCATTGCCTTTGCTTTTGGTATCAAATCCAAAAAAAAATCATTGTGAAGACCAATGTCATGGAGCTTGCCCCGTATGCTTATGACCATTATTTTGAGTTCTCTATCAGGTAAATTATTTATTTCCATTTCATTAAGATCTGTTTTTGAAGATTTATCTTGTTCTTTAGCTTGAGACATATTTCTCTATTTCTTCATTTTTCTTGACTCTCTGTGCTGGTTTCTGTGCATTGAAGAAAACAGCTACCACTCCCAGTTTTGAGTGGTGTTGTGTAGGAGATCAACCTTGTCATTCAGCCTACCCTGGGCTCCTAGTTGCCTCTTAAAGTTTTATGATTGCCAAAACAAATTTCTTTGTTTTTAGTGGCTCCCAGTAGTTGAGGGTGTGTCAAGACCTGCCTTTGTCCCCAAGGGGAAGATTGTGGTCAGCACCTACCTAGATGAAGGCTGATTAGAAGCCCGGAGGATAGGCAGCAGCTGGAAAAGTATGTAATTAAATCCCTCCCAGGGAGAAACTAGGAGACGGAAGTTATAAAGCAGGGGCACAGGGGTCCAAGAGCACCTGGCTCTGGGGGACCTAAAGAGACCAGGTTTGGCAACTTACAGCTGACAAAATCCACAGGCAGAGAGACAAGTCCTGGTGTAACAAGAAAGGAATTTATTTCAGTGAGGCCAACACTGGAAAGACAGCAGACTAGTGTCTCAGACTCTCTCCAAAGTGCCAAAGATACTTCCAGGTTTATATAAAGAAAATGTTGGACAAAGGTGGGCAGGAAAGGTCAGGTTGATCATTGTCTTGCAGTCAGTCATGGGCAGGGTCTTGCTGGCTCAGGGCAGTCGTTATGAGTAGTTTCCATTCCCATCAGGGGACCTTTTGCTCTGGGATCTTTTGCCTGATGAAAGAAATAAATAAGCTGGAAAGAAGAACTTAATCAATTAGAAAGTTTGAGGTCAAAATGGAGGTAGTGGAAATCCTCTTCCAGTTTTTGCCTGTTTCCTCTCTAAGCCAAGTAGATAGCTGGGCAAGTCCTCCTGCTTGTTAAGAATGGCTTTTTTGTTCCCTACAGTCCTGTAGGACTCCTGAATGTAAGCACCATTGGTATCAGAGCCAGGAGACTGGGGGCCTGTCCCTTGGGCTGTAGCCACATAAGCTAGAGTGTCAGACATGTGTATAAGCTCTCTCCAGGGAGATGCCGGTGACTTGGTTTTATGATTAGAATAGGCTGCAGGGAGAAGGCAGGGTGGGTTGGCAGCTTCCCTGGGAGACTGCAGGCAGCCGCTGGATGGGTGCTAAATCCGAGGCCCCACCCCGAGGCCTCATCCTGTCCAGGAAACTCCTGGACAGGAAAGAATGGGAAGTAGGCGTCTTTGTCTACTTCCTCTGCAGTGAGCCTTGGGGGGATAGCTGTGGTGGGGGCTCACCTGCCTGCCCTTGAATTACTGCTTCTTTGTTTGCTATGTAGTCTTTAGGTTCTTACACACCTCAGCCCTTTTGGTTTTCAGAGCTAGGCATTTTAGTGGCCTGTCTCTGCAGTGAGGGTCTTAAAACTGGGGCTCCAGAGGTACTGTCCAAACCGTTTCCGTCTTAGGGAGAAGCTGGAAGTTGGGGGTTTCCTTCCAACTGTATGTTGCTATGTTGGGGGTAGGGATTATGGCAAGAGTGTGTCTCAGACCTTCCTATCCATTTTTATGTGGGTGTTTTCCTCTTTGGAAGAGGTGTTGGAGGGACTTTGCTAGTTTCTGGATATCTTTCAGAGGGAATTCCTCCATATGCAGCTGTGTATTCAATGTGTTTGTGGATGGAGGCAAACTCAGGAGCCTCCTAAGTCTTCATCCTGGTCAAGTCCCATTCCAGCTTAATTAAGTGATCAAGGCTTTGATTCTCCTGTGGCAAGAAGGCTTTGCCTGTGGGTCCCCGGAGCCTGGAAGCCACTGGTGGCTAGTGGCTGCGGCAGAGCCTCTAGTGGGCCAATTAGAGGGCAGTGATACTGTTAGGAATTAGTTGGACAGTTGGATAGTCAGGGCTGGGGTCCCCAACAATGAAATGAAAATATGGAGTTGGGGCAGCTAAGATAGAACAGCACTGACATCACTGACATCCTGTTTTGCAGCTTAAGCAGGACCCCACCAGCATTCTGCTTTGCAGCCATTGCAGAAATGACTTCCGCAAAACGTCCTCAAATAAGGCAGGTAACCACAAAACATTTGTCAGTATCACCAGCAAGGGGCGGTTAATAAAGAAGACCCCAGATGTCAGGAAAAAAAAAGAAAAAAATGTGTTCCATTTTGTGTTCCATCATGTGTTCCATCATTGTGTTCCATGATGTGTTCCATCAGCACATAGACTTTAGCCTAATAGACTTTAGCATGTAGATGGATACAGGACCCAAGCCCTGATTGGCACCACTCAGCACACCCTGATTGCTTTAAATAGTTCTGGAAAAGAGCTCATAAACCCCCCTAAACTTAGAAACTCCAAGGGCAACACTCTTGCCCCCCCCAACCCCCCCACCCCCGACCCAAGGAGCTTTATAACATTGCTCAGTAAACTTTGCTTTGCTGCCAGCCACTCTTCATCTGGTCTACCTCTTCATTCTTCGTGGGGGCACGACCAAGAAGGAGGGGCGGCACTAAAGGCAGAGAAAATCCTACAATACTCTGGCTGGTTCCCAAGTCCTGGTCTCCACCAGTGGACCTGTAAAGGGCTTCAGAGTTACTCATTTACCGGATCAAGGGCTTTCTATATTTGTTCCTTAAAAACTTATTAACTAAATCATATATCTTTTATCCCTGAAGTGAGTAGTAATAATTAAATGCTTTCACTCCTTCGTTTATTGATGTCTGCTCAGTATTTCTCTGTGGAAATTTTGAAAAGCAGATAAAATCCATTAGGATATGCTTCATTGATTTTCTGTTGGAAGGCTGTTGCTGTCAGGGCATGAAATCATGCTCTTTCATTTACTTTAATTATTCAATCTTGTTTTTCTGGAGCAATCTTTAGGTAAAGACACTTGCTTTTTAAGAATTTTCGTACAAAGAATTTTAGTACAAAGCAAATTTTAGTACTGGGCAAATTGCCAAATATTTCCCTATAATTTGCACTTTTACAGGTTGGTGAACCAAATTTTTTCTGTCAGCATGCTCCTATCTCTTTTCCTTAGTTTAAGGGGCAAAGAAGACAGGCTTGCTGCTATTATTTTGGTTGGTATATCTCTAGATATAATTGGAAATCTTTTTTTGAGCATATTATATTCTAGAAATGATTATAACTGGTAAGAATTCCTGCAAAATGTAGACAGAAGTATGACACATTACATATTTACTTTACGTACTATACTATTAATAAGGAATGCTTTGTTAGTTTTAGCAGTCACATCAGGAAAAAACGGAATGCCTGGTTGAGTCCTTACTGTTTGGATGTAAAAAATCTGACCAAAATAGAGGTCCTTAGCTTCCAGAACCTGACAATATATGAGGCACAGAGAAGAGAATAAGAAACAAACGAAAAACACAGACATACAGGAAAATAAAAAAGAATAAGTCAACTATTGTATTGTGTACTTTGGTATAGTTTCTTCCACTTTAAAATGCTGTGATTCTGGGGTGCCTGGGTGGCTCAGTCATTAAGGGTCTGCCTTTGGCTCAGGTCATGATCCCAGGGTCCTGGGATTGAGCCCTGCTCGGCGGGGAGCCTGCTTCTCCCTCTGCCACTTCCCCTGCTTGTGTTCCCTCTGTGGCTGTCTCTCTCTTTCTGTCAAATAAATAAAATCTTTAAAAGAAAAAAAAATTTTTAAATTAAGTTGTGATTCTGACCTTCAGGTGTGTCTCCTTGTATTATAGAGCAGAATTCAAAGCCAGTTAGGTGTAGATTTAGAAAAATAGAAGCCAGATATTTCAAGGGGAAGCATTTATTGAGGACAGGATAACAGTTGTCTTCATTTGCTTTACCTGTAACAGATCATACTTGGCAACAGTAGCTCCATCTTTAGTTAGACCAGGTTCTTCTGCCTGCTGAAATGAAGAGTCCTGCCTTCAAATGGTCTTTCATCTGAGAGGCAAGATCTGGTGGTTATTGTGAATTCTCCTTTTGCTCTCAGTTTTGCATCTGGTATTAAACCTTATAATCCATCAGAAGTGGAAGTATATCTGACATATATTTGGCACCAACAGAATGACCATCCACTCATTCACTGTTTCTTTCAGCAAGTATTTACTGAGTACCCATTATGTGCAGCACTCTTTTAAGAACTGGAGACACAACAGCAAACAAAAGAGGCAAAAATACCTCAGCTTATAGATCTTGTTTCCTCGTGGGAGAGATAGACAATAAATACGTTAAGTAAGCAAACCATGCCATATGGTCATAGGAAATAGAGTAGGGAAAGGAGATGCAGAGTGTGGTGGTAAAATTATACATAGGGTGGCCATGGAAGGACTTACCGAGAAGGAGAAATTTGAGAAAGACCTGAAGGAAGTGAGAGGCTGAATTGGAAGGTATCTGGAGAAGAGCATTCCAGAAAATGCTCCGTGGCAAGAATGAAATGGATCATCCAAGGACCAACGAGGAGGCCAGCATGGTACCAGGGGAGTCACTATGAGGCAGGATAGCAAGAGAAGAAGTCAGGGAATAGAGAAGAGGAAAAAGACAATAGGGCCTTTGAGATCACTTTTTCTCTGAGATGCCATTTGGAGAAGAGGAATCGCATCTGGTTTAGGCTTCAATAAGACATCACTGTGGGTCGGGGAGGGAGGGAGGGAGATTGGAAACAGAAGACCAGTCAGAGGAGGCTCTCACAGTAGGTCAGGCAGCTGATGACAGTGGCTTGGCCATGGTGGGGGACAGTGGAGTGGTGAGAGGTGCATACATTCTGGATAGTTCTAAAAGATCTGATAGTCTTCATCAGTAGATTGGTCATAGGGCATAATAGAAATTGAAGAGCCAAGGAGGATTTGAAGATACGTGATCTAATTGGCAGCATGAATTGCAATGAACAGAGATGGGGGAAACTATGGGAGAAGCAGGAACATCAGGAGCTCAGCTTTGGACTTGTTAAATTGAGACCTATCAGACATCCAATAGGACATGGCAGGAGAGATGTGCTGTACAGGTGTGAATTTGAGAGTCACGGCGTATAAATCATATTCAAAGTTAAGAGGCTGGATGAATGAGTATAGATAGAAAACTGAAGAGGTACAAGGACTGAGCCCTGGCACACGCTAGCATTTTAAAGTTGGAGGTGTTAGGAGGAAAGTAGCAAAGGAGCCTAAATGGAATGAATATACAGGAAGGTAGGAAGAAAACAGGGCAATTGTGTTTCCTGGAAGTCAAAGAAAGAAAGAGTTCAGGGATGAGGCTGTGTTAAATGCTGCTATTAGGTCAAGTAAGTTGAGGACTGTGACTTGACTGTTCGATTTACAACACAGAAGTTATTGGCAATGATTTGAAAGCAGTCTTAGCAGAGTGTGTGGGGAGTGAAAAGCTGATGGAATTGGTTCAAGAAAAAAAAATGAGAGGAGAAGAACTGAAAACCATATGTACAGACAGATCTCTCAAGAATTTTGCTATGAAGGGAAAGAGAAATAGGACATTTAGGAAGACCCTGACTGGGCACCTGGGTGGCTCAGTGGGTTAAGCTGCTGCTTTCAGCTCAGGTCATGATCTCAGGGTCCTGGGATCAAGTCCCACATCGGGCTCTCTGCTCCTCAGGGAGCTTGTTTCCTCCTCTTTCTCTCTCTCTGCTTGCCTCTCTGTCCACTTGTGATCTCTCTCTGTCAAATAAATAAAATCTTTAAAAAAAAAAAAAAAAAAGGAAGACCTTGACTAGGTGAGACAAGATGTTCTTAGAGAAGCAGAAGCAAAGCCTATAAGTCTGTATGTGGACACGTTTACATTTTAGCAGGACCATTAGTTGCTGTGTTGACGAAAGACTGAAGGAGCACGCTTTTATTCTGAGCCATCAGTGGAGGTCATATCCCATGCTTTTTTTCATATGCCAACTTGCAGATAATGCCAGCCACACTCATGGACGAATTAGCAAGAAGCCAGATCATCAAGACGAGAAGTAGAGCTGGAGCATGCGAAGGCTTAGAGTAAGACGTGTCATTGGAAGCACAGTCAAAGCAAGCAAGTTCTGGAATGGCACTGTTGGCTCCTTGCCAGGAATTCAGACCACAAAATTGGCCTTAATGCATTAGAAAGCAGAAGTGCTATGAGGACAGCTATGGCTCTCGTATTCTGAATCCTCTCAGTTAGTATTACTCATTGTTTTTCATACAGCCAGGAGATGGAAAGGTCACAATTAATTCTTAGGAGGTGGAAAGGAGGGAACTGGGATTGGGTAGTTGGCCCTAGTCTGTCCCTAGAGTAGAAAAGATAATCATGGTGAAACAGCATCCCACCAGTGAAAGCCACGCTGTCGTCAGCTTTCTTCTCTGTTTCATTCCATTCACCATCTAGAAGTCCCCTTGACAATTTACCCCTTTATTATAATGATCTCTAAATAGTTCAGTTTCTAGACAGAACAAAAGTGGCCACTGGGCTCTGTTAGAAACACCTTAGGAAAGCTTCTCTTGGTTTCCTTAACCAGCTGGCCTCACTGGAGCTTTACTCTCTATAAACCTTTATTTTGCATCCTTCTCAGGGAAGGGTGCTTTGGAGAGGGCCAGGTTCTCCGCTTTCTCTCTTTGACTGCCATGCCCATGTCTATGAAACATGTTATATAAATAAAAGTGCAGGAGAGTTTAGATATTCCTGGGCCAAGATGGGGACCTCTGATATTCCCTGAAAGGGGCTCAGGGTAAAAAAGTGCCCTAGGGTCAGGCCATGTGACATAGGATGAGGGAGAGGAAAATTAATGGAAATAACTAGAGGAAGCAAAATTATGTTTGAAGAGGAATGTGAATAAACAGAACCACTCGAGGCATATTGTAATAGGATATGTAGATGCCATATTATCAAAGAAGCATTTGGAAATGCCATTGGACCACTGGCATTCTCAAGTTCTAACTGTCGCCCTGATTCTCCCTTGCCTGCTCCCCCATGACATCAAGGAAGGGCTGTGACCATCTCATGCCCCACAGTATTGTTGCCTTTTGATCAGCTCCCTGGGGTGCTAGGAAGGCAGAGAGAAGGAACTAGGCTGGATTAAAGGCACCCCTTCTCCATCTCTGCCCACCCTGAGCTAGAGAAGCGAAGAAGTAAAGGGGATCCAGCCATTGTTTGCAGGCGAAAACTGTCCTAATGCGAACACCTTCCAATGTGAATCAACGTGACAAGGTTAAATTCTCAACTGAGAACTTCAGTATAATTCTTGCATATACTTTAGAATTTATTTTTGCTCTGCAGGCCGTTGATGAAGTACGCATGCTGAACCGTCATTATCAGTGAGGTGGGACTTCCCAGGCTGTGCCCCCAGGACTGAGGTGTTATTCTCGAATGTTGGTTGCACTTGTGTACACTTGTTTTTTTGGTATTCATCCTTTTGTCCTTTTTAGGCTTTATTTCCACTATGTTATAAGGCAAAGTCTACAATTTCTATTGCTTTGGCACTCTTGGAGTCCAAGGAAAAATACATTAGTTTTGTGTCCAGAGCACTGAATGAACATGGTTGAATAAAAATGAACTTCAGGGCAATCCTATATGTAGAATGAAATATGAATTATTCAGAGTAAATTGCCGATCTGACTTCTTAACTTTAGAAAAAGGGCAATACATGATTTAATTAGAATGATGCTTTGCACTGAAACACATTAAATATTTTTTTAATTTAGTGTGTGTGTGTGTGTTTAATTTCTAAGCATTCTCACTGTGATCTCATGTAGGGGGACTTCTTAGAACGGATCAGAAAATGTGAAGTATTTTTTACCATTCTGTGAGGTGGTGAGGATGTGGAGAAAGGGGAACCCTCTTAAAATTGCTGGTGGGAATGCAAGCTTGTTTGGGCAATCTGGAAAACAGCATGGCAGTTCCTCAAGAAGATAAAAACAAGCTACCCTACAACCCAGCAATTACACTACTAGGTATTTACCCAAAGGATACAAATATAGTGATCTGAAGGGACACCTGCACCCCAATGTTTATAGCAGCAATGTCCACAATAGCCAAGACATGGGAAGAGCCCAGATGTTCATCGATAGATGAATGGATAAAGACGATGTGGTCTCTATATACAATGGAATATTACTCAGCCATCAAAAAATGAAATCTTGCCATTTGCAATGACATGGAGGGAACTGGAGGGTATTATGCTAAGTGAAATAAATCAATCAGAGAAAGACAGTTATCGTATGATTTCACTCATATGTGGAATTTAAGAAACAAAACAGAGGATCATAGGGGAAGGGAGGGAAAAATAAAGTAAGACAAAATCATAAGAGACTCTTATCCTTAGGAAACAAACAGGGTTGTTTCAGGGGAGGTGGATGGGTGATGGGCATTAAGGAGAGTACTCGATGAAATGAGCACTCAGTGTTATATACAACTGATGAATCACTAAATTCTACCTGTGAAACTAATAATGTACTACATGTTAATTAATTGAAGGTAAATTAAAAATAACTTTAAAAAAGAAAGAAAATGTAAAATGATTCAATTTTGGTGCCTTCCCCAGATCTGAGACCCTAAAATGTATGTGCCAGTTTTTGTAGACTATCCAGTCTCATCCCTGTCCCAAGGATGTATACTTGTGACTATTAATCAAGATAAGATCAAGGAAGGGCCCTTGTAGAGAAGCATAAGCATGTTATGGGGTTTGAAGGAGGGAAAAAAACACATCACTTAGGGAAGTTAGTCCAGGCTTTGTGAGGGAGATGGTATAAGGAATGGTCTTTTTTTTTTTTTTAAGATTTTATTTATTTATTTGACAGAGAGATACATAGTAAGAAAGAAAACACAAGTAGAGGGAGTGGGAGAGGGAGAAGTAGGCCTCCTGCCAGGGAGCCCCATATGGGACTCCATCCCAGGACCCTGGGATCATAACCCCAGCTGAAGGCAGACACTTAATGACTTACCACCCAGGAGCCCCAAGGAATGGTCTTTGAAGGATGGATAGACTTATTAGCTCTATGTTGGGGAAAACTATTCCAGCCAGGTGAGGGTAAGAGCCCCTGAAAAGGTGTGGATCTTAGGAAGTTATGGCTACGAATTAAGGTAAATACAGGGACACAGTGTTCCCTTGTCTAATTGGAAACATGGGTTTTAAAGTACAGGTAAGCTGGGAGAGATTGATGATAATTTTAACCATAATAGCTGTCAAATATGGGATACATTTTTCTCAGATGCCAGACATTGTAGAAAGTGCTTTACATATGGAATCACTTTTAATTTGGAAAAGGTCAGGGCTATTTTTGCCAGAGTTTTTTTGTTTGTACTGCTTTGTTTTTGCTTTGCTGAAGAATTTTTCATAAAGGAACAACATTAACAGAGTTATCATAAAGTAGGTTCATACAGAGATGAGACAGAGGGAAAGACACAGGATAGGGAGAGCACTCAGAAGGTGATTTGTATGTTCTCCTCAAGAATTAATGAGGACTGAGTTATTCCAGTATGAATGTAAGTAAGTGAAAACACAAAATTGGGTTGGTTTGAATGAGAATTAATTTTCTTTTTTTAGGTAGGCTCCATACCCAGCGTGGGCTTGAACTCACAACCTTGACATCAAGAGTTACATGCTCTACTGATTGGGTCGGCTAGGTGCCCCCAGAATTTATTTTAAATTTCATATTGCAATCTCTGCTAAAAAAGATATTTTCTAACTCGGGACACTTAAGTGGAAACTTACAGACCTAGATGATCTACAGTCTTTCTGGGGTTCCTTCATTAAAATATGGAAAAACAAAGAGTCAATAAGTCCAAAGTCTCTCAGTGTCATCTTGGGACAGAAACCCTGCAGCACACAGGATCTTCCCTCTCCCTCATTCCTTACATCTTATCTGTCCCCAGTTGACTAATGGGTCAAGATTGTCTTATCATATTGTTAACTTTCTTCTCTTATTTCATGTAATGAAAAAATCAGATTCCTTGAATGTTCAAGTTTTAAGCTGTTATGAAATGCTAATCCCCGTATTAACTGTTTACAGATTCCATTGTGATTGGATTTTGGGTTGGTCTGGCTGTCTTCGTGATTTTCATGTTTTTTGTGCTGACTTTGTTGACCAAGACAGGAGCGCCACACCAGGAGTAAGTTTGGGTCTTTCCTAAATATCTATTAAACCCCATGGGAACTAAATAAATAGACATACTATCCAGGGCTGGGGTTGCTTCCAGTGGGGGAAAAGGGGCTGGTTATGGATTTACTGCCTGTACCCAGTTGCCTTTGGGTGGAATCACCTTCCTCCTGGCACTTCACCTCTTGGCCCTGGGGCTTGTTTTCAAGAGGACCCTTGTGAACCTAGGTTTCACAGTGATCCAGGCCTGATTTTTATTTTGAAATGTTTATTAATTAGGTTGTATTTTCTCCTATTCCCAAAAGAATTTGGGTGACTTATGAGACCAAAATTAGTGGGGAAGAAAAAAAAGATAGTAGCAAAATGGGATGAAAACCAGTTATTTATTTATTCATTTATTTTCATTTATCAATTTATTCATTCTATAAATATTTGCCAGGTAACTATGTGCTATGTATTATACTAAGTGACATGAAGTTAAAATAGGGAAGTCCTTTTGTTCAGTAGCTCACTGTTTAGCGGAAGATAAATTAGTTACTGATTAAGAAAATTCAAGAAAATTAAAGTATGCTAGGATCTATGTTAATCTATGATGTAGTTTTTAAATTAAATTAAAAATAAATTTAATTAAAAATTAATTAATTAGTTAGCTAAGAATTAATTTAAATAAAAAATAATTTTATTATGTTATGTTAGTCACCATACAGTATATCATTAGTTTTTTTTTTTGTTTGTTTGTTTTTTTTTAAAGATTTTATTTATTTATTTGACAGAGAGAGATCACAAGTAGGCAGAGAGACAGGCAGAGAGAGAGGAGGAAGCAGGCTCCCTGCTGAGCAGAGAGCCTGATGCGGGGCTCGATCCCAGACCCCGAGATCATGACCCGAGCCGAAGGCAGCGGCTTAACCCACTGAGCCACCCAGGCGCCCCATATCATTAGTTTTTGATGCAGTGTTCCATGATTCATTGTTTGCATATAACACCCAGTGCTCCAAGCAATACGTTTTAAAAAAATATTTCAAGGAAACTGAGGGTTGATGGTGGAAGGGAGGTTGGGTGAGGGGGCGTGGGGTTATGGACATTGGGGAGGGTATGTGCTATGGTGAGTGCTGTGAAGTGTGTAAACCTGGCGATTCACAGACCTGTACCCCTGGGGATAAAAATATATGTTTATAAAAGATAAAATTAAAAAACAAAAACAAAAACAGAAACATTTCAAGGAGCAGAGAAATAGTTACAACTGGGTACTCAGTTGAATTATTGACAATAAAACAGTGAGTTAAACACTGAGCTTCCTTGAAGCTAGGATAAAAAGAGAAACACCAAGAATTATATAATTCTCAGGGCAGGATAAAGAACATTTGTGTTGGGACTTAGATTTATGGAGGAAATTATTACATGACTCTTAAAGAACATTGAGTAACATCAGAAGGTATTTTTTCAGTTGTGGATTGCAAAAAACTCAGAAATGTTTTCGAGGATTTTTATTATCCCAACTCTTCAAACAAAGCAAGAAATAACATATGTCGAATACCTTTTTAGTCAGTCCCAGCCAGCACAGATAGCACACTCCAATTAGGTAATCGGAGGAACTTTCGATGACAAGAGTATCCCCGAGTTGTGGCCAGATGGAAAGATAATCAGATAGGACAGTGCAGGGCCCCCCAGGCGACCAACACTGAGGAACAGGTACCAACCACCCTAGATCTGAAGGGGACCCAGGAGTTCCGTGAAAAGGGTGGCTGAAAGGAGCTGTGACTTTGGGTTGAAGGACAGAGCTAGCCCAATGGGACCCCTCTCAGGAGGGACCTCAAAATAAATACCAAGTCCTTATTTTCCTTCCTCCTTCCACCTCTTACCATTGCTGTCCATTGGCTGACCACAGGGGAACAGCCAGCAGCCAGTCTCCTCCAACAAAGGTCAGTTTTCTAAGCCACAGAGCACACAGCAGCAGGCAGAATGGCAGAGAGCGGCCTGGGAGAGTAAATGGAAAAAATGTAGCAACATCCTACCGTTTTCCATCTAGTCGCCCTCCTACTCCGCATAGCCTGGCAACAGGATTCTCCCCGTTGTCATATCTCCTCACACTCTCTCCTGCGGCTGTTCAGTCTTCAGCCTGCACTTGCGCACTCTAACAAGTGCCTGGAGAAAGGGAGCAGTTCTGCTCTTCACTCAGCTATTTTCAGACATTAAGGTGCAGAAAAAAAAAATTAAACACATTTTAAATGAAAGGAAAATAACATTTATTGAAGCCTACAGACACATCCAGTTGAGAATCTCTTTAACAGCCACTGAAAAGCCACTAAAAAGACAGGGAACTTCCCTTTCTTCTATGTTCTCATAAAAATCCGTACATGCCTTTGCTTCTGTTATACTGGTCCAGGGAATTTGAAGATAGGGTGTGGGTTGCAACAGTGTTAAGAAAAGCAGAGGACAGACTTAGGGAACATCTCATGGAGTGGTCAGTGAACAGCAGCACTGTGATCTTCCTTTTCTTCAAAGGGACAGATTTTCGCAGGACTGTTGGGATATGTTTGCTTGATATAGGACGCACGTGATCTTTACGCTTGAGAACGCCCTACTCCCAAAGAAAACATGACTTCACGTCATGATTAACTTTATGCACCAAGCTGTCGAGGCCATGATACCGAAATAGTTGATCAAATATTATTCTAGGCATGTCTGCATTTATGTTTTTCATTGAGTTAACATTTAAATTAGTAGACTGAGGAAAGCAGGTCATCGTCCATAATGTGAGTGGGTTTCATCCAATCAATCATTGGAAAGCCTCCCTTGAAAGAGAATGACGTCTCTCAAGCAGAGAGGAATTCCCACCGAAGATTGCCCACAGCCTCACTCTGCAGCTCTTCCCTGGGGCTCCAGCCCGCCGGCTTAACTGGCAGATTTTGGACTTGCAAGCCTCCACAGTCCACGTGAACCAGTTCCTTAAAATAAAAAATTAAATTAAAATAAATTAATATATTTAAATAATTAAAATAAATCTCAGACACACACACACACACTCTCTCTCTCTCTCTCTCACACACACACACACACTGGTTGTTTTTGTCTCTCTGGAGCCCTCTGATCCGTCTCCTTAATCTGTCATGGTGACCCTGGGTAGCTGAGACTTGTTTCCAGTCTTTCAATTGGCAGTTCAGTCCTCCTGTTAGCTGGGTTTTCTTTTGATGGTGGTTCTGAATAATCTCAATGAGAGAACAGCGGTTGTTGTAACTCTATGCTTTTTAATGAGGTTAAGGAGAAAGTCTAACCTTTTTTTGACTTCAATAAATGGATCAGCCCTCAGGGCCACATTGTAAATGCTTTTTTGAGTCTGAGGCAGTATAAGACGTGGCGTTTGGTTGCTCTATATCATAATAGAAGCCGGAAAGAAACAGACATGAGGCAAAAATCCCTGAGTGGATCAGTTAAAGAGGCTTTTAGATCTTAGTAAATTTGACATTCATTTGGCAGAAATTTTCTCTAAAGGAGACATTATTTTTTTCCACTTGGTCAGCTTTAATCTAAAACAACCAATTTAAGCTTCCCTATGTGATAATTAGGCATGGAGGAAAGAATGATAAGTCACTGAGAATAATAAGAGCTTTTTAAAAAATATTTACCATGTGCTAGGGTCTGCTAATCCCCTTATTTGTATAATCTCACTAAGTCCTCACAGAAAGATGAAGTAAATCTTGTAGGCGTTCCAACTTTACAGATGAGAAAAATGAATCACTTGTCTGATGTCTCACAGGTAAAAACAACTATTGGTCCAGGCCTCAAACACAAACCTCTTGGACTCGGAAGTTTTTGTTATTAACCACTATATGGAATGATCTCGTGTTGGTAATTTTTAATCTCTTCCTTCTTCAGAACTAAAGATACTAGCAACCAATCACATTTGTTTCCTTCTGTCACTTATTGGACCACGTGTGGGCTCTGGAGTCAAACATTTCCGGATTGACTTACTGAGACTTTGGGCTGGATTCTTAACCTCTCCTGGCCTGAAATTCCTCTTGTATAAAAATAAAATAGTATCTGCCTCCTAGGATTATTATTATTATTTTTTAAAGATTTTATTTATTTATTTGACAGAGAGAGAGACTGTGAGAGAGGGAACACAAGCAGGGGGAGTGGGAGAGAGAGAAGCAGGCTTCCAAAGGAGCAGGGAGCCCGGTGCAGGACTCGATCCCAGGATCCTGGGATCATGAGCTGAGCTGAAGGCAGATGCTTAACAGCCAAGCCACCCAGGTGCCCCTGCCTCTGAGAATTATTGTAAAGGCTCAATGAGCTGACACCTGTGGAATGGCTTGCACAGGCTGGATTCACAGTGGTACTCAGAGAAGGTTAGTCCTTCCCTGGCTTGCTGGTTGGAGGTCCTGCTGAGAGCTGCGGGTCCTGGTAAATAGGAAGAGGGAGAACAAGAAACCCATGCTCCCATGGGACAGCCAGGCCCTAAGCATTCACATTTTATCTGCACTTGGGAGTTCTCTACCCAGCCTCACCTTGGGTGTGTCTCTCAGGGAAATGGTGGGATGATTTTAGAAAGGAGGCTAAGGAGAGAGTTTTGGTAATTAGAAAGACTGACATGTCTGCTTTACATATCAGGCTCTCTGGGTGGTTTGTCACAAAGAACAGTTACTTCCTCAAGTAAGATGTCAGGCAGCGTCCTTTTGAAATATGACTCTAACACGCTGGTTAATATCCCTGATCTAGTCTGCAAGTTCAGATTGGACTTGTGCTGAGTTTACTGCTTAATTCTGTCTTTCTCTCCATGGAGGTATTTCAGGCCAGGATGTGCATCTCCTTAAAAGTAGTAAGACGCAAAGATGGTAGCTACGACAACCCATTCTTCTCATCCTTGTTCCCACGCCCACAAAGACATCACTAATCAGCTGTGCTGTCAACCGACAAAGCTGAGACTTGGCCTCAGAATTGTTTTCAAAACATCACTTTGGGGACACTTGGGTGGCTCATTCGGTTGAGCATCTAACTCTTGATTTTGGCTCCACTTGTGATTTCAGGGTCCTGAGATCAAGCCCTAAGTGGGAGTCTGCTCGAGATGCTTTCTCTCCCTCTGCCCTACTGTGCTCACATGTGGGCTCATGCATGCTCTCTCTCAAAATAAATAAATAAATCTTAAAAAAAAAAACTTTAAAAAACCAAAAAATCTTAAAAAAAAAAACCCAAAAAACAAAACAACCCAAAACACCCCTTTGGGCAGCCATCAGGAATCAATCACAGTTTACTCAATAGAGAATATGTGTTTGCCGTCTCTGGCTGGACCTTCATTTAACAGTGTTGGATGGTAGGAGTTGAGATCCATTCACTACACAGAGCCAATGACATCACAATAACATGGACAAGTTGTTTCCCTGAAGATTTCACATTGGGATCATATCAGCATAAGAACTTCAATTCTGGAGTCACTGGCATCTCAAGGGCTTTGGTGAAGAATGGGAATGTATAATAATCAGACTAGGTAATGAGACGGTAACAAACAGCTCCTCAGACCTTGGTATGACACAAGACACGGTTATTTCTTACTCAAGCTGCATGTTTGCCGAGGGTCAGCAACAGGTGGATAGAAGCTTCTCGACTTGTATCTGCACTGTCTCCAGCACTCAGCCTCCTGGGTTCCTGTAACAGGGAAGAGCTTCTGCGAAGATCTCACAACCGCCCTTCTGTTCTTCAGCCAGGAAGTGACGCACATTCCTTCCTCCCAGCAGCTCATTGGCCAGAACTAACCACACCCACGCACTGCCCAGGCTGAGAAGGGTAATCTGTGGGCCCAGAAGAAGAGAACCAGATACTCGTGAGCACTACTAGTAAAGTATACTGCAGAGGAAAAAAGACTATTATGAAGCTGACATCACCTTTCTTAAAAGCTTTTAGGCCCAAGAAACAGCTTGAATGGGGATTATTTTTCTTATGGAATATTTGCTGCTGTGTAGGGGGGAGGGGAGCCAGAAAACCCCCTCTTACCTGGATCCTTTATGGACGATGAAGATAAAAAACCATTTCCTCCTGCTTTCTCAGCTAAGGGGCCATTTACTGTGTGTGATTTCTTGTTAAAGGATTATAGCCCCATTATCATAAGTCTGCCAGAGAGAGAGTAACAGAAAAGGCTTGGATCACATTTTTATGTCGACTATTTTGGACTTCCTAAAAAAACTATCAAACCCCAGATATCATATGCCTCAAATACCCTCCTTTTATAGCCTTTGCTAAGAGCACCTTGTCCAAGTGGGGATGTTCTTCATTTAGGAGTGAGTGCAGAATTGCTTGTGTGTGACCTTAGAAAAATGGAAATCACATTTTACCTTGAATTGCAATTTACCCGAATATGGCACTGCTAAAAGATGGGTACAGTGCACCTAAAAGCTTAGAGCAAGAAAGTGTCAGTGCTAAGTGTTTTTGACAATGACCAAGGGCCACAGGAACTAGCTGGCAAGGTGCAGACATAGTGTGTATTCCTGAGGAAGCCCTGACATTTCGTGAGGTCTACCACCATTGACAGGTAGAAAGCCTATGTCATGTATCAGATCAGTTACTTTTAATTTCCCATCAGTTAAGTGGTGCTTACTGAGTGCACAGCTGTGGCTTGCTCAGGACCGTGCGGAGGGTTGTTGTAATGTAGTGAACTCTTTTCTTGCCCCAGAGAGACTGACATCTTCCTAGTAAGTGAGAACTAGCACCTATAGCCACCAAAAGGCACGTCCACACCCAGACAGAAGGGCCGGCACCTCTAGGGCTTGTTATATGAGAGAAAGCTTTCAGCACATCTCCATAAATATTAGTGGTTATTATTGTTTTCTCATTAGTTGTTAATCACAGATTTCACTCTTTGTAGGTCATTGTTTAGCTTAACGCACCTGTAAAAGACCACTGGGAATGACTTCTGAAAGTCTGGACTTCCCACCACTCTTCCTGAAGGCAAACCTGAAGACAGTCGTGGGCATGCTAAGACTCAGCATAGCAGAAATACTTCATTTGTAAAAATTTTAATAAATCTGGAAAAATCCCTAGAGGAATAACCTGGAGCATTATAGATGTTTTCCTTCTCCAAATGAAAGTGAGAGATTCTGTCCACCTGACCTGATTTATCTCTTGGGCACAGAGGAAGGAGCACTTAACACTGGGGGAGGCTGTACCTTTCATGGGAACCAGGGCTTCAGGCCACCTGCAGACACAGCTGTTCAGAACACTCATTGAGGCTCTAATGACTTCGAGGCCTTTCAGGAGATGCAAAGATGGATAAAATAGCACAGCGGTGTAGAGGAAAAGAAGGGCTGTGCCTAAATAGCTCTGCCATGAGGCAGGAAGAGATGCATCTTGTTAGTGAAGTACAGTGGGAGGGAAGGACTCTGTCCTTCCCATTGGGAGGTCAGAGATTCTCCCTAGAGACAGTGACATCTGTGTTGGACAGTGAAGAAGATATTTGACTTTGATGGACAGAAGGACCCATTAGGCAGGAGGAACAGCACAAGCAAAGCACAGAGAGTCCTGAGCGCATCTGGGGATGGTCAGGTGCCATATGGCTGGACCGTAGGGTTAGCAAGGGGACTCTGGTGGGAGAGTACACCAGAAAGACTAGTTGATGCAAGGGTGGGGAGACTGAGCTGACCAGGTGGAGAGTCTGGAGGGCTGGTGAAAGTTTGTGAGCTGGGGAATATCATAGGAATAATGGCAATCAGTGCAGGTACCAAAGGACTGGGTGTTAGAGGCTCTCTGTTCAGGTATAGAAAATTCCCCAGGGGCGGGGAATACATGACCCAACCCATGGGGAGAAGAAGGAAAAAACCAAGAATCAGAAGAGTCTGAACAGTCTCTTTATTCCGGCTTGTGTAGTTTAGTAAGGTTGCAACAAATAGGTTAAGTCCCAGTTGCATTTTTTTAACAAGATGAAAATGAGGAATAACAAACTCTTAAAACAAAGAAATGAACAGGATTTCAAGGCTAAGTTTCCTATCAGAATAAACTATTGTAATTTTTAAACAGTTAAGATGACACAGGAGAACTTCTCTTGAGCACACTAGCTATATTATCAATTTCATGATGACAAGATGTAGAATATAGGAACGGAACAAAAACAATAAAAAATGCTAAAATTATTGATGATTCTAAGTTTTCTGACAAACTATCTTGGTTTGTTCAGGCTGTTATAGAAGAGTACTGTAGACTAGAAGGCTTATAAATAATATAAATCTGTTTCTTATGGTTTTGGAGGCTGGAAGTTCAAAGTGCTGGCATATTCAGTATCTGGCTCATAAATGGTAGACTTTTCACTGTGTCTTCACATAAAGCGAGGGGTCTTGCTTGAGGCTCTTAATAAGGGCACTAATCCTATTCATTAAGGTTAAATCTCCTTTTCCTTTGCTAGATTTCAACATAGCAATTTTGGAGGGACACAGACATATGGCCTATAGCACAAATATTCTTCAGTGTTCTCTCTTCCTTGTGGAGAGCTTATGACATGGTATTAATTCCTAGTCAGGTAAACATCTCAAAGTTACTCTTCTTTCAGTGTTTTGGTTTTTGAAGCTTCTGGCTGCTGGCTTTAACTGTAATTTGAATCAAGGTAGAATTTAAGATGTTTGACCCTTGTAGTTTTTCATCTTCCCAGGTGTAATCAAAGCCGTAGGAGAATGAGTTGACTTCAGACTCTCCTAACTGATCTAATAGGTGCCATAGAGCATCGTTTTCCCCTTTGCCAGCTTCATTTGAGAGGATGAGAAAGTCAGAACTAGCTCTCTTTTCTTTGGGAGACCCATAGAGCAGTCCCCAGACCAGCCCCAGGCTGGAGAGACATCCTTAGTCATATGGCACGTGTTTCTTTCCTAAAAACGAAATTAAGACATATCCAGCAGCAAACTACCCCCTGCCTAATTAGTGAGAATCCTTTGATATTCACTGCATTATATACATAAGAATATTTTTGGGTGTGACCCATGAGGGCTAGGCTGCTTTAAAAAATAGGGAACCACTGAAGGGCAATATTTTCACTGGCTTTCCTTAAAGCCATTCTTACCAATAAGTGGCAGGAAGTCTTCCCCACGGAACTTGAGCCCCTATAGCCTTCAAGCCTGGCCAGTTGTAGAAATTGCAAGATGTCCCTTTTTAGTAGCTCTATGGTATATGAGTTCCAAGGATCTATGTGGGAAGGCCTCATGGAAGACTATGGACCAGAACTTGAGGATGTACAGAGCACTGCAGGGGACAGAGACAAGGTGTTTCCCTTCACCAAAAGTTGGTGCTGGGCAGATATGAATGTGACTACTTTGTGGGACCACCTGTATCTCTCAATCTAGAGTCCACACTCAGGATCTCCCTATTAATAGGCCATCTCTTAGTAAGGCTCACCTGTTCTTACTGAGCTGGGTATGCTGCCCTTGAATTAATGTCTGCCCCTATAAGAACTATAGAAGAGGTCTCCTGCCAAGGCAAAGGTTGATTTAATTTCAAAATCTTTTCATCATTCATTCATTTAAGAGAAATTTATTGAGCAGCTACTGTATGCCTAGTAATGTGCTAAGTACTGGGAACATAGGCAAGAAACATGCAATACCTGCCCTCAAGAGGTCATAATCTTAATGGGGGTACCAGACAAGAAATTAGTATAATACAGAGTGAGAAGACACATGGAGAGAAGCACCCAGTCCTTGATAACATTCTAACTCAGACTGGAGGAGACTGAGAAGACTTCCAGAACGATGTGACACCATATATAATTCATGAAGGGCCAAGAGATGACAGACTGGTGGGTTCCAGTTCCAATAATGGCAGAGTAGCTTGCTTTACATTACCTTGGCATCTAACCACTATAAAATTTAGACAAAATGTAAGGTATGAATATTGGAAGGCATTGGAGTCTAAATATTGTCAGACAAAATGGAAGGGCTTTTGGCCCTTGAAAGGAGGAAACTTCATTAATTTATGTCTTTGGTTTTATGGCTTTCCACCTGAAGTCTTCCAATTACAAGCATGATTTATTTTTTCTTATACTAATGTCTTCCTTAATTCCATTTGTAGTGTTTAAAAATTTTCAGTGTATAGGTCTTATACATCCTTTGTTAATTTTTCCCCAAGTACAGTCATACCCTCTAGATAGGGTAGATTTGGTTCCAGACCACTGCAATAAAACAAATATTGTAATAAGATGAGTTAAATGAGATTTTTGGATTCACAGAGCGTATAAAAGTTATGTTTACATTGTACTGTAGTCTGTTAGGTCTGTAATAGCATTATGTCTAAAAATTAAGTGTACATACTTTAAAAGTTCTTTATTGTAAAAAAAATACTGTCATCTGAGCTTTTAGCAAGTAATCTTCTTGCTGGTGGAGGATCTTGCTTTGGTGTTGATGGCTGCTGGCTGATCAGAGTGGTGGTTGCTGAAGGTGGGGGTGGCTGGGCAATTTCTTAAAGTAAACATGGAGTTTGCCTCATTGATTTACTCTTCTTTTCACAAACGATTTCTCTGCAGCATTCATGCTATTGTTGTTTTTAAAGATTTTATTTATTATTTGTCTGAAAGAGAGAGAGAGAGCACAAGCAGGGGGAGCTGCAGGCAGAGAGAGAAGCAGGCCCCCTGCTGAGCAAGGAGCCTGATGGGGGACTTGATCCCAGGATGCTGGGATCATGACCTGAGCTGAAGGCAGACTCATAAGGGACTCTTAACTGACTGAGACACCCAGGTGCCCAGCATTCATGCTGTTTGATAGCATTTTATGTACAGTAGAACTTCTTTCAAAATTGGAGTCTGTCCTTTCAAACCCTGCTGCTGCTTTATCAACTAAGCTTATGTAATATTCTAAATCCTTTGTTGTCATTTCAATAATCTTTATAGCATCTTTATCAGGAGTTGACACCATCTCAAGAATCCAATTTCTTTGCTCAACCATAAGAAGCTCCTCATCCTTTCAAGTTTGGATCCCCAGTCCCATCTTCAGCTCCATTTCTATTCCAGCTCTCTTGCCGTTTTTACCACATCCACAGTTACTTCCTCTACGGAAATCTTGAAGCTCTCAAAGTCATTCATGAACATTGGAGTCAGTTTCTCCCAAACTCCTGTCCATGTTGATTTTTTTTTTTTTTAATTTGACAGAGAGATCACAAGCAGGCAGAGAGGCAGGCAGAGAGAGAGGAGGAAGCAGGCTCCCCGAGAGAGCAGAGAGCCCGATGCGGGGCTCGATCCCAGGACTCCGAGATCATGACCTGAGCCGAAGGCAGCGGCTTAACCCACTGAGCCACCCAGGCGCCCCCCATGTTAATTTTTTAATCCCCTTTTCATAAATCATAAATATTTTTAGTGGCATCTAGAATGGTGAATCCTTGGGAGGTTTTGACTTGTCTTTGCCTAGATCCACCAGAGGAATCACTATCTGCCACAGCAATAGCCTTATGAAATGTGTTTCTTAAAAAGTAAGACTTGAAAGTCAAAATTTCTCCTGATTCATGGGCTGCAGAATGGATGTCATGTTAGCAGGTATGAAAACAACATGAATCTTGTTTCTGTAAATGTCCATCAGAGCTCTTGGGTGACCAAGTACATTATCAGTGAGCAGTATTATTTGGAAAGAATCTTTATTTTGAGCAGTAGGTCTCAACAGTGAGCTTAAGATATTCACTAACCATGTTGTAAACAGATGTGCTGTCATCTAGCCTTTGTTGTTCCATTTATAGAGCACATGCAGAGTAGATTTAGTATAAACTCCTTAGTGCCACAGGATTTTCAGAATGGTGCATGACAGTGACGTCAGTATAAAGTCACCAGCTGCATTAGCCCTTGACAAGAGAGTCAGCTGGTCCTTTGAAGCCAGGCATTGACTTCTCTTCTCTAACTATTAAAGTCCTAGATCGCATCTTCTTCCAATAGAAGTCCGTTTCGTCTGCACCAAAAATCTGTTTAGTGTAGCCGCCTGTATTAATGATATCAGCTAGATCTTCAGGATAAGTTGCTGCGGCTTCTACACCCCCACCTGCCGCTTCTCCCTGCCCTTTGATGTTATGGAGATGGGTTGTTTTTCCTTAAACCTCATGAGCCAACCTCTGCTAACTTCAGGCTTTCTCTCTGCAGTCTCCTCACCTCTCTCATTCTTCACAGATTTGAGGAGAGTTAGGGCCTTGCTCTGGATTAGGCTTTGGTTGAAGGGAATCTTGTCGCTGGTTCGGTCATCTATCTGGATCATTAAAACTTCCTCCATATTGGCAATATGACTGTTTTACTTTCTTACCAGTGGTGTGTTCACTGAAGCAGCACTTTGAATTTCTTTCAAGAACTTTTTCCTTTGCCTTCACAACCTGGTTAACTGTTTGGCACAAAAGGACTAGCTTTTGGTCTGTCTTGGATTTTGACGTGTCTTCCTCGGTATGCTTAACCATTTTTAGCTTTTGATTGAAAGTGAGAGATGTGTAACTCTTCCTTTTACTTACACTTAGGGCCAGGGGAGGGTTATGAATTGGCACAATTTCAATATCATTGTGTCTCAGGAAATAGGGAGGACCAAGAAAAGGGAGAGATATTGGGAAGGCTGGTCAGTGAAGCAGTCAGGACACAACATGTATCATTTGAGTTTGCCATCCTGTGTGGGCGCAGTTCATGGTGCCCCAAAACCAATTAAGAGAGTAACATTAAAAATCACTGATCACAAAAAAAAAAAAATCACTGATCACAGATCACCATAACAAATGTAGTAATAATAAAAATGTTTGAACTATTGCAAGAATTACTGAAATGTGACACAGACAGAAAGAGAGCAAATGCTGTTGGAAAAATGGGGCTGATAGACTTCTCAGACACAGGGTTGCCACAAACCTTTAATTTGTAAAAAACACAGTATTGTGAAGTGTAATGAAATGAAAAGCAATAAAATGAGGTTTGCCTGTGTTCTATTTTTTTTTATGCTATTATGAATGGAATTTTTTTCTTATTGTCTATTGCTGTGTCTAAGGTAAATTAAAAGGGAAGTCTTTTAAACAACAGTTGTGGACCAACTGGATAAACTTAAAAATGAACCTTGATCCCTATCTCAACATGCATCATATGCCCACAGTAAAAGCTCCTAGAAGAGCTCTATCCAAGAGAACTTTTATGATGTTGTAACTATTCTCTGTGCTGTCCAATTAGGTAACCCCAGGCCATATGTAGCTACTGGGCACTTGAAATGTGGATGATATAATGGAGATACTGAATTTTATTTTACTTAATTTAAACTTAAATAGTCCCCTGTGGCTAGTGGTTATTATATTGGACACCCTACTTCTAGAATAAAGCATAGGAGAATATTGTCATGAATATAGGGTAGGCAATTATTTCATAGAAATGATATAAAAAGCACTAAATATAAAATAAAAAATGATAACTTGAAATTAACTGAAATTTAAAGCTGCTGCTCATCAAAAGACATCTTAAAAATGAAAATGCAATCTGAAGGGAGACAAACCATAAGAGGCTCTTAATCTCACAAAACAAACTGAGAGTTGCCGGGGGGATAAGGGGAGTGAGAGGGTGGTTGGGTTATGGATATTGGGGAAGATATGTGCTATGGTGAGTGCTGTGAAGTGTGTAAACCTGTACCCCTGGGGCTAATAATATATTATGTTAATAAAAAAATTTTTAAAATTAAAAAATAAAATGCAAGTCACAGATCAAGAGAAAATGTTTGCAATACATTTGACAAAGGACTTGTATTCAAAATGTGTTATGAAACAATCACAAATTGGTAACAAAAATAATCAATTTTTTAAATGTGCAAAAGGCTCATATAGAAACTTCACAAAAGAAGATAAACCAATAGCCAGCAAACACATGCAAAGGTTATCAACATTGCTAGATACCAGACAAATGTACATTCAAATCCTGACAAGACGCCATTTCTCTCCCACTAGCGTGACTAACTTGAAAAGACTGACATCATCAAATGTTGACAAGGATGGGGAGGAACTGGAACTCTCATACTTTGTTGTAGGGTGTAAAATGACAGAACCACTTTTGGAAAACTGCAGTTTCATAAAAGGTCAAGCATAGATCTACTGTGTGACCCAGTAATTCTACTCTTAGGTATTTACTCAAGAGCAATAAAAATGTATATCTACAAAGAAACTTACCCGGAATGTTCTTAGCAGCCCTAAGCACAACAGTGCCAAATTGTCAATAACCCAAATCCCCTTTAATTGAACAAATAAACAAATTGTAATATACTTATATGATGAAATATCACTAAGCAAGAAGGATAAACTATTATTATATGCAACAACATGGATGAATCTCAAAAAAACATTACACAAAGCAAAAGAATTCAGGCACAGGAGGCTATATGTTGTATCAATTTGTATGAATTTCAGAAACAGGCTAAACTAGCCTGTGGTGATAAAAATCAAAACATTACCTATAGGAGGTGGAAATTGATGGGAAGTTCAAGAATAGACAAAGCTTATCAATAGAAATCGAAATCAAGGCGGTGTTACCTTAAGGGGATAGAAACTGAATGGAAAGAAACTTTCTAGGAGAGTATTCATTTGAAAGAGAGAAAGAACATGTGTGCAGGGGGGCAGTGTGATGGTGCTCCCTGATGGCACACACGTGCTGATGGCAGGGCCCGATCTCAGGACCCTGGGATCATGACCAGAGCTAAAACCAAGAGTCGGACACTGAACCGACTGAGCCACCCAGGCACCATCCAAAACCATGATTTCTGAATGTGACTGAGCTGGTGTGTAAAGCAGTCTTATCTTTTCCTTCTCCTTACAGCAATGCAGAATCTTCAGAGAAGAGATTCAGAATGAATAGCTTTGTGTCAGATTTTGGAAGACCACTGGAGCCAGATAAGGTGTTTTCTCGACAGGGCAATGAGGAATCCAGGTCTCTCTTTCATTGCTACATCAATGAAATGGAACACTTGGATAGGGCTAAAGCTTGTCAACAGACCACAGCCCTTGACAGCAGTGTTCAACTCCAGGAAGCCATTAGAAGCAACGGGCGGCCAGAGGAGGAGCTGAACAGGCTCATGAAGTTTGACATCCCCAACTTTGTGAACACAGACCAGAACTCCTCCTTTGGAGAGGATGATCTTCTGATTTCAGAGCCACCTATTGTTCTAGAAAATAAGCCAGTTTCCCAGACCTCACACAAAGACCTGGACTGAGAAACTACTCTGTAAAGCATCTTCCTGAAGATGTTGGGTGTGTCTTTGTAAAGCAAGAAATCTCCATTCACCAGAATTGTTTGTGTGGGTGGGTGGGAGGGTTATGAGAGATACAGGAAGAGAGAAGAGAGTCCCCTCAGAAAAGAGCTGAATAAGCTGAGTTTCTGTGCCTTTCAACATAGTTCAGGCTTCTTGGGGAAAAAAGTTTACACAGTCTCATCCTCCTTGTTGAAGAATTTGACCACATACTCTGTGTCAATATTTTTGAGTGGGGGTTAGCATACTGCATTCCAGTCTGGTCCTGCTACTACCATGCTCTACCTTTAGCAAGTTGCTTTACCTCTCTGGGCTGCCACGTGGTTAACTGTAATGTGAGGAATCTGGAGTAGGTGATTCATCCCAGCTCTAATATTTTGTGAATTTGAGACTTTGTATCCAGAAGAGGCTGGGATGTTCATAAAGCAGTGTAAGCTAGGGGACTGCCTCCTATCTCTTGTAGGATCCCCCATGTCTGTCCCTTCCATGCAACCCTCAAGTGAATCCAACTTTTATCAGGAGGCTAAGCCTCGGTGGGGATGTCAGAAGACTCATCTCAGTCACTGTGGCCAATATTTCTGTTGGTTGTACTGAATTAGCTCTTCTGAGACCCCCTGGCCACCCGTGCTAAACCCTACAGACGACAGCCTCGCCCCTCCTCTCCTAGAGTGAGTACCAATCCATAGTACATTGCATGACATTCCTGTCCCCCAAAATGTAGGGAAGGTTGTCAGCTGAGGTGGTAAATGGGTTTTAAATTCCCCAGCAACAGATACGCAGAGTAACTGGGTGTGACACAGAGTTAATTTCATGAAGGAATCCAATCTGCATGCTGGTATTGGGAAAAACTTGGTTTTGCATACACGGTTGCATGCACAGCCAGCTGCTAATCTCTGGGTGGCATTTTCATTATGAATTTGCTCACCACCTGTCTCGCTTAAGCTAAAAAATAAATGCATTTGATTGCACAGGAATTTTCTCTGGTTCTTTGTTTTCACACATCCAGATTTTTCATTTCCTTTAAAAATTATCCCATGTTTCTAATGCTTCCTAATTTCTATCATCTCAAGGAGCCCGTGGTCTGAGTCATGCATCAGATTTCATTTATTCTGCTGAAAGAAATCCCTTTGTCATAATATTTTTTGAGGAAAATATTATTCTTTAAGACTCTAACACCACACAGTAGAACAAGTGTGGAATACTTCTTTTAATTAACACATTCTCACAAATAGATACTTTCTATTAGCATTGAAGAGTGCTGAGTCTGTTAACTTTTACTAATATGAATATTATTATTCATAATTTAAGCAACCAATTATAAACCATGGGCTGTTTCTTATTTCCTAAGCTTCAAAGCTATTAAAGTGGTATCTTATTTAGAACTAGATTTATCAGTCAAAAGGCTGAAGAATATTCCTGGAAGTTAGATAAATACCCATGACCATATCATTGTTTTTATTAACTGAATGTCAAGAACTATAAAGGGTCTGAGATTGAATCCCTCCTGCAAGCTTTTGAGTTAGCCTGGCCCGGATTTGTGGAAACTAGCAAGACACGAGATTCCCAGCTCAGAGACAAAGAACTTCACAACAGCGCAGTGGGCAACATGGGCTTCACGTTCATGTTGGTTCCTGAATATTTCCTATTGCTACTATAGCCAAGTACCAAAAACTTAGCTTATTCCCTTGTAGTTCTAGAGCACAGAAGTCCAAAATCAGTGTCAGCGGGCTAAAATCAGGGTCATCAGGGCTGTGTTCCACCTGAAGGCTTTAGGGAAAAATCCACTTCCTTGCCTTTTCCAGCTTTCAGAGGCTGTTCCCACTTTGGCTTATGGCCTTGTATCACTGCCTCTTCCACTTCTGATTTACACCTCTGTTTCTGACCACCTGCCTCTCTCCTATAAGGACCCTTATGATTGCATTGGATTACCCGTGATAATCTCCCATCCTGAGAATCTTTTTTTTTTTTTTTAAGATTTTATTTTATTATTTGACAGACAGAGATCACAAGTAGGCAGAGAGGCAGACAGAGAGAGAGGTGGAAGCAGGCTCCCCGCAGAGCAGAGAACCTGATGTGGGGCTCGATCCCAGGACACCGGGACCATGACCTGAGCAGAAGGGAGAGGCTTTAACCCACCGAGCCACCCAGGTGACCCCATCCTGAGAATCTTAATTGTATCTGTAAAATCCCTTTTGTCATGTGAGGTACAAGGATTAGGACATGGACCTATTTGGGGGACCATTAGCCTACCACAGTCTTCCATTTGGCCCCAAATATTCATGTGCATCTCACATGCAAAATACATTCCCTTCATCCCGGTGCCTCCCGAGTCATCCACTCAGAGTCCAATATATAGTCTAAATCTTATTAGCTCAAAAGTCACAATCTCATCACCTTTTTAAAAAAGATTAATTTTTATGTATTTGTTTAAGAGAGAAAGAGAGCACAAATGGGAGGAACAGAACAAGAGGGAGAGAGAATCTCAAGCAGATTCTGTGCTGAGCATGCACAGAGCCCAAGGAAGGATTCAATCTCATGATCCTGAGATCATGTCCTGCACTGAAACCAAGAGGCAGATGGTTAACCGACTCTACCACCCAGGTGTCCCCCCAATCTCATCATCTTCATCATCTAAGTCAGGTACAGTTGAGACCTGGGTGTGATCCATCTTGAAGAAAAATTATCTGTGGGCCTGTAAAGCTAGAGAATAAATGATTTATTCCCAAAATGCAATGGTGAGACAAACCCACCATACCAGTTATAGACATTACTATTCGAAAAGGGAGAAACTACAGGGCGCTTGGGTGGCTCAGCAGGTTATAGCCTCTGCCTTCAGCTCAGGTCATAATCCCGGAGTCCTGGGATTGAGCCCCACATTGGGCTCTCTGCTCCGCAGGGAGCCTGCTTCCTCCTCTCTCTCTGCCTGCCTCTCTGCCTACTTGTGATCTCTGTCAAATAAATAAATAAAATCTTTAAAAAAAAAAAAAAAAGAAAGAAAAGAAAAGGGAGAAACTAGAAGGAAAAGGAGGAGTCACCAATCACAAGCAATTTTGAAATTCAACTGGGCTGACTCCATTTGGTTGCAAGTCCTGGAAATCATCCTTTGTGGCTCGTGGCTTCTCCTTGGGCCTGCAGCTCTGTTCTTGCAATTATCCTTACTTCTTCTTCTTCTTTTTCCCTTTTTTTTTCTTTTTTTTCTTTTTTTAGATTTTATTTATTTATTTGACAGGGAGAGATCACAAGCAGGCAGAGAGGCAGGCAGAGAGAGAGGAGGAAGCAGGCTCCCCGCCAAGCAGAGAGCCCGATGCGGGGCTCGATCCCAGGACCCTGAGATCATGACCTGAGCCGAAGGCAGCGGCTTAACCCACTGAGCCACCCAGGCACCCCTCTTTTTCCTTTTTCTTAATAAATTTTATTTTGATAATTGTAAAAAGAAAAATCAGGACCAAAACTAAAGGCAAATTAAAGCGTTCAACTATATACTCCTTATATAATAGAGATTTGTAATTTCCAGGCCCTCTGGGGGAAGGGAGGCCCAAAGGGCAAAGGGGAAGGCAACAATGCCATCACACAATTGAGTCACTCAATCAGAAGAGACGTTGGTAAGAAAGATCAGTGGGCCTCTGGACGTGAAGAATGGGAGAGAAGAGCAATAGTTTTCTCACCCAAAACTCAGTCCATCTTGAGGTTAACATAGATATAATGGATGAACTTTAGGGAAGAAAAAAAGGAGATGATGCCTAGCATGAGGAAGAAGACATAACCAGTGAGTAAGGAGTAGCCAAAAAAACTCCGCCCCTGAATGTTGGCGCGGGGCATAATAGAAGACGGAGTAGAGGAAGATGAAGAGCCCAGTGGAGCCAACACTCAGCACAAATGACCACCACCAGTGGTAATCCTCCCCAGACAACTGGAAGTAGGTGAGTGCAATGGAGATGCATGCCCCCACGCTCAGCAGGATGGCGAAGACAAAGAAGAGGTTGCCATACAGAGTGTACTGTTCCGGACCCCAGACTGTGGCAAAGTAGTTGTAGAGCTTCACAGAGAAGGCACCGGTGGGTCACTGTGGAAAGTGGGTCTGGTCCTCTCCCAGCCCTGGAGTGCCTGGCTCCATGGGGACACTTCTACTCATGACTTGCCATGCTCATTTCAAGGACATCTGCCCTAATTGGTTGAGAGCAAGCATCCTTCCTTTTTCTTGAATGTATTTATCATTGAGTAGTTTATCCACCTGTTTCCTGCATGTAGAATTTGGGGGGTCTGACAGCCTTCTTTCATCTTGTCTTCTGTCCCTTAAAGCCCAGGTTGGCAGTGTTCCAGCAGGTGTCATCTTCTCAACCCACTGTGAGCCTCTTCAAAATGTCCCATGTATATGTTGCATCAGACAGGAGGCACAGATTGCACCACAGAATAATTCCCTCTTGAGGCAAGGACATGACCTTTTATAGCTCCAAGCTGTTCAGGAGCAGGCAGCTTTTGCTTTGACCAAGGGCCATTCTCTAGAGAAGGGAGCACAAGTGGGCCAACACCCCTAGCAGCTGGGAATGACACACAGCCTAGTAAAGGAATCTGGGTGGGACACTACCAGCACCCTTATAAACAGTAACAGATGACCTCTTTTGGGCACTAAGCAGCCTCTGTGCTAACTTAATTTTTGTAATGCTCCTATGAGAATGCTCAACACAGAGGCTTAAATTTTTGATCCTGTTAAATATAAGTTAAGTCAGGTTACTTCTCTGCTCAAAAACCTGCAATGGCTTCCAGTTTCACTCCACAAAGAAGCTAGAGTTACAGTGACCTCAAAGCTTTCCACCCCCGTCCCGCAGCTGATCTGATCTCATCTACTGTTCTTCCCCTCACTCATCCTGCTCCAGCCACAGTGGTCTCCCTTGAAGACATTAGACATTCATCTGTAACTGGGGGGAGGGGGCTATTGACCTAGCCATTCTATTTGGAACATTCTCCCTCTACATATCCACCTGGCCCACTCCCTTATCTCTTGAAAGTTTCTCCTCCAGTGCCCCCTGTTTGGGATCAAATTGTAACCCCTCTAGACCCGCCAAAATCACATGTTGAAGTCCTAATCCCCCAAACCTGAGAATGTGACCTTATTTGGAAACAGGGTTTTGCAGATGTAATTCGTTAAGATGAGGTCACGAGGGTGGGCCCCCAGCCAATATGACTTGTGTCCTTACAAAAACAGAACATTCAGACACAGAGACACGCATAGGAGGAAGATAACGTGAAGAGAAATCGGGAGAGTGCAAGCCAAGGAGAGAGGCCTGGAGCAGATTACCCCTCACAGCCTTCAGAAGGAAGCAAGCCAGCTGCCCCCGGATCTCAGACTTCCAGCCTCAGGCCTGAGAGACAACGAATCTCTGGTGTTGAAGTCACCCGCTTGTAGAACTCTGTTGGTGTCCTAGCAAAGTAAGAGCCCCCTCCTCAGCATTCTGAATGAGGCTGACGCTGGCCATCCTTCCAGACTGGGCACCGCATTTCTCTTGTTTCTGTCCAGCACCCCCATCTCCCTGATCACACTGTTTTTCTTTCTCTACAGTATATACAGTTTACATAGTTATCATGTCTGTGGTCCCCTCTGTGATCCTCCTGCTACAACATGGGCTCCGCAAGGGTAAACCAGTGTCTGAAACACAGTAGGCAGTCCATAAAAATTGGCGGGAGGGAGGGAGGGACTGTTCCGTAGATCTGCTTTACAGGCAGAAGAACAAAGGCTCTGGGTGATCCCGTATATGGTTCAGATGCAGAGCTGCCGAACTTGGTTCTAAGAAATTGAGGACCTGTGGAAGGCGGGAATGGTCCCCTTCCTGTTGGTTACTTTTTATCTGTTCTTTTTTTCTGTCTCTAACTTTTGAACTCTTTATGCATTCTTTTTAACCTTCAATCTGTTTTCAATTTCAATTTTGCTTTATTTCAGGGAAATGGATGAAATCTGTAAATCTATCTTTTAACTTGCTCATTTATTCCATCTAAACATGTTGTGATTACAGATAATGTTTTATTTCTAGCATCTTATTTTGTGATTTCTATTTGCTTTGCTCTGCTTTTCTCCTCTCTTGCTTTATCTCATGCAGCTGTGGTCAAGAATGTGGGGTCTAGAAATAATCTTTTTGGGTTTGGTTCCATTACTTGCTAATTAGCAAGTAATTGTGCAATCGTAACCAGGGTACCTAACTCATTTGAGACTGTTTCCTCATATACAAAAAGGGATAACATCCACCTAAAACTTTGTGAGCTTAAAGTGATAAAACATGGAAAGCACTTAAAATTGTGATTGGTCTATTCTACATGTTCCATTGTGGCTCATTTGCTTTTATTCTCTCTCTCTTTATAAAATTTAATTCCAGTGTAGTTGTTTTTACTCTTTTTAAATAAGTATTTTATTTTTACATTCACTCATTTATACATTTATTTAAAGTATTTTAGAGATTATTCTTGGATTTTAATGAACATACTTGATACTGAAAGTTAAAGTTTGTTGTTTAAACACTTACTGAATTAAATTTATGGATCAAGATGTGGGGTTCCATCCCAGAACCCTGGGATCATGACCTGAGCCAAAGGCATATGCTTAACGACTGAGCCACCCAGGTGCCCCTGTTTGGCTCTTTCAAAAAAAGAATTGATCTGTTCTTTTCTCATGAGGTCCTGATTGCTTCATTACATTTACTATTTTATATATATATTTATATATAAGTGTATATATAAATATATATATAATATAATATAATATATATATATAATATATATATATTTAATGATTCAGCCATACTCATTTTATACTCTCCTTTAGGTTGTTTCATAACTACAGGCTTGAGAATACTAATCACCCTGGGGTTTTTTTGGATTTGCTACTTCTTGCTGCCAATTGTTTCCAGCTGTTCTTTGGTGTGTGTGTGTGTGTGTGCGTGCGTGTGTGTGCATGTGCGCGCATGTGCAGTTGCATGAGATTCCTTTCATTATTATTTTTTTCCTATGATTGATTGTCCCACACACCCTGGTTTTATAAAAATTCTCCTAGAGAACAAGTTTATGCTTGTGTTCCTTATCCTTAAGCCCTAAGTGATTTGATCAATCTAGAATTATGTTATTTTTGAATTTTTGCTTGGGGATTTTTGCCTCTTAAATGGAGTATGAATTTGGATCCCACCTCCACATGAAGCAGGAGCTTGGAGTTCAGATGTTTTCAGAGAGCCTTTGTTGTCTTAGAGACCCTGGTAGAACCGGTTTCTTCATCCCTTTCCTCTGTCCGTGTATGGAGTTTCTTGTCTTTCAGTGAGGGTCTTGTAAAGCAGGAAGGGATCTCTACATCTTGTATGAAACCCTTTTTTCTGAATGGATATTTTAATCCACTTCATGATGCACCTTAAAACCCTGTCCCCCAGGGTGCTGTGGCATTAGCTCACAAACTTACCATTCTGGCTTGAAATTTCCTATTTATTTGTGTCATCTGAAAACTTCTATCTTTGGTAAAATCTCTTTTCATGTCTTTGGCCCATTGTCTTAAATAGGGATGTTTGTTTCTTTATTGACTTTTGAGAGTTCTTATGAATATAAATCCTTTATCAGATATATGAACTGCAAATAGTTTCTCTCAGCCTATAACGTGTCTTTTTCATTTGCTTGATAGTGTCTTAGAAGAGCAGAAGTTACTTATTATGACACAGTCCAATATATCAATTCTTTTAAATACAGGCCATAGTTTTGGTGTTGTGTCAAAGAAATCGTCACCAAATTTAAGGTCATAAATATTTAATCTTATTTCCTATAAGTTTTATAGTTTGAAGTTTTATATTAAGGTCTATGATCCATTTTGAGTTCATCTTTGTGTATGTTGTGAGGTATGGATCTAAGTTCAACTTTTATTTTTGTATTTTGTATTAAGATATGTAATTATTTCAGCACTATTTGTTGAAAATAACCTTTCTTACTGAGTTGCCTTTGCACCTTTATTAAAAATCAGTTGTCCGTGTACGTGTGTTGGCTTATTTCTGGATAGTCTGTTCTGTTGCATTGTTCTATTTGCCTATTTTATGCTAAATCATACTTCTTGATTACTGTAGCTTTATAATTAGTGTTGAAATCAGATAGTGTAAGTCCTCCAACTTTGTTCTTCTTCCTTAAAGTTGTTGTAGCTATTTGGGTCCTTTGAATTTCTATATGAATTTTGGAATCAGTTTTTGGAATTTCCTTTCTTATATCCCATTCTGCCAAAATTCACCCATTCCTTAAGATACACCCTCAAAGCCACATTTTCCAAACCACATTTTCCAAAAAAAGCTTTCCAGATCACAGGTGAAAGGAATTTCTTTTTCTTCCATGCTCCACTCACACTTCGTAACTCTTATCACTTTTATTCATATTTGGCTATGTGTACTTATCGGAAATTTCCTGCCATCTAGTAAACCCCACCAGGTCAGGAATCTTGATTTGTTCCCTCTCCCCAGTGAAAAAAGTTAGCTTTAGACTTTGCAGGAGTGAACCCCGCATTAAGAGATCTGCAGAAGACGTCTAGCTCATCTCCTGAATATTGTTAAGGAGTTCGACAGATTTAAAAAAAAATTTTTTATCGTATCTCTAAGTTCTCTCAGGCTTCATTATTCCTATTGCCAGTACTGCACTTTCAAAGAACAATGGGATATTGTCCGAGTGTTGAAACACATTCTAGTTGACTTGTGATAATTATGCAGCTGTGTGTTAATCTATAGTTCACATGCTCCCTCAGATTGAACTTCTGGGTGAATGTCCTATCTTTAGCGATATCAATGATATCTTTGGCTCCTAGGTCAGCAGTGCCTTGACTCAGACCTACACTATTTCCACTGGTCCCTTCTGGCTCTCCTCTAGCCTTCCACTGCAGGGAACTTACCCTCTGAAAGCCCATTATTCTCAGGAAGAATTTTTCTAGGAGTATAATCATCTCCTTCTTACGGGAGAAATTAAGCCCAGTGATCTGGCAGTATGGGGATATATTTAGTCTGATTTTGTAGAGTCTAAACTGTTCCATACTTATTAGGAACAAATACAATGAGGAAACTGTTTTTGCACCTAAGAAATTAGCAGCATAATTATATGAGTAGGGAAATCAGCTTTCTCATCACACTCAGGCATTACATCGCTGTGATCCTCACCTTGGAAAATGGTTTCTCCTGTGAGCAATATGAGGTTCAAATTCACACTTAAGAATGGCTTTTGGGGAGTGCCTGGGTGGCTCAGTGGATTAAGCCGCTGCCTTCGGCTCAGGTCATCATCTCAGAGTCCTGGGATCGAGCCTGCATCAGGCTCTCTGCTCAGCAAGGAGCCTGCTTCCTCCTCTCTCTCTGCCTGCCTCTCTGCCTACTTGTGATCTCTCTGTCAAATAAATAAATAAAAATCTTTAAAAAAAAAAAGAATGGCTTTTGGTTTTTCTCCCTTTGTCTTTCCATATTCATGACACCTGGTGAGATTATGTAAATCCTGTTTATTTGTGGCACAGTGCTAATGTTGCTTAAAGCATCATGTGTTTAAAAGGCTAGTAGACAATTTGTTAGAAGATAGAAATCCCCTTCATTTTTTTCCCTAAAATAGAATCTTTGCTTGTAGTTAAAGAAAATTCACGTTAAAATCTGAAATACAGTGATATAAAGTTAAAACAACAACAACAATGAACTATTAGATTCCATGAACACTAGAGCAATTATTTACTTCTCAACCTATTTCTGTGGCAGCTTTGCCATGATTCCTTCTTTATCAAAGTTCTTGAGTCATTGGTATCACTTTCATCACAGAACTGATTCCTCCAGGAGATCCTAGGAAAATAAAGAGATGGACAGGGAGGTGTGTATGTGAGTGTATGTGTGTGTATACAATGAGAAATATAACCAGGCATCAGATGCCAAATACATGTTCAGTTTAGAGAAGAATGTGGTCGTAAAAACCTGGTGTAGTGAGCAAAGGATGTGGTGGGGGACAGGATGGTCAAATGGAAAGGAGGACATAAGCCAAGGTGTTAGCATATGTGGCATGGTTACATTAGGAGATGGGTTTGAATGAGAGGAGTGTGGTAGGCAGAATCACGCTCTCTGCTAACCATCTCCCCGCAAGGTAGCCACCTGGGGGCGTACATGTCCTGTACGTGCCAAAAGGGACTTTGCAGATATTGTTAAGGATCCTGAAATGGAGATGGGAAGAGCATCCTGGATTGTCCAGGTGGGACTAATCTAATCTTAAGGGTCCTTAAAAGCAGAGAATGTCTCCCAGCTGAGTTTTGAGTCAGTGGTAGGGAAGAACACTCAGAGAGATGCAAGGTTCTGTGAAGATGAAGGGAGGGGGGCAAAGCTAAGGAATAGAAGGTGAAAAGGAGAAGGAAAGGCTGGAAAAAGCAAGGAAACTTTCCTCCCTCCGAGAGTCTCCAGAAGGAATGCAGCCCTGCTGATACCTTGATTTTAGCTCAATAAGAACTGTGTTGGACCTCTGATCTAAAGAACGGTAAGATGATAAATCTGTGCTGTTTTAAGCCATTAGTTTGTGGTAATTGTGGTAATTGCAGGCACAGGAGACTGGCATAGGTAGTATTTGTGTGAGAGTGTAGTCTGGGATGGAGTGTGGAGAGGAAGGTTGGGTCAGAGTGAGGAGCGCCTTGGAGGCTTAGGGTAAGGATTCTAACATTTACATCTGAAAAACAACTGGCTGAAGCGGGAAGCAGGTATGCATGCATGAAGGAGAGTTTCAGGAAGAACTATCTGGCGTTGCTATTCTGCAGGCTATTTGGAGTGAGGAGAGCACAGGGGCAGAGGAGTCAATTAAACCTCTATGAGAAAAGGAAGGAGTAAAATGGTGACTGGGTCAGTGGTGGGAAATATTGTAAGGGCCTATTTAGCCAGAGCGGCCCCAACCCAGTTGAACTGCCATTTTGTCGTAAAACTTAAATTGACCCTGCTCCCCCCCAGGGGAACTTACTTAAAAACAAGTGCCGGAAACCAGTCCCAAGTAACAAAACCCAAATACAAGGGTGGGTCAGGCCAGGTGGAGACAACCGATCAGTGGGAGGGGCGCATACTGTCTCCCTAGTTACCAAGGAGTATGGGCCCTGCCCTTTGGGCACCTTTTGGGCGCCAATTCTGACCAAAGTTATAGGCTGGTTCAAATGTCTACTAGGGTAAATTGTAATTCAGTTGGTCACCTAGCATGACTGTGCAGTTTTCTCTGTGTGTTACAATTTCATTGGCCACCTGTATGTGGCCAGGCCCAACCACATGGCCTTTGCTCTATAAAAGTTAGTCTGGAAAGCAGGGAGGGGTCGTCCTCTCTGTAAGGGGCGGCCCCGACCGGTCTGTTTGACAGTCAGTTTGATTCTTGATGCTTGGCGCAAAATAAAGCTTTGCTTGACCTTTGCTTTGTATCAGTCTCGCTCCTTTAATCACTGACCCATTATTGAGGGATCCAACATTGGGGACCCAACAATACTTGAATGGAAGGAGACATTAGAATAGAAGAAGACAATAGAAACATTGTTTTGAAGAACCTGGCTACAGGATGGAGGACTACATGTTGAGAACTCTTCAGTGAGGGCTAAACGTTCGTGTCTCCTCAGAATGCGTATCTTGAAACCCAGCCTCTCCGTGTGCTGGTACTAGGAGAGAGGGCCTTTGGGAGGTAATTGGGATTAGGTGAGGTGGTAAGGGCGGCGCCATCATGAATGAGATTAGGGCAATTACAAGAAGTCCCGAGAGAGCTTTCTACCTTGTGAGGATCCAAGCAGACAGACCGCTTCAGGTCAGGAAGCAAACCATCTCAGGCCCACCTTGATCTTGGACTCCCCAGCCTCCAAAACGGTGACAAATGAGCGTTTGTTGTTTAAGCCGCCCAATCTTTGGTAATTTAACGCACCCCAAACTGACATTTGAGAATGCTTAAAGTTTAGAACTGTGTCGGTGAAACGCTGAAACACAGGGGATTGGGTAGGTGGTTTCAAACATGCTGCTTTGAGGACAATGGGTAATTCCAGCAGGAACTGGGAATGAAGGGGAGGCGGCACTCAGAAAAGGTGGAGATAAAGGCCCAGTTGTTATCCTGTTATGTCGGGAGTGGTGGAGTGTAGATCTAGGCTTAGACCTTTAGAGAGGGTTGGATTTGTAGATGAAGGTCAAGGGACAAAAGAAGGCAATTAATGTACTGATATGATGAGGGACTGTGCTGCTGTGAAGGGTCTGATCCCAAACCGGGAATGAGCACCTGGTGGCTCTGACGAGGGCTCCTTGCAAGTGACCATAATAATGAGCTGAACAGGTAAGACCTGGGCATGCAAATGTGTGGTTATTTACACTTACTGCCAGCAGCTGGGGTGAGTTAAAACCACCCACCCCACCACCAAACATGTCTCTTTCTACTATTTACTGTCCCCTGCATCAGGATTTTCTAATTGTCATATCAGTACCCTGAGGTGGGGACCACTGGCAGGCCACCATTAAGGGTTCAAGTGCAGGGAAGGCTTAATGGGAGTAGCTCCACTGGGTCAGACTCCTGCTATGTTCTTGCCTCTCTGCTTTTGTGCTCCAGGGATGCTTACCTGGTACAATTACTTTTTTTTTTTTTTTTTTTTGTCCACTTCTCTTGTTCCTGAATTTACTAATGATTCATTTTGTTCTGATGAAACTTAATGCTTCCCTTCCTCCTAGAGAGTAGTTTCCCCTCTGATACCACTCTTCAAACATTTAACAATCCTACAAAGTGAGTGTGGGTGGGAAATACGTTTCCTCCTATTTGTATTATTTATGTGGTTGTGATTGAAGCTTTCAGCAAACCTGGAGACAAATGGACCTACTATGGTTTAGACTACAGGGGCATAGACTAATTAGGGCTGGACAAGTGTTGAGAAAGAATCCATGTGCTTTTCCTTTTAGACTTTTCTACAGAAACTGGAAAGGAAGACTCTAATTCATGGGTCTGAATACCAAAATAAAATTACAGTCACTTGGGAAGTTTGGAAAATTTTCAAACTTCACTCTTCTCACCATTAATTGCTAACGAGCTATTCAAAGCAGGATAGCGTGAATAGCTAGGTAACTGTAAAGTGTCTTATTCTGAGATTACCTCTGTTACATCATGTGCCTGTGGATCTGACCTAATTGGCATCCTTAGTAGTATGGGTGGGAAAAAGAAGTGTTTTCACCATCCTGGCATTTAGGCACAAATCTAGGATATTTGTAATACAGAATGGGACCCTAATACCGAAGCCTGTAATTCTCAAGTTTGATGGGTTGATGTGGTTATGGCTCAAAGTAACAGATTGAATCAGAAATCTCTCTGCTTGTCAACACCAAGCGCTATACCCTGATAAGGTTCTTGCCCTTGGATGCAGGTGCCTTATGACATTGTGAGGGGGATGGAATTGGTAGGAAGGGACTGATAATTTTTGGAACTTCATGAAAGCCTTCCTATTGAAGGAATGCCTGGGTGGCTCAGTCAGTGAAGCATCTGGGATGGAGCTCTGTCAGGTTCTGTGCTCAGTGGGGTGTCTGTTTTTCCATCCCCCTCTGACATCCCCCCAGCTCTTAAGTCTTTATAAAAAAAAAAAAAAAAAAAAAAAAGCCTTCCTATTCAAGATAGCCTAAGTGCTGTCCATCTCTGTGTTCTCATCCTAGACCTTCAGGACAATGACTAAGGAATGGAGTATGTTTCCTGAGGTTTATAGTTGTAACTACTAATTCTTATAGTACTTAGGGATCTTTACTCTGTAAACAGCATCGAACACCTGGTATGTGCACCGCTTATTCCAAAAGAGAATACAGAATCCTCATCAAAATAGGATGTATTTTTTTTATATTAATAGAATATTTGATGTTTCGGAATCAACCACGTTTGTGCTTGTAATGAATGGCTAATGGACAGACAAAAGGGAGGGATGGGTGTAGCAATAAATTAATAGGTTTGCAGATAAAAAATACACAAAAAGTACACTCAATTTAATAACCAAAATAGTTTGTTGTAACTTAAAATTCTTTCACATAAAAATAGCTCCTTTTAATTAATGCTTTTTCCACCCTCTTAAAGAAAAGGATATAAAAAATGTTGAACATTAAGACAATTGAATTCCTTATACTTAATTTCCACATTTCACATTTCTATCCATAATTTTACCAAGATCTATTTCACCTGTCTTTTACAGTCTTTCACCCTTTATTATTATTTCAGAATTGCACTTACTGTCATATGGTCATGAGCACTTGGAATGTGGCTAGTGCAAATCGAGTTGTGCTATAAATGTAAAACACCAGATTTTGGAGACTAAGTATGGAAAAAAATGCAGAACTCAAGTTTTATATTGCCATTTTAGATATATTAGATAATATAAATTAACCAAATTAATTTCATTTGCCTCTTATCTTTTTAAATGTGGCTATAAGAAAACTGAAAATTACATGTGCCTCATATTATACTCCTACAGGACAGCACAGCGCTAGAACACTTAAAAACAAGGTGGCTACAGCTTGAACTTACCAATAATTTATACACAATCTGCTTTTGGAAATGGGGATTGTAAAAAAAATCTTTTTATGCATGCTACTTTTATGCATGCTTTTCATTTTTCTAATGAACATATATTACTTTTTAAATAAAGATGTTATATTCCATTTATAATCTAAGACTTATAAAAAAGGACTAGTATTTAAGACACAGAAGCATAGAAGATTAAAACAATGAAGAAATCAAATTTCCCTATTACATGTGAACTATATTTTGCACCTTGTATCAGGTGCAAACATGAGGCACTCAGAGGTAGAAGTGGCAGTCTGGGAGAACATGGAGAATTCACTGTTGCTGTTCAAAGTTCTAATTCTTGTCAGTTATTGCAGAAGCTCTGCTACTCAGGGGACTGTCGCTGTGACTGTCCAAACCTCCGTGCTCACATTCTTCTTTAAGCTTCCAGGACAAAGAGGAGCTGTTTTTCCGGCATCAATGATTCAGAATACACACTTAGTCAAAAATGGCAGAATATGAGCAATTTTTTTCTTTCCACATCTAGACTACAAGTTAAGACCCTTTACAACTAATATCACTCGTTCTAATCATCTGACACAAAGGGACTTGCCCATAAATTACTTAACATGTGCCTGGTTAATGATTTTCAGTAAAACACAGCATTAATGTTTTTCCTTACTGATTTAGGGCAATTTAATGTGAAATGTGGCTTTTGCATTGTTTCCTTCCTGGCTACACACTGGAACACTTGTTTTCAAAAGCCGCCTTCTCCGAGTGGCACAGTCCCATTCACCCTCTATCTTCAGGCCTTTCCAGGAGGTCCTGGGAAATGCCAGCTTCTAGTAATACTCTGGTGCACTCACTTCATCCGCAAAAGCCACAGGCACAACGACCCCCTGCCGGTGCAGCTCTCGAAGAACATCTAATATAGAGTCTAATTCTGTGCGGAACTTGTCCAATTCCCGATTCTTCAACTGGGCAAGTCTTTTCCATTTCTCAATTTCTTTGTTTTGCTCAGTTTCTACTACTTGGTGTGTTTGCTGTATTATCTGAGGGGGTTAAAAAAATTCACATTATGGTCCCAGTTCACAGTGGGGGTGAAGATTTAACCATCTCAAAGAGTTCAAGTGGCACAATGCTGACTATGGTGGAGTGGAGGGAGCTGGAGCGGGGAGCCTTACCTAATGGGCTCCATTGTGTCAATCAACAAGCTGGTGGGTGAAGAGGGTAAGAAGGGGGAATTGTAATTCTGATAGGGAGTTAGGAAGCTTTAGTCTTGGTTTTTTTTTTTTTTTTTTCCCCTCTCACTCAAAACTTTAAAAAGTACCATTTTTAAAGCATCAGAAATTTCCAATACCTTGGTATGGATCCAAACCACCGCCCCCCCCCCCCAATATTGTTCCTCTTAAGACCAGCATTTGAGGGGCAATCAAAATAGTTCTAACATACACCACACATTATAGCAGGAGAAATGATAAATATACACACATTGTACATATGTTAACTCATCTAATCCTGCTAATACATGAGGAGGTGAATTCTATATATTTATACCCATTCAGCAGGAGGGAAATGGGGGCACAGATTAAGTAAAAAATAATTTGCCCTAGATTCACAAACAACTGGTTCGAGGCAGAGTCAGCACCCTGGCCTCAGAGTCCCTGCTCTTAACTACCACCCTAGACCATCTTGCTCATGTGGATGAATTTTTTCAACTGTGAAATGAGGGTACCCTGTCCAGTAACTTCTAATACAGTTCTTATCATTTCAAAAGGTCTTACCCTAAGGAAAACATTAGTCACAAGTATTACAAACCACAAAAAGTTGGACATATAAAAACAACTAGATAGGGCAACAAAGCAGTGTTTCTGACTATTAAATATGTTGACCTCTGCAATAGAATTTTTATAAATCTCTGGTTATAGAATAATTTCATTATTCTAAAATCAAAGCATTGGAGAAATACTGTGTAAATATTTAAGGGAAACAAAATGCTGGATGAATTTCCAATTCTAAGTTTAAACATGCTTTGAAAATTCTAGACATCTATTGAAATTTGGCATTTAACCACTTTTTTCCAGTTATATTGCTATAACTGACAAATAACATTGTGTAAGTTGAAAGTGCACACACATACACTGCGATACATGCAGACGCTGTGCAAAGGTTACCACGATAGTTAACATCCATCATTCACAGTTTTAAAATGTTTTCCTTGTGATGAAAACTTAAGATTTACTTTCTTAGTAACTTTAAAATATACAATAGACCTATAGACCAATGGAACAGTTAAGAGCCAAGAAATAAATCCATGCCTTTATTATGTTAAGGTATTCCTTTTTTACCTAATTTGTTGAGTTGTTTTTTTTTTAAATCATGAATAGATACTGAATTTTGTCAAAAGCTCTTTCTGCCTATCTATTTAAATAATCATAGGATTTGTATTTTTGGTCATTAATGTGACGCATCACATTTATTGACTTGCCTATGTTGAACCCTCCTTATCTCCCAGGGATGACTCCCACTTAATCATAGTGTATGGGCATTTAATGTGCTGTAGAATCTGGTTTGTTAATATTCTGGAAAAATTTTACATCTTTATTAGGGATGCTGGCCTACAGTTTTTCTTGTAGTGTCCTTATCTGGCTTTCTTGTCAGGGTAATGCTGGCTTTGTGAAAATGAGCTTGGGAGTGTCCCCTCGTTTTCTACTTATTGGAAGAGTTTGAGAAGGACTGGCATTAATTCTTTTAAAGTGTGGTAGAGGGATGCCTGCGTGGCTCATCTGTTGGCTGTCTGCCTTCAGCTCAGGTCATTATCTCAGGGTCCTAGGATTGGGGCCTAGGGAGACACTGGGGACTGTGGTTTTGGTGGTGCCTCTAAAAAGTCATCATCAGGATGCTGGGTGGCTCAGTTGGTTAAGCATCTACTTTCAGTTCAGGTAATGATCCCATAATTGAGTCATGCACTGGGCTCCTTGCTCAGTGGGGAGCCCGTTTCTCCCTCTGCCCCTCCCCATGCTTGTGCCCTCTAAAACAAAAAAAAAAAAGAAAAAAGAAAAAAAATGTGGTAAAGTCAACTGATTGGTCCTGGCCTTCTCATTATGGATTCTGTCTTACTAGTAATGGGTCCATTCCTATTTTCTATTTCTTAGTGATTCAGTCTTGGTAGGCTGTATGTTTCTAGCAATTTATTGCTTTCTTCTAGGTTGTCCAGTTTGTTGGCATATAGTTGTACACAGGAATTTCCTAGGATCCTTTGTATTTTTCTGGTATCAGCTATAATGTCTCCTCTTCCATTTATAATTTTAAGTCCTTGTTTGTCAATTTTATCTTTTCAAAGTATCAACTCCTAGAGTTTTGTTAATCTTTTCTATTGTCTTCCTATGCTTCATTTCATTTATTTTTGTTCTAATCCTTCTTTCCTTCTGCTAACTTTGGGCTTATTTTGTTCTTTTTCTAGTTCCTTGTGCTGGTAAGTAGGGTTGTTTGAGACCTTTTTCTTGATGTAGGCATTTAACACTATAATCTTCCTTTTTAGAACTGCTTTTGCGGGGCGCCTGGGTGGCTCAGTGGGTTAAGCCGCTGCCTTCGGCTCAGGTCATGATCCCAGGTCCTGGGTTCGAGCCCCACATCGGGCTTTCTGCTCAGCAGGGAGCCTGCTTCCTCCTCTCTCTCTGCCTGCCTCTCTGCTTACTTGTGATTTCTCTGTCAAATAAATAAATAAAATCTTTAAAAAAAAAAAAACTGCTTTTGCTGCTACCCATAAGTCTTGGTATGCTGTGTTTCCAATCATCTCAAGATATTTTTTTTAATTTCATTTTTAGTATCTTATTTGATCTGGTTAAGGTATGTTGTTGAACTTCTATGTATTTGTTAATTTTCCAGTTTTTAGTATTGATTTCTAGTTTCCTATCATTGTGGTCAGAAAACATACTTGCTATGATTTCAATCTTAAATTTGCTAAGACTTATTTTATTGCCTACTATATTAGGTATCCTAGAAAATTTTGTGTGCCTGCAAAGAATGTGTATTTTGCTGTTGTTGGAGGGATTGTACTGTGTATGTCCATTTTGTCTATAGCACTGTTTAAAAGCCACAGTTTCCTTATTGATTGCTTGGATGACCTATCCACTGATAAGCGTGATGTATTAAAGTCTCCTATCCGGACGCCTGGGTGGCTCAGTGGTTAAGCCTCTGCCTTCGGCTCAGGTCATGATCTCAAGGTCCTGGGATTCAGTCCCTCATTGGGCTCTCTACTCAGCAGGGAGCCTGTTTCCTCTCTCTCTGCCTGCCTCTCTGCCTACTTGTGATCTCTCTCTGTCAAATAAAGAAAATCTTAAAAAAAAAAAAAAGTCTCCTGTCATTGTATTGCTGTTTATTTCTTTTAGTTATTGTTAGTGGTTGTCATATCTATTTAGGTGCTCTGATGTTGGATGCATAAATATTTACAACTGATAATATCTTGATGGACTGACCCTTTTATCATTATATGATTATATAATTACCTCTGTCTCTTTAGGAGATTTTTTAGCTTATAATCTATTTTATGTGATATAACTACAGCTACTCCTGATTTCTGTTGGTTACCATTTGACTGAAATACTTTTTCTATCCCTTCACTCATCAGTCTATGCTGGTTTTAAAGCCAAAGTCTTTTTTTAGGTGGCATATTATTTGGACTATATTTCATCCATTTGGCAATTCTGTAGTTTGAATGGAGAATTTAATCCATTTACATTTAAAGGAACTATTGATAGATAAGGAATTACTATTGACATTTTGTTTCCTTCTGTTTTCTAGATCTTATGTTCCTTGCTTCTTACATCTTGCAGTCATCTTTTGTAATGTGATGGCTTTTTATAGTTGTATACTTTGACTCCTTTATCATAATCTTTTCTGTAATTTGTACAGGTTTTTATTTTGTGGTTAAAATGAAGCTTACAGAAAATGTGATTTATTTTTAACAATCTATTTTAAGTTAACTTTGATAGTATACATAAACTTTACATTTTCATTCTGACCCTCCCCAACTTCACGTTACTGATGTTAAAATTAATGTTTTTTATGTTTTGTATCCAATAAATTAGTGTAGTTGCAGTTATTTTTTAGTATGTCTTGTTTTTTCACGTACTGTAAAAACTGTTTTAACTTAGAGCTGTAAATGAATTAGGAAGCACCATCACAATTTTGTTCAATCTGACTATTTACCACTGAGTTTTTAACACCATTTATACGTTTTTATGATGTTAATTGGTTTCCTTTTATTTCCACCTGACAAATTCCATTTAGCATTTATTTGAAGGCAGTCTAGTGGTAATGAACTTAACTAGCTTTTTATGTTTATTGTATTGTGTACAACATAATGATTAACATTTGCATATGCTGTGAAAAGGTCCTACATTAGTTATCAAATGTGTTTTTCTAGTAAGAACTTTTGAGATCTACTCTTTAACAGCTTTCAGATATACAATTTATTGTATTAACTATAGTCACCACACTGTACATTACACCCCTTTAACTTGTTTATTTTACAACAGTTTTTACCTTTTCTCCCTACACACATCTTGCCTACATCCCATGCTCTGCCTCCAAAAACAACCTATTCTATTTATCTATGCATATAGCACTTAAGAATTTTTAAGACTGACTTTTAAAAATTTCAGATAGGTTATTGTGTATAGGAATGCAACAGATTTCTGTATATTGGTTTTGTATTCTGCAACTTTACTGAATTTGTTTTAGTTCTAACAGTGTTTTTGTAAAGTCTTTAGGGTTTCTTATATATCTTATCATGTCATTTGCAAAGAGTGATAGTTTTACTTCTTCTTTTGCAATTAGGAGACATTTTATTTCTCTACTAATGCATCCTTGTCTTGTTTGTGTGTGTGTGTTTTTTTTAAAGATTTTATTTATTTATTTGACAGAGAGAATAAGATCATAAGTAGGCAGAGAGGCAGGCAGAGAGAGAAGGGGGAAGGAGGCTCCCTGGTGAGCAGAGAGCCTGATGCGGGGCTCCCAGAGCCCTGAGATCATGACCTGAGCCCAAGGTAAGAGGCTTAATCCACTGAACTACCCAGGCGCTCCTTGTTTGTGATCTTAAAGGAAAAGCTTTCAGCTTTTCACCAATGAGTGTGGATTTTATTATGTCAAGGTACATTCCCTCTATATTTTGTTTGTTGAGTTTCTATTAGGAAAAGATGTTGAATTTTGTTAAATGCTTTTTTTGCATTTATGGAGATCATCTTATGATTTTTACTCTTCATTTTATTAATGAGGTATATCACACTGATTTGTGGATGGGAAACCATACTTGTATCTCTAGAATAAATACAACTTGATGGTGTATCATCCTCTTATAACATGCTGAATTTGACTTAATAATTTGTTCATGATTTTTATATCTATGTACACGAGGGACATTGACCAGTGTTTTCTTACACGGTTTTGGTACCAGGGTAATGCTGGCCCTGCAAAAATAAGTTTGAAGAGTTCCTTCCTCTTTTATTGTTTGCAAATGTTTGAAAGGCACTGGTACTGCTTCTTTGTTACATATTTTTAGAACTCACCAGCAAAGCCCTCTGGTCCTGAACTTTATCGGGATGTTTTTGATTACTAATTCAATCTCCTTATTAAGAATCAGTCTTTTCCGATCTTCTATTTCTTCATGATGCCTTTTGGTAAATTTTATGTTCCTAGAAATTTATCCATTTCTCCTAGGTTGTCCAATTTGTTGTACAATTATTCATACCAGTCTCATCCTTTGTATTTCTGTGTATCCTTTGCCATCTTTGGGCTTCATTTATTCTGTAGTTCCTTGAGCTGTAAAGCTGTCTATTTGAAATCTTGTTTCTTGACACAGGCACTTAATGCTATGAACTTCCCTCTTAAAACTATTTTTGGTGCATCCCCTAAGTTTTGGTATACTGTGTTTCCATTTTCAACTGTCTCAAAATATTTTTTATTTTTTTAAAGTTTTTTTTTTTTTAATTCATTTACTTGACAGATCAAATAAAGAATTTGTAGTAGGCAGAGAGGCAGGCAGAGAGAGAGAAAGGAAGCAGGCTCCCTGCCAAGCAGAGAGCCAGATGCGGGCCTCGATCCCAGGACCCTGAGATCATGACCTGAGCCGAAGGCAGAGGCTTAACCCACTGAGCCACCCAGGCACCCTCAAAAATATTTTTATATTTCTCTGTCGATTTGTTCTTCAACCTATTGGTTGCTTAATTTGGTTTCATTACACACATTTATGAATTTTCCATTTTTTTCCCTTTGTAATTGATGTCTAGTTTGATATCCTCGTGTTTGGGGAAATTGGCCTGATACTTCAGTCTTCAATTTATTAAGACTTGTTTCATGGCCAATATATGATCCATCCTGGAAAATGTTCCATGTGTGTTTAAAAATGTGTATTACTACTTTTGGATGGAATGTTCTGTATATGTTAATTCCATCTTACCTAATGTGTTGTTTCAGCCAATGTTTCCTTAAAGTTTTCTGTCTGGATGATCTATTGATGTCTGAGGAGACACATCAAAAAAAAAAAAAAAAATGCCAAGACTGATTCCAAGAGTTTACTATTTGTTTTTTGTAGTTTTATGGTTTCAGGTCTTACATTTAGGTCTTAATCCACTTAGAGGGTTGTTTTTTTTTTTTTTTTTGTATATGGTGTAAGATAGTGGTCCAATTTCATTCTTTTGCATGCAGCCATTCAGTTTTTCTAGCACCATTTATCGAAGAGACAGTCTTATCTTCATCATGTATTCTTGACTCCTTTATCATAGATTAATCGACCACATAAGTGTAGGTTTATTTCTGGGCTTTCTATTCTGTTCATTGATCTGTATGTTTTTCTGCCAGTCCTATACTGTTTTCATTACTGTAGCTTTGTAGTACAGTTGGAAAACTGGGAGTGTGATACCTTCAGCTTTGGCTACTCGGGGTCCTTTGTGATTCCGTATAAACTTGAGGAATATTTATGCTAGTTCTATGAAAAATGCTACTGTTGGTATTTTGATAGGGATTGCACTGAACCTGCAGACTGCTTTTGGGTACTATGACCATCTGAACAATATTCTTCCAATTCATGAGTATGGTGGTATCTTTGGTAACTTTCCATTTATTGTGCCCCCTTTAATTTCCTTCATCTAGGTCTTAGAATTATCAGAGTACAGGTCTGTTAACTCTTAGGTTAAATTTATTCCTACATATTTTATTCTTTTTGATGCAGTTATAAAGTGATTGTCTTAATTTATTTTTGCTGATTTTTAGTATACAGAAATGCAACAGATGTCTGTATGCTGCGACTTTACTGAACTAATTTATTCTGATTTTTTGTGGAGTCTGTAGGGTTCTCAATATACAGTATCATGCTATCTGTAAATAGCAACAGTTGTACTTCCTTATCAATTTGTATGCTATTTTTTTTTTTTTAAAGATTTTATTTTTTTCACAGACAGAGATCACAAGTAGGCAGAGAGGCAGGCAGAGAGAGAGAGGGGGAAGCACGCTCCCTGCCGGGCAGAGAGCTCGATGTGGGGCTTGGTCCCAGGACCCTGAGATCATGACCTGAGCCAAAGGCAGAGGCTTTAACCCACTGAGCCACCCAGGTGCCCCTGCTTTTTATTTGTCTGATTATTGTGCCTATGAATTCCAGTACTATCTTGAGTAAAAGCAGTGAGAGTGGACATTCTCGTACCAAATCATGAAAAAGCTTTGTTTTTCACCACAGCAGCATCATGTTAGCTATGGGTTTGTTGTATGTAGCCTTTATTATGTTGTTCCCTCTGTAGCCAGTGAGTTGAGAATTTTTATCATGAATTTATGTTGAGCTTTGTCAAATGCTTTTTTGACTGATATCTGCTGAGATTATATGATTTTTATCTTTTCCTTTGTTAATGTTAATGTGTCTCATGAAGATGCTCAACCGTCCTTGCATCGCTGGAATAAATCCCCCCATATTGTGGTGACTGATTCTTTTAATGTAGTTTTGAATTCAGTTTGCTAATAATTTTGTTAAGGATTTTTGCATCTATGTTGATTAGGGACAAAGTCTGATTTCTTCTTTTTTGTTATGTCTTTGTTGTTGGTATCAGGGTAATAGTGGCTTTGTAAGAATGACTTTGAAAATATTCCCTCCTCTTCAATTTTTTTCATATAGTTTGAAAAGGATTGGAATGAATTCTTTACAGGTGTATTCTTCCAACATTTGAAGCCATCTGTTCCTAGACTTTTCTTTCCTGGGAATTTTTTGGTTACCAATCCAATTTTGTTATTGGTAATTAGTCCGTTCAGATTTTCTATTTCTTCCTGATTCAATCTTGGGAGACTGTATATTTATAGAAATCCATTTCTTCTAGGTTGTTCAATTTGTTGGCATAGAACTTTTCACAGTAATCTTTTATAAACCTTTGTATTTCTGTGGTATTGGTTTAATTCCCCCTCTTTCATTTTTGAGTGTATTTATTGAAGTCCTCTCATTTTCTTGATGAGTCTGTCTTTATAAGCTTATCAGTTAATGTTTATAATTCAAAGAACCACCTCTTAGAGACCAAAAAATAGAAAAGATGAATGAAACTATTTCATTTATTTTTTTTTCTTGACCTTTATTACTTCCTTCTTTCTCCTATCTTTGAGCTTTGTTCTTTTTTAGTTTCTTTAGGTGTGATAGATTTTTTTTTTTTTTTTTTTTTAAGATTTTGTTTGAGAACAAGCGAGCACAAGTAGGTGGGGGGAGTGACAGAGGGAGAGGGAGAAGCAGATGCCCCACTGAGCAGGGAGCCCTACATGGGGCTCAATCCCAGGACCCTGAGATCATGACCTGAGATAAAGGTAGGCACTTAACCGACCAAGCCACCTAGGTGCCCTGAAATATTTCTTGTTTCTGTTTTGAAAGATTTCATTTATTTATTTGTCAGAGAGAGAGAAAGCACAGAGACAAGCAGGGGAAGCGATAGGCAGGGGGAGAAGGCTCTCTGCTGAACAGGGAGCCTGATGTGGGGCTCCATCCCGGGACCCTGGGATCATGACTTGAGCCGAAGGCAGACACAATTGTCTGAGCCACCCACGTGCCCCTATTTCTTGTTTCTTGAGGTAGGCCTGAAGAGCTATGAAAAATTTCCCTCACAGAACTGCTTTGGTTGTGTCCAAAAGATTTTGGAATGTTGTGTTATGTGTCTCAAGGCGTTTTAAAATTTCCTCTATGATTTTTCCCTTGACCTATTATTTAGTAGCATCTTGGTTAGCCTCCATGTATTTGTGTTTTTTTGTTGTTGTTGTTGTTGTAGTTGTTTTTTTGGTAATTGATTTGTAGTTTCATACCATTTTGGTTGGAAAAAATGCTTGCTTTGATTTCAATCTTACTAATATTATGAAACTTATTTTGTGGTCTAATGTGATCTATACTAAAGCTCATTCATTTTAAATTTCTATTATCTGTAGTTGAGTAATTGTGATATTACTAGTGCCAGGCATATATTTTAAATGATTTATCTTTTAATGTAATTCTACTTCTTATAAACATTTATAAAATGAATATGGACTATGGATTTCAAAACTCATTCTTTTTAGGCAGCCATCAGTAATTAAGAACATGAGGGGCACGTGGGTGGCTCAGTTGGTTAAGCATCCGACTCTTGGTTTGGGCTCAGGTTATGATCTCTGGGTCATGAGAGCAAACCATGCATTAGGCTCCATGTTTGGCTTGGGACCTGCTTGAGATTCTTTCCCCTCCTCCCTCTTCCTCCCCCTGCTTGTGTTCTCTCTCTCTAAAATAAATAAAATCTTAGAGAAACAACTTGTATCAATTTTTTTTTAAATTTGAGAGAAGATAAACCAGTCTTTTAGGCATTTGAAATTTAAAGTTTTATATGCTCTTAAAAGCTGTATTTTTATTCTTAATATCAATACACAATGAAACACTTCAGGAAGTAAGTGTTGCTAGAGATGGTAAAACTATAGCAAATGGGAGGTACTTAAAAGTGAAGAGCTATACAAATGTGTAAATATAATTTACTACTTTACCTGTTGAAGTTCCTGCTCTCTTTGTTGATGTCTCATTTCCATCTGTTTAATTTTCTTTTCTAAGCCCATGAAATGTTTCATCTCTGGTGTATGGTTTTCTCTGGCTTCTCTCAGTTCTTCTAGGAGTTTTGTAATCTAAAATTGAGGTATGAAATAAATGAAAAATTGATAAGAAAAAAAGCTTTTACCAGGTAGTTTTAAGAATATTTACTACATTTTCTTTGTATAAAATTTATCTAGAGAAGAGGCTTCTTTTTAGTAAGAAAAATACCTTGAGTTGTTAGGCTGAGCCAGAATTAAAATTATTATTCTAACTCTGAAGTGACCTCATAATCCAAAAGGTTCCAGATGACTGGACCACCTCCTCCCATGTATGCCAGGCTGATTACAGCATTCATAATGAAGGTGGGCACTGTCTTTGGTATATTCAGATTTGCTAACAAAGTATCAATGTATTTAATAGGTTGATTACTTTTAGGGTTAAGTAATACATTTTAAGCATCCTACACAGTATAGTACCCAACACAGAGAAAGAGTTCAACCTCTTTCTGAGATAACATACTGAATTCTTTCTGTCCTGGCTGTTATCTTAGGTCTGAGAATACAGACATGAAAGATACAGTCCATCCTCATCGAGGTTACAGTCTAGTGTGGTACCTCCCTTTTCATACCATGGTTCACAGAGAAAAAAGGTCATATTTTCATGGTGCCAGTGACTAAACAGAGGGGTCTGAGAGATCTTTATTTTGGGCTTCGTGAAATAAATGTATTTTCTTTATACCACATAATTATAATTTACTGCTAGTATTAAAAAACAAAATAAGGGCACCTGGGTGGCTCAGTTGGTTTTAGTGACTGCTCAGGTCATGATCCTGGAGTCCCAGGATCGAGTCCCACATCAGGCTCCCAGCTCTGCAGAGAGTCTGCTTCTCCCTCTGACCTTCTCCCCTCTCCTGCTCTATTTCTCTCAAATAAATAAAATCTTAAAAGCAAAATAATAAGCAAGTGAAAAAGGCTAAAATTAAAAATTCAATCATGTTTCCTATGGAAACACTCAGTACCTAATAACACTGATAATGCTATAAAAAAAAAAATCCAAAACACACCCCCCCGACCCCATACAATTATGTGAAAATACAAGCCAATGAAATCAGAAGCAAATCTAAATATTTGAAAATGTGGGACATCCCTGATTATCACCGGTGACCAAAAAAATTTGCACACTTTAATTGGGATGATTGGCACTGTCATATTTGTTAAATATCACTTCAACTTCTGTAAACTTTTTAATGACTGAAAAATGATTTTGAGTTTGTAATGAGACAACATTTTCATGATCTGCAGGGAACCCATTCCTGGTATTATGCTAAGTGAACTAAGTCATAGAAAGACAAATACCATATGATCTCACTTATATATAGAATCTTAAAAAAAAAAACAAACAAACCCAAACTCCTAGAAAAAGAGATCAGATTTGTAGTTATCAAAGGTGGACAGGAAAGGGTTAAAAGGGGAATTGGATGAAGCGATCAAAAAGGAACAAACTTCCAGTTATAAGTAACTATACTAGGAATGCAATGTATAGCATGAAGACCATTGTGAACACTGCCGCATGGTATACATACATACATACATACATGAGTAAATCCTAAGAGTTCTCAGTGTTAACCGAGGTAAGAAAAATCTTTTTTTTTCTTAATGGATGAAAACTAAGCTTACTGTAGTAATCATTTCATTATATATAGAAGTTAAATCTTTATGCTGTATACCTTAAACTTCTACAATAGTATATGTCAACTATATCTCAATAAAATTGGAAAAAAATGAGAAGGTATATACTGACATGGGAATATATTTATATATACTGTTAGGTAAAAAATTATCCTTTAAAATCCTATATATGCAAACACACATAAACATGTATTTTACATGTGTGTGTGCATAAGCACACACCCTCACAGTATTTGTAACTATATATGAATAAAGAAAATCTGAAAGAATAAATAGCAAAATATGCTCTGGGTAATGGGATTGTGGATGATTTTATACTTTCTAATTTCTCTAATATATATTAATCTTAGTACAAAAATGTTAAATAGTCTTAAATATTTAATAAAATATATTAAAAATTATTTATAAACAAATCCATACTCACCAGGGATAGAAGTATGTAACATCAATAAAAAGAAAGCATATATTCCTAAATGGATAAAATTCTTATTGTCTTACTACTTTATTGTTTTACTGAAGTGAAAGAGGGATTCGCCCAGATCGTGTTACTCAAGATGGATTAACATGTTTTCCTAATAAAGGAGACAGACATCACAGACCACTAGCAGGAGGAGGCTCGGTTAGGGGAATTCAAATGATCCATGCATAGCCCAAAGACTTCTTCCCAGAGAAGACATATGTACTATCCTTTTATATGCTGGTGAGTAGATAATCTTACAAACTACAAATTTCAATTCAGAATGAACCATAAAATTACTGCTATTTTTACTCCTTTAAATGACCATGACCTGCTGGAGTCTGTGTGCTTCCAACCATCCCATGTGCCTTCCTACCTTGCAACTTACTGGCTGATGCATTTCCCTGGCCACATTGCTGGGATGAACGCTAGTGCTTGTGAACACTTAATCTAGTGAGTCTAGATTCCAATATGGTCTAGAACTGAAGGAGATACTGACCTTAGATTTAAGCCCATTACTGCTGTCCACTGTCTGTCCTCTGGCAATGCCTGGTTTGGAGGTGGGCATGTGACTCAGTTCTGATGCAAAGAAAGTTAGCTGGGGGACCTTAGTTTATATGTTGGTTTATTTCTTTGTCCCACTCACTAGAATACAAGCCCTTTCAGGGTGATACCTTCAGGTGTTCTACTCATTTCTGTATCCCAAAAGCCTATTGATAGTGCCTGATACCTAAACATTTCTTCTAAAAGCTAAGTAGTAGACTTTATTCCATTTAATAGCTAAAGAAACCTGAGACTAAGAGTTTAAAAACAATAGTAAACGGCTGTGGGTAAAAGGTAAATACAATTCTTCCTTCTGCATGAGAAACTGGCCTTGGGTTCAATTCACTTTCTAGCTTTGTTCTCTTGATAAAGGTACACTGCTTATGGTAAGGCCCCAACTGGTGGAACATCCTCTGGGCTTGGAGGATTCGGCATGAACTGAAATACCTGGTGGGAAGTGGTAGGTTTGGGCTCTCCTGGAAGTGGTGACTATTGCACTGGGCATGTCCCCGTGGGATCCACTGTGCATAACGTATTAGGAGACGCTCGTTCTTGCGGAATGTGGGGAGTTTAAGCCTGGGTGATTCCTCTAACTGCCAGATGTGAGTCTTACTCCCTTGTACCTGTGTGGTCTCCAGAACAGCTGTGTGGACTGCTGTGGGAACTACTCACACCAAAGAGCAAAAGGCCCGCTGCTGCCTTGCTGTTTCCTGGTTTATATCCAGAGTACCAAGTGTTGCCTACGGTCACTACATGACTCTAAATGTTTACATGACCTGTCACCCTAAGGCTCACTAATATGTTGAAGAATTTACACCCAGATCTTATCATAACCCCCCAAATTATTCCTACTATTCATTTGTAAATAAAAGCTGCTAGCTCTAGACTATTTGACACAAATTACAGTAAAAATTCTGATAATTTTTAGGAGTCACTATTAATAGTCCTTGAGTTCATATTAGGGGTCACTCTTGAATGGTTTCTAAAATTTGAATAGACTATACAGGTAAAACAAAATCCTACCGATGAAAAATTATGACCAATAAAATGCATATACTAACTGCAGAACATGGAAACTAGCAATAATAGCAGCAGTCCTCTCAGTTGTCTAAATTTAAGGAGTCTGAGTAGAGATTCAAGTCCTTTGTCTTCAACTTCAGGGTGCAAGGAAATAAACAGATTGTTGGGAGTCAACAGTGAGTGGAAAAATAAGACCAGAAATCTATGATGAGTGCTAAAATATGAACGATTACCTTTTTCATTATAATATTTTTAAAAAAAGATTTTGAGGAATTCATGCCTCAGTTAGGATTTTAAAGAGATGTGGTTTGACAACACTTGAGGTAACATAGGCATGGAACAAAATGCAGAAATTAGAAAAATCTTTTCAGGTTTTGATGGTTCACCTCCCAAGGTGTTGAACTATGTTGGAAAATTTTATTTTATTTTTTTAACTATGTTGGAAAATTTTAGATCACGGTTTTCTCTAGAGATAGAATAACAACAAACAAGCAGTCAAAAATAAAAACAGAATTTACTCCCGTTAAAAACTGTGTGTTGTGCTTTTTCTTGTGGTCCTAAAGAGAATGGGATTTACCCATCTTTCTTAAACAACTGAAAAACTAGATGACCTGCGAAGCAACTGTTTTCAAACCCCAGCTAACAGCACTGCAGGACTGTGATTTGTGAGGAATAGGCAACACACCAGGTGAACTCTAAGACTGCCTAGCTGGCTGCCCCGAGGCACCTTCGAAGCCAGTGGAAATAGCCAGAATAATTCTGGGAGCTCCTGCAGGGCTGGGAAAATGAACTATTCCCACCAGCCCGAGAGAAAAGTCCCTTGGAAGGCTCTCAGGAGGTTATCAGTAGTGGGAATAAATAAGCCCTGTTAAAACAGCTATTATAAATGTACTGCCTATTAAAAAGGCAGACTGTATTTTATTTAAGAGATGGAGTGTTTTAAGTTTTTCAGTAAACAGGCTTCAAAATCATGTGTTGCATCTTTCCTATTTTCAAAATAGTTTATCTATTCTTAAACTAGGAACACTGTAACTTGACTAAAACTGACCTTTATCTTGCAAACACTAGAACATACTTCCTTTTATTACTTTTCCTCAAAAGTTTACTTTATGTGTGTGAAGTTCTGCTAAATTACTGCTTATTCAACAATGTTTATGTACATCTTAAACAATGAAAAGAATGCATATATGCTGAACTACAGCCTTTCAATTAATTTATACCTAAGTGTGGAATGTTTTTACATTAATCTTTTCATAATGCCGTTAGTTGTATGTATGTTCTGCTTCTATGGTTTAATAAATTCTTGAATAAAAAGTGGTGTACATGCTTCAAAGAATGCAGTTTATCTTTTTTTTTTTTTTTAAATAATTTCTAGAACTAAAAGGATCTTAGAGTAATAAAAGGGTGAGTTTCCAGAAAGATCTATTTCCTAAAATACTGTCACTGGGGATCCAGCATGACTATAATGATTGCTTTATAGTATTCATACTTAATGCAGAAATGGCCTTAACCATCTAGTTTTATCTCCTTAAAAAAAAAAAAAAAAAAAAAAAGATCCAAATACCCCTTCACTCTATTTCCTCAATGCCCAGAAAAATGTCAACATCAACTATATAAGAAAATATTTGAGAGTTCCATCTGGGGAAAGCAGACTTACCGTAAACAAGTTATTGATATATTTTCAGGATATTTCTATTTGCACATTTGTTAAAAAAATTTATATGAAAGTAGTATGATTGAAATGGCTAAGAAAAGCTTATGTTAGCCCAATACTTTTGTTATTTCTTACCTCTTTCTGTAGGATTTCTTCTCGAACTTGAGAAACTGCAAGAGACTCTTGTTTACCCTGCAGCTCGTTAACTTGACTTTGGAAATGTTTTAGAAGTACCTAGGGAATTATGTTAGAAGTGCTGAGTTAAGAGTGCTTCCCCAAACATCATTTGAAAAATATAAGAAAACCAACTAATGGATTTTGTTTGTACTAAAAGAAATTCTCAATATTTTAAAATTACCAAACTCTAACATGGAAATAAACTGCCACAGGAATTAAGTTCATAGATTAACTAAGCTCATTGAATACACTCATTATTTTGTTTTAATATTTAATATAAAGCATCACACATAATACAAATTAATGGCTATATAACTGCGTGACTTCTTTATCTCTAGTACTTTTCTCCTGGAGGCCTGAAAAACACCTTTTAAAATAAACCTCTATTAAAAAGTCAAAGGGTTCTGAAGAAAGTAGCCAATATCATCTTTATTATTTTGTGATTAAGTAGGAGAATAGTTTTTAATTAAAGAGCTAATGACAAAGACCGCACAAGCCTAGTATTAGCATGAAATAAATGTCACACATTTTTGGCAAACAAGTACATGAATACTTTCATCAAGAAACTGAAAACTTAGGAAAAATGTGCATCTCTTAACCTCTAATGCTTTTACTGTTTTCCTCCTCAGACTATGCTGACTTCCACTTAACTCCTAATTTATAGTATTAGATTTAGGAACCCGGGAAAGTAACATTAATGGCACTATGTATGGTGCAATGACACTACCTCATCCGCCTCTCCCAACTACACATTGATTTGCTATCATGTTTATACTGCCCACAGACAGCCTGCTTCTGTGGAGGGAGAAAGCCAGAGAAGTTATCTGCAACTGCTATATGCTGATTACCTTTGAAAAGTACTCTAAATCATTCTCCTTGAAATATTAAAATAGGCCAAATTCTTTGTTTCTGAGCTATATGAACTTAAATTATAGACCTCATTACACTTCACCCAAATCCCCCAAATACTTCAACATGCATCTCCTTATAAGGGTATCTTCTCACAAAACCATACTAGCATTTTTAATAGCTGAAATAATGCCCAATAGTTTCATAATATCCAATATCTGGCCCTACAACCAAATAAAATTGCTCAACTGGGAAGTTTAAGTGGGCTCTACGCTGGGCAGGGCCCAAAATCATGACCCTGAGATCAAGACCTGAGCTGAGATCAAGAGCTGGATGCTTAAATGACTGAGCTACCCAGGCCCCCCTGAGTGATTTGTTTTTAATCAAGATGCTATTAAATAGGGGCGCCTGGGTGGCTCAGTTGGTTAAGCAACTGCTTTCGGCTTAGGTCATGATCCTGGAGTCCCGGGATCGAGTCCCACATTAGGCTCCCTGCTTGACAGGGAGTCTGCTTCTCCCTCTGACCTCTCCCCTCTCATGCTCTCTCTCTCTCTCAAATAAATAAAATCTTTAAAAAAAAAAAGATGCTATTAAATAATTATTGATGGGAGAGATGGTTGCAAGATAACATTTCCTGGTTTCCCCCCACCTCAGCTTGTTTTTTAAAATTAAAACCGAAAGAAGAGAGCACAATGGACATTTATATATCCTTCAATTTGATTTATCAACTGCTAACATTTTTGCCATATTTGCTTTCTTTTGGGGGGGCATAACTATTCTTTTTTTTTTTTTTTTTCCCCTTAAAGACTTTTATTTATTTGACAGAGATCACAAGCAGGCTGAGAGATAGGCAGGGCGGGGGTCGGGTGGGGAAGGAGGCTCCCCGCTGAGCAGGAGCCCAATGTGGGGCTTGATCCCAGGACCCTGGGATCATGACCTGAGTCGAAGGCAGAGGCTTTAACCCACTGAGCCACCCAGGCGCCCCGGGACATAACTATTCTATCTTAATGTTGTGTTTTCAATTTTCTAACACCATAGAAAATGGGCTACATACTAGGTATTCAAGGATGTTCCACATAGATGTACATACTAAGAAGGAACATACACCTTTTAGAAGAAACATGGACGAACTTTCAGCATACTCTGTCATAATTCTAAGAAGACTGTGCTTCGTAATGACTACAGTTATGTGTATCTCTCTGTTGATTATTTTATCCCAGTGCCTGATTGTCTATAGACCTTGAATCATTATTTGTTTAATGAATGAAAGGCCACTGGGCAAGAAGAATGACTAGGATAATTACTCGTTAACCAGGACTTGGGCAGAGGGAGATGGTTCAACATTCAGGTTCAAGTACTCAGGTCTCAATTACATAATGGGATTCTACCATTCCTTCTACCATCCCTTAGGAGAAGAACTATTTGAGAAATGTTGGGACAAAACTGAGAAACCCCTGTTTCAAGAGAGAATAATCTTAAAGTAGAATAGTTAAATGCACGGTAATGGCACCGTCTCCTATAAAAAAAAAATCACGTCAGTAATTTCTCATTTCTCTCAAAAAGCAAAGTTAACGTATTTCTGAATTAAATAATGTTCTGTTAACAGTCCTGAAAAAAATAATTTTAAAGCCAAAGAAAGTGTGTTAAAGTCATCTACCTCTTGAGTTGCTATTTTACGATTTAGTTCAGCTACTTTGGAAGAAGAATTTTCTACTGCATTTTGGCAAAGGAGTTTCTCTACTTCCCTCTGATGAGATGCTTTGAGAGATGCAATGTGTGCTGCAGTATCTTCCTTGACTCTGCAGAGCAAATCAAAGAAAATCACGCATAAAAACAGCCTTTCAACTCAGAGTTAGCACAAAAATAACATATGAAACCTGGAAATTAAAGAAACAAAGTGGGAGAGAGCACCAATACTGCACTCTGACAGGTGCTTTATACAGGATCGCCTGTGAGATCTTACAACCATGCCATGAGCTATTATTTACTGAATTTTATAAGGGCAAACTTGAGTTTAGGAAAGAGTGATGTCTCTAGAGTTCATTAGTAAATTGCAGACCTGGGGTTTAAGCCCAGCAGAGTTGGAGCTCAAAGTCTGGACCTTTCACTCAACCCCCAGCCTGGGGCTGTACTTTCTGGTAGAATCAAAGGTTCTAAATGTTCTGTCTGGATTAAAGCAAGGGCCTCATTCTCATATTTTATCTTTTAAGAGAAACTCAGTTCCTTTTAGGATCTCCAAAGCTTTGTCTCTAGGCAACATGTTTTTGGTCCATGCATATGACTCCAGGGCTAGCTGCCTTGTCATAAAAATAAAATAATCTTTATGGTAATTCTTTGGGACCCACTGTAACCTGCACCTAGTGTTTTTTGCTTAAGTGTGAGAGACTGATTTTTGTCTCTGACAAAATTCACACATTCAGAGGCAGTTTAATAAGTGGCAAAGTTCTGATAAACACTTGATACATTCTTACAGATAAACATTTTCTCTCTTACTGGAAAAGTTATTAAAAAGTGACAGAATTTTACTCAAAGCAGATACTGGATAAATCTCTGTTGATACATATTAACGTGGCAAACCCCAAACTATAAACAAATTTATCAGTTGCTTATTTGACTTATATGAATATTTCCTCATGGAAAGGGTGTGATTAGGGTCTTCGGAAAAGCATAAAAATCTAAAGCACTTATGATATAACCAAACTAAAGTAAAAAACAACTGAACAACAACAACAACAACGACAAAGCTAAAACAGCCTAAATCTGGGATTGGGAAAAGTTATTCCTCACTTCTCAGGCCCAGGGCTATCTGATAAGCAGGTTAACAATACCAAATCATGTATAGAAAAATGCACAGGAAGAATTTCAATTTTAAATTATTTTCTGAAAAGAATATGATTCTTTTCAAATAGCTTCATTTCCAGTATCACATTCAGGACTTGAGAAACAAGGTTTCAGTTTGGAAGCATTTATGGTCGACAGGATGATTCAATCAGACACAGCTGCCAATCAATCGATAGGCATTCGTCTAAGTGCTCGCTCCTTCTGCTCCTACGCCAGGTTGCAAAAGAAGGATAATCTTTTTTTTTTTTTTTTTAGATTTTTATTTATTTATTTGACAGAGAGAAATCACAAGTAGGCAGAGAGGCAGGCAGAGAGAGAGGAGGAAGCAGGCTCCCCACTGAGCAGAAAGCCTGATGCGGGGCTCGAACCCAGGACCTGGGATCATGACCTGAGCCGAAGGCAGCGGCTCAACCCACTGAGCCACCCAGGCGCCCCAAGAAGGGTAATCTTATATCAGTTCTCAAGGAGTCATAAGGCAGTGTACGACTAGTGCTTTCTTGGTACTTAATATAGGTACTTGGTACATAAGTTATAGGGGAGCTAGGAGCAGGAAATTTCCTGGGAGGCTCTAGGAAATACTTTGTGAAGGAAGCAGTACTTGAACCATGGATGAGCAAAAGGCAGCAAAGACATTCAGCAAGTCAGGCCCACAGAGAAGGTTCTGGCACCTGGGAAGCCATGTAGAATAATTTAGTCTTGATACTTCAGGAAGTGGGAGTTATTAGAGGGCAGTATAACTCAGATACAGGAATATTTAAGGAATATTAATGATTTTTAAGTGAAATGATTGGGGGAGACAGAAACTAAAATCAGGAAGATTAGGGTGGGGAAGCTGTCTAGTAAACCAGGTAAGACTGCTGTCTACAGGGAGGTAGAAAGCAAAAGGACACGTATTTATAAGGAAGCACCCCATAAACTGTGAGCCCAAGAAATAAAGGAGGTAAAGCTGGACTTGGCGATTGAAAAACCACGGTCATAGACAGAAATGGGAAAGTTTTGAGGAGGAGAGAGTTTATTGGAAAAATGGAATAAAATTTGAGATACTACTGATTCTGAGAGGAACAATTTGGAAAATAGTAGATTTAACATCTGTGCTCAGGGAAGAAAACAAGCCTTGAAAAGTAAATTGGAGTCATGGTTTGTAGAAACCACAAGAATGGATGAATTTAGCAAAGGAGAAAGAACTGAGAATAAACAGAAAGCTGAAAAATGAACCCTGGTAGAAGTCTGATTTTTGAGGAAGGAGAATGAAAAGGAGTCAGAGTTAGTTAAAAGGCACGGAAGAGGAGTGTTAGTCAGAGGTGTCAGTCATGGAGGTTATGGGAGGAAACCCGTTATTTCAGGAGAGCCACCAATGTCCAGGAAAATGAGAATAGAGACAACATCACTGGACCAGGAAAGGTCACTATTGAGAAATGAGATTTACAAGAGTGGTGAGGAGGAGAGCCCCGGTTGAGAGGAGGTGAGGTGCAAATAAGAGGCTTCTTGTGGAAAACTGGTACTGACAGAAAGAGGACTAGGACTTGGTTTGAGGACAGTGAAGAAGATCTGAACATGTTAGAAGGCTTGGAGGAAAGAAAGTAGACACTACTGAGTGATTCTGAGAAGGAAAGGGATGAGCACAAAAGTTCTTCAAGGCATGAATGGATGTGAGCACTAGATTATTTTGAAGAGTTTCTTTGGAAAAGAGGAACTTTTCCTTTTAGAATGTCAACTAGTTTGTTTTTTTAAAGACTTATTTTAGAAAGAGAGAGGGAGAGAGTGACTGCATGAATGGGGGCAGGGGAAGGGGCAGAGGGAGAGAAACTCAAACAGATTTCCCACTGAGCGAGGAACCCGACACAGGGCTCAGACCCAGGATATTATGACGCAAGCCGAAACCAAGAGCTGGACGCCCAGCAATCCAGCTAGGGGATTGGAATTCATGCCTCTATTTGGTCAGTGGAATGCTAATGCTGAGCTGAGCTACCCAGGTACCCCAGGGGATCTTAAGCAGGCTCCACACTCAGTGCAGACGCAGGGCTCGATCTCATGACCCTGACATCATGACCTGAGCGGCAATCAAGAGTCAGACGCTTAACCAACTGAGCTACCCAGGTGCCCCTGTTCAACTAGTTTTAGTAACAGCTGTTTTCTGCATCTGCCTAGGGATCATCAATGATGACATTCATTTGCAAGAAGGCCCCATGGGTCAGCTTATTAACACAACCTAGATAAATGTGGAGACAGGATTTGTCAGCCCAAGGACATGGTTGGGGTTGACATGGAGATTCAGGTTTATCAGAATCTGGCTTCCAACCGGTAGAGGATCCTACTCTGAGAGAGATCTATGCTTGGCAATGTAATACAATTTCTTAAGATTTGGTAATGAATTCAGTTCAGGGTTAAAACTAATTACCAGAGGAAATATATCTTACAATTTTGATGTTTTTATCTTTGTATGTCCCCATACAATTCCAGATTCACATTTTACCTTTTCATGGAATTTTCAAATTGGTTCACTGCGGCTTCAGATTTCATCTTCAGCTCATTCCTCTCTACAGTTAATCTCTCCAGTTCATTTTTCAATCTGCAGTTTTCTTGTAAAACCTCTGAAACATGGGAGTCAGTGAAAGTATGTGGTTGGTAAAGTCTGCCATCCAGGGTTCCAGGGAATGAGTTCGCACTTCCTTTACCTGAATGCAAACCATCTTTCTTCGCTCTTTTTGCAGTCACTTCCTCTCTACCCTTAGAGCTCTGATTAGACAGCATCATCCTTCTCTCCTTCTGAAGCCTCTCTACGGTTTTCGAAAGGTCTTGTATTTCTCTCCCCTTTGCAGCCAGCTCCTCATTAAGCCTCACCAGTTTAGCTTTAGCATGAGCCTGTTCTATCTGGAATTCGATAGACTGGAAATCTTTATCCTCTTTATCATTTTTCTTGAGCTCCAATTTGGCATTTTGATGTTTAAGAGTGTCTATTTCAGCTTCAAGTTTTTTTACAGTGATTTGATGGGCGTCCTTGATGTCGTCGAGTTCCTTCTCTAGTGCTTCGGCCCTGCGGGAGCTGTCGGACTGGTTCTGCGATGCCTCCTTTAATCTGCAGGCAAGTAGCTGCTCTTGCTCCTCCAGTCTCTGTTCATACTGAATCTGAAGACAAGAATCCGTGTCAGGTCAAAACCACTGCTAAGTAGGACATTGGTTACTGAAGCCCTGTGGTCTGCTGGGTCCTCCCTATTCCTTTATTCAGACACTCACTGCGCATTCTTTTTTTTTTTTTTCCTAAAGATTTTATTTATTTATTTGACAGAGACAGAGATCACAAGTAGGCAGAGAGGCAGGCAGAGAGAGGGGGGAAGCAGGTTCCCTGATGAGGGAAGTCCTAATCTTGAAAGGGCATAATGTTTTATCTTCTCAGTATGTTGCATCATCTCACAATTAATGTTTCTTTATAAACAAAAATTACACATTTCTGTATATATATATATATATATATATATATATATAATAAAACTTATTTTAAGTATCACAACTGAACCTATTATTGTGTACTCGTCTCTGCAAACTGACAAACTACGCTTTCAGGAGAAATAGGGAAAGCAATTGGGGGCACTGAAATCTTTAAGAAATAGTACATTTTCAACTTCTTAATATTCAATTTAGGAATTCTTAATATTCTTCGTAATATTCAATTTAGGAATCTCATAACGAGTAAATCAGCTTGGATTTGTTATACTGGAGTTTTAGTATTACAAAAAAAAAAATCCTAAATAGGTTCCTCTGTGGAGGGAGGCACTACAGTGTTTGTTCATCCATTCAATGAATATTTATTGAGCTACTGCTGTGTGCCAGGCTCTGTGCCAGATTCTGAAGATAAAGAAGTGTAGCCTTCCAACAGTTCACAGCCTGGTCAGGACAGTGACATGGCAAGTTTCACTGTCCTATGACAACTGTGGTAACGGGCCTATGAATATGTGCAACGGGGACGAGGCGCCCCAATGTGCGTGGAAGCCTGAGAAAAGGTGGGAAGACCACAGCAGAGGGAGCACATTTAGGTTTGGGCTTGAGAGATGAGTGTAAATTTGGGGATAAGTGGAAGCAGGGACATTCCTGGAAATAGGAAGAATACAGGTCAAGGCAATCTAATGCTTGGCGTGTACTGGGAACTGGAAATGAAAGGAAGAAGTGACAGAGTGAGCAGGGACAGGAGGGAACTGCAAAAAGAGAAAAGTCAGGGTGGGTAGATTTACAGATTAAAAATAGGCCAGAGGAGGGGCGCCTGGGTGGCTCAGTGGGTTAAGCCGCTGCCTTCGGCTCAGGTCATGATTCCAGGTCCTGGGTTCCAGCCCCACATCGGGCTTTCTGCTCAGCAGGGAGCCTGCTTCCTCCTCTCTCTCTGCCTGCCTCTCTGCTTACTTGTGATTTCTCTCTGTCAAATAAATAAATAAAATCTTTAAAAAAAAATAGGCTAGAGGATTGGAATTTATGCCTCTATTTGGACAGTGGAATGCTAATATTAGTTGTAATTATTATAATCATTTATTGAATACTTGCTACACTCCATGCAAAGCAGTAGGGCTTTACATATACTTTGCTGCTTGATCCTCCAACAGCCTACGAATTAGGGATCAATTAAGTAAAATATTTCAGCATTTGCTTTGTGTCAGGCACCTTGCTGAATGATGGAACACAATGGTGAGTAAAGGCAGAATAGTCCCAGCCATCAGGTCTAGAAGCTAGATGGGGAGAGCGATCACTCATGATCCAATCAAAATGGCCGGAAATGTGGTAGATGCAATGGAGAAGTGCCTGGGACTAGAGTGCCTGTGAGATAATTTGTCTATCAGAGAGTCCATGAAGGTCTCATTGGGTGGCAATGCCTGGATTGAGAGTTGAAGGAGAGGAACACCTTAGCTGTGAATGAGGTGGGCAGAGCACGCCAGTCAAAGGCAAGAGTCTGCCAACATGTGTGGCCAAGTAGGAGAAACATGTTAGTATAACGGGACAGAGAAAGCACTGTGGGAGAATATACTGGACAGTGAGAGGGGTCTGGCCGTACATGGAATTATAGACCATTTTTGAGGAATTTATTATTGAGGAAGTTATTGAGGGATATAAAGAAAGGTGTGTATGTGTGTAAGACAGAGGGATATGGAAATATAATTTTGGCTTTCCTGTCAACAGCTGATTAGAGGATGGGGTAAAGTGGGTATGTGTAGACTAGTCATATTACAATAGTTATTACTAATTTCTTATTAATAATGGCCATAGAGTGACATGGTGATAAAAGGGTACAGAGGAACTGAAAGAAATTTGGGAGTCTAAGTGGCATAATTGGCACTAAGTCAGTTATTATCTCTTTTACATATGAAGAGAGGGAGACTGAGCTGAAGTAACTAGTGCGAAGTCATGAAGCCCTAAGGGTTAAACTGGGCCTGGAGGAAAGGCTGGTCTGACTCTAAAAGCCTGTGTTTTCCATTGTACTGCATCTGTTAAAAGTACTGTGGGGTCAGAGGAATAGAAGAAATTGATTAGCTACAGCAATAGGCTTGCCAAGTAGCACTGGGGGAATTTGCAACACCAGACACACACACACCTGTGACAGCCCCTACTCTCACAACTGTGCCATCTCCTCAGATTTGTGTGAGAGGAAGAGTGGAGAAAGAGATGGGTGAACTGGAGCAGAAAGCAAGGAAGGTCAGCCTGGTTGGAAACTGAGTGCTTAAAACGGAAGTCCTCCTTGGAAGTCATGAGAGTGAGAGAAGAAAGAGAACCAGGTAGTAGGCTGAGAGATTTGAAAAAGAGGGTGGAATAAACCAACTTCCTTGACAGGACCTTAAATTAACTAGCAGGCCGATGTACTGGACGAGGCTTTCAACATTCTACTGTTTCTGGAATCTATAGTCTATCGTCTGTTGCTTCTCTCAGGATAGAAATCTGTGGAGAATGAGATCTGCTTCCTAGAAGCAGCATGGCCTAGGATTTGAGGCCTTGCTCTATCGCTCACCAGCAGCAGCATCTCGGGCAAGATGTTCAATTGTGAACATCTCTGCTCCCCTGTCTGTAAAGCAAGGTAGCAATATCTATTTCTCACCAGTGATGAAAGGATGATGCAAGATGAACTAAAATGTCTGTGAAACATCTAGCATGAATTACTGCAGAAACTGTGTGTTCAACAAATTTTTAAAGTAAATGAAATATCACATCTTCTTTCATACTTGGTCATCCTAGCACTTGTAGTTTCGACTTCATTCTTCATGAAGGACCAGAAAACTCAGAGAAAGTGAGACATTTTCAACAGGCATTGCCCGGCCCCCTGTTCTACCCCCCCAAGACGTATTCTTCTGTCTTACTCTCTTCTCCCTTGTCTAGGGAAATTTCAAGAAAGTATTTTCAACCATGGCAATTAAAAATCAATTTTTATTGACTATACATCAGAGGTGTTTTACTCTGCCTTTCCATGACTTAATTTCCACTAACTATGTTATCACCAAGAGGGGGCCCTGTGCTTGATTTTCCATGCTTGAAACAAAAAGAAAAGGTGCTGAAGGAGAACAAAAGACAAGATGGGTCTAGGTTTCTTTTGCATCTGCTGACATTCATGGTAAAGGTTTTACAGGGAAGGATGTTTAGTGATTTGTCAAAATGAGACCTGAGAAGTGCCCAGCCCCCATGGTACTCAGCCCCCTTGGTACTGAGACCCCGAGGGTCTAGCCGGCTCTTACCTTCATTTTCTGGAACTGTTGTTCCATGGTCCGAAGGCTTTTCTTTGCTTCTTCATCTCTGCCTTCCAAATCAGCCTCTAGTTTTTTTATCCTTTTTTCCATAAAGTCCACTGTATTTCTGTCCACTGTATCACCAGCTGCTGATGCAGCCAATATTAAAGCAGGTAAAGAATTGGGATATCTTCTCTTTAGAATTCCTTCCATTTCCTTAACCTTTTAAAATAGTTTTGCATATATGTAAGGTCACAAATATATTAAAATCAAGCAGTTCAATGTACAAATTTAGATTATGCTCTATCATTCACATCTAGCTTTCAAAGACAGGTTTATATCACATCTTAAGACTGAATCAAATGCATAAAAAATAGATTAATTTCAAATTTTATATCCCTAGATAATCTGATTTTAAAACCCTACAGTATAATGTCTAGTTTAGTACTGGTTAATTTACAGAAATCCTCTTACATTTATTTGAAATAGATCTTGGGACTTTCTATTGTATTAGTAATAGCCAATCTTTCTGAGGACAAATAGTCTTTCCTTTTTTCCCCACAGACTCCCTTGGATGATCATGTTTATACTATCTATTGATTGAAAAATGACTTAAATGACATCAGTGTATAGAACTTCTGCAATAAACACAAGCTTCCTAAGCACCGGCCCCTACTTGCAACCATCTCTACGTGACCTCATCCCTCCTACAGATATCCCCCTCAAAATGCAGTTTGATCTATCTTAAAGTTACTTCTTTCATTTAGAAAGCAAAGAGGATTAATAATGTTTAATGAGGTCTTCACAAAAGACAACTTTTCATTTGGTCTATTAAACAATAATATATTTTATGGTCTTTCTGTAAGGAAGAACAGTGCTAAGGCTCATAGATATTATGTATGTGCATGTGTGTATACTTGTTTTTGTTAAAGGTATTACAGTTAAGATATTTTAGAAAAACATATTAAAGCACAAAATTCTTTGTTGAGCAGTTTTCTACCCTCTGAGCATACAATACAATAAAACAGCACATGAGAGGCAGTGTAGTGCAGTGGTCAGAGCATGTCTGGAGTTAAAATTGTGCCACTCAGCTTTATGACCTCTGTCAACTCCTCCATCTAAATTTCTTTTGCCTGAGTGGTAAAGTGGGAATGACAACAATACCAGTTTCATGGCATTGATATTTTTAAGTGAGGATCAGTTGACATCTATCTTGGTAAAGTGCTTAGCAGAATGCCCAGTGTACAGTAAGGGGTTGATAATATTGGTTTTTATTATCATCTGGTCTCAGAACCTACCCTTCCTAAGGCACGGTGGGTTGCTGGTACTCCAAATTGTTTATAGATTGAATATTGTTCCTGTTTAAGTATTCAAGGATCTCATCATTTGCAGAGTTAAAAGCAAACATTTCCATTCATGAAGACTGCTTGCATATTTATATATGTACCATAAATTGAAATATATCTAGATAACAAATATTGATAATTTCATCTGCAACATTTTCAAAACTTTGTTTTCTCTGGTATTGAAAATCTAGTTATTTGGAGTAGATCTAAGCATATAAAAGTATATACATACATATAACACACCATATATATTGAAAAAAGAAGATCTCGATTTTTAAAAATGGTGTATATTATTTATAATTAATGTTTTCACTTAAAATTTTAAGAAATGTTTTAATCTAATTTTGACTTCTTAAATGTTTATTTTTTTTTGGAAAATTAGATTTTATTTATATTTTCTTTAATTTTTCTTTTTTTTTTTTGATATGGTATGTCTTTTTTTTTTTTTTATTTCTTTTCAGCGTAACAGTATTCATTGTTTTTGCACCACACCCAGTGCTCCATGCAATCCGTGCCCTCCCTCATACCTCCCACCTTGTTCCCCCAATCTCCCACCTCCCGTCCCTTCAAGACCCTCAGGTTGTTTTTCAGATCCATAGTTTAATTTTGCTTTTTAATATTATTCTTTGGTGACTAATACCAGTGTGGCTCTCATACAAAGTAAACGCTTTTTAAAAAATTCTCACTAAATTAAGCTATGGAATATCCCACTAAATAAAAGCATGAGTAAAAAATTGCACATAATCTGAAATTTTCATTATTGCATGCATCTAACCAGCCCCATTTTTACTTATGTACTATTTAGAAAAGGAGATTTTTAATTATTATTAATTATGCTATAATTGATCTATTTCAGAATATGGCTCCAAAATGATTCTGAATATACTGTGATATACCTTGACTTTAAAATATATGTTAAGATTTAAAATCATTAGGATAGAAATGTTCATGGGAACAGAATAAGATCTGAAATGTACATGCAGCAAACTATACAAAATACTATAAATGAACAATATTTTAGAAAGATATAGTTTAAAATGGTAAACCAATGAACTTTTAATGAAACCATTAATAAAAGAGAAAGGTAACTTGTATAAAGTGCTATATTCCTAGTCAATATGGATCATTTCAATTCTTAATTTTGCTCTTAAGCATGCTTCAGTTTTTCACTCTCATACATTTAGTTCTACATTATTTCTCTTAAATTCATCAGGTGGAGAAGAAGTTTCTTTGGTCTTCTCTCTCACAATTCTGGATGGCTTCATCTACATTAGCTAATTTAAATCTTGAGCACTGAAAAATAGCCAAGCAATCCTAGATTACAGTTATTTCAGAATATTCGTCGCTCTTCAAAACACCTCTGCCCTATTCCTTTCCTGCCTATTGAGCCCAACTACCAAATCATACCTTTTAATATAAGAACAGGTCCTGTAAAAGTAACAAAGTTAATTCTTTGCTTAGTTTTCCTTCTCTCATAAAACTGGGAAAATACTCAGCCCAGTGATGACCTCACAGTTTTGCGTTTGTGATGGAATAATAGCTGTACATTTAAGGATCATGACTTGACTACAGATTCAGGCTCCCTTATGAACAGGGTTGGAAATTCTTATTTTGTTTTGATATTGCGTTACGAAATGTAATGCAAAACATTACCGAGTTTTAAAAACAGAAGGAGAAAGTTAATATTCCACCCCACAAAACAACTACTTCAATGAAAAAACAACTTTATCCTAATAAGTATCACTATATGATTTTTGAAAAGGTCTCCCAGCTACAGACACCATGAAGAGTATTTCAAAGCTTGACAGTGAGCAAGAACTCAAAATTAAGGCCAGCTTTTCGGAAGGCTAAATGTTCTGTTTCCAGGGTGTTTCGCAACACTTCCTAAGCTTTTCTAACATGTTTCCAACTCAAGGATCTCCTTTCCTGTAATCCTTTCTCACCAAACTTTCATCAGGAGAAGGAATCCTAACTCCATACCCAGAGTTTTAAAATGCTGCTTGTTTCCAGATGTCTAATAGAGCTAGATTGCACAATAACCTTTCATCCACAGGTTATGTGCAATGAGGCACAACAGCCTACACCTTCTTTAAGGCAGAAAGCCACAGACTACATAAAATGATTTTGTTTACTACTTTTATTTCTGTCACTTTAAATATTGCATATCAAGAATTTAAGGGGCAGTTCTATATTAAAATAAATGAATAAAAACAACAATTTTCAGGTTAATTATATTTTCTAGGAACTTTTGAAACAAGAGAAAACAAAAATGCACTGTATATAAAATGCCTTAATGAAAATTTACCCTGAACACATACTTGTCGCTCTAGATCCTGAATTTTTTTGGCATCAGCTGCTTTCTCTTTTAAACGTATCTTCTGTGAAACAGATGGATTTCCAGACTCAGCTTTCAGTTTCTCAACCTATCAATAAGTAAAGAAAATGTTAAGGAGCATATTTAAAACACACCAGAGAAACCCCAGGAAAGACGCATAATGTATTCGTTCATTTATTTATTAATTCCCAGACAGGGCGCTGTGCTGGAGATCTGGAGGGCAAACAAGATAAGCCTGCTTTTACAGTGCTTGTACTCTGGTGGAGGAGACACACAATAAGCTAATAAAGTATATCAATGAGTAAATAAAATAACCCCAGAGAGTGACAAGTGCTAGGAAGAAAATAAAACAGAGTGACAGAATGGAAAGAAAGGTCTGAAGGGGAAGGACTGGTAGCTCCATTAGATGAGCAGATCAGAAAAGGGCTTTCTGGGGAGTAGAAACTGGAGCTGGAACTTGAATGAGGAGTGAGACACGGAAGAAACTAGGCCAAAGTAATCTAGACCAAGGCAACCCATGGAACAAGCATGGCATGTTCAAGAATCAGAGGGAGGTTTGGTGTGGCTGCAGGAGAGTGATTCGTGGAGTACGATATATACAGATGAGGCAGGCAGGGTTCAGACGATATGCAGACATGACAGGTTATGGTAAGGAGCTTAGATTTATTCTCAGTCTTATCTCTAACAGCCTACACATCTAAGAGCAAACCAAAACCCAAACCAGCTATTTTCATCAGCAGTGTTTATGGTATTGACTCAGTTATACTTATAAGGCTAAGAAGAACTAATGCTGAATAGGGGTCATCACAGAAATACTTTCTAAAATGATCTTACTACCTCAAGTTTGAGCTTCTCAATTTCTTCATTTGCTTCTTTAAGCCGAACTGCATCTTTATCCAGAAGTTCCTGATTTTCAGCATACCACTGTAGTCTTTTTTGTAGACGACTGATTTCTTGCTTATGTGTTTCTTCTAAGATTTTTATTTCATATAATTTTTCACCTATAAGATAAAGGAACTCCTGGACTTGATTGTAATTTTCCAAAATATGGAAATAAACTAAATTACATGAACACCAATGCCTATCTAATGAAAGCATTATGAAAAAACAAGAAAAAAATTATCTTTGCAATGTAATATCCAGTTTAATCTAGAGATAAAGATTGTTTTTATAGTCCAAATCCTCAAATTCATAGCAAAATTGGCTGTGTATAAATTATCATTTTCCCATTTTCATTATAAAAGCAAAGTTGTTTCTGTGAGACAATAAATATTAGATCCAAGAGATAATAAACATGAAGAAGTCCTAGAATTATATTAAAAATTGCAATGAGAAACATTAAAGAGTGCTTACCATGCATGATTTCATTTAATACAACAAACATATGATGGGCACTATTATAATTCTATTTTACGGATTAGTAAAGCAAATGCAGGTAAGGGGATTTTACTGTACATATCTTACACCGAAGATCATAATATCACATGAGAAAGACCCTCACAAGGGCTCCTCTGATCCACTTTCTAGCCCTGGGTTCTGTCTTCCTAAACTCCAATCCATAGGTGCACTCAAGAACATGCTTAAGAAACACATTCCAGCAACCTTCCTCCATCCTTTCACTTCTGCGTCTTTCAATCTGTCAGACCCAGCTCAAATGCCACTCTTCCCTAAAACCCCTATGTAGTACCATAGTACCACATTTCATGTTTATTTGTAATTTTTTAAATATTACACTTTTCTGCATTCTTATCTTTCTTTTGTCTTCCCTGGTGGGGAATGTCATAGTTATCTTGTGTTTTCTATAAACACAGCGCAGTGTTATTGGTTCATCTGGCAAATACTTGAGAGCCTAGGTTTCAGACTCAGGGATAAAAAGGCAGACTGTGCCCTCAGGAAGGTCACAGTCTAGCTAGGGTGACAAACATGAACATGAATAAACATAAGATGCCACAAATTCAAAATAATCCTTGATTTTTTTTCCTGATCCTGCAATTATTCTTGCTAAAACCAATCAAATCTGCATGCCTATTAATAACTAGTTTTTTAAAAAATTTCTAAAATTACAATATACTTTAAGGAATATGATTCTGATTCCATAAGTAATAACAGCAACTATTACTTAAATTCAAGAACACTACGAGTATAAAGGTAAACTTTCAGCTCAGCATTTTACCTGTGGCATAAGCAATCTGATCTTTGGCTTGGTCTCTCTCTTTCTTCATTCTTTCCAAGTCTACTTCAAGAGCTTGTTTGTCTTGCTTCAGTCTTCTGATGTCTTCCAATAAACTGTTTTTTTCTTTCTTGATGGTTATAGAAATAAAAAAGCAAAATATTCCTGGCCCCCAAAAATTGTGGTATAGGCTTTCTTTTACCCCGTCCATCCTTAATTCTACATATGTATTTTTATAAATACATGTATTTTTTATAAATACATAATTGTTTTTCCTAAATTTAGTTCTGGTGTCATCACTTTCTTCCACCCCACCAAATTACAATAACTCCCCATAGTCTACTAGATCAATTCCAATCATCTAACTCAATACAGCCTAAAGACCTTTCAATGAACTGTTCTCACTTCTGGATCACTGCAATAATGTCCTAACCGGTGTGCCTCTTCCACTTTCAGCAGCTAGTCTATTCTCACACTAGCCAAAGAAATTTTAATTAAAAAAATACTGAAGTCTAACTGACATACAATAAATATCCTGTTAGTTTCAGGTACACATCATAGTGACTTGATATTTGATTATATTATGAAATGATCCCCATGGTAAATCTAGTTACACAAAGTTATTATGTTATTGACTAGATTCCCTATGCTGTCCATCACAACCCTATGTCTTATTTTATAAATGATAATTTCTCCAACCTCCATCTCCCCTGGCATCCCCCACTTCTGGTAATCGACAGTGTTTCTGCACCTACCAGTCTGTCTTGTTTGCTCGTTTATTTCACATATAATTGAAATCATATGGTATTTGTTCTCCTCTGACTTATCACTTAGCATGATATCTTCTAGATCCATCAGTGTTGTCACAAATAGCAAGATCTCATCCTTTTCTATGGCTGAGTAATATTTGGTGTTCATCTATCAGTGGATGTTTACGTTGCTTCCATATCTTTACCGGTATAGATAACGCTGCAAGGAACACGGGGTGCACGAATCTCTTCAGATTGGTGTTCCCGTTTTCTTTGGATTAATACCCAGAAGTGGAATTGCTGGATCATAGTAGTTCTATTTTTTATTTTTTTGAAGATCCTTTATTCTGTTTTCCACATTGGCTGCACCAATTTATATTCCAGCAGTGTATGAGGGTTTCCTTTCCTTCATGACCTCACCAACACTTGTTACTTTTTGTCTTTTTGACCATAGCATACGTGACAGATATGAGGTGATATCTCATTTTTTTTTTTTTTTTGTGCCTTTGACTTGCATTTCCCTGATGATTAGAGATGTTGAGCATACTTTCATGTGTCTGTTGGCCATTTGTCTGTCTGTCTTTGGGAAAATGTCTACTCATGTCCTCTGGCTGTTTTTAAATCATGTTATTTGTGTTTTTGACATTAAGATATATAAATTCTTTACATATTTTAGATATTAATTCCTTAACAGATAAATCATTTACAAATATCTTCTCCAACTCTATAGCCTACCTTTTACCTTGTTAATGGCTTCCTTCACTTGTGCAAAATCTTTTTAGTTTAATATTATCCCATTTGTTCATTTAAGATTTTGTTACCTTTGCCTGAAGAGACTGGTCCGGGATGGGGGGGAATGCTAAGACCGATGTGCAAGAGCTTACTGCCTGTGGTTTCCTCTTGGGAGTTTTATGGTTTCAGGTCTCATATTCAAATCTTTAATCCATTTTGATTTTTTTTTTTTTTTTTAAGAGAGAGAGAGCATGTGCTCATGTATGTGAGTGGGGTTAGGGCAGAGGGAGACAGAGAATCCCAAGCAGGCTCCATGGCCAGTATGAAGCCTGACTCGGGGCTCGATCTCACAACTCTGAGATCATGACCTGACCCAAGATCAAGAGTTAGATGCTTAATTGACTGAGCCACCCAGGTGCCCCTTGAATTTATTTTCATATATGGTATAAGATAGTAGCCCAGCTTCCCTCTTTGTTATATATCTGTTCAATTTTCCTAACATTATGTATTGAACAGAATTTTCCCCATTGTATATTCTTGCCTTTGTCACAGATCAATTGACCACGTGTGTCAATTGTGGTTTTTTTTTTTTCATGAGCTCTCTATTCCAAAGAGGAATTGTTTTAAAGAGGTGGTGAGTTTTGTTCCTCTGTCTGAAATTCTCTGGAGCCACCAAAGTCCTTACCATGAGCTTCAGTGCCCTGTAACCCAGCCCTGCTCCTACCTCTGACCATATTTACCCTAAATCCTCCTCTTCCAACTTCATTCCAGCACAAGAGACTTCTAGTTGCTCTTTGAACAGAACCAGCACATTCCCACTGCAAGGTGTTGGCACTTACTGTTCCTCTGCCTTCAGTGCTCTGCCCCCAGATAGCCACATGGCTCACTTTTTTACTTCATCAAGATTTCTGCTCAAATGAAACCCCAGGAAGATCTTTCCTGATCCTCTTTATAAAATAACCATCCTCATCCTGACTTTCAGGTATGACGCTTTATTTTCTTGTCACAACACTCATCACCACCTGACATACGTTTACTGGAAAGCAGAGATTTTATTAATCTTTGTATGAAAATTGCATAAAAATGCTTAGCACATTAAAAACTGAATGAATGCTCAATACGCCCTACTTCATTGCCCCCAATTCCTCCACTCAACAAAATCATGCTTATCCTTCAAAGCCTAGTTCAAAGGAGGCTATTCCTATCAGCCCCTCCTCTGTGTTCCCCAAAACTTTCACTGCACCTCTAGCACAGTGGTCATTACTTTCCGCGTCATAGAACGTTGATTTGTGTACATGCCTCTTCTCTTTAACAGGCTGAGAAATCTATGGGGACCAAGACTGATTTATTACTAAAACCTGTATACTTCATGGCACTAAGCACACAGCTGGTACTCAATAAATGTTCACTGAACCAAACTCTTAATTGCTAAAGAAACTCTTGGACTCACAGCAGTACACGCAGCATAGTTAAGTTTCAAAACAAAATTCTTACAAAATAAGATTCTTACAAATTCTGTTATTACTCTACCTTCTAATCCCAAATCCAGTCTTATGGAGAAAATAAATCCATTCATTAAAGCACTGTATAACCGTGGTTTCTAGCCGAGTCACAGATTGGACGGCATCATTTAACTGTTTAGTCTTCTGTGACTTTCTGTAGATGTCTTTTCAGGAGAGCAGTGAGTTTCACGTTTTTGAATGCTCAGGCTCTTTCTACAACTACTTTTTGTTTATTTAGTTCAATCAAGTTAGAAGTACTCTCTAGTAGAGTCTACTTCATAGAATTACAGAGTTTGAGAATTCAAAAGAACTTTTAAACATTTTGAGTTCAGTCATGCAATTGACACTTAAAGGAATGTTCACTTTATGCTTGCATCTTTCCAGGGAAGTATGAATTCCTACCTGAAGAAGGCCAGTAACGTTCCAGGTCAATCCTGTGGGCACAGGACTCCGGGCTGGCAAGTACTTGTACTCCCTTGTAAGTTACCATGCACACTTTCGGAGAGGGCCTCTGCTTGCCTCTCTGGCCTTGCCCACTTCTGCCTCAAGAGATCTCTATTTCTAGAAAGTAACAGGGCCCTTCCTGGTGTAGGGGCTTATGCTTTTCTCCTGGCTGAAAGGCTTAATCTTTGCATAGTTGGCTGCTGCTTCCCTTCAGCTCTCGACTTCTGACCTAACTTTCTCAGAGGGTCTCCTAGACCACACTGTAGACTACTTACTGCCTTGCCCTCTGCCCCAGCCACACTTATTTGCTATTTTTATATTCTTCAAAGCACATCTTTCTATTTGTAATTATTTCCTTTATTTACTTACTCTCTTCCCTACTAGAATACGTGTTCCTAACAAGCAGGGTCTGTGCGTGTCTTGTATACCTAATGTATTTCAATACCAGGATGAGTGCCAGGAATGTGGCAAGTACTTCATAAAGGCTGATGGAATGAAAGTTGTGGTTAACATCATTCCTCTTCCCACCTTGGGATACTAAAAAGAGTGAGCTCACGACCTGTGCTTTTGCTATACTTCTATCTATGCTTTAGAGAGAACCAACTCATATTTTAATACTAATCAGTATTAATTTTTAAGGTACAAATTAGATTGTACACACATATATTCAGTATGAGTATTATTATACTATAGACTTCTCTCAGGATAAATTTTTGCTCTAAAATCAAACCCAGAACACCAAAGTAAATGGAAATAAAAGGTATATTTATATTCTATCTTACAGTATTTACAGAAATAAATACCTGAAGAATTTTTACTATTATCTTGACTTTTTTTTTTTAATTTCTTTTTAGGTTTTTCCTGCCTTTGGTAGTGTCACCATTGGGGGCCGAGATGTAGATTTTTATCCTGAGCCTGTTCACTGGGTTTCTTTAATTTGAAAAGTCATCTCTTTTATCATTTCTGGGAAATTCTGAGCCACTACCTTTTAAAAATATTTAAATACATTTTAGCATTTCATATATCTGATATTTTCCATTTGTAGTCTATTTATATTATAGTCTATCCAGTAATCCTATTGAGGTTCTAATGCTGCTGTTTATTAAATCATCCAGTACCTGCTCCTGGTGGATGATTTCTCTGGGTTTTATAATTTTATGTTGTGAGCATATATTGTCAGTGGGTTTTTATCTGTAGGAATACTGTGTGAGCTGGGTTAAGGGTGTATACTTACTTCTAAGAGCTGTTTTGCATTTGTTTCTTCTAGATACACTAGAGGTTATCATCGACTCAAGACCACGGACATTATCTTTTTCAGTTTGGGCATGACCAATCCTTGCAGGTAGTGTCAATTTAAAAATACTAAAACACACATGAAAGCAGAAGGGATGACATTTGTATTGAACAATCAGGAAAGTACGGGCACTGAGCAGTGGAGACTTTCTCTCCCTCCTATCTAGCAATCAAATTAAAACAAAAAATCTTCTTGACAAATCAGCCCCATGCGAAGGTGGGTAGATATTTTCCTAGTCTGCTGCCATACTGAAGGATATGGCCTATTGAACTCCAACGTGTCCTGTCTCCACTTTGCTGTTAAAGCTCCAGCCCACCCGTGGCTACTGAACTGCTGGCCTAGAGCAGATGTTTACTGTTAGGTTTTTATCCCTCCCATATTTCTGGCCTCTGGAGACTTCCCATATTTCTTGAAAGCTTTTATATTATGCATTTACAAGATGTTTATTCTATTTTATCCAGCATTTTCTGATGTTTTTAGTGGAAGTTTTAGTTTCCTATCAGAAAAATATTTCAAAAACAGCACTTTAAAAAGGTCGCTAATAATTTGAATAAAGCTAATGTTTGGGGTGAAACTTCTTTTTTTTTTTTTTTTTAAAGATTTTATTTATTTATTTGATAGCGAGAGACACAGTGAGAGGGGGAACACAAGCAGGGGGAGTGGGAGAGGGAGAAGCAGGCTTCCTGCCAAGCAGGGAGCCCGATGAGGGGCCTGATCCCAGGACTCTGGGATCATGACCTAAGCCAAAGGGAGGTGCCCAACAACTGAGCCACCGTGGTTTTCCAAGGCTTCATAAAACACAGCGATATTAATTTCTCTTTTAACTTGATATTTTTGAGGTCTACTGGCACGGGAGTTAGGGGGAGTCCAACCATTCATTCGTTCTTTTAACCTATATGCCCAACTACCTACCTAATCATGCTATACATGCATACGTGCATCTGAAGAAAGTTGCCAGATAGATTCATATTTGAAGCTGCATTTTATACACCACAAAAGCCTACTAAACATGTTATTAAACTGGGGTATGTTTAGACGTCCACGTAACAAAACTTTATATAATTTCTTGTTAAAAAGTGGTATATAATTGACATTTTTCGAATTCATACAGTCATTCAAATAGGTTAGAAGGCTTTTTAGTCTCATGCCAAGGTTCTTCATGGGAAGAAGTGGGGAGAATTAACTACGCTCCCACAGGGGACAAATCTGGAAATGCAGCAGTGCTTTTGATTCTTATAATCACTGGTGAGTGCTATGAACATGTGTTTCCTGGGGACAGCAATGACAAAAACTGTGCAATACATGGAACTGTTCTGCTTCAAATAGAATTAACCTGCCCAAAGTTCCAAAACTTCTCCTACTGGTAAATACCACTTTAGAAAATTCTAAGCCATATCCTTTATAATACAATTCAAAAAAATAAAGGAAAAAGTTATGGAGCAGCTACTGTATCTCCTATCAGTGTTAGGTACACAGGATGAAATATTTGTAGACACAGTCTGCCTTCTAGAAGTGCAGAGTAAAAAGCCAACTAACGTTTTAAGGTGAACAATCACCTTCAAAGTATTTTCCTATTTTAGCTTACATTTCCAATAAGGAATTTGTTTATATAAGGTATATATGCCCTAAGTAAGGTTATGCCTCCAGTATGGCTCCATGTGATGATCACTAGATGAGAGGCTGGATTATAAAGAGGATGCCATTGAAAACCAGTATTATGTCATTGTCTCTACTAAGGTCATGTGTATATTAAATGGTAATTTTATTTATTTATTTTAAATTTTTTTTTTTAAGATTTTACTTATTTAAGAGGGGGAGAGAGAAAGAGAGCATGTGTGCATGAGTGGGGGAGGGGCGTAAAGAGAGGGAGAAGCGGACTTCCCGTGGAGCAGGGAGCCCAATATAGGGCTCGATCCCAGGACCCCTGGATGAAGACCCAAGACAAAGGCAGACACCTAATGGACTGAGCCACTCAGGCACCCCTAAGTGCTAATTTTAGATATACCTTCATTTTTTAATGGTATGAAATTTGTAACAGATTTTATCTATTCATAAATTACAAAAAAGGATTTTTTTTTACATGTAGAAATTTTAATAAATTCTTTACTATCGTTATGCAACTTACCTGTGTCGCCCGTAGTTCTGCTAACAGATCTGTAAAATTCTGGGTTTTGGTGGGTTCTGAATCTTCAACTACTTGAGACAGGAACCGACTTCTGTGCATCTGTTCTCTGATTTATTTTGAAATTAGAAAGATTTTTTTTTTTTAACAAAGTACTCCTTTCAATGCAAAATATACAATTCTTAAAATTAAAAAAATCTAATGGACATTGCAACTATTTGAGCTACTGAAGAGGAAAAGGTTATTTACTTTAAAGATTAAAATACTAAAAGAAGTACACTCTAAGGGAGATGTTTTTTCAATTTAAAGGAATCGAAACCTAACATCTTCCTTTATTTATAATACAAAAATACTTTTTAATTCTTGGAGGAAAAAATTCCCAATGTCCCAGAAAGATGTGCTGCATTCCTCCTGTGGTATTACCTCATGCCTGCCTCATCATTCTAGATTCCTTTAAAGAAACACAAATCACAAATGACAAACAAAACCAAACACAGTCTATTATTTGAAGTCAGAAACAATTTTTCTGGTTTTCCAGAAATATTATACAAGGAGTTTAGGAATGCATTTAAAATCATCTAATCCTAACGTAAAGAAACCATCTATTTCGTCATGAAAGTGCCTTTAAAGGTGCACTTTGGGATCCAGGAATAGATCTTCTCTTTTAAACCCCATAACATGTGATACTTCAGAATACTTTGTTGATTGAAAAGAAATCAGATATAAATGCTTTCATGCATCAGTACTGTGCAGATTATCACAACTGGCTTGGGGTCATACAGTCAAGGCCAAAGAAGCTTCTTCTAATAGCAGTCCTATCTAAGTGATTAGGTATCTATGTGAAGGGACACAAAACTGGTGAGCCATTTCCTAAAAGAAGATAGTACCCCAACTTGCCCATGTTTATGAGTTCAGCTTTTCACTTAAAAAATGTGTTAAAGCTGGATGTAGTCATACCTAAATGATCTTAGAGCCTGAACTCTGATTCCTGAGTAGGTCCTGGTGCTCCCTGAGCCTGCCATGCTGAGTGCCAGTTAATAACAACTCACAGGTTCTTCTCTGGAGAAATGCTCTCAGCCAAATAACAGCCTCTGCCCCCCTGGCCTAGAGGACATCCCTCAGCCACTCCTTTCCCAGGGCATACCTCAGCCAGTGACTGACTAGTTTGAGAGTATAAAAAGTTGCTCCCCTTGCCCCAAACGGGACCAAATCTGTGATGCAATCTGTTTTCCTCAGCTTTCTGGTTAAGAACAGAATAAATACAGCCAGTCTCTAGCTAAGATCATGTTCCTACTTAGCTTCCCTCCCCTTATCCATTCTTGCTTCTCTTGTTCCCCTTCTCCTGAGAGTTATCCTCAAAATAATAAGAAATATTATTTAGAATAAGAAAAATAATAAGAAATCAGCTCCATAAGGATCCCTACCTCAGGCTCTACTTCTACAGAACCTGACCTACAACATTAAGTGAGAGTTGTAGGATACATATATTTTTAGTATTATTAACCACATAGTTTCTTAGGAAATGGTTAAGCATCTCAGGCTTAATGACTGGTCAAGAGGAATACCATGTATTCAATTTCCTAAAACTGATGTCAAACTCAAATATGAGTATGCTGAAAATACTAAAATATGGTACTACTAGTCATCTAGTATTAAAAGAAAAATACACTAAATATTAAACCTATAAAGTTACAAACTATAAAGAAGTGTAAAACTTTTTTCAGTTCTAAGTAAAAATGTATTTTTAATGTGACAATAAAATGATTAGAAATAGTCTAAATATATTTTGATTTTACAAATTCAGAAAGGACTTACTTTAAGGAAGCTAACTCACTGAATAAATTCTGGTTTTCCTTGAACATTCGCTCCTCATTTTTCTTGTTTTGTTCTTGGAGATCTTTCACTTGATTATATAATCTTTCATTTTCCTTTTTGAAAACAGAAAATTGCATTTTAGTTAAAAGTCATTAGTACTTATATAGCATAAGTATTTATGCTCACAACACATACATCCTTTACACATTCTTAAAGTCTTTTAAATTTATTCAGTTTTGAGGAAGCAAAACCTTTTTAAAACTCTTTATATCATCTCAGAAGAAAACCTGTTATCTGAAAACAATTCTTTCCAAAATGCTTACTTGAAAAAAAAAAGTTGCAAAAATTCCCAAAGCCATAGATCCTAGTATCAGTACAAGGTGTTGTCTCTCACAGGAGCAAGGAGGCGAGTGGCTGCAGAAATAACCACAGCCTAACTGTGTGGACCAGGGGCAGAAGGGTCCACTGCGACTGTCTGCATCCCCTTTTCTTTTCTTTTTTTTTTTTTTTTTAAAGATTTTATTTATTTATTTGTCAGAGAGAGAGGAGCGAGAGCGAGCATGGCAGACAGAGCGGCAGGCAGAGGCAGAGGGAGAAGCAGGCTCCCTGCCAAGCAAGGAGCCCGATGTGAGACTCGATCCCAGGACACTGGGACCATGACCTGAGCCGAAGGCAGCTGCTTAACCAACTGAGCCACCCAGGCGTCCCTGCATCCTCTTTTTTCTGATTCTAACCCAGTTCCCTGCAATGAGGTAACAGGATACAGGGAGCCACAATGGCTTGTTCCGTGCTTGTTTCTGGAACTTTCTGTGAGCCAGGAGTTAGAGAACAGGTGTTTCTGAAAGTGTAAGGACAAGGCAGAGCAGAGACTAGAGCCAGTTCTATACCAGCCTTGGAATAAAGAGTGACTCAAACCAATCTGTGATTAGGTGCTGTGGCTTATTAACTTTTTTATAAAATTAAGAATCTGATGAAAAACAAGGACCTTTGAGAATCTAATAAAAACTATGGACTGTCTCACCACATCTGGTCTACCGCTTGGTAAGATGGTCCGTGCTTAAATACCTGCAACGTAAGTTACACAGATATGCAAGTTTTGTGTTATATTTGTGGGAGAAGGTAGCTGGCACCCTTATGGGTCTGTGAAATACTCCTTAAAAATGTGTGCTCTCGGGAGCCTGGGTGGCACAGTTGGTTAAACAACCAACTCTTGGTTTTGGCTCAGGTCGTGATCTTGGGGATCATGGGATCAAGCCCCAGGCTGGGCTACACACTCAGGGAAGAGTCTGCTTGGGGTTCTCTCCCTCTGTCCTTCTGCTGCTCTCCCCACCCCCACCCCGTGCTCTTGCTCTAACAAATAAATAAGTCTTTAAAAAACAAAAAAAAAATAAAAATAAAAATGGCTGTTCTCTACAGCAAGATCACAATGGCAGGCAAAGGATCTGGAAGGTTCTCACTAACTCTGGGGCAGTGTGCCCAACAAAATCAGTATTTCATCTACAGGAAAGTTGCAAATCACTGATAAGACAATGCTTTCTCCGGTTATCCTCAGGTGATAATGCTTATTATTGACAGGCTTGATGCTTAAAAGTCGAAAGACAAAAAGGTAATGAGTGAGAAAGAGAAGGTGAGGGAAGTCAGGGAAAGAAGGGGAGGAAACTAAGATGAAGTTTTGTGCTGGGGTTTACTAAACCCGTCCTGGCTGACTGGCTGGTCAGCATCACCAAGAATCCGTCACACATGGCAAATATCTGCCTTCTGTAGGACACACAGATTTTTTTCTCATTTCATTCAAATTTTTTCACTGTCAGCACATTGGCAATTAATTTCAGATTTGTATTTTTGAATAAAATACCCAAACTAGTCAATATAATCTACAGAAAAACATTACAGAAAACTAAAGAAAAATAGGGCAGTGTCTAAGGAATATGGCTATTAAAAATAGTAATAAGGGACATTTACTAATTGGTTACTGTGTGCAAGGTAACTAAGAGGTTGGTTTGCACTTTCTTACATTTTATTTTTTTGCACTATCTTATTTTAATTTCATAATCATCATATGAGGCAGCTACTGTTATTACCATCCCTACTCACAGATGAGCAAACTGGTTTAGAGAGGTGAAGTGATTTGCCCAAGGCTGCAGAGCAGTGGAGGGAGGACTAACACTGGATTTTTTGAATCCAGAACCCATTCTCTTAACTTAATTATATACCCACAAATAATGTTCAGACTAGTCAAATTATTACTTACTCATATTTGCAAGAATTCCTGGTTACCGCTACATGAGCACAGAAATATCTTAATATGCCTTATTTTTTTTTTAATAATCAAAGGATCTCAAGAACAAATTCACAAAGTGATGAAAATCACCACACCTGTTGATATCCTTGAAGAAGTGTCTCTTGTTCCTGTATTTCTTTTTGAATTTCCTTCAATTTTTCTTCAGTGACAGGATCAGTTGTTTCTCCAAAATGTAACCATCTTTGCTTTTTGTTTGTTTCTTCAAAGCTACTTAACTTTGAGAAAAAACAGACATTTTATTTAGGAAAGGAGATGATAAAGTGAGAAAGGAGGAAGAAAAACGGAAAACTCAAGGTGCACAGATCTAAAATTATCCTATAACTATAATGTTATTAACACCAACTAGCCAAATCATTACAGTGTGATGTTTTGTGCTGATGGTTCTGGTGATGAGAGTAACCGAGAAATGCTACACGGTGCCATTCTCTGAATCTAGGCCTTCTATAGCAGTTCTTTCTGAAACTGTCTTCTTTGAAGGTCATAGTGAACTAAGGGATTTGTTTTCAAAAAAGACTGCTAACAGAAGAAAATTATCAAAATGAGTCAATTTAAATTTTGATTTTCTCCCCAGTGGCTTTGATTTAGGCTCCGTTGTGAGGAGGCAGTCTTGGGATCCATGTTCATATTTTATATAGCAAATACATCAAGTCAAATAGCTCCGGGAACAAAGGATGACAATGCATTTGCAGGGAGTACTAGTTCTTTTTAATCAATAAAAGGAGAAATATGATAATGTATCTAGTACCTTGGCTTGAAGAATGTAATTGTCTTGGTTCAGCTTGAAGAGTTCCTTTTCCTGTTGTCTCTTTAGTTCTTCCATCTTATTTTCCAGCTCTCTCTCTTTTTCTGAGAATGTAACTTTAATTTGCTCAATTAGGGCTTCTGCACCCCTCCATTTTTCCTCTGCTTCCTGAACTCTTTTAAACATAATAAACTCGGTCTCTTTGTTCTCACCACGGTATCCTGAAGAATCCTTTAAAGGAGAAGCATTACTTTATTATAGTATATTTATATACTAGATTTGAACACAGGTGGTTAGGAAAAAAAAAACCCACAATGAATAAAAATGACATGGTTAACGATGTTCTACTATATAAGGAAATCAATAAATGTTTCAGTAAGATTAGAACATCATGCTTGATGCAAAAGAAATTTCACTATTATTTAGTTTTAATATAATAAAACAAAAAAATCAACGAATGTGATTTTGAAATTCCAATACCTACATTCTGAAACTGAAGACAGTAATCCATTTCTGTAGAATCTTCCGCCTTCTTAGAAGTAGCCAGACAACTTTCAGTTTTGGAAGCTGCTTTACCCAAAACTGCAGGCTTGATGACTTTTGTTCCAGATAAGATTTCTAATTATTTTAAACAATGGACAGAAGCACCACAAACACAAAGTTGAATGTGTATTCAGCAATTATGTAACAGTAAGTACTAATACAATGGGAACACGAGGATAGAAGAGGATCTGGAAATTGGCTGAGGTCTAACACTGTTAACACAGCTGTTTCCCTGCGCTCAGAACTGCTGCCATAATCAACATTTCACTCAATTTGACAGAGAAAGCTAACTGACCCAAGATTCATGTCAAATGATAAATGGAGTAAAAAACCAAAAAACAAAAAACCAAAAAAAGTGAGGAGAATGTGGACAGGGATAATTTCAGGTTCAGTAATTTTAAATAAACTCTTCTTTAAAACAGTCACAGATGGGACGCCTGGGTGGCTCAGTTGGTTAAGCGCTGCCTTCAGCTCAGGTCATGATGCCAGAGTTGTGGAATCGAGTCCCACATCGGGTTCGGGTTCCTTGCTCAGTAGAGCCTATTTCTCCCTCTCCCTTTGCCCCTTCGCTCATGTGCACGCACTTTCTCTCTCTCTCTCCCTGTCAAATAAATAAAACCTTTAAAAAAAAAAGTCATAGCAATAATAAGAATATCTAAGTGATGAATCAAAGAGAAGCTGGTTAACTGTATGAGGCACTTTAGTTCAGATTAAGTGTGCTTTCAGAGCACACTTTTCACAAATAATGTGTTTCAAGATATGGTATCAATGGAATAATATAAATTGCATGGAAACTTTCTAACAGCTAGTCTAAATTTGACTTAAAAAATAAAATTATAGGGTGCCTGGGTGGCTCAGTGGGTTAAGCATCTGCCTTTGGCTCAGGTCATGATCTCAGGGTCCTGGGATCGAGCCCCACATCGGGCTCCAGGCCCACGTTGGGCTCCAGTTCCATATCAGGCTCCCTACTCAGTGGGGAGTCTGCTGCTCCCTCTGCCCCTCTCCCCAACTTGTGCTCTTGTGTTCACTCTTTCTCAAATAAATAAAATCTTAAAAAAAGAAGAAACTTATTAGTCCAAAAATAAGAACATAATAGCCAAAGAAAATTAACTTAAAATAAAAAGGAAAATAACCACACAGCAGGTACTGCTAGTTGCCAATCTCATCCTCTTCTTTATTAATAGAAACCTCCCTATTAATCTGCTCTGGGCGGCAATGTACCAGTTGAAAATACTCATCTCCCTGGACTCTAGGCAACTGAGGGTGGCCATAAGATCAAAATTCAGGCTAATAAGATGAAAGCAAAAGTTTTGTAGGCTTCCAGAAAAGTCACAACTTTCCTGATGAAGAAGTTGAGGATTAACTGGCATGGACCTTTTACTTTCCTCCTGACCAGGCCTGGAGGCTGAAATAGCCACCTTGTTATAATGAAGATAAAAGTGACAGATAAAGGATTTTGTAGCAGGACAGAAGGGATCTGGTTCCTTGCACAGTGGCACCAGCTCTGAACCGCCTATTCCTGTCTTCTTTCATTTTTTTCATTCATTCATTCATTCATTCATTCATTCATTTCCCTTCTTGTTGCATGAAAAAGAGAAACTCTTGAGTAAGCCCCAGCAGCTGGCTTCTTTTTCATCTTAGTCAGTGTTGATTCCAAGTGCATCCTCTAGACTTTCTGTACACTAATCTCTATCTCACAAAGTCGGCTTGTCCGAGAACACAACCTGTGAAAAGTAACAGCCATCCCAAAGGAATTAAAATTCTGAATAAAACTAAAACTGCTCTGGGGGAATTTTACAATAAAAAGAGAGAAAAAATCATATTTAATATTCTAATGAAAAAAGGAACTCGGTATAAAAATGGGTAGTCAAGGTTTATACTGTACTTTAATATAAATTTTACTGTTTTATTTTCATTTTGGTAGTCACAAATACTGTAAAATTTTGAAACAGGAAAAAATACTCATAATATTGTTGCTTTTCTCTCTCAACCTCCAAATCATGCCCCTTGTTTCTTTTCCACCCTCTGTGACATTATTTCTGTCTTCATTCTTGGTAATTTCAATACACTCATAGGGATCCCTTCAATCCTTGGCTCTTGGGTTCTTATACTTAACCTCTCCACTTCAGCTACTTACTTCTATTGGTACAGGCCTTTTCTTTGCTAGTAACACAATTACTTCTCATCTCAGTCTTAGGCATTTACTCTCTATCAATCCTATCTCCCACTTCATGCCCTTTAGTATTTGGAGTCCATCAATCCTTTAACCCAATGGTACCTCACAGATGGTTGATCCTACCTGTTTCATACCGTATTATACCCCTTGATGTCCTTCCTTCCTTACTCAACTTGAAGTCCACATACACCATTAGCTCCCTTCTTGCTCCTATCTCAGTTCATTGCATTCATGTGGCAAAAACAACTCTTCTTGTCTTAAATCCAATTATACAAGTATCCAACCCCTGCAATCATGTAGCAAGATGTGGACATTCACAAATACACACACACACACACACACACACACACACACACAATTACATTGCCTGGTATCAATTTAAATCTATAATCACTAACTTCAAGAAGACTCTGCTGTGGGCAGTCTAGTCCTCCAGGATGGCTATTTCATACCTTCTCTTCTCTCCTCTAACACTCCTACTCCATCCTCAATGCCAGCTAATGATATTATGTTTTATTTCTCAAAGAAGATGGAAGCAATCAGAAGAAATCATCCATATTCTTTCACCATTTCTACCCACCCATCAGTATCTGCACTGATGTCTTCCTCTCTCCCATCTGCTTGCACAGATGAATTGTCCATGCCTCTGTCCAGAGCCAACCCTTTCAATGAACGCTAGATTCCACTGTAATTCCTCTACTCAAGGACATTGCTCTAGCAATTCTTCCCCTCTCACCATCATGAATCTACTGAAATCTTTCCAAAATGCATTAACATACTATTAGGCATACTATTATTTCTACCATTTTAAAAAAAAGTAAACAAAAGCTTTTCTTGACTCTACTTCTTATGCCGGCTACTATCCCCAATTTTTTTTTTTTTTTTTTTTTTGCCTTTTACATTCTTTCATCCTGGACTATATTCAATTTTAACTCTCCCATTCCCTCCTATTCTAATTCAGCTCACCTTTTACAGCCATATAACCATGGGAACTATCCAGTTTACTGACGACCTCCTCCATGCTAAACTCAAAGGTCAGTTCCCAGTTTCTACTTTCCTTTCTCTCTCAGCAGCAACTGATAGATAAATTTTCCCTTCTTCACTTGGCTTTCAGGATCCCACATATTCAGGTTTCTTCCAACCTTACTCTCTTCTCTTTGCAGGTTACTCTTCTTCCCCCTGACTTCCTAAGGTTAGCATGCCCAAGGGTCAGGCCTCAGTTTGCTTTCCTTCTATAGCAGTACTCACTCTCTTGATAACTTCTGTCAGTCCCATGACTTAAAAACCATATATATATATATATTTTTTTTTTTAAGATTTTATTTATTTCCAGAGAGTGGGAGGGAGAGAGTGAGCACACAAGCAAGGGGCGTGGCAGGCAGAGGGAGAAGCAGGCTCCCCGCTGAGCAAGGAGCCTGATGTGGAACTCGATCCCAGGACTCTGGGATCATGATCTGAGCCAAAGGCAGATACTTAACTAACTGAGACACCCAGGTGTCCCCCATCTATAATAGTTTTAACAATAACTCCTAAATCAGATTTGCAGTCCACACCTCCCTCTTGAACTCCAGACTTTACTACCTAATTGGTTCCTTGTCATCTCCACTTGCATGTAGAACAGTCATTTCAAAAATAAGAGAAAATAAGGCAATACAAAATACTTTGTAGGAGAAGGAATTAGAGGTTCACAGTTTAAGAACAAGAGGAAAGGATGCCTGCATTAATCCTACTGAATCATATTCCTGTCTCTACAGAATAGAGATTATTCCTATCTCTACCTCCTGCTGCTATTCTCCTCTACTCCGACATAAATCAGCCTTGGCTTTCCTTTTCATCTAAGATGCACAGGTTGCTGCAGCAAATACACATACAAAGGCAGGAGAGAGTCTTTAATGCCTAAACAGTTTAAAATAGAGTCAAAGTGGTCCTGGACTTAATACTCTTAGGGAAAAGCAAGGAAAGACATCTCAAGCTAGAAATGCATTTTCCAATGAGGACAGATCTCTTCATGACAACTATCACCATATAGCAATGATGAACTGGTCACCTATTAAATTTAATCACAAAGGGAAGGACAAAATGCTTCTGGCGCCACTGCTCTCCCTTCCTTACTGGAATTTAAAGGCAGCAGAAATGTCGGTCTGATCTGAACATTTCTATTGCTTTTAATAGCTGCATGGGCTTCTAAGTCGAAAAGCACCCTTTCCTACTGTCAATATAAATGACTGCATTAGGGGCACCTGGGTGGCTCAGTGGGTTGAAGCCTCTGCCTTCAGCTCTGGTCATGATCCCAGGTGGTGGGATCAAGCCCCACATCGGGCTCTCTGCTCAGCAGGGAGCCTGCTTCCTCCCCTCTCTCTCTGCCTGCCTCTCTGCCTATTTGTGATCTCTGTCTGTCAAATAAATAAATAAATGACTGCATTAGGAAATAACGAACAGAGGCAATGCGATATATAAAAATATGCATTATGTGCTACATAAAACATCCAGCCTGTCTCAGTCTATACTGAACTAATATCCAAATAATCTCTATAGTCAACCTTCATTTGTAGGTTGCCACTTATATTTTGAATTCTGGAAAACACCGGATATTCCAAAATCAACCAGATGAGGAAGAGTTTGATTCTCTATTTACTTCCCATACTTTATGAGTGTCATTCAGGAAAGCCCAGAGCCAATGACCAAAATCCTGTAAACAAAATCTTTCAGAATGGGATATCCTATCTAAAGATGAATTCTTTCCTATGAACAGAAAAGTTCATAGAAGGAGAGAAATAGGGAAAACAGAGAAGTAAAGTTAAATAACACATCATATGCACAGAACTCTATTATGAAAAGAGCATATAATTACCTTTTTTCCTAGCTTGATTTGAAGTGGGAATGGATCTCAAGTTTTTGCTTTTCATAATGTCCTTTGAAGTTTTCTTTTCAAGAGTAGAAAAAGTCTTGAATGGTGAACTGGGTTGGCCATAGCCTGAGCTCCTAACTGATGAATATAATCCACTCTGGGGTTTTCTCTTAAGTAACGGAGGTGCACTTTTGGCCTTCTTGTATGGCACCTGTTTACCAGTTATAGCCCCTTCTTCTCCAGAACTGAGTTGTCTAAAATTCTGCATACAAAAAGTAGCAACTTTTTAGGACGTAAATAAACTTCAACTATAGCTGTAAATGAAGATTTAACAGATGACAGAAGTGATTACTAAATAATAGTTTAGTTATATAGTGATTACTAAAATAATAGTTTGTAGAAGACAAGCCACTACACATTAAAATTCTCAAAGCCTAACTCATCAGAATTTTAGTATTTTGAAGCAAATCTTCAAAGTCAGGAGTAAAACAAAACAAAATAATAGAACAAAATAAGCTTGCCAGAATGCAAAAGTTTAATTACTAGAATTAATACAGCAGAGAACAGGAAAGCATATATTTTGAAACGACATAAAATTTTATCTTTTTTTCTCCAGAATTCTCAAGATAAAAATTTACCAATACCCTATCGTATTCCACAAAAACCTGGAGATGGTTTATGGTAAACACGAACCTAAAACCGTAAAATAAAACTAGAATATTGAGATCAAAGAAACTATAAATCAGAATAAATCAAGAACAGAAGAAAAACAAATAGTGAAGTATAACTTTCTCAACAGCTGCTAATAGCATTTATATAAAATGTCAACTTACCTACTTTTGCAGAACATACAGTACTGGAAAGATTAATTAAAAAGCACTAGAATGATGAATAAACTTTATTTTTTTGTGCCACTCAAATTCTGGACTATGCATATTAAAAACAAATGAAGAATGTAAAGAATGGCTTCCAAAAGAAAGCTAATGCTATAGTGGTATTTTAAAATTTGGGGACTATGGGATGTTGTAATAAATACTGCTCACAAATATCCAGGATCACATGGAGGTTAGTATGTAATCAGTCCCGTTAACTTGACAAGTACGTACTTATCAACAGTATTTATATAACTTCATTTATCAATATTTCAAATCAACTTAGATTATGAACACTTACTTTATTTATTTTGTCTTCCTGAAGCAATAGCGAAGGACCAACAGATAGTTTTTTCCTCAAAATATCAAGATACATTTTATCTATATGTTCTTCTGTAGTATTTACTCCTGGACAGCCATTTTCTATACTTTTATTTGTTGTCTTTTGTAAAACCACATTCTCTTCATTTCTGTCAAAAAATTGGTTTGCATTTTGTGGCTCTTGAGAGATAATATTTGGGTTCATCTTAAGGGGTAAAGGGCTAACAAATCCAGTTTCTTTTCTATCAGCCAGTTTCTTACAGCTATAAAACAAAACAGAATGAACCCTAGGTGACTCCTCAAATATTAGTTATATATACATATACCATACATATCAGAGGTATTTACACACACAATATGTAAGAAATATTTATATTTTAATATGTATATTATCTATATATAATATTAAATACATTTAATATTTAATATAACTATTCAAATTAGGTCATTAATGTTAAATACATTATTTGTAATTCTGGTTAGTAGAGTATACTCATATAGTGTCCTATATCTCTTTAAATTTCAGATAATATAATTTAATGCAGTATAAAATAAGAGATTACAATGGATGACTCTGAGACCTACTTCAAAGGAATGACAAACCAAGCAAGACTGAGATCGCTTTGTGTAAGAAAAAATAAAAAATTAGTTGTTTTTTTTTTTAAGATTTTATTTATTTATTTGACAGAAATCACAAGTAGGCAGAGAGGCAGGCAGAGGGGGAGGGGAAAGCAGGCTCCCTGATGAGCACCAAGCCTGATGTGGGGCTCGAGCCCAGGACCCTGAGATCATGACCTGAGCTGAAGGCAGAGGCTTAACCTACTGAGCCACCTAGGTGCCCCAAAAAATGAATTTCTATTGTACTTCGTGTGTTTAATCTTCTATCCACAATATCAAGTCAGCAGGAAAAACATTTAACATACTTTGAGAGAAACTAAAGAAATAATAATATATGGCAATGAGAAATATATTATAAAGCATAAATTTCATCACAGTATAGGAAAAATTTTAAAGTAAAACAGGAAAATCACTAGTATCTTGAAATAAAATCATTTCTGTGGTTTAAAACAGTTAAATACAATGTAACATTTCAGACTTCAATTTTTAAAATAGAGAAAATATCCCTTAAGGTAATGTTCTAAATGTGGTTAAATATCAGTGAAGCATAGGGGCTCCAAAAAAATGGATATTATTTCCTTCCTTTCTTTCTTCCTTCCTTCCTTTTTAAAGATTCTATTTATTTATTTGACAGATAGCTGGAGAGCACAAGTAAGCAGAGCAGCAGGCAGAGAGAGAAGCAGGCTTCCTGACAAGCAAGGAGCCCGATGTGGGACTTGATCCCAGGACCCTGGGATCATGACCTGAGCCAAAGGCGGATGCTTAACCAAGTGAGCCACCCAGGTGCTCTGGATATTGTGATTTTCAATCTGCGTAATCATGGTCCATTACGTCATTTAATTTTATAATTTATAAAATTTCATTTATAAAATCAAGTTTACGAGGCCACTATTTTCTTATAAGATAGATTGGCTTCTTGGTAATTGTTAAACCTTTCTAAAGTACTTAGAATCATCAGAAAATATAATAATTCTTTCCTTCTTCAGGTAGCAAAATCTGGCTAGAAGCTCATCAAAACTGTCTCCTGTTCTTCCTGCATACTAACTAAACTACATTTCCTGGCCTCCCTGAATCTAGCAGGCCCAGTTACTAGTTCTTGCCTTTAGAATGCTGAATGCTGTGGTGACAAGAACCTAAGATATGTCATTGGCTTAGTAGCTGGGTTTTGGATGGCAAGGTAAATGATACTGGAAGCTGGAGAAGTGGCAACCTATGTTTTACAGTGACAAAACATTTACCAAATGGTCACCTACAATGGTTTATAAGGCAGATCACATGGCTACTGAGTCTGAGGTACTAAGAAAAATGGCAGGAGAGTTTCCAAGTGCTAGCTACTATTGGCTACTTTTGACAAGATAGTAAAAGAAAGATATAAACTCAAGATAAAAAAGGATCAGTTTATAAGAAAAAATCAAAGAGAACAGAGAGAGTCTAGAAACTCAGTGCCTCTGTGGTTCACTCTCTGTGAACCTAACAGTAGGATTCAGCACTGAAAAATGCTATGAAAAACCAGGATTTCAAGAGACTTCTCAGTTGAAAAGAGTGACTCAGTCCTTTGACAAAGAACATATTAAAGGAGTCTTCTTCACACTTAAGATTATTGTTCCCCAAAATATATAGATAGCTGCAAATGAATTGAGGGGGAGGAAAAAAGGAGGACAAAAAAAGCAAAGACTTTAAGCAGATCTAAAACCTCTGTCTACCAAATTGACTTTAAATGTAGTTACCGGCACATGGGACTGACTGGAAACTAACAGATCAGAAGCCTACTAAACTTTCTTAAAGAACTGTAATGACAAAGAAACTACAACTATGTTTAAAAAACAAACACACAATAAAAGCCAGAGACTTGTTTGGGAGCCTTAAAATCATCTGCAGGTAGGAAGTGGACTAAGAAAGGAATACATCCTCTATCATGCGCATAGGGTCCCCACAAAATCCATTTCAGTTGTGGCCGAGAGTATAAATATTGTTATAAGGCCTTTCCAGTGGGTTTCAAGGCTGCATTACTGATTGCTGTATTTTCCTCACATTTTCCCCTTCTGACAGGAGTATTTGTTGCAGCTTCACATTATATATTGGGTGGGAGTGAGGAAGTAGAGAACTTATGTTTTTAATTCACTGACTAGTAGACAACGAGAAGCCACATTCAAACCTGGTGAAGACTGTACTTCACCTGAAAATCCTGGCCTTTGAGATGGACACAGTTCTGAATGGGCCTTTGGGATGTTTGCTTTGGGGAGGGGATAGTGGGTATTTGTGTGAAGAAGAGTAAAATGGATATTTAGCTATTAGAAGGGTAAATTCTGGTAGATTCTCGATGCCTATCAGACTCATTTACTTTTCATTCTAAGCATACAACCAAATCCCATTTCCCAGCCTCTTGGACCCTGTTAGCTAGATGTGTTGGTTCTTAACAACAGAATGTGAATTGAAGTGATATAATGCTTCTGTGTTGAGGGAGTAAAAAGGAATTATGCTATCAACTGCTTTCCTTTCTTTATCAACTGGTTGGATAAGACCAGGACAACCTTAAAATCATGTGTTGATGAGAAAGCAGCCCAGGTCCCAAATGACTATGTGGAAAAGAATCCTATCCCAACCCCATGGACACACACGGGATTATGATGTGAACAAAAAGTACATTTTTGATGATGTTTAGCTACTAAAATTTTAATAATCCTAGTAGCTAGGATTATATACTCTACAGTTTACTGAGGAGTTTTCAGGTATGTACACTGAAGTTTATACTATTGACATTTCTGTAATGATTGTTATGCCTTTAATGTAAATATACTTGCTTGTTTTTAGACTTGAAACCTAAATGAAAAAATCTCTATTTATAATTCACATTAGTAAAATGATTCCACCTATGCCAACAAAGACACAAGATGTGTAAGCAAATCTCTTCATTAACACAAACACAGCCCCCCAAACAGCAGTAAGTGACGATATTCGGCCCTTTAAAACATACTAACTGGGTTCCTGGGTGGCTCAGTGGGTTAAAGCCTCTGCCTTTGGCTCAGGTCATGATCCCAGGGTCCTGGGATCGAGTCCCGAATTGGGCTCTCTGCTCAGCAGGGAGCCTGCTTCTCCCTCTCTCTCTGCCTGCCTCTCTGCCTACTTGTGATCTCTATCAAATAAATAAACAAAATCTTAAAAAAAGAAACAAACAAACAAACAAACAAACAAAAACCCTTACTAACTAGTGCTGCAGATCAATGGAAGAATACTAGACAGCATTTCAGCACATGGCCTTAGCCTAAGCTTCACTGCCTCCTTGTCTTCATACAAACGGAGAAACAGGATGAGAAAGCACAAGTGGATTTACAAGGTGAGGATGTAGTAGAAGGAGGGACTCACACTGTGTCTGCTGAAAACACAAAAGAACGAATGAACACATGAAGGAATAACAAGCTTCTCACAGAAATATTTCATGGCAATCAAAGATCTGACAGTGTAAGTGGTTAAGCACACGGATTTCCTGTGTTTCCTGGTTAGAATCATAGGATCTTGAGCAATTTCTCTCACTTCTTTTTTTTGGTGGGATAGGGGGAGGAGCAGAGGGGATGGGAGAGGGAATCTCAAGCAGCCTTTATGCCCAGCCTGGAGCCCAACGCCAGGTTCCATCTCACCACCCTGAGATCATGACCTGAGCCAAAATCAAGAGTTGGACGCTTAACTGACTGAGCCACCCAGGTGCCCTTATTTGACTTCATTAAGCCTCAGTTTTCTTATCTATGAAATGGAGATCGTAATAAAATATAGCTCACAGAGTTGCTGTAAGAGTAAATGAAACCTGCACAGAACTCTAACCCCCAGTAAGCGTGTGGTAGAAATGTTAGCTACTATCACCACCACCGCCTCCACTGCCATCTTCTGGTTCCTGGGACAGCTCCACCACTAAACTGGTTCACCCATTTCATCACTTGAATGGTGCAGATAAATGATGTCTGTGACACAAATTCAAAGTTACTGTGATGTGCTACTCTGTGTGCTGCAGAATGACAGTGAGGTCCCATGAGCTTCCATTAAAATGTACTGAAGCCTGCTGCTCTGGTGACCAAAAAACACTTATCCTGTAAAACGACAGTTGGTCAGTGACTAAGTACAAAACTCAGTGGTTTATAAAGAAGCAAATCTAGGATACATACAGAATAAAATTCATGGTCTCTCTCACTGGTCAAATCAACTGCCCTGAGCTATTTAAAGCTAAAAGGATTTTAATTTTCAGACTACTTAAAAAAAATGGCATTTTTTTTTAGTCACATCTATTTAAAATACAATTTTTAAATTTTAGCACCAGAAGAATTTTATAAAGTAAGAATTACTAAGAAGAAGAGAGCACTGACTCACAGGTAGACTCATATAAGCTACTTATTAATCATTCACTAGGAAGGAATATGTAAAAGAAATGACTCTAAAGTTTCCAGTTAACAAAACAATAAACAAACAATGGAATGGCATAATCCAATCCAGAAAACCTCATACCTGACAGGTTGTAAATCAAAACCACTGCCACCAAAGGAATCTATTCGGATAGGTTTCATCAGCTCCTCTACAGTGGGCAGATCTAAGAGGAAAAAAAGTTAAAAGAGCAACCCAAAAAAACACGTGAATTGCCTAATTTAATGTCTAATACCACTAAGATTACATTTTTTTTCTGACAGAGTTAATGAAATGGCATAACAGTAAACCGTTTCCCACTATAAACTTACCTGTACCAAGAAAATCTCCCTTAATTTATATTTGAAATATATCTGTATCTATTAATGTATCTAACTATATCAGTATCAAAAATATATGTATAGGTGTGTCCATACATGCACACACATTTGCTAAATATATTTTAGCTGATTCCAAAATACTGTTCTCTACTTAAAAAATAACTTTAGTATATACACGAGGAAAAGCATAAAATAAATGTGAAAACACTGAGGTGATTTCCGAATTTGGCCAAAGCACACTGAAGGAGGAAATGAAATTTTATCCCATATTCAGCTCTAACTTCAGAGTGAAACCACTGATTCCCAAATTCCATTTTAACAAACCCTTTAATTTAAATTCAGAGACTGAGAAACAGTCCCTACAGCAAACCGCACTGAAATTATACTGCACTAGAAACTGTTCAGAGAGGGTCTCAAATTAACTTTTACCGGATTCTGTAGTAGAGATGTTTTTAGAGGACTCTTCATTTTCTTGAGGATAATCTTTCACTGAGCTCTTGATATTTTCCATGGCATTACTGTCAGTTCTTTGCTCGTCTGCATCTCCCAAAGAATGGGCTACATGACAATAAGCCTGATGGAGAGCTTCAATGTCACTATTGCTTTGTCCATAAGAAACACCTGTTGGAATAAATGTCATCTCTGGTATAATCATACAAATACATGAAAGATATAAAACATCAATATCATCCCTTGATGTGTCTGGAATGGAGAATGAGGCTGGTGGGACAACAGCAACATTACACAGTTAGGTACGAACCTTGCTAATATGCAGCTACAGCTTAACAGCACAAAATCAGGGCAGGTTCAATAACTCTTTAGCAAGTTGAGATGTGTCCTGACACAGGAAGAGTTAATAAACTCTGACTCCACTAGCTATTGCCTTCTCTTCTTACCACCCATAACCAAGCCCGTTACACTGGATAGAACTATACCCAAATTTCCTAAGCTGACAATTTCAAGGATTCTGTCTCCCTTACCACTTCCACTCTCTCTCACTCTTGCCTTCTGTCTCTGCTTCCCAGTGCCACCAAGTATCCTGTAGTCTGCATTCCTTCTTCTGAAATTCACTCCTCTAATTTTGTGATCCAGTATGTGTTCCAATACGCTGTGAATGCTACTAAATCAAAAGCAATTTTCTAATAGTCAAATCTAGCCATCTTTAATTGTCTCCAACCCTGTGGCTCATCTCCATCTTCACTTTTCTTTTTTAAACTATTTATTTATTTATTTATTTTTGAGCTCGCTGATTTCATCAAGACCCTTAGCTCAACTATTACCCATATGATTGTGACACCCAAATCTATGTCTTTGTCCTTACCTCTTCTCTGAATATTAAAACTTTCTAACAGACATCTATTCTATAAGTAAATCAAATCTAACATGTCCCCAACTAAATTAATTATACTCCCCAATAAAACTTGTTCTACTATAAGTATTTTAGCTAATGGCATCACTGTTCACCTAGTCATCTAAAATAGAATACCTGATGTCATTGTTCACTGTTCCTTCCCTAATAACCTTCTCCTCCTCCTACCAACTAATAAATAAATTGTGGAAAAAATAATTTGAAGACTCTAATGACAATAATGATTTAAAATTTATAGATATTTTTCTTATTTGTTTTGAACCTTTCATTACTAACACTGGAATTTTCAAAATTAGAGAAAAAGATAAAAGAGTCATAGAAGAGTAGCGAAAAAGAGAAATGAGATAAGTAGTCGCCTTTTCTATTAATACCCAGGATTAATTAGTTAATGCTTGAGAATAAAATAGTAGCTATAGCCTCATCAATAAATGGCTGACTTCTCTGCCTTTTACATGAGAGAGGATTCTACATGGTTATTTAATATATTAGTACAAGTCCAAAGCTCCCTAATTTTTCTACTTTAGGGCATCCAGAAGTGTCAAATCCTACACTGCAGAGGCAAGGATCTGGCTGTGAAGCAATACTGTCCTCCTGTGAATGATCCACTCATACAGCCGTAGCACAAAATGGTACCTGCCCAGGGGAGAAATGAAAATAAGCAAAAGGCTGGATCTGACCCTCGTTTGTTCAGTCACCATCCCTTCTAACACAATAAAGCACCAAGAATTTCAAAAGGGATACCTTTTTAAAAAGATGATCTTTGACAATATATCACCTAAACTGAGGTTGCTTAATACTTAAAGAAACATTATATATTAAAAAAACACCACAAAACAACCATCTGATTTTTCGGTTCTTACATGAAGTTCACATGCTGATTTGAAGACTACCAAGTGTACGTTTCAAATAGCAGGTAAACTCAATACCCCACAGCTAATGACTATTTATAGGGTGGCTGGGTGATGGACATTGGGGAGAGTATGTGCTATGGTGAGTGCTGTGAATTGTGTAAGACTGATGATTCATAAACCTGTACCCCTGGGGCAAATAATACATTATATGTTAATTTAAAAAAGGGGGGGGGAAGAAGGGAAAAAAATAAGGCCAGAAAAACTACAGCTTTATATAACTGCTCGAATCATCTCTATAAAAGAGTTTTTTCATTCAGCAATATATTTTTTTTCTTATAACCAACCTATGGCAATGGTTTTCATACTGTATTTTAATTTTACAAAATCATAGTTTCTCAGAGAAAATCATGGGCCCTACAAATGTTTGAGTGAAATTTCATTTTATTTTTTTTTTTTAAGATTTTATTTATTTATTTGACAGAGAGAGATCACAAGTAGATGGGAGAGGCAGGCAGAGAGAGAGAGAGAGGTAAGCAGGCTTCTTGCTGAGCAGAGAGCCCGATGTGGGACTCGATCCCAGGACCCTGAGATCATGACCTGAGCCGAAGGCAGCGGCTTAACCCACTGAGCCACCCAGGCGCCCTGAAATTTCATTTTAAATCATGCTTTAAGGGGTGCCTGGGTGGCTCAGTGGTTTAAAGCCTCTGCCTTCGGCTCTGGTCATGATCCCAAGGTCCTGGGATTGAGCCCCACATCGGGCTCTCTGCTCAGGAGGGAGCCTGCTTCCTCCTCTCTCTCTCTCTCTCTCTCTGCCTACTTGTGATCTCTATCTGTCAAATAAATAAATAAAATCTTTTTAAAATAAACAAACAAATAAATAAATTGTGCTTTAAGACATAAAAATAGAAATTAATCTGCAACTCAACTGTGTCATTTAGGTTACTATAATATTTTGAAAACCATCAGAGTGGTAACTTCTGCCTCCTGCTTTGTTTTCACGCACATCTTTGAACGCAGCTTCTCTGACCATCCTGTATGTATATGAATTTCCTATAAACGTATCACTGATTAGAAAAGCTGGAACTCTGTATTGGTCTTTCACAAGAATTCGTGTTGGCTGACTAAAAACTGTGCACGTAGGGTGACTATCATAGCACACACGTGACGTGTACTTGAACAGCAGTAAGACTGAAGAACATGTGCTCAGCACATGCTTTCATCACCACAAACATTCAACTGGGTAATAACAACTAAATGAATAACATGACTTGATGGGAAAATTCTGCTGTAATTTTTTTACTTTTATAGTTACATTTTTAAATCCAAGTGGATGAAACAAGACAGTGGTGACTTGTGGAACAGCAGCGACTAGAAACAAGATCTTGAGTGGACTTTGAGGTTTTGGTCATGCTTTGTTTTTTGATCTGGCTGCTGGTTACATGGGTGTGTTCAGGATATGAAAATGCATCAGGTTGTGATGCATGAACTTTCTGTGGGTATATTATACTTCTCTCTCTATATATATATATAAAATATTGAATATTGAAGTATATTATACTTCAATAAAAAAGAAGAAATAAATAAAATAAAAATAAAATGCAAGCAGATGTTTAGAGTTGGTTAGTGATTTATCATTTCTGCTGCTCTTTTGTTCCAAGTGTCTGGATTGGTTTAACTGACCACACTGGCCAATTGAGACCTGCAAAGCAAGCTGGTTAAAAAGTTCTCAACTATTTATGTAGTAAAGCAAGATCATTTTAGTATTATACAGCAAAAATAAAATACACAAACATATCAGAAGTCTGATGATGATACAAGAATATAACAAATGTCTAAAACTTCTGATTTTAAAAGTTTCAAAAGACCATTATGGTTCTCACCAACTTTACAAGTAAATGTCATAAATGTAAATGTTGATATTTATACGATAAAATACCATATTTATCTACACAGAGAGTACTACATGAGATTTCATTTGGAGGTAAGGATTCCACTGCTTTAACAGATTGAAAAAGCGTTATCTTAAAGATCTTTATAACCTTTTGAAAAGTCTAGACGGTCCAAGGCATTTTGGAATTTTGGAATGTGATTTCGCTTTCTCCTACATAGAAGGAACAATGGAAAAGCAAAGTCAGTCTGAAATCTCATTTCTCCTACATGTTCCAAATTTAACCGAATACTCTGGAGGGGCAGAGAAAATTAATTAATATTCACCTATAGTACTACACTTTGTAGCATTTTTCATTCATTAACAAGTCTTTATTAAAAATACACTTTACTTGACCTACTAGCATTTAGTATCACCAAGGCAAGTTCAGATTATTTAAATTGTTAATAACAGGAAAAAATGTGGGATTAAAATTTTATTGTTGGGCTGCCTGGAAGGTTCAGTTAAGCATCTGACTCTTGATTTCAGCTTAAGTCATGATCTCAGGGTCCTGAGATGGAGCCCCGCACTGAGCTCTGCACTGCGCACAGAGGCTGCTTAAGATTCTCTCTCTCCGTCTCCCTCAGCAGCCCCCCACCAAAATTTTTTTAATGTTGATATAGTAGTTATATATTATTATATATTATAGGTATTTCTCTAGAAATAAAGTCAACTAGTCTTAAATTGTTACATATTTAGAGAACAGCCAGTTTTCCACCTTTACCTGTTCCTGTCATTTCATTATCAGCCATTTCTGGCAGGGCCTTCGGCTTAGCTGCTCGATCTTGTTCATCAAGGTTGACGTCTGCAACAGAGTCTAAGGAATCAAGCAGCACCACTAGAACGATATTAAAAAAAAAAATTAGAGGAAAAGGAGAAATTTATACGTTTCCTTCAATTTAATACTTTAATCAAATACAAGCTGTATAAAAACAACAACAAATATTTCCATGAAGGAGCATATAATCATATATATGTAATAACCATGATTACATTAACATGTATAACTATGCTGATATACAGGTCAAATAAATGTACATTTACATGTGGAATGCAAAGGGCCTGTGAAAAATAACAAAAAAGAAATATTCTCCCCCCCTCAACTTTACTAGGTATAGCTGACAATTAAAAACTGTATATATTTTAGGTATACAATTTGATGTTTTCGTATGTGTACACACTGTGAAATACTGACTACAATCGAGCTAATTAACATATTCATTACCCTACCTTTTAGTTAGGTGCCTTTTGTGTATGTGTGTGGTGAGAATACACATTTCCCCTCTTATCAAATGTCAAGTATATAATATTGTTAACTATAACCATATTGTTGTCCATTAGCTCTGAGAACTTAATTATCTTGTATAACTGAATCTTTGTACTCCTTAACTAACATCTCCCCAAATCCCCCTCCCCTAGTCCCTAGTAACCATCATTCTACTCTCTTGTTTCTACAAGGTTAACATTTTTAGATACCACATATAAGTGAGCTCATGCATGGGTGAACCAGATTAATACTATCTTGGACACAACTCCTGCCATAAGTGTTCTATGACCTGAAACCTTCCTGAGCACGGCAGCCAACCAACATTCTTTCCTTTTCCTTAACCACATCCTTAAATACACTCTTGAGGCATAGCGTCCTTGATCTGCCTTAGAGATAGGACTATGACCCACATGTATTCTTCAACATTCTCCCCTTATGTGGTTCCTCAGCAGTACTCCCAGCCCCTAGGGCTATACAGATGTCCGAAGAGAGGTGGGGTTACAGAGATCTGTACATCTTATGGTGCACAAAACAAGCTTTTGCCTGTAAGTTCCCTTAATAATCCATTCATTGTGAAGCTGGACTTGTTGGCCTTTTCCTTCAGCCTTAGGACTCCTTTGGCCTTTGAAGTTTGATTTGCATATACCTTCCTTTCACAGAACAAAGCCGTACCTGTCTTTCTGCATCTGGCTTAATTCACTTAGCATGATGTCCGCCATAGTATGATATTATATGTACTACATTTTCTTTATCATTCATCTGTCAATGGCATTTATGTTGTATAAGTATCTTGACTTTTGTAAATAATACTTCAGTGAACACAGGAGTACAGATATCTCTTTGAAATATATATCCAGAAGTGGGATTACTAAATCATAAGGTAGTTCCATTTTAAATTATTTTCAGAAATCTCCATATGGTTTTCCATAGTGGCTGCACCCATTTTACATTCCATCAACAGTGTACAAAAGTTTCCTTCTCTCCATGTCCTCACAAACATGGTTTTTTTTTTGACTTTTTAATAAAAAGTCAATCTGACAGGTAGGAGGGGGGATATCTCATTTGATTTGCATTTTCATGATTAGTGAAGTAAAGCACCTTTACATGTGCTTGTTGGCCATTAGTATGTCTTCTTTTGAAAAATGTCTATTTAGGTCTTATGCTCAATTTTAATTGGGTTACCTTGTCTTTGCTATTGAGTTGCATGAGTTCTTTATATACTTTGCATATCAACTCCTTATCAGAAATAGAGTTTACAAATATTTTCTCCCATCTATAGGTTGCCCTTTCACCCTTTTCATTGTTTCCTTTACTAGACAGCATTTTAGTTTGATGCAATTCCATTTGTCTATTTTTGCTTTTGTTGCCTGTGTTTTGAGGTCCTATTTAAAAAATTATTCCCTAGTGCAATGCCAAGAGGCTTTTTCCCTATGTTTTCTTCTAGTTATTTTACAGCTTCAGGTTTTATATTTAAGTCTTTGGTCCATCCTGGGTTTGTATGTGGGGTGAGATAAGGGTCTAACTTCATTCTTCTTCATGTGTCTCATTTTTAAATACCATATACAGGCATAACTCAGAGATACTGCACATTTAATTCCAGATCACTGAAATAAAGCAAATATTGCAATAAAGCCGGATTTTTTTTTTTTGTTTCTCAGTGCATATAAAAGCTATATTTACACTAAAGTGTTATCTATTAGGTGTGCAATAGCATTACACCTATAATAGTGTCCATACCTCAGTTTAAAAATACTTTATTGCTAAAAAATACCAACTATCACGTGAGTTTTTAGCAGGTTGTAATCTTTTTGCTGTTGGAGTCTTTCCTCAATGTTGATGGTTGCTGACGGATCAAAGTGGTGGTTGCTAAATGTGGGAGTGGCTGTAACACTTTCTTAGAGTAGGACAATGAAGCTTCTTACATCAATTGGCTCTTCCTTTCACAAATGACTTCTCTGTAGCATACAATGCTGCTTGATAGCATTTTACCCACAGAATTTCTTTCAAAATTGGAGTTGCTCCTCTCAAACCTTGCTGCTTGATCAACTAAGCTTATAGAATATTCTAGATCCTCGGTTGTCATTTCAACAGTCTTCATGGAATCTTCACCAGGAGGAGATTCCATTTCAAGAAACCATCTTCCTTGCTCATCCATAAGAGGCTCATCCTTTCAAGTTTGACCATAAGGTTGCAGCAATTCAGTCCCATCTCCATTTCTAATTTTAGTTCTCTCTTGCTATTTCTATCACATCTGCAGTTACTTCCCCCACTAAAATCTTGAACCCCTCCAAGTCATTCATGTGGGCTGGAATCAACTTCTTCCAAACTCTTATTCATGCTGATATTTTAACGTCTTCCTGTAAATCATGAATGTTCTTAATGACATCCAGAATGGTGAATCCTTTCCAGAAGGTTTCAATTTACTTAACCCAGATCCATCAGAGGAATCATTATCTAGCACAATGAAATAAATTTCTTAAATAATTAAGACTTGAAACTCAAAATTACTCTGATCCATGGGCTGCAGAATGGATGTTGTATTATGAAACACAAGCATGAAAACAACATCAATCTCAACATACTTCTCTATGAGAACTCTTGGATGATCAAATCTATCATGGCCTATCTCGATTTTCAACATGTCTTCCTCACTAAGCTTCATCATTTCTAACTTCTGATTTAAACCGAGACACATGTGACTCTTCCTTTTACTCAAACACTTAGAATCACTATTGAGTTCATAACTGGCCTAATTTCAATATTGTTGTGTCTTGGGTAATAGGGAGGCCTGAGGAGAGGAAAGAGATGGGGTAACAGCCGGTCAGTGGAGCAGGCAGAATACAACACTTACAAGAGTAACATCAGAGATCACTAATCACAGATCACTAGAACAAATAATGAAAAAGTCTGAAAAATCCCATGAGTTAACCAAAATATAACAAAGAGACATGAAGTGAGCAAATGCTGTTGGAAAAATGGCACAGATAGGCTGGCTTGATGCAGGGCTGCCACCAACTTTCGGTTTGTAAAAAACCCAGTACCTGTGAAGCACAGTAAAGCAATATGCAATAAAACAAGGTATGCCTATATTAAGGAGACCATCCTTTCTTCATTGTGTATTCTTTGCCCCCTCGTTGAAGATCAGTTGACCAATAGATGTGTATATTTATTTCTAGGCTCTCTATTCAATAGTCTCAATGGTTTCATATGTCTGTTTTTATGCCAATACCATACTGTTCTGATTACTACAACTTTGTAATATATTTTCAAATCAGGGAAGGTGATACCTCCAAGCATTGCTCTTTCTCATGCTTGCTTTGGCTATTTGGAGTCTTTTGTGGTTCCCTATAAATTTTAAAATAGAATGCCACTAGGATTTTGATAGGGGTTACCTTAGTAGACTTGTAGATCACTTTAGGTAATATGGACATTTTAACAGTATTAATTCTTCCAATTCACAAGCACAGGATGTCTTTCCATTTATCTGTGTCTTCTTCATCAATGTTACTAATTTCCACAGTAAAACTTTTTCACTCTGTAAATTACACTTTCTACTGTCAATTAATGTCTTTTTTTTTGTTAGCTTTATTGAGGTATAATTGACAAATAAAATTTTAATATATTTAATGTGGACATGACAATTTATGTATACACTGTGGATTCCTATAACTCAGTTAATTAATGGATGTATAACCTCACTTTTTTTTTCTGGAAACACTTAAGTTCTGCTCTCTTAGCAAGTGTCAATTATAGAATAGTTACAACTGTACTCACCAAGTTATATAGATTCTCAGATTTTATCTTATAACTGAAAGTCTGGACTTATTAACCTCCCCGATTTTCCCCACCCCTCAGTCCCTGGCAACCATCATTCTACTCTGTTTCTGAGTTCAACTTTTGTTTTTAGATTCCACCTATAAGTGATACCATGCAATATTCAGCTTTCTCTATCTTGCTATTTCACTTAGCTGAATTCATGTATGTTGTTGCAAATAGCAAGATTTCCTTTAAGGCTGAATAATATTCTGTTAGTATATACATGTCATATTTCCATTCATCCACTGACAGACATTTAGATTGTTTCCATATGTTAGCTATTACAAATAATGCTGTAATGGGAATAGAGACATCTCTCTGAGATAATGACTTCATTTTCCTTGGAGATATATATATATATATATATATATTTTCAGAAGTGGCATTGTTGGATTATGTAATAGTTCTACTCTTAATTTCTCGAGGAGTCTTCATACTATTTCCCATTGTGGCTATACCAGTTTGTATTTTCACCAACAGCAAACAAGAGTTCCCTTTACTCCACATTCTCACCAGCATCTTATCATTTTGATAACAGCCATCTTGGCAGGTGTGAGGTGATATCTTACTATGGTTGTTATTGGCATTTCCCTGATGATTATTGAAGCTAAGTGTTTTTTTATGTGCCTATTGGTCATTTTTGGCTATTAAGTTATATGAGTTCCTTTTATGTTTTGGCTATCAATCCTGTATTGGGTATGTAGTTTACAAATATGTTCTCTCAGTCCCCAGAATGCTTTTCATTTTGCTCACAGTGTCCCATGCTGTGCAGAAGCTTTTTAGTTTGATACAATCCCACTTGTCTATTTTGGCTTTTGTTGTCTTTGCTTTTGATGTGAAATCTAAAAAACTGCCACCAAGACCAGTGTAAAAGAGCTACCCCAGAGGTCTTCTTCTACGAGTTGTATGGTTTTAGGTCTTATGTACAAGTGTTTAATCCATTTTGCGTTCAATTTTGTGTGTGGGGTTAGTTAGATAGGGGTCTAGTTCCATATTTCGCATGTGGCTATCCAGTTTTCCAAACATGAATTATTGAAGAAACTATTCCTTTCCTGTGTGTTCTCTGTGCCATTATCAATAACTAATTGGGCATATATGCATAGGTTTATTTCTGGACTCTCCACTGACCCATGAGTCTTTTTTAAATGCCAATACCATGGTATTTTGATTATTGTAGCTTTGTAATACATTTGAAATCAGGAAGTGGGATGCCTCCGGCTTTGTTCTTTCTTTCCAAGATTGTTTTGGAAAAAAACAATCCTATTTAGGGTCTTTTGTGGTTCCCTGTGAACTTTAGGATTGTTTTCTCTACTTCTATGAAAAATACCTTTTGAATCTGATATGGATTCCAATAAATCTGTAGATCACTTGAGGTAGTACAGACATTTTAACATTAATCCTTCCAACCAATCAGCACAGACTATCTTCTCACTTATTTGTGTATTCAATTTCTTTTATCAATATTTTATAGTTTCAAGTGTACATCTCTTTTACTTCCTTAATCTATTCCTAAATAATTTTATTCTTCTTCATGTTATTATAAATGGGATCACTTGCTTTCTTGTGGTTTTCTTTTCTTGAGGTGTCTTTGTCCGGTTTTGGTACCAGGGTTAATGCTGGCCTCACAGAATGAGGTTGAAGAATTCCCTCTTCTGTTTTTTGGAAGATTTTAAGAAGGACTGGTATGAATTCATCTTTGAACGTTTGATAGAATTTACCATAATGTTATCTAATCCTAGTCTTTTAAAAAGCAAATATTCTTACATATCACAGGAACTGAATTCAAGGCAGGCATAAGGTATACACTGCTGAGAAAAATCGGTGGATTTTAATTCATTAGAGATATTTAAAAACAAAGGAAGACAGTAACTTTTGCAGAATTATTTAGATATAATTTGGCCCTCTAATACTTACCATTAGCCAGCATGCCAGTTTTCTCTTCTTCCTAAATTAAAATAATAATATGATCTGAAACCAAAATTATGTAAAATGCCCACAACAAAATAAAGTACAATCCCAAAACCAGTGTTTTACACCATTATGAAAAAGTCAAGAAATGTGCTTTCTAGGTTTCTCTCGTCACTCTCATTCACTAATAATTCTGTAAGACTGAGAACATAGAGAACTTCTAGAAGTTTCTACAGAACTGTAGCAATTACCAATCCATTTAGGCCTTTAAAAGCTTTCTTTAAAGTATCTAGATGCCATTTGTTCATCCACCTTGCTCAGAAATTCTATTTTTTGAACTCCAGGATAACATGGATACTTTACATAAAATTCTTGCTATTGTAACATCAATCATTTTTCTTTTATTTTTCAAAATTAATGATCAAATAGGACTTATACTCTGTTTCACAGCCATTTTAAGAAATAAAATTTTCAAAGAGGCAGGCCACCAAACTGCAAGATAGTTGAAATGTGTCAAAATTATAAGCTCCCTAAAAAAATTTGTAAGTTCCCTTAGAGTAAGTTTTACAATTAGTGTCACCAATGTTCTTCACTTGGATAGGCGATGTGTACATTTACACTGACATATTTTTATGCAGATTATATTATCTTGATGTATCAAACCACTGTGACCTATTTTTCATAAAACATTTAAACTGCCATATTCCAAGTATAGGTCCCATTAAGTTTCTAAGACTAACCAGCAGATCACATTAATCTTCATGTACTTCTAAAGGTTTTCTTATTTTCCCCTCCAAACTAAGTGATATAGAGACACCCAGTAACAAAACACCAGGTATATTTAAAAATATTTATTAATACCTGGGTAATATTTCTTACTTCTATTTAGACACCGACGGTTTCATACATGTTTAAAACATCTAGTCCTAAAATGCAGTTCCAAAAGAGACCTTACTTGTACAGATCAAGACCAATAGAGCAAACAGTAATTATCCTACTAGTTAGTTACTATTAGGTAGCTTCAAGGGTAAATTCTATATGGCAGGCAATATGTAGTAACATGCTTAGCCAGTCTTTGTAAGAACTGAGAAAAAAGAATTGGAGTACAGCAACTGAATATGAATGGAATAATTTAATTCATGATCTTAGTCACATAAGTTTCAGACAGTAATGTCACTGTTAGCATATGAGGAGGGGTATTTATTGTACTTCACAAGGACAAGATCTACCAAGGAAAGTGTAGCTTAATATACCTGTTTAAAAATTAGATTTGAGATTTCAATTAAACTTTTAATTTGTAAAACCCAAAAAAGTTACCTGCCAAGAAAATCCTATAGAAAATCAATTGCCACATTTCATTAAGATTTACATTAAATTAGCACCCTGAATTAAGAAAATGTTTGAGTGTTAAGAGACCTAAATCCTTACAACAGTGATCAAGACAATGACGAACTCCATATTTTGGGCTCTTCATATAGTACGTCAGTTAAGGTGATGACAGAAGTTTCAAAATTGTCAAATATATAATTGACGTATACCTGTTTGGGTATATGTAGTTTTTCAGATTTGGGATTTTCTTTGGTATTAGTCTCTTCTTGAGTTGCCAAAGGTGCATCAATATCCTCCTCATCTTCAAAATCATCACTGTAATTTTCTGAAGAAAATAATTTTTAAAAATACAAGGATCACACTATCAAAAAAGTCATATTCCAGGAAAAGATTGTTGATTTCCAAAAGGAGTCCGTATAAGAATAATTTATTGAAATATTAACATAAAGCTAAATTTACAGGACTTTTTTTTTTATTTTGTGAAGATTTTATTTTTGTGTGAAGATTTAATGAGAATTCAATTCATAAGTCTTAGGTTTACTTCACTGTCTTATACTTTCAGAGTTATAATTTTTAATCTTTTATATCATTAACTAACTAAACAGAGCTGTCCCCAAATTATTTTTTTATCTTTAAAACAAAGCTTAATGCTTATTTTTGAAAGACAAAGTCTCAAGTAACTTATAAAAGGCAGTGCTTCTGTGAAATCTTGACATTCTTAAACAAAAGTTTGGATTTGCTTATTTTTTTAAAGTTGATTTTTTGGGTCTCTGTAGGTATCTCTAATGTAAGCCTGAAAGCTCTATCTCTAATCCTTCCCTCAGATAAATACTGGCTCTATATGATCTCTACTATTTTCCAATCCTGCTCACTTCTCAGCTTAAATCCCAAATTATATCTCAATGACTTTACACCAGAAGGGAAAAGTGTGTTCATGTTAATATGATGCCATAACACTACTTATAGGGAAGGTGGTGTAGGGGCCATCTGGCTACGATCTCTAAGCCAATTTTTAATGTGTTGTTTATAGCCCTTAAATCAAAGGACTGATGGAGATCTGTGACCTTTTCAGAGTGGAAACCATCATTTCATAAATAAACATAATCTTTATTGTATTTTAAAAATTAGACAACATTCATATGATCTCTCTGATATGACGAATATGAGAGGAAGGGCAGAGTGTTCGGGGGGAAAGGAAGGAAAAAATGAAATAAGACGGGATCAGGAGGGAGACAAACTCTAAGAGACTCTTAATCTCAGGAAACAAACTGAGGGTTGCTGGAGGGCAGGGGGATAGGGATAGGGTGGTTGGGTTATGGACATTGGGGAGAGTATGTGCTATGGTGAGTGCTGTGAAATGTGTAAGCCTGATGATTCACAGACCTGTACACCTGGGGCAAATAATACATTTTATGTTAATAAAAATAATTAAATAATAATAATTTTAAAATTAGACCATATTCAGAAATAGGATGGCCTGATAAAACAAAGACTATACAAGGTCCTACAGAGTCTGCCCTGGAATGGCTGTCTTTTCTTAGAATGGAGATTACCTGAGTGCAATTAATAATAAAAAGTCTAGGAATGAATTTGAGAGGGCTTAGAAGTTAAAGAGATATTCCCAGTGACATCTACCTACAGAAACATCTCCATTTGAGTTCATGAGAAAGACAAGGTAGGCATTGTACCTTAGATAAATAAACTAGCTTAGATGGCTAACTACATCAATATCTGTATTTTGAGGTTGCGAAGCTCACCTTTGTTTCTCTTCCATATGAGAAAGAACAGTTTGGGATTTTCTAAGTATTAGCAGACATAATTAAGTTTACAAAACAGTAATCAAGAAATTATTTTGTATTAGACATACTTCTAGGTGCTAGAATCAATATAACGTGATTAAAATTCTAATGTTCTAGGTGGGAATCACTACATTTTTAAGTAACCTCAAAGATCAGACTTATTTAAGCATAAATGATGAACAAGGAGAGAGCAATAATGGGAGGCTATGACAATGAACTTAGACAACTACATGGGATTTGAGAACTACTTGAAATCAATGGAATGGGAAGTAGTATTTATGTGACTAACTACAAAGAGCCAGTGTAAGAAACAGTTTAAATAGTACAGCATAGTGCTTCAGAACATGACTAGGAGCCAGAAGGCTTGGATTTAATTCCTGGTTCTACTACTTTTAGCATAGAAACATTGGCAAATCACATACCCCCTTTGCCTCATTTTCCCCAGCTGTAAATTGGGGATAATAGTACTTCTCTCAAAGGACTACCTAGATTAAGAGTTGAAGTGTTTAGTACAGGATGGCAGGGTGGGGGGGAGATGGCAGAGGAGTGATCCTATTTCAACCAGTCCCCTGAACTGAGTTGAGTATCTACCAGACCATTCTGTACCACCCAGAAATCAGCCTGATATAAGAAGATATATCTGGATTCTCTACAAACAGAAGATCTCCAGTGGTTGGTCTTGAGGTAGGAAGCAGGGAGCCATGATTCTGCGGGCAGATATTGGAAGATCACAGGGAGCCTCTGTGATCTTGCACCAGGAAAGCAAGAGATTCCCATGCTGGGAATCAGGCACAGACTTGCAGACTGGTGGGATCAGGGAAAGGATTTTAGGACAGCCTCCCAGACTGAAACCTGGAGCTATGGGGGCGAACATGCAAACCGGGGGCAGCCTGTGGTTTTAGAAGCACAAGGGGCAGAGATGTGCCCAGCCCTAGGAGTGGCAGCTGGGAGTGCTGTTGTGGGGTACACAACCCAGGATGCTGGGGTGTTCAGCAGCACAGACCAAAAGGGAGACAGTGTGGCCTGGAGAGCTCAGTGAAGAGCGGACTGCAATCTCTCTGTTCTGAGACAGAAGTTTAGATATGGTCACTTCTGTTGACTCTCGGAAGAGATGTTGAAAGCTGTCAGGGAAAGCCACCAGAGAACAAAAGCCCCCCAAAACTGGTTTTCACTGAGCCCATTCCTGCCTGCCCCACCTGACAGGATGCAGGGCAACTCTACCCAAACAGGGTTGCCTGAGAAACAGGGCGGCAGGCCCCTCCCCCAGAAGACAGGCTGGAAGACCAAGAGGCTGACAACCCTAAGGTCCCATAAAACAGGTGCATCTTGCTTGGGTTGTGGTCAATAATTTGGACTCTGTACATTCCCTCAGCCATCCCTCAACAGAATGACTAAGAGGAGGAACCCCCAACAAAGTAAGGAAAGAATCAGAGACTGTGGCCTCTGCGACAGAACTAATGGATATGAATATAACCAAGATGTCAGAAATAGACTTCAGAGTAACAACTATGAAGGAGATATCTAGGCTTGAGAAAAATATTAATGACAATATAGAATCTCTAAGGGCAAAAATGAGATCTAATAAGGCCGTACTTAAAAATGCTATGAATGAAATACAGTCTAGACTGGATAGTCTTGACTGCCAGGGTAAATGATGCAGAAGAACAAATTAGTGAGCTAGAGGATAAGATGACAGAAAAGGAAACTAAGGCACACGAAAAGATGGAAGACTATTCCATGCTCTTGGATTGGAAGAATAAACATTGTTAAAATGTCTCTACTGCCTAGAGCAATCTATACTTTTAATGCCATTCCAATCAAAATTCCACAGGTATTTTTCAAAGAGCTGGAGGAAATAATCCTAAAATTTGTATGGAATCAGAAGAGACCCCGAATCGCTAAGGAAATGTTGAAAAACAAAAACAAAACTTGGGGGCATCACGTTACCTGATTTCAAGTTTTACTACAAAGCTGTGATCACCAAGACAGCATGGTACTGGCATAAAAACAGACACATAGACCAGTGGAACAGAGTAGAGAGCCCAGATATGGACCCTCAACTCTATGGTCAAATAATCTTTGACAAAACAGGAAAAAATATACAGTGGAAAAAAAGAATAAATGGTGCTGGGAAAACTGGACAGCTATATGTAGAAGAATGAAACTCGACCATTCTCTTACACCATACACAAAGATAAACTCAACATGGATAAAAGACCTCAACGTGAGACAGGAATCCATCAGAATCCTAGAGGAGAACATAGGCAGTAACCTCTTCGATATCAACCACAGCAACTTCTTTCAAGATGTGTCTCCAAAGGCAAAGGAAACAAAAGCGAAAATGAACTTTTGGGACTTTATCAAGATCAAAAGCTTCTGCACAGCAAAGGAAACAGTCAACAAAACAAAGAGGCAACCCATGGAATGGGAGAAGATATTTGCAAATGACAGTACAGACAAAAGGCTGATATCCAGGATCTATAAAGAACCCCTCAAACTCAACACACACAAAACAATCAAAAAAAAAAAAAAAGGGCAGAAGATATTAATAGACATTTCTCAATGAAGACATACAAATGGATATCAGACACATGAAAAAATGTTCATCATCACTAGCCATCAGGGAGATTCAAATTAAAACCACATTGAGATATCACCCTACACCAGTTAGAATGGCCAAAATTAGCAAGACAGGAAACAACATGTGTTGGAGAGGATGTGGAGAAAAGGGAACCCTCTTATACTGTTGGTAGGAATGCAAGTTGGTGCATCCACTTTGGAGAACAGTGTGGAGATTCCTCAAGAAATTAAAAATAGAGCTTCCCTATGACCCTGCCATTGCACTACTGGGTATTTACCCCAAAGATACAGATGTAGTGAAAAGAAGGGCCATCTGTACCCTAATGTTTATAGCAGCAATGGCCATGGTCGCCAAACTGTGGAAAGAACCAAGATGCCCTTCAACGGACGAATGGATAAGGAAGATGTGGTCCATATACACTATGGAGTATTATGCCTCCATCAGAAAGGATGAATACCCAAGTTTTGTAGCAACATGGACGGGACTGGAAGAGATTATGCTGAGTGAAATAAGTCAAGCAGAGAGAGTAAATTATCATATGGTTTCACTTATTTGTGGAGCATAACAAATAGCATGAAGGACAAGGGGAGACGGAGAGGAGAAGGGAGTTGAGGGAAATTGGAAGGGGAGGTGAACCATGAGAGACTATGGACTCTGAAAAACAATCTGAGGGTTTTGAAGGGAAGGGGGGTGGGAGGTTGGGGGAACCAGGTGGTGGGTATTAGGGAGGGCACGGATTTCATGGAGCACTGGGTGTGGTGCAAAAACAATGAATACTGTTATGCTGAAAAGAAATAAAAAATTTAAAAAAAAAAAGAAGGAAACTAAGGCGGCATGGGAAAAACAAACTAAAACCCAAGGGATCAAACTGAGAGAGATTAGTGACTCAATGAAATGTTCCAATATCAGAATTATTGGGATCCCTGAGGGTATATAGAGAGAAAGAGGTCTAGAAGATATATTTGAGCACATTGTAGCTGAGAACTTCCCTAATCTAGGGTCAGGAAATAAGAATTTGTGTCCAACACGCAGAGAGGACCCCTCCCAAGATCAGACTGGAGAACACACTGACGCCACAAGATATAATAGTACAATTCGCAAATCTTAGATCCAAGGAAACAATCTGGAAAGCACAGTGAGGAGGAAGAGACTTCTTACATACAGAGGGAGGAATATCAGAATAACGTCAGACCTGTCCACAGAGACCTAGCAAGCCAGAAGGGGCTGGCAAGACACATTCAGGGCACTAAATGAGAAGAACATGCAGCCAAGGATACTTCGTCCAGCAAAACTGTCATTCAGAATGGATGGAGACAAGCTGCTGCCAAGACTGGCAGAAACTGAAAGAATCTGTGACCACCAAGCTGGCCCCAAAAGAAATATTAAGGGGGGGTTCTATAAAAGGAGAAAGACCCCAAGAGTGATATAGAATAGAACTATATGGAGACAATCTATAGAAACAAAGTCTTCACAGGCAACATGATGAAAATAAAATCTAACTTTTAATAATCACTCTCAATGTGAATGGCTTAAATGCTCCCATGAAACAGCACAGGGTTGCAGACTGGATAAAAAGACAGGACCCAGGCGCCTGGGTGGCTCAGTGGGTTAAGCCGCTCTCGGAGTCCTGGGATCGAGCCCCGCATCGGGCTCTCTGCTCAGCGGGGAGCCTGCTTCCTTCTCTCTCTCTGCCTGCCTCTCTGCCTGCTTGTGACCTCTCTGTCAAATAAATAAATAAAATCTTTAAAAAAAAAAAAAAAAGACAGGACCCATCCATATGTTGTCTACAAGAGCCTCAATTTGAACCTAAAGATATATCCAGTGTATCCCAGTGAAGGGATGCAGAACCATTTTTCATGCCAACGGACCTTAAAAGAAAGTTGGGTCTCATATCAGACAAATTAGATTTTAAGCTAAAGACTGTACTTAGAGAAACAGAAGGACACTTTATCATTCTTAAAGGGTCTATCCAACAAGAGGACCTAACAATTGTAAATATCTATGCCCCCAACATGGGAGCAGCCAACTACATAAGCCAACTCTTAACCAAAACAGAGACAAATTGATAATAATACATTAGTAGTAGGAGACCTCAACACTCCACTCTCAGCAACAGACAGGTCATCTAAGCAGAAAATCAACAAAGAAACAAGAGCTCTGAATGACAAACTGGACCAGATAGACTTCATAGATATACATAGAACATACCACCCTAAAACAAGAGAATATTCATTCTTCTCAAACGCACATAGAACTTTCTAAAGAACAGACGACATACTGGGTTCCAAATTCAGGTCTCAACCAATCCCAAAAGATTGAGATTATTCCCTGCATATTGTCAGACCACAATGCTTTGAAACTGGAACCCAATCGCAAGAAAAAATTTGGAAGAAATTCAAACACTTGGAAACTAAAAGCCATCCTGCTTAAGAATGTTTGGGTCAACCAGGAAATCAAAGAACTTAAACAATTCATGGAAACCAATTAGAACAAAAACACATCAGTCCAAAACCTATGGGATACTGCAAACGTGGTCCTATGGGGGAAAGACGTAGCCATCGAAGCCTCAAAGAAAAACCCAGAAAAATCCCGAATACACAAACTATCTTTACACCTTAAAGAATGGGAGAAAGAACAACATAAGAGCCTAAGCCAGGCAAGAGAAGAGAAATAATTAAGATTAGAGCAGAGATCAATGAATTAGAAACCAGAAATACAGCAGAGAAAGTCAATGAAACTATAAACTGGTTCTTTGAAAGAATTAATAAGATTGATAACCCACTGGCCAGACTTATCCAAAAGAAAAGAGAAAGCACCTAAATTAATAAAATTATGAATGAGAGGGGAGAGATCACGACTAACACCAAGGAAATAGAAATAATTACTATAAATTATTATCAACAACTATATGCCAATAAATTAAGCAACCTGGAAGAAATAGATGCCTTCCTGGAAACCTATAAACCACCAAGACTGAAACAGGAAGAAACTGACCTGAATAGACCAATAACCAGTAAGGAAATTGAAGCAGTGATCAAAAACCTCCCCAAAAATCAAGAGTCCAGGACCTGATGGATTCCCTGGGGAATTCTACCAACCACTCAAAGAAGAATTACTACCCATTTTCCTAAAGCTGTTTCCAAAAAATAGAAACAGAAGGAAAACTTTCAAACTCATTCTATGAGGCCAGCATTACCTTGATTCCCCAAACCAGGGAAAGACTCCATCAAAAAGGACACTTACAGACCTGTAATATGTAATTATAGACCTGTAGTACGTAATATTATAGACCTGGTGAATATGAATGCCAAAATTCTCAACAAGATCCTAGCTATTGGATCCAACAGTACATTAAAGGGATTATCCATCACGACCAGGTGGGATTTATCCCTGAGATGCAAAGGTGGTTCAACATTCGCAAATCAATCAATGTGACAGAACACATTAATAAGAGAAGAGACAAGAACCATATGGTCCTTTCGATTGATGCAGAAAAAGTATTTGACAAAATACAGCATCCTTTCCGATTAAAACTCTTCAGAGTATAGGGATAGAGGGAATGTTCCTCAATTTCAAAAAAACCATCTATGAAAAGCCCATAGCAAATATTCTCATTGGGAAAAGCTGAGAGCCTTTCCTTCAAGATCAGAAATATGACAAGGATGCCCACTCTCACCACTGTTGTTCAACATAGTACTAGAAGTCCTAGCAAAAACAATCAGACAACAAAGAGAAATAAAAGGTATTCAAATACGCAAAGAAGTAGTTAAACTCTCTCTTTTCACAGATGACATGATATTTTATGTGGAAAACCCAAAAGACTCCACCCCCAAATTACTAGAACTCATACAGCCATTCAGTAATGTGGCAGGATACAAAATCAATGTACAGAAATCAGTTGCTTGCCTATATATTAACAATGTAACTGTAGAAAGATAAATTAGGGAATCGATTCCATTTATAATAGCACAAAAAACCATAAGATACCTTGGAATAAACCTAACCAAAGAAGTAAAGGATCTATACTCTAGAAACTACAGAACACTTATGAAAGAAACTGAAGAAGGCACAAAAAGATTGAAAAATATTCCATGCTCATGGACTGGAATAAACGTTGTTAAAATGTCTATGCTGTCCAGAGCAATCTATACTTTCAATGCCATCCTGATCAAAATACTAATGACATTTTTCAAAGTGCTGGAACAAACAATCCTGAAATTTGTATGGGACCAGAAAAGACCCTGAATTGCCAAGGAAATGTTGAAAGAGAAAAACAAAGCTGGGGGCATCATGTTGCCTGATTTCGAACTATATTACAAAGCTGTGATCACCAAGACAGCATGGTATGGCACAAAAACAGACACACAGACCAGTGGAACAGAGTAGAAAGTCCCCCGCAACTCTATGGTCAAATAATCTTTGACAAAGCAGGAAAAAATATCAAATGGAAAAAAGTCTCTTCAATAAATGGTGCTGGGAAAATTGGACAGCTATATACAGAAGAATGAAACTCAACCATTCTCTTACACCATACACAAAGATAAACTCTAAATGGATGAAAGACCTCAAGGTGAGACAGGAATCCATCAAAATCCTAGAGGAGAACATAGGCAGTAACCTATTAGACATTGGCCACAGCAACTTCTTCCAAAACACGTCCCCAAAGGCAAGGGAAACAAAAGGGAAAATGAACTTTTGGGATTTCATCAAGATAAAAGCTTCTGTACAGCAAAGGAAACAGTCAACAAAACAAAGAGGCAACCCATGGAATGGGAGGAGATATTTGCAAATGACACTACAGTTAAAGGGCTGATATCCAAGATCTACAAAGAATTTCTCAAACTCAACAGCCAAAGAACAGATAATCAAGTAAAAAAAAATGGGCAGAAGACATGAACAGACACTTCTCCAAAGACATATGAAAGGCTAACAGAAACATGAAAAAATGCTCAACATCATTAGCCATCAGGGAAATTCAAATCAAAACCACAGTGAGATACCACCTTATACCACTTAGAATGGCAAAAACTGCCAAGGCAAGAAACAACAAATGTTGGAGAGGTTGTGGAGAAAGAGGAACCCTCTAATACTGTTGGTGGGAATGCAAATTGGTACAGCCACTTTGGAAAAGTGTGGAGGTTCCTCAAAAAGTTAAAAATAGAGCTACCCTATGACCCAGCAATTGCACTACTGGGTATTTACCCCAAAGATACAGATGTAGTGAAAAGAAGGGCCATCTGCACCCCAATGTTCACAGCAGCAATGCCCACAATAGCCAAACTGTGGAAGGAGCTGAGATGCCCTTCAACAGATGAAAAATATAAAGATGATGTGGCACATATATTCCATAGAATATTACTCAGCCATCAGAAAGGATGAATACCCAACATTTGCATCAACATGGATAGAACTGGAGGAGATTATGCTAAATGAAATAAGTCAAGCAGAGAAAGCCAATTATCATATGGTATCACTTATATATGGAACATAAGGAATGTCATGGAGAACATTAGGAAAAGTAAGGGGGAAATGAAGGGGGGAGAATCGGAGGGGGAGATTAACCATGAGAGACTGTGGACTCTGGGAAACAAACGGAGGGTTTTAGAAGGGAGGGGAGTGGGGGGGATGGGTTAGTCCTATAATGTGTATTAAGGAGGGCACATATTGCATGGAGCACTGGGTGTTATATGACAAAAATGAATCATGGAACTACATCAAAAACTAATGATGTACTATATGGTGACTAACATAACATAATAAAAAAAAAGAGTTTAGAACAGGGGCTTGTATATAATATGTCCTATTTACAAGTGTTAGCAATTACATTTAGTAGTAATAATTGCTTTGGTTAGTATTATTAGTATTCACTTAGTATTACTGTAACTATAAGTTATAATAAGTTATAAGTCATAAATTAGTAAGGCAAAATATTATTTCTGAATGGGAAAATCCTAATGTGCATTTTTCAGTATTACATTTTGTTTACTGTATTTTGTGACTGAATAGTCTAGAGGCAAAAACTATAACATACAAATGACCAATCCCTTCTCCAGGAATTTAACATAAATAAACAGGATTTGAAGTAATTAGGAAAAGTCATTGGTAGATACAAACAGAAAGAACACAGATGACAAATGAATGGAAATAAAACAGCATATCAGAGATTTCAGAAACATCAAGGCCAATTAAGTTTATATAAAAATCAAAGAATAAAACCACATTGAGAAGGTGGTTCTCATATAACAAATCTCAGAGATAATAATATGCAGGCTCTTCCACATTGTTTTGGAAGACAATGAGAGTATTAATTGCAGTGTTCCAACCATTTTGGGAGGAAGATGTTATACATTCAAGGTACTATTTCTATTATTATGTTCCCTAACTTCATAACTTGAAAATGTTATTTGCATAAATAGAAATTTTAAAAATTCAGGTAAAGTAAATAAAGGCAATATAAAAGATCTGAATGATAGATTTTGGAGATAGTTTTCATTCTTTGTTGGAAAATTTAGCTGCAATTTTAATTTAAGTATGATGCAACCTACAGGACTTTATCCTCTACGATGCTGGGTTTCAAGAACTTTGTAAATAATGAATAAATTGGACAAAACTTATGAAACAACTATTTACAGACATTGGACAACTGGCTGCACAAAACAGTGATTCCTAAGAAAAGATAAACAAGGTGGGGGTGAGTTACCAGAAGGTATACAAATTCAGGAATGTTAAGCAGGGAGGGGAGATCAGGATAGTCTCACCATGTTAAGGTGACAGAGATAAGAGTTCAGAAACGCTGAGGCAATTAGAAGGTACAGGTCAGTAACAGAGGAAACACTTATGTAGAAACAGAGTTCTAAAGATCTGCATGGGGTCTCCCTGAGTCTTTGCTGAATACTAAGCCATATTTGTATATTTGTATAGTATGAGCAAATGGAAAGCTACAGGCTAGAAAATTCACAGGCTTCATACAAGGAAGTGAGACTCTGAGTTCTAACCAGTTTGAGTGGAAAAATACTCATTGTTTAGTAGGCTCATTCAGTAGAAACCTCAGAAAGGCTACGCCTTAGTACTAGTGTCAAACTGTAATATGAAAGGCTACTTGAGACTTCCCCTAACAAAGCATAAGAAAGCCTTGGAAGATAAAGCTAGCAAGGGCAATTATCTGCCAGAATAATGCTTAACACTCTTTATAAGAAAAAAATAAAATCTAGACACTCAATAAAACAAAAATCTACAATATCCAACACCCAATAAAAAATCATTAGACTTACAAGAGAAGCAGCATTCCACAAAAGGAGACCCACCTAGAAATGTACAAACATTGGGATCAGCAGAATAAACTAATTTTAAGAACTTTGGGGGGAAAAAAAAGAACATGAGAAAAGATACCAAAGAAATTAAAAAAAAAAAAAAAGAAAAGAAAAGTAACTTCTAGATTGAAAGAAAAAAAAAGACTCAATGAGTTAACAGAAGATCAATGGAAAGAAGAAAATCAGTAAACTTAAGACACAGCAGTAAAAACTGAAGTGCAGAGAGAAGAAAAAAGCTTTAAAAAAATCAAAGTCTTAGTAACCTACAAGACAAAAAGCCATCTAACACAATTATAATTAGGTCAGAGGGAAAGGGATGACAGAAATAATACTTGAAGAATTAGTGGACAAACATTTTTTTCAGTTTGATGGAAACTAAATCCACAGATCAATGATGCTGAACCACCTCCAACTAGGATAAATACAAGAAAAGATACAGCAAGATGCACCATCATCAAACTGCCACAAAACCAGGCTAAAAAACCATAGACACCGATTTCTGTGTATGGGGTCAGGATCCCTAACTCCCATGTCATGCAAGGGTCAACTATTTGGAAAGTTGCTAAGACAACTTAAAAGGTCTTAACTTAAAGATCTTAAAAGTTTTTATCTCAAGGAAAAAATGGTGGTTTTTTGGCACTGGTGATAAATGTTAACTAGACTTATTGTGGTGATTTCACATGTATCAAAGCATTATGTTGTACACCTGAAAATAATACAATGTTATACATCAGTTATACTTCAATTGAAGTAATTTTTAAATTCATTTTAAATAAGAATTTAAGAAAAACCTCAAATCGATGCAAAAGAATACAAAAAACTGGGAATTATAAATATGTGGATAAATGTTTTTACATGAATATAAATTTATCTTCCTTAAAAAAATTTTAAAGACTACTGAAAGCAATATTAATTAAAAGATAATAGTAATAATAATACATCACCGGATTTTAAGATACATAGAAAAAAATGTAAGACAAAATAGCAAAAAACGTTAGGGAAGTTTACTGTTTTTAAGACTCATATAAAGTGGTATAATGTTATTTGAAAGTAGAATGTATTCAATAAGATAAAGATACATGTTATGAATCATAAAGAAACTAAGGAAAAAACATACAACAGAAAGGTTTAACCAAACGAAGGGATAAAATGGAAGGTTATGAATACTCAATACAATAGACTGCAGGACAAAATCAATACAACAAACCAATTGCCAATGAATTAAAAAAAAATACCAACGCATATATTTTTATAAAGGGTAGAAACATTTCAATTAAAAGTCAGAGATTGTTAGATTAGACCAAAAAGCAAAATCCAGCTATATGGTAACTATGAGAAAACTATTTTAAATAGAAAAACAAAGACACGTTAAAAGTCAAAGGTAGAAAAAGAAATACCACTGAGCTATGCTTTACAGATATTGGTCCTGGCTCCATAGATTTCTCTAGTCCTTTTCCTGTCTTCCTAATTGGTCTACCGCCCACTCCCCACGCCCAAATGAGGTAGCAGCACACTTTCAATCATTTCTTAGCAGCTCAGACTGTAACACAGGCAGTTCACTCTACCTGACCAAAGCTCTTTCGAAGATATGCTTTTCTTTTTATTTTTCTCCTATCAATGTCTTTATTAATAGTTATATTATCTTTCCAAATATGTACATTTTTAAACCAATGAAATTACCTGCCAGTTCATGTTTCGATTCATTCTCATGTTTATCTTCACTTAGATCTACATTATCTTGATTACTGAAAAAAAATTTAATTTAGTATTTAATGTTAATACATTTTCATGTAATCTTTCAGGTAATTTTTAAAAAAATCTCTAGCATTATATTTTTCTTCTCAAGTACTCTTATTCTAACAAAAACTAAAAATTTGGGAGTTCTAAAAAAAAATGTTTTGAAAATAAAGGATCCTCAAAGCCTAAGACTAACTGTAGCTATCAAATTCATACAAAGAGAAAAAAATGCCATATTTCTTAACTTTGGTATACAAAAATATATACAATTTTATACATAAATGTGTGCATTTACATGTCTCAGGGCCCAGATATCCTTTCTACACTAAAAATTAGAAACTGACTCCATGAGAATCAATGAAGTCTTCATGGAGCCAGAAAAAACATCAGGTTCAGCATTTACCTGTTAATAAGCAATTTAATCATGATACAGAGGCTGAATAGGAAACTTAAACCAACAAAAACTCAGAAAAGTAACAAAGGAGACAGGAAATTTCAATGATATTGGGTTAGTTCATATACTTCTTTCTTTCAAACCAGGGAATCCACCCTACTTTTTTCAGTCCATCAACCCTGTCTTTATTTTTATTATTTTTTTAAAATATTTTATTTATTTATTTGACAGAGAGCTAGAGAGAGAGCACAAGTAAGCAGAGCGGCAAGGAGGGAGAGAGAGAAGCAGGCTCTCTGCTGAGCAGGGAGCCCGATGCAGGGCTCGATCCCAGGACCCTGGAATCATGACCCGAGCCGAAGGCAGCCGCTTAACCAGCTGAGCCACCCGGGCGTCCCCAACCCTGTCTTCAGTGAGATTATCAGCAAATCCAAGAAGCTACAGAACTATAATAATAATAGCAGCAAACAATATTGTATACACAATGTTATTTAGCACTCTGACTAGCCTGTCCTAAAGCAGAAATATCAGTAGTTAAGAATATTAAGAAATAAAAAAAAAGTTAAGAAATATTACAAAGGGGCCAAAATTTGTAGCCAACAAACTTGTGTATACTTAATCTGTGTTGTTACCATTGGGAGAGGCAATCACCATGGGCCCTGAGTGACCCTGCATGTTCTTGTGGGGTATGCCAAGAACGCAAGGCACAAACCCCTCTTTCCTAGGTTATTTCCCAGGATTGTGTTTGCAGAGAGCAACTTTGAGAGATGAGGCAGTATCTCCTTCCAGAAAAGAACCTTTCCTCTTACTATAAAAGCAATGGATTCGGGTGCCTGGGTGGCTCAGTGGGTTAAGCCTCTGCCCTCGGCTCAGGTCATGATCCCAGGGTCTTAGGATCGAGCCTCGCATCGAGCTCTCTGCCCAGCAGGGGGCCTGCTCCCCCCCTACCTCCCCCCCCCCCCCCCGCCTGCCTCTCTGCTTACTTGTGATCTCTCTATCAAATGAATAAATCTTAAAAAAAAAAAAAAAAAAAAGCAATGGATTCCCCAAGTTCAGAGCTCCTCTCCTGTAAAGCAACCCACTGCCCATGCAGACAGCCATCATGGACCCTCCATGTTGTCTCCACAATCTTTGTGGAGCATGGGGGAACTGATGCAAATGAAGATGAGACTCAGATATGGCTTTTATTGTGAGAAATTAAGTCCTTTGTTTCTGACCCAGGAATCTTGTGTCTATTGTCAGCATCCATAAAATGGCAGGGTAAATCTTTAGCTTACAAGCAGGGTAAAAATCTGAAACCCTACACAATTCATCCATGGTCTATAAGAAACTCAGCATCCTAAGGAGACCAGGTACTCTAATAACCAGAGGTTATGATTCTCCTCACCCTTAATTTAATTATAGTTTGGTGTTCTTAAAATCTTATTGTAATTTGGCTTCTATTTATAATTTTAAAAGGTCAAAGGTCTACTGTACTTACAGAAGACCAGCTCAGGCAACTAGTAGAGTTTTCAGGATAAATGAGGTTTCCTGATAATCATCAGTGTCAACTATATACAAAGGAAGGACAGAGACAAAACCTGTCTTTACTTCCTGGTTCATTCTTTCTTTTCTGTTCTTTTTTTCTCTGATTTTGTAACAGCTACCTGAACTCTCTTATTTACTTCAGCTGTGGAAAATCACTTAAGTTACTTTCCTAGTAAAATCTTTTTGCAGTGTGCCATTTTTCTCAACAGCACCGCAGGTATGACATTTCAGATATCTGGATGCAGAGTGGGCTCTTAAACACAAATCAACATATTCCATTCACATATAAGGGAAACCATGATCAAAATAATGAACAGAGAAAAGAGATAAAAATAAAATTTAACATTTGCTTGTTACAATATTTACCCACTGAAGCCAATGCATATACTAGCCTTTCAAAAATACAGAAAAATATAGAAGTCATTTAACGATTAGTTGATCTTATATATACATTACCTATGTAAAGCTTTAAATTTTGTAGAGTCATTAGAATCCAGTTCCTTATTTAATCTTGAATAGTCAATGGAAGACGTTAAACCTTCCTCAAGCCTGGCAAAAAATTGCTCTTTTTCTTCTTGTTCTTCTAATGTGTCCAATCCCAATCCAAGAACACTATGATTGAGTTCAGAAACTACTATCTCTAAATGAAAAGGACAAATATATTTTATTAATATGCAGAATTTCGACAATATTAATTTTAATGATGCATTTACTGATATTATTAGTAAAATTTAAAAAAATTTAAAACATACTTTAATCTCTCACCCACCACATATAGACTTGTACTCATAATCAGTATGTAAGGTTATAAGGCTTCCCTCAAGATCTAATTCTAAACCTTCCAGGAAAGTATTAAGAACATCTACATGCTTCAGTAAAGGAGGCTCCAAGATACAGGTTAGTTTTTGTAAAAATTTTAATTATAGTATAGTAGTTATAGTATTTAATTTAATTAAGCATAGTAATTAATCTGTCAACTCATATCCCTTACATCTTACCATTTGTTTCTAAGCTGTCAATACTTAAGATGGAGGTTCCACTGCTCTGCAGAAACTGAATCCTTTCAGCAGACTCCTCTTCTACTTCCATAATAGGCTGAGAAGGCTTCTTTGCTTTCAGATAGCTTACATTTGTTCCAAGCAGTCCTAGGGATGGGATTTAAGATATAGCTGGATATTTATGTTCAGAAAACTGTTTTGACCACTATGTATTAACCAATAATGCTGTTGTACTAGCTTTTTTTCCCCATTATGATAATTTTGCGGACAGTAGCTATAAAATAAATCTGGTTTGTTAAATAAGAATCCATCAGACCTAAAATTCACAAAAGAAAAATAACAATACTATTTATTTGCACTGTATCTTAGTCAAAAATCTCAGAAGTTTACATGAGACAAAATTTTAAAAATTACTTTGAAGCACAATTATTTAATACAGTACACCATGCCACTTTAAAGAGTATCTTCTGCCTTACGTGCAGGAAGAATAGAAAATAACCTGGTGAACTAGAAAAGAGAGACAACCCCAGGTAGGATGGAGACAAGGTACAAAAGGGTCAGTGATGGGAGGGGCAGGCCACACTGGAGGATGCAAAAAGGCCAGTGAGGTTGAATCTAGAGAGTGAAGGTGAGTCCAGGTGGAAATGAGCCCAGAGAAGGAGTCTATGGTCAGAGCAGGCCAGTACTCATAGCCACAGAAAGTGTTTTTCTCTTTATGCCAAAAACACCAGGAAACACTGAAACAGCTATGCAATATTCAAAATTTGTCATAATAGCATACATTTGTTACAAAAAAGTGAAAAACAGAAAAGTTAAATTTTCACTGTGTGATATATACTAAGACTAGAAGAATATCACTTTTGCTTAGAAGGAAGTCTTGTTAAGAAGTCACAAATTCTGAACTGGAGGGGATTACGCTAAGTGAAATAAGTCAAGCAGAGAAAGATAATCATCATATGGTTTCACTCATATGCGCAACATAAGACATAGCTCAGAGGATCACAGGGGAAGGGAGGGAAAACTGAATGGGAAGTCATCAGAGAGGGAGCCAAACCATGAGAGATTCTTTTCTCTGGGAAACACACTGAGGGTTGTGGAAAGGGAGGTGGGTGGAGGGATGGCGTAGCTGGGTAATGGGCATTAAGGACGGCGTGTGATGTGATGAACACTGGGTGTTATATACAATTAATGAATCACTGAACACTACACTGAAAACTAATGATGTAATAATATTGGCTAATTGAATTTAAATTAAAAAGAAAAAGAAAAAGAAAAAAAGAAGTCCCAAGTTCTGACTTCAGTTTCCTAATTAGTGTCCTCTCAGAAAGGATTCGGAATCTGTTTTTTATGGCTTTATGTGAATAATGGTTTTATAGATAAAATAACTTTCACAGATGGATAAAATCAAGAGACGTTATCTATAGACACCTCAAATGAAGAAGTACACACCATGGCTGGGGTGCTGTTGTGGCACCTATGGGGATCTCTCTGGCTCTGAAGCTGGACTCAGGGATGTGACCCACACTAACTGAGCTTACAAGAGACTAATGATCAAAACCAAGATCCAATTTAGTTATTCATAATGAAGAGTATGACCAGTAGAAGGATTAGATTGTTTCATCCTCTAGGCAGAATGTTTTATCCTTACAGCAAATGAAAGAGAAAACTGTAAGGCTAAAGTAGCTCAATATTGATGTTTAATGGTATCTAAGATTGGTAATGCACTCCTCTCCTCAAGGGGGTGTTTAATTCCCCCTCAGAAGTTTCTACGCTCTTCATGGCAGGAATCCTATCTTGTCTGTATACTAGTGCCTAGTACGCACAACCTAACATGAACTCAGAAATGTCTGTCATTGAACCAGGGACCAGGTTATGTCCTTGGGTGGAGAAACCCTCTCCTCAATATTTAAATGGTTACTGTCAAAGTTTGCTTCTTAAATACCCTTCTTGGAATCTTTTACTAGTCAAATCCACTCTGACTGATAAATTCTTTCTTAAAAATTGATACCTTTAGTTAGGTTTTATTCAAGTGTTGGTCCTAGTCTTTCCCTTTGGGATGAGTATGCACATTCTATCTCTGATTCATGACTTTCTAGAAAGAGATTTTAGTGAAGTCTCAAATCTTTGTAAATAATTCCAATAGTACTTCATTATATAATATTCTTTTCAAGCACCAACAGGGGAAAGATTCTAAAAACAAATTCTTTGCATTCATTTCCACAACTTCGCAGCCATAAACTTTAGCACTGTTATGTGGTTGGGGGATTTATGAAAAAATATACTGAATTTTTCAATAAGGCAATTCTTATGGTTTTAAGAAGAGAGAAACAACTCCCAAATTTACTCTAACATTCATTTATTAAATATATTTATTATTTATTTACTGTTGGGGTCAGGGGATACAAACAAAAAGAAGTATTTCCTGCCCTCACAAAGCTCCCGACCTCATAAACAGCCCTGCAGGTAATGACTATCAGCACAGTGTGTACGTGCTATTAAGGTGTTTTGAAATTAAAACAAAGGAGAAAATAGTTATGCTGAAAAGGGAGCTGGAAGAGTTAGGGAAGAAGGATGAGAAAAGGCAGTCCAGTGGTGAGAAAGCATACACTAATGCAGAGGCAGAGTCAATGATGTTTCCAGGAGGTAGGGAATAACAGAGTATGGCTGGGGCACAGGAAGCTAGAAAGGAGGGTCCTAGTCAGAAGATGATGCAGAGCCTCAGCTGTCACATTAAGGAATCTGGGCTTAATTTCACGGAGAAAAACAAAAGCTTTGGGGCAAATCTCCCCACCCCCACCAGGATATAGAAATCCTCTAAGTTTACAAAATGCTGCTTAATGGTCCATAAATAGTAAAGCAGTACAAACACAGGTTAACAGAAGTAGTCTGGGGTTCCTTACGGCAATATCATATACAGCAGGTATACCAAAGCAAACACTCCAGAGACTAGTCTTCCATTTATAAAGATGTGACTAAGAATAGTTTTGGGAAAGGTATACACATATGTCAGGCAGGATCATTAATGAGTTCTTTACCATTAAGGCAATAAATTCCTCTTATTACTACCATTATAAACAGACTGTGATAGGAAAAATCTAAAGATCTGTTAAAACCTTTCCAATGTAATGACATTAATACACTGTCAGACTTTTTATTAAGTCATCTTAAATCAATTTACCATTATACATGACAATATAGAAATACATGTGTATTACTTATCATCTTGAGTAGATATAAAATTATCCAATGTAATATAACCTGATAATGCAGAAACATCACAGATTCTCAATTATATAACATTTTATAATAAAGTGAATATGAAAATTCAAGCTTCAAAAAGCCACGCTACTAGTATTATTTTCTTTATATACATACAGTCCGAAGGCAAAATCCCAGAATTAAAAGTCTTGACTGACCCCTTGTGGTCAAATAATTTGGAATAAAAAAATTGGCAATATTTACCACTATCATCAAAATCATCTTCAGTTATCCACCACGGCACTGCATCTTTCTTTTTCACTTCTCTTTTAGGTTGTCTAGGTGTTTTGTTTGAATTCTCAAAAGAATCATCTGAAAGCTAAATCAGATACGAGATACTGAATTAAAATTTGAGAATCCCTGATTCATCACTAAAAATGTTTCTTTTAGTTCTTTCAAAGCTCAGCTATCATGAACGTAAGTAGTATTCTCAGCGATAATGTATAAGTTGGTATTTTTAAACATATGTGGCTAAAATAACTTAAAAATTAAGTATACCTCTTTGAACATCAATTTCATAACCAGAGTTAAATAAGTAAACTAACCAAGGAGAAAACATCAACAATAACAATAAAGAAATAAAACTTATCAAGAAACTTGATCAAGAAGGGGAAAAAAATATGCAATCCTCTCGTAGACATTCTCTAGGGTCTAAGAAGAAATAATGACTGAGCAAAGTAAGCTAGCATCATTCTCAAAAGAGCACAAAATTCTAAAATCAGATGAACTGAGTTTCAAGTGTTTACCAAAAAAATTAGCTTTTTGTCACAATGGATAATAGACTCTTAAACTTTTATTTGTCCTTTTCTACTCTTCAGCTCCAAATTTCAGTACAATCCTAAATCCACTACTCTAACCCTAACTGACCCACCGCCACTGCCACCACTCTCAGTCAGTAACCTGGCCTCTCTCTTTAGTGAGAAAATAAAGACCTTCAGTCAAAAACCACCCTTTTCCCTTACTCCACCATTACGTTCACCTGTAAAGACACTGCCTTCCTCTCTCAGGAAAGAAATTCTTTCCTCCATGCGAAGGAGAACTTGTAGAGGGGTCAATTACTTCCCACCTTTCTAGGTTCTTAGAACCTAGGTCATTCCATGTCATCTCCATATCTGCACTCCCTCCTCTCTCTCCCATCCCTTCTTCCCCCAGGTTAAAACCTGCCATCTCTGTACTATCAGGCCCTAGCACAACTATGGAATGAAGAATGAACGTTCAGGTCTACTCCACTTTTTTTTTTTTAAAAGCAAAGCAAAACAAAACAAACAAGATCATTATTCCTACCTCCCCTTGATTCTACCTATTACTTTTCTTTTACATACCCATTTCTTGAGTTTACTGCTCAACCCTTTAAAATGTGGTTCCCATCCCAAACAGCTCTCCTTTAGGTTCCAAAAACCTCCTAAACACCACAAATAAAGGACCACTGCCAGTCATCTTCCCTGATCACATTATGGAATTTGATACCGGTGACCGAATCTTCCTGAAACTCTCTTTGATTTCACAGCATCATTTCCTCCAAGTTATACTTCAGTTCTGTGGCCTTTCCTACCCATCTGTTTTAATAGGTCTTGGTTCTTTTGCCCATTTCTTTACGCTAGACTTCCCCAGGACTCTGTGCTTGTCTATTTTATCCTCACTCTACACACTTTTCCTGGAGAAGAAACCAACATTTATTCCATAGCTGCTATAAAGCAGGATGAACCCCCCGGTTATCTCAGTCTCTATGCAACTCAATCAAGATGTATTGATGGGGAAACAAGCTCAGAGAGATTAAGAAACTTGCCCGACCACCCGCTACTGTTAATGTTACAAGACCTGGGATTCAAACCCAGATCTGAGAACACCTGTCTACTTTCCACTGTACTACATAGTTCCCCAACTGGGACAATGTCACCAGGATGCCCTTCTAAACTTCCAAGATGACTATGCACAAATTTCCACCTGCCAACCGTACAACTCTATCTCAATAACTTAAGATAATGTCAATTTTATTAAAATGTTCAAAAAGAATTCATTGTTCTACCTGACAATCAGGCAGGAAGAGGGGTAAAGGGAAGGAAAAGTATTCTTTATCTGAATTTTAGCTCCATCGCTTTCCACTCAAGGCTCTAAACTTGGTCATCATCTTGAAATGTTCCATTTCTATCTCCTCCCTATATCTCACCGTTTACCAAATTCTGACAATCTGCCTCAGACTCAGTCTATTCCTCTGAAGCCCCAGGATCTAGGTTTTAGGGCCAGACAGGTCTGAGTTCAAATTTTAACTTCAAAATATACTAAGCTGTTGCTTAGGGAAAATTATCCTCTCTTTTCAGTTTACTCATCTGTTAAAAAAATATGCTATTTCTTAGCATATTTAACACACACTAGGTTACTTTGCTCAATCATTATTTCTTCTTAGACCCTAGAGAATGTCTAGGAAAGGCTTGCATACTTTTTATTCCCCTTCTTGATCAAGTCATAGTACCACTGACCTTGCAAGCTTGTGATAAAGGTCAGAAAATGAAATGCAGATGCTCACCCTACTATCTAATACGTAGTAGGTATTTTCACTTTTTATAATCTTCACACTGCTTTCCAGATTCCTATCATTAAAAACAAAACACAAAAGCTGTTCCCCAGAGAATAATGTGCTGGTGAGCATATGGAGAAACTGGAATCCTAATATACTAATACACAGCTGGTGGGAATGGAAAATGGCACAGCTACTTTAGAAACCAGTGGCCATTCCTCTAAAGGTTAAACACAGAGTTATCATATGACCCACCATTTCCACTACTAGGTATACACACAATAGAAATGAAAGCAAACATCCACACAAGAACTTGTACATGACATTTCATAGCAGCATTATTTATAAATGCCAAAAAGTGAAAAGAACTCACACATTCATCAACTAATATGTGGATAAACAAACAAAATGTGGTAAATCCATTCAATGGAATGCTATTCAGTTATAAAAAGCAATTAAATACTGATATATGCTACCACATGGATGAACCTTGTTTCAATATATGTTGAATGGAAGAAACCAGTCACAAAAGACCATATATTGTATGATTCCATGCTTATGAATTGTCTATAATAAGCATATATTCAGAGACAGAAAGTAGATTAGTGGCACTGAAGGCTGGAGAAAAGGGTAATTGCTAATGGGTACAGGGTTTCTTTTGAGGATGATAAAAATGTTCTCAAAGTGATTATGGTAATAGTTGCATTGCTGTGAACAAACTAAAAACCACTGAATTTTACACTTCACTTTTTTTTTTTTTTTAAAGTAGGCTCCACGCTGGGCCTTCCCCCTCACCCCCAACATGGGGTTTGAACTCATGAACCTGAGATCAAGACCTGAACTGAGATCAAACGTCAGATGCTTAACCAACTAAGCCACCCAGGCACCCCTGAATTATACACTTCAAATAGGTGAATTGTGTGGTGTATGATAACTCAATAAAGCTTTAGGGGAAAAAAAGCTTGTCCCACCAATCTCCTTGTAAGATTGTAAGATATGTAAGCCTTATCATTGAACAAATTATTTGAAAAATAACTTAGGAAAATGACTAAAGAAGTTAGCCTGACTCTAAAATCATGGTTTTCATTATTTTAAAAAAACAAGATGCTGCCTTATCCGAATCTCTAGCATGAGATAAATTCTTTTATGAGTTGAGGCTGAATATGAGAGAAAGAGTGGGAGGGAGGGATTGTGTTGAAGGGGAGGTAAACGAGGGGTGGAAGAAAAACAAAATTGGCCTGTCCTTGCTTTTTATCTTTTATATAAAGTGAAAATACTTCCTATAAAATTTATTTTCAAAATGTACCCATATTTGAAATGTAAAAAATCAGTTTTCAAATGGGAAGTGAAATTCTTTACCTCAGTGTCTATTACATTCAGACAATCATTAGATGCTTTCTTAAATCCTTACAACAATCCTACAAAGTAAGCATTATTTTTCCCTGTTAATGAAACTGAGGTTTTCTACTACATCATACATCTAACTCCCTTTATGAACAAGAATGTTAGTATAATTGTTTAAAATGTGACTCTCCTGAACGCTCTATATAAATAGGCTCTGTGAGGCCTATTTACATAAATACATAGGATATAGTGCAACCCTCTAATTTATTCATTCAACAAGTATTTACTAAGCATCTATTAGGTACTGCAGGTATCTTAATCAACATAGAGCTTGTCACATCACGAATCATACATTCTTACAATGGGAGGCAGAAAACAGACCTACACGGGGAAAATAATGAATGGTGCCAAGTGCTACACAGAGAATTAAATACATGGTACACAAAGAAGTCATTTGCTGGTTACATTTTTACTGAATAAACAGAAAAAAAAAAAACACCTTTCTGTGGTAGTGATATTTAAGATGAGATCTTTAACGATCAGGTGACGAACAGAGAACAGAATTCTTGGCAGAAGGAACAGCTCGTGCACAGTTCCTTATGTGAAATGTGCTTGGCATGTCTGAGGGAGAAAAGAGGCCATTGTAGCATAAGTAGATAAGGGGGAAGTGAGGTAAAAAGTGAGTGAGGAAGACATGAGCAAAATCATCCAGGGCTTTGTAAACCATAGGAAGAAGTCTGGATTTTATTCCACTGGTAACAGGAATCCAACAGTGTTTTACAAAAAGGAGCAATCTGATTCATGGTACAGATCACAATGGCTGCGGTGTGGTGAAGGAATGGGGGGACAGTATGTGGGAACTGTTATGTAGCCCAGGAGAGAAGATGGTGCCCTGGGCTAGGATGGTAGCAGTGAACAGGGAGATGTATTCTGGAACAGGATAGATGTATTCTGTAGGAAGAGTCGACAGAGCTTGGTGATGGACTTGTGAAAATGAATACAAGAAACCTCACTATTTAAAATATAACTGGGAGGTCAGCAGGGGAGCTCTCATACCCTATCAATTTGTCATCAACTGCAAACTCCAACAAAGAAGAGTGTCTTGCATTTTCCAACAGGAAGAAGCCTACTTTACTACCCCAGCAGGAGGAAGGAAGGTTTTTCTTCATGCCCGGCAATAGCTCTACCAATGAGAAACCATTACCACCCTGAACTCTTGCTTTCCTCCAACAGAATTTCATTCAGAGAAGACCCTCCTAACCTCCTCCTTTTCTCTATACAATAATGTTCCTCTCCTTTGGTCGCAGGTCTTGCCTAGGGTTTTGCCATAGCTTGCGTGTCCCAAACTGCAATTCTTTTGCCATTCCCAAATAAATGGTAAAACAACTGGCTGTTTTTTTGAGGTCGACATTACTTGGGTGATCAGAAGAGGATCTAGGGAAGACTCCAAAAACTCTGAGGCCAGTGGTTGAGCAGGTGCCTGTACCCACCGAGCCCAGAGAGTGCACTGCTTTCTGAGCCTGCAGTTTGAAGGTAAGTCTCTCCTGGATCCAAGCTCTGCTCTTTTTGTGTTTTGAGTTCTTTGGCTTTATTCAGGATCTGTTTAAAAGCTTTATATATATTCTTTCTATTTTTGTGAAGCCTTTGTTCCTTCCAGTGAGTACTCATGTGTTTTTCTGAACTTCTGGTATTGACTAACAGGATCCTAATCTCAAACTCTCTCAGGCCAGCCCTCCCCCTGGGACCCTGAAGGGCTGTATGTTTAAAAACTATGATCCTTCTTCATACACTCTGCTGATGAAGTAGACCAACTTAGCTAAATTTAGAATTTCAATGACCACCATGGGGGGCTTCTGATCTCCTCAAACTTACTTTTCTCAAAACCAAATTAGAAGACCATACCTCTAAAATTAAACAAACTGAACGGAATGCCTGTTTTAACTGGTACTTGGAGGCTTCCAAACAAATTTAGGACTCCAAAATTGCCTCTCTGCAAAATACCATTGCTAAATTACCTGAGGCTACCAAACAACTTCGAGAAGTCAAAAGGGCTTCTGAGTCCTCTCTCCCTTCTGGGTATTCCTCCCCTCCGGACACACAGCAGGATCAGGCCGCTCCCTGGCCGCCATCTTCCTACTTCCCCACAACGCCACCCCCAGCCTCTCCCTACCCTTTCACTCCTCAGTCTAACCTCTCTGATTGTCCCTTCTTCTCCGAACCTCTCTCTGTTCTCCCTCCCTCAGAACCCATCAGAACCTGCCCCTTTAAAGTTAAGCCCTCTAAGGATCCATACTCCCTGGACTAAAGCTGAACTACAGGCTACAGTCAAAAACTTTCCCAAAGTTATTGAGGATCCTCATAGATAAATCCTCATAGATTTGCTGAGGAATTTAGCACAGTTATTCAAACTTATCGACTAAGGTTTCTCAGATTTTATATTAATTAGTTCAGATGCTTGTTGGGGAGGGCCAGGCCTAACACTGGATGAAACCGGTCTGACAGAAAAGTCCTGAAAGAGATTCAGGAAAACAGATCTCTGACTTTCGGCGGGAGGCTGAACACTCGCTAGACGTCTTCACAAAAGAATGACAAAATCTGTTCCTAAGCCTGATCTTTCAGGCTTGCGCACACAAAAACCTGATAAACCTGTTTATGATTATTACAACTGACTTCAGATTATTTTTAAGAAAAACTCCAGTCTTCCTTTAGATGTCAAATCCACACAAGTAGCCTTTACTCCCATGTTCAATAACTGGCTAAACCAGATCTTTCCCTTCAAGTTAAAAGGACGGGGATGGAATGGGAAACTATATCTGCCCCAGATTTAGTTAATATAGTGAACCCCAGCTGGCTCACACCCTAGATGACTCTAATAAAAGTAACACCACTAAAATCCTTAATTTTCATCTACAACAAATGGAGGCCCCTAAACAAACCCCAAACCCTCCTGGATGTCTGCCATTGTTGCAAAAAACCAGGACACTGGAAAAAAGACTTATAAACTTAAGTGCTCTAACCCATCTTTCCTATGTTTTCCTAATCCCCAATGACTGGGCTCTGAGGAACTACAGGGGCTTGTCCCAAGTCTTTCTCTCAGTCGGGTTACAGAAATAACCCTCCAGATTGGGAATGAATTTCTGTCTGTCCTCACCACCACTGGAGTGACACTCTCACTGTGCAATGCCACCACTATAAAGCAGCTCCTGCCTTAGAGAAGCAAAACCGTTCAAACAGTGAGGTTCCAGTCTCTACATCTACCCCCTTTTGTTTAGGCCCTTTAAAAGATATTCACCCTTTTTCCTTAATTCTTTCACCCAATTCACTTACTGGGCTGAGATTTCTTAGAAAAATAACACGCTGAATTTCTTTTTTCAAAAAGGGGGAAGTAATTCTAGAATTTGATAGAAGCAACCAAAATAGCAACCAAGTGATCCTTCAACATCTCTTACTTGCTCTGTCTCTGACAGTACTGGAGCTAATTCTAAGGACACTAACCATCTGTCCTTGTTGGATCAGTTACCATCCTCCTTATGGATAAAATCCTCAACTGATTTTTGGCAGAATACACAAAGCACCTCCTACTAAGATTCAAATAGACCCCTCAAAATATCTCACTAGAATTAATTAATACCCTATAAAGAAGCCCTTCAAGGCATCAAGCCCATAATAGAAGATGATAAGGCTCAGGGACTCATTATCACCTGCACGAGTCCTTGTAACTCCCCTATTTCACCTGTAAGAAAACCCAGTAGCTGAGGATGGAAGTTTGTCCAGGACTTATCAGCAATAAGTAACGTTATCTTTTGGCACACTCTTGTTCCTAACCTCAATACGCTACCAGCTTTTACTCCTACTGAAAGCAAGGTTTTCACTGTTACTGATCTTTGTGGTACATTCCTTAGTTTTCCAGTTGATAAGGCTAGCCAGTATCTTTTTTGCTTAACTTGGGAAAGAAAACAAAACATTTGAAAGTAATGTCCCCAGGGTTTTACTAAGAGTCTTACTTCTTCCAAACCCTAAAAGCTGACTTAGATGATATAAAGTTTTTTGGAGGCCCTACCATGCTTGTTAAAATATGTAGATGACTTGCTTCTCTCCTCCCTTTCCCAAGCCTCTTCCCAGGAGGACAGCATGTAGCTGTTAAAACTTTTTGCCTTAAAGAGACATAAAGTTTCCAGGGAAAAATTGCAGTTTGCTCAAACTCAGGTTCAATATTTAAGGCATCTGATCTTGGAATGCAGGTTTGTTTGTTCACACATTTATTTATTTTTTAAGTAGGCCCCACACCTAGCATTGACCCCAATGCAGGGCTTGTACCACAACCCCGAGATCAAGACCTGAGCCAAGATCAAGAGTTGCTCAACTGACTGAGCCACCCAGGCACCCCAGAAAAGGGGTTCATTTAGATACAGTTGGGCTTTGTGGTATGTTGAATATCCCCAAACCTAAAACTAAGTGCCAATTACAAGGTTTTCTGAGGGTAGGGGACTGCAGTCAAAAACTGGACTCCAAACTTCTTTTGTATCGCCCAACAAACCTGACCCTATTACTTGGGAAGATCAGGATGACATAGCCTTTGGGGCCTTAAAGAAAATAGCTCCTCTTTTTCCTTTCTTTATATGAAAAGGAAGGCAATACCCTTGGAGAACTCACCCAAAAATCAGGAAACTGTTATCGACCCACAGGATAGTACAGCCAACAGCTGGACCCTATGGCACAAGGACAGCCCCCTGCCTCAGATCCATTCCTGCTACTGCCCTTTCGGATAAGACCACTAAAGAAATAATAATGGGATTCCCTTGAACCAGCCTGCCCATGACGATTTACAGATAACTCTAACCAATGCAGATTTGTCAGTGTACTGATGAGTCTTATTTAAAGGACAAAAATGGTACTGTTTTGGGTATGCAATTGCAAACTCCTTTTGAAATCATCCAGGCAGCACCTTTCCCTTTGGCTACTTTGACTCCACAAGCTGAATTATATGCTCGTGCTCGGTCGTGTACCTTTGCCAAGGGTAAAACTGCAAACATCTATACTGACAGTCAGTATGCCCTTTGGGCAGCTCATGACTTTGGAATGTTATGGAAACAGCAAGGTTTCCTTACTTCTAATGGGAATAAAATTACAAATGACTTATGTACACAATTTACTAGATGTCAAACTTTTTCCAACTGTCCTGGCTATTATTAAGACCCCTGTGCATTCCAGACTTGACTTCCTGGAGGCCAAAGGAAACTACCATGTTGATGTTTCCATTAAAAACGCTGCTCTTAAAGGAACCAATAACCAAACCTCTGTCATGGTCCAAAGGGATATTGCCTCAAATGATAATCTAGAAAAACTGACAAAAAATGTCCAATAATTGGCCCCAGAGAGGGAAAAACAATATTGGAAATCAAATAATTGTTGGTTTGATAAGAAGAGAGAACTCCACCTTGAGACAAATAATAATCCAGTCCTGCCAGAGTCTCAAAAATCTCATTATTAACCACCACACATACATTAATTATTGCTCTACCAATAGGATGACAGCCTTAATCAATGCTGGTAGAGAAATATTAATAAGCCCACAAAAGTGCCTACTTTGCTTGCCCCACCTGTCTAAAATACAATTCGGGTCTAAAACCCATCCACACCACCTCCTGGCATTTTAAATTGCCTAATGGACCATTCGAAGTTTGGCAAATGGATTTATTCAGCTCTCTGCCTTGTGGATATCTTTTCGTCTTGGTTTGTTTTCTCACTGATCTGAAACTTCCCCTACAGATAGGGTACGGCCTTACCTGTAGCTAAAATCCTATTAGGAAAGATTATTCCAGCCTGAGGAAGCCCTCTCGAACTTCACAAACTTCACAGCGATCAGTGAACGGTCAAGTTCACAAATAAGGTCTATGCTGTTTGGCCAGTTCTATAGCACTATCGCTGTGCTTACCACCTTCAATCCTCACGGCTAGTCACAACAAACGCACCATTAAGACTCAACTGGCAAAATTTGTGGAGACCCCTCAAGTAACAGGGCCAAAAGCCTGGCCAAAATTGGGTCCTGCTAGTAATGAGCTGCCCAAGTGAGCACACGACTGGGTCCTTCTAAATCTGAGATCCACCCCCCACTGTAACTCATTAATTCTTACATGCTTTGAGACACTCACAGGGCGCCAGCTGCACCTGGCTCCTGCCTCATATGATCCATAGCTGATAAAAGGAGATCTACTCTGGTATTATAAAGGCCTCATTGCTTCTGTTGAGAACAACCATGCTTTAGTAGATTTTCATAGCACTCTTCCGGGAGACAAAGGCCATAAGCATCCCATCTTGCAACCCAGAGACTTTGTCTACTACAAAACACACTTCAAAAAGTTCTCTCTTCAGGGACGCCTGGGTGGCTCAGTTGGTTGGGTCGCTGCCTTCAGCTTAGGTCATGATCCCAGCGTCCTGGGATCGAGTCCCACATCGGGCTCCTTGCTCTGCAGGGAACCTGCTTCTCCCTCTGCTTCTGCCTGCCTCTTGGCCTACTTGTAATCTCTCTCTCTCTCTCTGACAAATAAATAAAATCTTAAAAAAAAAAAAGTTCTCTCTTCAGTCTTGTGGGAGGGGCCCTACCAGGTAGTTTACCAACCCTCGTGCCACCACATTTCAAGAAACACACTCCTGGACTCACACGTCACATCTAAAGAAAGCACTAACCCAGATGGGACCTTCACACTAACTGGTGACCTGGTGGTTTCTAGGAATGAAAGCAGACATCTGATAAAGACCACTTTCCCAAAATGACTGGACCAGGCTTATTGTTTGTTTCTCTTCCATGACAGATAAAGCTCTTACTGTACTTAGCAGCTGCTGCAAAAGGGGGAATCTCTCTGACTGTGGGATCTGCCACCAGAAACCTCAGTCTGTCCAGAGCAATAGTGATCCCTTAGTTCACCCTACCAGTAATTTTGCTGGATGCCCGATTGCCGCTGCATGCCTAAACTGTTGTTTTATAAAGTTAGAATATTAAATCCACACATACTTGTTCCCTGCCTCAATTCAACCCAACCCTAGGTGGGAGAAATGAGATCTTTTGAATACGTGCGTAAAACACACTGTGGAAGAGCTGATATAAGTTGGACGATTTGTAAGCAGGCTGCCATACCCATATATTTAGAAGACTTTCAGTATGTTGAAACATGGTATTTGAGCCTTGGCTGAATAATGGTAATGCCTCTGTACCGACAAATGGGTTCATAAATACTAATAAGGGAGCCCTGTGTCTAGCTCCTGGCTACACTGCTGTACATGGAGGTTTTGGTAATGGCCCCTGTGCTTAGGCATTTAATTCATCGCCTTGATGGCTGAAGGATAAAAGGTCAATGTGCTCTTGCTGTACTGACTCTTCTACTTTTGTTTCATAACAAACTAGCAGCTTTCTACTGGTCTACCTCACTAAACCTTCATAAGCATCTTAAACAAGAACCTCCAGAAGGCATACACAACTCCAGCTTTGCCTCCACAGAGAGAGCCTTTCTCCCTTCAGAGTAAGTACTAACAGACACAGCTAGAAGAGCTGGTTCAATTTTACAGCCAAAGCAATAGCAACCCAACTTGCTGGCTGAAATAGTTTTGGACAATCGCATAGCTCTGCCTGCCTCTGTGTGATAGCAGACACCACTTACTGCACATAGATAAACTCTTTTGGAAAGTAGAAACTCAACTGCACAAAATTAAGGGACAAGCACATTGACTACAACAAATTTCGCATGACTTTCAATGGTCTTTTGTTCAGTTGACTTTCTTCAGGCCAGGGTCATGGTTAGAACCATCATACAATTTGGAATTGTCATGCTGCTTTTACTTTTCTTGTATAATAATTTTCAAGTTTTGCATCTGTTGCTTGTCAAGCTGATGCTAGCTCAACACTTCAAGATGATCACCAACACTTCAAGATTTAGACTTTGGAAGGGAAATGCCTATAAGCTTCTTTGTTACTCAAACATGGTTCAAAATGGGTTCTAACTGCAATACACTTTCTGACATGGGATCTGACATCCAGGAAAGCTGTTTCCTGGCACTGAGACACAGATGACCCAACTCTTGGTCAGCAATGCTTCTGAGGAAAGATTTGGATCAAAACAGAAATGTGAAAACAAAATGAAAGGAACTACATTTAAAATACAAAGAGGTGGCCAGAAGGGGGAGCTCTCATTACCTATCTATCAAACTCATGTCAATTGCAGAACCCAGTAACAGGTGGGACCTTGCATTTTCCAGCAGGGGGAAGAATGAATTTCTCCAAGCTAAGCAACTAGCTTAGCCAATAAGAAAATACCACAACTCCGCCAATGAGAAACAGTGACCACCCTGAACTCTCTTTACAACACACTTTCCTTTAAAGAAGCCCCTCCCAACTTGTCTCCTCATTTTCTCTGTAAAGTAATGATTCTTTTCCTTTGGTCTCAGGACTTGCCTATAGTTTTACTACAGCCTGCATGTTCTGAATTGCAATTCTTCTGTCATTCCCAAATAAACACCTTTTGCTAGTAAAATAGTGGACTACGTATAAGAAGTGAAAGAGATAATTGAAAAAGGACTTTCTTGTGACACAAATTTACAACATAGCTTTTAAAAAGATAAACTTACCTCTTTCATGAATTGTTCAAACTCTTCATCCAGCTCTTCTTTGGAATAATGAGCCATAATCAAGAATCTTCACTTATGAAAGTAAACATTCCAAAGTATTTATAACATTGGAAACACTAAATAACGAGAAATAAATATGCTTTGAGGAAATTCACATCACCTCATAACAGCAACCAGCCTTAAACCTCAGACATTTCTCTTATGATTTAGTTTATGTGCACAATTATTGACCAATAACCTTGACAAAAGATTCTAAATTCATGAATAAAACTGCTTTGGAAAAGCAGCTTTCACAGTTTGCACTGTACTTAGGGTCCAGAATTACATTCTCATTGTTAACATCCAAGTCTTGAAGGGTGGCCTCCACGGTATTTCCTAAGCCTATGGGGTGTATGTTATTTAATGTCCCTGAAACAATCAGGTCCTCTCAAGGAATCTTTCAAAAATTATATATTAGCAAGTCCAAAAGGCCATTTTTTTCCCCCAAAGCACAGGACAGAGTTCGCGCTGCCCTATCATTCGGTCCAGTTATCAGTCCCTGTTAATACTTTGCAAAATAGACTGTTTCTGGATAGAGACAAAATGCAATTCATTAAGATTCAAAATCTAACTAAAATAAAATTAATGGAGTATACAAATTAAAACGAATTATGTTCCTTTAGGCGAGGGAAAGTTAACAAAACTATGCGTAAGTGACTTGTAACGCAAAGCTCTCCCCATCCCTCTAACGAACCCAAACAACTTTAGGTCTGTCCCAGCTTCTGGGCCATACCACCTTGAGGCGACTCAAACCGCAGCTTCAATTTCCAGAGGCGATGCGAGGGGCTGTGTGTGTGGAGACCCCTCACGGACGGTATTTTCCCCAACCTGCAGAATAACACCTCCCCGCCTCTTTAGCATTTCTGATCAGTTCAGGGTGTGCGCAGTTAAGGTCTTAGCCCCAAGTTCTAGATCGGAGACGGATCCCATCTATGGGCTCCACTTGACGGGGTCTCGGCTCCAGGAAGCGCGGGTTTCAGAGTGGCGGAAAGACAAAGACGCACTTGAATGGAGTGTGGGCGGAGGACGGGAGTGACCCGGAACACTAACGCCCTGGGGAGTGGGTCTGAGGACAGTCTCCGTCGTGGCCAACCGAGTGGGAAGCTTCACCTACCTCAGTCTCTGAATTCCGCGCTATCCCGAAGGTCTGCGGGAGCCAACAGTTACCAGGGTAACATACTTCAGCGGCCGCGCTCCCGGATCACATGACCGGGACTGGTCACGTGGCATGTGGACCCCACGGGACCAAGTTTGTTGTCTTTTCTCCTCTACGAGAAGGTGGCGATTACCGCGGCTCCGAATAATTTGGAGCGTAAGAGCCGTCGCTACTGCACCAACAGAGACTCCGCAGCTTTCTCCGCGCTCCGTGGAAAAGTGGATTGAGTGAGCGGGTCTCGAGGGCGGCCACGCAGGCATGCTGGGTGTTGTAGGCCCAGCCCGTGGCTTCCCGGGAAATGTAGTTTAGCTCCCCTAGTCCTTGTATTTCCGCACGTCTCGTCTTTTCTCTTCCTAACTTTCTCTTGTGGTTTTGGCTCCGCTTTCTAAGCGGAAATTTTGGAAAAATTATTTTATTGGCTTCTTCCACGTGCAAACCCCTGAGAAGGCGTTGTGAGAGAAACTCAGCTCGGTGAGACAGAATTCTGTTATGAAGATAGAGGCTCAGTTCCACCATCTAGTGGGCAAAAAATTGAAAATACACATACACACCCCCAACCCGATACTCCTCTCTGAGCATCTCTTTGGTTTCCCTCTACCCCTCACTTACTCCCCGTCTGTGGTGGTATCTTACAATTATTTTCTTGGATTTTTTTTATTTTTGCGCTTTCTTCCTCTAGCACACACACGTTTCAGTTTCAGAGGACAGCATTTACGGTAGTAAAAGTAAAATGAACAACAGTTGAAAGGACTTCATTATCACCAGCCTAAATTTTTCATTCAGCAAGTGTTATTGTGATACAAATGTATCCATGCCAGGAGCTGTGCCCTCAGATAAAGATCTGAATAATGGAGGTTTTTTTTTTTTTTTTAAAGCTACTATTTATTGAACACATAGGTTGATAGGTGCTTCACATGAATGATTTCCTCTTAATCCTTACACTCTGCAAGTCAATTCAATTTAGCTTATGGTTTTGGTTTCTAATATGTGCTAAATGAACAAAATGATCATAATGCCTGACCTAATAGAGTCTTTGGTCTAATGGAGCCGATAGACAAATGATCAGACAATTGCAATTGCAATTCTGTATGACAACAGCTATGATAGAAATGGGGTGTGCTTAGAAAATGTTAGAGGTACTCTCACCACCCCACCGCCACCCAGGAGGTTAGCGAAGGCTTCCTAGAGGAAACAAAGTCTAAATTGAAACCTAAACCATCTAAAGGGTAAGTAGAAGGTAGCAAGGGTTGATGAAGAGAAGAGAAGCAGTAGTCAGTCTGAAGGAATCCATGTAAAAAGATGGACACAGTCTCTATGAAGTTGTCGTCCTCATTTTATAGATGAGAAAACTGAAGCAGAGAGGCTAAGTGACTTGCTTGAAGTCATAGTGGCTGAACCGGAATTCAAGACTGGTTTTCACCTCCTTTCTTACCCAGCTTCTATTCTTTCATTCTTCCAAAAGCCTTCTGCAAATACTTTCAACAGCCAGCTTTGCTATGTAGCTCGAGAAAATCACCCAACAGGTTGAACCATAACCAGTTTTCTGAGCCATCTCAACTTGTTGGAATATAAACATGCAGTTATTTTATTTTTAATGATCACTTTTTAAAACAGTACTCTGTTAAATACCTCTATCCCTTTTCTTATCACCTTAGACAAATTTTAGATTCCGTAATGTTTTCACAATTTCTAATATGTGTGCTGCCAAAGCAAGCACTTTTGCAATTTCTATGTATTAAAACTAGTCAGCATGGTTTAAAACTGAGACCTTTTAACTAATTCATAGTTGTTTCTGTATGTGGAGAGGATTGGAATGGACAGGGGGCACGATCCACTTTTTACACAAATTTTGAAAGAAGGATCCTCAACTTTTCAAGGACTGCTGGATAAGGAGTTTGACCCTGGTGTCAGGGAAACTGAAATCCCATAAGGGTCTTCCAGTTAGAGTGGGGGAATATGGAGGCCAGATAAAAATTAGAGTTCTAGCCCAAGTATGTTTCACAAGGGTGCAGTGGGTCTGTGGCCTTCCCTGTGATTGTATCCCCACTCCCCAAATGAATGAGATATATAACATATCCAAGTGTACTTTATAACTGGAAGAACTCACTAACTCTTGTGTTGGTTCCCTGATCTGTGGAACCATTGTGGTAGGAAGAACCAAGTGGAAGCCCCTGAAAATACCCCACCCCCATCCAAGTGAGCAAATCAAAAATAATAGCACTTCCTGGGAGGAATGGCAGGGATTAGTGTCACCACTTAAAGACTTAAAGGATGCAGGGGAAGTAAACCCTGCATATCCCTCTTCAAACTTTTTGGCTTTTACAGAAAACCAGATGGCTCTTCCATGACAGTGGACTACAGGTAACTTAAGCAAGTACTGGCATCGATTTCAGCTGTCATGTCAGATATATTTGCTTAACTGAAAGAGATCAACCCAGTTCACAGCACTCAGTATGCCATTACTTATCTGGCAAATATGGTCTTTTAAATTCTCTTCAGAAAAAAAGCTTGAAAGCAGTTGGCATGCACCTGGGTAGGACAGTAGTTCACATGCACTGTTTCCCCCACTGGCTGAACTAACTATCCTGTACTCTATCAGAATGTAATCTGGAGGATTTGTCTTGACATTTCACAGAATATCATGATGGTTTATTATACTGATGGCAGCATACCAATTGTAGTTGGTGAGCAGGAAGTGAAAATTATTCTAGGTTATCTTACCTAGGCACATCCAAACCACAAAGTAGAAGATAAAGCTCACAAAATTTTATGATACTGTCATATTGGTCCCAAAGAGTAGGTTTGGGACATGTGAGATCAAAAAGATAAAGGTAAAGAATAAATTAATATACATCAGAATCTACCACTAAGAAAGAGGTATAGTGGGGTGCCTGGGTGGCTCAGTTGGCTAAGCATCTGTCTTTGGCTCAGGTCACAATCCCAGGGTCCTGGGATCGAGCCCTTCATCAGGCTCCTTGTCTGGCTCCTCTCCCTCCCTCTGCCTGTCACTCCTCCTGCTTGAGCACTCTCTTTCTCTCCCCCTCTCCCTCTCTTTGTGTCCATCAAATAAATAAATAAAATCTTTAAAAAAAGGAGGTATAATGCTCAGTCGGCTTATTTGTATTTTAGAGACAGCATATACTGTACTGGAGAATACTGCACCAACCCATTTATTGGACTTGAAAATTACCCAGAGCAATAGAAAGGTTTGTTGCATGTGCAAGCAGTTGTACTAGCTTGCTGGAAGCTTGGGTTATGTGACCCAGCAGATTTGATGATGGCTAGAAATATCTGTGCCAACAGATGAAAGAGAAAAATACTCTGGCCTTATTCATATGTGGATTAGAGTGGCATATTGATGGCAGCCATAAATAAACTGTTGTCACCTACTGCCACACTCAGAGGTATCCCTAAAAGAGTGTGGTGAAAGGAAATCCTCCCAGTGGGAAGAGAATCCTTCAATTACTTTATCTGTAACTGGAAGTGACCTAAGGTGGAGATATACATAGAATACTGGATAGTGACTAATGGCTTGGGTTTTTGGTCAGGGACTTGATAAAGCAAGATAAACAAACAAACAAAAAAACAGAGATGGGGCACGTGGGTGGCTCAGTGGCTTAAGTGTCTGCCTTGGGTTCAGGTCATGATCTCAGGGTCCTGGGCTTGATCTCCACATTGGGATCCCTGCTCAAGGGGAGCCTGCTTCTCCCTCTCCCTCCGCAACTCTCCCCTGCTCATGCTCTCTCTGTCTCTCTCTCTCAAATAAATAAATAAAATCTTAAAAAAAAAAAACAACGACAAGGAAATCTGGATAGAGAGACATGTAGATAGATCTATGGAAGGAGTGGGCACATGACATGTAGACCATTGTTTCTCATGTTAATGTCCACCAAAGAGCATTCTCTGAATAGAAAGCAACAGCCAAATAGGGTAGTTTGCCCTGTGGATACGAGCTACACTCTCTCTTAATCTTTAGACACGCCCCTGTTTGAACAACTGGTCCATGAACAGACATTACCCCATGGCTGGGAAGAAGGCTACTTATGGGCATGATAGAGTGGGCTCCCTCTTCTAATGCTACTACCACTTTCTAAGTGCCCAACCTGTCAGCAGTAGAGACTGATTCTGAGTCTTTGATGTGATTTCATCCATCAAGGGCACAAGTCATTTAATATCAGAGTAACTTTACTGGATCCCTTCTACTTGGGAAATGGCACGACTTCATCCTTGCTGGAATTTAAACCTAGTAGGGTAATGAATTTGCATTCTCTGCCAATAAAGCCTCCACCAGTGCCACCAACTCAGGGCTTACAGAATGCCTTCCTCATTGGCATGGCATTCCCCATAAGGTTACTTCTGTTCAAGGGATTAATTTTTGACAAAAGTGGTGAAACAATGGGTGCATGACCACATAGCTCATCACCCAGAGGCAGATAACTTAATGCAATGGTGGAAGAGGCTGTTGAAGGCTCAGCTGAGGTTCTAGACTAGAGAAGGATAAGATAAATGTGCTGTATCAATGGCTGACCTGTGGTGCTATGTTCTTTCAGGAACCAAGGGATGGGAGTATAATTGATCCCTTTCACCATTACTCCTAGTGACCCATTTTCAAAGTTTATTCCTTCTAACCCTGAAAACTTAGGCTCTTCTGGATAAGAGGTCCTGGTTTCCAAAAAGGAGAACACTTTCACCAGAAGACAAAGTAATAGAGTTCCACAGCTTGACTATTACCTAGTCATTTGGGGGTTTTCATCCCAGTGACTGGGATCTTCATTCCTGTATCATGAAGCAAAATAAGGTCTGGGTCACTCTATCAGGCAAGCAACTTGAGATCAGCTGAGATGCTGGCCAAAGATGAGAGAAATTTAACCCAAGTAGTGGAGGAGAGAGAGATGATGATTATCAACAAGACTTTGGAACCACCTGTGGCAGCAAGAAAGGTCACTAGTTCCACAGACCCTCTTGTAGAAATGATAGCTGACAGGTCACCCTGAAAGAGATTTGGTGATGAACTGGAGTTAATGGAGAGAAAGGGTGGATCTGAGTAGCACAAAAATTCTCCTGCATCAGTTACCACTTTGTCCATCACTTAAAATCCTCTCAGCCCTACCTTTTACTGAAGTCACTGTTTCTACAACCAGTTCTTAGAGATTTTGACCAGCTTCCTGCAGGTGTACCTGGAGATTGCCTCATCTCTGGCCAAGGTATGAGTCTCTTGCTTCCTTCCCTGGAACTTCTCTGACACAGAAGTGTGGAATATCTATCGAAATGCCATACATATGCCACCTAATAGAGGTTATGTGGTAGTCAGTGTCCATGGGGCCACCTCCACTATGGGGAATGGAAGCCCATAGAAAAATCTTTCCCATTTTATTTCATAGATTTTATTAAAGTTTCTTAGAAGGTCTGGAATTCAGCACAGGTTGGCCATAGCTATAGTTCCTTTCCCGCTTTTTTTTTTTTTTTTTTAAGAGAGGGAAAGGTAGGGACTGAATGTTAAGTAGGCTCCATGCCCAGCGTGGAGCCCAGCAGGGCCTGATCTCACAATCCTGAGATCCTGGACCCAAGTCGAAATCAAGACCCGGACACTTAACTGACTGAACCACCTAGGCTCCCCTAGTCATAGTCATTTTGATAACACATCCCTATTTTATCTTGTCCTTCTTCCTGTTTTCACTCCCTTGTTCATTAGTCTTGCTTCTGGGGTGTATTCCCAGATAAATTGCCTGTGGGAAAGCCTTTTCAGGAGGAAATCAGGCCAAGACATTAATCTTATTAGCTAATTTAAGATAAATACATCCAAATAGTTCAGGTCTTAATATGCTATTATGCTTCCTTATTCATATGTACAGAGATTTAGTGATGTACAGAGATTTGCAGAGTGATGATTTTATAAATTACCATAATCATTTCAACTTACACAAACTTTATTCACTTATATTTGAGAGCAGGTAGTCACAGTAGTAAAGTCGCTGAATCATTGAAATGTTCATTCTCCTATATAAAGTGCACGTGTATTAGAGATTTACAGACTGTAAGAGGGCTTTCTTTTATGCTTTAAAGTAACACGAAATTGTTCAACACTTTTTCTACATTGTTGAATGTACATTCTCAAAGTAAATAAATAAAAAATGGGCAAAGACCTTCAATAAAAAGGTAAACGGATTTTGTGACATTTTTCAGTTGGTATTTGTAATGTCAGTTTACACTTTCACCATCAGAGGTCATGAAAGGACAATGTTGGACAGAAAATCAGAACTTTGTTGAAAATAAACTAGAGTTTGAAATTTGAATTGTAATCTCCTCAGGAGGTTTTTTTTTTAAAAGAAAAATTATGACTAAACATAATTTTGTATTTCCTTATGATCTCATAGTATTGTTTTATTAAGTTTTTTATTTTAATGCCAGTATAGTTTGTAAGGGAAGAAAAACAATTTTAAGAATAAAATGATCCGATGGGTTACAAGAACATTAGGCTATTCTTTGACTTTGGTACTTTCAATTTTTAAAGATGTTTAAGAATAAAATTTTAAAGGCGAAGTATTGATGACTATTTGTCTTGGAAATATACAATATTTAATTTCAAATGGGTTTGTGGGAACTATAATTGACAAAAGTGTTCCACTTATTAAAAAGAGAAAATAAATAAAAATTTAGAATGGTCTGAAAATACATTTCTTGGCGAACACAGCATATTCTTCCTAAAACTTAGTAAAACATCAGAAACCTTGGATCTGAGAAGCTGACAAAGCAGAATGTCTCAGATATCTTACTGACAGTAAATTTTTAAATATCTACTGTTGATCTGTTTTTTGTTTATCATTGGTAGCATGTGTTGATTTTAAACTTTTCTTGATCTAGGTAAATTATTAGAAATGCAAAAAACCAATAAGTAAAAATAACCTTTTCTCGGGTTATAAAAACACACAAGTCATCAGTTGCCACTGCTCTTTTTTGGTAAAAATAATAACAAAACCTCCTTCTCAAGTGATGGTTAATATGTTTGCATTAGCCAAGTGTTAAATGTTTTCAAAAATTCTGTGGCACATGAAAGAGGTGAGTCACAAAAAGACAAATATTGTGGGATTTCCCCTATATAAAGTACCCGGGGTTGTCATTTTCATGAAGAAAGACAGTAAAATGGTGGGTCTGTGGGTTATTTAACGGGGGGAATAAATGAGTTACAGCATATAAAAATTCTGAGTGGGGACTTGTATATCACAATGCTCAATCCATGTTAGCTATTATGTTATTTGTGAAGCATGCCCTAGAGTATATATGGTAAACAATGATTTGATACCTATTACCATCACTGTTATTATTTGTTCCATTTTTCCAATTGTCTAAAAAAACATTTTTTGTTTGTCTCCTGGAGTGCCGGGCACATCACAGCTATCAAATAGCCTTTCAAAATAGTAAAAACACAATCTGTGACTAAGACAGGAATCCATTCTTATCATGGACTCTTTGTGTCAATAGCTAAGCCTTAGGCTTCACTCATGTCCCTCCCCTCACTTCTGTCCTCTTTTTTGAATCAGTTGTATCTTCCTGGGTTTACTCTCTAATCTTCCAGTGATTGTCACATTCTGGAACCCTTCATGCTGCTCACGTGTGCAGCCTATTCTTATGTGAAATCCTTCACTGCAAACCATGACCATGGTGTGTGTGGTTGGGAAATGCTGATTAGAATCTAGAGCTTCAGCAATCTTCACAGCTTTTATTATTCTAATCCATGTTCTTTCTTTGATAATAATAAATTCTAAGGTCATTCTTTGGGTTTTTCAAAAATTACTTTTAGACTTTTTGTTGTTCACACTTGCTGGATTCATTAGTAAATTTAGGGTCCCTCAGTTTTCACAGGAAAATAGATTCTGCTACTTGTGTAAATACAGGTGTGTTCTGTTAGTTGAGAAATGTCTTAACCTATATTTGTTTGTTTCTGTTTATGTAATCATCTTAGAAGGAAAAAATATAAATTAATAGTTGATGTGAAATGGGAGAAAATTTTGATATTTTTTCTTTAAGTTCTTTTGTGAAGAACTCCTTTATTCTGAAAGTCAAAACTCACATACCATTTTTTGTCACCATATAAATCTTATGGATGGAAAACAAGGTTTCTTTGAAAGAAAAAGAAAATATGAAGAGACTGTTTCTACAATTCCACCAAATCTTTCACCAATGCTTCTAACAAGTTCCAAAATGAATTTCATCTCCATCCCTTGCCTTGTTTGGCCTCTGCAATGGGTTTTAATGAGCAATGAACTGGTTCTATGGTGAAAGCCAAATGAAGAAAAATTCTGAATAATCCACCACCTGCATTATTCCACATTCAATCACCAACAATAACGAGAGTAGAGTTAGTTCTGTATCACTACTGCCTTATTAAATGATCTACTTGACTTTGGAAAAATCGCATAAGGAGCAAAAGGACATCCAATTCAGATTTATTTCATGCTCACAGCCAAGTCTCCAGTGACATTCCGACACTTCAAGATGGAATCAAGTCCTTTTTTGCTTATATCTCAAATAGGAAAGTTTTTTTAAATATTTTTACAAATGTGATTGATTGATTGAATGTCTACTCTTTCTCTTTCTCCTACCAGATCATAAACTCTTTGAGGTTGGGTGTTGCATTATTAATTTTTGTATTATACCGACGTTTTGTACAAGTGGCATTCCATAGTTGTTGAAACTATTGGCTTTATTTCTTGGCTACTTTATTATCTGATGGTTTAAGTCATAACTTAAAAGTTTTCTGTTTTAATACATCCTGAATGGTTGTCACATGCATGGGGCTAATGGTCTCCCCACCCCCCACCCCACCCCACCCCCCATACCACCTTCCAGTCCATCCCTGTGTTTAATATGTAGAGAGATTGTCCTTTGGCCTGTGCATAGGCAGACATAGCATTTTTAGGCAGAAGTAATTACAGTCACAGTATAAACATGGTGATCTGTAATTGCTTTCTATAATCTCCACGATAGCAACAATAGCCAAGTGTCTAGGGCTATGCAATGAGATGTGGGAACTGTAGAATGTCCTCTATCAGCTCAGCACTTGCTCAGTGCCAATATACAGGTGGCCTTCCCTCCTGCGGTCTAGTAAATGGACGAGTAGGTTGCTTCTTTTACTCTGGGCGAATGTTGCCTCAACCGGAGATTTCTTTCATTTTGTGTCTTAATTTTGCAGGACTCAGAACAAATTTAAAAAATCTCAACTAATTGCTTATGGCTCAAGAATAGAGTTCCTCAGAGTTAGAATAAGGATGACCACTGGTGATTGCCAGCTGGATAAGTTACCCACCCTAATATCTTTGGGAAGCCCGAAGAAGCTTTGCTATTTGTACCACATTTTTCTCCTAAGTTAATGCACTTGAAGTAACTCTTCTGCAGGTTCATTTCCTTTCTCTTACAACAGTAAACGCATTTTGGCTGTTCACCTACTCCGAGAGCTATTTGGAATACATAGGTAAAGATGGAGGATTTATGCTCCCTCCTCCATTTCCCCGCCTAGGAAGAGAGGTGTTAATGCTTTGTTTTTCTTAAAAAAGATAATAAAATCCATGAGATTATGACCTCCATATGTCAAGGTTGTTTCTGAGTTCTTGATACTCTTTGAAAGGAGATAAATTTGATTTACTTTTAATTGTAATCGAGTTTTTTAAATTTAAAAATGTGTAACATAGAGGCTGCAAGAAATAAAGTAGTCACATATTGACATTAACGTTAACCCTGGGTTTTTAAAACATATTTTTTTTGTGTATACATCTAAGAAGAGGCCATAGATTGATTCGAGGGAAGGCCTCCTATGAGAGTCTCAGCTATGGTTCTAATTGTGGCGGTGGACCCTTTCTAGAGTTGGAAATGTCACCTTCACGAATATACTTGGTTTGAAGCAAAACATCTTGTGGGTTTGTTTTGACACTAGCAACATGGCAGACTAATGATCATAGATGTCTCCCGTCACAGAGATTAAGTTGGAAGGCCTGAGGAGTCCCAGCCCTCTCTGTAGCAGAGAGGAATCTCGCTATAGCAGCCCTGGGAATCTCGCTGGTGGAAGGCTGGCTGGCACGGCTAGGAGGAAATGGAATGAAAACCAATCAGGGACAGGCTACGGGGAAGGTAACATTTGAACTTTAGAAGAGAACTGTATACTTTTGGCTCAGATCAACAGTCTTGTAAGATCTGGAGAACACAACCAGAATATACTGCTAAAATGAGTTTTACATTTTTAGCTCTGGCAACTCTTTGAGAACAAGAAGCTATTTTCTTTTGTATTTCTTTCTAAATTTTGAAAAGTTCTTTGGCCTTTAAAGATTGGAATCTTAGTACAGGATAGATTTTCAAATACCAAATTTAGAATTTTTAATTTGAATTTTGTCAAATGCATATACACAGAATCTCATAGAAAAAAATCGCATACACCATGCATGAAAATTATTTGGGCTAGGCTGCATATTTGATTATTTTTATTTATATTTTATTATGTTTTTCTAATTATCTGCATGGGGAGTGTAGTCTTTTTTGAAGTTCGGAAAAAGGGAAAGTACAAAATAGTATATGAAACATGCAAGTATGCACTACCTTTATTTGCATTTTTACAATTTTTGATTGGACATTTTTGGAGAAGAAATAAATTATCAGAGATAAAACTAAAGTTCTTTTTTTTAAGATTTTATTTACTTTTGGGACAGAGAGCATGGGAGAGAGCACAAGTGGGGAGAAGGGCAGAGGGAGAAGCAGACTCCCTGCTGAGCAGGGAGCCCTGACTTGGGACTTGATCCCAGGACCTTTAGCTGAAAGCAGACGCTTAACCGACTAAGCCACACAGGCACCCAGAGATAAAATTAAAATTGGTTAATATCTATTTAAAATGCATTTATAATTGGAAAAGAGAATAAAGACTTTAATTTTCAGAGAAGCAATTGTTCACATGGTTGCATTTCACATGTTTGTCCTTATTCCATGGGCAGTTCCTAAAGTAAGAGCTTTCTATTTTTAAAAAATCCACAGAATCCTGAACAATCAAGCATTTAAGGTCATGTATAGCTTGAATGAAGAATAAGGAAGCTGTGTATTTATAATAAAGGTTTCATGTTGTAGAAGGGGTCCGAAGTCATAATGTTTTAATAATAAAACAAATAAATATTAAAATAGGAATAGGGTTGGGTTATGGACATTGGGGAGGGTATGTGCTATGGTGAGTGCTGTGAAGTGTGTAAGCCTGATGATTCACAGACCTGGACTCCTGGGGCAAATAATACATTATATGTTAATAAAAATAATTAATAAAAATATAAGAATGGTAGCCACGCAGGTTGAGACTTGTAACAAAAGTTCTTCCTCCCATTGTTGTTTCTTTGTATAGGTCATGGTGAATCTAGATATTTCTTCATAAGCCTAGAAACTCATGAATTATTTGATATCTTGGCATACTGGACCAAATGCAGTGGCCTAAGGTAAAGACAAGTAGGCAGTTTAGAGACAGAAGTAAGGAAAAGACAAAAATACACTTTAAAAGCTTAATGAAAACGCTGCTCCTGTCTTCACTGGTGGAACATATGATAGAATGCAAGCAAGACTAAATGGAATAGAGAGTGTCTCAAAAAAGCTGAGTTAAAAAATTCTATCAAAATAAAGGACCACCAGACCACCGGACTGCCAAAACTTCCCAGGCACACTGATGAAAGTTGTAAGCTATACAATAAAAACATACATTTACATACGTGTAAAAACAGTCTACCAGTGAATTTTACAAGAGAATGACTACATTTCTCCTGAATGTATGTATATTTATTCCTCACACAATTTTTCCATTTTAACTATTCGATCATTTCTCTTTCCAGTTAGTTATTTCAATTTGATTTCCTTTGAGCAAGTTTGGTGGGTGTTGGTAGAATAATGGCCATGGTTTTTGACCGTGATCTCTTAAATGCCTAGGGAACAGTGGTTCTCTGCACCTCCAAAGGGCATCCAGCTGATAACTGGCAGTGGTGCTTGTTGAAGAATCTTGTTGCTTTTATGCCGGCATCTGAGTGGATACCAAGTAAAAAAATCTCATCCTTGAAACAAATGAATATTATTAACAAATACTTTGTTACTTTTTAGTTATGATTAATAGTACAAAGTACGTTATCTTCTATTATGTTATTGATCAAAAATTGGAATGCTTAGCAGGAGATTTATTGTCTTTAAAAATTTAGTAACTATATTATATGCAGAAAATTATCAAATTTCATTTTGTTATGATGATGTATTGTGTGATATTAAAGAGTCTGAAGAATTTTTATCCCATTTGCAATCTGAAATCTTGGGAGAGACAATGGGCTTTTTACTATCTTCAGAGAACAGGGAAGACAACATAAATTTAGGGTGAATGAGTATTATCCAACAGGATTTGAATACTTTTGAAATTGTTTTAACTCTCCTCTATGAAATAATGGAAAACTTTTCCCACAGTGGCTATATTATCCAGCTTATAACAGCAAGAGCAATAAAACAACTGCACACAAGCTTTGGTACAGATGCAGTCTTAGCAGTAGACTGAAGTCTGCACCATAATAAATCTTAGAACTGAGATTGGAGGGGCGCCTGGGTGGCTCAGTGGGTTGGGCCTCTGTCTTTGGCTCCAGTCGTGGTCCCGGGGTCCTGGGATCGAGCCCCGCGTGGGGCTCTCTGCTCAGCAGGGAGCCTGCTTCCCTTCCTCTCTCTCTGCCTGCCTCTCTGCCTACTTGTGGTCTCTCTCTGTCAAATAAATAAATAAATAAAAATCTTTAAAAAAAAAAAAAAAAGAACTGAGAGTGGAGTTGAGAGGTGTTGACTGAGACTGATGGCCAATGTTCATGCCAGGAGTGCCTCCCAGCTTGCTCTTGTCCGGTAAAGTTCTAGAAACTGTCAGCTCCTGTCACTGGGCAAGAGGAAGATGGTTCCTATGCTACTGACTGTGGAGGCCAGGGTCTTCTAGGGCTCACCCATGAACCCCAAACATTCTTCCTAGGGTAGCCACAAAAATTATTCAACAGATTTGCTGGGGATTATTTTCTCCTGTGCATGATGCCTGGGTCTGAAGGCACAGAGACAGGAGACATAGCCCCAGGCCAAGAGGAACTCCTTATTGGCATTGGAAATTGATTTGTGAAGTGCTTAATAATTATAACACCTTGTGTGAAGTTCTACGATGTGAAGTGTGGTGGACCATGGGCAAAAGAAGCACCAGCTCTCCTTGGAGGCCCCAGTTAACACTTCACCAAGGAGGTGATATTAAACCAGGGGTATATGGGTGCTCCCTTATTAGGAAAGAGGGAACCATTATTTCAAACTTTGAGAATAGCATTTTTAAAAAGGCACGACATTCTTTTGGAGAATGTTGCATAGCTCAGGTAGCTAAAGCAGAGATTCTGCCTCTGTTGATTTTTGTTGTCCAGCATCTAATTTCACTTTTTTGTTTAGAGAGAGAAAGAGTGAGTCCACGTATGTGAGTGGCAGGGGTGGGGGTGGTAGGGGCAAAGGGAGAGGGAGAGAGAGAATCTTAAGCTTCATCCCAGCACAGAGCCTGATGTGGGGCTCCATTTCACAACCTTGAGATCATGACCTGAGCCAAAATCAAGAGTCAGACACTTAACCAACTGAGCCACCCAGGCGCCCCACAGCTCATTTCTCTTTTTATGGCCAACCTCTCCCTCTGCAGCTGAAAATCCTGACGTTTGTTTCTGCAATCCTCACCACCTCCCCCTTTCTTGACAAGAAATGGCTATCTAACAGGCTCTGCCACTCAGAAGGAGCAAGGAAGGGAAGCAGAAAAACACACCGAGTGGAGAATCCTTGTGGTGTGAGTAGCATCACTGGGGTTGAAACTTCCAGGGGCAGTGGCTGTGGGGCCAGTGTTCAGAAGCAGTGTCCAGAGAGAGTGGCAGTGGTGGGAGAAAACCCAGGACCATTGTTCTGTAGTGGCCGTAGTTAACAGTCCCAACCATCCTGCTTCTGTAGTCTGCTTTTGGCTGTGGTTTTTCTACTTAGTCTCCTTTTCTTCCTGCCTTTTCTGAGTCTGGTTCTTCAATTTTCCCAAGATTTCTATGAGCTACTCAAGATATCCTGTCATAAATTCCTTTTTTAAAAAATCAGCCATAATTCTTGCAGCTGATGACCCTATTTAGGTCAAGAGTATTCATGTTTGAGTTGAGAAAGTTAGAACAGAGTGTGAAGGGTCTCATGTTATTGCTAAATATATGTATTTTTTCATATTGAAGGCCAAAATAAGGGAATGATCTGATCATATTTGTATTTTAAAAAATAATTCTGTTGTTGATGTTGAGATTGGTAAAGAAAAGAACGAAGACAGGAGTCCAGGTAGAAGACTATTGTGGATGGTGAGGCAAGAGATAATGAAGTCTTTAAAAGAAAAAGGCAGTGATTAAGAGAGAGAGAGAGAGAAGAGGATTTGAGAGATTTTCCAGAAGCTAAATGTATTTGTTTGGGTGACTGATGCTGTGGGGTACAGGAAGAAGTTGGTAATGGCTTTAAGTCTTCTAGCTTGGGTAAATGGATGGCTAGAAGGGTGATGGGGCCATTGATTAGGTAAGTCAAAGAGGTTTTGGATACATTGAATTATTGAATTTAAGGTACAATTACCCCATAGCCAGGTGCATATACAGAACTGAACTGGAGTAGAAAAGTGGGATGGAAAAGTATGAATGGCCTTTTAGGTGGGGAGAATAGATGAAGCACCTTTGAGAGCTACAGATAGGTGAATAGCTTGCTGAAGCAAATATCCTAAGAATATCAACAGTGACCACTCTCAAAGCTACTCTACAGCTCCTTTCATCCAATGACCAGCTATTTGTTGCATAACTTGTCCTCAATTTTAGTTAACAAAAAGAGATACTTTTTTTGTTTTGTAATCGATTTTGTTTTGTAATTTACATTTTAAAAGAAGCAGAATATTTTTTCAAGGCCATAAGGCACAGAACCCTGATTTATAAAACATCTGAAACGAGAGAGGCTCTGGTTGAAACAGGCACAGAGGCCAGGAGTCCCAAGACAGTCTTGAGGCACCTCTTCAGCATCTAAGAACACACATCTGTCTGTGTGCATATGCAGACCCCTAACAGAACACGCACAGCCTCCCCCCGAAGGGTCCATCAGTCCTTACCTGGGCTTACTGATGGGTTTGCCTTGCTTCTCTTCTGCTGCTGTGGCTCCTGTTTGTCTCTGGTAGCTGCTGACACCATGTGGAGGAGCTACACATTGCCACTGCCACCACGAAGACCCAATGTCTGCACAAAAGTAGCATCTCAGGGTACGCACAAAGTTCCCTAACCTGGGTGTCAGGACAGTGTTTGATGCCCAGCACAGGTGAGTATAATGGCCTTTTCTCCCACACTCTGACGTGCCTTTCTCCACAGCCCAAAGCACATTTGAACATTTCCATTTGTCCCTAGTCATGGCCTTTGGAATAAATCCTATCCACTAGACCAGATGGGAGCAGATAGCCTACCATCCCTTCTATCTATACCTTCTTTCACTGAGCCTCACCCTGAAAAAAACAAAACAAAACAAAACAACAAAAACAAACACAAAAACTAATGATGCATTTTATGGTGACTAACATAACACAATAAAAAAAAAACAAAGAAAAAGAAATGAAGTCAAACAGATATGTTTGTTAAGTTGTGCTTATGTGTGTATATGAATGTATGAATGTGTGTGTGGAGAAGACCTACACCATTGACATCCTGCTACACATGGAAAACAGCTTAAAAATCATTGGACAGTTTTGGAAAGAACAATGGCTTTGTCACCATACTTATCTCTCTGGATTTCCCCCCACTCAGGATTGTTAAATTACAATAGTGTTGGCAAGTACTTGGGATTGGTAGGTGCTTAGAAAAGAACTGAGAAGATGGGTCTTCTCTATTTACCTAGATAATTAAATTAGGTGTACTCAGTATATACCCTTTGAAGTGGGCTTCCACTTCCTTCTCTTTGTCTTTTTTTTTTTTTAAGATTTTATTTATTTATTTGACAGACAGAGAGAGAAAGAGAGCACAAGCAGGGGAAGCCTGATAAGGGACTCAATCTCAGGACTCCAGGATCGTGACCTAAGCTGAAGACAGTGGCCTAACCAACTGAGCCACCCAGGCGCCCTCTCTTTGTCTTTTTCATTCAAAACTGACATTTCCTGTATGTGTGGACATGTGTGTTACAGAAGAGGTATGTTCTTACACACAGATGAGATGCTGAATATGTGAAATCATTTACTGTGTGTGTGGGGAATTGCATCTTCTCTTTATTATGGAGAATGCTGTGTGTACAAGATCCCACTGCAAGATGACTTGAACTGCATAGATAATTTCAAGATACTCCCAACTAACAATCTGTGAACAAGGGTGAACCTATAGACATATTGTACAAAAGCATTTGTGCCTTCTGCCTCTGAAGAAATTTTTGGAACAGCATGGTTATTGGGGCAACAAACAACAACAAGCATTTTTCAGCAAAACAAGCTTTTGGAATGAAAAAAAGCATCAGGGCTATCATTCAGGTGAGATCATGCAGATGTTGACCATTTTGATTTTTGTAAAATAGTATTTTGTCAGTTGTTGCTGGCCTTTTCATACCGTATGCTCTTCTCTTTGTCCCGCTTTATATCAGACACAGAAGTTCCTTGAAGAGAGTTCCTGCCCTTTGTTAATCCATTCATCCTTTCTTCCTTTTCCCCAAAGCCTTGCATGGAATAACTGTTTAGTAACAGAAGGCTTCAGTTTTTTAGGTAATGGCTTAAATTTTCTATTTCATTGTTTGCAAAGGTTTATACTGGAACAATGTCTTAGAGAAGGATAGCACAACGTTATCATCTATGCTAACAAAAAGTTGTGCATGTTTTGTATATTTCTCATTTTTGTATATTTCTATCCAGGTTTTTCATACATTCATTTTTTCCTTCATTTATTCAACAAATATTTTGTGAGCACCAGTGCCTGATAGCTCTGGAGAAGAGCTGTGACTAAGGAAGTTTGGTCCTTGCCGCTGCCAGGGCTTTACAGTGGTCAGAATCTTAAAAGTTCTTGCAAAAACCACACAGGGAACCCAGAATCTCTGCTAACCGTTTCTGGATTCTGTATGAAAAAGTCAAAAGACGTTGGGAATGATACCCTTCCTGTTCCCACATGCTGATGGTCTTACACTTAAATCAGTTTTATTATTCTGACTTATTAAATGGGACTTGGCTCAGATATATGAAACAATTTGTCTGGTAAACCTGATGATTGAGCTCAGCTATTTATGTTATATATATTCATATGTTATATTTAAGATGAATTACTCATTAAAATTTCCATGTTGCACATAAATGCTTTCCAATAATAATGTCATTTTTGAGTGTTATCTTAGAAGGTCTACCCTTTTTTATTGCTCAGCTTTATAAGGAGGGGTTATCACTGCAAACATGACAAAGAAAGCAGTTTCAACAAAGTTCTTAATTCACCACTGTTTGTTTGCTTTTAATTCAGTATGAAACTGTTAACCTTTACAAAAAGACAACTAGGAAAATGGCTAAATATTTATTTTCATAATCTCCAGTTTCACATATTTGTAAGTTCAGAACTGAAATCCTATATCTCCTCTGACGCCCTAGCAGAGTTAATGGTACAAGCTCCTTTTTTGAACTCTTTCCCTGACTTAGTCTCTTAATTTTTTATGGCTCTAAAAAATAAAACATGAAAAGGCAAAGCCAGATATATTTTATCTTTCATGTATGACAGATGTTCCCTCACCCATGTTTCATGGGCATAATCTGGCTTTTGAAAACATGGAGATGGATGTTGCTGCCAGCAAAGCCTCATGAAAAGAGGACTAGCTATCCTGATGAGCAAATCCTTTGTAATGAGTCTTAGGGCCCTATACTCTTCAGTTTTCTGGAGATCCTACATTGAGTGGTAAAAAATTAGCATGAGACTGAAATGTAAAAAATGGCTCTATGTCTACCAGTGGTGGTAGTGGCCATTTTGGATAGAACGCCTTCTATTGGTGTCATTTTAAATTTACTCAGCCAGTTGCGTTTTGGTTTTCTTTTGTTTTTAAATATTAGATGCAAAAAGATGAAGGCAAGGCAGTTTGATATTTAATATGGTCATGGAAACATAGGTGTTCATATGGATATTTTAATGGACAAATAAGAAAAATTAAGGCTCTAGCTTCCAAACTGGTACGAGATACAAGTCTGCTTTAATCAACACAGGATAGAGACGCTCTCTCTTGGTTCAGGCTGATCCTATCTCTTTACAATGCTGGCAGACAGAGCAGCTTTGCCTTTCAGATTTTCACCCAGTTATTTTTAGTCCTTCTGAAGCCTGGGAAATAAGAAATATAACCTCCTTGAAAAATCCAAACGAGCCAACCATAGCAAGGCCTCTGAATCTGATTAGATAAAACAACAAAGAGGTTCTGTTGGGGCAGAGGCAGGAAGAGCCAAGGTGGGTGGCAATCTCTGTTCAACTCAGGGGAAATGTAGCCTCAAAGAATTCAAAAGTGGGTGAAAAAAATAACATAAGCACTAGACAACTTTCCCACATCTCAGGTCACTCTCTAAATACAGCTAGAAAAATTTTCCCTGCACCAAACTTTTTTTTTAATTTTTGAAGTATAATAAACAGTATGTGGATGTATGTTTATCCTAAGCACCACACTGAGAGAGAGATTCGCTCTCTGCTAGTGTTTGTGCTCGATGTGAACCATTTTTCATTCCTCTTATTAGCTTGGAAGGTAAATCAGGCACAATTTAAGTTATAAAAGTTGTTATTTGTTTCTAATTTTCTAATTTGATATCCCAATCGATTTAATGTGGTCCTTTCCCTCAGTTACTAAAATGGAAGTGGATCATGGGAGTATAGTACTGGATAGAAATTCTCCCCAGAGGTGGAGTTGAGAAATAATGTCAAGTCTATTCCAGTTCCACCCATGGATTCCTGGGTCTGCCCAATTTTAGCCTGGTGAACAGAAGGCAGAGTCTAACCAGCGAGGTGGGGGTGGTCCATGTGCTGACAGTTGTCATCAGTAGCTTTGACAGGGCTACTGAATAAGCAACGTTGTGCATGCCCGTCCCCAGCATCACCACTTTGTAAAAGAAAACAAATAAAAGGGGGCTAGGTACTGAAATACAAGAGAGTGGACATCTGGCATCTTTCAGGCTTGGGAAGTCACTGAAGTGCTCTGTTCTCAGATCTCACTGTTCAAGATGGAGGGATGGTCTTCCATATACATTCATTTGATAACTTGAAAATCACTCCCGAGTCTTGCTCATTTCCCTCTATATTGCTGATGTCCATGTTAAAACTGGAGAAGCTAAAAAAAAAGGTCAAGTTAATAATAAGGCATTTAATTTGCTTCTTAGCTATGAGTAAAGTTAGCCCTGCTATACTTCCTTCGTGTTTCATTCTGAAATTTTCAACCTCTCTCTTCAGCAATACCCTGATCCTTCTTTAACATGGTGTGAACAGCTGAGAGGAACCGCGGCAGATGTGGGAGAGGGTTTTAGTGAACGAAGTGGAGCACAGCTGGGCCAGGGAATCCTACAGCCAGTGCATAGAGCTGGGAGGCATTCAGGTTTAGAAGAGGATGAGGAAACAGGGATGGTAGGCTCAGCTGAGAACCCAACAGGGACCATGACTCTGCCAGTTTCCACCTCTTAAGCCAGAGCTCTGTGAAGCTGTTCCCTATGGATGCATAGGTCTTTGGTGTCTCGTCCCAGATTCCATGATGGTTGTGGATACTATGGGGCATCCAGAAGTAAATGAACCATTATCTCACCCCTATTCCTTCAAATCTGAGAGCACCACTAATAGTCCCTAGGCATAGAGGTGAAGACGCTCTTGGCTTCCTGGCCCTGTGGCATTGAGCATCTGGCCTAAGATACACTCTTTGGTCTTCAGCTAGCTCTCTTTCTTGTGTCCCCACTGTGCAGTGCCATGGAGATGAAAACTGGAACTTACTTCTCAGTCACACCGTGGTTTTTTTAGTGTAGAGATCCTTGGGGTCAGACTTGGAAATCTGATGACCCCTCTCTAGACAGTTTCCTATTCCTTTCTGCTTTTTCCATTGCAGACACTCCTACACTAAGGTATTGGGAGACTTCTGGAATTAAAATATTATACACTTTTTTATACCATATACTTGTTTTTTACCCAAAGAAAACACCTTGACCTAGTGTGTCTATCTGTCCTATGAAATATGTGATATCAGCTCCTGGTTTGTACTTTCATGAGACCAGGTTGTGGGCTCACCTGTACGGAAGAGCTCTGGCTGTGGTTGACAGCTCCTCTGTTTGAAGTTGCATGTGTTGCTCGGGAGATAGACAATTTACGCTAAAAATCCTGAATTCCTCATTTAGAATATACATTCAAAAAAGAAGTCATAGGGCCCATGACCTAATTTTAAGCTTTAGATGAACTTTGTAATTAAAAGTTTGCGTGACAGTGTTAAAATCAATTATGCAGTAGATAATTCATTACTGTCTAGCCCTTGGTGTTCCCATCTGCAAAATAAAATACATTTAGGGAGAATTTTTCAGTTTGTAAAGTGTTTTCCCACATGTGTTCTCTCTCTCTCTTTTTAATGCACTAGAAGTTTAGGCTAGATAGATTATAAGTTCCCCCAACTCTAAACTTCTATGAGTCTGTGACTATACTTCTATGATGGGACACAGACTGGAAGGCGGTTTCCAACAACGGAAACAGTAGAAGAGACCAACTCCACACAGTGAGTGGAGTGACGTAGGAATGCTCTTCATAAAGTCTTTGTATCTTTAGATAGCACTTTTTAAAAATCACCATATGGTGCTCAGGCTTTTTGTTTAAAGGGTCAGAGACTCATCATCTGGGGGTTCCGAAGTGGAGGAGACAGTCTGTCAGTGCCCTGGGAGTCAGAGCAGCTGAGTATTTGAAGTCAGGCAGCCACCCACATAGTGCCAAATTTGCGACCACGGAGTTGTCTGTGCAAAGCCCTGAAAGAGAGCACAAAGAATATGACACCTGTCCTCTCGTTGATTCCCTTTCTTTCAGCATCTTTCTCACTAATCACCTCTGAACTGCATCAGTACAAGAAATAAACACTGGCAGGAACAAACCTCCAGCAGGGCGCTCAAAGACTCTCTCCAGAATGTGTCTTGAAAATAATACCCAGATTAAGCCTAAAGACCGGGCTGTTCTCTTTGTTGTTGCAAGCTTTTTGAAAATGTTCATTTCCTTAATGTGATAAGAAGCTGAAACATTTTCAAAGAAATCAGAATTTGGTCAGGATCAATAGAGTCGCAGGCTAAGCCAGCACTTTCAGGGAATAATTTCTCCGCCTCAAGCTTCTCATTCTGAATCAGAAAATCATTTAACCAGGGTTGTGGAATGTTCCCGTTTTTGAGGCGGTATAAGGCGTGCATATGGAGATTTGCCCACAAAGGGACGACTTAGGCAATCTAAAGACATTAGACCGTAATTCTAGTAGAAGGCACACAGGACTTAAAAACAATTGTTTTCCTTGAAAATTCATAGGGGAAGACTGAGGTCTTTTAAAGCTCAGGATTATTCCTGTGTGTTACTGATTCTATATTCTGGCCAACTACGTGAGGAGTTCTCTCGAGTACCAGAGCTCAATGGTTGACTCATCTTCGGGTTTGGATTACATGTGTGGGGTTGTGTTTTGGATGGAGCTTTCTGGAATAGCAACACTCCATCAAAAACACAGTGGCACACCTGTACTCCAAATGGTTGAATAAGACAAAACATATGACATCAAAATGCTGGGAATCATATTAAAGAGAAAAGGAAGAATGTAGCCTCTAGTGAAGATAAAGACAGCACCAAAGCCCTACTACACAGGAAGAGTGGAGAGTTTTACATTGGTTACTCATGAAATGATTTATCTATCATTTAACCTCTGCGCGTAAGCCGTGTTTGTTCTGCCTGATGTTGACAGGAACACCACATACCCAGCGTGTGAAAAGTTGCTCATTTGGATGTTCCATCTTAAAAAATAAATGATCACCACAAGTCACACAATGAGAAACGACTGCTGCTTACATTTCCAAGGTCTCTAAAATACCACAAAGAAGGTAGGAATGGCTTCTTTTGGAATTTTCAATGGTAACAGATGGTGTAGAACAGATTTTGCTATTTTAAGGGAGGATACTATAAATTAATGCCTAATATAAAAAGAAGGAATTTATGTCTTTGTTTTTCATATAAAACTTTCACAAATGACCTTTCCAACTTAATGCATTCTTAATCAGACCCCTTAGAGCAAAGTGTCAGTCTGGTTGAACTTTCAATTTTACATATTTTTATGGATATGTTTTAAAACAAATGTAGTAGAAATTTTTCTATCTGTTTGCATAGTCATCTCTACTTCACTGGCCACAAGAAATTGTTCTTGCATGTAAAGAAGTGTAAGCAGGCGAGTGCAAAAATAGAACTTCTGATAGATAAAAGTTTATTTCTATAAGCAGTTGATTTTTAATAACCGAGTTTGAAATTTTGTTCACTGAAATTTGCTATATTATAGAAGTTTTGTGATAAGCTACATGGGTTTATATTGTTTTTCCTTCTTACAATTCTTTCTTATATTTCTTCCCTTCCTTCCTTTAACCTTGTGGCCTTATTAGACAATAAGAGCACATTGCTGATTGGATAATATGTCTAGACTTCAATTTTTTTTCAAAGAGAGCTTCTATATCGAGATTGCAATGGATACGGATTTTAATTAACTGCTTTCTTCCCATGTTCTATGCATCACACCCATGAGATAGCTATCAATTCTAGTGCTGCCCCTTACTGTGATCCAAAACATGGGAACTGAAATTAACATCAGAGTTTGACAAATCTGGCTTTCTAGTAAACTATATGCACATTGACCGGTCCTATGCGGAAGACCAAGGTTTGGCATAAAACACAGACCTTTTCTGGAAATATCATGGGAGAAATGATTATTAAAATCAACAACTACTTTTTATATTGGGCACTCAGGAAACACAATCACAGCATCTAACTTTGAAGTTTGGTGCCACCATGGTCTTTAAAAGGAAAAGTGTGACCCACAATGGAGAAGCTGGGAAATATTGTGTGGATTAAAGAAAATAAATTAATAATTGAGTTATATAAATCTTGAGCACTCATTGCAACTGGAATAATTTTCATGGCAGTGCATACAACTGGTCTTTCTCCTTTTTAAAGTCTCCTGGCTGCAGAATGAAAATTGCTGTTTTGAGTAAGTACTATGCATAGCTTTCATTTGACCACTCAAAAAAGTTTTTTTTTTTTTTTTTTGACTGAGATTTACAGGAAGTTCTAGAGTAGTTTTGGTAGAGATTACCAGATTCTTCTGTCACACATCTTTAATCCTGGACTAACATTTTTCTCCCTGTGCATTTTTCTTCAGCTTTCACTGAATCCATTTAACTTAGCCTATGCTTAATTATCTCAGAGAATTTGGGGAGTTGACACAGACTGGGTTTGGTAGAGACCATCTGGAGATGGCATATGAAGCTTTAGGGCATTTTAAAGGAGATGGCTTTGAGGGCACTGAACATACTGAATTTGTCTATAGGACAAGATAAATAAACATTAGTTTCCCTTCACACTGTGTTTAGGGATAAAGATAAAAGGAGGAAGACATTGCCATTTTTGAGTTGCTACTTAACCATAGCATTCTTCTAAGTATTACATGAATATTCTCCAATAATATGAGCATTTATGGAGTGCTTGATATGTGTCAAACTTGGGCCAAAGCCCTTTAAGTCCATTAACTCACTGAAAACTCACCAGGAGCCCTATTAGGTACATATTTTGTTATCTCACTTTGCAGTTGAGGAGAATGAATTGCCAGAATGTAGAGCTCTTAGCAGTGTCTAGCTTGCTTCTTTAGACTTCTCGATTCTCTTACTCAATCTCTGTAACAGCCGGCCCAATTGGCATGATTGTTCTTTTTGCAGACACGTCAGGGTACAGGAAGCTCATCAGTTCAGTCACTTGCCCCAGATCACACAGCTCTAAAGTGCTAGAGCCAGAATTTCACCCAGGACTGAGTGATGCCAAAGCTTGTGTTTCTCCATGACAAGAGGTGTGATTTTTCTGGAAGGCTAAGTCAATGTCTTTGGCGAGCTCATCTACCAGTGTGGAGCTGAGAGGGTTTTGAGGCCACAATCATAAGACAGTGTGGCAAGGGCACTGCAGTTGTCCCAGAGCTATAGTCTGTACACATGGTTCCAATTGGCCCCTGTCCCCATGCTGCAGGGTCAGTGCTCAGAATGAATTGGGAATTTCAGAGTGGTTTGCTTCCCAGAGTGGACATGCGCCTTCAGACAGACTCTGTGGAAATCCCGCTGGGAATTCCACATAACATACATATTTGTAATGCCTTCCCCTGCCTCAGGCTACAAGGGTGCTTTGTAGTTAGAACCTAGTTCATTTTAGTATCCCATCTGGTCTTTGGTGGAACACATTGGAGAAAATGAACTATAGATTAACCTCCAAGCCAGAAAATATTTTTATGGTTCCCATTTCATAGGGTCACAAGGGTGTATGAGAATAGAATGCTTGGCAGGAAGTAAAAACCTATACTCTCAGAAATAGTCTTCTTTTCTAGTTCTGTCTGTATCTCTTTAGATCCATTTATAAGAGACGAGACTGTAAGTAAGGACAGGGCAGAAGGCATCACACTGTTCCTGTAGCAGTATGTTGAAGAGAAAAGGCAGCCTAGCCCAGGCTCTTCATGTTAAGTCATACAGAAATAAAATTTCAATAATTGCCTGTGTAGAAGTACTATTTTTATATTATGGGGCTTCCTATCAATTTGGGGGATTGAAGTAACTGAATATAATAAAATACACATTAGAGCCATCTTTGTGTTCCATTGTGAATACAAATATGCACATTGTCAATATGGCTCCCACTAGTTTGCATAATTTTCTGAGTTTGTGGGCATTGCAAGGTTTGTGCTACCAACTGTCTTTCTCATGGACTGAGTCCCCAGCCTTCCCTCTTATACAAGGTAGAGAATAGTGTAATGTCATCTATAAATTAAATCTGGCAAATACAAACAAGCTAAGTCATGTGACTCTGGCTCCACTGAGGTGGAGATCATGAGCCCACCATGGCCAGATTCTGAAATCTTTTAGAGTGCAAGTTCTTAACCCTGGGTCTGTAGGACATACATAAACTTCAGTAGGTCCACTAACTGATGAAACTGAAAACAAAATTTTTTCTGTTAATTGTGGGAGAAAGAGCCATGGGATCCACCAGAGCCTATGACCCACTAAGGGAAGACAAATACATGAAAATCCTTACTAGCATTACTTCTTTCAATCAGAATCAAAGGTGACAGAATTAACAACACAACAATAAGAAATATACATAAGGGTGCCTGCATGGTGCAGTCATTTAAGTGGCCGACCCTTGGTTTCTACTCAGGTCATGATTTCAGGGTCATGAGTTCGAGGCCTATGTTGGGCTCCTCACTCAGCACAGAGACTGCTTGAGATTCTCTCTCTCTCTCTGCCCCTCTCCCTGCTCGTGCTCTCTCTCTATTTCTCTCTCTCTCTCTCAATAAATAAATAAATAAATATATCTTGAAAAGAAATACACAGATATACAATTTCCTTTTTAAAAACATTTCCTCGTGGATACTATCATTCTTCTTTTTGCATGTTGGGGGTTTTGTGTTTCCATATGGATATGTCTACTTTTTGATGTGCAAAGTTTAACATAAAATTCTGCAAATAGTGTGTAAGATAAGTATATCACATGCATGGAAACTTTCAGCTGTTTCTTAATTGGAAATGACACACATTCATGGACATTTCTAGAAAATATATTTTGAATGATTCCTAAATCATTTATAAATAGCTACTGAAGATCACAAAATGAAATCAAAGTCTATGAGTGATTTCTCATATTGAAATAAGATAATTTTGTTTGTACCCTTCAGGATAGAGACAAAAAAAACCATGCCAAGATAGAACTAAGGATTCATTTGTAAGAAATTCCCCTCCCCTCAAAATAAGTGTAGGAAAAAAAATCTCTCAAAAATCATCATTCAGGCAGTCTGTAACATATGCATTAAAGATGAACATCCACTCAGGAGTAGCTATCCTGCATCCCATTAGCCAAAACTTCTCTTTTCTCTCTGTGGCAATGAGTTGGCATTTCCTTTCCCTTGTGCTCTTTTCGGCTTCTTCCTTGCTACTTGAGACCACTTGCAAAACTGGTGATATTTCAATTTTACCCTCAGTGAGATGAGTGTCCAGTGGTCTCTGGGACAGAAGAGACATTGATGTGAGGAAAGGGAAAGAGAGATTACAGTAAAATCTTTGATTGATTTGTACTGTGTGCATCTTTTCTCCAACTGTGGCTGCTTCCCTAGATTCAGTGCGTGGTACCATTGGTCATGTCCCCAGTGCCTAGATCCCCTTACTACCATAATCATACTTTTCCTGCTCTCTTCTAGAGGGCCCCACTGCCATAAATAATCCTATGTCAGGATGATATAGTTTTCCTCTTGAACGTTAACGAATCTGCTTCAAAGACCCTTAGTTAATAAACATGCTTCCCCACTTCCAGCCTCCACCTGCCCCAGGACCTTTGCATTGTCTTTCCCTTTATGCTCCTTTATCTATGCTTTATCTGCTTGGCTCCTGCTGTCACTCTTTCCAGATCTCTGATCAAATGATCTCATTTGTTAGCCTTTCTACTCCATCACTCTATATTTCTCTTAACTATCTTCACTCTTCTTCACAGGACTATCACCATCACACTACAATGATCTGCTTATTTGTTTATTATCTGTCTCTTCCCATTACAGTGAGGACAAAGGCTCTGTTTCAGTTACCACTGAATGCCTAGGACAGTGGCTGACATGTAGTAGGCACTTAATAAATATTTTAAATACATTTAATAAATAACATCTATTTCTACTTTGCAATTTGCAAAGTGCTTTCATACTTATTGTTTTAACCAATCCACCCCCAAACTTTTACTTGTTATTCTCATCTTATTAGTGAGACATCTGAGGATCTAACTGATAAAAGAATAAAAGAAAAATATTTTTTTTTCTTTCAACCCCTTCATTGTAGTTCAGAGAAGTAAACAATTAAAAAGAGAAGGGTCATTACCCAGGACACGCCAAATGGTATTGTAGGAGGTCCCTGGTAGGGTTCTATACTCCAAGAGTTGGTTCTCAGTAGCAGTCTAAAGCTAAAACATGTGATGTTAAAATTAGTATAGGTAATTTTATACTAAGAGTTCAGTAATCACACTCCCCAAAGACTGATGTATAAACACAAGAATTCCAACTTTTTAATTTATGACAAAAAATAGTATATCAACCACTTCTGTTCACTAATCATCACGTTCTTTCCCATTAGATGAGTCTTTAGGGGAAGCAAAATCATAATTAGAAAGTGGCTTGGTAAGCATAAAAGCAAAGGAAGGAGTGTTAATTGAATGATTTCAGTAACTGTGTCATCAACCTACAATAGCTAGTACAGACTGTCTCCAATTTGCAGTGGTTTGGCTTACAGTGTTTTGACTTTACGATGGTGTGGAAGTGATACATATGCAGTAGAAACCATACATCGCACTGTGCACTTGGCTCTCTTCCTGAGCTGGCGATATGTGGCACGCTCCTCCGTTGTGATGTTTAGCAGTGGCAGTGAGCTGCGTTTCCCATTAAGCCACACCATCACAAGAGCGAACAACCCACACACTTACCAACATCCTGTCCCCATCCAAACACTGTTTTTTGCTTTCAGTACAGTGTTCAGTAAATTACACGAGATATTCAACACTGTATTATAATAAACAACTTATTATTATAAAACAGAGTTGTGATTTGTGTTAGATGATTTTGCCCAACGGTAGACTGCTATAAGGTTCTGTGCATGCTTAAGGGGGAGGAGAGATGAAGCTGTGATGTTCAGTAGGTTAGATGCTATTTTGGCTGCCTTAAATATTTTCAATTTATAGTTGGTTTATTGGGATGTAACTCTGTCCTTAGTCAAGGTAGATCTGTAATAATATATAATAACAACAACAACAACAATAATAATAAATAGCCACTAATATTGAGCTCTTACTGGATGCCAGGCATTACGTTAATTTACACAGATTTAGGTTTGCATGTGATAAAACTATTTTACATTTGAAAATACAAAGATTGGAGCAGTTAAGTGACTTACCTAAATTCACACAGCTGGTAAGTGATTGAGTAGAGATTTAGCCTGAGGTAGTTTTTTTTTTCTTTCTAATTTTTATTGTGTTACATTAGTCACCATACAATACATCATTAGTACCTGAGGTAGTTTTGGATCTAAAACTCTTGGGCTTCCCACTGCCTTCCCCAAGGGTGATGCTGCCTCCTCCATTGAAGGGTAACTCTGGAAGACAGCATTCCCCTCCCTCCAACAGCGCTGTAGTCATTCCATCGGTATTGATCTTTCTGGTTCTCTTTTCCATGTATCCATGCTGATAACCTCTTCTTCTTACTAAAATATCCTTTCTTTGGCCATATCAACACCCATAATCAGCTCCAGCGAAGCTGCCTCCCAGAGCTGTTCCCTTTTCTCTAAGTTAGGCATTTGTGCTCTGCAACTTTGGATTCCTCTTTTGGAGTTTCCCTCCTAGGAGATGTTTGTTCCTTATTCCCAGGTTTTTAGGTTATACTCCCTCCTCTGCTTCCACAGAAAAGTAACAGTAGAGGCAGTTTGGGGAGGCAGAACAAAAATGAACATTCTGTGTAGACGGTATAATGTGAGGCAAAAACAAGAGCTTAAGGCTGTAATTAAAAGATGAAAGTAAGAAATGAATTAATAAAAATTGAGCGCCTTGTGTAAGTATTCACTTATCAAGTAAATCATTCAGCAAACATGTAGCAAGGTTGCCCTTTGCACTGGAGCTGTAAAGATGAATTGAGGGAGTTTTGCAGGCTTATAAAAGGAACAATCACATAGATAGATAGGATCCTACTACAGTGTGGTCAATGCTGGGAGAAAAGGATGTGCAAAGTGCAAATGGCATATGGGGGCCAACTCTGATAGTCTTAAAAATGAAAAGATTGACAGAGATGACACCATATATTTGTATAATACTTTATAGTTTCAAAGTGCTTTGCATGAATTATTTGTTTGATCTGCCTCAAGCACTTGGAGATAGAACAGATTATCTCTAATGAATGGGGAGAAGTAAGAGACTTGCCTCATCTCATGTTCCTAGATCCATGCCCTGGCCTTCTGCTTTCCATGACACCATCTTCCATTTAGGCTATTTTGGTGTGATGCCATGGAGGCTAATTGTAAAATGGGAGAATCTTGGTTGTTGTGTTATTTTACCTCTTAAAAAATATTGGGTATTAAGTTCCTTTGGACTTGAACACCATCTCTCACTTCTTAATGTTTCCTATAATACCTACACAATGCTTATGACAAAAAATCGCGGCTGGACTAATGGAACGATCTTGCTCATATCAAATGCTGATGAAAAACCCTCTGCCGGTCAAAGCCTAGTCTGTCTAAGGGATAGCATTTATCTTTCCTTTGAATAGTCAGGAATCTTTTTCATAGAGGTTAAAACTTGTCTCATTGGTTTCCTTTAAAAATATGTTTTCTAACTTGGGCTATGTGTGTTATTATAACAAATAAAAACATTGGAGAAAGCTCTGGATATGCTTTTTCCTTCAGATAAGTGCAATGCTACTAGACCCTATGACATCATACTTGGCTCCAATGTTTGGAAATGAGACAATAGAAAAGATGGCAAGTTCTAGTAGCCATGTCACAACAGGGGATGAAATTTAAAACAAGACTGACAAAAAGTTTGAGGAAACTGACTATTTTTTAAATTGTGCATTTATCATGACAGTTTGGGGGGGTGGTTAATCTCTGGAACCAGCACAAGCATGAATGAGGTAATAGTTGCACATGCTATGGATAAGATAACCAATGGGGGGAAAAGCCCATTTCCAGGTTAATGTGCAACTAAGATTATGTGTCTGATGGCTGGAAACTGTGGTGTGGTTAGAATAATATAGGGTTCCAAAAAAATGATGCTGAGGGAGTGGTGAGCAATCACATTAGATCTGAAGATTTCTGAAGGTGGTGGGGGGCAGGAAACAGGGTGGGCTGGAGCCTGCCAAGAGAAAGATTTAAGAAGCAAGAAAATGGGAGGTGAACTACAAGACTCCCTCCCAGAAAGGACATTGTTAGTGTTGGTAATTAAAACTTCACCGACAAGTGAAATCTGATGATAAAACTAGCTAATGCTATTCATGTGTACGTTAGGGTACAAGAGGAGATTGCAACATTGATTGCCATCCCGGACTCCCCAGATGTTATTCCCATCAGAGAAATGCTCAGAGGTCTTGTTTGGACCCACTTTGTTTTATTCCGTGGCTTTGAGGAAGGGAAAGAAAGCACTGTGAAGAACGTGTTGACTGAAATGCACCATTAATTTCATGTCTATTTTGTAAAAAGCACTTTCAAAGTGTGCCAAGATATTTTAAGTGTTTCAACAACATGTTTTTGTGACAATAGAGAGATGAGGGTACATTTTCATGGTATCAATAAAAATATCGTAGTAATTTACAGGGTTGGACTGAACTCTAAATTAGGTCACTGTGAAGCTCTTTCAGGGTGAACAGAGATAGCAGCGACCTTTGTTTTGTTCCTGAGCCACTGAGATTGGCATAACCATGCTCTCTGATTGCCTGGACAAATCTGAGGTCTTGGTTGCCAGGGGGCTTGAATTTTCTGGAGGCCCCTATTTTGGAACTCTCTTCATTTCCCTCCCCAACACATCCAAGATTTACAAGCTTTGAGGTCTTATAAAGAAAGCAAAAAAGGCATATTTGTTTCTTTCTTAACTGGTGTAGGTTTCCAGATGGTATTAAAAGCTATTATTGGCTGAGAAGAAACACTTGTTTGTGTCTCAGTCTTGTCCTTGTGTCCACAGACTTGGCAAATGGTTCCCTTTGAATATCTAGGCAAATAAACAAAGCATTTTCAGTATTTGCTGACACTCACTATCCTATCCTCAAACTTTGCCAGATGAAAACGCCAAGGGCCAACATCTCTAGTTTTTGTTCTGTTCAGAATCTCTTTAGAGAATTACACTGGTGAGAACCCCGTATCTGATTCTTAGTAAGAATGTGTCTGTGGACATATGATTCTATGGTTGCCTGCCGGTGAGTCGAGTTGCATATGGCTTGTTGATTGAATCCCCTCAATGTCATGCCAGGGTGCCACTGTCCTATCAATGCCACATTATTCAAGTTCCTACTATTCCATTATTCCAGTCATGATGGCAGACATTCTGGTACACAAAGGTGTTTAAGACCAAGTTTCTGAATGAAAAGTATCCACAATATTATAGGGGTATTGAGGAATACACATACCACTTTTCAAGTCTGTTGTTTTGAGATGACAACAGAGACAATGAGGCTTGATGGAAAGAGATAGACGTGGGCTTCAAAGTCCATACGTATATGGGTTCAAATTCTGACTCTGCCACTTACTCACCTAGAGCACACTATACATCGCAGAGCCTGTGTTTCCTTATCTGAAAGTGGAGAAACCAACAGGCTTCATGGAGATGTTATGAACACTAAGTAGGATGGTACATGAAAACTGCCCGGCCCTGGGCCTGATACGTGAAAGTTCCATAGCTGAGGGGTGTAAGGAAAGCTCTGCAAATGGCCTTTGAGTAGAGTATTGAAGGATGTGTAGAATTTCAGCCCAGTGGTTTGAGGAGTGCTGCAGAGGAAGGAAGACGGAATAGCATAAGGAAGATGCAATTTGGGGAATAACATGCAGCTTGATTTGACTTACAAGGGACCTCTGTGTAGGGACGAGGCCTTGGAAGGCCTCCCAATGCAATACAAGGAATTATCATAAAATTCTGAAAGCAAGAATTATCAATGAGATAATTAGGGAGCACTATACTGGAGCTGTCCCAAAGGAACATAAATCTGGTAGAAATATATTCATTGGATTACAGTGTTGGGGAGGGACAGAGTCCAGAAGACTGGTTAGGACAACCATACCGTAGTTCAGAAGAGAAGTAATGAAGGTTTATACCAGTTTGGATGGAGAAAGGGAGGCAGAGGGCATGCAGCTGTGAGAGGAATAAAAAAAGAACTGCAATTGCTCCTTTGACTCCTGCCTAGACGACACCCTCTCTACTCCCTCTGTGTCTCTTTGTATTTCTCAGGACAGAATTTGATTCCTTCACAGGCTTCCGTCCCTGACTGGTCAGGGAGTTTGCTGAGAACTACACTTTGCTCATCTTGGGATTTCTAGACTCTATCATAGAGTCGGAGAATACAGTTAGCCCTTGAAAAAAGTTTGTTGGGGGATGCTTGGGTGGCTCAATAGGTTAAGTGTCTGCCTTCAGGCTCCCTGCTGAGCTGGAAGCCTGATTCTCCCTCCCCTTCTGCTCCCCCCCCCCCTTCTCTCTCTCTCTCCCTCTCTCATGCCTGGACTCTCTCTCTCTCTCAAATAAATAAATAAATAAATAAATCTTTTAAAAAAAGAAAAAAGAAAAAAAAAGAAAAGTTTGTTTAGTGCAAGAATAAATGTTGAATAGATGTGGAAGATAGACAAAAAAAAAAGAAAGAAAGAAAGAAAGAAAAACTGGAATGGCCTGAGGAAAAATAAAAAGAAAGGAGAGTAAAAGGTAAGTGCCAACCCGAAGGGATGGAAGTAAAAAGAAAGATGAGAGGGATGTTTTGGAACAGCTTGAGCTCATTCACAACTGGGACGTGGACTTGCAGCCATTAAAAAAAATTAGATTAACACTTCCCTTCTTTTTTTCCCTTTACACTGAAGCATTCACCCCATGCACTGCTCTTAATAAATAATACTTGATGAAGATGGTGATGATGTGTCCTCTTCATGTTAATCCAGACACTTCTCCATTTATGAATGGTTTGGGTTCCAAATGTCTGTTAAAGTCAGTTGTTTGGCCATTGGAATGTATTTTTCCTTTGAGACAATCAGTATAGCAGTTAGTGGTTAAATTCTACTTCACAAAAGGCTATTTAATCCACAAAGTGTCGGAATTATAGCGCAAATGTACTGCAGAATAGTAACTTCTTTTAGGCATATCACATAGTTCTTAATGGCTCTCAAAGTGCTTTCGCATACATCACAAAGATGGATTCTCTCTGCATAATATTTTTTCCGTGGAAAAACGTGTTCCAGGTTTTTAATGAGGAGGCCAGGAACACATCCTCCACCCACTCCAGTCTCTGAAATGACTTGGCTTCCACAGACAGGCTCCCACACTGCCCTTCCCAGAAGCGCCCCCCTCCAAGGGAGACCCTAAGACAGGGAAGTAGGACGGGTGCTTGCCAGTACAAGATGGCCCCAGGATAAGCATCGCCATCACCGGCTTTCCACTCGGAAGAGCCTCTTTTGTAGAACCTGCCCCTTACCAGCTCTAAACCTTGTGTGAATGTTTAGTTTCCCCCTAGGGAGAGTGGGGATGGTGATGCCAACCTCATAGGGTTTTATGATGATTAAAATGTGACAATGCGGGAAGGAGCACATGGCACAGTTCCTGATACACAGCGGATGCTCAAAAATGTTCTCTTGTGGGGCGCCTGGGTGGCTCAGTGGGTTAAGCCGCTGCCTTCGGCTCAGGTCATGATCTCGGAGTCCTGGGATCGAGCCCCGCATCGGGCTCTCTGCTCTCTCGGGGAGCCTGCTTCCTCCTCTCTCTCTGCCTGCCTCTCTGCCTGCTTGTGATCTCTCTGTCAAATTAAAAAAAAAAAAAAAAAAAAAATGTTCTCTTGTGCCCTTCCCGACCCACCCGCCACCCCTAAACTGCAGCATCGTGGGTAAAAAGGAGCTCCTGCAGCGGTGAGCAAGGCAAGGGTTAGGAACCAAGAAGACGCTCTGGTGGGGTGCTACCCTGGTGAGTAACCAGTTCCTGAAAAGGGAGCTGCGAGGACTCAAGGATGCTGATTGTCCCAGGCACCAGGGACAGCTGCAGTATCCATTTCTGCATCAGTATCCTGCAGAGCTCTTTTAGAAGGGGGGACTGGCTCTGAGTGTGTAGGATCCTTGTACGTTGATGTACCCCCAAATCGCAGTTGCTTAACACTGTATAAGTTTAGAGATGGTGGAAGAGGGAAACGAAAGTGTCCCCAGAGGATGTGCGTTGGAGATTTTTATGGGTCAGGCCTGGAAGGGGCTCCCATCACTTCCACTCATATACACTTGGCTAGCATCACGTGACCAGCAAAGGATTAGAAAATGTCGCTTGCTGCTTGCCGGTTGGGGGCGGGGAGGGAAATCGCTTTAGTCATCAGCTAGCAGTCTCTGCCACAGATGGGGGTCAGGGTGCTAAGTAGCTACTTGTTGGTACAAACTGTTTACAAGTGACTAATTATGAGTAAAACAAACAAACAAAAACCACAGGAAGGCAATTCAAGATGAACAAATGAGTCAAGCTGAATGAATACTAGAGGACTGGCAGTAAGACAACAGCCTGAGCATTGTGGGGGTAAACCTTGACATGTATGTTGGTTTTCCTTCTTTGGCAATAATAGAAGAGATGAAACAGAGTAATATTAAATTGCTTTCAAAGTAAGTTAAATTGTAAAGATAATAATCGTCTAAAATTCATCTACCAAGAAGCATTTAAAATAATGCCAAACTTAATAATATAAATTAAGGTCAGATATTTTAATATATTGACTCTATGTGAAGACACAAAGAGTTACTTTTCATGTTCTTTCTCTGAATTTTTTAACATACTGACTCAAGATCTGGACATTCAAGTCACACCCATTAGCTGTAGTCAATTAAGACAGTTATCTACCTCCAAACCTTCTCCGATCCATCTTATAAAGGGTCCTAGGAAGAGCAAAGATTTGGAGTCTAATCACTTTAACAGGTCAAATGTTTTCCAGGCTGCTACTGTGTTCCAGGTGTTAGAGATAAAGATACCTCAGACACCGGGTCACCCATGGGATGCTTATAGTCTCATGATGGAGACAATATAGATAAGTCATGGGGGATCATTATAGATAAATCATAGTGTGACCAGCTCACAGGGTGTGACCAGCTCACATTATAGATAAATCATAGTGTGACCAGCTTACTCATGGAGTAAGAAGTGCTGAGAGCAGAAAGTGAGTGGAAAAGGGGTGAAAAAGGGGTTGGTCAAGAATGAAGGCATAGCAGGGAACAGAACCCAGAGGACCTTCTGAATCATGCCAAAGGGCACAGCTGTCATCCGAGAGGTGACTAGAAGCTAATTCCACTCGGGTACACATGCCCAGTGAGCCCAGAGAAATGCCCATTGATTCAGAAATCATGACAATTTACTGGTAAAAATAACATCCCAAATTCTGTGTGGTCTTATTCTATTAAATAATGTTAGCACAATCTGTGTGTGTGTGTGTGTGTGTATGTATGTGCAGGTGTGCATACATGTGGGTGTGAGTGTGTGTGTGTGTGTGTGTTTCAGAGCATTCAAACATTTATCAGATTATTGGCATGGAAAGCCTCTATACATCAGAGGCAGTAAGTGAGTCGCGAATTGTGTTCTTTTTGGTCTTTTTTCTGGGCTCATAAATTGGTATTTTTTTCTAGAAGAAAAGTTGCTCAAAAACCAAATGCATCTCACTAAAAGTTTGGGGGCATTCCTTGTTGGATCCGATTTAAACACAAGTTTAGAAGCCAATAACTAAAGAGCAGACGTTTTGCTTATTCCCAAAGAACAGGGAATGGGGCCATAGAAGGAGGGAAAATAGCTATTTCTATGGTATGACCTAAGACATTGAAGTTACCCGGTAAACATGGGATCACTTGGAGCATTTCTCAATTGGTGAAGCATCTGGCTATTAGAGAGATCCTCACTCTTGGCTTCTCATTAGAACTGTCTGGGGAACTTTAAAACATCCTGATGCTCAAGTCACACCCCAGACCAATTAATCTCAGGAAGTGGGAGCCAGGCAGCAGCATTTTCTAAAGCTCCCCAAGTGATTCCAGTTCACAGTACAGTTTGGGAAGCACTGGTCTATTAGGTATGATTACTTGTTATATGAAAACAGCAAATTCCAGTTAATCAACTCAGTTCATTGAAAGCACATGTCAGACACTGTGCTTGGTCCTGGGGGTGAAGACATGGGTCTCACCTTCAAGTGTGTCAAGGCTCTGGGAGAGAGGCCAGGCCTGGCAGGGCTGGAGGGTGGGTGGTGGTGAAGCCCCGTAGATTGGGTGTGGAACATTGATTGGTTCAAATGTGCAGCAAGGAAGGAGGAAGGGAAGGTCATAGTAAGTATTTGATAATAATCATGTATTATAACTGGAGAAACTGAAATTTAGAAAGACTCACTAGAGGACAGTCTTATCTTAGAAGGAGATTAGAAGCTAAAAAACTGGCTTCCATTCTTGTGGATAGCATGCCATTATTTTTGCCTATCTACTCCAGCTTCTCCTAAGGATTTAAAAACAAAACAAAACCCAGAAAACAAAATCAAGGAAACTTTTTCATAATATTGCTTAAAAAGAACAGTATATTTCTAGATAAAATTTATGTAATATAATTTGTTTAAATTATACTATAAAAAAGAATACTAACTTGAGGGGTGCCTGGGTGGCTTAGTCAGTTAAGCATCTGCCTTCGGGTCATGTCATGATCCCCAGGACCTGGGATCGAGCACCACGTCAGGATTCCTGCTCAGCAGGGAGTCTGCCTCTCCCTCACCCCACCTCCCACCCATGCTCTTTCTTTTCTCTCTCTCTCTCTCTCAAATAAATAAATAAATAAAATCTTAAAAAAAAAAAGAACACTAACTTGAAAAAAAAAAAAAAACCCACATTTTTCTCTTAAATGTTTAGAACTAGAGGGCGCTTGCCAGGCAGCCAGACAAGATTTTGTTTTATAGGCAACGACAGCATTCTCATAGTTTTGTATTCTGTAATATTACAAAGATGTTAAGACACCTTTGATTGATAGCCAATAAATGATAAACCATACTGATTCTTATTTTTTTCATTTTACATTTATTTTGTGGGGTGGATTACTCTGCACCTCTCCCAAAGTAGGATCTGTCATTGCACTTTCTTTTCTTGTTATTAGATGAGTAAATGTCTGGAAAGGGCTTTGGTATTGAGCCCCAGCTTTGCTCAGGGTCCCTGTTTCCTTGTCTGTAAAAGGGTGATAGTGAATGTTTGGTTGAAAAGCTAGAGTATTATGAACTCTAACAAATGGGAAAGGACCATACTCAGGCATTTATACTCAATAAATAAATGCTAATAAATGCATGAGTAGTGGGGACATGTGTCCCTCTGTTTTCTCTGAAGAAACTTTAGGACATCTACTTGATATTCTGTGTTGGTTCCCCTTCATGAGCTTTGCTCAGTTCTTTCTCCATGACCTGGAAGGGGCTGTAGTAATGTCCAATAAAACTGAAACGACAGAGTTCTACAGTGTTCCTACGGCACTGATGATGAGAGGATTTCTAGGTATTAGTGAACAAAAGCTAAATCAGAAAAGACCGCTACAGTAACTTAGCAACAATTTTACATGTCTCACAACAATTTAAAATAGAAGATAATTTGTATTACAGTTTCTAGAACATAACTGGATTCTCAGATATTGTCATGACTACCATAAAATCAAAGTTCACTTTATAAATCAATGTTTTCACAAAATCCACTGATCTTGATGATGTATAGGTGAGTTAACAATAACTTTAAAAGGCAATGATGTCTAAGTTCTGGGAATAACAGGTAAAGCATGATTTGTGTATAAATTCTCTGTGACTTGACTCATCCGATAGCAGACCTTTCAGTTTGGTGCTGGTGTTTTAAATTTAAACATCAAGTCAGTTTACACATCTGGCCTTACTTGGTGGTTTTCTAACTTGCCAGTGTTACATCTTAAATGTACTTATATTAATCATAGTTGAAAATAGCCTCATCATTAAGTAATAATTTTTTGAAAATATGCGTTCTTTGAAATGGCACCACGAAGCACTGCAGGTTTTGTCGTGACATCATGGGCTGAGAAGGGGCTGGGGAGGAAAAGAAGGCCAGATCTGCATTTTGGGCCATTGGCTAACTCCCTGATTTGGTTCAAGGGAGTCTCGGTTCAGTTGCCAAAGGAAAGATGGAGACGCACGGGGCCACACTGTCCTACTCTCTCGCCAGCTGCAAACCTCATCACAGTTCCTGTGAAGTACATTTCCACAGATCAGGTTTCTGCCAGGGAAGACTTTAACAATCTCCTACTCCACTTTCAACCAACAACAATTAGTATTAGCAAATGGTTCGGGCCATTGCCTGGGATTACATATGATTTCTATTCAAAAAAGACAAACTTTTACTCAAACCAGACCCACATGCCGAACACTTGAGCTCCCCTCTTAGATATAATAAAATTGAGACAGTTTCTATCTTTCATTTAAGTAAAAAATCACTCTCACATTTGAAATCAAGTTGGCCGTCTTCCCTTGCTGGGTTAGCCATCTGGTAAGGGGACTTTTGGAGGACTTATGTTGAGGCCAGGAGTTGAGGGAGGAAAAAAAAAAATCATTACCTTTCGTCCTTTTGTACCTTACTCTTTTAATGTGGTCAAACTTTTTTTTTAATGTTTTCACAGCAGGGTTTTTTTTTTTTTCCTTCTCTTTCAGATAACACATATGGCAAATAAGTTAAATTCTTAATACATTTTACAGTCAAAATTTGCTTTTTTAGAGTTGTGGATCAGAAAATCACAATCCTGATTGAGGTCAAGAAGGCTCACTGTGAAACGGGAGCGATTCAAAGCGTTCACCCTCGTGATCTGCTACAGATCTTGATCTTGTGGTTCTTGTCACACAGCCACTCTGTTTTTCAGGGTAAGGTATTTCTCAGGTAAAGGTCAGTTTGCTTTCCACGTGTTTCAAAGGCTTAGAATTACCCTGAAGAGACAACAACCTCAGCATGTCCACGCATTTTACTGTTCTTCTCAGTTAAGTTCCTTTTTTTTTTTTTTTAAGATTTTATTTATTTATTTATTTGAGGGAGAAACAGGGATGGGGCAATGATAGTAAGTGTAAGCACAAGTGGGGGAGCCCAAAGCAGGGTTCAATCCTAGGACCCTGGGATCATGACGTGAGCTGAAGGCAGATGCTTAACCGAGCCACCCAGGCACTCCCTAAGTTAAGTTCTTAAAAACAAAACAAAACAAACAAACAAACAAAAAAACCAGGTCTTGATGGCTGCTGTCCATCCAGTCCCACTCCGAGTGTTCACAGATGGAGTCTGATTATAGGAAGCAGTTAAGAAATCTGTTCAGAACAACTACTTCGTGGTGACCATTCTTCCCATTATATTTCTTTGGACTTCAGAAAATCGGATAATTCACAGTTAGAAGTTTCCTAGAATTGAAGGTAGCTAAAGAGTATTCCTGTTTTTACAGATGAATTAATTAAATTACAGAGAGATAGGTGATTTTGTTTGTTTTGTTCTGTTTTTATTTGACAGAGAGAGACAGTGAGAGAGGGAATACAACCAAGGGGAGTGGGAGAGGGAGAGGCAGGCTTCCCATTGAGCAGGGAGCCTGATGTAGGGCTCGATCCCAGGACCCTGGGATAATGACCTGACCCGAAGGCAGAAGCCTAACGACTGAGCCACCCAGGCACCTGAAATAGGTGATTTTTTTATAAGTCCACCCAACTCAGAGTGGAGAGAGGGCTAGAACATAAATATACCTTCTGCCTGTTATGAC